>NC_142510.1:6225000-7669375 GCF_057876585.1 Rhinolophus sinicus | reverse complement strand
TGCAGTGCAGCATCTATTAAGTTTCTAAAATTATGCCTAGATGGGGGCGCGGGGCGCGGGGGGGTTGACCAGGGCGAGGAGGAGAAAGGATGTGGCAAGCGGGCAGGCAGGCAGGAAATCTTTAATCTGGCTCCTTGCGCACAGACCTGCACGCTGGGCAGTGGGAAGGGAGTGCCCCTCCAGCAGCTGTCAGGTCGGCCCCAAGAATCAAAAGCCCTTTTGTGCACAGCCTGGGCACTCAGCTCTTTTTAATCATTGCTGCGGTGCCTTCCCGGATTGCTCCAGTTTTCCTTGGATGCAGGGACTTGGGGGATACAGGACAGTGTCTGTGGGAAGCCCAGTTTGAGAAGTAAATGAGAGAAAGAAAAGTCCTGGTGGTCAAAATCTAGATCTGGGGACAGAGTCGCTGTACAGAGTTGTGCAGGTTGTGCACTGCACAACTGCAGAACGTGCTCTTCTCAACTACGGAGCTGCACAATGTGCCACCTGTACAAGCATTTAGGGTTGCCTGTAATGTACCAGAAGGAGGATTAGCTGGCTCACGTGACCAGGGCGTTGCTCTTTGGGTGGAGTTGGGGGGATGCGAATGAGTGGCCAATTTGTATGTGGGGAACAGGGCAAGACCTCATCACAAATGTCAATCATGATTGAAATATTTAGACTCTCCCCCCCCCCCATGCGAAATAACTCAATCTAAGAGGGAGGAAGAAGAAGGGAAATTCAAGGAGGTAGGAGCCTCAAAATCTGTGGGCTGTCTTACTATGCAGATATGGTTGCCAGAAACAATAGAGGACACCCATTAAATGTGAACGTCAGATAAGCAATGAAATTTTTTTTTTTAGCATAAGTATGTCCCAAATACTGCATGGGATATACTTACACTAAAAAATTATCTTTTGCTTATTCAAATTTAACTAGGCATTCTCTATTTTTATTTGCTGAATCTATCAACCCTATCCCCAGAGGACATATCTATAAAAACTCTTTACTACCCACCATTGCCTGGAAATAGCTATCAAGCCAGCAGCCAATTGGGAGCACATCCTGCCAAGTCTTTGGCTGCAGTGCAGGAGGTAGGAGAGGAGATGTGAGAGCACACACACACACACACACACACACACACACACACACACACTCATGTGTCATCACAGCGGCCTCCTTCCTCCCCTGGGGGCTCTGAAAGCACCACCTGGCCTGGCTAAGAGGTTATCTGAATGTGGGAGCCCAGCAAGGCCATGTGTCCCTGGGGGAGGATGGAAATGCCGCCCGGAGCCTCAGGTTCTCACGGCACTGCCCCCATCCCAGAAACTGGAGAATCTTGTGCAAGGCCTGTTTGCTCAGTGCAGATTTGCGATTTACGATGACGCTTAGGCCACTGATCAGATCAGGTGGTTTCCTGGGCCAGTGACACTGTGACATCTGGGAGCCTCGGTGGCCTTAGGCTCCAGTGTCCCCTCATTCCTCTCAGGTCAGGTTATGCAGGGGTCAGCCTGGAGGGGTGGTGCTCAGGCCCCCAGGGGCTGTCCTGGGCTTTCTGGGAGGCAGGCAGAGAAGGAGCAAGGAAGGGTCTTAGGCAACTCCCAGACGGTTTGCAGCTGGCTGACCTTTTGAGGGGCCACCTGTGGCCAGAGTAAACTGCATGTGACCAGTGGGCAGTGCAGCCAACCCAGCTGGCAGGACACCCACATGTACAGGGAACCTGGACAGAAAGTTACTCAAGGACTGGGCAGGACAGGCCTGGAACCTGAGCCCCGGAAGAGCCCTGGCAGAGACCAGGAAGGTCTCCCTGCCCGCTACTCCCCTGCCCAAGCTCAGGACTGGCCATCAACTGCCCCACCCCTGCTCCCCACTTCCCTGTTTGTCCAAGACCCTGGGAAGGGGGCGGGGTGCGGAGGCAAGGAAGGAATGAAATGACATGTTTAAGGAATGAGTCAGCCCTTTAGGCACAATTCCACTCTGCTAGACCACAGGCGACTGGGCTCCTAAAAACTTGTGGGTCCCGCCTCCATCACCCCAGAGGCCTGTTCCCTGAGAGGCACAGGGGCACTTGGTCCCAGCAAAAGCTGTCCCCTGTGGCATATAACTGGGGGCTGGAGATGCCCTCTTCTCACCAAAGGGCCAGTCAATTGGGTTCTCGACTCTAGTTTTTGTTTCCACTTCTGGTCCTTGTGGGATGGACAGAAGGAAGGACGCTCACATGGGCAAAGAGGCCAGAGCTCCTGCAGTCTCTTTGGTGGAACATGCAATGCAGCCAGGTGAGGTGGTCCTCAGGGCTGCTCCCTCCTAATTATCTGGGTGATTCAATCACAGCCTGGTTCTAGCTGTCAGACCCTGATGTTCTGCCTGTCCAGGAATGCCCCACTGTGAGCACCAGTGAGTCACATTCTCCCCTCCAACTGCCGACTGCTCGAGGGCAGCGACCCTGCTGATTGAGGCTGGGCTCCTGGGAGAGCCCCCAGAGGGATAGGGCAGTCAGGGCAGGCTTCCAGGAGGAAGCAGCTCAGGGTGAAGCCAGAGTTCATTAGGGAGAAGCAGGAAGGGCACTGTCACAGAGGAACAGTGAGATGGAAGGCGGGGTGCAAGTACAGGCTCGGCAGGCAGGTAACCCCTGGTGGAACTGGGAATACGGGGCTTACAGGGTGAAGGGCTAGAGAAAAGGCTTAACAGAAAGAGCATCCTGGAAACCAAGATCTGGACTCGGAGACCTAACGTCACCCTGCACATGCTACTGGATGACTCTGGGCAAAGCCACTTCACTCACTGACCCTGTTTCCCCATCCCTAAGATGGGCACAATGACAGAGAAGACCACCGCCGCCACTCTGTAGGGTCCCTTTGCTCCCTGGCACGTTTTACCCATTCACCTGCGAATCTCATTCATTCCTGCAACACCACGAGGAAGCTGGTGGCACTGTTATCCCATTGTACAGACAGAGAAATAGAGTCTCAGGCAGGCTCAGAAAGATGGCCCCGGTCACAAGGTGAGCCGGCTTTCAACCCAGGTCCAGAGACGCAAGGCCCAGGTTCTAAGTACCCCACAGAGAGGTTGGGGAGGGCTCCTTTGGGAGATGGGTACAGTTGTCTCTCACTCTCCTTTATCCTTCCTGCAGCGGCTTGAAACAACAGAAATGTGTTTTTTTCTCAATTCTGGAGGCGAGAGTCCAAAATCAAGGTATCAGCAGCATTGGTTCCTTCTGGAGGCCCTGAGGGAGAATCTGGGCTGTGCTTCTCTCCCAGCTTCTGGGTGTCTCCAGCTTCAGGGGTTCAGGACACGCTACCCCAAAATATGGCACCTGGGCATACTGAATACTTCCAGCTGAAGGAGTTTTGTTTGTTTGTTTTTTAATTTTTTATTGGGGAATATTGGGGAACAGTGTGTTTCTCCAGGGCCCATCAGCTCCAAGTCATTGTTCTTCAGTCTAGTTGCGGAGGGCGCAGCTCAGCTCCACTCGCCGTTTTCAATCTTTACTTGCAGGGGGCGCAGCCCACCATCCCATGTGGGAATTGAACCGGCAACCTTGCTGTTCAGAGGTTGCGTTCTAACCAACAGAGCCATCTGGCCGCCCCCAGCTGAAGGAGCTTGAGAAACAGAAACAGGCAGAAGCAGGAAGGTCACACTGACCTGGCCTCTTGCCCGTCTCCCCTGAAAAAGGTGAATAACCCCCGCATGTGACAGGTACCTTCCCTGTCCCAGGAAGGGGAAATGTGGCACGTCCTGGTAAACTCACCCTTACCTTCCTGGTTACTTTTTCACTACATACCACCCTCTGTCTTGTCATTCTTCACAAATTTATTGCTTTTTTGTCTCAAAGGTTTAAAAGCTCCCCGCTCTGGTCACTCTTTGGGTCTTCATTCTCCTGTGACGGCTCCTGTGAACATTTAAAAATTCAGTCACATGTGTGTCCTTTTCCCCTGTTAATCTGTCTTTGTCACTTTAATTTCCAGGGACCTTAAGAGGGTTGAGGAAAACTTTTCCTCCCCCACAGGGCAATCGTGGGAGTTCCTTGGCTTGTGGCTGATTCTCCAATCTCTGCCTCCATCAGCGTGTGGTCTCGTCCTCTGTGTTTGTGTCCCTTCTTCTTATAAGGACACTTGTGGTTGGATTCCAGGTCCACCTGGACAAGCCAAGATGATCTCACCTTGAGATTCTTAACTTAATTACATCTGCGAAGATCCTTTTTCCAAATAGTCACATTCATAGGTTCTGAGAGGACACATCTTTGGGGTGGGGGCGTTCTTCATTCAAACCACTGAACTCTCGTCTCTGGGGGGAGGACTGGTTAGAGGGGACAAGACCCCAGAGATGTTATAAGCAAATCAACACACGGGAGTGATGCTAAGGAAGGGGCTTCTCAGGAACAGTTTCCTGTCCATTGGCTCCTCTGAAGAAGCCAGACGCCCTCGCCTCTTTCTACGGCCTCACGGTCTTGTGCAGGAGTTGCCAACCACATGTGGCTGCTGAGAACCTGAAATGTGGCTGGTCCGGATGGAGCAGTGGTGCCAGTTTCCCCACACACTGATTTCAAAAAGACTTAGCCCCCCAAAAGGATGTAAAATCCCTCATTCATAACCTCTTACATCGATTTCACGCTGAAATGACAACATTTTGGATAGACCGGTTTAAAAAAGATGTTATTTTCATGAAGTTCACCTATTTCTTTTTCATTGTAGTAAAGCTCACATCACATCACTTTAAAGTGAACAATTTGGTGGCATTTAGTACATTCACGAAGTTGGGCCCCATCACCTTGATCTAGTTCCAAGACACTTCCAATGGCCCCAGACGAAAACCCGTACCCATCAGCTGTCACTCCCCTCTCTCCCCAGCCCCTGGCCACCACTAAGCTGCCTTCTGTCTCTATGGATTTACCTATTCTGAATATTTCATATAAATAGACTCATACAATATGTGTCCTTTTGTGTCTGTTTCTTTTACTTAGTATAAGGTTCATTCACGTTGTCACATGTATTAGAAATTCATTCCTTTTTGAAGTTTAATACCCACTATATGGATGGACCACATTTTGTTTCTCCATCCATCTACTGATGGACATTTGGGTTGTTTCCATCTTTGGGTGACTGTGAATATCTTCTTACTTTTTTAGATGTGCCTACTAGAAAACTTTAAGTTGCCTGTGTGGCACGTGTTACATTTGCATCAGATCTGTTCTGTCCTAGACAGATAGCAGGGAGTTCAGTGGCCACTGGGTGCCCGTGGACATCTGGCTTCCAGGACCTCCTGGAGTGCTGCGGGATGGGGCCAGCCACAAACCTACCAGAGCCCAACCTGCGGGCCTCACGCACAGCTGTTTCCCCAGCCCCCAGCTCAGGACACCCAGCTCTGCCCTTAGCACAGAGTAGATGCTCAGTAAAACATGTACACTGGGAGAAGGGAGGGAAGGAGGGCGGGAGGGAGGAGAGAGGGAGGGAAGAGGAAAGGAAAGGAGGAAAAAAGAAAGCCTTACACTCGGACTCTGGGGGGAATCGAGGCAGGATAGTCCATGGGGATGGCGATGGTGGGGAAGGAGAGTTGGGGGATCCTAGAAAGAGAAGTGACTCCTGAAGCCCCCTCTGCCCTTTGGTCTGAATGGCCTGGGTGGCAACTCAGTGGAAAAGTAAAGACGCATGTGAATAAAGATATATATTCGGTCTTTGTCCCTGGTTCCTGGCACAGAGCCCCGAAAACCCTTGGAATTGTGCTAATGAGATGACTCAAGGGAGACTCAGGATGGGGGCTGATCACCCAAAAAAACAACGAAGTGATTAGAGGGTAGGAACCTTTGGCTTCATTCCCTGCCCTCCGGGGAGGGGCGAGAGGCCAGAGCTCAATCACCAATGGCCAATGATTTAATCAATTGTGCCTGTGTAATGAAAACTTAATAAAACCCCCTAAGTTATGGGGTTCAGGGGGCTTCCATGTTGGCAGTACGTGTCAGGAGGGTGGCACACTCCAATTCCAAGGGGACAGACCCCTGTGTTTGGGACCCTTCCAGACCTTGCCGTATATCCCTTTTCACTTGTATCTTTTATAATAAACTGTAATCGTAAGGATAACACTTCACCAAGTTCTGCGAGCCCTTCTAGCCAATTATCAAACCTGTACTTGGCTGGGCAGAAGTGCAGGCAGCCTGGGGACGCCATTCGTGGCTGGTGTCTGAATGGGGGGTCGCCTTGTCAGACCGAGCCCGTAACCTGTGGGGTTTGCGCTAACTCCGCTTAGTATCAGAATTGAACTGAATGGTAGGACACCTAGAGAGAGACTCAGAGAGTGTGTTTCATGGGCTCCTCTGGGCTCCTGTGACACGGGATGGGCTAACAGCAAGACGGTTTTCTTCCTGCACCCGGTGGTACCCTTGCTTCCCGGTGGGTGGAGTACTTCTGGGGGGAAACACAGGCCTGTCGTGGGGGGGTGGGCTCAGAGGAAGACGCTCCCCATGGTATTATCAACTGAAAGCTGGTGCCTCAAGGGCCCCGAATGTCATGTGAGTGACAGGCACTTACTTCACTGTGTGGATGAGAGGTTGCCAACTCAGCCCCTTCAGGGGCCAGGCCAGGAAACAGGAGAACTGAGCCGAGTGGGACTGGAACCACAGGGCATTCTCAGCTAACATTTCACTTGCCCACTTTTGAAGGTGACAAGGGCCAAGGACGTCTCTGTTCTGTAAGAACATCAACAGCACAAGTATGAGGAGCTAGTCCTCAGCCTCCTGCAGGGAGACACTAGGGTGTGGTGGGGCCTGTGGCAAACTAGAGAGCCAGGCCCCACAGGCACTGCTGCGGCCCTGCCCACATCCCTTTGGCAGCTGCCATTCCAGCACATGTCAACAACCTGCATGGGGACGCTCCATCTGTGACTTTCAACCTGAGGTTTTCTGCTGGGCAAACTGGCAGTGACAGGGGGAAAACCCCAGATGCAGCCCTCTCCCAATGACAGACAGGAGTGGGAGGGAAATGCCCCAGTTCCCTCACCCCTCTGGCAGCATGACTCCGAAGTAGTGTATTATACGGTGACCCACATGTCCCCAGCAGGACTGGGCCCAGCTGCCCGCAGCAGTAACTGCTCACTGACACCCAGTGTCATGTGTTGGCCCCTTCCCTTCCCTGCCTCTCTTCCCCACCTCCCATTGGTGCTTCCTGGGACCCCCTCCCTAACAAACTGCTTGTACCCAGATCCGGGTCTGACAACCTGCTTCTGGCGCGACCAAAACTAAGATAAAAGACCAACTGCTCCGTAGCTGGAGCCAATTTCTGCTGGATGGGAAAGCAGGTCCAGTATTATTAGGCCTTCCAGTTTTTTTCAAGGAAACCAGAATCCAGAGTTTCCTGGGAAGCCTTCTGAGTTTTCATTGCCAGCTCAAATTAAACAATATAAAACAAAATAAGACAGGATGAAGCAGAACGTGACCTGGCTGTGGGCCCACTCTGGTCCTCGACTGACCAGCTCAGAGTTGTTGGTGGTGGGCGGGGGGCACAGAAAGCTGTGAGCAGCGGGGACTTGATTGGAGGGGTGCTTTGGCAACCCACCCTGGTGGCCTGGGGATGGGGACAGGCAGAGAAGGCCCTGCAGTAGGCCAGGCAGCATAGACTGTTTATAGGACCGCAGCTGGAAGCATCTGGAGGGCCCAGCGTGGCTGGCTCGTAGGCCGGCAATAGACCCAGAGTAAACAATCAGCCTGATGCTTTTCCAAACACGCAGACCTTGAGTGGCCTGTGGCCTCCCCTGTCCTCCCCTGGCTCACCGGGTGGGGAGAAATCCCAGAACCCCTCCACCCGCCTGACATCCAAACTCAGTCCCAGGAAAAACAAACTCAGGGCAGCGAGAGTGCCCGAGGAGGAGGCAGTCATGAGAAAGCCACTTCCAGGCCCCACACTTGTGAACGTCTTTTTAATTCTGTGCAGATGGAGGCGGCTGTCTTTACAGATTTCCATCTCCCTACACTGCCGCCCTTCTCTCCTCTTGCAGAGAAAACAAAAAGGGCGTCTCTCGAGGTTGTTTTTGTACCATTTCACATGGTTATTTAGAGCCATCACTTTTCTGCTGCCTTTTCTGAATTTAAATGAAGAAGACAAGGTGTCAAGAGTACGGGCAGGTGACGTAAAATTTGGTTCTGTTTGTTGTCCTGCAACCAGCCAAACCCGTCCATGCCTGTTCCAAATTGTTTAATGCATTTAGTAGATTTTCGATTGGAACTGTATTCACTGGAGGAGGAGGGGAGGAATTCCTGAGAGCTGACTTTTAATGGGCCCCAATGAGCCACATATTTCATATATTGTTAGCTCATTTAATCCCCCTCATGATCCAAATAGCTACATAGCAATGTATTATTAAGATATCTGTTGCAAGGGCCAGAAACCTAAATCAAAGAGAATTTATTGGCTTATATAATTGGAAAGTCCATGGGAAGGACATCAGGCATGGCTGGATCTAGGAGCTCAAATGCTATCATCTCTCTCTGTCTCTCTCTCTCTCTCTCTCTCTCTCTCTCTCTCTCTCTCTCTCTCCATCTCTTGGCTCTGCTCTCCTCTGTGAATGTTTCATTCCTAGGCAAGCCCTCTTCTTATGGTTGTAAAGATGGTCCCCAGCAGTTCCAGGCTTCCACTCAGGCTAGCAATCCAAGTAGAAAAAAAAGAACAAACAAACAAACCTCTTTCCCCCAAAGCTTTGGCAAAAGTCCCATGACTGAATCTCACTGGTCCAGCTTGGGTCATGTGCCCATCCTTTGACCAATCACTAAGGTTACGGTGATAGGATTCCTGATCACACGCTCACTCTCGTTGGTTGAGAGGGTTGGACTCACTAAAATACAGGTGGGGAAGGGGTGCTGAACGCTGGGCATTCAGAAATAACAGATGTGTACCACAGTGAGGAATATGAAAAGAATAGGTGAGTCCCGTGGCATCAGCAGGGCTGTCCTGACAGTTGCACAGTTTATGCATTGCATTATCTCAAGGGATTCCATTGACATTCACTGTCATCATACAGTGAACTGTCTTATGACTGAAAAAATGGCCCCAGTATTTTGTAACTCTTACCATAAAGAGACAGAATCTATTTCCTCACCCTGAAACCTGAGCTGGCCTTGTGACTTGCTTTGACCAATAGAATGCAGACTGAGAGGTGACACTGACAACTGAGGTTCGGCCTTAGGAGGCCAGGTTGCCACTTTTACCCTCTGGGAACGCTGCCTGAGACCAGCACATAAGGAAGGGGGACAGCCTATGGGAGGATAAGAAGTCACCAGAGGGAAGCCGAGTGTCCCAGCTGCCCAGCTCTGGCCCGAAGGAGCCCAGGAGGTGGGACAAACTGCTGGCATGAACTAGGTAAACTGGGTTCAGCTCATTTAAGCTGGGAAGTCAGTTTCCTAGAGTCCTCTCCCCATGTGTTCCAGGTTAGACTTAGCCGAGAGAGAAACATGCTCAAGATTTGGAGGGTAGAAGCAAAGCAATAGATGAGACTCTCAGATCAACACGGTCAATGCAATGACAGTGTTTCCTGGATGACATCCTAAATAAACTACTTGTACCCAAATCCTTGTCTCAGAGTCTGCTTCTAGGGGAACTGAGTCAAAGACAGACTTCTCAGGGGACGCCAAGTGCCCTTGTGCTCTGTACTGAAGAAACCCAGTGACCGCTTTCTTTTTATTAATTAATTCGTTCATTCATTCATTCATTCATTCATTCATTCAACAAACATCCAACAAGCTCCTGGTCCAGCACTGGGGAGAGAAAGAGCCCAGAACTTGGTGCAAACCCAAGCCAAACTGGTGCAAACCCAAGCCCAAGACAGGGGCAAGTCACCCAGACCTCAGAGCTTCACTGAATCCTCTGACACAGGAAATGTCATGGAACCCATTTTTCAGATGAGGAAACAGAGGCACAGACAGGTTGAGTGACTTGCCCAAGGTCACATAACTAGTCAGTGGCACGCCAGGGCCAGTATCCAAAACCACAGGTCATCTCCAGATCCCACATTCTCAGCCACATTCTCGGGAGTTCTGGGCTGACTGAGAAAAGTCCCAAAATTTACAAGTTGCTCCTATGAATGATATAATTAGTTCCATAATACTTGTGAGAAAAATCTTATTACTTTTCTTAGTCTGATGAAATGGGGAACTGATCCCCCTTGCCAGGGGGGCAGGATTTTGCCACTCAGAAGCCTGCCTCCCCAGAGACGCCCAGAGCCTCTCCAGGTTCCATTCCCCAAGAACCCCAGGTGTAGACAGCGTCTCTTACCTTTGCTGTCAAAGCTTTCCTTCTTCCTACCCCCACCCCAGGCTCTAGGGGCTGAGCCATGCACATGACCAAGGCTGATCATAGCCATTGCTTCAGTAATGGTCTCGTGACCCAAGCTGAGCCCATGAAACTCAACCCTAAGACTCTTGCTAGAGTTACTGGACAAGAAGAAATCTACTAGGCTGGTAAGACAGAAGCCTGGGGTTGTGAGGCACCATCTGTGCCAGTGTGGAGACAGCCCACCTGAGAATGAAGCCAACACAGAGGAAAGCAGGGTCCTGAGATGAAGAAGGTTCCCCAGCAATACTGCCTTGGCCCCTGGATCCAGCCATGCCTGAAGCTGTCACACTCCCAACTTTCCAGCGACACGAAACAATACGTTCTGTTTTGGTATAAATTAATTTCAGTGGAATTCTGTTATTTGCAACTGGATGAGTCCTGACGAACATACTAGGCTTTTAAAAATCAAGGCCTGTTGATTCTCCACTGGCCTAAGGAAAACATAACCCTTCAGAACACAAAGACACAGATGCTCTTTGGAGGAGATGGAGGGAGGGAAAAATACTTCCCATTCTTTTGTGATGCATCAATAGCCAAAATAAGACCTAGTTCATTTCTCAAGCAGGTTAGCTTGCCTAACAACCATTACTCATCCCAGCTCCAACCAGCACTGAGCTTGGTGTGGCTTCAGAGAACCTGCTACACTCAGAGCCTCCCAGATTTTCCACGTGAAAAGAATGTCTGTTATCGCTCTTTTTATCCACCAGTTCAGTGTCCTGGCCCTGGATTTCCTAGAGCTCCAAGGAAACACTTTATAGAATGTCCAGCCAAATCAACACCCTTCAAATGCTTGCGATACACAAGGAAAACCCTGGAAATCTCGCCTCTACAGGAAGTGATCAAAGCAGTTGGTCTTGCCCCTTCTTGCCGAGTGGGGAGGCTAGCACAGGACCTCAGAGGCCAGGGGGCGGGGGTAGTCTGCAGGGGCCAGATGAAGCATGGCTTCCACGGCTGAGCCAAGCAAGTAAAACTTCCTGGAAGGACTGAGTACATATGGGAAGGTCCTCAGCTGGGGAAATCAGACATGATCTCATCTTAGGTTAGTTTCCTAGAATCAGCCAGAGACCGGGATTTGGGTGCATGAAGCTTGTCGAGGGGGAGGCTTTCCGGAGGAGGGGTGGAGGAGACAGCTGTGAGCTGCTGGCAGCCAACACAGCAGCTGGCACACAGCAGCCTGGTAAGGACGATCTGGGCAGTCCCCCCTTTCCTCCTCAGGACCACGTCCTTGGTTTCTGGGAAGGGGCTCATCATGGACTGATCGTAGCTGGGGTGAGAAGGGCTCATGAGTGACGGCAGAGCTCAGTGATTGAGCAACCAGGGCTTTGGGGGCGGACAGAGCTAAGCCTGAATTCTGGCTCTGGGATGCTCGGGTTCCCATCGGGAGCTGCAGTGGTACACAGCGCGTAGGAGGCGGTGCTGACGGAACACAACCCTGTGTTAGATGCTCCTCTACCCAGAGCCTAGTGTGTGGGGGTTGCCCCCAAAGTCTTGCCTTTGCACACATCTCCAAGTGTCCCAGACCTGGGGGGCTGAGGTGGAAGATTTGGTATCAGTCACCAGGCACATGACTGAGTGGGTGGTCTTCCTGGACCCTTCCCAGCACCCACAGACACTGACTGACCTTCCATGTATGCCAGGGGTTACCACACCCCTGGTCTTTGGGATATACAAAACTCTCTTGTTTCAGGGAGTCCTGGCTCCCTATTTCCCTTCCCACTCTCAGTCCCTCTGGATGGAAAAGCACCTTGATTGGCACAAGAATCGGGTCTGGAGCACAAAGTGGGGGTCCTAACAGAGGAGGGACTCAGTAACAGATGCAGGAAGTCTAGCCTTGCTCTTGAACCAGAAATGCTTCAAACCCACCAAAGACCCCTGAGGACACGTTCCAGCTCCTCACAGGCCATGCTCTGGGGGGAGACCTCTTGGGCTGCATTGTTCACCATGACACGCCTTCTGTGTCCCGGCTGCTCAAAATACCTGCCAGTCCCTAAGGTTCCACAAGCTCCTGCCCCCGGGCATTTGCACAAGCTGTTCTCTCTGCCCCGAATGCCCTCCCCTGCTTTCTCCAGGCCTACTTGTCCTGCTCTGGCCTCAGGCCTCTCCTGACTCTGAGAAGCTTTCCCGGACCCCAGCTCTTCTGAATGGGCCCCTCCTTCTCCTTCCCCTCCCACTTCCCCACCTCGTGCCATCACTTCCCTTCCTTGGCCTCCCTTTCAAGACTGAGCACCCGAGTGCAGCCCTGGAGCTTAACTGACAGGGTATCTGGGGGTATCGTTATGTAGTAGATGCTCAGGGAATAGCTGTGGCATGAATGAACGCAGGAGAACTGCTGCGTGGGGCAGGCAGGCCCCTCTGCAGTGACTAGTCAGATGCTAATTATATCCGTTGACATTGCACCCAGCAACAGCTAAGCCAGTGACCTCGTCCTCCAGGCTGATTCTGACCACGGTTTGGGGCGGCCAAACATTCCAAGGTAACTTTATAATGTACACCTTCCCCATCCAATTAAAATTCACCATTTGCCTTTAAGGTGCAGGTGACAGGTACCACCCCATGGGTAGCAACCGCAAAAACTGCTACGCTCCTGCGCCCCGTTCGGCTAAGCACTGTCCGAGTAGCTTTGATATTATTGTTCCTGTTTTACATTCGTGTAACCTGAGGCTAACCAGGGTGAAAGAAAGACACGCGCCCAGAGCGGGCGGTGGACTAGGGATCTGTACTCAGAACGACAGAAAAGAACTAACCAGGCCCAAGGGGAGGTGGCTGTGGATGCCGTGTCAGTGTCCCAGGGCTGCTGTAACAAATGACCAAAACCGGGAGGTTTAAGACAACCAACTGTGCTCTCTCCCAGTGCTGGAGGCCAGATGTCGGAAATCAAGGTGTCAGCAGGGCTGTGCTCCCTTCTGGAGGCCTCAGGGGTGAATTCTTGCCTCTTCCAGCTTCCCGTGGCTCTAGGAGGTTCCTTGTCTTGGGGCTGGATCATTGTCATCTCTGCCTCTGTCTTCACACGGCCTTTCCCTCTGCCTCTCTGTGTCTCAAATCTCCCTCCTTTCTCTTTACGGACACCAGTCACTGGGTTTTGGGCCCACCCTCAATCCAGGAGGAGCTCATCTCGAGATCCTTAACTTGATGACCTCTGCAGGGACCCTATTTCCAAGTAAGATCACAGGTACCAGGGTTCAGGACCGGACATATCTTTCTTGGGGGTTTACTGTTCAACCCACTATAGGGGCAGCGTGAGAGCGGGACTAAGCAATTGGCTGCCCCCTCCACAGGGGGCTGAGAAAGAGGAGGAAGGTGGCTTGAACAGGAAGAGGAGAAGATGGGGGAGGCACGGAGATGAGCAGGGACAAAGGGGGCCACCAGGCTTCATTCTCTGCCGGAAACCCATCGGCAGAGGAAACAGCTCAGGAGGCTGCGAGGCTCCCAGAGGTCTCAGTGCTGGACAAGCAGATGCGTCTGACTCCTGGCCCCGAGCCTCCTCCTGCCCCACCCACACTTCTGACCCTTGGGCCTGGCGTTTGGATGCCTGTGGTCCTTGACCCGGTCCAGCCAGGCGGAGGCCCTGAGAGACAGACCAGGCTGCTGACCAGCCTCCAGGCCCAAGGGAAATGCCACCCAGAACCTGCTTTGTGTGTTGCAAATGCCACCCGCCCTACTCCCTCTGAGGACAGTGTCTAGCCGCCTCTCACACGAGACCACGCGGTGCCTTCTGCCCTGGCTTGGGTGGAGTTTTCCAGGCTCCTCCCTGGCCCCAGAAAAGCTGAATGCCTAGAATTCCACTGGAATTCCCATAGTGCCCACTCCTTCCCTTCTGGCCTCCAATAAAGGAAACAAAGGCCAGCTCTGGGGCCCAGAGAGAGGGTGGAGGGTAGGGCCCAGGGGCAGGTGCTGGGGCTGCGTTCCCTGGATGGCCGGGGTCCAGAGCCCCCACTGCAGGGTCTGGTGAGAGAAGCCATCTGGCGCTCATTACACCTGCATATACATATGTGTGTCCCCTTGCCCCCCACGTGCACACAGGGACCACAGACACGCCCACATAATCCCTGAGCACACTCCAGGACCCTTCCCCGACGTGTACAACACGCTAGGGTGGAATACAGCTGGACCCCTTTCCAGAGGGGCACCCACCCACGTGGACACGGGCAACCCAGGACCCTATGAGCAGGAGCTGGTGCAGCCTGAGGGCTGACTGAGCGAGCCAGCCTGGGTTCAGTCCCACCTCTGCAATCTCGGGCAAGTCACTCAACCTCTGTGTGCCTCAGTTTCTTGATCTGAAAACCAAAATGTAATAGTACCCACCTTCGAAAGGTTGTTGAGAGGGTTACGTGAGTTACTCCACGCAAGCAGTGGGAAGCCTGGCACGCAGGAAGCGCAATAAACACAGGTATGCAGGAGGCTCCCTACCTGTATACAGAGACAGATGTAGAAGGGCGTAAGAAACCCCAGATGAAAACTCACATGCAAATACACACACGATTACACATATGCACACACACACAGGCGCTCGTACACACGGATGCACCCATGCAAGCTGTACACACAGTGACGCTCACCGACACCCACACGTGTGCACGCAGACACCAACCAGCACAGGGAACCCTCACTCCCTTTTAGTGCCTCTCCTTTCCCCTTCCCCGCCATCCCACTGCTGTCTGTGTGTGTACAGCATACATCTGGGAGTGGCCATGGGGACCAGAAGCCGTCCCTGTCCCTCAAGAGGCACCCATGTCATCTCTCAGGGTACAACACACCATCACACACAGGCTGGTTTCTGTCTGGACACAGACACCCCAAAGCACCCCATGTTCCCTGCCATGACCGGCCCTGCCTGGGGTCTGGGATCAGGAGCTGGGAACCTCAGCTGGCACTGTTTGGAGCCGCTCTCCCCCATGCTGGGCCCCAGCAGCCTCCACCCCACCTCTCTCACCAGGGAAAACAGACAAAAACCTAAACTTGAAACAGTTCTTCCAGCCTCCCGGAGGGGTCAGGGTCCCCGGCAAGACCCCTTTTGTCATCAGTGCCCCACCCCTGACCCTATGGAGTGAAACCTTTTGTCTGTGCAACAACAAAGGGCATTTCTGACCAGGACTCCGAGGCCTGTATGTGGCCTCCGTGCCACTGCCACACTGGGGCTAAAGCAGGTGCTGGCAGCACAGAGACCCTGGGCGTTTATGGGGGAGGAGGAAAGGGAGGGGAGAGCAAGCCAGTGGGGAGCCTGCAGGCCGGTTTGCCTACTCCTCCCTGAGACTCAGTCTGCTCATCTGTAAAGGGGTAAGAAAAGCAGCCTCTGTTTGGGCCTTGGGCACCGTCTAGGGCTGCCGCGGCTGTGCCCTTTCCTGGGCCTGGAGAAACTGGCACCCTTATGCATCTCACTGCGAGAAAGGCCTGCTTCCCGCTGGGAAAACAGGAGACTGCAGCCCTGCATTTCGCCAGCCTCTGAGCAGCTAGGAGGTGGGCACGCGCTCCCACCTGAGGAATCAGGTACCCAGGCCCCAGACAGAGTGGGCACCGGTGCCACAAAGAAGCAGGGATGGGGGCTTCTCCGCAGGTGGCAGGGGCACCCACCTTCTGGGGCCAGGCCCACTTTCTAGGCCATAGTCAGTGCTGGCACTGAGGTCCCCCGTATTCTTTCCATAGATTCCTTTTGCTCACATCAGCCTGGTCTGTTTCTGCTGCTGGCAGCTGGGGATTAGGGCTGAGGCAGGGCCCTGCAAAGCCACTGTGATGAGTGAGTGAAATCCTCCACTGGAGGACTCCAATCACATTGGCCAGCCTGCTATTAACATATTATTAGCCCAGCACCGGCACCTGCGAGCCAGGAACCTGAACGCATCACACTACCCCTCTGGGCCTCAGTCTTCCCAGCTATAAAATGGGATAATAGTTCTCCATCCCCTGTGACATAAATAGATGTTAGGTCTTTGCCCCTAGTTCCTGACACAGAGCTCCTACCCTTGTGATCTCCTGCGTGAGGAGAGAGGAGTCCCTCACGAGCTCTTAAATGCCCTGGATTTTCCCGGATGACAGGAGAGTCTTTTGTTCTAATGAGGTGGCTCCTGGGTGAGGGCACATCATCAGAAAGACGGAGCCCTGATTGGAAGCTTGGAACTTTCAGCCCCACCCCCATCCTCAGGGAAGGGGAGGAGCTAGAGATGGAGAGAAAGATCCTTCAAGCCTCCAAGACAAAGCCTCCATAAAACTCCCTGAACTACATACAGGGTTCGGGGGGCTTCTCAGTTAATGAACACAACCGCGCGATGGGAGGGTGGACACCCCAACTCCACAGCGACAGGAGTTCCTGCCCTCGGGACCCTCCTAGACCCCTCCTATTATCTCTTCATCTGCTGTTTCTCTCTGTCATATCCTTTATAATAAAGCGGTAAATGTAAGTGTCTCTGAGGTTTGTGAGCCGTTCTAGCGAATTACTGAACCTGGGGTAGGAGTTGTGAGAACTAACACTGCTGGCAAGTCAGACAGAAGTGGGGGGCTCTGGGGACCGATCCTGGTGACGGGTACCTGAGGGGAGGGCAGTGTTACGGGACTGAATCCTGAGCCTGTGGGGTCTGACGCTAACTCCGGGTAGTTAGTGCCATAGCTGAATTAAATTACAGGACACCCAGTTGGTGCCCAGGAAGTTGGAGGATTGGTTGGGGGGGAGCCCCAAATCTCACCCATTTCGGGTCAGAAGTATCGTGAGTAGAGAAACAGCTATTCCATCCCCATACGGTGGCTGTGAGGATTAAACGATAACGTGTAACAAGTGCTCAGGAAGCATCTCTCCCATTGGTAGCATTTGCCTTCACATGGTAACAGCACGATTTGGATTTTATCAAATAAGAACTGAGTAGGACGTTCCTCAAATTCTAAGGATCCGTGCATTTACATAGGAAAAATGATTACATCTGTATTTTCACTAGCCTATAACTTAACTTTAGTACAGAACTCCAATTCCTAATGCAGCAACCCCAACACCAGTAATAGCAGGACTTGTGACTTTGTCACCATCAGGAGTCACAGGTGTTTCTATATCCCGTGACTGTCACTGCAGATATACATACATCGCTGGCGTTCGCTGAAACCTGTGTATTTAATTTTTCTGCAATGAAAAAATTATTCTGAATATTCAACTCTGGTTATTACATTGCATGCCACACTGAGGGGCTGGGGACTGAGAGCAACTTAGTGTGAAATGTGTCAGAAAAATAAGACAACTAGTCACCGTATGGATGGATGGATGGATGGATGGATGGATGGATGGATGGGGAGATCGATAGATGGATGAAGAGATGGATGGAAAGAAAGATGGATGGAAGGAAGGAAGGAAGGAAGGAAGGAAGGAAGGAAGGAAGGAAGGAAGGAAAGTAGGAAGGGGTAAATGGATGGAGAGAGGGCGAATGGAGAGAGGCATGGGATGAATGGACAAGGGGTCGATAAAGAGAGGGAGGGAGTGATGAAGAGATGGATCAAGAGAAGGGGGGAGGGGTGGACGGAAAAGAAGATGGGCAGATGGATGGATGGATGATGAAGGGATAGGCAATAAAGCAAATACAGCAAAATATTATCTGGGTGATGGGAAGATGGGTGGTCACTGTACAATTCTTTCAACTTTGCTGCATTTTGAACACTGTCACAATAAAATGTTGGTGGAAAAGATTTTTAAAAGAAAAAGATGCCACCGAGAAGGAAAATGCAAAGTGTGAGCAAAGAAAGAAGATTCATCTTAAACTTCATCTTTATCACTGAGTCCTTATCAAAATCAGATGATATAGAGAAGGAAACAAACAAAAGCACGAGAACCGGACACATAACATGGGTCCTAAGTAACTGAAACATTAAAGGAAAACACCAAGGTTTCCCTCTAAGGAAAATTCAATGTCTAGAGCTGTGCTGCCAATGTGGTCCCCACTGGTCACGCGTGGCCACTGAGTAAAGTATGGCTGGTTGGGATTGAGATGTGCTGTAAAATACACACTGGATTTTGAAAACTTAGTACAAAA
Source organism: Rhinolophus sinicus (assembly GCF_057876585.1). Taxonomy (NCBI): domain Eukaryota; kingdom Metazoa; phylum Chordata; class Mammalia; order Chiroptera; family Rhinolophidae; genus Rhinolophus; species Rhinolophus sinicus. Next base: position 7,651,083 of record NC_142510.1, on the reverse strand, counting down.
AAAAAAAAAAAAAAAGGAAAATACCTCAAGAATATTTTTAACTGTTGATTCCATGTTGAAATGTTAACATTTTGGATAAACTAGACAAAATAAAATACGTTGTTAAAATTAATTTCCCCTGCTTCTGTTTACTTTTTTTAATGCAGCTACAAGAAAATTAAAACGACACATGGGGCTCACATTAATTATATTTCGACTGGGTCGGACCAGTCTAAAGGAAGTGCCACTGTGAAAATTCTGAGAAGTTTACCAAAATGCAAGCATTTTTCCTGTGCTAATGTAATGGTGACACTGTATCTTTTATTTTGAGATTTGTACTTCGGTCAGTCACCAGTGTAGTTTAGCGTGGGAGTTTTTGACAGTTTTTCTTTGCTTCACTTCCCTCCTGCCAAACCTTAATGACTCTGTTTACTGTACCTTTACTATTCACACCAGATTCAGTGGTTCTGTTTACTTCAGACTGTATGCATACCTGGCTCAAAGACCTGAAAGAAGTTTTTACACCTGTGATCCACGCCAATGCCTGAAACAAACCAGCCTCAAGGAAGCGCCTTTTTCCAGTAACGGCCTAACTTCCTTGATCCGCCTCTCCTTACCTGCCCGTAACACCTTTTGGCCGGGCTGGGAGCAGTGAGATGGCCTTTGGACAGGAATCCGCTGGCATTTTGCATAAACCTGCTTTTCTTTCCACTGACCTCATCTCTTGAGTTTTGGCTTTCGCGGGGCAAGGAGCCTGACCTTTGGCACAGTAATACTTCTAGAATCATTCCTGTTCTTTCCGTGGCTAGCCTGACGTAGATGTGCCAGAAAAGACAGAATTGCTGCCTTCTGCTTATCTGTGGGAGGACGTGCTTTGTCATTCTTCCTGTGGTCAGTACATCTGTGAGATACACTGCCAAACTTGTGCTGAAGATATTTGAAATAAAGTAAAATCTTTATATGATGAATAGTTTTTGGAACAAATATCCAGTGCTAAATCGACAGAAATAAAATCCAGGTACATCTTACACAATAAAACAAAACACGATTTTGGAAGGGGTCGAGGGGTTTTGCCAGAGGGGTCCTCGGCAATCAGGGTGCCCCCGCTGGCTCCCTGCCTGTCTGCCTTTTGAAGATCACGGGGTTTCCTTCCCTGTTTTCAGATGATTCTACCACGAAAAAAAAAAAAAGATGGTCATCATGAAAAAATGAGACACCACGTGACAGCCGCCTGACCCTCCTGTGTGGGCAGTGACCATGGCCCTGACCAGGCAGGCACGAGGTCTGGCCCCTTTGGTCCTGGCTTCAGAGGAAGGAGACCCTGGGAGGCATCTGGCTGAAATGACAGTCCTCCTCCTGCTGGAGCCTGGCAAGGAGCAGTCAGGGCACTGTGCCCAGGGGAGCCTGGGCATTGGGGACACCTGAGCTCTGGGAGGCGGGGCCGGGCTGGGTCAGTTGTCGCAGCTTACTGGGAGGCACTTCCTGGACTGGGGACCTTCTGCTCCCCACCTCTCCGGGCCTGAGCCTTTTGCTTCCTTGTTAACCTATTTTGAGCATGTTTCAGGTACCGACACTAGACAAACATTACCTCGTTTCATCCCTACACACCTATAATCACATTCCCAGGTTCACCAATAAAGAAAATGAAGCACAGACAGGCTAAGTGTCTGGGGCCATACTCTTGTCAACCACTCCATCCTGTGTCCCTGAGGAAGGGCCAGAAACCCAAATGGACCTGCTCCATCCCAATAAACAAACTCCTGCCAGGGAGGGCACCGTGCCACTTACCAGCTCCTCTACTGGGGAGAGCTGCTCCTCCCATGTGCCCACAGGCCATCGTCACCCACAAGTCACCCAACCAGACACCCAGGAGTCTCCCCCAGACCCCCTAGGCCTGACAATGCTTCCTCCACAGCTATAAGTGTCTCTGGCCTCATCCCATTTCTCTTCAACCTGTCCCCTCGCTACCAAGTGAGTGACCTGGGGCAAGTTCACTTGACTTTTCTGTGCCTCAGTTTCCCCATCTGTAAAAGGGGATAATGACAGGCCTATCTTGCAGAGTCATCATGAGGTCAAAATGAGTTTTTCATACACACACACACACACACACACACACACACACATCAGGGCTTACCATCGTCCCCAGCACAGACTTAAGTGTTCAACACTAGTTCACTATCACAACTGTCATCTGCTTCCAGAGCCAGCACAGTGGACGGGACACCAGAAGCCCCACAGCAAATGTCTGGGATGTCTGAGATGGTTTCACGAACAGATCCAATCACGTCCCTCCTCAGCCAAAGGTCCTGTCATGGCTTTTCCATGAGCCACGAAGGAGGAACAAACACCCTCTTCCTGCCCACTGCACTCCCTCACCCTCCAGTGAGCTCTGATACCATAAGCCCCATCTTGCCTCAGGCCCTTTGCACATACTGCCCCCCTGCCCAGAATGTTCTTCCTCCAACATCAACACCCTGCACAGCTGGCTTCTCCACATGCAGCTCCTCAGGGAGGCCTCCCTGTCTCCCCATCCCCAGGTCCTAGCACATGCCTCTTCTCCCTCGTGGCACAGACCACATTTTGTCAGTTTTGATTTGCTTGTTTGTTGATTGTCCCCTCACTAGACTGTCTGGGCTGTGAGGGCTGGAACCTCATTGGGCGCTCTGGGCTGGATCCCCCAGGCTTCGCACGGCACCTAGCAGCTGGCAGGTGCAGGACAAATATTTGTGGAATGACCGAGTGCATAAATCAGTGAATGAACAAATGAGCAAATGGGGTCTCGTCCCAATGCTTGCTTTGCACTTGGGAAACAGAAGCTGAGAAGAAGTGACTTCACAGGTCACATACATCAAGTGGGTGGCAGAGCTGGAGCCACCTACACAATTGAGGTTATTACTACAAAAGAGTTTATAAGTACAAAGGACATACAATGCAGACAGAGCTCCAGAAGGCTTCCTCTTTGATTCGCCACCAGCCCCGGTGGTGCGGGCAGCTGAAGCCTCCCCAAATCCCAGCCCTTTGTCATGGCCGGTCACCCTGTGCATGGCACCAGGAGGATGGATGGGCTTTGAGGTCTTTGCACTCGATGCTGGGGGGACGGGGGTCATGACGGCCCTGCTGGTAAGTCACAAGGGCCCTCTGGAGGGTACGAAAACTCATCCTGACTGCTGAGTCACAGCCAAGGGGTAGAATGACATCACTCATAAGCCTGACACCATGCCACCCATTCCACACTCAGTGCCAGCCCGCTCTCCCCTCTCCACACAGCTCAGCTACATACAAGTCTGCTTACTGGCAAGACGCTGCCAAGGAGGAAGGAAGTGAGCAAGCCCAGACGGAGGGTGCTGGTCTGTGGTGGGCTGCCGGGACCCACGTCCTGTGTGGGGGGAAATGACTACGTCGCGATTCCAAGAACAGCGAGGCCCACAAGGTGGCTACATTGTGCTGGTCCCAATTAATCCTCGCCACAGCCCTGGAAAAACGGGCAGAGCAGTTATTCCCATTTCACAGATGCAGAAACAGGGCTCAGAAAGTTGAGGGCTTTGCCCAGGGTCCCTCAGCCAGCCAGAATTACCTCGGGGCTGGAAGTCCGCAGCTTCACCCACAGCTGCTCGTAAACCACTCTCTGCCACACGTCACGTGCTTACAACACATCACGGCCTTTAATTTTTTACAACAAATTTATGAGCTACATGTTGTTTTGGGCCCCGTTTTCCAGATGAGGAAACTGAGGCTGAGATAAAGGAAAACACGTGCCGAAAATCTACAGCTGGGGGCTGGCAGAGGGGGGATTTGAACCCAGTGCATCTCCAGCGCTCGTGTGCTTCCCTCCATACCCAGTGCCTCCTTTGTCACCTCAGATTGGTGGCGAGACTCTCGGCTTCTGCACAGTTGTGCGGGCGCCGATGAAGTGACCTCCAGGCCACAAACATAGGGCTGCAGACACCCCTGCGCCCAGCTGCCCAGAGTCTCTCACCCTCCGCTCCGCCTTCCTCTTACTTCGGGGCCCCTCTTTCAGACAAGCCCCAACAAAAGGAGTGACGTGTGTCTAAATGCGCTGGAGCAGGAACAACACACAAGGGACATTTGCTAGTGATACCCCAGGGAAGCTGTGGCCGGGGAGGGGCTGAGGGTTGGCTGTGCCTTCCATTTAGTACCAGGACAGAGAAGTCGGTGACTTACCCCGTCACACACTGTGGGTGGGACAGTTTCCAGTCCAGCTGCCCTCAGGGCATTCGCCATCCTTCAGGCTCTGCTCTCTATCAAGCGATGGAGCCCACCTGCTTTCCCAGACCCCATGGAGGAAGGGAGTGTTTCTCCTGCCTGCTTCTCTGTGTCTCTTCCGTGGCTCCAGCCCAGGCCTCTGGCTCTCCCAGCACTGGTGTAACTGCTCCCCGAATTAAGGGCCCTCTGTTTACATGTCCTGTCTGCTGCCTTGGCCGTGCTGAGCTCCTTTGAGAGAGTGAACGAAGCTGGAAAGGACAGATGCTGAGGGATGGACAGATGAACAGATAGCCTGGAGGCAGATGGGGACACAGCCGGGGGACCCAGACAGCTACGTGAAGCAAAAGAAAGCAAGCAATGTACACGTGAAATGTTGGCACCAGATGTGAGCAAAGCAGATAAAGGCATCTGGGTAGCAGAGCAGAAATAAAAATGCCCTGATTTCTCACCAGCCAAACACAGCCCCCTGGAGGCCAAGTGTGTCACTTTTAAAGAAATACCCTGAAAAAGCCTGGCTCAGCTCTGAGCCTTGGAATCATTTTTTTAAAAGAGCTTTATCAAGATACGATTCACATCCCCTACCATTCACCCACTTAAAGTGTCCATTTCAGTAGTTTTATGTATAGCAACCGTCAGCACAAATTTAGAACACTGTCATCATCTCAAAAAGAAACCTTTCAGCTATCACGTCCGTATCCCTCATCCCCGTTCCCCTTAAAGCAGCTACTCACCTGACTTTCTGTCTCTATGCACTTACTATTCTGGACATTTCATGTAAACGGAATCATGCAGCTTGGGTCCTAGTCCCAGAAGGGGTGGGGGGTGATGCTGGGCAGGTAAAACAATGTGACGCCCACTACAGGGCCCTGCCTGTCAGCCCGGGCGTTCTAGGGCTCTAGGACTCTCCCCTCAGACCTCCACGCTGCTGCCCCGGTCTCCAGGGAAGGGGTTTTCCGCAGCTGAGAAGGCAGTCAGCCCAGAATCCCAGGCCTGCCACGCTGGCCTTTGCCCCCACAAATTCTAATCCTCTGAGATCATCAGTCAGGGAAAGTCGATTTCAAAGCCCGGGCAGAATATGGGAGCAGGAATGGCCCACCTGGGTCACTGGCCTGTGCACACAAGCTCACGTGGACACACACGTGTGCACACATCCATACAAGCTGGGTACACACACACACATGCACAGGGGACACACCAGTGCACAGGAGCTGGGCTGCACAGGCAGGGAGGAAAGGGGTCAGTCAGGGCTCTGAGCTGCAAGAGACACAAATGCAACGTGAACCAATGCAGGCATGAAAGGAAAGCTGCGGGCTTCTGTTTTGGGGATGGATGGTAGGGTCCAGAACCAGGCATTGGAGACCATGAGGATTCTCTCCCACTTCTCATGTTTTTCAATGTGTATCGGCTCCACACAGCCAAACCATCTTGCCCCACCTGTGTTCATACCTTCCCACCCCTGTGCCAGCTCCAACTGGCAAAAATTCCAGGGAAGGCTTCTGATTGGCCCATCTTGGGTCATTTGTGTGCAGCCCTGGACCAATCACTGTGTCCCAAAGGAGGTGAGTGGCAAGGATTAGTGCCCAAGGGAGAGGACTACCACATGGAAAATTACTGTAAGCTGAAAAGCCACCCCGATTTGGGGGAAGTGCCTAGTAACAGTACGATCTGGACAAGTAACTTAGCCTCTCAGTTTTCTCATCTACAAAGCAGGAGAATAATCGAACCTGCCTCAGAAGTGCTTGTAAAGACGAGAAGAGTTAATACGTACAAAGCACTTAGCACAATGCTGGCCTATGGTTAAGTAATACCAAGTGTTCCTTGTTGAATATTAGTATTATTACTACTACTTCCATCGTCAGCAGAGCCGTGCTGGGAGGCCCGTATTATCCCCTTTCTGCAGGGGAGGAAAGTGAGGGAGAAAAAGCCACACAGAGCTTTTGCAGAGCTCTAGGCTTTGGGAATTGAAGACTCATTGGACACTGACCTTCTGGAAATTGCTTCAGGGGCCTGGGGAAACAAGATGGCGGGCAAGTCCCATCTACCTGCCACTAGAACACTTGTGCCCTCTGCATCTTGGTCTCAGTCGCCAAGGAAAACACAACTCGGTCACTCCCCACACACAGAAGGGACAGGACACGTCAGCTTCAGCAGTGGGCGTCTGTCCCTCATGGCCTGAGGGTCCCTCCCGGAAGCCAACGCACACATACCGCTTGTGCCACAGAAAGAAGGACCCTGTCCCTTCCTCACAGGGGACAGATATAGCAGTGGGGTTGGCCGGGTGCCATATGACGCACAGCCACACTTAAGTAGGACAAAGGAGCACACATTAAGTCTGAAACAGGGAAAGATGCCCCCACACAAGGCAATAAGCCTGAGGACAGCAGGTTCCTTATCTCCGGGTGAAGGAAGTGTTCCAGGCCCACGGCCCATTCTTCTGCACCCGTGGGGATGGAAAGCCTGCTTGCTCCAGACTGACTTTCCCAGCACATGGCAAGGAAGATGACGCTCAAAGATATTCTACAGCTGGAGGGAAACCTAGATGTTATCTTAATGCGGGGTGTCCAACCTCTGCCGTTTTGACATGTGGGGCTGGATAATTCTTTGCTGTGGGGCCGTCCTGTGCACTGCAGCATGTTTAGCAGCCTCTGGTCTCTACCCACGAGATGCCAGCAGTACTCTCCCCACCCTCAAGTTGTAACAACCAAAAATGTCTACTGGGGAGTAAAGTCGGTCGAGAACCACTGATCTAGATAAACTGTCAGATTACAGATGAGGAAATGAAGGCTGAAAGAGGTAAGGAATCAGAATCAGCTTGAATCTCTGCCTCTGCTGTCATCACCTCTCTTTTAGGCATGCAGAACCTGAAGCTCAGAGAGGTCAAGTGACTTGCCCCAGGCCACACAGCAGGGATGTGAACATCAGAGCCAGACACTCCCAACTCCAGGCCCAAGCACTCTCCGCCCCCATCCCGAGAGCTGACAGTGAACTTCACTGAGGGAGTTTTGGTAAACAGACAACAAATGCTTGCCAATTCTTTAATTACATCTGTCGCCATGTCTATTATCAACTGTAAACATCTGTGTGTTTCCTTGGAGTCTGCTTGGCTCCTTCCAGTTCCTGCGGTCTGTCAGATGTGGGCAGAATTACAGGCTTCCGAGCTGATGGGTCATCTTCGGCTCATCTCATCCTGGGTCTTGGTGTGCAGGTGGCCCTGGTGGATATGTGACACCTGTCACAATCAAATCATAAGCTGTCAGAGCTGGATGCACCGTCAGAATGTACCTGATTCAACGCCTGTGTTCTCCAAGTGGGAAACTGAGGCCCAGAGAAGGGGAGCGCCCTGCTCACGGCTGCACAGGGAGCTGGGACCCAGCTGGATGGACTAACTGTGCTCACTGCTTGTTTGCTTTTCCTTTTGAAACAACTTTATTGAGATAGAATTCACATACCATATAATTCCCCAGTATACAGTGCATAGTTCAATGGTTTTTAGTCGATTCACAGAGTTGCGCCATCGTCACCATCACCAGTTTTAGAACATTTTCATTACCCTTCCCCAAAAAGCCCATACTCATCAGCAATTGCCTCCCCCAACTCCCGCAGCCCTTGGCAACCACTAATTTCTGTCTTCATGGATTTGCCTATTCTGAATGTTTCATAGAAATGGAATCATACAATATGTGGCCCTTAGCGATGAGCTTCTTTCCCTGAGCACGATGGTTTCAAGATTCATCCGTGTTGTGACATGTTGTCATGCCTCCTTAAGGCTGCCACGTCGTTTGTCCATTCATTCCTTGAGGGACATTTCTGTTGTTGCCACTTGTGTGTTCCTGTTGACTGAAAACTTCCTGTGTGCCAGTCTGAGCACTTGATTTGCAGACAAATCACACCGCCCTGAAGGAGGCACAACTGTTCCCCTTTCACAGTCAGGGCAACTGAGGCTCAGAGGAGTCAAGGGACCAGCTCAAGGACCCAAATCACAACTACTCCCAAAGGTCTCAAACTGGCAGCCTGGGGGCCACAGGGAGGCACTGTGTTTCCTTTGGCCTGAAAAGCATTTCACAGTTGTTGGAATTAGCTACCCACATTTGAAACCGGAGAGTTTTGTTTGTTTATTTAAACAGATTTCTAGCTTCTCTTGAAAAAAATAATAAATTCCACAAGATCTGGCCACATAGGGCCTGCCTGTCCCTTTCCAAGAGGCCACGGACAGCTACTGAGGGCTGATGCCGCCCCTGAGGAGCGGGTTGTGCTGTCTCCTGTCCCCTGGCCCACCTGCTTGGTTAGGGGGACCAACCGGCCCAGCTGGCCCAGGACTGTCCCAGGTAAAACTGAAGGTCCACGGCCCAGGAAAACCCTTATCCCCAGGCAAACCGAGGTGGTTATCTCCCTCCTGGCGCTGAACCCTGACCACCGGCCATCTCTGCCACCACCTATCACTGCTCCCCGACAGAATCGCCCTCCAGCTTTGGTCGAGTGTCTGCTGTCCTCCGCCACGGCCTTCTCTAACCATCGCTCGCTCCGCCCACATTCTCCAGGGCTAATGCCAGCCCCAGACTTCTCATAGGTCCTTGGCAAGATGAGAAAAATTAAGAGTCTGAATTCTTCATTGACCTGGACTTACCCCATCTCCACTTTGTCCTTTATTCCGAGATGGAGGGCTTCCTTCTGCTACGACATCCTTTTACCAAACAATGGGGAGAGGAAGTGGCTTGGTGAGGTTTTTAATGTCTTCATTAGTTAAAATAAAAAGTCGCAATCTCATGTCCACCCTTGAAATTTTTTAAATAAACGTTAAATTTTAGAATAGTTTTAGATTTAGAGAAAAATTGTGAAAGTGGCAGAGAGTTCCACATACTACTCACATCCATCTTCCTCTATTATTAACATCTTGTGTGATGCATTTGTCAGAGTTAATGAACCAACACCAATATATTATTATTAACTAAAGTCCGTGCTTTATTTGGGTTTCCTCAATTTTTTCCTAAGGTCCTTTTTCTGTTCCAGGACCCCATCCAGAACACCACGTTACATTCAGTTGTCACGTCTCCGTAGGCTCCTCTGGGCTGTGACAGTTCCTCAGACTTTCCTTGTATTTGATGACCTTGACAGTTTTGACAAGTATTTGTCATGTATTTTGTAGAATGTCCTTCAAGTGGGATTTGTCTGATGTTCTTTGGATGATTAGACTGGGGTGGTATGTTTTGGGAGAAAGACCACAGAGGTGAAGGGCCATTTCCATCACCATCACAGCAAAGGCATGTATCACTGCTGATGTCGACCTTGGTCACCTGGCTGATCAAGGTGAATTATTTGGAATTCTTCTGCATGGAAGATTTACCCACACACACACACACAAAATTGTTATCAGCAAGTCCTAAATTCTGGCTGTCACCACTGCAGACTCCAGATGGCCAAATGGGGTCTGCCAGAGAACAGACAGCCCCCTCAGTGTGCCAGACCTGTGGGGGCATTTTCATTTCACACAAGAGGCTGCTTTCTGGCAAAATGGGCCTCAGCCTCCCCAATTTCCAGAGGAGACTCGGCGGGGGGAGGGATGAACCCCAGGTCCGGCTGTGTGAGTGGCAGCTGTAGGGTTTGAACCTACCAGCTTCCCCCTTACCTCCTCATGCCCCCACTAAGCTGTGCTTGCTAACGCTAACTGCTGGCAAGTAGGAAGAAACCCAGGCCAGGAAACGAGGTGATTGTACCAGCCTGAGTCCTCCACCCTCTACCCAGCAGCACCACCAACCCAAGGCAGAACTTCAGAGGGCTCCTACTGCTGCTCTGAAAACCTCCAGTCAGAAAGCGTACAAGGTCAGGATACGGGCTGCATGACGTCGCGGCCTGCACGGTGCCCCCTGGTGCCGGCCCTCCTTCGTCACCTTCTATACAGGGCAGCCGGGTGCCCACCCACAGAAGCCTGGAAACCGCATTCTGGAGTCTCGGCTCATCCCTGGGTCACGCCCTGAGGCTCATCTCCATCCGACCCCGCCTCCCAACAGGGTTAGGCTGGGCTGGGCATCAGTGAAACCAGGGGTCACTCCCATGGGGTGACCTGGGGGTTCTGGATCCCATTCTTGACCTCTAAGGTCTCCGTGGTGTCCTCAGACCTCGGAAATGTAGCTCAGGTTCCCAGGCAGGAGAACTGGACTGGGGGAACGCTGAGACGCTGATTCATCCTTGGGAGAGCCCTTCCTGCTCTCTGGACCTCGGAGTCCTCCCCTGTAAAACGCGGGTAAGAGCGGACTCACTAGGGGCTGCCCAGTCCTCCCTCCTACCTGGGCTCAGCTCATCCAGCTGCCCCGCGCCCGCTTCCTGTGACAGCAGCGCCCCCTTCTGGCCGGGTGCCTCCTGGCCTCCGTGGTGTCTCCTCTGCTCTCTTCGCCCCCTGCAGGTCATTCGGGGAAGAGCACCTTGTTTGAAAGTCACCAAGAGGCCGACCAGACCTGGGTTTCTAGGCTGGGCACGCCTGGATTCCGATCTCGGCTCTACCACCTACTAAAGGAAACTTAAGTGCACCACTGCACCCCTCAAAACTGAACCCAACGCTTTGTCATTTGTAAAACGCACATAACATATTTTTTATATTTTTGGTCGAGGCATAAAACTCTTACAGAAAAAGAAATTATCATAGAGGCACGCATCTTAAGTGCACAGCTCAACAAATCCTCACAAAGAAAACACACTCGTGAACTACTCAGGGCAAGAACGGAAGCATTGTGGGTATCTCAGAAAACCCATACTGCTCACCCCCTGGTCACCGCTCCCTTTTTCTTCCCCAGAGGTGACCTAAATTCTAACACAGATTGCAATGGGTGCCATGAGGATAAGATGGAGGTTACGTGTAGCAAAGGGCTCAGTACAAGGGCTCTGGTATCCTTTTCTCTTCTGTGTCCCCCTCCTGCTCAGTCATGGCAGTGTCTTCTCCCAGCTGTATTTGCAGCCCATGCTGAGTGAGGTAGAACTGGCTAAGTAAGCAGGCAACCAGCACATTTAGGCCTCTCCGTGGTGACATTTGCCCAGAACGTATGGCTGCCCAGCCTTCTGCGTGCTGCATTCTCAGTACTGTAATTTCCACCCATCCACCCCTGCCGGGCTCGGCCCTGAGCCTCTCTCTCAAATCACTGCCTCGTCCTCCAAATGACCCCCGTCTCGACTCTCAATCCATTCTCCAAATGGCAGTCTGGGTTCTCTTTCTCAAACACAAATCTCATGAGTCACTCTTCTGCTTGCCACCCTCAGTGGCTCCCTGTCTCCTCAGGATAAATTCACAGGCTTCACAGCATTTAGAACCTTTTACTTAACAGCGGTTAGAATGGCTGTTATTAAAACACACACACACACACACACACACATACACACACGAGAACATCAAGTGTTGGCGAGGATGTAAAAGAAAGGGAACCCTCGTGCACTTTCGACGTGATTGTAAACTGGGGCAGCCATTATGGAAAACAGTATGGAAGTTCCTCAAAAAATTAGAAATATAAATACCATATGACTCAGCAATCCCTCTTCTGGGCATTTATCTGAAGGACACAAAATCTCTATGTCGAAGAAATACCTGCATCCCTACGTTCATTGCAGCATTATTCACAGTAGCCAAGACATGGAAACAACTTCAGTGTCCATACAGGGATAAATGGATAAAGAAAATGTGGTGCGTATATACAATGGAGTATTATGCAGCCATAAAAGAGGGCAATTCTGCCATTTATGCCATTTACGACAACATGGATGGACCTTGAGGGCATTATGCTAAGTGAGGTAAGTCAGACTGGGAAAGACAAGTAAATACTGTATGATCTCACTTATGTGGAATCTAAAAAACATGTACTCACTGATGCAGAGAACAGATTGGCAATTGCCAGGGAGGGGCTGGAGGGAGAGGTGTGTGTGTGGGGGTGAAATAGGTGAAGGTGGTCAAAAGGTACAAACTTCCAGTTAAAAGAGCACCAAGTCCTGGGGCATCACACACAGAGGGGGGACTACAGCTAACAACAGCAGTATGTTGGACATTTCCAAGTTGCTGAGAGAACAGATCTTAAAAGTTTTTAGCACAAGAAAAACATTTGTAACTATGAGGTGACACATGTTAACTAAATTTATTGTGGTAATCATTTCATAATACATACAATATCAAATCATTACGTTGTACACCTAAAACGAATACTCATATAATGGTAGATGTCAACTATATCTCAAAAAAAACTGAGGGGAAAATGTAAACCTTTTAAACTGGGCCCCTCTTGTCTCTGAGCCAATCAGTTACCATTTTCTTTTCCATTATGAAGTCCTGCATACTAAATTCACTATAAACCTCTGTACCCCCTCACCCTGTGGTGATTCTGGCATCTGGACCTTTGTATATGCTGTTCCTGCCGCTATAAGACCTTGCCTGTACCTCTGTCCACTCACTACTTGACTTTCAGGGTGTAACTCAAATGTCCCCACCGCTGAAAAGCCTTCTTTCCTTCCCACTCCCTGCCTGCCCAGAGAAAAGTGGGTGCCTCCTTCCCCTTGTCCTCAGGTGTCTGGCTAGGCTCCACCTCCTCCAGGAAGCCATCCCTGACCACTTTCCACCCCCTAGGTTCTGGGTTGTGATAGGCTGCCCTTGGGGACTATGAGCACTGTGAGCTCAGGGACTGTGTCTGACTCTTTTTCTTCTTTTAATAAAATTATAGGTCTATAGATGTAGATATAAAAAACATAAAACATACAACACAAGCGGACGCTGCTGTGTGCTTACTCTCGGGTCCCTGGTGCCAGGCAGATATCCCCAAAGCCCAGGTATCCCCAATGCTTAGCCAGGACCCAGCACAGAGGAATAAGTCATTTGGGGTTTGGTGGATGGATAAATGGATAAACAAATGAGCGAACGAACAAACGAATGAATGATTCTGGACGAACGAGTGAGAGCTGGTGATCACAAGGAAGGATTCCTGAGAGCGTCCTACTTACAGGGCCTCTTGGCTTCATGGGAAGTGGAAACGGCTTTGCTCTGACACAGATTGTGGTTCCTTTCACCCCATCTAAGCCTGTTTCTCCATATTATAGTAATACATTTCCCAGGTGGTTGTGAGGATTGAATGGGATCAGGGCTTGGGCTTTACCAGTCCAAGGTCACACAGCCTGGACCCCGAGTGCCTGGCGTCAAAGCTTGGGACCGTTCAGGTTGCTCTCATGATGGGATGTGAAGAGGGAGTGCTCAGGACACACGATGCACAAGGCCTCCAAAGTCCCCGCTGCCCAGGGCCTCTGTGCCTAACTCCAGCCACCAGGCTGCTCCTCTAGCTGAGCTCCTGGCCAGTTTTTCCAGCATCTGGGCTTTCTCCGGTCTTGCCTGCATCCCTGCCATCCATCAGTGTCAGCCAGCTGTCGTCCAGAACAGCCACTTCCTCCACCGACTGGCCCCTCATCCATCACCGCAGCCCCTGGGACTTCAGCCCAGCTGTAGCCATCCTACCCCAGAACCCCCTCCTGGGGCTGGGGTTCCACATCCTCTCCACTTAATTCTAGCTCTGAAGCCAACCCCTCCTGACAGCATCTGGGCACGTCATCAAAAAGAGTCCCCAGCTGTTAGTAGGTGGTCCCTCCCCGCCACGGACATTGCAGAGAAAGCCCTTTTGCAGGCTTTGCCTTTGAGGGGAAGGGCCTCATACTATCCAGTCAATGGGATCTACGAGCCCTATTTTCATAACAGCAATGACAGCTAATATCTATTGAGCACTTACTATGTGTCAGACCCTCTGCCAAACATATTCCCTGCTTCTGCTAATTTAATCTTAAAAACAAAACAAAAACCCCACAAGGTTGGTTCTACTACTATCCCACTTTATAGGTGGAAACACTGAGGCTCAGACGCTGTGACTTGCCCATGGTCTCATGGGGAGTGGCAGAGCTGGGAGTCAAACCCAGGCTGAATGGCTCTGGAGCGCATGCTCCTTCCAGCCCACACAGGTGTCCAGGTAGGGGCACGTGGAAGGCGGAGGGAAATACGGACCGAGGGGTGAAAGGCAGTCCACCTCAGAGAGACAGCCCACCGGAGCTTTGAGAGACAAGACGGATGGGCAAGACGTCAGTGGGCAGAGAAGTGACAGGGAGCGTGCGCAGAGGGCAGGGGGGACAGCCTGCGCAAAGGCATGGGGGTGGGAGCCCAAATCCTCATCACTCTGGAAGAGTAAGAGTCAAACAGACTGAGAGACGGACAGACAGACAGACAGACAGACAGACACACACACACACACACACACACACACACAGTGTGACACGTATGTGTGATGTAGGTATGTGAGCATGACTACATTTGGTAGTTATCATGCCTGTGTGTGTGTGTGTGTGTGTGTGTGTGTGTGTGTGTGATGAAAGGTTTTGAAACGGACAAAAAGATGACTGCGTATCTTGCCTAGGGCCCCCTCCTAGGCTATCCTGGCCTTTCATCATCTTCAAGCTTTTTTATAAGTTGTAGAAAACGGGTTGTAAAGCAAACATTCACCTCCACAGACATGCAAATGCATTGCCTGGGAGAGCCCTGTGCACACTGACCAGGTTTGCACCTACTTGTAAATTCATTTCAGCACTCCTAATTGCCTATGCATGTGTGGTTAGTAATTCTCCTCTGAATGGCTGTAATGTCTTAGCTCCTTCATTAATTCCTCCTCTTTTCTTTTTTTAAATTTTATTGGGGAAGGGGAACAGGACTTTTATTGGGGAACAGTGTGTACTTCCAGGCCTTTTTTCCAAGTCAAGTTGTTATCCTTTCAGTCTTAGTTGTGGAGGGCGCAGCTCAGCTCCAGGTCCAGTTGCCGTTGCTAGTTGCAGGGGGCGCAGCCCTCCATCCCTTGCGGGAGTCGAACCGGCAACCTTGTGGTTGAGAGGACACACTCCAACCAACTGAGCCATCCGGGAGCTCAGCGGCAGCTCAGCTCAAGGTGCCGTGTTCAATCTTAGTTGCAGGGGGCAGAGCCCACCATCCCTTGCGGGACTCGAGGAATCGAACTGGCAACCTTGTGGTTGAGAGCCCACTGGCCCATGTGGGAATCGAACTGGCAGCCTTTGGAGTTAGGAGCACGGAGCTCTAACCGCCTGAGCCACCGGGCCGGCCCCTTCCTCCTCTTTTTATCTACTCACCTCCCACATTCCCCTCAGATCTCAGCAGGACCACGACCTCCTCTGGGGAGCCCTCCTGCTCTGACTAGGGCAGAGCCCCTGGTTATGTCCTCCCAGTGCACCATGAGCTTCTGTGAAATATGTATCAATCACAGTTATGATTTAAAATTCCATGAGGCACTCTCAATTTTACTGTGAACCTAAAACTTAATAAAATCTTAAGAGAAAGTTTTTAAAAATCCCGTTAGGGCATGTTGGAATTTACCCCCAAAATACAAAATCATGTACGCACAGGTTTTTTGGTTGCTAGTATGAGCAACAGCTGGAAACAACCCTCACATCCACCAGGAGGGAACTGGTTAAATACACTGGCCACGTAGAAGAGTGCTATGTAGCTGTGAAAAGGAAGGAGGAAACTCTCCCAGCACTGCACTGGAGTGAGCTCAGGAGATGTGGTTAAGTGCAAAAACAAAATCCAGGTAGCAGAACTGTGTATACAAAGTATGCTATCTTCCGAATACAAGGTCAGACAATGAAGTTCACAAACTCATCCTAAGAAAAGTGCTCCATACCTCATTGCTGAATATCACTACGGTCACCTTTGAAGTACTCCCCTTGGGAAGCTATGCACCGACGGCAGTGCCTAGTCCAGCCTTCAAAGCAATGTTGGAACTCTTTTTCTGGAATGGCCATCAGAGCTGTCGTCATATTACCCTTCATTCCTGAATATCATCAAAATGTCTTCCTTTCAATATTTCCTTTATCTTCAGGTAAAGAAAGAAGTCATTGGGGGCCAGATCAGGTGAGTAGGGAGGCTGTTCCAATAGTTATTTGTTTACTGGCTGAAAACTCCCTCTCAGACAGTGCTGTGTTGAGCTGGTGCATGGTCGTGATGCAAGAGTCATGAATTGTTGGCGAAAAGTTCAGGTCGTCTAACTTTTTCACGCAGCCTTTTCAGCACTTCCAAATAGTAAACTTGGTTAACTGTTTGTCCAGTTGGTAAGAATTCATAATGAATAATCCCTCTGATGTCCAAAAAAGGTTAGCAACATCGTTGCAACAAGTTCAGGAACTTAATTGGGAGACCACGTATGTGCGGGGTGTATATACGTTTGCTTCTATTTTCAAAAAGAAACAATGGAAGGATAAAGCACAAACTAATACAAATGGTTCCCCATGGGAGAAGGAGGCAGTGAGCGAAGGGGACAGGAGTGGAAGCTAGACTTCTCTGAGTGTATCTTGTTTTACAGTTTTTATTTTGTAAATGCAAACAGTTTACAAAATTATGAAGCAAAGACCAAAAAAAGTGATGCCTTAAAATTGAAACAAAAAAAAACACCCAGAAATGAATATACCTGATTGAATGTCAACAAGGTGACCACACTAACAACATTGTTGGAAATGACTTTGAAATAGCATTTCGGCTGTACGCCCCTAATGGGCTTTAATCTAAGGACCACAGAACCACAACAAAATAGAACCACAGTGAAATTTTCCACTGCACTCATCTTACAGGAAGTAATTATCTGGGTATTGTTACGTTGAAACTATTAGCTTTGTAATATAGGATAAAGATAAGAAATTGTATTGATGTTGTTGGGAACCAAGATTTTCTGTTAAGAAAAAGAGGTAAAAAGCAAAATCAAAGAAGTTAAACAAAACCTTGTCATCTAAATGTGAGTGAGAACGATCGCTTCTGCCAGCTTCAAGCCTAGATGCAATGACGACCCAGCAGCAGTGAGCACCCTTCAGGTCTAGACTGGGGTCCCCAACTCCATGTGTCACCAAAAGCAACAGGCTCCTCTGAGAAACGGCTGATTCCAGGTAGCAAATGGGTAAGATGAACCTGGGGCATGCTGTCATCCAGAAATCAAGGAAACCGTCAGAGACTACTGAGGTCATGTCAAAGGCACGCAGGACGCAGCGGGAAGGGGTCCCCAATTTACTTGTGCTGGGCATGGTTCTAAGCACTTTACAGGTATTAACTCACCCAACGGAAGCTTACCTACCCTCATTTAACCCTCCCAACATGCGTATTAGGAGGGTTCTATGAATGACTATGCTCATTTTATTGATGAGGAAACTGAGTCCTGGGGAGACTACGTGAATTGCCCAAGATCACGCAGCAGCGGGTAGGTGGCTGAGAGAGCATTTGGATCCATGCCGTTTGCCCTTTTCTAGGCTGCCTCTGCATTAATGCAGGGTGTTCACCACCAAAGTACAAAAGGAAAATAAAGAGCCGGAGGCTCTACAGAGGCCAGCCCGGGGCGTGTCTGGAACCATGGACAGCGCCTGCACCCAGGGCGCTGAGGCTGACCCCAGCAAGCACCAAGGGCCACCTGGGACATGGGAGGCCCTGTATCTTGGTCAGCTACAGCCCAGCCTCCCGGCTGGCCACTCTTCACATCCACTTGACCCACTTGAGGCTCTTCCTCTAGACCATCACTTAAGAGCAGGAATCACCATTTAATTCTTCACAACGCCCAGCCAGGTGGGAACGGGCAGTCCTACTGCTCAGATGGGGAACTGAGTCTCACGGAGGTACTGAGCCATCCGCACCTCTGTCCTGCCCCCTCTCTTCCTTTCTGTTGGTTCATCCTCTTTGGACGGCTGGGCATGGGGTGCTGGTGGCCCATGCTGAGCAGTGAGTCACCCTCACTGTGCGTGTGTCATCCCCCCGGCTGAGCTGGCAGCTGGGAGGCGGGGTCTGCAGAGGAGCTTCAGGCGGGGAGGCTCTTTTCCCAGTGAGAAAGGAGCCTGCTGCCCAAAGCACCCCGGACGTCTCTTGCCCTTCGTGTCCACACAGCCACTGCACCTGACCAATTCTACCTCTAGAATGTTCTGGAATCTGTTCCCTCTTCACCAAAGCCAGCACCCTGGCCCAGGCGACCATCCGCTCTCGCCTGGACTGTGGGAGCCTCCACCAAGTCTCCCTGCTTCCCCCCTCACCTCCTTCAATCCACTTTCTGCAAGAGAGAGAGAACAGATTCCACAGACGCTTTGAAGGTGGGAATGACACACTTGTGATAAAATAGACAAATGAATATATTTAGCTGCTGCCAACTTCAACGTACCTCCCTTTTCTACCGAGGCCTAATTTTATTTCTTTTTGTATAACCACTAAGATAGAAATACCAGGATCTCCACAGGCCTGGAGGCTGGGCCAAGCCTCCACGCCCCAACCCCCTACCACTTGCGTTTCTGCTTGAGGCCCTTTAGGAGACAGCAAATCAATGGTTATAAGCAGGGGTTTCGCACTTTCTGCAATGACTAAAAGACAAGGAAATTACAAAGGGAGAATCATTACAGCTTAAAAGGGATTTAAGCCTTATACCAGCCAAATGCAATGTATGAACTTTGTTGCTTGATTTAAACCGACTACCCATAAAAAATACATCTAGGAAACAATGGGGGGAACATGGGATTTTAGGGGATATTACAAAATCATTAACTTCTTGTAAGTGTGAAAATGGTAACTAAATGAAAATGTGGTTATTTTTAAAAGATGCATGCTGAAGAATGAATGTATTTATGGATGAGATGATGAAATGATTTGTAATAGAAGAATCCAGCAGCAAGCGGGGAAATAGGTGGGGAGCTGCAAGAAGCTCATCTAGAGGACGTTACACCTTTCTCAAAAGACGTACTTCACATGACTGCAGCAAAAGCAGTGTCTGGAAGCGGGGCCAGCCGGCCGTTTACAGTGTTGATTAAGAATATGGCCGGGACCTGCCCGCTGGTCCACTGGGGGGTGCTCTCACTTGATTATCATACAATCATCCTCTTTATTTTCGTGTATATTGGGGTGGAGGAGAGTGAGGGTTTTGGAGCTAGGCTGGCTGGTTCAAACCCTGCCCCTGACATTTCTTTGCTTGTGACCTTGGCAAGCCACATTCCCACTGTGTACCTCAGTTTCCCCATCTGCCAAATGGGTGCTTAGTAATGTCTGCCGGATAGGGTTGCTCTGAGAGTCACAGGAGTTCACACTTAGAAAGGGCTCAGCCTGTCACCAGCACTAAGGAAATGTCAGCTCTGATTATTGCTATTAGGTAATATTTGAGTCTTCTCACGATTTTTTTTTTTTTTTTTTTTTTTACTTCTCATTGGTCTGAGCAGATCTGGGCCCCCACCCTTATGGGGAAGGACATCGGAGTTTTTTTAAAAAACAGATTCATTGAGATACAATTCACATACCATACAATTCACCCACTTAAAGTGTATAATTCTGTGGTTTTTAGTGTATTCGTAGAGTTAGGCGTCCATCACCCCACTCAGTTTTAGAACATTACCCCCAAACAGGGCACTGCTTCTGAGAAGGTGGGGTAGTGACTCTGAGCCCTCGCAGGACTCTCTTATGACAAAAGGGGTGGCTTATGGGGGCTACCCCTCCCTGCGACTTCTCTGGGTGCAGTGGGGCTGAGTGGCAGGTCCTGTGGGTTCCTTAGGGACACAAGGGGCCCACTGGCTGGCCCCGCTTCCAGATACACTGCTTTTACTGCAGTCATGTGAAGTGTATCTTTAGAGAAAGATGCTCACAGATCTCGGTATAGCTTTCTCTACATCCATGGCAACCTGCCACCATTTAATTTCCTCTTTTGTTCTCAGGAGGGAGGGAGAGATCACCACCACTGACATGGTGGGTGTTGAAGTTGCTACAAGGCCGGTCAAGGGGCATTTAAAGACCAGCCCCTGGAAGAGGGGCCAGTGAAGGACTGACAGTGGTTCTGGGGAGTCCAGCTCAGCAGCTGGGGATCTGGTGGCGACATTTACCAAAATGCGGGGAATGAAGGGAGGCAGGTAGGAAAGCTCCTACTTTCACTGTCATGAGGCTCGAACGACATTTGACAAACCTTTGGGATGAGACTGAGCTGGGTTGGAATCCTGACTCCTGCCCTGTGAGCCTCGAGTGAGTCACACTGTGCCTCGGTCTCCCGATCTGTAAAATGGGCCTGTCCAACCTGAGGGTCCAAGGGGCTCAGGCCACAGCCAGTGCACCCCGCACAAGGCCTAGCACACAGTAGGAGAACCATGCACCGTGGCCTTTACAACGATGAGTGTTAGTTCCCCTCTCTGGCTGGAGATCCTGGGGAAACCCCAGCCCAGAGAGTACCCCTCACGGGGGTGGGGAGACAGAGATGCTGGGAAGGCCCTGGGAAAGGGCTGAAACAGGGAACTCTGGTGAGGGGGTTTCTAGGCTGAAGGAGAAGGGACACTCCGGGGGCAGGGGTGAGGGAATGGAACACATCACGCCCTGCCTGAACCCGCCAGGCCTCCAGCCAGGCCTGGTCCTCCCCTCGGGCCCCTTCTCCCACCACTTCTTCCCTCCCCGCCCCTTGGCGTCTGTTCCCACCTCAAGTTTTTGCCCTGCTTGTCCCCCCACCTGGAATGTTCTTTCCACAACTTTGCATCCGTAGAAGGCCCACCCTGACTCTTCTCTGAGACAGCCCCCAAAATGACACAAGGTGACAGGGAACCGCTGTGGCTGAGCACGGCTGCAATGTAGGGGGGGAGGAAGAGGGTGGGGGCTACAAGGGCAGATGGAGATGCTGAGGCCCCAAGAACCTGAGCAGGAGCTGAGGACCTGAGCTGCCTTCCTGCCGCAGCCACTCACTCCCTTCTGGTCTCCCAGCAAGGACAGGCCAGGACACGCTGGAGACAACTCAGCCGCTCCAACCTCTTCCCTCAGGGGCCAGAGCAGCAGGGACAAGGCTTGGCGGGGGCCTGGGGCAGTGTGGGTGGTCCTTCTATAGCGCGTCAGGAATCAGGGAGCGCCAGGGGGCACCAGCTCTGCTCAGACACGAGTCTCATTTTCTTGCACACCCCTCTTAGCTAGAGTTCTTACCAAGTGCTCAGGCTGCCCACGTACCAAGCCCATGCCACAGATGGAGAAACTGAGGCTCAGAGAGCTGGAGCCTGAGTGGAGATGGGGCAGAGCTGGACTTGAACCCACAGCCTGTGTGGCTCAGAGCCCAGAACAATGTTCCCTGCAGAGCCCGTGCAGGGGGGCAGAGGGGCAGTCTGGTTCTGGACAAGCCCCCCACCCCAGTGGCACAGGGCCTGCCGGGAATCAGGACCATCTCGGTGGCATCGGCTACCCATAGAAGGTGCTCCTGGGCCCTGCTCTGCACATATGACTACGTCTACGTCACCACAGCCTCAGAGGCAGGTATGTACTATGCCACCCCACCAGCCCGTTCTAGAGTTATGGGGGCTTTCGACAGGGCAGGCACACCCCCTGGGACCCCAGCATTTGCAGAGACCCCGAGGACAGCCTGCTGGCTCAGGTTCCCCACAAATAGGAGGGAGCAGATCGCCAGGGCCAGAGGATTCTGGGGTTCGGAAGATGGGCTGTGGCAGGAACGTGCTCTTTCTCCCCCTCTCATCTCACATGTGAGCCTGCCGGCAGATGGGTTTCAGCTTTTTTTTTTTTTTAAAGATTTTATTGGGGAAGGGGAACAGGACTTCATTGGGGAACAGTGTGTACTTCCAGGCCTTTTTTCCAAGTCAAGTTGTTGTCCTTTTAATCTTAGTTGTGGAGGGCGCAGCTCAGCTTCAAGTTGTCGTTCTTTCAGTCTTAGTTGTGGAGGGCGCAGCTCAGCTCCAGGTCCAGTTGCCGTTGCTAGTTGCAGGGGGCACAGCCCACCATCCCTTGCGGGAGTCGAACCGGCAACCTTGTGGTTGAGAGGATGCGCTCCAACCCACTGAGCCATCCGGGAGCTCAGTGGCAGCTCAGCTCAAGGTGCCATGTTCAATTTTAGTTGCAGGGAGCGCTGCCCAACATCCCTTGCAGGACTCGAGGAGTTGAACCAGCAACCTTGTGGTTGAGAGCCCACTGGCCCATGTGGGAATCGAACTGGCAGCCTTTAGAGTTAGGAGCGTGGAGCTCTAACCGCCTGAGCCACCGGGCCGGCCCCTCGATGGGTTTCATCTTAATCCTGGGCAACGCTATCCCTTCTAGAAGCTTCTCCCCATCTGAAGTGAGATGCAAGGGAGCAGAATCCTACCTGGAACCCTGGACCTCAGTACCCCACCGACAGCCTCCCACCCAAGCACAGCCTCAGAGCCAGCCCTGGGGCTGCGAGCCCAGGTCTCAGTTTCTGCACGAGTAACCTTTCAGCTCCTCCTGGTTTTGTTCTTTTCCCAGTATTTTGTCTCAATTATTTCTTTTCCTCTTCTTACTATTTTACATATTTTATTATATTTATATATTTATAATATATTAAACATATTTACAATACATGATTTCTATTATGTTAATGCAATATATTTTTATTATGTTAATATGTTACTATATAATAATACTGCATCTTAATATAATAATAGTATACATCAGTATTTTATTATTCTGCTAACCTTGACAGTTACTATTGGGCAGTACTGCAGTCTGGGGCTTGACATGTCTCTGTAGTGAGTACTTTTTTATTTTCTACCTATTTATAAAAGCTGCCCATGAACTTGAATTGTGTTTTGGGAACAGCACCCACCTTATGGGGTGTGGGGAGGGTCAGATGAGGTGACAGCCCTCAGGGCAGTCAGCACTCAACAAATGCCAGGTTCTGCTTTTCTATTTTAGCAGCACCGTGTTTCAAATTATTCTTTCTTTAAAATCAAGAAATCAACAAGAATAAAGCATGTCTGTGTGTAATGATAGACAGTGAGTTTTGAGATACATTTTCAAGCAAGAAAGCAAAGGCCAGAACAGCATGTGTGGAATATTACCATCTATGTTTTTAAACGTGGGCACTCCTCTTGCTCTCTATTTAGAATTGCTCAGGCTGGGGAAGCCAGCTGCCATGTTGTGGCACTTGCTGGAAAGGCCCTCATAGTGAAGAGCTGAGGCCTCCCGCCGACAGCCGTGGGAGTGAGCCACATGGAGGCGGGTCCTCCAGCCTGTCAAGCCTGTGACAGCAGCTCTGGCTGGCATCTTGAATGCAACTACATGAGAGACCCTGAGCCAGAACCACCCAGCTGAGCTGCTCCTGATTTTCTGACCCACAGATTCTGTGAGAAAAGAAGTGTCTGCTAAGTGTCGGGGTAACTTGTCACGCAGAATAGATAACTAATAGGCCCCATAAGTCACACTTAGGTCTGAGAGATCGGAGGGGCTCCACTCTTACCCCTGCCCCTCAGTCAGGGCCTCCCAGCAAAGGAGAAATGTGAGCTTTGGTGGGTTTTGGGGATGGGTGTGCATGAGCCCCCACCCCATCCATGGGCAGACCTAGGAGCCCTCTGTCACCTGCATTTGCCCAGCCTGATCCTGGGAGGTCTCCTCCTAGCAGGACACAGAGGCCCCCGCTTTTCCTGGGACATGAGACTGTAGATATTATGGATACAGGACTGACTGTCTTGCTCACCACTGCAGGTTGCTGGGCACATAGTAGGTGTTCAATAAATAGCTGTTCCATGAATAATCACCTTTAACTAGTTCTTGTGGCGGGACACATTGGCTTATTAAAAGCCCTTTTTGCAGGTAATACAATGGGGGTCTGTTTCTCCCAGGAGGCTGCAAACTCGCTGAGGGGTCATACCATCTCCATATCCCCAGCAGGGCCTGGGAAACAATCATCAAAAGAGTGACTGTAATAACAGCAGCTCCATGATCAAAGCCAGCTGTAGGCTACTCATGCCTTTTACACAGATTATTTCTAAGTCTTTTAGCAAAGTAGGGCCAGTTATTCCCATTTTACAGATAAGGACATTGAGGCTCAGAGAAGGTAACTGGGAAGTGGCAGAGCTGGGCTCAAACGCAGCTCAAAGCCCTTTGTGTGCATCCCCCTTGGTGGGAAGACGCTAGCCTTCAGATGTAGAGAAGAGGTTTGATTGTGTCCAGGCTCAGCTGTAGATGAAAGCCCCTGAGAGCTGGGCCTTGGTAATAATTCCTACCTGACCCCAAAGCAACCCCAGATCCCGGATGGCAGTTGTGGATTATGGATGACACTGGGGGGACTATTGCGGTCAGTGACTCATCTCCATAGTGGCTGGCCAGGGGGGAGGATGGATTGTCTTCCCCATCAGGAGGCCCAGCCTCCCCCCTGCCTCCCTAGCCTCTCCCCAACCTTGGAAGCAAAGGTAGGGGCCACAGGGGATTCAAGCTCAACTGCCTACCACTCCTCCATTTCAACGTCTAGACCCTTCCTCCTGGAGAAGCAGCCATTTCTCTCCTCAGCCCGGGGACTGGATTCTAGAGGATGGAGGAAGGGAAGGGAAACGGCTTTGATGTGTGGTGGTGATAGATGAGGGCTCTGCAGCCAGACCGCCTGGGTTCAAGTTCTCCGATGCATGCTAGCTGTGTGCCTTTAGGGGACTTACTCATCCTATTTGCAACTCCTCTGTAGAGTGTAGAAAATACCAACTACTTGGGGGTATTGAGTTGTTGGGGGTTAAATGTATTAAAAACCCATGTAACATGTTTGACACATCACCTGGCACATAGTAAGTGCTCAATAAACACCAGTCAGTGTTCTTATGCTGTGTACTGCAATGTGGGATGCATTCTGCATGCCTTATCGCATGTAAAGCTCAGGGCAACCCAGGGCAGTATCTACCATAATTCCCATTTTATAAATGAGGAGACTGAAGCTCTCAGAGATAGAGGAGAATCTGAACTCAAAACCAGCAAGCAATTTCCAGTACTCTCAAGAGTCCCAGTCAAACATCCTGCCCCTTGTCCCCCAAATACACTTGTCACCCTACAAAAACGCCCAAGCGTATACAACCAATCCTTTCTCCCACAAAAATAAATTCCAGGTTAAGGACTTAAATGCCACAAACAAAGACGACCACTTTAAAATCTTCAGTAGGAATTATAGGTAAGTACCTTTTCGACTTTAATGATGGGAAAGAAGATAGGTTATGAACTTAAATGCCAAAAACAAAGCTTCAGAAAACATAGGTGAATGTATTTTAGACCTAAGCATTAAGAAATTTGTTCAGCGCCATTAGTGATCAAGGAAATGCAAATCAAGATCTCTACTGGCAACAGTTTTACACTCAGTTGGCAAACATTTTAAAATCCAATAATACCAAGTGAAGGAGAGGACGTGGATCATACACTATGCTGACGGGAGTGTAATTAGTATTAGGTTGGTGCAAAAGTAATTGCGGTTTTTGCAATTATTTTTAACTTTTTAAACTGCAATTACTGTTGCACCAACCTAATATAACCACTTTGAAAAGCAACTTGCTATTATCTCCTAAAGTTGAACATTAACATATTGTGATTCCACTTGAAGGTAAACACTCTAGAGAAACTCTTGCATGTACGCAGCAAAAAGCCACTTACCAGAATGTTCAAACAGCCCTTCGAATTAGCAGACACCTGGACACCACCCAAGAGGCCATCCGTAGGCGAGCAGATGGATCACCTGTGGTACACTGACCTGATGGAATAGGACATAACAGTTAAAACAAGTGAACTACAATGTGGGTCAATCTTAGCGATGTGCTAGTACATGAAGAAATTAAGCTCTGGAAGAGTCATACAGCTTGATACTCTTTTTTGGTTGTCTGGGCTCCCTTTGTTGTGGATTGAATTGTGTCCCCAAAGAAATATACTGAAATCCTGAACCCTAGTACCTGTAAATGTAACCTTATTTGGAAATAGGGCATTTGCAGGTGTGATTAGTTAAGTTTAGATGGAGTCATGCTGGGTTAGGGTGGGCGGAAATCCAATGACTGGGGTCCTTATAAGAAGAGGAAGACGTCCTAGCCATAGCAATTAGGCAAGAAAAAGAAATAAAAGGCATCCAAACTGGAAAAGAAGAAGTAAAATTATCTCTGTTTGCAAATGACATGATCTCACACATAGAAACTCCTGAAGACTCCACTAAAAAACAGTTTGAACTAATAAATGAATTCAGTAAAGTTGCAGGATACAAAATCAACGTACAGAAAAAACAAACTATCTGAAAGAGAAATTAATAAAACAATCCCATTTACAATCACATCAAAAACAATCTAATACTTAGGAATAAATTTAACCAACAAGGTGAAAAACCTGTGCACTGAAAACTAAAAGACACTGATGAGAGAAATTAAAGAAGACCCAAATAAATGGAAAGTTGTCCCATGTTCTTGGATTAGAATATTGCGAAAATGTCCCTACTACCCAAAGCAATCTACAGATTCAATGTGATTCCTATAAAAATTCCAAAGGCATTTTTCAGAGAAATAGGAAAAAATTACCCTAGAATTTGTATGAAAGTACAAAAGACCCCAAATAGCCAAAGCAATCTTGAGGAAAAAACAAAGCTGGAGGCATTACACTTCCTGATTTCAAGCTATATTACAAAGCTATAGTAATCAAAATAGTATGGCACTGACATAATAACAGACTCACAGACCAGTGGGAGTTGGTCTGTGAGAGTCCAGACATAAACCCAGCCATGCATATACAGAGCCCACACATAAACCTATGCATATATGGTCAACTAATTTTTGACAAAGGCGACAAGAACACACGATGGAGAAAAGATAGTCTCTTCAATAAATGGTGCTGGAAAAACTGGATTATCCACATGCAAAAGAATGAAATGACCCCTATCTTAGATCACTCACAAAAATTAACCCAAAATGGATCAAAGACTTAAATGTAAGACCTGAAACCATAAAACTACTAGAAGAAAACATATGGAAAAAGATCCATGACACTGGTCTTGGCAATGATTTATTGGATAAGATACCAAAAGCACAAGCAACAAAAGCTAAAATAAACAAGTGGGACTACGTCAAACTAAAGAGCTTCTGCACAGCAAAGGAAACCATAAATTGATAAGGCAACCTACTGAATAGGAGAAAATATTTGCAAACCATGTATTTGACAAGGGGTTACTACCCAAAATATATAAAGAACACACACAACTCAAGAGCAAAAAGAATCAAATAACCCAATTTAAAAATGGGCAAAGGACCTTAGACATTTTTCCAAAGAAAACATTCACATGGCCAATAAGTACATGAAGAGGTGCCCAACATCACTAATCATCAGGAAAATATAACTCAAAACCCCAATGACAGATCACCTCACACCTGTCAGACTGGCTATTATAAAAAATGACAAGAGATAAGTGTTGGTGAGGATGTGAAGAAAAAGGAACTTTTTCATGCACTGGTACTGGGAATGTAAACGGTACAGTTGCAATGGAAAACAGTATGGAGGTTCCTTAAAGAATTAAAAATATAACTACCATGTGACCCAGTAATCTTACTCCTGGGTATACCTATGTGAATGAAATGAAATCTTTATCTTGAAGAGCTATGTGCTCTCCCACATTCACTGCAGCATTATTCACAATAGCCAAGATATGGAAACAACCTAAAAGTCCTTCAAGAAATGAATGGATAAAGATGTGGTATATAAATATAGTGGAATATTATGTAGCCATAAAAAGAAGAAAATCCTGCCACTTGCAACAACATGGAGAAACACGGAAGGACGGCATTATGCTAAGTGAAATAAGCCAGACAGACAAAGGCAAATACTGTATGGTTATCACTTATACTGTGTTTCCCCGAAAATAAGACCTAGGCGGACCATCAGCTCTAATGCATCTTTTGGGGCAAAAATTAATATAAGACTAAGACTGGTTTGTATTAATGTTTGCCCCAAAAGACGCATTAGAGCTGATGGTCCGGCTAGGTCTTATTTTCGGGGAAACACAGTAGTTGGACAGCGGTGGGGAAGGCAGGTAGAATGGAAGGAAGAAAAAGCCCATTTCGTAGAAACAGAAAATAGAATGGTGGTTGCCAGGGGATGGGTGGAGGGAGAAACGAACAGACGTAAGTCAAAGGGTACAAACTTTCAGTTTTAAGAATAGGTTCTGAGGATCCAATGTACAGCACGTGACTGTGTTAATAATTCAGTACTATATACTTGAAAGTTGCTGAGAGTAGATCTGAAGCATCCTTACCACACACACACACCACACACAAAAATAAAAGCGGTAACTGTGTGAGGCGAGGGATGTGGCAATTATCTGGATCTGGGCAATCATTCCATAATGTGTATGTATATTAAAGCCTCACTTTGTACATGTTAATTATACACAATTACATATGTCATTTATTCCTCAGTAAGGTTGAGAGAAGGAAAAAAAGGCAACGATACACAGAGAACACATAAGACAGAGGCAGAGACTGGAGCGTGCATCTCTCTCTAAGCCGAGGGCTGTCAGGGATTGCTGGCAACCCCCAGAGCCAGGGGCGAGGCACTGAACAGATCCTTCTCTAGAGCCTTCCGAGGGAGCACCCTGCCAACCCCCTGATTTTACACACAGCCTCCAGAACTGTAAGAATAGATTTGTTTGTTTGAAGCCACTCCGTTTATAGTATGTGGTCCAGCAGCCGCAGGAAACTAATACACTCTTTAAATAAAGTTAGGAAGAAAAAACTAAAATTTTAAAATGTATTTGTAAGATGTAGGTATAATAAAACCATACAAAGAAAGCAGGAAGCGATGAAGACAGGATTCAAAGTGATGGGGCCCCCAGGTGGGAGATGGGACGGGCGCATCTCAGGAGTGAATGTCGGCCTTTGTTAGGGTCCTCGCTTTTTTTTTTTTGATTGATGGGGTACCTGGTGTGTATTACATGATTAAAATAACTATGACATTTTTAGTAAAAGTCACACAAGGACCAAAGAAGAGAACACGTCACGATCTGGATTACCATCTGCCCACCAGTCTGTGTTCACTAAGAAATTACTTAAAAACAAAAATAAAAGCGACCCCTGCCCAGTGCTGGCTCATTGTCTGCCTGCTTCCACATCTGTGAGCTTCTCTGGTGTCAGGACAAGGCTGCATCCATCCCAGGGCCTGGCACACCTGTCAGAGAGGACCTCCATACCTCTACCCTCCATGTTCCCACACCTCTTACCTTACTCTCTCTTTTTCTGTAGCACATACACTGTCTGACATGCCATATACTGTACTTGTTTCTGTGTTTATCGTCTTTCTTCCCTCAGGAGAATGTAAAGCCCGTGAGGGCTGTTTGGCCTGTCTGGCTCATGGCTGTCTCTCTCCAGCAACTAGCACAGTGCTTGGCACATAGTAGGTGCTCAATAAAGATTGGCTGAATGAGTAACTGAGTGAAATGATTAACGGCTCCAGTGCTTGTATGTGCGCTGCAGATGGAAACGTAGGGCAGGCTGGGGAAGGGGAGCACATCAGGCTGAGCATGCCGACCCTCCCTTAGTCTGCTCATCACACTGACACCACAGACCCCAGGAATACAGACCAGGGCAGACCCAGGCCCCACTCAACCCAGCACAACCCAGATAGACTTTTCCAGCAGACACAGAACCTGTGGGATGTCTCTGTCTCTGGGATGGGGGCTCTGCTGGGCCCTGTTTGAGAGGACTGTGGGGGGCCTGGGCTGCCAGCGGCCCTCGGATTCACCTCCAGCAGGTGACCCACTTCAGCCATTCAGCCATCCACCTGCCACTGTTCCACTGCTTCCATCTCCTCACACCACCGCTAGTCACGTCCATTAGGCTTAGCTTTAAGTTAACTATTTTTCTCCCTAAATGAATGGATTTAAAAAGGACTGGATATGTCACTATCATAAATGGAAGAGCCATACCTGTGCCCCAAAATAGAAGGTAACTGTAAACATAAACACGCAGAAAACAACACGTTATTAAATTCTGGCACAAGAGTGCAGATTGCTCAAGACTGAGCCTGAGGTCTGTACCTCCTGGTTATATAAGGTAAGCCAGTGCTGGAGCGATGTTTAAGCCACTTAACAGAAGTGAGGCTTTCTCCCCTTGAACAAGAATTGCTGTGTGATTCACTGCTGGCTGACTCCCTCTCTGTGTCCCACCTATCCTCACCCTGCAGAACTCACCATTGGGTCCCCTCTCAGCTTTTAGGGAACTCTCCTCGGGCCAAGCAATTTTCATTTCATTTCTAGGCCTGGAATCCTTATGCGGATGCCCTGGGAGCAGTGCCTGCGCAGCCTGGTGGCTGTGGGCTAGGCAGGGAGGCAAAGCTGGAGGGAGTCTCCCCTGGGGCTGGCTGAGACCTCGCTACTCCCCAGCAAGCCCCTCCCTTGTCCCAACCCCTCAGGCAAATGGAAGCAGGCACAGGGCCAGGCTGGCACAGGGCTCAGCTGGGCCTCAGCAAGTCCCAGGGAGTCAGGGTGAGCTCATCTCTTGCCCTTAGTTATCCTCCTGGCTAATGAGCAACTGAGAACCTCCCTGCCATTGACAGAGAGCCCCACCCCACCCCCTGGGATACTGGGGGCAGGAAGGTTCTAACAGGCCAAATGACACCATGGAGGGAGGTGGTAGAGTCTCAAGAGAGGAAATGAGCTTGGGGAGGGGAGCTCTACTTCCTGCCTCCTCTTTGTAGAGGGAGAAAGCTGGGGCTGGCGCAGGCACTTAGGGTCGGTTAGGTTTAGGACTCTGTAGCCTACTGTGTGGGCTGGGTGCTCAGCCTCTGTGTAACCTTTAGCAAGGCCCCTTGCGGCTCAGAGTGTGTCTGCAACCATCAGTACCACCTGGGAGCTTGTGGGAAACGCAGAATTTCACACCTAGACCTATTTAGCCAGAATCTGCATTTTTAATAAGACCCCCCAAGTGATTTCTGTGCATATGTGCCACTCTGTGCCTCAGTTTCCCCACCTGTAAAATGGGGATTAAAATGAGTTTATATACATGTGGTGCTTTGAACAATGTTTGCTATTATTATTCATTGTTATTGTTATTATTGACGCAACTCAGTCTGGGCAAGGTGATGGCTGGGCCCAGATGGGCTACTCTCAGCCCTCCACCTCTCAGCACCCCAAGAGGCAGGTTACATGAGACCCACATGAAGAAGAAAAGCCTGAATCTCAGAGAGGTGCAGTAACTTGATTAGTTCTAAATGGGAAAGCCCAAGTTCACTCCCACACCTGTCCAACCCTATTACTAATGTGAACACTGAATGGGTGGGATTGCTGAGTCTGCACCAAGCACTTGAGGTGCTTACAACCACCCTGTGAGGTCGAACTTACTGTTACCCCCATTTTTCAGATGAGGAAACTGAGGCACAGAGCAGTTAGGCAGCGTTTCCAAAGCTACTCAGCAGGAAAGGCTAGATTTGGACCCGGCAGTGTCACTCTCAAATTCTATGCCATGCTACATTCCACTTCACCATTTTTTTTCTCCCAGAATCTTTTCCCCAAAAGTGTCCCTGCCTCCTCTGTCACTGCTTTGCCAGCTCTGGCTCTGGGGCTCCAAGCCTGCCCCTCCCACATCCTCACCACTAATGAAGTCTTTGCCAACTTGAGGCTGGAACCACAGTGGCCACTGGAACTGGCTTTGTGGGAAAAACCTGCTTCCTTCCCCTCTGGGCTCCCAGGTGTGGCTGACGAGACCAGAGCCTTTGACAGCAGTGCTGGGCAGACTGGGGAGCAGGAGCTGTTTGAGACGCCTGGCTCTGGCCCTCTGGGGTAGTTGGCCTGGAGCTGGGCTTCCCTCTGCCTCTCTGTCCCCCGTTCCTGCTCAACCCCCAGTTCACCATCTGGGCCTGGCCTCTTGGCAAGGATGCAGCTGAGCCAGGCCTAGAGCTCTGCAGTTTAATCATTCATTCATTCAGCATACATGTATTCTGCACCTACTGGGTGCCTGGTACTCTTCTGCAGACATGGCAATGAATAAAAGTGACCTAGCCCTGGGGAAGAGACAGGCCAAAAATTAATCATATATCCTCAAAAAATGTACAATTTCATAATGCAAAGGGAACTGACCATAGGTGGGTATCAGGGAGGGCTCTCCTGATGGACATTTAAGCCAAGGTATGAAAGATAAAGTGGAAGAACGTTTCAGCTGGAGGACGAAGCCCTGGCAAAGGCCCAGAGGTGGGAAACAGCTCGATGCATCTGAAGCAGGAAAGAGATGAGCCTTGTGAGCACGGCCTCCTAGAGGGTCTGCTTGAGGCTACGAGAGATGTTTGCAGCTGACAAGTCCCCCAGCCGGCAGGATCATGGGCTTCATCTGCCCCCTCTAGTCTTCCAAGCCAGAGGAGGTGTCCCAGGGGACTTGGGCCACAGAGGTCATGATGGACCCACCCTCGCCCTATTTTGGGCCCCAGCTGGCCACCAAGTGGGGCGTCCTCTCACTGGACTGCCTTCTTGTGTGAATAAATGGAAATTACTGCACTAACAGGCCACTTGTTCCCAGGCCTGGCCTCCAATCCTGCCAGCTGTGGTACCTCAGCTCTGTGGAGCCTCAGGTTCCTCATCTGTAAAATGGGATAGTTCCTGCTTTCTGGGTCGTTTTAATAAAATGTGTTCAGCGGTCAGTACAGGGCAGGCACTTGGTGGGGGCCTAATCACAGGGTTATTACGTTAATCATGAGTATAAGCGGCCAAGGGGCTGCAAATTCCCGGAAGCCTCAGCCCACAGCAGAATCAGAGCTCCATGAGGGAGGGGGTCTTGTTTGTCTCCTTCTCGGAGACCGTGTACCAGGGACATGGTCGGTGTTCCATACATGTTGAATAAATGAATGATGCTGAATACATGAACTAACGAACAAGTGAATGACCAGTTTCACCCCCGGCCCCACCCCAAGCGAGGACATTCAGCTCAGGAATGTCCTGCCTCTCCGGCCCCTGCCCGGGATTCCATCGCTCCCCGCTTCGGAGCAACACTCTTACCTGCTGTGCGCCTCAGTTTCCCCCTCTGTAAGGGAGGGGGGAGGGGTGGCTAAGGGCAGCCTCCGAGGTTGGAGGGAGGGCTCCCGGCCCAGCGCCGGTGCCCCCAGGTGCCCAACCCGCGAGCACCGAGGCCAAAGGCGACCCCTGCCTTCTTTCTGCCAGCTGCACGCAGTACCCGCCCATCCTGAGCCGCTTCGGCCCCTTGCGCACGTGACCCCGCCCCGCCCTGCCGTCCCAGCGCGAGCTCCTATTGGACGAGCCAGGCGGGGCCCGCCCCCGTCCGGGGAGGAGCTGGATATGCCCCTCCCGCCGCAGAGCGGTGGTCCTGCGTCCGGACTGTGCGCGGCAGCCGGACCCGGCTGGAGGGCGGGCGGACCGGGCCCGTGGGGCTGCTGCTGGGCGATCCCGCCGGGCTGCGGGCGGCGCCATGGTGAGCGGGGCCGGGCGGGCTCGGTGCTTGGTTGGGGCGGGGGCTTGCAGGAGGGGAAGGGACAGCCCAGGATAGGGTGGGGACGCGTGCGGGGCGCCTCGGCGGCGGGCGGGGGGGCGGGGGTCCCCACGCGGGGGAGGGGCAGCCCGGGCGGGGAGGGTCTGTTCCGGGGGGCCACGCCCGCGGGCGGGGGTTCTTTGTCCGCTGCGCGTCGGCGAGATCCGGACAAAGGAGACGGCGGGGGGCGGCGGCCGCTTTGTGGGAAGCGGGTGTCTCCCCCCCCCTTACTTGCACCCCACCGTCGCCTGCAGTTCCGCGTCCTGGGCCGGCCGCCGGGCTCCTCCGGACACTTCTCGGTTTTTAAAAACAACGGTGGAGGCGGGTGTCCTGGCAGCCCTCAGGGTAGTCAGGGGGGCTCCGGGGGTGGGGGGTGGGGATGGGGTCTGGCGACGTCTGGCGCGCATTTGGCAGGTGGGGAAACCAAGGACGGGCCGCAGCATTTGGTGCCGGGTTCCTTCGGCGGTGACTGCGCGGCGTGGGCATGACTGGGTCTCGTGGTCCCCCGTCTCCCCCACCCCAGTCAGGCAGACTGGAGTTGTCTCTCCAGCTGTCGTTCCCCCTCCAGCTGTCACCCCCTGGGCTAAGCCCTTCCTCCCTCCAGCCTAGCATAGCTCCTTGGTAGAATAGGGGGACGACAGCGTCGCTTGGCAGGGTTAAATGAGAGGGTGCGTGGAGCGCGCCTGGCACCTAGCCTGCACGTCGCCCGCGCTCAGCACACGGGAGCTGCTTGGATGCCTGTCATCCCTGTGTCCCTCTTCAGGCCCATCACCCCTCCCGCCCGGTCACCCAGCCTGCCCTGGGGTGAGGGGGGGAGGCAGACTGGAATGAACCTGTCCCTTGACCCTTTAGACACGGGAGTGAGGAGGTGGGTGTCAAGAATATCACACTAGCATCTGGGTTGAAATCCCGGATTCTGGAGGCAGGCTGGCTGGATTTGAATTTCTGCACAGCTACTTTTGAGCTGTGTGACCTTGGGCAATTGACTTAACTTTTCTGACCCCCAGAGTCTTTATCTGCAAAGTGGGCATAGTAGTAATAATTCAACTCGACGGTTGTTTTGAGGCTGAAAGGAGATGATCTGTTTGAAGTGTTCAGCTCAGTGACACATAGTAATCATCGCCAACTTTTGTCAGGCGTCTACTATTATTACCAAACTTGTGTGGCCAAGTGGGCTGACCCTGGGAAAGCCTGTCAGAATCACCAGTGACTGATTCACGGGACTGGGGGGGGCTGAGGGCACAGAAGACAGGGTCTGACCTTGGGGCAGTCCCCTGGCTCTGCCTGAGCCAGCTTCCTCTTCTGCACAGGGGAACCTAGGGGGTTCTGGTGAGAGTTTCCTCTTCAGGAGAACGGGGTGTAATGGGTGGGGGCGGAGGATGAGATGATAGGTCCGCAGAGCAGGGCACAGCCCTGTAATTGTTAGTTTCCCATGGGCACCCCAGCTGTTCTTGGTCCTGGCTTTTGGAGGGCAGGGGCCTCGTGTGATGCATCCTTGGGTCCCAGGGCCCGCTGGGGCCTGGCACACAGGAGACGGTCCACCTGCACCCTGGCTGTGCCCAGCAGTGCCCCGTCCTCCCTATCATCCTATGTTCCTAATTAGAAACCGGGCAGGAAATGTTTCTGGTTTGTGAACTGGGGTCCGCTGAAGAGAAAGGGCCTGGTTTGTTGGCACAGCGGATAACTTTATTGGGGGAGAAGCCATGGCTTAACCCCTGGGGGCAGTGCTGGAAGCCCTGGGTGCGGGGTGGCCTCCTGTAAGCAGGGCAGCCCCAGAAGGTGGAGGCTGCAGGGTGGGGACAGCGAGCTGGTGTCCAGCTGGGCTGGGTGACACTCGTGATATGCCCAGAAGTAAGAAGGCCACATCATGTCCCTGAGGAAGGGACTATTTGTGACATTGGGCCTGGACCAGACTCTGTACCCTCCTGGAGCCAGGTCCTTGGGGAAAAGAGATCTGAAAGGCTCACTGTCCTCTCTGTGGCACCCAGGAAAGCCTGATGTCATGCTAACCAGTAGCGCAGTGGCCCTTCCATGTTCACATGTCTTAGCACTTGCATCCTCCCCACAGCCCGGTGGCTGAGGTCAGGGCCTCGTTCCCATTTGCACACTGAGAAACAGACCATGAGCATTGGCTTGCTTAGCTGGGACAAAACAGCTCACACTAGCAAGTGGAGGGGGGGGGGGGCAAAGGAGGGGCTTGAATCTACTCTGCTACTGGCTGTGGCCCCACTGGGCCTGGAGTATGGGCAGTGACCTGTGGAGTGGGGTTAAGGCTTCGTTTTGGGGTCCCTTGAAGAAGCAGGTATAACAAACCCCCCCTTGCATTGGGGCAGACCTAAGCTGTGGGTCTCTGTGGGATAGCAGGATAATATTAATATTATCGCAGGATAATAGGAGATGCCTGCCCTCAGCCCTGCTGGTGGCTGAGGCGGGGGCTGTCTTTTTGAACTCACTGGTAAGCAGAGGGGGCAGCAGGTAGGGAGCTTGGAGTGGCCTCTGCAGACTGATGAGGCTGGGCTTTACAGCCTGTTTTTCCAGGAGCAGTGGATGAGATCCTGGCTGAGGAAGGTGGGGACCGAGGACCCACAAGGCAGGAGAGTGGAGGGAGGGTGACAGATTGGCCCTGTATGTTTCGGGGGATCCAAATGGCCTTGGGCTTCCAATGCCAGCCTTTGTCCTGACTGAGGGAGCTGGCAAGGAGATGCTACAGAGGTTGGGGGGGCGGGGCGGATTTTGGTCCATCACCAACCCCTCGAGTGCCCACAGACCGCAGGCCCCTAGCCGTGCTCTGATCCCCAGGCTGGCCTTGGCCCTGTGCACTTGGAAGACCCCTCCCTTTGCTCTGCTGGGCCTTACTTCTGGGGTCCTGCTTTCTAGCTATCCACTCTTGGGCAGTCCAAATGCTCTGTGCCTCAGTTTCCTCATCTGTAAAATGGGGGAAATGGTGAGTAGTAGTAGCTGCAGGGTTTTGGGAGGATTAAATGATTGTATGGAATAAATGTTAACTCCTCTGATGATTGTTCTGAGGGGGGTCAGGTTTCCCAGGTCCCGACCTGAGCATCTACTCCACCCAAGTTGTGGCCGTCCCTGTCCCACCTAGGGGCTTTCCTGGATTACGGTGAGGTGTCAGCTGACTTGCAGAAGACACCTGACTCAGAGGGGCAGGGGGTGGAGAATAGGGGAGGCCCCGGGAGAGGCGAAGCTAGCAGGCCAAGGGGGTGCAGGGAGAACCGGCTGGCTGCCTCCTGCTTCAGGGTTCCTCTGGGCTCTGCTTCTCAGAGGCCTCCTCCCCTGCCCAAAGCTCAGCACTTGAGGAGACAGCTGCCCTTCTGTGGGCTCAGGCCTGCCCGGGACCCACCTGCACATGTTGCTCCCACCCCCGCACTCAGGCTGCAGCCTGTCCTGAAGCTCCGCAGGCTGCTGGCTTCCTTGAGTCTGTTGGGACAGGCCTGGGGACCCATGCACAGGGTCCCGGGTGTGGCTTTGGAGTGAGGGAGCTGGCTCAGGGGTGGGGCCCGCCCACCGCGATTCCCATGACAGCAGTGTCTCCTGTAACTCATCATTGCATCCCCAGGCGTGGAGCACTCAGCAGACATTTATTAGCTCCTGCTAATAGGATAATAGCACTGGGGATCCCACAGTGGGCAAGACGGTCCGTGCCCTCCTCTTTCTGGCTCAGAGTCCACTGCGGGACGGAGACAGCAGTCAGGGAAATGCATTCCCTGACCCACGAGGATTTCAGGTAGCAGAGTGTGCCAGGAAATAGATTGAAGTAGTATGAGGTGATTTCAGGTGTGGGATGGAGGGGCATCTGAAGCCAGGGTGGTCTGGGAAAGTCCCCCCAAATAGGAAGAGCCAGACGTGGGACAATCAGGGAAGAAAGAATATCTGAGGCAGAAGGAACAGAAAGTCCAGAGGCCTTGGCTGGGAGGGTGGGTGGAGGGTGTGCAGAAGCTCCAGGAAGGCAAGGAGTTTAGATTCTCTGCTGATGCCGGAGAGGATTCTGAGCAGGGGATGACGTGATCAGATTTTCTTCAAGATCGGTTCTCAGGGAACACTTGCTGAGTGAATGAAGGAACAAACAAATGCACTCAGGGGAGGGCCAGGGACCCCAGGCTAGAGGTGACTGTGGCCTGGGCACCTGGCTCTGTGCTCAGGGGTGAGAGGCCCAGACTGGCTGTGCCTATTCCTGGCCTGGGGCCGGGGCACAGACAGGGTTTTGAGGTCACCAGGCCTCTCAGTCCCTTTGAACAGGGGCTGCCACTGCCTCAGTGTCCTCATTACTCCGGGGACTCCTAGGGTCACCCTTCCCAGGTCTTGCTGCCATTGTTGGATTTCCTACTTCCTGCTCCCAAACCACCCCCACTCCCCACA
Source organism: Rhinolophus sinicus (assembly GCF_057876585.1). Classification (NCBI taxonomy): domain Eukaryota; kingdom Metazoa; phylum Chordata; class Mammalia; order Chiroptera; family Rhinolophidae; genus Rhinolophus; species Rhinolophus sinicus. Next base: position 7,613,274 of record NC_142510.1, on the reverse strand, counting down.
CACACATATACTTCTCCTTCCGAATTCATAGTGACGTGACTTCCTGTCCAGGATTGCACTGTGGAGGACAGGCACCCCCGCAGGCGCTGGACACAGGAGGTCGAGTGGAGGTGCGGGGGGAGGGATGAGGCAGGTTTCCGTAGCAGGTAGAGAAACTGGAGGTTGGGACAGGTTCACCCAGCTGCAGCTGGCAGGTTGTTGGGGGGTCGGGTCACCTGAGAGGACAAGCCGAGTAGGGTTGACAGAGCAGATAGCAGCCCTGATGGTGGCAGGACAGAAGCCAGGATGACCTGTGCCCTTGGTGCCACAGAGGTGTGCAGGACCGCTGATGGAGCACACAGACTGATGGAGGCGGTAGGTGCTGACCAGATGGCTGTGCTACAGAAGCAGGGCTGCAGATGGGGGCTGATGCCCTGGAGGGAGCGAGCGAGGGCAGTCTTCACAGAGACCCTCCTGGACTGCAAGGTCCGGAGGCTTCCCGCCTGGGCTGGAGTTACAAGGTCGGGGTTTCTCAGCCCCACGCCACTGACCTTGGTTGGGGATGGGCGGTGCTGTGCCACACACTGTGGGCTCTTGAGCTGCATCTTGTCGATTTGGTAGCACCCCCACCACTAGTGTGACAACCAAAAGTGTCTCCAGACATTGCCAAATGTCTCCTAGGGTGCACAGTTGCCCCGAGCTGAGAACCACTGAACAAGGGAAAGGGGGACCAGCCTGGGCAGCGGTCTTGTAGGTCACTGTAAGGACTCACTCTGGGCCTTTCCGCTGGGTGAGGGGCACTGGCTGCAGTGGGCCCGCATGGCAGACCAGGGAGCCTGCTGAGTGACGGCTGCCGCTTGACCCTGGAATTGGTAAGAAGGGGCTTCCAGCGATATGATCCCCCTCCTGCTCCGACCCTCTGTAAACATGGGCACGGTGGCAGGTGGATCTCGGGGGTCTGCAGAGTTTTCCCAAGGCCTGATGCCTGGACAGACTCGGGGGCATTGACCTTCAGATAGTACTGGCCTGGGGTGAGGGGGAGACTTCCTGCTGTGGATGAGAAGCATTGCTAATTAAGGCTGTTACTGCTCAAGGACGGCGGGTTCCATCCTGTTGGGAGGGAAAACTTGCTCCTTCCAAGGCCGTCTACCTGCCTTGATGTGAGTTCTCAAAACAGTGAATTCAGACAGCTCACGCTTACTGAGCGCTGAACTTGTGTCGAAGTCGTCGTGGGCTTTTCCACGCCCTCATAACCACCTGCGTGTTCCTGTTACTTGCTCTGCACAGCGAGGCCGGAGACACAGTGCAGGGTCTTGGGACCAGGGGAGCCTCTAGCTTCAGACCCTCCCACCCCAGCCAGCCTGGTGTCATTGGCCTCAGTGAGAGCCTGGGGTTTTTTGTATCTTCTGTGCTCCCCAAAGCTGTGCTCCCCTTTGCCCCCCACCAGCCTCACTGACAGGCAGATTCTGAGGCTCAGCAAGGCAGAGGGAATTGTCTGAGGTTAGGAGGCTGGGAGGTGGTGGTTCAGCATGTACACCCCCTCCCCGCCCCCACCCAAACCAGCTCCAGCCAGCGGTGCCCTCAGCTCCGTGCACCTGCCTGCAGAGCCTTCGTAGGTGCTGTTCCCCAGGGCTGGCTCTTCCTGTACATCTTAGCATCAGCATCGCCTCCCTGAGTGCCTCCTACCCCACCCAGTTCAGCGTAGCGGCCCCTGGTCCCCTAGGTTCCCCGCATTTGTAGTGACAGGCATTTGGTGTACTGACCCATTTGCGGTGTGGCTCCTGCACCAGATGCTGTGCTTCTGGAGGGCAGGGCCAGTCTGTCCCGAGTGCCTCCATCTCCTGGGACTCTGCTGCCTTGCTTTCCTCTCAGGTGGTGTGGTGAACCAGGGCTCTTCCTAGGCGGCTGCAGTTCCCCTGTGGGCAAAGGCTGTCGCCTGCTGCACCCTCTCACAGGTGTTCCGGCAGACTTGGTTGAGTTGCGTACATTGCCTCTTTGTGAGAGGAGCTGATGTCACTTCCTGCTGTTGAATCCCTCATCTCTGGCCATCATGAGGCACTGGCTCCTTCCAGTCCGAGTGGTGCTGGGCTTCCAGAACATTCACCTTAAACACACCCTCTTTTGAGCCTCTGCTGCAGTGGGGTCACAGGTCACGGGTGTCCCTGTCCCCTGCATCTCAGGCTCTATGGCTGCCTGTCTGGTAGCAGAAGCACTGATGGTGGTGCGTGGAGGCGGGCTTGGTGAGTAGGAGAAGGCTGGTAACACACGAGCAAAGAAACAGCGAAAGCCAGTCTGTGTTTTCACCAGGACTAGGATGGGACGGTCGGGCTTCAGAACCAATTAAAAACAGAGACTGGAAGAGCCAGCGAGAGCGTGTGCGCGGTCAGGGTGGCTGCCGAGTCCCCAGTGGAGCCTAATGTCACTTTGTCTTGCAGGGCTCTCGTGTCCAGGCTGAGTTCCAGCCTTGCTGAGCCGGCCACCCCCAAGAGCTTCCTGCCACGGAAGCCGCCCCAGCGCTGAGCATGTCTATCATGGACCACAGCCCCACCACCGGTGTGGTCACCGTCATCGTCATTCTCATCGCCATCGCCGCCCTGGGGGCCTTGATCCTGGGCTGCTGGTGCTACCTGCGGCTGCAGCGCATCAGCCAGTCGGAAGACGAGGAGAGCATCGTGGGGGATGGCGAGACCAAGGAGCCCTTCCTGCTGGTGCAGTACTCAGCCAAGGGACCGTGCGTGGAGAGGAAGGCCAAGCTGACCCCCAACGGCCCGGAAGTGCACGGCTGAACGGGGTGCAGAGGCTCCTGGGCCTGTGTACAGCCCGCCGAGAGGCATGGGCAGGGGAACCACAGACATGCAGCCGTTTCAGAGGAGGGGTTGACACTTGCTGGCATGGCCTCGCCGGGCTTCGTCATCGCATGCACTGACTCCCAGGGTCCCGGCTGCCCCGAGCCAGGAGTCGGTGGCCCTGGCCATTCCCTCAGTCTCCTGGTGGGGCTGCCCATTGCAGGCAGTGGGCAGGCCTGACCTTGCGGGGGCTCACAGCCCCACAGCGCTTTTGTTACTTGAATGTTTAGCTGAGCCTGTTTTTAATGGAGCTACTACTGTAATGCGTGAACTCACAAACCTGTGAACTGTAAATAGGCCCCAGAAGCACGTGCTTAAGCCTTTTTTGCTGATTTTTAAAAATATCAGATAGCGCACATGGGACGGACCGTACCGATGATGAGCTGAGTCCAGGCCGTGGGGGAGGGTCTTAGACATGTAAGGCCCAAGTTGCACTTGGCAGGGGCCTCTAATATATACGTGTGTGTATGTAGAGGATGTGACATGTCAGTTTTAAGTTTCGGGGCTGACCTGTTGGGGTGCTTTGGTGATTTCTGCTTGGTTAACAATGGATAGAAGAACCACGCCCCTCTTTCTCTAGGTAGGTTTGGTCTTTAAATACCAGTTCCTGTTGATAGTGGAGTTATTGCAAGGAAGCTACTGCAGCTGCGTGGGAGCCAGTGAAGGACGAGTCAGGGCACGCGTCCCGAGGGCTGCCAGGCGTCCTAGTGGCAGAGCAGTTTCTTGTCCCTTTGGTCTCGAGCATGCTGAGCACTCCCCGTCCCCAGCCCACCCAGCATTACTTAGCAGGCTACCTTTATCTGAAACCCAACTGGCCCGGTTAAGAGAAAATTGTGGTTTTTGTTTGTTGTATTTAATATATTCTGCACTGGAGGGGAGGGGTTGGGGACTTTGAAGTTCCCCCCACACCTTCCCTTTTCACAAATCAGCTTCCTGTTCATTCCCATCCACCTGCTGGGTACTAGGTTTCACTTTCTTCAGTGGGTCACCTAGGAGAGTCCCCTGACCCACTATAAGAGTGCTGAGTGGTGGAAGGAAGGTCATTTCTTGTGTGCATGTGCCCACAGAAGCCCCCTGATGGCATGTGCTTAGTGGGTACCTGGGGGAGGGGTGGGGGGAGAGTGTTTGAGGTTCAGAACTTGGTTTTCAAAAACATGAGGCGTTGGTGGCTCTTGGCGGGGCCCGCGCCCCCAGCCTGCACTCCAAGGTGTCCCTTGTGCATACTTCACTGAACTCGCTTAGATTTTTAATCCCACCACTGTAAGCACATTCGAAACTATCATGATTCAACTCTGACTTGTGTCAGCGCCCTTGGTCATGAGCTGGAGGCCAGCCCTGGCTTCACCTGGGACTTGAGGGGCCTCCCAGCACAATGGACAGGGAGCTCCCAGGGGGCCCTCAGCCATGCCAGCCACCTCCACCCCCAACCCCATCAGAGCCCTGGCCTCCTGGTCAGGCTGAAGGCAGCTCCTATGGCCTCATTCAGGTCTCCTCTGAAAAGCATGTTGAACTAATCTATTTTCTAGAACACCAAGGAGGGAGCTTAGAGAACATTTATTGTAGCAGCATATGCCTACATTGGGGGTCAAACATGAAGTAACTTGGCAGGGAAGGGTAGCTAGTTAAGAAATTTGAACTGAAGACAAGAGGAAATGTCTTTGGCCCCTAACTGGGCGTGGCCAAGCCTAAGAGTTGGACTGGAGACCAGCAGAGGCCCTGCAGGCCAGGAAGCGGGGACAGAAGCTCCAAAGGTGCCAACCTGAAGATCAGGGAGAAGGTTTGCTTTCTAATGAAGGGTGCGCAAGAAAAATGTGGAAGGTGTGGGGGTGTCTGATCCATTCCCCTCGCATTCTAGCACTTCCAAGCTTTCTACCTCTACTTTCCAGAGCCTGACCTTGAAAATGACCATCCCTTGACCGTCAGACTTGCCCTGAGGTTTTTACCGTGCCAGTGAAGTTTTGGGTTTGAATTGAAACATCACTTTCTCCTTAGTTTCACTCCTGGAAGTTCTTGCTCTCACTCCCAGGCTGCCATTGACAACATCTCTGCAGCTTGAATGCATCCCATCAGCGTGGTGGCAGTGCCGGGTGAGGGTCGCAGGCACAGTGGGGCACTCGTGGGGGTGTCTGAGGAAAGTGCAAGTGCCTGGAGAACTGGTGACCAGCCACATAATAGCTCTCACTGTTCTTATTTATCAATAGCTACTTTTTTTTAGCATAGACACCAGAGCCACACACTCAACTGGCTTAGTAAGTTATGACCTCTCACTGAATTCTTTCTGAATAGCCCACTGTTGCGTTCAAGTTTTCTGACTCGTCAGTCAAGAAATGGACCTTTCATCCTGCATGTCATCACAGAAGCAACAGGAGGAGAATGGAGAGGGAACTCTGACACTGAGCCACTAACACATGGACTAATTTTTCAGACAAATCTTCAATTGGACTGTGCTACTGTTCCTGTCTCAAAGCTACCAAGTTTGTGCAATAAGTGGGAGGGATGTCATCCCTGTTCAATAAAAGTTGAATGACATTCAAATTGATTTTCTAGACCACTGAGAAAATCTTTATTTACAATAAATTTCAATAAAATTTGCATAAATATATTCCCAATGTACAGTTTTCACCTCTGATTTCTTCATATCAGTCTAAAAGTTAGTCTGTTCTATTCTCACTTCTCCTTTCGGACACCAGTGGGGAGCTGACGTTGGCAGGCGGAGGGGCGCTGCCAGGTAACTGGGGGGCCCCTGAGGGCTCGGGGTGGTCAGAGGGTGCCTCCTCCCGGGGAGTGAGGTTTTCGGCTCCGACCTTGCCCTCTAGCTTCCGCTCCATGGTTGCCAAGAGGACCTTGAGCCATGCGTTCTCGGTGAGCAGGTTTTCCGAGGCATCGGCCAGCTCCTGGAGCTTGTGGGCCACCTGTTCCAGCTCCCGGGTCTTCTGCTCATACAGGGCCTGCAGCTGCTCGCTGTGCAGCTGGAGCAGGCGGTGCTGCTGCTCCAGGCTCCGCTGCTGCCGCCGCAGCCGGTGCTCGTCCCTGCGCGCACTGGAGAGCCGGGCCTCCACCTGCACCTGCGCTCGCTGCAGGGCGCTGATCTCCGCCCTCAGCTTCTGGATCTCTCTCTCCAAATGGGAGATGTGCCCCTGCTGTAAGGCTGCCCCGCTCTGAAGACACTCTTTGGGAGGAGGGTTACCCAAGTCCTGGGGGACAGGAGCAGGGTCTGAGTGATGCAAAATGAACCTCAGCAGGTTTGGAAGGGTGATGGGAAGGTCTTCGGGGTATTTCACACTTAGGTCCTTTCTGGAGAGAAAGGGAAAGGAGTCAAAGATGAGAGTTACACCAACATGTTTAGTCCAAAACCTGACTGCTACCAAAAGTCAGGTTTTATTTCCTACGAAAGTCATTCCAAAGATTTTTCCTTACTGAAGTCAGCAAGGAAAATGTTATCCGGGCAGAAAATGTTCTGCAAATCGGAGGATGTCCCGCATGCTCGTTCTGTAATTAAGGTGGCTTATCTCAAACCTGTATCTGTTCCTGAGGACAAAGAGCTCAGTTTCTATTCACAACCTTCCAAGAAAGACAAGAGCTTCCAGGCCCGAACCTAAACCAGTGATGCAGGGCGCTGGGAGCCTGGGCAGAGCGGCCTCGGTGTGCTCTGGGAGCCGACTGGTGTGTCAGGAAGGGGGTCCTGGAGCAGGGCTGTCACCCACGTCACTTGTGGCCATCAACAGTGCTTGGTGAACCAGAGAAGACCTGAAACAACCTGGCTTCTTCAGCAGCCATTTACTCCACCTAAAGCAGCAGATCTTAACTGCGGGGCGACTGTGCCCCCCAGGGGACATTTGGCAACATCTGGAGACATTTTTAGCTGCCATGATGGGAGGTGTTACTGGAGCCCCGACCCCTGACAGAGAGACCGACCCAGGGACTCTGAGGAATTGAGGCTGCCTGGCCTCAAGAGCAAAGGATAAGGAAGGAGGGGGACAGATGAAGCGTGTTTGCCCCAAAGCTTCACTGCAAGTCCTGATGTAGAACATTCCTTTTTAGAATTTGTCATTTAATTGTCTGACAACCAAAATTTCTACATTTCCCTGTGTATACATAAGCCGATGGCAATACATCAAAACAAGCAGCTTTATGCATGAGGTGGGCAGACAACGGTTACTGTCCCTTCAAGTATTAGAGCCACGGAGGTTAAAAGCAGGGCCTCAGGAGGCCGCCTGGGTGGGGTGAGCTCACAGGGCTGCTGCTCACGTCATGAGCTCTTGGACAAGTGACCTCTGCGTCCCTGCACTGCCTCGTCTGTACAGGGGTAACAAGAGCATCCTCTCCCTCACAGGACTGCTGTTAAGGATTACACGAGATACCCGGGTGCTCAGTGAATGTCAGCTTAAAAAAAAAATCACATGGTTTCTGAAAAAAAAAAAAAAAAAAAAAAAAAAAACAGCCAGAAACCACTCACTAAAAGTTTGTATGCCCAGGGCCAGCCCGGTGGCTCAGGTGGCTCCGTGCTCCTAACTCCGAAGGCTGCTGGTTCGATTCCCACATGGGCCAGTGGGCTCTCAACCACAAGGTTGCCGGTTCAACTCCAGTTCCGCAAGGGATGGTGGGCTCCGCCCCCTGCAACTAAGATTGAATATGGCACCTTGAGCTGAGCTGCCACTGAGCTCCCGGATGGCTCAGTTGGTTGGAGTACGCCCTCTCAACCACAAGGTTGCCGGTTTCGACTCCCCCAAGGGATGGTGGGCTGTACCCTCTGCAACTAGCAACGGCAACTGGACCTGGAGCTGAGCTGCGCCCTCCACAACTAAGACTGAAAGGACAACAACTTGACTTGGAAAAAAAAAAAAAGTCCTGGAAGTACATACACACTGTTCCCCAATAAAGTTCTGTTCCCCTTCCCCAATAAAATCTTAAAAAAAAAAAAAAAAAGTTTGTATGCCCTTTCCACACACAAAGCCACTGGCCACATACTTAAGAAACGACAAAAGGTGTTGTATTAATGGGTAGTCTTTTGCCTATGAAATAAAAATCACAGGGAAATTAAAATCAGATATGCCCCATTTTATACGTTTATGGAAACTTTCAGGTAAATGGAATAAATTCAAACATTTGGGGGGTAAGTATATAACCACGCCTTCCTTTAAAGCACAGTTTTCTTAAGCTTTCTTCAAGTGGGGCCGCCCAGTGATTTGATCAACAACTAAAATCATCCTGGCCCCTGTCAAGACAGTGCGGGCGAGAAGCAACAAGCAGAGCTGAGCTGCCGCTAAATTCTGCAGCACAAACTTGGTCTCCGAGGGCACAGAGTAAATGCAAATTAGCCCTGGGAAAGAGTTGTCGTTGAGACACCTGTATATGTATCTGGAGATAGTTGCAAGACAGAAAACAACATTTGTTAAGCATGCCATTTTAGCGTTCCTGGAGCAATCTCCAAGAATCTACCCCATGGGTGTGCTAAAAGGCTTCCAAACTTTTTAGAAGCAGCAAGGACACCAAGTGTCAACAAACGGCTTCCAAAACAGTAATCACTTTGAAAGTGCAGTGCCACTGTCTGTCTGGCTCTCCTCTCTAAGTTCACGTTTATTCACCTCTAGCACGTAAAAACGCCAAATATAAAAATGACAAATGGGGTGTGAGGTATCTTCTCCAGAGAAGGGGCTATAATACTGAGGGCGGGTGGGGCTGTTTCTGCGAAGAGGTGAGATCCTTCGTTAGGGGACACATTACAGTGAAACCCCCTAGCCCAGGGCCAGGCCAAAGCACCTTTAGTTTGAAATGTCACAGAGAGTGCTGGAAGAAAGAGTGGCTCTAGGACACCCCTGCACAGGAAGGCTGGCGCTGCCAGGAGCAGGAGGCAGCTGAGGTCCCACGCTGTGGCAGAGGACAAGCTCTTTCATGTGGTTTCCCTTTCATGAATATAAGATGTGCTCACCAAAGACAATTTGCAAAGGATGTAAAAAGCATACAAGAGGCACCTCCAGATCCCTTGTCATCCTCACTCCTCCAAAAGAATCATTGTCAACTTCTTGACACCTTCCCTTCTGCACACATTTTAATCCAGTGCATGCATACATTTATTTGTATTTTATCAAAACACATACACATTTTTATATTCTTTTCACTAAAAAGAACACAAATGTGCACTATGAAAAAGTTTTTATACATGTTAACAATCGGTCTTTTTCATTTCCTCTTTTGTGAGCTGTCAGCTCATATCCTTTGCTCATTTACTTCTGAGTAAACTGAACTCTCACTTTGGACCAGCTAATGAGGAACTTCACTTTACTTCTGACTACCACTTAGTTTTAGGAAATAAGAAAAATTCCACTCCGAAGCAGTAAGGCTTTGGTTTTCCAAGCTCTTCCCATTAAAATAGAACTGAACAGTCCTTTCATGTTCTGTATTTACCTTCTTGACTCTTCAATGCAAGGAAAGTAGTAAGGGGCTGCAGTGACCCAAACACAGCCTGGGGAACAAGCTCAGCTCCATGCTGACTAATCAGGCAGCTTTGTAATGAAAGGAACTTCAACCCACACTTAAGCCCCAAACACAGAACTCCCAGCCAGCAAGTCTGTGTGTCTCTGTCTCTCAATACGTATTCCCGGATTCGAGTTGCTGAGGACTTCTTCAGGCAAAGGCCACTGCTAGGTATTATGACTTCGGTAAGTTTCCAAACTGTGTTTGGAATTCCAAAATTATGTTTCATTAAATTTCACGCCCCACTTCTGTCTCCCACAGATGAAGCTGCTCGTGTTACTGCCCACAATTCCGTGACCGTGTGGCTCTTTACATGCGTTTTAGAAAGAAAAGGGCTCGTCACCACACAATCAGCAGCATGGGGTGAGTTGCGCTCTGCTTTCAGTGCGTGATCTGACAAGACCCTGTTACCACAGGAAGTGTTCCAGCAAAAATTCTTTGAGATAAAGAGGAAAAAACAAGGAAATGATTCAATATGTATGAAGGAAACACTCTCCTAGAGAAACACGAAAAGTATGGCCATGGCTGTAATAAACGGTAAAAGTGAGGACAGGAAATTGAACCAGTGCACGTCACACATGTGAGTTAGGGACCTCACTAAAATAATCTGGCAAATGTTTTTCCCGGTGAAGACATTGTCAAAGCCATGTGCCTGGGTCCCCGAGGACACATCCTTTTAAAAAACAAAAGGGAATCTGTAAAAAGGGAGAGAATATCTGGCTTATCAGGCTTTAAAAGGCCAAGGGTTAATTTCCCTTTCTACCAAAACATCCGCAACCACATTCACTAACTGCCAGGTCGATCCCCTTTGCTAACATCCCACCCCTCCTCGCTGGGCTTGCATGGCAGCTGCAGTAATTACTGAACCTGGAGCACCACTCAGACAAATGTGAAGAGACCCAGGTGACAACCCTGTGGCAGCCACACACAGAAGCCTGCGCATCTGGGGAAAAGGCTCCTGACCCCCATTTCCACCTTGCACAAGAGGGACGAGGTGGTTGTGGGCAGGGCTCAATGAGAAAGGACGCCCGTGAAAGCTCAGGAAGGTGGGGCCCAACACCCCGTAAGGCTCAGCAGATGCCTACCGCTCTGCCCCTCAGGAATGTGGGGCCCTCTGCTGTCCATCTTGGCATCCACTGGACGCTCAGAAGGCCACGAAAGTGAACGAGTTCTGCTGGCCACATCCATGCTCGTGTAAAACACACACTGTGGGAGGGGCAAACTTCTTACAAAAAACACCACGGCTGACACTGTGACGCGAAAACCCTTTTACCTTTCGTCCCTAGGGGCACTTTTTTTTGAACAACACATTTTATTCAAAATAGTTTAGTAATAACTAATGATTTACATTTCACTTCTGTGAAGTATCCTAAACCCATTTCATTTTCAGCGAAAGAATCCCATCTGCCCAAATACTGAAGATTCAGCATTACCTGTTGCAGGGAAAAAATAAGACAGTAGGAAGACGGTCCACCATGAATTCCCAAGGAAGATCATTCTGAGATACATCAATCCTAGAAAAGGGAAAGAACAGAAAAAGTAAGAGACCAGCCAGGAACCTCTACTCTGTGAGAACCTTCTCCAATAACTGAAGAACCTGGAGCCTTTTCTGTGGCTCTTCTCAGTGACGGCACCACCAGCTCCTACACGAAGCACAGATATTTCCAGGGCAGGCGTCTTTCCACGTAACTCACTGAGTGGAAATGTAATGTCCTGAAAGTAAAATGAACTTCCCCTAAAATGCCTCAGTAACACCTCGAGAGTAGTCTACCTGATGAGAGAACCTGAGCAAGTACTTTAATCCTTGAATTAGCTCTGGAAAACGCAAATCATTACACAAAATACATCAAGCCTCACTGATGATGTAGGAAAACTGGGAAAGAAATACTATATTTTACATTTTGTAAATCTGTATTTAACCAAAAAAGCTGTATTTTTTTAGCAGATTTAAAATTAATTTTCTAGTACAGAAAATGATACCTGGACTAAATTACCCATCCAACCTAACTGTGTTTCGGTATGACTGAACTAGGTGCCGGCTCCTCCTCCAGCTGGCACTGAGCTGCGCATGCAGCAAGTCTCCCTGGCCCCAGGGGCTTCTCAGACTAAGCGAAAAGAACATTCTAATAGGAGGGAACCAGTAGAGGGCTGCTCAGCCCTATTCACAAATAGTGCACACAAATGATGGAAATGTTTTGACTCATTAACTTGACTGTAGTTTTTAGAAAGTATGGGTGGGTGTGAGGAGGAGACCAGTGCCATGCATTTGTCTACAAGGATGAAATTCACTTAAACAAACAAAAAAAAAAGACAACCAAATTATAATGGTTTTCAACAGCTTTACTAACTAAACGGAACTCCTGCCTACCTAAAACATTAGTGTTCCAGTTTTCAAACAAGTGGTGTTGAAACACTTTATTCTATAATCAAATGCTTTTTTCTCCTGATGTTTACTTCAAAGAAAGACCAAATGGTAAAATTAAAAAGAAAAACATTTGTGGCGGGCGTGGATCAAAATGGCAATGTGAGGTGAGCCTCTGTAAAGCTCCCCTGGAATTTACAACTAATCGAACAACCATAACTCCACAAAGGACTCCCTGCACAGCAGACAGGCAAGACGAAGAGGCCCACTACTGAATTCACCTAAAGGTGGGCGAATTGCGCGAGCGGGGGAGGAGGGAAGGGAGAAGTGTGGAGACGGAGCGGCCTGGGCACAGGATGCAGACCTAGCTCAGTGCTCTGAGCTTGCTGCATCCCGGAACTACTGCAGCTGTGGGAGCGGGAAGAACTCGGACTGCTAGGGCTCTGCTTATGGCCCACAGGGCTGAGGGGGCAGCATATAACACGGCTGAACCCAACGCTCACGGCAGAGACCTCGGAGAAAAGACTGAGGGAAGAAGGCTGAAAACAGTGGTTTAAGCCCTCACTGCCGAGCAGAGAACGGAAGCCTTAGGCACTGAGACTAGCCGCCCCCTCCTTCCCCTCCCAGAGCTCGCCCCGCCCCGACCTGCCCAGTGCTAGAAGTGGAAAAGTAGCAGTGTCAGATCAAAAGAACAGAATATTTGCAGTTCTGAGAACTGTGGTCCCCAGACACAGATTCCCAGCCCAACTAGTTCCGGCAAAGGGGAGAGAGCTGTGGAAGCAGGACCGGCTGTGGGGGTGGTCGCCGCCATTGCTCTGGGCCACCTCTCACAACTCACCCCGCCCCTGTCCCCACTTATCTGGGTGGATCCCTGCAGGAGTAAACAGAACTGCTGAAACATAGGGGCTCTGAATCTGGTGCAGGAAGAGCTTTGGAACTTCAGAAGCTCTCCACATCTCCACAGGGACACGGCGCCCTGTGAGCCAGGCGAACTATTAACAGAGGAGAAGCCCATCTCCCAGGGAATCCCCCCATTGTGTGAGAAGCTGGAATAGTGCAGAGAAAACATAGCACTACCGTGTGAGAGAGAAAAAAAAGCCTACAGTCGGAGAGAAAATAAAACATTCTACCAACAAGTACCGGAAAACAAAAGAAAGACCTCTTCCTATCAACCTGTTGCAGAAGCCACTCCTGTAGATGTCTAGGAAGAGAAATAATAAGTCAGTAATTGCCATGAATAACCAAGGCAACAAGACAGCTCAGAAAGAAAGTGAAAAGTTTCCAGAAAAGGAACTTAAAGATATGGAAATATATGACTTAAATGACAGAGAATTCAAGATTGCAGTTCTGAAAAACTCAACGAGATGCAAGAAAACACAGAAAGGCAGTTTAATGAACTCAGAAACACAATCAAAGAACAACATGAGCATTTTACGAAAGAGACTGAAATTTTAAAAAAAGAACCAAATAGAATTTCTGGAGATTAAGAACTCAATAGAAGAAATTAAGAATGAAATAGCCAGCTTAGGTAGTAGAGTTGACCAGATGGAGGAAAGAATCAGTGACATCGAAGATAAAAACCTGGAAATTAAACGGATGGAAGAAAGAGACTTGAGACATAAAAGAAATGAAAGAACTCTACAAGAACTTTCTGACTCCATCAGAAAGAGCAATATAAGAATAATGGGCATACCAGAAGGAAAAGAAAGAGAGAACAGAGAATATATTCAAACAAATTGTCGATGAGAATTTCCCAAACTTGTTGACAGAACTGGATCCTCTAATCCAAGAAGCAAATAGAACACCTAATTACCTCAATCCCAACAGGCCTTCTCCAAGGCACACTGTATTGAAGCTGTCTAAAATCAACGACAAAGAAAGAATCCTCAAGGTAGCCAGGGAAAAGAAGAGGGTAACCTACAAAGGAAAGCCCATTAGATTATCATCATCAGAGTTTTCAGCAGAAACTCTACAAGCCAGGAGGGAGTGGAACCAAATATTCAAACTATTGAAAGAGAGAAATTATGAGCCAAGAATAATATATCCAGCAAAGATATCCTTTAGATATGTAGGAGGAATAAAGACCTTTCCAGACATACAAAAGCTGAGGGAATTTTCTAACACACGACCTGCACTACAAGAAATACTAAAGGAGGCTATTCAACCAGCATCAAATGAGATAATTTGTGGCAACCGAAACATAAAAAGGGGGAGAGTAAAGGCCTGAACCGGAATATGGGAATGGAGAAAGTAAGCATGCTGAAGAAAATGGAATACTCTAAATATCAAACTTTCTTTTACATAAACTTAAGGGTAACCACTCAAAAAAAATCCAGAACTGAAATACATACTGTAATAACAGAAGAAACAGAAGGAAACATCATAGAATACCACCACACAGAAATAATAGACAACAACAAAAACGCAAAGAAACAATGGAGACACAGCCTTACCAGAAAACTAAAGATAGAATGACAGGAAATCGTCACATATCAATAATCACCCTAAATGTAAATGGACTGAACTCACCAATAAAAAGGAACAGAGTAGCAGACTGGATCAAAAAACTAAACCCAACCATATGCTGTCTCCAAGAGACACATCTCAGCTACAAGGACAAGCATAGACTCAAAGTGAAAGGGTGGAAATTGACACTCCAAGCAAATGGTACCCAGAGAAAATCAGGTGTAGCCATAATGATGTCAGATGAAACAGATTTCAGGGTGAAAAAGGTAACAAGAGACAAAGATGGACATTTCATAATGGTAAAGGGGACTACACAACAAGAAGACATAACAGTCATCAATATTTACGCCCACAATCAGGGAGCACTGAAATATACCAAGCAACTACTAACAGAACTAAAAGGAGAGATTGACCAAAACACAATTATACTAGGGGACCTAAATACATCATTGACAGCTATGGATAGATCATCCAAACAGAAAATAAATAACAAAATAACAGCCCTAAATGACATTAGATGAAATGGACATAATTGACATATATAGAGCACTTCATCCTAAAACATCAGACTATACATTCTTTTCTACTGTACATGGAACATTCTCAAGGATAGACCATATATTGGGAGATAAAATCAGCCTCAGCAAATTTAAGAAGATTGAAATCATACCACGCATATTCTCTGATCACAAGGCTTTGAAATTGGATATCAACTGTGAAAAGAAAGCAGGAAAAAACACAAATACATGGAGATTAAACAACATACTTTTAAAGAACGACCGGGTCAAAGAAGAAATTAGAGGAGAGATCAAAAGATACACAGAAAAAATGATAATGAAAATAAATCCTACCAAAATTTTTGGGACGCAGCGAAAGCAGTTTTAAGAGGGAAATTTATATCATTACAGGCCTATCTCAAGAAACAAGAAAAATCCCAAATAAATAACCTCATGTTACACCTTAAAGAACTAGAAAAAGAAGAACAAATGAAACCCAACGTCAGCAGAAGAAAGGAAATAACAAAAATCAGAGCAGAACTAAATGAAATAGAGAACAAAAAGACAACAGAAAAACTTAATGTGACAAAGAGCTGGTTCTTTGAAAAGATTAACAAAATTGACAAACCCTTGGCTAGACTCACTAAGATAAAAAGAGAGAAGACCCTAATTAACAAATTCAGAAATGAAAAAGGGGAAGTTATCACAGACACCACAGAAATACAAAGGATCATCCAAGAATACTATGAAGGACTATATGCCACCAAATTCAATAACCTAGAAGAAATGGACATGTTCTTAGAAACATATAGCCTTCCTAGGCTGAACCATGAAGAACTGGAAAATCTAAACAGACCGATCACCAGTAATGAAATTGAATCAGTCATCCAAAACCTTCCCAAAAGCAAAAGTCCAGATGGCTTCACTAGTGAATTCTACCAAACCTTCAAAGAGGATCTAATACCAATCCTGCTCAAACTCTTCCAAAAAATTGAAGAAGAGACAGTACTCCCTAACTCATTTTATGAGGCCAACATTACCCTGATACCAAAACCTGGTAAGGACAGCACAAAAAAAGAAAACTACAGACCAATATCTCTGATGAATACAGATGCAAAAATCCTAAACAAAATTCTAGCAAATCGAATACAACAATGCATTAAAAAGATTATTCATCACGACCAAGTAGGGTTCATCCCGGGGCACAAGGATGGTTCAACATCCGCAAATCCATCAATGTGATACATCACATAAACAAAATAAAGGACAAAAATAATATGATTATATCAATTGATGCAGAAAAAGCATTTGACAAGATACAACATCCATTTATGATTAAAACACTTAATAAAATTGGTATAGAAGGAAAATATCTTAACATAATAAAGGCCATATATGACAAACCCTCAGCTAATCTCATAACTAATGGTGAAAACCTGAAGCCCTTTGCTCTACGTTCAGGAACATAACAGGGCTGTCCCCTATCACCTCTGCTTTTCAACATAGTGTTGGAAGTCCTTGCCAGAGCAATCAGGCAAAAGAAGGAAATAAAAGACATCCAAATTGGGAATGAAGAAGTTAAACTGTCAGTCTTTGCAGATGACATGATGCTATATACAGAAAACCCTAAAGACTCCACCAAAAATCTATTAGAAACAATCAACGAATACAGTCAAGTTGTCGGCTACAAAATCAACGTACAAAAGTACACTGCATTCCTATATACTAACAATGAAATCTCAGAAAAAGAAATACAAAAAACAACTCCTTTTGCAATTGCAGCAAAAAGAATAAAACACCTAGGAATAAACTTAACCAAGGATGTGAAAGACCTATATGCTGAAAACTATAAGACATTTTTAAAAGAAATTGAAGACACAAAAAATGGAAAGACATTTTGTGCTCATGGATTGGAAGAATCAACATAGTTAAAATGGCCATATTACCCAAAGCAATATACAGATTTAATGCAATCCCCATCAAAATCCCAATGGAGTATTTTAAAGAACTAGAACAAAAAATCATCAGATTTGTTTGGAACCACAAAAGACCCCGAATAACCAAAGCAATCTTAAGAAAAAAGAACAATGCTGGAGGTATCACACTCCCTGACTTTAGCTTGTACTACAGGGCAACAATAATCAAAACAGCATGGTATTGGCAGAAAAACAGACACACAGACCAATGGAATAGAATTGAGAACCCAGAAATAAAACCACATAAATATGGACAGATAATTTTTGACAAAGAAGCTAAAAACATACAATGGAGCAAAGACAGCCTCTTCAATAAACGGTGCTGGGAGAATTGGAAAGCCACATGCAAAAGAATGAAACTGGACTGCTATCTGTCACCATGTACCAAAATTAATTCAAAATGGATCAGAGACTTACGCATAAGACCTGAAACAATAAACTACATAGAAGAAAACATAGGTACTAAACTTACAGACCTTGGGTTCAAAGAGCATTTTATGAATTTGACTCCAAAGGCAAGGAAGGGAAGTAAAAGCTAAAATAAACGAATGGGACTATATGAAACTTAAAAGCTTCTGCACAGCAAAAGAAACCATCGACAAAATAAAGAGGCAACCAACTGAATGGGAAAATTTTTGCAAACAGTGCCTCCGATAAGGGGCTAATATCCAAAATATACAAGGAACTCATGCAACTCAACAACAAAAAAACAAACAACCCAATTGAAAAATGGGCAGATGACCTGAAGAGACATTTCTCCAAAGAGGACATACAAATGGCAAACAGACATATGAAAAAATGTTCAACATCACTAATCATCAGGGAAATGCAAATCAAAACCACAATGAGATATCACCTCACCCCAGTCAGAATGGCTATCATCAACAAGACAAATAGTAACAAGTGTTGGAGAGGCTGTGGAGAAAAAGGAACCCTCATACACTGTTGGTGGGAATGCAGACTGGTGCAGCCGTTATGGAAGGAAGTGTGGAGGTTCCTCAAAAAATTAAGAATAGAATTGCCATATGACCCAGCAATCCCTCTCCTGGGTATCTATCCCAAAAATCTGAAAACATTTATACATAAAGACACGTGTGCTCCAATCCAATGTTCATTGCAGCTTTGTTTACGGTGGCCAAGACATGGAAACAACCAAAATGTCCTTCAATAGATGAATGGATAAAGAAGTTGTGGTACATATACACAATGGAATACTATTCGGCGGTAAGAAAAGATGATATAGGAATATTTGTGACAACATGGATGGATCTTGAGAGTATAATGCTAAGCGAAATAAGTCAGACAGAAAAAGCAGAGAACCATTATGATTTCACTGGTATGTGGTATATAAACCAAAAACAACAAAAGAACAAGACAAACAAATGAGAAACAAAAACTCATAGACACAGACAATAGTTTAGTGGTTACGAGAGGGTAAGGGGGAAGGGGGGTGGGAGATGAGGGTAACAGGGGATCAAATATATGGTGATGGAAGGAGAGCTGACTCTGGGTGGTGAACACACAATTGGATTTATAGATGATGTAATACAGAATTATACACCTGAGATCTATGTAATTTTTCTAACAATTGTCACCCCAATAAATAAAAAAACCCAAAAACATTTGTAAACATCCACTTGGAATTCCATCGGCTAATCAGGACCTTCTTTCTAGGACTCTCATTCAGGTTTGGTGTGAATGGCTACATATTGTTAAGAGCAGTAATCATATATCTCATCCTCTATTCTTTTCAAGTAACTGTATGCAAAGCAATGTTCTAATGAATGGGTAAAAATCCCATCAAATGCCCAAACATAATTTACTCAACCATTCCTCTGTTGTTGGATATAAATAATGGTACTAGGTCCTTAATTCCCTAAAGTGAAATTAACAGGGTAAAAATGTATAATCATTTTTGTGATTTCTTACAGTGTTGCTAAAATGCTTCCCAAAAGGGTTACGCCAATTTACTTATTCTATTAGCTCTACCTGACTGTTCCAATTTCACTTATTTTATCAAAACAAGATTCTGTCACATAAAAGCAGTTGTTAATTTAATAAGTATAAATGGTACTTTGTTATTGTTTTAATTTACATTTATTAGATTATAATTTCCCTACTTCTTTATTTACTCTCCTCTCTTACAGGAAAAATCTGTTCATGCCCTTTCTTCAGACTGGACTCACTCTCAGCTGTTCCCCCCATTTTTTTTTTATTATTGTAAAATATATGCAACACAAAACTTGCGATCTTAACCATTTCTAAGTGTACAGTTCAATGGCATTAAGTACACTCACGTTGCTGTGCAACCACCACCATCCATCTCCAGAATACTTTCATCTTGCGAGACAAAAGTCTGTACCCATTAAGCAACTCCCCATTCCCCTCCTCTGAGCCCATGGCAACCACCCTTCTACTTTCCTCCTCTATGCGTCTGACTACTCCAGGTGCCTCATACAAGTGAGACCATCGTAATTCGTTCTTGTGTCTTATTTCACTGAGCATTAATGCCCTCCGGGTTCATCCCTGCTGTAGCGCGCATCAGAATTCCCTTCCTCTTAAGGCTGAATAGCATCCCACTGTAGGGACAGACCACATCTTCCTCAGTAGTGTCTTAAACCATTTCAGTTTCTCGGGGTCTGGAGTGTGAACACCTGATTCTGAACCTTGGCCCCTCACTTGCAGGTGGGACTCTGGGCAAATTATCTAATTTTCTGTGCCTCAGTCTCCTCCTCAGTAAAAGAGTATGATATTTGTGCCTGCTCAATGCTCTGGGGATTAAGTCAGATAATATTTATATATAAAAATCTCTCAGCATTGTAACTCCTCAAATTTGGCTTTAATCATCCCTTACAGTATATATAACAGGTGAAATATCTTTATTGTAAAATATAGCTATTATCCTTTTTTCAGTGTTTTCCTTTCACTGTACATTTTTCTAGTGGAATCTGTTCATTTTTCTTTCATTAGTTTTTTAACTGCTTCACTTTGGAAAATTTCCATCTGTCAAAGGAACTAGGTAGCAAATTCTATATTCTATCTTCTATTTTTTTCTATGATTTGATCTTTTGTATTTTAATTCTAATCTATCTGAAGGGTTTTTTTTGGGGGGGCGGAGAGAAGATACAGCTTATATCTAAATAATTTCCCCCTAAACCGCTTACTACCTTACCCAAAAACTCTTTGTGCTTTGTTTTTACAAAACAACAACCTAAACTTTTTACTAAAGAGCTCACATACAGTATCCACAGAATCATAAAACTAGAATATGTGGATATCAAGCAATCTTTTAATTTTAGGAATGAGGATAAAAACCAGGCCTGGTGGAGAGATCGGCTCCAGGTCCCAGGGCTGGTTGGCAGCACCTCAGCGACTGGCCCCCTTTCCCTGGGCTGAGGCCCCAGTGCTATGCAACCCCATGGGTGCCCTTCCTGTGGTAGTCCAGGAAACTGGCCACTCAGGGGCTGTCCTAGCAACCAGGGCTGCACTGCTCCCACAGAGCAGCACTCACCCCCCCATGAATTCAATCAGGGCTAACCACATTCAACATCATGGAAGGAACACTCAGAATTCATCTGGCAAACTTTTGTTTCAGTGAGGTTTTGCTCATGTCTTTAAGCTGACAATTAAATTCAAACAAGTCTTCCCCATGCATGGTTAATGAAAAACGGGCAGGGCCTTGCAAACCACATGGCCGGCTGTAAGGAAGAGTGAAGACAGGCACACAGCCCGAGGTGCTGCACAGCAGGTCTCCTTACCTCGCCACGGTGAATGTGTCCGGCGGCAGCAGGCGAGCTAGTTGGATAAAGACGTGATTGAGGGATGGACAGAAGCCACACCACTGTGCGTAATAAAGCAGCAAAACGTCCTGTGGGAAGGGGAGATCGCTGTTACTGGCGCCTAGGAAACAGGCTCCTGTCCTCACTGTGCTCAGAACCCAGCAGACATTCGATAAATATTGCTCAGGCACAATTTAGTGAAAATGTCATCTTTAGAATTTTCCAGTTATGTGCTTTCTTAAGGACATTTTGCAATTAGAAAACCACATGTAATTCACACATGTTCTGCAATAAGACTGTCACGTGGTTAATCTTCCATACAGGAAAACAAACTGCTCACCCCAAAATTTACAGCTTTGGAAATAATTTTAATAGGGATAGATGGCTTGATTTTTTCCCCTCTCGTGATTCCATACCTGCTTTTGAAGGACAATCTCCCAAAAGGTATCAGTTGTCACTTCAGTGATTAAATGCTGAGAAGGGAACTGGGCAGAGTCACTTCCAATAAGATGCCTTTTCAGGGGACTGTAGAGAACACTGAAGTTTTGAATGAAAGACTCTAAAAATAAAGAGAAAACGACCTACTTTAAACTATACATTTAAAAAATTGGGATGGCTTCACAGGCTCACATTTTTAACACTTCACCCACTGGCAAATCCCTGAACAAAGCTGCCCAGGGTGGCACCACGTTGAGCTTTGGTGGTATTAATTCAGCAGACAGTAGTTTAGATAACAAAACACCATGGAGTATACATGCTCTAACAGTCACAGACTAGGAATGCTATCTGTGATTTCCCAACAGAACTGGTCCACAAGTAGACATCTGAGATTGCAAAAATCATCAACATGCCACAATCTTTTAAAAGATTTCAAACAACAATACTAAGACCTGTAAGTATAACTACAAATGCAATAATTGCACAAGCTACTGTAATGTGGAAGGTGTTTAATACTCGTTCACTTGAGGACAAAGCTATGTAGGGGTTTTTCCCCTTCATTAAAGTTCTTCAAGTTTCTTTCCTAAAGGGTTAGGAAAAATACACTCAATTATATTTTGCAGAAAAGCACATAAATAAAACCCATAAATAATCCAAAAACCTAACCTGAACCAACAATGTTACCCTCCCCGCAAATGCCTCTGTCTTCAGATCGTTTGGTATCATCTGAAGCAGCACTAATCCGTGTTGCACTTCTTTTGCTTTCTCCTAACTCTCTCCATTGTGAGGTCCTGATGAACAATGGAATGTGCACAGGGAGAGGAAGTGAAGAATGCTATGTGAATACTAAAGAGAACTCATTACCAGCATTTGAATAACACTTAGTTGGCTATGTTTTTGAGACATAAAACCAAGAGTGATGTCCTAATCTGAATGAAGCCTAAATTCTGAGACTGCCCCAGAAACAGCGGACTTAAGAGGCAACTCTCCAAACCAACAATGACACCCAGTAAATGTGGTGTGTTTTTTTATAAGGACCCTTACAAATTTTGTTACCAACTACAGGACAAAGACCAACTGAGCTAGATATTTCAGAATAGATACAGAAGATGAAAAGAAATCTTAAGAAGGCTTCTTTCAGATTACCCTTCAATTCAAAGAGAACACGTTACGAGCTCACTGAATGCTTGAGTGTAACTGAATAGGAAAATCCAATAAACACTTACAAAATAGAGGCTTGTTTCATTTTTTTCATTTTAACAAAAGTCAGTACACCAAAAATGTAACTTTAGAAAACACGCATTAGGAGCAATTTGTAAAATTAATAAGAGTTTGCACTTCATAAAGTGACTGGTCACAAGCTCCTTTAGACACTCAAAAGCCTTCGTGTTCATAATATATAATTTGATGTAGAAAAATCGACATTTACACGAGTCTTTCAAACATGTCTAATGTAAGAAGTAGCTTCAGCTGGACTTAAAAGACAGCTCAAAGGACTTATAAAGAGGCCGAGTCTACTCTTGTTGTCATACCCTCTTAACACTTGAAAACAAAGGTTTCCTTCCCTACCAAATTCCTCCTGTCTCCATTTGGCAGACACTGACTTTCCTCCAGGCTGCAATGAGGCTGAATTCTCACTTCCTTGTGCGTCCATCGAGGATGTCAGCAAAGGCCTGGGAACAGGGCAGCGTGGGCTAGTTCCCCGGTACTGCCAAGCCCAAAGGGCAAGTTTGGGGAAACCTTTGCCAACCGGGGCCTTACCCCTACCAAAAGTGGTTTTTGCACCTTACACTTGTTTATTGCACTGCGCTTGACACTTGTTACAATGCACCCAAAGTCAAAGCAGCATTCCCTAATGGGTTATAAACCAGCAGTAGAACAAATTAGGCCTTGATACCTACATATTTAAACTTGTGAGACAAAAAGGGAGGGCAGGCAGTTCTATCGTTTAAGGTCCTTGAGAATGACGCTGCTATTAGGGCTCGGCCATCAGCCCCTTGGGACGCTCCCATCAGAAGGACTTTCTTCACAGGGACCACGTTCCCCCCGACTGCAGCTTGCCCTACCTTAGACCTGCGACAGGCACTGCCCATCTGGAACATCGGACTCTTACCCTCCGAGGGCTAAAGGACAAACTTACCCAAAATTTGGAGTTAGGAAGTTTCTGTTCCATTTAACAGACAAAATTAGCTTCTTATAAAATTATGACCAAATGCAGTCTAAAGATTTCAAATGAGCTAAAGAGGTGACATTAGCCCCACGACCAAATGCAATGAGATGCCTAGATAGAAGTTAGCTACAGGAAGTTACGCGAACTTATTCTGTTTGGGGAAGTGAAGTGCCTACGGTACCTAGGGTGAGCTTCATAAGAGCTTGTTTTGGATCCAAGATATAGTGAGACTCTTCTTTCACATCAACAATGGCAGCAAATTCCTTCACCCGATTGGTGCTCGGCGCACCCAGCCTCTCTGCATATAACCAAAACAAGTTTGAATCCAAGAGGTACAGGTTCAGGGTCTTGTTGGTTCTGCAGCTCAGGCCTGTGAAGTCCAGGCTGCTCGTGTCCATGTCAGGGAAGAGGTGCCTGTTCTCCTCAATGTGAGGAACGGAGCCTGCGGCGCTGACCGCACATTCCTTCTCAAGGGAAGAGAATGCAATGCCCCTGCTCATGGTCCTGCAACACGCAGTGTAGTAGCTGAAAGGGCTGTAGGAGCTCAGAAAGCCGCTGCACTCCACGCTGTCCGACGCCACATGATAGGCCTGCTCCTTGAGGTAGAAGGAATCCAGGGCTGCCGCCATCTCCAGAAAGCTGCACTGCGGCACGCTGAGCGCACTCGGCCTGATGCCCACGGCCGTCTGGTTGACACACAGTTCACAGACATTGTGGGTCCTGGAGATGGAGTGCCACTGGGGCAGTACCACGGTGTTGCAGCAGGGGGACGCCGCTCTCAGCGGCGCGTCTGGCAGCTGGGCTGCGGGCTCAGGTGCCAGAGACTTGACCACCGGGGCGTCCACTCGCCGCAGGTGCTGAAGGAGCCGCTCCACCACCTGGTCCCCATGACAGTTGTTGTACTCCAAGGCCACTTCGGTGATCTGAAACACAGGGCGCAGTGCATGAGAGGCGTGGGACTGAGCGAGGGAGACCCCGGAGCGGTCAGGCCTGGACAGCGTCCTCATCTGATTCACGAGAAGGAACCCCGGCCGGAAGCACTGCATCACACCCAAGCTATTCAGAGACTCAGATGATTTCTCAGAACATGCCACTCTGCTTATAAATACTGAACCAAATGTTTAGAAGTCTTAGTCTACCCTCTGACAAGAACAGGCCTGAAGGGGTGATGCAGCGCACCCCACTACGTACATCCAGGTTGCTGAAGAACCAGGAACAGAATTTAAATCTCAATTCCCAGGTGAGTACATTTTCTTTGACAACTATAAAAGGCCTCCATACGATGGCTTCTTTCTTCATCTAAAATAACAGTCTGAAAACTTCCCAAATACTTAATGAGTGGATCAAAATATTTCACGGTCTATATGTTTCCAAAGAAATTCATGCCTCGCAGGCTACGAGTTCAACCTGTTCCAAACCACACCCATCCGTCTTGCCTCCCCCCATAAGCTCCCCCTCCTCCTGTACCACCCTCTCTGAGAAAACAGCAGCATCAAGCTGGAAGTATCAGTTGATCTTCAGTTTCTCGTCTGCATCACGGTCACGGTCACCGGTCACCGCAGGCCTCAAATCCAGCCAGCTCTGACTTCAGCATTGCAAAGCAGGCCCCTCATTTGCATCCCCACAGGCCACTGCCTCCATTCAGGTCCTCAGTCATCACAGACCACCATTTTCTCTTCCCTGCCTTAACTGAGTCTCCACACTGCCACCAGTTATTTTTAAAAACACAACCCTAAGCATGACAAATGACAATTGATG
This sequence comes from Rhinolophus sinicus, assembly GCF_057876585.1. Lineage (NCBI taxonomy): Eukaryota > Metazoa > Chordata > Mammalia > Chiroptera > Rhinolophidae > Rhinolophus > Rhinolophus sinicus. The sequence goes on along the minus strand of NC_142510.1, from coordinate 7,588,529 downwards.
GCCCCCTATTATCTAGAGCAGAAAACCGAACACAATCTGGCCCGCATGGGCCTTTCCTGTGTTGTCCCAGTGTTGTCTCCTTAGACTGGGCCAAGCCCTCTCACAATGTGTGACTGGTCAGAATCTCCTCCATCTGACAAACCTCAAAACTGTCCCCAAGAGCCAGCACCAGTGTGGCTATCCCCGCCCTGAATCCTGGAAGACTTGGGTTCTGCATATTTAGGATCCCAGAAGAGGGCCCTAAGTGTCTGCTGAGATGCCCCTCTTCCCCACAAGCGATGGAGCCTCATGGGACCATGTTTGCGTTACCCTGCTATCGTCCGAGCCTAGCACAGAGCCAGGCACATAACAAATGCTCAACAAACAGCCGGTAAATGAATGGCATCAGGGTAATGTACACACTGCAGCTTCCTGGTGATTCACCGCTTCACCCTCAGCTCAGTACTAGCCATTTGATTTATGTGTCATCCCACGACTCGTCCATTTCCAAACTGAGTGTCCTTCACCATGCACCACCCACCCGTTTCATAAAGCCAGTCATTATAATCCAGATGCATTTACTCTCTAAAGCAGAACCATGTGCTGTCTTGGAGCAAGTCTTGCCACAGAAAGTTAAAAGGGTAAGTCACTCAGGCTTTTGATTCATCAAGTGTGTAAAAGTGTGTAAGCGTGTGCGTGTGTGTGTGTGCAAAATCTATTTAATGAGTGCTTTTCCAATTTCAAAAAACCCCCAAATTTATCACATGACATTTATAGAGAGAGTTAATCCAAGACATATGCATTTGTACAGAAAAATAAATTGTTTGAATAGTTCTTTGGCATAAAAAATGGTCACTTTAGATGATAAACCAGTATTTTGTTTCTCCCCCCCCCCCCCCACAAAAACCTGCCAGCACTCTTTGGATAAGGCTGTGACAGCACACTGTCCTAACAAGGCCCAGCCTATGTGATCCACAGACTCCAGATGCCCCCGGCCCCATCGTGATGCTGCTTTATATTCAAAGACGCAACCTAACACAACCTGGCCCACTCCCACCCACTGCTCCCCCCAGAAAAAGACAAAAACATCCATGTACTGTAGTCCTTCACAAAAAGTCCAAGTAGAAGTATACCAAGGACAACACAATTCCTTAAAAAGCTGTCTCTCTTCAACCTTCCATTCTTAATACCTCTCACCAACAAAGCGGCCATGTCAAAGAAACTTTCAATTGAAGAAAATATTTTGTAGCAAGTAATGCTCTTGAAGAGTAAGGAATTCTTATTTATCTCCTGTAAAATGAGCCACTCTTTACTTTTATGTTCCTTTTATGTAACAGGCCGTTTTGAAAATGCAACTCGAGTTACATCCAGTATATGAATCACTGATGTCACATTTAATTTCATGTGAACTAATAAAGGAAAATTTGGTGAATAACTTTAACTGTTTGCACACTGTAGATGCTTCGTTCCATTTCTTTAATCAGAGAAACTGGTAAGTCTGAGCAAGATAACCAGGCCTCTGCCCACCACTCACATCGTGAACGCCTCAGGGCAGCGCTGTTAATGCTGAAAACAGGTCGCATGGACGCTGCTGGCTGCGGGAAGCATTTCTTTGGAGAAGCACACTGAGATGTCTTAGGACCTCTCTGTAACTCTCTAGAGACACCAGGGGCCGGCGGCCTGAGGCTGTGTGCAGTGCAGACTGCGCTCTCCTGTGGGCAGAGTGTGCACGTGTTAAGAGCAGCTGCCCGGTCCTGGACTGGGCCTCAGTGTGGCCACCACAGAGGCGTCTCTCATCGAACCCCATCACATTCCCCACTACAGCTGCGCCAAACTGCCTTGATCACCGGTTTGCCTGTGACCCCTCAGCGCTCATAGTGTCCCTGCGAAGGTGAATGGATCCCCTTTACCTGAGCGTGTGGTCGACGTGGCGAAAAGCAGGGCATCCCAGAGGTGCTTTTCGCCACCTCGACCACACGCTCAGGTAAAGGGGATCCATTCACCTTCGCAGGGACACTAGGAGCGCTGAGGGGCCACAGGCAAAACGGTGATCAACGGAAGGCCTGGCCTTAGACAGACGACTTAGGGGAGCTAAGGGAAGACGTTCAGTTGGGAGCAAAGGGTTGGAAAGCCGGCATTCTCCCACCGGGTTCCTAAATCCAACCACACCTCCCTAGACAGAGGAATTGGTCTCCAGTTACAAAACACCACGTACCCAGGACCCTCACATGCCCAAACCAAACAGGATAAAATTCTTCAGAAGGAAACTGTAAAACCCCATCTTTCCTATGAAGAGCTTTAAGGCTCTTAATATTAGATGCAGTAAAGGCCTAGTAATTTGGAAGAGCGTCTTAGTTCACAAAATATCTGTGTAGTGAAGATTTTCTAAAGAAATTAAGTCTTATTACTTCAATTCCTCTCTAATCAGAAAAAACCCAAAACTACTTCATTTCTTTTTCTTTCTTCCTCAAAGCCAGGGTAGTAGCGATCCTTCAGAATAATGGCCCCCAGCAGCGATAATAACTTGAACAAAGTGAGGGGTTTGGCTGGGCGAACACCCTGCCTCCCCATTCGCTCCAGGCAGACCATTAGGCTCACACTGAGAGGCTGGGGAGAGGCAGTGTCTGCTTAGCCTGGCCCGTGGTACACTGGCTGTCTGAAATTGGTTTTGGCCAATTAAGGGATCCTTGAGGGAAGGAAAAAATAAAAACCCCAGTAAATCCAATTTAGCAATCCCAGGCGCTCTCTGCTGATTGTTATTACTCTCTATAAGTGGCTCCAAATGATCCATGTATAAAATAAACTCACACCCAGCTAGAGTGAGTGTACCAGACGAAGCAGAAAAGGTAGGAGGGAGGGGTAGACTCTGGCCATCTGTGCGACAGGAAAGTTTAGAAAAACAAGGGACCCCAATGTCAGCACTGCTGCTCCTGGCTGTAGGGCTGAGGATGGCAGGGCCTGCAGTCCAGCCAAACCCCCATGACAAGGGCACCACCTGGGCCACATTAAACCCTGCTTTGCTGTCCATTTCCTGTCCCACTCCCTGACATCAGTCATTGCTGGGAGAGGGACATATGGTCCTTCTCGGGAGAGGCATGGTTTGGTTTCCCTGTTCCCTCCCTCACCCAGACCTGAGGAGCTGCCAGTAAATGTGGCCAGAGAGGCTGCAGTGGGTCCTATCCTAGGCGCGGGCTCTCCTGCCCCTTATGGAGAAAGGAATAATGCCAGAGGAACACAGCTGCCACTCTGGCAACCATGCAGCTACTAGTGGCAGTTATTCTGAACATGGAATGAAAGAAGTCCCAGGGAATGAGGTCTTCCTACTCCTCCTGAGATACCTCTTAACGTTAGGACTCTTACCTCATCTATTAAAGGATGACTTTTGGCTAAGGGATTAAAAGGTATAAATAAAAAAAGGGCTGGTCCTTTCTTCAGTTCATTATTCAGCAGGAGACTCTTGCCACCATGTGGCCACAGCCATCGAAGGAGCGTCTCTCGGTTTTCTAAGGCCCACTTATGGATGTTCTCAGCTGTGAAGTTGATGACCTCTCTGGGAAAGACCTATGGAGGACAAGCACACAGAGCGTAAAAGGCAGGGCAGGATCAAAGCACATCAGCACTGTTCTCAAGTGACCGGATCAACCCCACCACTTCAAGGTGAGGAAAACGAGGCTTAGAGCAGCAACGCGACCTGCCCCACTTGTGCAGCTAGAACCTGGCTCTACTTCTCCAGACAGAGCAGTTCCTCACAACTGGCTGGAAAAGCAAACACAGTTGCAAGAGGTGACTTTCATATCATATGATTCATCCTTTTCCCTTTAGACAGACTCATCGATCAACAAATGATTCTCCCTGCCTGCTGCTGGCAACAGTGACCTCTACCACCCTGCCCAAGGGGAGCTGTTAAACATTATTGGGTCTTTATAAAGAATCAGTAAATATCTCAGGGAACAGAATTATGGAGTCCAGGATCATTTAGATTTTCACCTTGGTCCTTCCAAAGTTGGCTCATAAGGGCAGGAGTGGACCTTCCCACTAGGGCAAAATTTTATCTGTTTTGCTCACCAGTAGCCCCAGTGACTAGAAGAACACCTGACACAGAGCTGAAACTCAACAAATATTTGAATGAATCCACGAATGACCTAGAGCTTGTACAAGGCCACGAATCACACTTTGTGTGTACAGAATGAAGAGACAGATTTTTTTGCTTTGTTTTTCTATAATAACCAAAGTGTGTCAACATAAAATTAATTTTGAAATTACAATGACATAAATCACTGGGTTTCACACAAAACTCCCAAAAAAGTGCTTTGGAGGGTTCCACAAAATGCGATGTTTTATACCCTCCCCCAAAACAGAGACTTAAATTGCCTCATAACAAAGGTGTCTGATGCTTTTATTTTTTAAAAAAATACTAGTATCCCAATAATATTTCAGTCGATAAAAGGAATTCTGCTGCTAAACCACCAACCAACCTTAAAAAGTATAGAATTGATGCAGTAAACCCAATATATTTTTCAGTGTCATTCTCACAGCTCTTCCTTGTTTTCTCTATTTTAAATGAATCCCTCAGTACTCTTTACTATAAATATGATATATGTTGGTTGTGTAGCATGCTCTGAAAGAAGGATGAAGGAAAATGACAGACAGCAAAAGCAGATGGCGTCAAAAGAAGCTCAGAGGCACAAGGAGGGTGCGTGGGTGGCAGAGAGAGTCACAGCAATGATTCTCAAAGTGGGATGCTGGGAGTTTGAAAAAACATACTCAACATCATAATAAACATTTCTACTTAGAAAACACACAACACATTTCATTTTTGGAATATAAACTGCAAGAAGGAAAGCACACCATCTGGGCTACAAGAAGTAAGCAGAAGCCAGAGTGACTGGCCACTGAGGAGGCGCCCCCGGGAGAGGGTCTAACGGCACCTATAAGGCATGAGACTTGCGTGCTAAGCGAGGGGAACATCGCTTTACAGAGTCACTGCGTACGGAGACACCGGTCTTCACTTGACCTGTAAGTCACTGGCACTGTCAATGAAGTTAGACACAGAAAATTCTTCAGAGACATAAACTCTTGGCGATGGGACTGAGGAAGTAGCATTAAATAGAACAGAAGCACAGGACTGGCAGGATACAGGTCAGAAGCTCAGAAATAGCTGAGTTGAGGGTGGTCCACCAAAAGCAAAAGAAATCAAGGAACAAAGATGACAATGGAAAGCCAAGGCTCTCTGGGGTGAGCAGCCATCAACTTCTCACTGCGACTTGACAAGAACTTCAAAATGTATTCCATCCGCTAAGGAGAAAAGTGGGTCACTTTACTATTGATAAGTGGAGCCAATAAACAAAGAACATTGCCCAGTGCAAGCTTAACCTCTGAGAACATGGGCCCAGAGTAACAATTCTCCAACAGAGTAATTCTGAAATTTCATCTAAGAAGGAAAACGAACAAGGCTGTCCCAAAGCCTAAGAATACAAAGAACTTCTAAATGTTAAATTCCAGAGGCCGCTAATGCACAGGTTCTTACCCAGGGGCAGGGGCTCTAGGGTGGGATTGTGGGAACTCTCAATTTGCATATAAAATCATGTACACTTTCCTAGGGAGAGTGTCCACAGATTTTATCCAATTCTCAAAGAAGTCTGTGACCTAAATAAGGTTGAGAACCACTGCACTAATACAAACGTGATTTCAAAATACTTACAAGTGATGTGTTGAAATGTCTATGTAAATACACACTTCCAGAGTGTACTAAGGATACCAGTTTCGCAAGATGTTTATTTGTGATAACCCCAAATCGTACTGTTCCTAGGTAATCTGAAACAGAAAATGTTCCTTTATTAAAGAAGAGGCCTAGGCCTTAACACAACCAACAAAACCCAGTGATCAAGTCTTGATGCACAGATTCCCCAGAGCAAAGCTCTTTCTGAGTCTAGACAGGAAAGGAAGAGGACCTGAAGAAACCTCGTCCTGACACAGACCTCACGTCTACCCCCGAGGAATGTCTCCTACACAGTCACCTACACTGCTTCTGTCCATCTGCTGGTGTGACCGCATCGCCTGCTACCCTGTCCCTCACTCATCAGCCCCCCCGCGGAGCCCAGGCACACGCCGTTCTCCATGTGTCTAGACACTTTCACAGCCGGTTCCTCATCATTCAGATCTCAGCTCCGACCCCACATTCTCTGAAAAGCCTTCCCTGACCACTCCATCTCAGGGCTAAACCACCCCAACTCCGAGGATAAAGTCCGTAAGGGAAACGGGGGGCTCCCTCCCCACTCAGGCACTCTCTCTACCATTACGCTATTTTTCCTTCAGCACATTATTAACACCTACATAATCTTATTGATCTATTTAGATTTTCCTTGGTCTAACTTCCTCAGAAGTTCTATGAAATTAGAAACCTAGTTTATTCCTCTTAGGCCAGCACCTACAGCAGTGCTCGGGCAGATGGTAAGAGATCAATAAATATTGGTTAAATGAACAAATTAGGCACGTACAAATAACCCATACAAATTGTGAAAGGAAGAAAGGAAGGCAGGAAAGAAAAAAGGAAGGAAGGAAGGAAGGAAGGAAGGAAGGAAGGAAGGAAGGAAGGAAGGAAGGAAACGGAAGGGAAGGAAGGAAACGGAAGGGAAGGAAGGAAGGAAGGAAGCAGTTAAGAATGGGTAAGTCACAGAAAAGGTTAAAGCCTGATAATTACATGAAAATACATTCAACTTCACTACTTCAGAGGAACGCAAATTAAAACATACAATGCTGGTGGAAAAGGTAAAAAGGAGCCAGGAGGGCGAGCAATGACATGTACTGATCACAGTGACACAGGGACATGGCCTGTAGCCCGCACTTCTGCTTCTTAGTATCCACATACGTGCACTAAGAGTCACACGTGAGGAAAGTCACTCAGAAATACTCTGCAGATGTTAAAAACAATGGGACAGGGCTATCTATACACCATGAACAGATTTTTAAAGACATATGTGAGTGACAAAGCAAGCTGAGGAAAGATAAAGTATGCCTTTTATGTCAAAAAACAAAAAAACCAAAGAACAAAAAAATCCCACACTTAAAAAAATATATATTTCCCCTACTGGCACATGTGTTTAGAAATACATAAAGAATCTCAGAGAATAATAAAAGTAGTTTTAGGTTTATAATGTAAGTGTTGGGGGCTAGAGATCAAAGGGGACTTTATGTGCGAAGCTTTCTTTATTTTCCTCCAATGAGTATATATAATGTAATATTTGTGTAATTAGAAATGGACTTAAATATTTAGTGTTAAAGGAGGAATAAGATGCTGTGGGAAAAGGTACATTGTTTTCTATCCCCTTTCTGCTTTATTAACAGTTGTGAAAGAAAATACCAGTTAAACTTAAATGTTACCAAGTGACACCCAAGTAGCTCAAATATAAAAATACTAAGGTATGAAACACACCAAGTATCCAGCTGAATCACACAAGCCCCACCTTCCAGCAGTGGCGCCTTCTCTCTCTCAGAGGAGTGGTTGCCAAGAACAAAGTGGAACTATGTCCCTAATGTCAAGCTGGACCATCTTTAATACAAACATGATGAGTTTAAAATAGCACAAAACCCAAGAAACACAGGAAGAATAAACCAGAAATTACAGAGATTGGTTGCTTAGAGGATTGGTGGCAAAGAGGGGCAAAGTGGCTGGACCCTCCTCTTTTTTATAGCAGAATTTTGTTTTGCACCCTTCGCACACTCAAAAACTAACCAAATCATTAAACCAACCAAAATGTGGGGGAACCTAATGTGGAATACAAACACTAGCAAATACACCTAACTGTATCACAAATGTCGCACCCCACAGTGAAGGGATGAAGGTTTGGGGATAAAAAACTGAGTAACTGGAAACAGATACTGTAAAAATAAAGACAATGAATACTGTACAAACAAAGGCAATGAGAGCCAGAATTCTTCGGGCAGAGAAAGAAGTTGCATATTAAGGGGGAGGAAGGCTAAAATGAACCCTGTGCTGGAATCAGAGGGAATCGGTATAAACTTATGGCTTACACACACACACACACGATACAGTATGCATATGTGGGTATAAATCCATGTATGTCCTAGCTATCTGCTGAGAGGGCTTCGAAGTAATGACACCTGCTACCAAAGCACATACCTAGCACACAGATGTGGGTTCTAAACTCCAGTCTCCAATAAAAGGGACCAGGGCTCCTTGGAGAAGAAAGAAGCTGATTCCAGGGCTGGGGCAGGGAAAGCACAAGTAAGTCTGGAATATCTTGTGGTGTTAGAAGAAGTGCTCCTAAGGGAAGGGCACGTGTTCAAAGGACCTAAGAGCCAACGCAAGATGCTCCGAATGGTCACGGCTGGAACCATCTGAGCAACAAAGTAAACAAGGGCCGCTCTGCTTCAAAAGTGTCGAGGTTAGGAAAGACAAGGAAAGACTGAAGAATTGTCATAGGGGAGGAGACTAGGGAGAAAAACAAATAAAGGGGATATGGCACCCCAGACTGGATCCTGGAACAGAAAACTGGCATTAGTGAAAACAACGGCAAAGTTCAAAAAAGGTCTGCAATTTAGTTAACAATACTGGTTTTCGCAAAAGCACCATGACAAATGGCTATGTAACACATTAACATTTGGGGGGGACAGGTGAAGAATGGGGAATTAGAGAACTCTCTGCTCTATTTAGGCAACTTTCCTGCAAGTATGAAATTAGTTCAAAATATAGATTCCAAAAATGGCATAACACAAAAGTTCAGATACCAAGCTGGCAGAAGAAAAGGGACGTAAGACAGGATATGAATTGGTAGAACCAACAGACACCACTCTCCAGGAAGGGGCTGAATCTTGGTGGACAATACAGCGAGAAAGAGAAGAGGAGGAAAAGCAGCCAGTACGGAAATTCACTTGATAGTCTGCCAAAGTCACCAACATGATTTACTGGCGCAGAGAAATAAGAAGTGACAGCTTGACCCAAAAGTTGAAAGGGGCCATTCAAAAACCTGTTTAGTAAGAATGGACAGCCTGCCTGCACAGAACAGATTCTAACATGCCCAAATATATTACAATCTCAAAATTTTATTTTTCATACATACAGAAATTTACAAAAATCGCACCTCTATTTAAGTCCCTTCATATTGTGGAAATCCCACTGGAATAAACAACTTAAATTTGCCGTCTCATGTGTACAAGGAATAACTGAATTAGCAGAGGAAGTTTATATTATAAGAATGATGCAAGAAAATAATACTTCCCATCTCCTTATCCAGAACATTCTTTGTTAAGCCAGACTCCAGAGCTTTCTACAATAGGGGTCTTTGTCATTTATTAAAATGAATAATTTTGTCCTACAAGTAATGAAACTTCAATACTTTCATTACAGACTCTGAATTTGTTGAATAACTAATAATAAATTCAGAATGATGCTCTCCCCTCCCCCACAAAAGGTTCAGCATGGCAGGATTCTACACAATTCATCAAAAATAATAAAATTAAAATCTCAATAAACTCAGCGAGGTTAACTGGCCAGTTTAAAGTCTCTTTTAACCAGCCAGTGCAAGGTGTCAGAAGGACCAGGCACAAGACGTAACAAGATCCTGAAGGAACATCCAGGGAAAAGCAGTAGTTACTGAGAGGCATCTGCAGTGGGCCACACAGGCAACGAGCAGGACCACAGCAGGAACACTGCCTGCCGACCACATGCTACAAAAGGTGCTGAGCGCTTGGCGCCATGTCCCTCAGCTATAAGGCAAGCCACTTCGCAGAGCCTCCGGGGAGGCCCACCGTACCACGCATGCACCCCACGGGACATGGGGCGATGAGAACCCGCGCTACCTGGCTGACCCACTGTGCGCTTTGAGTAATACGCGGCCTTGCTCGGAGCCACTAAATCTACCTGCTTTGGCACCTATGCAGGTTCGTTCACCCCTTGCTGTCTTTTATGAGGTTGGGGTTCTGCTCTACCACTGAAAGAATGCTCCACTGCTCTTCCCACACCCCCTAAGTGAGCGTCCGTTGGCCTTCTTGTGCCTCCATATACCTCTGTCACCATTTACCTGCTGGCAACAGCCCAGGATGCGTGGAGAATGGCACGACCTGAAATTCCACCTGGCTTCCACTCAGGTTCACAGGCTCACTTGTGATCTCTCTGCTTTGCATCAAGGTTTTTGTTTTGGGCCTTTTGCATAATGTTTTAATATTAGACCACTTTGCTTAAAATCATTTACCTTAAATTCAATTTTTACTGCTAAAACTTCAGTTTAGTATTAGAGTAAAGTACACACATCCTGAGGCAAGACCTACCTCGGTGAGGCAAGATGTTAAAGTTCTCACACATTCCAGAAAGAGTAAGAACAGTGTCTTCTATCAGCAAAGACAATAGATTTTTTCCCCCTTCTTCCGCCTTCTCCCCCGCCTCCAGTTCAAGCCGTTGTTTCTCAGTCTAGTTGTGTAGGACACAGCTCCCTGGCCCATGCTGGTGTTATGAGCCTTGCACTTCCCCCGGCTGAGGCAGTCGGTCGGCCACTCACGCTGGCTGTCAGCCACTCACACTGGCCACTTTCCACTCATGGCAGCACACGGTAGCCCATGGCAACACTCAGCAGCCCACAGCAGCTGACACCAACCTCCAGCTGCTCAAGGCAGCCCAGTTCCACGGAGAGCTGTTGTTCACAATCTTAGCTGTAGAGGGCACAGCTCACTGGCCCATGTGGGAATCGAACTGGCGACCTTGGTGTTAGGAGTATGGCGCTCCAACCACCTGAGCCACCGGGCCGGCCCAAGAATAGATTTTCAATTGTGTTTTAAGATTAATAATAAAGGGTCCTGCCAGAAGCAAAGTTACATCACTCACACTTACCAACTAACAGATTACCAAGAGCACACTCTGAAATGCTAACACACGGATCCACCTGTAGGAGACTCCATATCTTATGGAACTGGCTTTTCCCCAGGACACCTGGATAATGAGGCTGGTCCAGAGCTGCACTGTCCTAAATCGTAGCCAGTAGCTACATGTGTCTACTGAGCACTTGAAATAGGAGCAACTGAGATGATTAAATATTTCACTTTATTTGATTTTAATTTTAAAATGATATTCAATACATAGTCATTGGAAAACTTTTAACTATGTTCAAAACAATTTGGGTATGTAAATCACTTCTTCAACTGTGAATTTTATGAAATCTAAATACAGATCAAGTATTTCTGATGAAAATTTAGCATCTGAAATGAGATGTCCTGTTAAGTACAAAATATCTCAATAGTTTTCATACTGATTACCTGTTAATATGTTAATAATTTGGACAGTCTGGGTTAAATAAAATATATTATTAAATTAGTTTCACCTATTTCTTCTTAAATTTTAATGCAGCCACTAGAAAAATTAAAAATACCTACATGGTTCATGCTATATTTCTATTGGACTGTGATGAAAATGAAAGACTTATTTAACTCAGGAAGAAAATTGGGCTAAGACAGTATGTCCAGTAGCCAGTAAGTCTTAATAACGGGCAATTATCTGAGAAGGATATATAAGACTGTATTTCTCGAATTTATTTCAGGAAAACCCGTCCAGCAGCAGAGGACGATTATTTTCAAGAACGTGTTCCCCTTCTCCTTCAGAAAGGAAAAGGTGGGGCTCCACACCTGGGAGTCAGGTATGAAGTGCTGAGCTTCTGAAATGAAGTCTCTCTCAGGGACCTGGAGGCAAGAACACCTGCTGTAAGGTAGGCACCCAAGGCTGTGCTGAAAGAATGGGCACCTGCTTTCCAGGAGACTTCTGTGTGAGTTCATCTCTCAGCAATCATTGGAACAAAATGGAGTATCAGGTCAAGACAAACTCTCATAAAGGTAACTGCTAACAAATCACGATACACTTCAAAACGCAATACCACTGGACTAAGTCCCACGGCTTCTGATCCGCATGGCCAGTAAGCCATTTACTCCCTGGGAGAATTTCTCATTCTTTACTCCAGGAGCAGTGACATTCCCAAAGGCAAACCCATCCTATGGTACCTTTCGTCCTGGAAAGTGTCCTGATTGTATTCTATACTCTGCCATTTTTATTAAATTCTGCTTTCCCACTCTTCTTTCCAAGGTTTTGGACAAGGAAGAAAAAAGAAAACGATAGGATTATATAAAACGGGTAACAACCTCTCCAATGATACTTAGCATTTACAACAGTGACTCATTCACAAAGTGACTTCACACATTGCCAATAATACATTCAACCAGAATGGAAAAACCTTTAAAGAAATGTAATAGATTACAGAAATGTTTGTTTTCAAAGTATGAACTATAGCTATTACTTCCATTTTTCCTCTAGAAATGTGACTTTGAGATTTCTATATTTTCAAAATCTTTAGTATAAAGCACAAAGCAATTACCTAGAAACCAATGTGGCATCTGGGCACCACAGATACAACCTGCACGTTCTGGTGCTTGCCAAGACACTACCAAGCCCTCAGTAAACATGTAACTCCTAAGCTGTGATTCTTTGGTCTTTCTTATAAGTTAGGGAGGAAGGAAAGAGAAATGCAGTCCAAATATGTTACCTTAGGGGAGTGTAAGCTACAGAGCTAAATATGCACTGTCACGTCTACCAACATGACAGGAAACTGAACACCCTCACACCAGCCATTCTCATTTAACCAAAGCACAATATTAAAATGGTCAATTCAAATGCTTCCTTTGTGTGTATGTCAATTAAATTCTCTTTTTTAACACCCTGGGGAAGGAAGGACCCTATAAAAGAAACATATGTGCTTAGAAATCCTTCCCACACTCCTCTTCAGGCCACTTGAGGGTCCAGCGCAGGGGTCACATGCTTTGTTTCGCTTTTTCCAAACAACTTTTTATAAATATAAAAACAATTCTGAGTTCCCAGGCCCATGAAAAGAGGCCAAGGGCCAGTGCAGTTTTCAAGCTGAAGTGTCCTCTCAACGCAACTAGGCCACGGCTCCCTTATCTCACAGATGGGGCCTGAAGAGTGGTAAGAAGGGGTGGCTGGGTAGGCCCTGGTTACACAAGGCAGCCGGCCACTAAAATGACTTGTCAGGAAAGTCAGTCCCTGCCTACGAGAACTTCCTGTTAGGAAGATACCACTGAAATACAAAATTAGAAAACAATGCTGGTTGCTAAGTGAGACACAGGTAGCTAGTGCAGTGGGAGTGCTAAGAAGGGGGCCAGTGGTATGGAAATCTCCATTTGGTGCCCACCACAAACTTAGTAGTTTAAAACAACATAAATTTATCTTGTAGTTCTGGAGGTCAGAGGTCCAAAATCGGCCTCACTGGGCTAAAACCAAGGTGTCAGCTCCCACTCATCTTCAAAGCCTGCAATGGCCAGACAAGTCTTTCTCACAGTGCATCACTCTGACACCATTCTTCGCCCCTCGATTCCACTTTCAAGCACCCTTCGGGTTACACTGGGTCCACTCAGATAATCCAGGATAAGTCTCTTTCTCAAGATCAGCTGACTAGCAAGTCAATTCTATTTGCAACCTCAATTCGCCCTTGATATATCATGTAACATATTCACAGGTTCTGGTGATTAGAATGTGGACATCTTTGGAGAGCTATGATTCGCCTACCACAGTCCCCTTGAGTCAGCAAGCAACCTGCACAGAGCCTCCGTTTCGTACCTGAGATAATAACACTGAGGCAATGACAGTTCCTACTTCAAAGAGTGGCAGTGAAGACTGGATCATCCAGGTAAAGCGCTTGACTCATGGAAGGCCTCAGTCCACAATCAGCTGATCATGCTCAGCTTGATGCAAAAAGTGGTCAAGTAGAGACCAGAGGGTTTGTCTGCACTGAGTTGTTTCATTATAAGCTTGTAACTTTATCACAGAAGGTGATCCCTGAATGTTTTTCAAGATTTTAATGTTTTTGGTTCTTTGTCTAGCAGTCTTACCACAGCTTTAAAACAAACAAAGAAATAGGATCCAAACACACACACACACACACACACACACACACCCTAAAACAGAACAACTTTAAAAAGGTAAAAACTATCACAAAACAATTAGAAAGTGAAGATGGAGCAGTTTTTCAGACACATGGGTATAAAGAATCAAAATATCTACAAAGATCCCTAACTTTGGTGCTGCGCTTCCTGTACACCGTCTGCTTTCCCCAGCCCCACCCACCTCCCACTCTCTAGTTCCTCACACCCTTACCAGACGGCTGACCCCTCATTCTCCTAGGAAACCCTCCCCATCCCCAGCACCGTCTCCTCAGAGCAGGCTTCACTGTTCTGATCTGAGCGCCCAGCCTCCATGCTCCAACAAAGCCTGTCACAGACCTGTCACTGTCACCACACTCACATTGTAGGCAAACCTACCTGGTGGCACTACTGATGCTGGGGAACAAGTTTGATTCATCTTTACAGCTACAGCACATAGTGGATCCTCAGATGTTTGTTGTTGAATTAATAAGTCATGCTTTTGAATCTAAAAGTGCGGGGAGGCCCATTTTTGGCCTTAGTTCTTATCTAGCAGCATTTACAAAGCTTAAGAGATAAGTCATAATAGGAATAAAAGCATCTCCCATGAAATATGACGACATCCTTGCTAAAATAATAGCAACATATTAAAAAGCCAGTTTCAGGTGTGGGAACAGAAAGTGTGAAATTCCTAACAGGTTTATTCTAATGTGTATTAATCAGTGCCCAGAGGGCCTTAGAACACGGGCACATAGAAAAGATTTCCTTCTATGAGTGAGTATGGTGACAACACATGAGATTACCCAAGAAAACCCAGTGACCCTAAAACCTGCTTCATTCATAGGCAGCAGTCAAACCCAAGGGTTAGACCCAGGAACCCAAGAAAGTAAGGCACTCTCAGTGTCAACATTACCTACGAAGTCAATTCCTTGTTTTTTCAATGCCTCTAAGAATGTCACATGCAGGGTAAGAAAATCCTACCCTTCAGACCTCTTGATATTGTATAAAATTTCACAGTCTAATACCGTGTTTCCCCGAAAATAAGACCTAGATGGACCATCAGCTCTAATGCGGCTTTGGAGCAAAAATTAATATAAGACCCAGTATTATATTATATATTATATTATATTATACCCGGTCTTATAGTAAAATAAGACTGGGTCTTATATTAACTTTTGCTCCAAAAGACGCATTAGAGCTGATGGTATGGTTAGGTCTTATTTTTGGGGAAACACGGTAGAAAAATGCTCCCCAAAAAGCTTTACGCATAAGGATATGGAAGAAGGCGCTTTCATGTGTCCTGACTCAATTCCACCAGCACATGCAGCATCGTCAGATGCCACCTGGTGGAATAGAGGGACTCTACACTAGAATTGTAAGTTTTTCCTCTAGTAAGTTCCTCTTTAAAAAATTCATTAGAACAGTATTTCCCAAAGGGTGTTCTTTAGAAACCTGATACCACAAGGTTCCCTTGGCCTCTAAGTTTAGGAATTCTTAAAGGTGGTAGAAAGGAGTGCAAGTGATTATTTTTGGTTAATAGTTTAGTGCATTTTCAAGGTGATAGTTAAGTACCGTGAATTTCAATTCAATTAATTAGGATGTTAGTGTCAGATGCCAGTGGGAAGCCAGTGGAAAGAAAGAGTGAGAGTGGACTAGGCAGGGGCTGCATCCAGGCCTGTGTGAGTGATCGCTTTGCAGAGAAGTGGCGGTGGTGGGAGGCGCTCCTAAAGGACTTACTACCCCACTGCTAAAATCAGTCTCACGTTGGCAATTTCCTTTATCAGTCATTCATTCCACCTTTTGGCTACAACATTGATGAGCAGAGTGTCAGAGTTTTAGGAGTAAGGAGACAAAACCTTGGCCTCAAGGCACTCAATAAATACTATCTGAACAAACCAGCTCCTGTTTTGGTGGGAGAGAGTGCAGTCAGTTCTACCGTGAGGACACCAGGAAGTACAGAGCAGCAGATATGAAATGAGTGCTACAGGAAAAGGGAGGGGGGAGACCTGTGTCTGCTGTTTGGTCAAGTTACATAATACCTGGTGTAGATACTTTTAAGAAAACAAGCTATACTTCCTTTAAGTGCTTTCAGCCAGGCGGCTTCCTAGTTAAGCTACTATAGATTTTTAGACTATTACTTTATTCACACCCAAAATATTTCACAAATGCTGTGGTCTGGCATTTACCCTATCTCTACCCTTTCTAGTATAACCGCTAGACAATCTCAAACACAGAAAAGTCACATATTTTGCTCAAGTTTACAGATGCCATCAGGGGCAGACAAAAGGCAAGGACCAGACACTGCCAGCTCCCAGGCCACTGCTTACTGCATCCCTCTTGTAGATCAAATGAAAAAGAGTATCAAACTTTGTTGCAAATTTTCTCTATTAACAAAGTCACTGAATCATAGCAGAATATAACAACATTTTACCAGAACACTTTGCACAGCAAATAATGAAATACTAAGATGAAAAAAAAAATCAAGCAAGCAACCTGAAAATATTGAACCTCTACCAAATTTTCTTTAGGCTCAAAAAGAAAGAAGCCTGTCTGCCGAGGTCAAATGTGAAAAGGTTCAGAGAATAGGCTTTGCAGTCTGGGGAGAGGGAAGAAATCTGAGAGACTCATTTCCCTCAGGGTCCTGAAACATACACAGACTGCTGGCCCACAGTGAATCACTCACAACTCAGACATGATTAAACATTTGTGAGGGATATGTAAGACCTATTGTAAAAAATTAAAAGGAAGGTTTGAATAAATGAATAACTGTGCTGTGATCCTAGAAGGGGAAGCTGAATGTTATGAACATGTCAATTACCTTAAGTCAATTTATACATTCAATACAATTCCAATCAAAATCCAACCAAATGCGGAAAGAAAGAGTGAGAGTGGACTAGGCAGGATGCATGCATGGATGCATGGATGGATGCAAAGGATATTCTATCAAGCACAAGAACTAGAGGACGCATCGTCCAGACTTTACCAAGAAGTAACTTACAAAGCAACAAACAAAATTATATTTATTCATACAGAAAGAGGTATCTAGACCAACAGAAAACACAGAAGTAGACCCAATTACATGTCAGAAAATATTTTGCGACAAAGCAGGCTTCATCAAGATGAGGGTGAAAGGAATCATAACTTTGTAAATGGTGCTGGCTGACTAGCCAATAAGAAGGGGGGGGGAATCAACTGTGCTCTGTATTTTAAGCCAAAGTTAATCCAAATAACATAAAGTGCTAAGTAATTTTTAATAAAAGTGAACTAATAAGTGATCAGATTTTTTAGAGAAAAAAATTTAAATCAAGAAAAAGAACTACAAACTTAACAACATGAAAATATAGAACAGCTGTATAAAAAATAATGATAAGGGGCGGCCAAATGGCTCACTTGGTTATAGAGTGAGCTCTGAACAACAGGGTTGCTGGTTCGATTCCCACATGGGCCCGTGAGCTGTGCCCACTGCAACTAGAGTGAAGACAACAAGCCGCTGCTGAGCTTCTGTAGGCGCGGCCAGATGGCTCAGTTGGTTAGAGGGCGAGCTCTCAACTACAAGGTTGCTGGTTCAAGTCCTGCATGGGATGGTGGGCTGAGCCCCCTGCAAGTAAGATTGAAAACAGCGACTGGACTTGGAGCTGAGCTGCACCCTCCACAACTAGATTGAAGGACAACGACTTGGAGCTGATGGGCCCTGGAGAAATACGCTGTTCCCCAATATTCCCCAATAAAATGTATAAAATAATAATGACAAAAGTAAACCAGCTAGGAAAAGAATAAATAGAAATATAGCAAACGGTGACTGCCCATGCCACCTAACAGGCAGGCTACATACACTGACAGAGCAACACCAATACTTAGATCAACAGATAAAGAACATGGGTAACGGGGATGAAAGGAAATAGCTAAAACAAAAAGAGGGGGAGAAGGGTGGGAGATGAGGCTAAAGGGGGTCCAATATACGGTGATGGAAGGAGAACTGACTCTGGGTGGTGAACACACAATGGGATTTATAGATGATGTAATACAGAATTGTACACCTGAAATCTATGTAACTCTACTAACAATTGTCACCCCAATAAACTTTAATTTAAAAAAAAGAAAAAGAGAAAGCAGTTAATGCTAAGTGGTGAGGTGGGTAAGTGAATTTTCCCTAATTTCCTTTACTATAGTGTGTAAAAGTATCAAAGATTAAACTGTCTGAAGGGAACAGCAATGGCAAAGTACCATGCGACCAGATCTCACAACTAAACTCGAATTACTGAGAGCAAAAATGTGCTTCCCTCTTAGCACACCCCCTGCACCCAGGCATAATGCTTCATGTATGGTACAGTCTCAGACTATCTGTAGACTATGGCCAGCCAGCTTCAAGGAACAAGTGTCAGAGAGAATCCTGGCTATTTCTAAGGCAATTTAAAAAAACTCATTAAGACAATGGAAAGATATGTGCATTTTGTAAACTCTGCAGCTTGTGGAACCAGGACACCTACTTTCTACCACAATAGTCTAAACACTTCTTCAGTTAAGCTCTCTACAACCAAATGTTAAATGTGTGAAATGTTTCTCAGGCCTCCATATGAGCTCACAATCGCAACACAACAGTGACCTATAATCTACTCTTCAAACTGCACCATTAAAAAAGTGTACATATATTTCTCTTACCAAACACCTATTAGCAATAAGTAAAATACCATTTGATTTCAGGGTAGGAGAAAGGGGGGAAAAAACTCAGATGCTCAAGGCATGATTTATTTTAGGTAATACTTCACAGTGCATGTATTATGGAAAATCATCATTCCAAATTTCTTTTTCTTCTAAAAATGTTTCATTAAGCTCAAGTGGGAGTTTACCCACAAATACGAAGTGAAAAATGATTAATTAGAATGAATCTCAGTTCTTGCAAAGTTCGTATGCTACAGGATTTTACAAGACCCAATTAGAATCACCAGCTAGGGAAGAAACGTAGTAAAGTTAAATCAGACTAGATTTATTCAGCGAAAAAGTTTCATGTAATCATTTATCAAAATTAGTGATTTGACCAAGAAGTTTGTTTTGTACCTAGAAGTGGTTTTTACTCATTTTTTATCTTCTTTTGCTTAAAAAAAGAAAAAACTGGGGGAAAGGTTTGTACTTGGAAAGGTTTTTCCAAAAAGCGCACTATTTTAGAAACCTCTGAATTAAAAAGTAATTTAAGGTGAGTCATTAGCACATAATATAAGCTAAACAACTAACCAAACATCCTTCTAGGATCTTCAACAATCCTTTTCAATTCTAGAACTTAATGCTACCATCACTTCAGTAAATGACTCTAGGTTTCCCCTTTACATATCATCTTCAGGTGTGATCTTCGAAGGGCTTTAGTATTCTAAGAAAATTTCTGAGTAACCAGTGCTTAAGCTTATTTCAGTTGGTACTATTTTGTTTTCAAAATTCAAACTTTGACTCAGTAAGTCTTCTTAGTCACCTAAAGCTGTGCAGCTCAAAGTCTTTCAAGTGGACAGAAGACATACTTATGTGACAGTTTGATTTCCTCTCCCAGTGTCCCCTGGGTGAAAAACATGAATGCAGTAGATTCTCTAGGCATCAAACCTTAAGAGAATGTATATATTAAAATGGCCAGTCAAAACTGTTTGATGTATTAATAGTATACTGCTATAACACCAAAAAATAATAATGAAGCAGTCTAATGCCCAACAGGAGAAGGATGGCTGACATACTGGGGCAGAGATGCTGTGCCCCCCTCACCCCCATCTGCTGCTCACTTGGCAAATAGCGACTGAGCCACTACTGTGCACCAGACATCGAAAAAGAATCTAAACTGAGGACATATGGTCCCTACCCTCAAAATCTCAGTCTTGGGAAGAAGACATTTAAAAAAATAATTTCATAGAGCGTGGTGCTGATAACACCAAGGTTAACTGTTTGATCCCCACACGGGCCACTGTGACCTGCACCCTCCTTAAAAAAATAAAATAATAATAATAATTTCATAACTACATACATAAATACAAACTGTGTTAAGTGCCATGAGAGAAAACAACGGAGTACCCAATTGAGATTGGGGGAGATTGTGGAAGTGACATTTGAGGGGATGCTGAGGAATGGGTTTGACAGGTGGGGAGCAGGGCCCCAAGGGACGGGGAGGTAGAGGGCACATTTCAGGCAGAAGGACCAGCACATGTAGAGGCTCGAGTGTGAGGACAAAGGGGTAAGAGTGGCTACCTGTTAAGTGTCCACTGGTCTAGTCCAGGGTGCAGGGAAAGGGCTTGGCCCAGAGTGATGGTAACAAAGAGATGGAGACAAGTGAGCAGATGAGTGTATCCCACATAGAACTGACACAAAGAAAGAACATGGAGCAACATGAAAAAATGGGCAGGATACAATGTTTAATTTAAAAAGCAGGGCCTCAAATAATAAATGATTTGACTACAGTAAAAAATATATATATGGATTTGAGAACAGTGAAACTGGCAGTAGGCTTATACTGTAATGTGATGTGACTTTCATACTTGCAAAAATACTTATTATAGGAAGTGTATTCCTAAATTATGGTGTATCCAACCGACAATAACCTTTAATAAC
Organism: Rhinolophus sinicus; assembly: GCF_057876585.1. NCBI lineage: Eukaryota > Metazoa > Chordata > Mammalia > Chiroptera > Rhinolophidae > Rhinolophus > Rhinolophus sinicus. The sequence continues at coordinate 7,568,042 of NC_142510.1, read as the reverse complement.
TCTGATGAAAACTTTTAACCATGCACACACAAAATAGATTGATATAATAAATCTTAAAGTGCAAAATATATAATTGCAGACACATATGACACCAAGCTACATTTTTTTCAAAACCTCAACATTTAAGAGACTAAATTTGAAAGACCACAAGTATTTTCTGTTTGCCAAGAGAAAATAAAACAATGTAATTATTTGATACAAAAAGAGAAATGGAATCAAGAAAATGAAAATATGTAACCATAAAGAAGATATCAATATACATACAGTTTTGTTAAAATACTAATGTCTTAATATGACTGATGTTTACCTTTCTTTAATGAATGTAACGCTGAAGTGAAGAAGGTCAAATAACCAGGAGGCTGGGGAGAGCCACTGAACTCAAAGTACCCGAGTACTCCAGGCTGCAGGAATAAGAGCAGAATTAGGTGCCTGAGGTATCACTGGTCACTGTGTAACGGGGCTATTTTAAAACAAGAACGACATGCCATTATAATATGACAAATGCAATTCGCTGCATTTCATTTTTTCAGAAAAAGCCTAACCACACACAAAAAATTACACGTTAGGGTTGACCTTCCCCTCCATTTAGACCACAGAGCAAGGGATGCATTGGCAGCAGCTTTTACAGGGGCAGCTGGGAGCTGAAACTCCCTTCCCTCTCCCTAAGTAGGCCTTTCCACCCTCTGTTGACACTCCTAGGTCCCTGGTTCGAAGCCTCACCACCAAGTACCAGTACTCACTTCTCTTTAGCACCTCCAGGCAAGCTGTGTCAATAATTTCTTTGTAATTTTTCTTAGGTTTCTCCCTCAATCGCTTCCGCACTCTCTCCAAACACACCTTCTCACTTATTGAATCTGAGTGGCTCCACGTGTGTTCAGGGTCAGCCTTCGAGGGCCTCTTTCCTCCCCCACACCCAGAACCCAACACTCCACAACGGCAACCCTGCTCTCGTCAGGTCAGGCTGCACAGGGCTCCCCTCTTACCCTCTTGGTCCTCCACCCCCACAAACTTATTTCCACCTGCTCATTCCATTTCTCGAAGCTTAGCACAGAATGCCCCTCCATTTTGCCAAACCAATGAATTTTCCCCTTCCAGTTACACTGTGCCTTCCTGTTCAGAATAATTTCCTCCATCTTTGAAGGCCCTGTGGCACTCATTCTGTCCAGGTTTGTTCTATAATGATTGTATCCGCCTTAATAGCCAACTGACATCCCTGAAGAAAGAGAGCTGGTCTTGGATTCCAAAGACCTAAGATCAAGTCTAATCCTGAATGATCTTGGGAGTCAGAAGACCTAAACTCAAGTCCAGTAGCTGAATGATCTTGGGTGATTCAGGCTTCAAGGAGAAGCCTCAGTTTCCTTATCTGGCAAATGGGACAATTCATCATTGGGTTACTGAGAAGAATGGGCTTGATGAACTATAGAGCACGAGGCAAATGTAAAGAATCCTTTCTAGCCTTAAAGCACATAACACCATGCTCTTAATAAGCAATTGTGGAGCTGATCTGATCATTGGGACAAAATCAGATCCAAAAGGTAGAAATTTAATCTATGGGTAAAGTTTAAAGTCAATATGCTGTACATATGAAAAAGGAAATTTCTGATCTGTAGTGGAACATACTATCTTTCAAATCTAAATCACTAGCTTGTTCTCGTAAGATTCAATTTTAAATAAATCACTTGGTTTTTATTCTGGTAGAAACTGACATAGTCAGAATGTTAAATCTTAACATCTAAAAAAATCCAGCAAATAACAAACTTCTCAAAGAACTGAGGAAATCAGAAAGCAAAGTTATTGAAAACAAGATTTTCTTTTGCTAAAACTTCTCCAAAATGTTTTACAAAATTTTGAACAAGCCAATCCAGAATCGGCTGGAAGTCGCATTTCATAGTGTTTGGGTTCTTACGGTTTCAAACGAGGCTGCGATGGCGTAACAAGCCTTTCTACCAAGAACAAGGAAGAGAGAAGCTTCAGACACTCCAGTCACTTAGCGAGTGCGGGACGTGAGATTACAAAAATGGAAACAAATGGAAAGAAAACACTCATTTAAGCTTCTTTATATTCTGACCACTCTCCCAAACCCAAACTAAATGGAATAAATTCATCTAGGTACTCATAAATGTTTCATGGCTAAAAATTAAATGAGGTGAATTTCAACTCTCTTCTCACGTATTAGTCTCTGGTGGCTTCCCAGAAGTGGACATGTGGCCCATAAACACATACATCTCTCTGTGCAAGTACGCAGCTGCATGTGTTTAGGTATACATACGCACACATGTACACACACTAAAGGAAGCACCAAATTTTGAATTCTGCGTCTTGAAGGGAAACTCCCATTAAATCTTTTAAAATAAACAAAGGTTGGCCCGTTTGCAGGGGTCCTCTGTGGATATCTCTACAGTGTAGGGGTTGATTCTTGTCGACCGTGTCACTGCTCTTTTCCAAGAGGCTACACAGCTTTGATTAAGGAGGCTCTATTTTCAGAAGAACTGGTGCTGAATTTTTCTAGTCTGACCAAAGAAATTTCACTAACAATACAAAGCAAATAAACTCATAAGCAAAATTATGTTTACTTTTCATTGCCAAAGAATCGAAGACCATAAGATTCAACAACTACGAGATGATTAAATTTAGGCTGTGTACCAGCTATTATAAAACACAAAAAACAGGCAAAGTATATTTTAAGTGCTACTTTTCAAATATTCACAATACTGTGACTTTCTGTATTGAAATTTGAAAACTGGCATGTTTGAGAATGAAACTTAAAATTTGTATTTCAAAATAAAAAGAGGAAATAAAGTGAAATGATAGTTATCTGTTTATTTCCATCACAAATTATCATTTAAAAGTTACTAAACTGACTCTGGTTATGTTTAGGTAAAATAAATTTCACAACCATTTCCCCAAAGTTTCAGTGTCTTCCCAAGAGAAGCTGTATTTGAGAAATGATTACATATTTCAGAGTTTTCTCCACAGTTTTTTCTGAAATCTGGAAAAAGGGGGCTTTGGGGAACACAACACATATTCATATACTGCAGACCTTTCTAGATCTAGGCCCCTTGTTTGCTCAGCTGCAAATAACCCCAGGGGCTGGTTCAAAGCACAACTCGAATCCCGCCTAACATATTACTGATCCTCTCTTTCAGATGAGCCAGCCAAGCACATAAGCCAGCCTGACAGTGGGTTACAGGCGGGTGCAAGCTCTGCTGGTAATACATAGCTTGTCCCTCCTCATTCTGCTGTCGCTAACCATGCGTAAAGATCATCCAACCCCGGGTTCCAAACGCAGTGTTTCCATTAGTCCACTCCCAGGTCCTTAAACAGCCTGAGCAGCTACCAAGTGAGCTGTCACAGGAACTCAACTGCGGACATGAACTTTGGGAGGACACCACTTAACCCCCTGTACCTTGTTTATTTATCTTCCTGTTTGTCATCTATCTCCATGTTATAACTCCATGAAACAGAGGCTGTGTCTTGTTCATTACTACATTTCTAGCTCAGAGAGTGCCTGGCACAGAGCAGGCACAAAAGAAACATTTATTAATGGATGAAGGGGGATAAAAGATAAATAAGACAAAGCTCCTTTATCAAGTTTACAATTTGGCAAAGAACCTAACATAATGAGTTCCAGATTATAACTTGACCCAGTCTGTGTATTTCTAATTCCATCCCACGATGTACAGTACATTCAGTACCTGCTATAAGGAGGAAGTTGAAAGTAGGCTATTTATAGGAGGCCAGCAAATCCTTATCAGCATAAAATGTTTATTTCCCAAGTGAATACCATTTGCAGTGTGGCATGAATTTCAGCAGATGGTATACACACCCTGTAGTGGTTGTGAGAATAGTTATTTCAGTGTGTTATTACTCAATGGTAATTGAAATATTTCTGCACTAATGTTAACTCACATCTAGAAATTTTAAAACTATTCATAGTGCTGTAAAACCATGAATTGACAGAAATAGTATTTATTTATTTACTCAACATTCAGAGTAGTCTTCTACTAACAAATAACAGGATAAGTGCAGTTGCCAGGCATTCTATTAGGTTTTTCTCCAAAAGGCTCAGGTTTTCTGTCGCCTGGCAATTTATCGAAACCCTGCTTCCCTCTTCAAAAGATTCCCAAGCCTTTTCCCATCCCAAATAAATTTAAAGCAATTTGGTTTACCAAAACTGCTGAGAATGTATGAATGGATGTATGCTAAATCACTGCTCTTAAACAGGTAAGCTATAGAAATTCATGAAAAGATTTAGCAGGTATTTAGAAGATATACAAGCGTTCTAAAGAATACTGTTGGCATTTGGTGGGTCCCAATCAGATAATTCTGTCACGTGCTTTAAAAAATAAAAAAGAAAGCATTATTGATGGAGAGGCGACCAATACCTAGGCCACATGATGCCTACAGACATCCCAAAATTAGAAGAGCTATAAAACCAGTGACTTTGAAAATGACATTACCATCATTCAATCCTGTTCTCTTTCCAATCAATTTCATGTCCACCACAAGAAAAATGACACTGAGATGTGTTTGTCTATGTTGTCCACAAGTAATAAATGATATTTTCCTGTCTGTATCTTAAATAGGCAGGAAGAACCCCAGGAAGAGGGATTCCACAACTGGAGTGTAAAGGAAGAAAGTAAAATTTCTTAGCATGGAATAACTTCAAGCTCTTGATTGCCCTCTGTAGTATGTACGCACGGCCAAGTTCACTTCAGTTTTTAGCTACATTCATCATTTATATGTGGTAGCTATGATTTTAGTGCACATCTGGGAAGAAAATTCTAGACCCTACCCTGCCTCAATATTGTGATTATCATACAGCAAAAAACAACGCCATGCTAACAAACCTCAGAAGCGCCACAAAAACGTTAAATGATTATTTTGGCCTAATTTTGGTATACCAGAATTTAACATACTGCATATTGAAATCCGTATTTATAAAAAACATATAAATGAGGAGGTAAGGCTCTTGATCAAAACAAGTTTCTTTCTCAGTAAGATTTCTTTAAAGCAGCAAGATTCTTAACACACTTAGGATGTATGCTTTTTTGGGGGGTGGGTATGGATGAACGATTGGAATAAAAAGCTGAGTATCGAGGACAGCTCTATTGATGACAATGTAACTCACTCCTGGCTCTAGTTCCCTACAGATAACAACCCAGAATTTTCTAGTCAAGGCACTGCTTAATTTTCATCTTTTCTCTCCTGCCGTGGTTGTAAGCAGATCCACTTGCAACAGCGTGTGGCATTCCGCGTGCTACGTGGAAAAGAGATGTGTTTGTACTCACACCTGTGAAGCATCATTTTGAGGCCTTATTTGGGGAAATAATAATTTAGAGCAGAGGTTCTCAACTGGGGCGATTTGGACCTCCGTAAGGGACATTTGGCAATGCCTGGATATTTTTGGTTGTCGCAACTAAAGGAGAGGACGTGCTACCGATCGTTATCTAGTAGGTGGAGATCAAGATATTGCTAAATATCCTGCAAAGCACAGGACAGTCCCCCAACCCCCAAAGAATTATCTAACTCCAAATGTTAATAATGCTGAGGGTGAGAAATCTTCATTTCGAGGAATGCCCAAAAGTACACTGTGCTCTAGAGGGGAGCCTCCTTTAACTTTCCTATTTATTCAGCTGTCAAAACCATGACAGTGGTTTCATTTCTGGATCTGGCATGCTGTCTTTACGTTCTCTTATAGAGTGTGTGTATGAACTGATATCACTTCTTTCTAGCCCATATTTGGTATGTTTCACAAGAGAAATAATTTCACAAGTGTCATCCTGGGCTTGACCCTCGAGTTCTGTCACAATTAATCAAATATTGTCTCTTGCGAACCAGAAGATTTCATCTCAGTGAGAAGAAGCCCAAGGAAAGACGATATTCCATGATAAAAGCTACCTACAGCTTTTGGGAGGAAGCCCCTTTAACGGCTGACGGGAGCTGTACAGGGGTCCCATCCTGGCAGCACTCTGGGTTCCATTCAAAGGGAGCCTAATCGCTGCTGTGTGTCACTCTGATTAAGTGGGCTGGGTGCCAACAACAACCTTAAGTAATGTCACTGGCACATGAGTGAGTCTGATGGGAACTGAATGCTACGCAGGTCGCATAATCTCTAAAAGCACTGCTAAAAGCAGGCTCGGAGCATAGAGGCTACAGAAAGGTAAGGACTCCTCCTTGCTGCTCAGTCATAAAGGTGCACTTGTCTCTCTCCTGCAGATACAACTAAGAGAACATTGCAAACATCTTAGAGGCAAGAAATAAAAAAGGATTAGAAAGATCTCTGATATAGATGTACAAAGAAAGGCATTGTCTCAAAACTACTTTCCCAGCCTAAAACTGATGAACCTTCTTCTGTCTGCCTCTTGCCAAGCTCTCTAGACTTCACAGAAGACAAAACAGTCAGGGCAGATTATCTGAGTCAACACGCTTATTTTAGGGATGAGAAATCTGTGTAAAACTCAGAAATCAGAGTTGCTAATGGCAGGGCTAAACCCCAGGTCTCTAGAATCCTGGCTAAGTCCTCATCATCACATGACCCCTGCTTAAGAACTGGCTCAGAACTCTCTGGATACAAATCTCTGCTAGAGCTGAAAATGATAACGAAGCAGCTCTCAGTGCCCTTATTAGACTCAACGATCAGAATTCCTTCCACACTTTTTCCGGAAGCACAAACACATGCTGTGTGGCATCTGGTGATGTTCCTCGTCTCCTTCCCCAATGTTCTCTTTACTTTTTAGAACAGATTGAAAATTTACAGAAAAACAGAGGGTAATAATCAAAACTGGGCAAGGTATCCTACAAAAGTCTCAACAGAGCACAGCTGAAGGAAGACCTCTCGGCCCTTGCAGGTCATTTTTCAATCACTTCAATTACAAAACAAACAAGAGGTGTGTTTTTTATATAAATAGGGACTTCTGGCAGGCATTATGCACATTTTAAGTTCTCTCAATAGTGATAAATATCCCGGACTTTTCTACTGTGTTTTCATTTCCTGGGACGACATCCTAGGCATTTTCATGTCTTATCTCGTTTTATCCCTGTTTTACAGAGGAGGAGGCTTAAAGGGGTTAAGGCCACACAGCTAAGTGACAGAGCTGAGCTTGGACTCGGGTCTGTCCGATTCCGGATTCTTCACCATCTTGCTGTACCACCTCCAGTGACTGCCTGCCAGCTACTGCAAATCTATGTGAAAACCCACTTATCACACAATTACTGCTCCTAAGAGTTAAAAGAAATCTCAAGCATACCATTCCAGGCCTCTGACGCCTGGCAGGTGAGTGGCCCGCCTCAAGTAACAGACCTACTTAGCACTGCCAAAGTGACTAGGCCCAGGTGGCCTGTCTCCCACTGTAGCCCCTGGCCACCAGCCTGCCCAGGCAAAAATGGAAGACAAGCCCACGAAGGGCATGGAAACCCACCCTTATCCACGTAAGAGTAAGGAAGCACTGACTCATCAGAACTTTAAGCAAAAGAACTAGTTATTAACACCGCTACTTAGGGAATCTGCTCACAGTTAACATACAAATAATATTTCTAACATGATTGAAAAAGCCATAAAAGATGTTCTAGTGAAAGAAATTCGTATCTAATCTACACAAACTACACAGTGCAAAAATTCAACCCAGTCTCAATTACTAAATTCTTAATTACTAAGATCTGGATTCATATTGTTTTTACTCTATCAGGTCCTCATGGTCTTGATTTTGTTGTCTCTCAGTATCAGTTTTACTTGTTAGTTCTCTGGTAGTCTAGTGGTTAGGATTCAGCACTTTTACTTGCACCCAAGTATGATTTTACACTTGCTCCAATAAATTTTTTTGTGGAACTATTTTTATAATTTCTTGAGATTTTAAGCTTTATACTTGCCTCTCAATAATAAACCATCTTGAATGTACATTGAAGATCCTATAAGAATAATTTATCAGGGGTTGAAGATCGCAACAAGAAAGCAGTCGAGAAGCCATGTTAGGAAACTTACTGTTAAGATCTTAAAATAGTTATGCACTTAATAAAAAGGAAGGAATGTAGTTCCAGTTTTATTTTCTTTGTAAAGGCTAAACTATACCTAACAAGAAAAACGAGATATCTCATCAGTAAGATACCATAAAGCGTCAAATAAAAGTTTTTGAAATTTGCAGCTGTATATAAATTGTAAGTTAATTCTTATGTATTCTAAGTTAATTGTGAGACAAACTGAAAGTCTTTTGAAAATTCCCAAATATAAAACAGATGAGGTTTTGCAAGTATTCTATTCTCTTAAAACTCGCTTGGCCAAACCATCCCTATAATCAAGTATCTCAGAAAGCATTTAACTGGGGCTTAGTCATACTGTGATCTTTTAATGGCTGCAAATCAGGAGGCATAAACAATGCTTCTAATATAAACAATCCAATATAACCCCGGGAAGCCTTGGTTATGGGAGGAGATATGAAAGACAGGTACCTCGTAGTTTGAGAGAAAATCTAGTAATTCTGATTGAGATGGGATGTACAGAAGTGGTTTCATCACCCGGCGGACAAACTTCTCAATGTAAACAGCACTCATGGGGCCTTTGTATTCGATTGGTCCAAAACTAGTACCAAAAAAATAAAAAATAAAAAATAAAAATAGTACAGTGTGCATTTAACCTGTAATGTATAACTAAAAGCATCAACACCATGAAAATGAAAATGTCCTGCTTTAGGATCCTGACTGGTTCATAGGTAACAGCCTTCTTTGTCTCAGGAGGTGACCAGAGGGCCAATTAAGAGGCATGTGATGTGAAGAGAGGTACAAGCAGCCATTACATGGAGTTGCTGAATTTCACCATATTCCCTACCCCTGCCACATACCATCCAATTGTATTTGAGAATGTTTGTATTATGCAAGATTGAAGAAAGCCATGTGAGGATTTTTTTTTGAAAAAAGAATTAATTCCCAAAATAATGTTTCCTTAAAAAACAAAATAGAACAGCAACCTTAGAAATTGACCAAACGCAAAAGGCGTCCAGGATCTGAACTACACGATGCAATGTAGGGGGTAGACTTTCCTTTCTGTGTCACTCAAAAATAAGGAACAAGTTGAGCAGCTGGCCCTTGGCCTACTAAAAAGGAGTTATTAAACATTCCCATAGACACTTACACAAGGAGCATTAAGCGAACCTTAAGCCTATTTAAAGCCTTACTGCAACAAAAATAATTATGTGAAGGTCCCAAGTCAGGGATCTGGATAAATGATTGTCCTAATTTTCCACTCCAGATGTACTTGGGGATGCACAGGCCTTTGACTTAGTATTGCTGAGCAATACTACCAGCATGTCAGTTCTCCTCCTAAGCCACTCAGAACCCTCACACCACTTTCTTCAATCTTGCACAATACAGACACTGCTCAAATATAACTGGACGGTATGTGGCAGGGGTAGGGAATATGGTGAAATTCAGCAACTCCTTACCCATTCTTCTCTTCAAATAGAAATTGACAGTAAGCTTACCGTTAATAGCAACAACAGACAGAGCACAGTAAAGAATTAAATAGCTACTATGGTCACAATACTATATGGTTACAGAAATTCACACACACACATAATGTGGTAAGATAAACGCAATTCTTCAGTGTGCACTACAGAATATGATGCCAAAGGAATATTAGCATGAAGAGAGTAAAAACAGCATTCTATGGGCATAGCTGGGAGACAGAGTTAATAATTCTATAATTCAAGGCTTACTACAACTAATTTGTTAACAAATTAACAAATTCAAGTTTTAAAATTACCACCATCACCAACCCCATCAACCACCAATAATTTTTAATTTAAAGGAAGAAAGATAATTTATTCAGCAAAAAGGAGCCAGCGATTCTGGAAACCTCATCTACTCAAACAAACAGGCTGTGCTGTGTCCTGACATGAAATTACAAGGATCCCAGTGACATGTAATGAGAAGATCCCAGAATGCAGGATGGGGAACATGTTTTCCAACACACTACAGCCATCGCCGTGGGACAAGCTGACCTGGGGCTGCTGAGCTTCGTACAGAGCCTTTTGAGAAACGACTCCCTGCTTCTGAGCCTTTTAGAAACTGATCGATTCTATAACTTGTATCAATATAAATCAAAAATGGAAATCTCCTTTCACAAAACAGAAAAGCCTGTTCATTTCTTTAAGTAGCTACAGGTAGGTAAGTCATTATACAAACAATAGCAACAACATACAATAGCAGCGGTCTGCCCAGGGATGAGACTCAAGGGCCATGTCATATGCAAGCACATTAACCAAAAGAATCTCAAAGCTACAAAATGCTCACAAGTGAGTTTAGGTGAAGACACACATTCATTCGTAGAGGGCTGGAGATTCTTAAATGGAATATGACAATGCTGCCTGTCAGATATTTCTGTGACTTAGCACTTCTGTTTTGGGTACACTCGGGATGGCACATGTTGAAATGAGTATGAATAGGTCTGAACTGACTTAAACAGGTAAACCTTTAACAGGTAAAGGTGAGGGGCAAGCATTTCAAAGTGAGAACCAACCTCAAATTCATCTGTAAAATGAGAGTGGACGACACCTTTCTAAAGTTCCTTTCATGTCCTTTCAATCTTTCCATAAAACTAAGGCAACGAACAGTGTAAGACAATTTTTCACACCCGCATATCCCAAAATGACATTCTGTACTTGACTCAAAGGAACTGTTCTGATTTTAATGTCACATCAAGTTAATTTCACCTCTGGGCAGCTGACTTGGTGACACCAAGTTGTAAGTCCTACACACCCCACTAGGCATCTAGTCCTTATTTCCTATTTCCAAATATTTCCTATTTCCAAAAAACAAGAAATGCAGGGACCTTCATGGAGCAAGCTCATCATCCCATCACATAGCATAGAGTTTTAGAACCTTCAAGTATAACACTTTACACTTACCTTAAAAAAAAAAAAGAAAAAGAAAAAAAAGAGGCAACCGTGAGAAAGTTACTCTGAGAAAGTATTCACATATCTAGAAGAAAATTTGAGGGTGGAGATGGCATAGGAAAGTGTGTTTGCCCAAATACTATTTAATAGATCCTGAGGAACAACACTGCCACACATTTTGTTAGAGACATGAAGTGTGATGGAACATAACAGATAATACACAAATGACAGTTTGTGGATGTTTGTTATAAATCCCCATTGATTAAGGCCCAGGAAGCTTAAAGGGAGGAAAAAGTAAAGCCTAAAAAGCAAAGCTCTTACTAACACATCTTTTTTTAAAAAAAGTCTTATTGATTTTATTGATATTTTCAGAGAACCAGCTTTTGGTTTTGTTGATTTTTTTCTATTGATTTCCTGTTTTCAATTTCACTGGCGTCTGCTCCAATTTTTTTCTTTTTTTTTTTTTGCCAGCCACTCACGCTGACCTCCAAGCTGCTCATGGCAGCCCAGCTTTGAGCCCAGCTATGAGTCTAACTTCAGGAAGAGCTGTTGTTCACAATCTTAGCTGTAGAGGGCGCAGCTCACTGGCCCACGTGGGAATCGAACCTCAGACCTTGGCGTTAGGAGCATGGCGCTCCAAAGACCTGAGCCCCCGCCAGCCCCTAACACATCTTCTTTACCCATTTTACCTTCATTAACAAACTTCAGGCCAATTACATTGAATAAAGTCCAGAATCCCATCTCATGTCTCCAAAATCCTTCAGGTCAAATGTTAGACATTACTTAACACCCATAGCAGGGTCTGGGCGGTACTCCAAAATCAAACACCAATATTTCTGAATAAAGTGGCACCTAAGTGGGATAAAGACTATAGGAAACCTCTTGTTACTTCAGGCCAGATGAATGTACTTGGAGACAAAATATATGAAAGTCTTTTCGATTTTCAGAGCTCTTCGGATATCAGAATTATGAATACAGGATTATGGACTTGTAGTAATTTTCTTCCCAATTGAAAAGACGGGAAGATACCCTCTTGATTATGCTATCCTGCCAGATAACAGAATAGGGACTTCTGTGTATTTTTATACCATAAAATACTTTCATAATATCTAAGATGTACAGCCACACAGTGGAGTAATTGATATTATTAAAAACAATGCTATTGGGGAATATAATCAATAATGTTATAAAGATTTTGCAGGGTATCCGATGGACACTTGTCTTATTAGGGAGACCACTTCATGGATAGTGTAGATGCCTGACCACTACAGTGTACACCTGAAGCTGAATAATAAATGTCAGTTATAGTTTAATATATATATAGTCACAGGATGTGGAGTACAGCACATGGAATAGAGTTAGTGGAATTGTAACAGCTATATACGATGTCAGAGGGGTAGTAGATGGGGGCAGAGGGGTTATCACTTTGTGAGGGGTGTAAATGTCTAACTATTACACTGTTTTGTACATATGAAACTAATAAAAATAAACGATGCTGTACATATGTCATGAGAGGAAAAGATGTTCACAAAAGTAAGAAAAAGCAGTTTAGGAAAGAGTATTACTACATGATATCATGTTTTTACTTTTAATAAAGGGGGGTAGATATGTATAATAACAGGAGCATAAAAATCAAAGCACAGGGATTATGTATGGCTGATAAAATTATCCAGATCCTTTTTTTATTTTTGCTTGTGTTTTCTCAATTTTCTACAGTGAATATCTAATACTTTTAAACAGAAAAAAAAAATCACTTTGAAATTGATAAACTTAGTTGGAATTAGAAACATTATTTAAAAGTTCTTACCTTCGATGATACAGATATATTACAGGAAAATAAAAGAAATGCTTCTGTTTTCTGCATTTCCCCTGGTTCCACCAGCAGTTAATTGCCACAAACAACACCTGCAGAGCCAAACAAGGTTTCAAATGACTATGAATAACAACTGAAAAACTACCAAGATTCAAGATAAAATTATAAATATGGAACTATTCCTCTCTGAAACAGAAAGTATAAAAAAAATTGTTTCAAGAGGTCAAAGAAGGTCATCATTGACTACTACAATGAAAGACTCTTATCTATAGTGCCTAGCTAGGATTCTAAATATTTTGGAGTCTGGCCCAAGAGGAAAATAATTTGCTTTGAATGCTAAAGTGAATGAGCACCAGAGAGTTTTTTCTAAGCATGGTTACACTAAAATTTAGTAGAAGGCTATGTCTTTTGACAGTCAAACTCAGCACTTGAGAATGAAAAAATGGTACCTACATATAAAACATCATAAATTTCGAAGGACTGTTTTTAATAACTAGATTAAAAAGGAATAAAGAAAATAGATGATTAAAACTATTCTCTACAATGTAGAATTGAATAGCAAAAACATGGATTAAGTACATTTATAGGTGGACACCAAAGTATTTATGGAGAAGTGTCCCCATGTCTGCAATTTACTTTAAAATGTACCAAAAATAAGATGGATTAATGGACTGGAGCAGAGTTTCTCAACTTTGGCAGTTTTTGGGGGTGTTAGTTTGTTTTGTTTTTTTGCTGCTTTTGTTGTGGGGGGCTGTCCTACACCCTGGATGTGGGATGGTATAGGATGTTTAGCAGTATCCCTCGCTTCTACCCACTAGATGCCACTAGTGTCCCCCTCTCAAGTTCTTACAACCCAAAAAAGTCTCCAGACATTGGCAAAGGTCCCCTTGGGGACAAAACTCAAGTTGAGAACCATTGATTAGAGGGGTGGTAAGATAAATACATGATAAAACAAGCATAATATAATGTTAACAGTAGACTTTAAGTGGTTGGATAAATGCAAACTTCCTTCACCTTTGCTATATGTTTTTAAAATTTATAATATTGAAAAAATATGAAGACTACAAATAAAGTCACTTTCAGATGCCTTATGCTTACTAGACAGCATTAGTGCTCAAACTTAGTGGAAACTCTTTATAGCTCCTTTTAGAGTCTATGAGAAAGAAAAGCAATAATATCTTTACCTAAGATTGACATCTCATTTTTTTACTCAAAAATAGGGTACAACCTATGATGTCTGATAATTTTACTAAGTGATGTGGTTCGAAAGGTTTTTGCCAGTTTCTAACAATAATCCCACTCCTTTCTCCTACTGAGAACACAGAACAATAAGCTATCAATTTGGAAGGAGCTGGGAAAAATTTTTTGAAAAAAAGCAGTGCCACTCAGTTGTTTATGGCACTGTGACCTCCACCACCTGTCGTGTCATCTTCAACAAACCGCTGTGCCCTGCAAGCCTGAGGTCCTGCTTCAGAAGAACAGGGACAGCGGCATCAGCTTGCAGAGCTGTCATGAGGGACAGCACAGGGCCAGGCATGCCCGAGTCCTGTTTGGATGTGATCACTCTGAAGGACACAACGCTTAAGTTGACAGTAAGATAACAAGTAATTGACCCCTACAACATAACAGATTCTCCCCTTGTTTCTCCACATGTTCTCTATATTCAGAATACTGACAAAGGGGTGATTTCCTTTATGCTAACATGCTACTTGCCTCTCAGTGCTCCATTAGAGTTCCTGGTCACTATTTGCCATTTAAACCGGGGGAGGGGGTGGTGGGGGAGTAAAGGACACAGGGGAATAGATCAAATCCATGGGCCCCCAGTTAAAACACGAACTCACACCCCCTTCCTCCATGAATCAGTGTTCTAGGGAATGAAGAGTTACAGTTAAGCAGCACCTGGAACCACACTCAGGAATATATAATGTTTAAAATGCTTTACTAGGCTGAGTAGGAAGTCTGGTAACCATTTATAACACTGTTGCTAAGAAAAACCAACTGAGAGTTTCAAACGACCTTCTGGAACTCAGCTGCCTGTACAATAACCTCAGATCAGTGGCTGGCAGCAGCGGCCTCTTAGAAACCTGGGGGATGCTTTCGTGCAGTTTGCAATGACTGCTGGGGGGGCTCCAGGGCATGTGGTGCCCAGGGCCTCTGGTACATACCTGCAATGCTCACCACTGCTCTGCGCCGGCACGAGCCATCCCATCATCCCAGAGCAGTTCTAAATGCCCCGCCCGACACTGATGCTGGGCAAACCTGTTATTATTTAAGCCCAGAACCTAACTCCATTTTATATGTGAATCCAAAGCACGGTTTTATTGTGTTCACTGAATTTTTCAGGAAAACAACTTCTGCGTCAAATAAAGGCAGAAGTACCCTGGTTCAGAACTTTACCAAGAGATGTTTTTATTGTTTAAAAAAATCAAGTCACTGAGAGTGATATGTGAGTCCAACCATCACACCTTTATCGGTCTGCATTTGTAACTGTTCCATCCACCGTAGCTCTACATAAAGGTACAAGAGCCTACTTTGCCCAAGCATTCACTACAAGCTGAAACACATGATTTAATTATGTATTACTTTCCTCTTTCCCCCCACATTTATATTACAATTAGTACATTAGATTAACTGTTTTGAAATTACATGTATAGGGAAGTTTTCTCATCTATGAATTCCTTTCAGGACAGAAAGAGGAATAAATAGAAAATACTTGTTTTTAGAAAGCCATTGGGATCCACAGGGTTGAAAAACCACTGACATAAGCATGACTCATTTGTCTGTGTATCCCTCGTCTCCAGCACAAAGGTTGCATTCACTACGTATTTGCTGAATATAGTTCTGATCCAAGTACAGGTACTTAAAAGGTCAGCCTCCTACATTATACTCATTATGCATAAATTTCTCCTAAACAAAATACCTCTAACTAGCAAATACCAAAGGGATATTCCACTAGGACTTTCAGGCCCCCACCTACTTCAGCAGCACTGGCCTATGTCATAAGATGCAGAATCTGCTCCCGCTCCTGCCACTCACCCACTATGACCGTCACAATCTGAAATCCTTTATTTCTCTATAGAAGGCTTTCCAACTCACAGAGGACTGCTGGCCTGCAGCTTGGCAAAATCAGCCAGCTGGGTAAGGTGTCTTTATGGGGACAACCAGCCCTGCCACAGGCAGGCCGAATGTCAGCATTACCTGGTCTGAGAGCTGACTCGCTGCCTGCTCGATTTCTGCCCGGGCAGCGATGGACTGTCCACACCACGGGGCATAGAAGAAGAGCAGCACCACCTCCGAATCCCGGCGCACGTGCTCCGCGTAGTCCAGCTGACCCTGAAAGAGGTCCAGAACGGGAGACCTCGAGGAGAAAAAGCTGACAGGTGGCTTTGCTGGTATTGTCACATCTTTTGCTCGACTGAAAGAGAGCAAACACAAACACGGTTGCTGAGTCTATCTTCTTTTAACACCACTTTTGTGAGGAAGGAGAAGGAAGCTTAAGTCTGCTTTTGAATGAGGAAATGGGAATCTGCAAAACATTGTCCTGGACAAAACGGTAACATTCTGTGCTAAGGCCACACGTGGCTGAGAGGATGAAAGACGTGACTAAAGTGTTGGGAACTATTCTCTAACACTGTCTCCCCAGGTGCGGAGTGAGAAGCAGTGGATGCAGGGGAAAAGCATGTCTTTGAATAATCCATCTTCTGCTTCTGCACCCAGGAGACTCCTCCTCACCTCTCTGTAGCCCTGTTCACCACAGAAGCCACCGATCCCCAGGGCTTTAGAGCCACCAGTACTCAGAATTAAGGGAGGAGAGCACAGGAGGTTACCGCTAATAAAATTTCTATGGGAAATGCTTACTTGCAATCAGCTCAACTTCGAGAAAACTTTAAATAAACGAGCTAGAGTTGGCCTGTACTTATCCAGAGCACTCAGGCAAAAGTAATAAATAATAATATAGATTTCTCCAGACATATATCATAATCCAAAGGTTAACAAAGATGAATAACAAAACAACAGCCCATTTAACTAGAAAACAGGCTTCCTGAGTACTTGAGGTTCCCAGAAGGGAGAAGTCAGGAGGACAAAGAAAGGACGGCTGAACAAGTGGTCAGGAGCCACAGAGCTGCGACAACTTTCTCCATCAAGACAAAAAGGTCTTGGCAGAGGCTGCATCCCACCAAGTTAAAGGGGCCTAAAAACACCTACAGCTGCCCACATATCTGCACTAACATGGCATAAAACCATTATAGCAGTTTAGCTAAGAAACCAGCAGAGAAAATAAAAATGGAACCCTAAAAAATATTTGATTAACACAAAAGAAGGCAGAAAAGGACCAAGGAAGGGACAAAACCCAAACAGAACAAATGGAAAACAAATAGCCAGAAGGTAGACTTAAACCCAACTATATCAATAATTACATTAAAAAGGACCAAACCACCCAATTAAGAGAAAGAGAGTGCCAGTTTGGATAATGAAACAAGACCTAACCACATGCTTGTTATCTACAAGACGTTCATTTGAAACATAAAGACATACACAGGGTGAAAGTATAAAGATGAGAAAAGATAAACCATCTAAATATTAACCATGAAAAAGCAAGGGTAACTCATTAGGTGAAAGGGTATAAATGAACTTGGTATATTCTTACAATTAAATGTTATTCAGCAACAAAAAAAGAACTGCTACATACTATAACTGGATGAGTCTCAAAATAATTATACCGCATGAAAGAAGTCAGACACTAAAGAATACATATATAATATGAATGCATTTATATGAAATTCCAAAAGGCAAAACCAATCTATAATCAAATAAACGATATCAGTGGCTATCTGGAGTGGGGAATGGGGTAAAAACTAATTGCAGAAAGTTACGGAGGAAATTTTCTGAGAAAACAAATGTTCCATATCTTGTTTGAGAGGATGGAGGTGGTTACATAAGTCAAAAGTCACTGACTGTACACATAAAACACATGAATTTTACTGAATGTGAATTATACCGCAATGAAGTTAATGAGAAATAAGCTTGGCTAGTGTGTCACCTCCTCGGTGAGGCTTGCTCTGGTGACTCTACCTGCAGCAGGCAGCCCTCATTTTCTCTCTCAGCTCCCTGTTGGTTGCTTTCGTAGCCCTCACCACAATCTGTTACTTATTTTACCTGTTTATTATCTACCTTCTCTACCAGATTATTAACTCCACGAGGGCAAGGACTCTACCTTTTGCACTGTGAGAGTCTAAAAGAAAAAGTCATGCTGTCCCTGACATGTACTACAATGGTTGCGTCTGTACTGAACATGGAAGACGCTTTTTCTTGTCTTTATTTCCTAAACAATACAGTATAACAACTATTTACATAGCACATTGTACTAGGTATTGTTAAGTAATCTAGTGATGATTAAAGTATACTGGAGGGTGTGCATAAGTTATATGCAAACACGATGCCATTTTAAATAAGGGACTTGAGTATCTGAGGATTCTGGTATCTGAAGGGGGTCCTGGAAGCAATCCTCTGCAGACACCAAGGGATGACTGCAGCAGGAAAGAGGCATATGAAGGGAGGTGCTGCCAGCTCTGAGATGCGCAGCCCACAGTAAGATGTTTAGAACCAAAAAAGAAAACATATAAACAAACACCCAAGACCTAAAACTAAGCTAAGAGCCTTGGGTCATTTAGTAGGAGGGAGAGTCCTACATCCTCCTCCGCATCTAGGTGTTACCGTGTTTCCCTGAAAATAAGACCTAACCGGAAAATAAGCCCTAGCATTGATTTTTCAGGACGACATCCCCTGAACATAAGCCCTAATGCATCTCTTGGAGCAAAACTTAATATAAGACCCGGTCTTATTTTCAGGGAAACACGGTTCGCTCCCTGAATTAAGAAGAGTTTTAAACATAGTATTAGTTCCATATTTTAACCAAAAATTATTAACCTCATAAAGTAGTGGTGTTACAAGTTGGAGCAAATCTGTTAATTCACTCTAACATTTTAACCCTCTAATCAGGGAGCTTTGTCTACATAAAATACCTTCACAACCTGAAAAACTCAGTCACTTACACAATAATTCAAGAAATGTTCATTGAGAAAATCTTACTGTGCTTCAGGCACTGTATTTGGTACCAAAGTGATAGCAGCGAACATCTGTTCTCAAGGGGCTTACTTTCTCAGGGAGGAAGACAGGCAAACAACCACACATGTAAACACAAACAATAAGAACACACAAAATGATCGCTGCTATGTGGGAAATTTAACAAGGTGATGGGACAGAGGACATGACAGCTCCTCTGCTGAGGTGGTGGTCAGAGTGGTGTCTTTCAAGCTGAGACCTGAACGATAAGAAGAGAGCCATGCAAAGAGGTGAGGAGGGCCCTGCTTCAAAAACTCCACAATCCTGCTTTTTGGAGGTATTATTTCCCTACTCTTCCAACTGCATATTAAGTGTCAAATAATGCATCTGAGGGGAAATGCAGGTCTGTGACAGCCAAAGGATAATCATCAACTAAGTACTGTTGCTCGGCGTGTTCTGAGCAGTCCGAAAAGGAAACGAGCCAGATAAAATACGTGGCCCATCAAAAAGCAAACATTAACCAGGGAAGGGAGACATATGCATCGGCTCCATCAGAAACATTCACGTGTGCCATTTAACTCTTAAATTTGCTCAACGTTGTTGAGAAACTATACTTAGATCAAAGATTTCCTGCAGCTTTCAAGTCTAAGTAAGTCTCAGGTACAAAAAAATCCAGAGTTCGTTGCAAACAAGAAAGGCCTATTGCAATTCCCAATATTTGTATGCGATTTATACCTTACACCTCCTTCTGAAGAGGATCTGAAGCAGCTTTGAAATTACAAAGTGCAATAAAGTAAAAGGCAATATATGTACACGTGCATATAGGATAGATTCACATTTTTTTCCTCCAAATCAGGGTAAAAGGAAAGTAAGTAGGGTGAAGTCATGGAGATTCAATGCACAGCAACGCCAATAGGATGGAGATGAAAAGCCCATAAATGCACAATTATGACTTGTTTCAACCCCAAATTAGCCTTTTTTACGCTATCTGGTTTGAACTCAGCTAAGCAACAGACACTGAAGAGGGCTGTCACTGACTTCAGGCCTGGAGCTATCAACAAAAATTAAATAAATAAAAAAATCCTACTCTCCCTTAAGCCTTTGTGCTCATTGATGCAAAGATCTTGAAAGTAAAATAGGAAAAAGGGGGCTAGAAATGTTTGAATCAGTTGTACAACAATAAAATAGTACCATGACACCATTCAATCAAATAGGTCTCTAAAAACATCAATCTGAGTCTATTAAAAGACTGTCAAATTTGCCAGCGGCTCAGAAAGAGCTGGATAGACACTCCGGCTCACTTTAGCTTGAAGCAGCAAGAGATCCTGCTCTGACTGCTCTAGTAATTGGATTTACACTCTTCCTTCTTCCTGAAATCTCAAAGGACTTTCTCTCTATTAAGTCACGTTCACTCAGAACAAACACTAAGGGTGATTTCTATAGGACAAGCTAATGCCAGTAAGCTCCTCACCCTTAGCAGGGGAACATCTCTCTTCCTTATTTGAACTCAAATGCCACCTTGAAATTATTCTATCTTATAAAATATTTTATATATTTTCCTTGATAAAGGAACATGATAAATAGCAACGTTAAGAGCCTAGCTTGACAATAAAGGATTCAAATTCGAGCTCAGCCACTTAATAGGTGGGTGTGATTTGGGGCATTTTGTAACATGACCAAAGCTTAACTCCGCTATGTGTAAACTGGAAGAGTAAGAGTGTATCCAGACTTTATTGGGGATTGAGATTTAAATGATCCACTACTAGGCTCTCAGATTCTATATTAAATGAATGAATGCAATCATGTAAGCTGTAGTTCTCAAGCAGGCAATTTTGTTTCCCAGGGGACATCTGGCACTATCTGGAGACATTTTGGGTTGTCCCATCTGGGGATCAGGGGGTGCTCCTGGCATCTGGCAGGTATAAGTCGGGGATGTTGCCAAACAGTCTACAAAGGGCAGAACAGCCCCCACAACAAAGAATTATCTGGCCCAAAGTATCAACAGTGCCAAGGCTGAGAAGCCCTGCTGGAAGTATGACAAGTGCCACACACAAATGCTCAATGACAGTTATAATCTGTTCTCTTTCCACTAAAATCCCCAATCCTTTGACACCTCTTTGACAATCAGGGCTACCTATCGCCCTTAACGTACTCAATAAAAATGCTGCAAGTTGAAATCCTTCTCTTGGCTAATATGCCAGTCAGTGGCAACGTGGATTTCTAAACTGAAGTCCCAGGAGATACACTGTGGATTTGGGAGGCCAAAAAGTACTGAAATTTAAAGTAAATTTTATATTTGTGTTCTTTCTCAAAGAGAGGCGCATTAACTGCCACTTTCCTGCTCATTGTTCAGCAGCCTGCTCCCGCCTTCCTGGTCCAGGAAAACCATCAGGTTTGTTGTCCAGCCCCAGGACCTTTGCACTTACTATTTCCTCCACCTTGGACACTCTTCCCCCAGATCTCCCCGGCGCTGGCCCTTTCCCCTTCTTGTGTAAGCTTCCTATGAGGCTCCCTTAGGCAAGCCTTTCTGCCCCACCCTCACGGCTTCTATTCCCTGTACAGCACATACAGAAGTCCTTCAAAATTAGATTA
Source organism: Rhinolophus sinicus (assembly GCF_057876585.1). Taxonomy (NCBI): domain Eukaryota; kingdom Metazoa; phylum Chordata; class Mammalia; order Chiroptera; family Rhinolophidae; genus Rhinolophus; species Rhinolophus sinicus. The sequence goes on along the minus strand of NC_142510.1, from coordinate 7,546,688 downwards.
AGTTTACTTGTTTCCGGCCTGTCCTACCCACCGGAATGGAGAGCAGGATGAGTGCCCCCCACATAGTAGCTGCGGATAAATAATCGTTAGATCAATGAGTGCATGGATTCTCAGAGGGGTCTGGGACTCGCACGGTTGTGAATCACTACACTCGAGGCCTAAGGGAAACAAAATGAGTGATAAACGAGGATCCTACAAGCGGGGAAGAAGTGACAGGTGCACCCCCCTCCCCAGAAGCCCCCGCTGCGCAGCGCAGAACCTGGCCCACCTCCCTCGGTACTCAATGGGGGGAAGGGGCGCCGAGCAGCACCGTGCGGCTGGCCGCCCCGCCGGGGAGAGGGAACAGTGGCTGCACGGCCGCAGGCGGGGGCGGAGGGTCAAGTCCTCGCTCCCGGCAAAGTCAAGTCCGACTTCTCCCGGCGGGGGCCGCCACAACCCCCCACCCGGCCACGCGCCGCCGGCAGGGCCGACGGGGCGCCCGGCCGAGGACTCGTGGGTGCGGGCCGCCTCACCTGCAGGTAAACTTGAGGGCGAGGAGCAGCGCGCAGCCGAGAGCCACGGCCCCGCAGAGCAGCTCCGGCCGCCGGCGCGCCATGAGGGAGGCGCCGCGCAGTCCGCGACGGAGCCGGCCCGCGGAGGACGCTCCAGCCGGGACCGGGCTGAGGGAGCCGGAGCCCGCGGGGCCGCCGCCACCCTCGTCCTCGGCGTCGTCGCTGCTGCTGCTGCCGCCGCCGCGGCCTCCGCATTCCGACATTACATGCTCCCCGTCGCCAGCTTTATACCGCCGCCGCCGCCGCCGCCGAGGGCCGGAGGGCCCGGCCCGTCGCTCCCCAATCCCGCAGCTCGTCGCACCCGCTAACCGGGACGGTCCACGTCAGCCCCGACGCCGCCGCAGTGCCCGCCCCCACGCAGGCGGCTCCGCCCCCCACCCACGGAGTCTGCGCTGACGCTGACACCGCCCGGAAGCCCCGCCCCGGGAAGACCACGCCCCTTCCCCCACGGAGCCTGCGCAATCCGCTCCCTCGGGCCCCCTCAACCCCACCTTTATCGCATGGACCCCGTCCTCGGTCTAGGGAGTCTGCGCAGGCGCCGGGCCGAGCGTTTGGCCACGCCTACTCGGGATCCGCCCGGCGCCGATAGACTGAACCTCGGTATCCCCCGGGGCGGGGGGGGGGGGGGGGTCACCATCCTGACCCACTGGGTTTTAAGAACGATGGTGATGACAGGGTACGTGCCCACAAGTCTGACTACAGGCTGCGGAGGACGTGGGTGCCTTTATTATTCCCCGCTTAACGGAAGGAAAACACGTGCATAGACGAAACATGTCCAAGGACCCAGGAGTGAGGTGGGAATGATCACTCGGCCTCGGTTTGCACGTGTGTAAAATGGAGGTCATAGTACCTCTCTCACAGGGCTGTTCTGAGGATTAGATGGGGTGGTTAATGGAAAGCGCCAGGCCCATAGTGAGTACTCAGTTGTCGCCCAGTGTCAACCACCTGCATCAATTCAGTGCTGTGTGACTCAGGACCTTCTCCCTACCCTGGAGCCTAGGAGCGTCTGTACTGCCTGTGCTCACTTTACAGATGGGGAAACTGAGGCTTGGAAAAGTCAGTTGACCTAGGGAGGCCACCAGGCTCGTAGGTGAGAAACTGAGACTCAGGCAGGCCACCCTGGCTAAGAAGCCACCCCAGTGACTCACCTGCTGACTCTAAATCCTGACTCTAAATGTTAGGTCTTTTCTAAACAAGTTTTGTGATGGAAAAGGACAAGTCAGTGAGGGATGAAATGGGATTTCCGAGTGCCAGGAAGGAATTGTTTCCTTGAGAGGGAGGGACAAGTGTCCCTAGGGTTGAGTGAACGTCCTTAATTAATTACACAGCTGCTGGGGCCGCACCTTGGACTTCAAACCAGGCCAATGATACTCGGAGGGAACTAGGTGGTAAGGGGCCCGGCAACAGACACGCACAAAGCAGGGCTGAGAGCCAGGAGCTAAGGGGAGGCCCCCCTCGGCCACAGGGCAGCTCTGTGACCCTGGTGCACCGTTTCCAGGAATAAAATGCAGCTTCCAATGGCTACCTTGCTAGGTAGACCAGGGCATTCAGTGAGTCAACCTCCGTCTGTCATTTTGCTATTTGTCTTCTGTATCTGACATCTTTTTTGATCCTTCTTCACTTTTCTTCTTTTGTAGTAAGTGGATATTTTCTAGTCTATCATTAATTCCTGTAATGATTTTAAACTTTTTTATTATATTCTTAGAGATTGCTCTAGGGATTACAATATACATTTTTTGAGAACTTCAAAATGTCTGCTTCAGATTTATACTAACTTAATTACAGTAAGATATAGAAACTGCTCCAACATAGCTCCATTCCCTCCTTTTTTTGGTGCTATTATTACTTTTTTAATGTTACATTACAAACCCAATAATACAGTGTTGTATTGTTTTATATAATCTTGTTTAAAGAAGCTAAGAAGAGAAAAAAATATGTCTAGTTTTTCTATTTATATTAACCTTTTTATTTACCATTTCTAGTTCTCTTGATTTCCTTGTGTAGATTTGAGTTATATGACACATTACAAATGAAAACAAATATGGTCAAGTTACCAGTTCCCATTCACAGTAGGTTGCTAGACCAGAATCCCTTTTCTGTTTCCCCTGAACCCCACTCGACCTTTCAAGGGCGTGAGGAAGTGCCTTTGCCTGAGGGTTTGCAGGGTTAGTACATCACAGCCTGGCAGATCCTGTCTTCATAGTCTGTCAGCCATTCTCCCTGACCCCCACTCCCAAGGACTCTGCACTGGCAATGTCCTCGTGAGTGGCTGCCCCCCACATCGTGACGATAACTCTTCTCCCTAGCTCACTGGGTCCCAGTCTCTGAAGCAGGTAGAGTTGGAGAGAGGACAGCTTAGCCCTTGCTTTGTCTCTGCCAGCCCATGCCTTCAGTGGCCTTTTAACAACCAAACACCTCCATGGAGGGTAATGTGCGAGACACTTGTCTCTACAGAATCCCACAGCCCTAGTCTTAGCTGACTATGTGTCTCCTTGCTAACTATTCATCTGAAGAAACACAGAAGAGTGCCTAGAGGAAGTACCACATCAGTCAACAAGAAAAGACTCTTACTAACCTAAATCCAGGAGAGTGGGACAGAGTACAAGTTGCTTTCTTGTCCCTTTAATTTGCATTCTGTCACTAATTACTTAAGTCAAAGTGTTATTTAAAAGAATCAAACCTTGTGATTTTAGTACCAGTTTCCACAATTCTTTGGGGGAAAGGACCACATCAAAAAGTGAAAGACAGCTACATATAAAATCTTTATTACAGGCAATATTGGTCCATACACTACACAATACCAACAGTACAAGTTTAATCTTTCAAAATCATCATTTAAACAGCAAAAGACCAAGAAATAAAATTTGAGTCAGCTGATTATTTTTCAAAATATTCTCAATGCACATTATCCTCAGTTCCCTTATTACAGTGAAACATACAAATACAGAAAAATACCCCATTTAACGTATACTGGTGTTAAATGGTTATTTGGCTTAAAATCTGAGTTAAGAAAATCCTTTTTAGCAACCTACATACAGATAAGTAGCAAACTTTATTAAACAAGTTCGTTCCGCTTAAAACGTGTAAAGAATTTCATCCATCATGTGTTCTGATCCTAATAACGAGTATTTAATCTCTCACCATTACGGTTCTTATCTGAAGGACCAAGTCAAGGAGTCGTCCCAGACATAACCTTATCCTCTTCCCCGACACACTTCATCCAAAAGTCTGTTCAACAGATGGCAACCGGGTAGCGGTCACTTTGCCATTTGATGCCAATGGTGCCATGAGAGCATGGCCAGACCCGTTCAACAGCCCGTTTTCCTACCTACTGTGGGTTGCTGCTCAGGAGGGAGGAGAGACGCCAATACAAGCAGAAAACCTGCAGTTCCTCTGCTACGTACCTTAGAACACTTTCAATTTTTCTGGTCAATGCTCTGATTAGGTAACATACATAAAAGCCAGCATATTAGTTTAAATCTTTAAACAAAAAACTATATTTTCCAAAGTCATTATCATTTGGGGCAATTAAGTGATCTTTTCTTGCTTTGTTGAGCTTCATCTTTAGGGCGTCTCTTCTTTCTTCCCATTCATGAAGTTCAGCGTTTCCATGTGCAAATTTACAGCTGCTCCCTTCTGTGCAGGTACCGTTCATATACCTGTTAGGACAAGTTAGCTTGGTAAGTGCCCACAAATTGTTTATAAAAATCGTAAAAATGTACACTTCACTAGCTTTACAATTTGCTTAAAACTCTTAGTTCAAAATCTTCCATCTAGAAAAATGGGTATTTTACAGACTTGACATCCACACTAAGTTGGTACTTTAAGCTCTTCAAATGTATTTAATGAAAACTAACTTCTATTGCTACAATTCAAATATTTTCTCAAACAAAAGGTATTTTTAGGTAAACTGATTAAAATTACCTTTTCTTGATTTTGTGATTTAATTAAAAAAATGAACTTCTCATTAAAAATAAAAAAGAAGAAAAAGAAAAATACTGTTTGATGGGGGAATTCTTCCTGATATAGTGAAAATAAATCAGAATTGACATTAAGGAAATAGTTGTAGCCTCCCATAGTTTTAAGTAGCAAATGGATCTAAATTTGGAAATTAATGTAAACAGTGATTTAACAAAATGAGGAGCAATTCAAAATTATCTAGTTTTCCATTGAAAAAGTTTCTAAGTAAACTTAAACAAAGGAGTGATACTAACATTTTCCCTTGACCTGAGTAAGTTCTAGATTTACACTTGAAATATTCAAAGGCAGTTTCAAAACTGACGAACATCTACAAGAAACACTGTGGTGAAGGGTTAGACAATCATGGCCGGGAACTCAGAGATGAGCTAGGCAAACTCGAATGAACACACTTCTGTATTCGGTCATCTTAAGACACTGCAAACCGGTACCGGCAGTCTAGTAAATCTTTTCATATTAACATAGAAGAGTGAAGAAATGTTCAAAGGCAACTGGAGCTTTGAGCCCACATCTAAGCTGCCAGTATCAGAAGACTTCATCACCCAGATGTGCTGTCTACTAACATAACATCAAGGTTACGTGAGACCAGCAGCCTCCGTGTGGGAATGGAAGGAACCTACGTACCTATCACAAATACTGAAATAGCCTGTTGGGAAGCGGTGCTGCCAGCAGTACTGGTCGTCTTCAGTGTGGAAAACCTTCTCTTTGTGCTTCTCTGAGGAAATGTGGCCTTGCCACTGCTTCTCACTGTTACAGTTCTTCCCGCACATCCAGCAGTGAAAGTCCACCTACGGAGTACGACAGACATACGTCCCGTCAGCAGGGGTTGTCTGTGGGACCCTCACACACCTTCAGCGCATCAGGCTGACTAGAAACCACCCAACCGAAGACCCACTCTGTTTTCAGGGAGCAGGTCTACAGGGGGAGCCGGGCAAGAACACAAATCTCAAAGTCAGAAAGAGAACCGAGGCAAGGACGCCGACACTGGGAGGCATGCCAGAACACAGGCAGCAGAGCACAGGCAATGCATTCAGCCAGGTGTCCAGGAAGTCTCCAGAAGGAGGCGGCAGGAGCTGGTGTGCAAACAAGGATGTTTGCTGGGAGGACCAGGAGCCGGCTCAAACAAGGATTCTGGGAAGCAGTGACACCATGAGGGAAAAAGCAGAGGACACCAAAGCCCAAGGCTCGCCAAGTGCAGAGGGGCGGACGAGCAGTGCTACGTTCAGTGCATGTGAACAGACCCCTACTACGTATGGACCGGGACTTGTGCCAGGTGCCAGAGAAGTGCCCAGAGGGGAGACGCTGGCCCTGGAGCACAGACCCAGAGAAGCACTCTGTTATGGTGGGGGGTAAATGCTAAGTGTCTGAGTTGTATTTCCCAAATGCCCCATGTAAAAGTCATTGCAGCACTGGGTAAGAATAGATTCTGGAGACTTCCCATGAGATTCTGACTCAATATGTCTGGGACACAGACGAGAATCTATCTTCTTAAACACCCCAGGTAGACCTCATGACCCAGCAAGTGTGGGTGATGCTGCTCTGGGAACCCAAGGAGGACCTAAGAAAAGGTGGCAAGGAAATCAGAGCTGAGCCTTGGCAGAGGGGGGCAGAGTTCAGAGGGCACATCACAAGCACAGACACAGGGCAAGGCCAGGCCACAGACGTGACCTAGATTCAACTGAATCAGTCAGTATGGAGAGGTGCCAAACAATGAAACAAGAAACAACTAGCAGAATAATGCATACATACCTAAGTCAATTTAAAAAACATGCCAGGCAGAACAACAGATTAGGAATAAATGTCAAAGATGTGTAAACATGGCCTGGAAAAATACACACTGGACCTGGTCCCTCTGGGAAGGGGGACAAATGGGGTTCCATTTCATATGTAAACATTTACAGAAGCAAATACAACTAACAACATCAGTTCACTTGGGATGGTGGGCTCAAAATAGTCATGATATTATCCTTACTTTTCTGAAAATTGTAAAAGGGGGAGGGGAGCCCACCTTTCCAGAGCCCTTTCTGTGGCCTAGCAGTGGGGTGCGCGTCCAGACTCACACTTCACTTCTCCATCATAACAACCCCCCTCGCAGAGAGAGCATTAACAACCTGCTCAGGTTCACACGCTACTAAGAAAGGAACCAGGACTTAAGATTTCAACTTCTCTGGCTCTAAAGTCAGAAAACGGATCAAGGGAAGGACTGTAGAATGAAGAGACTTGAGCTAAGAGCAGAGAACCCCTGGAAAAAGAAGCTGAAGATACCGGAAGATGGCAGGGAGTGGTGAGTGATGGAGCCAGGTTCTAGAGAAGGCGGGAGAAAAAAGCAATGCTCCATCTATGGCTCGGAGGCAAAGGAGAGGTGAAACCAACCAACCAACCAACGGTACTTACACTAACTTCCGCATAGTCTGTCGGCATGTGAATTTGTTTTCCATTTTCCTTGCAGGACTGACTGGCTACATCATCACTTTTTTCATTTATTTGACTCTTTAGCCAGAGTTCATAAAACTGCTCCATATCTTGTACTAAAGAAAAATGAATCACTTTCAGGGGCAAAGATTTAAGTAGACACCATTTAAATCCATGCAAGATCATGCACACTTTTTGTATAAGTCAGTCTACGTTTTAAAAAAAGAGTGAGAGGGCTGAATGGAGACATTATATTAGACACAGAGAGATGGTCCACCATCCAAGCAGCAGGTGAACTCCCCTGGGTAAGAATCAAGTTCAGGACTGTTAGACCACAAATATTAGGTTTCAAGACTAATTAACTCCTCTCTACATCTGTAAGACACTTTGGGGGTGTTTACAATTCAGAAACCATTGTGAAGGTACCACTGGAAAAAAAAAAGGCCTCAGCACGGCTTCCTCGTACCCACGCTGAACACTCGTTACCACTGCCATCACCACACAAGTGTGTACTCGGCTGGAGGGAGCCTGGAGCTGACACGCTCCTCACTGTTTACTGAGAAAGAGGAGCACATGCTACTTTTGGGACCAAGATTCTGACCCTGATGGGAGTCCGTCAGTCAAGCCACAGTCCCAGGGGCCCGACAGGCTGGGGTGCAATTACAATACAACCATGACCAGGTCCTGGGCAGCGGCTGCAAGCTGCTTCCTATGGTGAGAACAGGCATATTCCACCTTATACCGTCAAGTGCTAAGACCAGCTTTCTCAGTCTCAGCACTACTGACACTCTGGGCTGGGTAATCCTTTGCTGTTGGGGGCCGTCCTGTGCATCACAGGCTGTTTAACACCTCTGGACTCAACCCACTAGATGCCAGTAGCACAGTCCCAAAAGTCATGACAACAAAACTGTCTCCAGGGGGAGAGGGGTATGTATGGCCAAATTCACCCCCAGCTGCTGTATGTCCCTACTCCAGGCAAGACAGCGAGGAAGACTCGTGTCCACACAAGTCACTGAATTTTGACATGGTTGAGACATAGCAGGTGACATGCTCAAATCCGACTGGTTCTTGTAATTCACAGATGGCAGATCTTAAGCAGTAGGTAACCTTCCATCAGTTAAGATTAAGGAACAATGATCCTTGGAGTAAAACATTTTCTGGTCAAAAGCAAAAGGTCGTCTGAGGCTCCTTCCAAAGACTCCCACAATGAACTAGCAGTTAGTTTGACCAAGGTAAACCTTCTCTCCTGGGGCCTTTGAATCTGGGCTGTCCTACTGTAAGGCCTTCTTGAAGAAGCCTCCAGTTCTAACCTGATTAATTCCCAGCGTGACTATTCACAACAGGAGACGAGCTGACATAAGCGGTCACGGAAGGGTTAACAGCCCCCGACCACTACTCAGGCCCACATCTCCCACATCACAGGACGCAGATCCACAGATGTGAATCCAGGTCAGAGCTAAACAAACACAGCAGATGCCACCTTCTGCTCCACTGATTAAATGGTACAACTGTTTAGGACGCAAACTGCTTTCTGTGCTCACGGTAAGCTGGCGTGTTTTCAGAGGAAAGTAACTTTCAGGCAAGCTAGGTTTCACGGATATCAAGGCCACAGGTAAAACACCAACTTACTCCCGTTCTCCTTCATGTACGTCCACACTTTTCGTTCCTCAGGACTGTGAGCAAAAGAACAGTTTCCAACATATTGACATTTTTTCCCAGAAGCAATATGATTGCACAGCTGTATAAAAAAAAATGAATGTAAGACAGAGCACACTTAGTCAAACTGCCTGTTTTACATGTAGGCAAAATAAGCATCATTATTGTCCATGCTAATGCTGAGTAATATAATTTTTAACTAAGATTAATTTGATTCTATTCAAATTGACTATAAGCCCAAAATACAGGAGACGATATTAACATTAAGCTTTCTAGCTCAAAATTTTTCAGAAGAAAATTTCCAACGGAAAGAATGAATTAGAATATGGGACGTTTTCTTACAATGTCTACAAACTCACTTATTCAGAGTATCTGCTTTTAACAAAGCAAAACATTTTATCTCCGAGTGCAAATCTCTGGCCCTCTCAGTCTGACAGCGCCTACTGTCGCCTGCCTACCACCCAGGATGCCTCCTTGCCAGCGCCTGGGAAGTGGTAAAGAACCTACAGATGACTCTAACGGTACTAAGCAGCGTCGGGAAAAACTCAGACATTTAGCTTCCTTATAACCGATACTGGCGGCGAACCTCAGTCATCACTCACCACATGTGTATTTTCTGAAGACAATATTACACTAACCAGGCCACCCAGTTACACAGCATTCAAATAATGCCTCTTCTGGTTATCTGCATTTTTATTTCACAAAGTAAATACAGTGATACTGGTAGGAAAATCAAGTGACAGCAATCAGAACGCAGGGTTCCCTAGGAACCTTGACTGAAGAACTAAGAAAACCTCCAGCACCAAAAGAGCTCATTCTTAAATACTAATATCAATACACTTGTCATTATAGAGCACAAATCCCAGGACGATTAACTGTTAGCTTATCTTTGTTTGTGTTTCAACAGGAGCTGGCCCTATATATTAGCTTGCATGGTATTAGATGCTTAACATTGGTTTTTGCTAAAACTCTAAAACAGCGAGCCCTAAACACGGTACGTTTTCTCCATGGGACCAAGGTCAATGACCTCCCTCAGGGTCTTCTGTATAAAGTCAGAAGTCAGGAAAACATCCTGCAACCGGCTTTACTGTGTCCTCATCCCAGGCAAACCCCAGGAAGTACTTAGTCAGGCGTTCCTAGGAAAACGTTGACCATAGTCTTTCAAGTTCAGTGATAAGGAGCAGGGAGAAGAGAAGAGAGGAGAAGGCCGGCCACTGCTGGGTTTTGACATAACACCATCTCGTGTCATCTGCCCTGGGATGTAATCACTCCCATTTACAGGTGAGCAAACTGATGCTGCAGAACTTGACTAGGGCCCTTCGGGCAGACTCTGAAGCCCATGCTCTTTCCACCTCACCACACTGTCTGTCTACACACATACAAACACAGAGTAGTATTTCTTCTTTTAGCAAAAAGACCCCTTAGCAATACCTAGTATGAGAGTAAAGGAAACAAGCCAGTGTAACAGCACACAGCAGGACACCACGTCCGTCCCACGGCAGGACACCACGTCCGTCCCACGGCAGGACACCACGTCCGTCCCACGGCAGGACACCACGTCGGTCCCACGGCAGGACACCACGTCCGTCCCACGGCAGGACACCACGTCCGTCCCACGGCAGGACACCACGTCCGTCCCACGGCAGGACACCACGTCCGTCCCATGGCAGGACACCACGTCCGTCCCACGGCAGGATACCACGTCCATCCCACAGCAGTCCTAGGCACCTGCCTCCTGAGCTAAAATTGTTCTGTCATCTTTGTTTTAACAAAATATGAAGGAATATACCCTTAATCTCCGCCACCCTGTAAAGCAGAAGACATCAATGGTTCCACTCAGCCTTCTTCTCCTCCTACATAACCCACTGATTAAATCACCCAAATCTATGAGTCTGAAACCACTGTAGATGAAACAAAGACACACCGCGTCCTTCCAAGACTGACCTTGTAACCTGTGTAAGTTTTACAAAACGCAAGGTGCACTTGGCCATGGAAATTAACCTGCCTCTTCCTCTTCCTCAACTATTCCTGGCAAGTCAGAGAGGGAGGCTTCCTTTACAAGGGAACTCTGCAATCCATGTGACTGGCGTCTCTGGGCAAAATGTTCTCTCCATATTTCCTCCACTGGGAGGGAGTTTACTCCTTGTCAGTGCTCTGATGTCCGTCTCCATTAACGCACACAGTGAAATCCCTCCAGACTCTCTCCAGACCCTCTCTCTCCTGAAGAGGCAAGTCCAGAGCCAGCTCAAGGGGTTTGCTCGGACAGTCAGCTTCCAGACCACGTAAGGCACCGGGGTGCAGTACTAAGGTGAAACTCGCCACCTCGTAAATGAAATACTATCCTAACTTGAAGCGGGTCTGGCACTTTCAAAGGGTTTTTGAGGAACAGGTTCCTCTAACACAGAGCATGTTTCCTTTGTGTTACTTTTAGAAGGTTCCGTAAAGTGGGGTATGTTTTAGCTGGTCTCCATTGCTCCAGTGGAAGAAAGAGACATGATAAAAACATCTCATGCACAGACGCATAATAACACAGAAGGGTTTGTCAGCAAAGCGGAGGAATCAAATTTAAGTAAGTTTCCCTTCCGATCCCTCCCAAAAGTAATTCATCCGAAAAGTAAGTTGAAGCATGCCCATAAGTGTTTTTCGATTCTCGATTTACTTTTTTCCAGATAACTCACAAAATCCCAATCCACCTGAAAACTGTCTCAGAACCATACACCTACTGAAGGGAAAGCAAAAAGAGAGGACCATTTACATTTCATTATGACGACGAGCATTAAAGGGCGCCAGTTTCAATCGGAATTACTACTACTTTCTAATGATTTGAAATACCTAATTTTAAAAAAAAAGTGGCTTAAAAATTACGTATGTACATCAAACTGTAAAGGCATTTGTTTCTTTGTGGGGAGAGGACGGATGTTCCTCCACTTCTTATGTTCAACAGACATCACTCTCATCGCACGACGATCTTTGGTCCACCTAAGAAAAATGGAGTTCAGAAAGAACAAAGACACACTGGCAAAAGGCAGCATATAAAGGGACAGGTATGAAGTTTGTACCCAAAGGACCAGAGGTGTTTTTTTTCCTCAACCCTTCTAAAAGAAATACCTTAAGATTCTGTCATTTCATTTCCTGTTGATATTTGTAAACAAACATTCCCTATGAATCCTTGACAAAAAACTGATACAATACAGGAAAAATACTATTGAATTTCGTTGAATTCTTAGTTGCTAGAGCCTAAAAATCTCTTCCCGTTTGCTTTGCAATTACTCCTAAATTGTCTACTTGCTTGCTTCAAAGTCCTAACCTTTTTCTCACATGTATGGTTTTATGCTTATAAAACAGATCATTAAAAAGTAGGCATTGTTTCCACACACACACTACTTACGAATGCCTTGCCTTCGCACTACAATATTTTCTGTTTTTGTCTGGTTCGATGACTTGCCCATTTCTCAGACACTGAGCACACACAAATTTTATCTTCATATTCAGAGATCCAGGCATCATTTGATTGCCAAGTACCTTAAACAACGAAAAGATCAGTTTTGATTTTAACACAAAACCAGTTTCTTATAAAATACTGAATCGCTATGCATTTTTTTTCATAATAGCACACCATTTCTTTTTGTCTGGTTTGATGATCTGACCATTATATATATGATCTCATAACTAAATCTCCAATTCTCCACCCAAGTGTAAGAAAATAAAAGCAGATTACAAACGCCAAACCTCAGTTTATAAAAGTGGGCTTTGGAGTCAATGACTGGAATATTTGGCGGTGGAGGGGGGGACGGTGGTTAGTGGATAGAGCACTTTTGCCTGGTGAGAAGCAAAACTGCAAACACAATCGATCTCCCTTACGCCCACAATTCCCAGAACCCAATTGTTCTTCCAATTAAGCTGAATAGGAAAAGTGTGTCCTATACTCTTGGCAGGTATTATGGGATGACTAATTGTTTTTTTACGATGATTAACTAAAATTCAGAAAACTTTTTTTCACGTTAAGAATTCCTCATCTCAATAAACATTAAGAAAATAACTGGACTGCAAGTGTGACCTGCCTCTGCCAACAACTAACATCCATTAGGCCATTCCGGAAAGATCCCAAATGCAGAAAGTACACAAGAGAAAATACCTGAGCTCCAGGTATGTTTGCTTCCAATTTTTGCCAATATCGTTTAGATTCTTGAGCAATTGCATCGTGTGAGATACCTGGGAAATGTACAAGCCTTCATTTAGGTTCTCTACATAGTAACAGTCCACCAAGCAGGTCCCAGACTCAATTCCCTAATTATCCCCATGCAGTGGAGTCTACTGCCAAGGAGGAATGAATATCACATGACTCATTTTCACAATGGACTATTTTCAAATAGAGCTCTCAGTGCCTCTGGAGGAATCTTTCTTCCTCACAAAACCATAGTACCTGCATAAACTTGTACTGGCAATTAAGTACATGAGACCATACTCAAAATAGGCCGCCCTAAAAATGAGAAGTAACTGCACAGTTTAAAGCTCAGGGCAAAACCAACAGGGCTGCCACATCAGGGTGATGGAGAAGGGTCTCCGAGACGGTCTCATCAAACCTGACTGCTCCTGAGACATTTCCCAGTCATGTACACACCTACCTGTTTCATTTTGCAATATCCAGACTTTCAATTCTACAAGACTGTGAGCATAAAAGCACTCATCTTCCCTTAAACAGCCATATCGAACCTCATGTCGACATAAATCAAGCTGACAGTGAACATGAAAAGAACGTATTTTGGAGTATTTTACTGTTGTTTCTCGCAAAATGTGGACAAGGCACCTAAGATGAAAATGGAATGCCATTTTAATAAGTGTTCTGCCATAAGTTAAATATACACATACATATAAAGACACAGCTATAGATACATAGGTATAGATATAGATAAATGTGAGGTCCTAAACTCAACATACATTTTAAGTCTTTATCAGAAAAAATACATCATTGTATGCGACTGCTGGGGAAGTGGGAGGATAATTATACGTTAAGCCATAAAACACCTCAATCGATGCCATGAGAAACTAAAAATCAATAATGCTTTTCTGTATTAAATAATCAATTTAATAATTCATCAAAAAATTCCCAGCCAAATCCACTAACAGACATTTTAAAATAGCCATCATCTTTCAAAACAACCAAAGCGGGGGGGGTTGCCTGGGGAGATACGAGTCTGGTTTAATTCGGAGCTAAGAAAACCATCTATTTTGTCACTATAAAAATTAGAAACTACCAACGTACTTATTGTCTTCAAACTCATGCTTTGTAACTGGGTGAGAACAAGAAGTAGAATTATCTTTATTTCTTTTACTGATCATTCTAGGCTTATGATCGAAACATTTCTGGAATAGACAGAAAAGAAAAATCATCACAAAACATAATACAAAACATAACTTTTGTATCCCAAATACTTCTTAGTTTCAATGTCACTACATACCTATACATTATATACTTATACCAATCAATATGCATCATGAAGTCTTAATATTCTTGTGGATATAAACGGGAGCTACCATTGCAGAGTGAATGCTTGCTTTATCATATGGCAGGACCTGTGCTAAGTACTCTATACTTCTGGCCTCGCAAGTCAGAAGCTATTACCACTTTTACAGCAGAAAATAAGGTTTGGAGACAGCACCTCACAAAGGAATATAAATTCTCCAAGATGCTCTTGCAGAAGTTTGGATATGGTAAGGTTGACCTTTCCACTGCCACCAAAGAAAGCCTCTCTACTGAACGCCCCTTTTCGCTCCAGCGTCCAGACGTCTATCTCTTCTTGGCAATAAGCAAATGTGCAGTGGCCTGAATATCTACATTCCTCCTCAGCAGCAACATCTAGAAAGACAGGGAATTAAAGGCCGTTTTTAACATGGGCCATTGTTTTTTCAAAGCCAGTGAATATTATACAGGTTTAGGGTATCATTTGGCATTTTATAACAATGCATGGAGAGCTTCAAACAATGATACGTGTATTATCATCCAGGGATGGTATTAACTCTTAAAAGAAAGAAAAACAAAAACAAAACCCAGTACCACACATATAAAATTTGTTTTATCCACACAGGGAAAAAAAGTCTTAATACTCTCACGTATTCAACCTAAGTTTAAAAAAATCCCTTAGGAACATTTGAAGTTCGTTCAGATGAAGTAGCCTAACAAAATAAAAATATTAAGTTCTCTCCAAAGCATCTTAAAAGAGCAACATTTTCCAAGCCTTATAGTTCAGTGTTCTGATTCTATTAAAACCAAATCAGAGAACTTAAAATCTGAGAGTTTCTGTTTAAACCCTGGTCAAAGCCCTGATTCCATAAATAACTATACCCTACACAAGAAGTTAAAAACAAAGGTGAAAATAACATTAAAAAATCCTAATGTCTCAACCCAAGAAACTTGCTATTAACTCTATCTAAACATCTTTAGTATCAGTAGTTCTGGAACTATTGTAATAAATGCAGCACGTCATTTATCAGTTACGTAATGGACACCAATTAAGAAATTATAGTACGTACCTTTACATATATAATAAGGTCCTTCATAATTTGTTTTTGTTGGTCTTGGCCGTATTTTTTTCCATGATTTATCTTCAACATTCTTTATCCTACCAATTAAAATATCTTTCTTACATTTATGATCTATATTAGGGTTGTAAGTGAAATCCATTAACTTAGGGCCTGAAAAAGATGTAAAAAGGATTGCTCATATGCACAAAAAGTATCATTTCATTTACAGGCACATTTATAAGCAGATGTGAGCAGATGGATATTGATTACGAAACCCACAAAAATCTCATTTTCATGACCCCAAAGTGTAAACAAGCTACCAAAGCAATTTTTGCCTTTTATGCTGTTTGCTTTTATAGAAACACAAACTTCTACATCAGTTTCCCCAAAACATTCCCTTATTTAACTATTAGGATAGGAATTCTGATGGCTTATCAAGGTAAAGAACACTATTAAATATACAACCAAGAAAGAAAATGAATTGGGGGATAAATTGTATTTCAGCTGAGAATAAATTCCGAATAAACTGTGTTTCTACCACTTGACGTAAGGGTAAAGATAGGAAACCAACCAACAGAAAGTACTTTAATTTTCACAAACATTATATCATATACTGGTCTTACAATGCTTTTTTCTAGTTCTTGCTCTATTTGAAAATGACTATGTTCTTAGACATATACTTAGAACATAAAAAATTTCATGAAAATCTCAATAAACTTTCAAAATCAGGTAAACATTCTATTCTATATAACTCGACAAATAAAAGTTATCAGATAAGAGCAGAGACTTATCCCTTAAGACTCCACAAGCCCCAAATTAATAATTATGGCTTCTTTAGAAAGAACTCAAATAGGGACTGAAAAGTCACAACAGCTGGTGTTTGCCACATGTATTTACAAATTCCTAAGAACTCTCACGTTATTAGCTAGTTCAATACTGTCTGCTGCTTTGTTTGGTCCTGACCTGATTTTACAAAACAGATTTGGCAAGCTTGTCTCAATTCATGGGTTCCTTCAAGGGGATGTCGTGGGGTCACTGATGAAGGTGGTTTTGTAACCGCACTTCCAAAAAAGTTTCCAAAGTCATTCCTAGGGTGACTTGAAATTCCCAAGAAATTCTCAGAAGCAAACAAACTGCCCGGTCCATTCATCTGCAAGAAGAATCAAAAGACAAAAAACAAAAAACGGCGAACAAATATTGCACTATCACTAAAGAAGGAAACAAATTCTTCTGAAAATAAGACGTTCTTCACAGACTGAAGTCGCAACTATTCTATCCTCATGAGCTTCTATTTAAAAACTGTTTCTTTCTATATTTTCCTTTCTTTGGGTCTCTAGGCCCCTCCCCCATTTTTCCTGATTCTTCATGAGTTGTTCAAAGTAATAGATAAGTGTTCTGCTCCATAAAAAACACATTTTATATGCCCTGATCTCATACAGTTGACCCTTGAACAACGTGGGGGTTTGGGGCACTGACCCCCACACGGTCGAAAATCTGAATATAACTTGACACCCCAAAGACTTCTGTTGTCCCTCAGTATCCGTGGGGGATTGGTCCCAGGAACCCGCGGATACCCAAGTCCCCCTGTACAGAACGACATAGATCAGTGCCAACAGTCGGCCATCCGCCACCTGAGACTCCCAACCTCAGATTGGAAATCGTACAGATATTTATTGAAAAAAAATTTGCATGTAAGTGGACCCTCGAAGTTCAAACCCGTGTGGTTCAAGGGTCAACTGCATTCCCTCATTTTGTTTAAGCTGCGCTAAAGCCTCTTATGCTGTCCGTGATAGCGATTAATTTGTTATGACATCCAGTCTTAAGCACAGAGCATTTATTACAGGATGTTCCAGAAGAGTCTTATTTTAACACTGTCTCTCACGGCACACACAGAATTTCAGGGAGAATGTCATGTTCATTCAAAATTAAGCAAAAGACCTATTTTCAATTTAAGTGATGTATTTACAAAAGAGGAAGTGGCACTTACAAGTAAAAGGGAAGAATTACTGTTGTTAAGCGATGTTCCCTCTCTAGGAGTTGAGGTGGGCAGATCTAAAATAATAAAAAAACTTCAACAGACCTTTTCATTCTAGTCACGTAATAAGAACATCAGGGCTTAGTAGCTGACTAAGGCTTCCCCACATTATTTATTTTTCCATCCCAATTCCTAGGAGTTTTCTTGCTCATGAGTGACACTTCAAAGAAGGCTATGGAGTTTGTCCTTTCCTCTAGAAACCAAGGGCATAAAAAAACCCTTAGACAAAAAAATATAAGTAAAAAGCTATTTTCAGAGATAGAAGCTAAGGCAGGACCTACCAAATGAGACCGTTTAAAAGACTAAGGAAATCATTCATATTCAAAATGGGAAGAGCGTCTCCTTTTGAAAATATGAAGCAGGAACTCACCATAACATTAATAAAATTAGTAAGGTTCAATTACTTTCTTAATCTACCACTCAATTATTTGCTCTCTGCCCTTTGGTCTCCCACAAATTTCAGTTTCTTCAGTTGTCAATCTTTAAATCAATCATTTTGATTTTTGTCCCTTTAACTATGCAACAATGCCTCAGAAATACGAACATTTTTTTATTATTGTTGAAAGTATATATTAAACCGAGGATTACAGAAACAGGAGTCAGACCCAAAACTCCACAATTCCTTGTAAAAGTTAAGGCATAGCTCACAGAGCTGAATGGATGCAGCCTATAATAGACAGATCTAATTGTTATCATTCTGAACACTGATCTTAATTAGTCTTCAGTAAGTATTTGCCTAGTTCAGAACTTAAAAGGGTAAACTGTCTTGAAGCTCCTTTAAGATGAGGTATCCCTTTCTTGGAAAAAATGTTTAAAGTCATTCACCCCCCAAAACACAGACACCCAGCTCAACAAACTGGCCTATAAAAAACCAGTGTCATCTACGTGCCTATTCTCACTGCTCTGCTTCGTGATCTCCAGAATGGTATGGTCAAGTCCAGGTGAATTTAAAACTGAAGGTTTCGTTTTGATATTTTCAGCTACAATGAAAATAATTCAAGCGCTGACTACCCAGAGTTAGTGAAATAACTGCCCAACACAAATTGTCATTTTTAGAAAATTAACTGCAATTGTTTATACAAATAGTTCCATTCTTACCTCGCTTGGATTCACTCATTGAAAATGAATTTAAAGAAGAACAGAAATCTTCTAAGGATGAGGTCAAAGGTGGATACAAGTCTGAGAAGGATGGTGAAGGAGCATAGCTCGCACCAATAGGCAAGGTGCCCAACAGAGACGCCGAGAAGGGCACATTCGGGGTGACACTGGCTGTCGGAAGGGGTCCTCTGACTAAAGCTGACGGCTAGAAAGGAAAAAAGATTTGATGACAATGCATAAGCTCAGTTCCAAGTTGGCCGAGCTGCTTTTAATATCAAAACGAATACAAAAACAAAAACTATACTCGGTAATTATGTTACATAACAAAGTTGAAATTAAAAACAAGACTCAGTAGAGGAACCGAAGCTACAGAGCTTATTTCTTTTCAAGCCCACGTTTTAAAAAGGCTCAAGGACTGAGAAGTCCTTAGTCTATAAAACTTATTTTTTCTTATTAAATATCAAATACCTATTCTTTGTCCAAATGTTAAATTTGCCCTTTCCATCCATGTGACTCCAATAGGAATTGAAGGAAAACTGGCTAATTATTAGATAGAAAACTTCTTTTTTTTTAATTTCAAAATGACCAAATTAACCAGGTACTAACAAAGGACAAAAGAAATTTTCAAGTTGAGAAATCCAAAGTTTAGCCTATAGGCAATATTGAAAATATGTAACAAGTTATAATACTTTATTTTTTAAACTAAGCCTGCCTTCGTAAGAAAGGAGTAACACTAAAATTTACCATTTCATTAGTTTCAGGTGCAGAGTCAAGGAGTTCGTCTATGTCATCTCCAAGGACCATATCTCCATCATCTAAAAAAGCTTCCGGCATAGTGAAGGGGATCTTGCCTCCATTGGCCAACACTGTCGATGGCAGGGAGCTCTCTTCCACTTGCAGTGGCAAAATAGAAGTTAAGTGCATAATTGGAACTGAGGCCAGCTCACTTCCAACTTGGTGAGAAAAACTGGATGCGGGTAGAGAAACAACAGGAAGTGCTTCTTGCCTCGGAGTTAATAAATCTGTAACACGGATGGAAATGTACTCACTCATTTTCAGGGTACTTACATAATACTAGTGTTAATAGACAATACTAGAGAAAGTGAAGAGCTAAGTGAAAATGTGAACACTATTATAAAAACAAATAGGTAGATACAATAGTAAAAGCAATTCGAATAAAAGAGTAAAAGTAATTCTAAAAATAACTTGTTTTACCCAGGAGTAGATACATTCACTTGAGAAAACATTTCCTTCTTTCTCAAAATCTCTGGGCCCCTTTTGGGTAGAGATATTAGAGCATGGTAAGGCCACAGCGGGTGTTCAATGACTGCTTACTGACATTATCAATCACTCGCCAGCACATCCAGAAGCACAAAGGTGGTTTTCAAAATTATTCTTGCTTAAATATTAATAACCACATAGTAATCTTATTTGAGAACACCTGAAACTGGCAGTTTTCAGATTCAGATGACATGGAGACACATACCTGGCTCAATATCTTCCACAGAACAGTTTAAAGCCTAGAAATTAAACCAAATAATGAATCATTGTATTTTCAGGATGCTAAGCTATAAAGCAATCTGTAAAACGCACTCTAAGACAGTAATGCAGGTTTCACAGAAATTTGACTCCCTTCCAATTAAGACCCAAAAGAGAAATTGAACATGTAAACCTTCGTAATACGTGGTGTTAAATAATGCTAGTCTATCAGTATCACCACTTGTTTCGTGGGGACCAGTACTTCTCCAAGGAGTAGGAGCATACTGGTTCCAGAGGGACGGGTCTGGCCACCACTCACTCCCCAACTCACAAGGCCCTAGCATCCTAACAGCTCCGAGAAGACTTACCTTTGCAAACACAACAACTTGTTAATTGTGTTAATCCCAATGATTCCCAAAATTAGTATCTGGTCCTGAACCACTTTGTCAAACAAAACTTAACATCTATGAACACTCTGTAAAAAGCTCCATCAGACTTCAGGAAATGCTGGTTAAGAGTAAAAGATGTTACTTAAGTTGCTTATTTTCTTTTTATAGGACAGGAAGTTCTGGCCAATTATGTGTGTGAGGAGTAAAATAAGGTCTCAAAAATAGACACAAAGTAAAAATATTAAAAGCAGACTTGCTAAGGCTTCTATCTTTTCTTCTTTTTTTATGATTCTTACAGAAGTACTAACTTTACCTTGACAGCCCCATCCCCGGGAACTGCTTTTAATGAGAGCTGAAAGAAAACAAAGACGCGAACTTAAAAACAGAACTGCCTCCAAGTTACACAACAAAATGAAAATACCTTATGGAGACAGCTCCGGCTTACCTCGGCTCTAACATATGCTTTTCTTATTTTAAATCCCAATTTCTGAGCTAATTCTTGGGTTAGTTTTATTACATGTTCATCCTGAAAAAGTGAGAACATATGATTAATGGAGGGTTATACTTAACTAACTGTGAAGAAGAGTAAGCAAGACAGTTATATTCTGTCAAGACACTTGCTTTACGAGCAATTAGCCAGGCTGTAGGCTGGCTGGGAAATTTAACTCTTTAAATGCCACATATCCACACAGAAGCAATAATACATGGTCCTGATGTAAATAAATGCACTAAAATACAAATTGCCTACCTGAGGCACTGCTAAGGAGCACTTTGCTACGGCATCATAAGCCTCCTTGTATCTTCCTAAATCGCTCAGAGCCTTCGATTTCCGATACAGAGCTTTGCAGTTACTGGCATTTAAACCGAGGACTTTCTCACAGTCTTCCACGACTTTATCATGGACACCCTGGTGTGGGAGACCAAATACAGTTAGCAATCAAACAACTCATTTCTTGCACTGATGTCTTCCTGTAAATGCCTCAGCCTATTACCCTCCTTTTCAACTCAAAGTGAGCAGTATTATTTTTCTTCTTAAAATCATTTTCATTATGAAATTTCACATACACAAAAGGAGAAAGAATATCACGAATACCCGTGTACCCACCACCCAGAGCAGACAAATGTAAACATCTGGCCACAACGGCCTCTAATCTTCAAGAAATGAAACTTTCTAGACATGGTGGATGCCCACGAGTGTCAGTCTCCTGTCCCAGCCTCTTTCCTTCCTTAGCTACCCCCTTGGCGGAGCTCATTAAAATGTCACATGGGAATGGAGCTTCCAAACAGCTGGGTGACGAGGAACGCATAGTAGAACACAAAATAAATCATCAATGATGCTCATGAATGAAGAACCACGTGACCACGTGGCTACCTTTCTTAACTTCATGGTCAAGTTTTACTGAATGTCCACAGGGAAAGTTACAGGCACATCAAAATACTGCATGTTAAGCTTAGATACGTGAAAGCTTGTGTTAATTCCTTTGAAGGCCAACTACTATTTTGTGCTACAAAAAGCTCCCAAGAGGGTGAACTGAATCTTGACTAAGAAGTGAACCAACGACACAGGTACCTGATACCATGTTTCCCCGAAAATAAGACCAGGTCTTATATTAATTTTTGCTCCATTAGGGCTTATTTTCAGGGATGTCTTATTTTTTTCATGTACGACAATCTACATTTATTCAAATATAGTCATGTCATCTTCTTCTGGAACATCGTCATAATGTACTAAATGTGTCTGTCTGGCTGAGATCTTAACTGGGGCTTATTTTCGGGGTAGGTCTTATTTTCGGAGAACTATGGTACATGCACTGACCCTGTTAATACATCTCTCTCTCTGGGCTGTTTTTTTTTAAATAAGCAACACCCCCCACACAAAGCCATCCGCCAATGGGAATCCCCAAGGACCAGTAACTAAGAAACAAATTACTTTTAAAATCCCTAAACATTTGTCCAAAGCTGTTGAAAGCTTCGGCCACTCTAAAAGCAGTTAATAACATCTCTCTTAAAAACTGAAATCAGAAAATCGACTTTTATTAATGTACTACGTTATTGGAAGCCTTTTTTTCTCACTGGAGACATGGTTTTGAAAACCACAACTCACCATATTAGAATAGCAAGCAATACGATTTATAAGTAGTTTTTCAATGATTTCTTTAGGAATTAAAATTTCTTCAGACTTTGCATAATCAGCTATATTCAAAGCTTCCGTGTACTGGCTTATTGAGTTGTTCCAATCACGTTCCCGATACACGTCATTTCCTTCATTAAAAAGATTTCTCACAAGAGCACGTAAATATACCTTAAAAAAAAAAAAAAAAAAAAGTTACCACTTGAAACCCTTTAAGGAAAAAGTTGGGGTATAAGTAAATTCTAATTTTTGTACCGTTAGAGGAAATAAACGTCAGAGGACAGAATTTGACAGAGCCAATAAGCAATGTCAAAGAAACTGTGAAAGCCAGGCCAAGTCACTGCTGTCCCTGCTAGGGTTTCATCTTGCTTGCTTTTTCAAGAGGAAACTCAACTTTTCATTATTAAGAAAAACGCAGCAAAAGCACCTTGTAAATACTTGTCCACGTCTCCAACTCTGTGCCTGGGATAAATTCCTACAAGTGGAAACTCTAGGTCAAAGAGAATGAGAATTTTAAGGCTTCTGACTAATATTTCCAAATTGCCTTTCAAATAGGCAATAAAAACGAATACTTCTAGTGTTGTCTTTCACAGCAGCCCCACCCACACTGGGCAGGCACACAGCTGTGTGTCCGAACAAAAACTCCACCAACTTCTAGGTGAAAAACAGCATCCTTTCTCATTTGCATGCCTTTGCTTTCCAGCGAGATTGAACCATCTCACGTTTTTATGGACCATTTGTATTTCTCCTTTAATAAGCTGTTTGCTCTGGTCATGTACTGACTGAGGGGGACTGGGATGTTAAACCTTTTTCTTATTGTACAAGCATACACATTCTTTTGGTATGTACAAAGTTTCAAAGATTCCTTCATGATTTCTACCGTTGCTTTAATATTTTAGAAGTCCTTTCTTATCACAAGCTCAGATACGTATTCAAGTCTTCTGTCTCATTTTATGAATTCGGGTCTAAGCTAAGGAAAGCAGTAAAGAAAACTGGACAGATCAACCTTTGACAATTGAGGTAACGTGTGACATGTCACTTAACCTCTCTGGACCACAGCTGCAATTGTAAATCTAAGGATTATAAAATGAATGGATTATTCCAGATGATTTCAGCCATAATACTTTATGACTCTACATCTGTGTGGAGAGAGGGAAGGAAGGAAGAGGGAAGAAGAGAGAGACTGAAATAAAGGAAGAAGGGAGGAGAGGCAGAGAAGTGACGATGGGAAGCATCCAAACCGTGAGAGCCACAAAGCCCCAGGGGAACTCAGTCTGTGGAGATGAGCTGGAGGCCAAGAGCCGGGGAGCTGGGCTTTCTCTCTCACACATACCTCCCTGGCTTTCCTATTACCTCGTCACCCTTTACTGCGGTTAGAACTTCTCTTCTCCTAAATAAAAACAGAATTTACACTGCGCTCTCCTTCTGAACATTCCCACTTACTTTTGGTGAAATGAAAGGGAGGTTAAAAGTAATTTTCAAGGGGCTCAAAAGATAAATCAACTCAAAACAATACTAATAGAGGAAAGAAAATATAGGACAAGTATCTAAATATGTCAAA
Source organism: Rhinolophus sinicus (assembly GCF_057876585.1). Taxonomy (NCBI): domain Eukaryota; kingdom Metazoa; phylum Chordata; class Mammalia; order Chiroptera; family Rhinolophidae; genus Rhinolophus; species Rhinolophus sinicus. The sequence goes on along the minus strand of NC_142510.1, from coordinate 7,522,876 downwards.
AAAAACAAAAACAAAAACCCCAATGCCGACCTATGTATAAGGGTCAGCACACCTTTTCTGCAAATGCCCAGATAATAAATATTTTAGGTTTCTGTCCGCCATGTGGTCTCTGTCCCAACCACCATATGTTGTATAAGCAGCCATAGATAATACATAAACAAATAGTATGTCTGTGTGCCAATAAAACTTTATTTATAAAAGCAGACAGTGGGTCGGACTTGGCCAAAAAGCCTGCGTTTTGCCGACCCTTGCTATACACTATAATTCACAAGCTACTGAAAAGCATTCCAGTCATTACCGCATATTGTTCCTGTGTTCCTGGATACGACAGCGGTGACCTAAGAAGAAGAAACAAATTCATTTTAATTATCAGGCTTCTATCAGGATTTGTTCGTCCAGTCATCTAAAAAGTGAGGTTCCATTAGCTTGCCACTGGTTCAAAGCACATTTGATTATTTATTTGTTTGTCTGTTTGTTTATTGGAATTTTTATAAGATTTTATTTGAGCCAAACTGATGACATTGCTGGGAAGCAAGATCTCAAATACGCCGCTCAAAGCACATTTTAAAGACCTTCTCCTTCACTACCATTATTCACGTATAACTATGGCCACCTAAAATAAATAAATAAATAAAATCTAGAAACTATTTCTTTGTATAATTATTTCCCTAAGGACATTTTCTTTTCAAATCTACTTCTACTAAAAGAAGGCTTAATTCTTCACATGCCAAGAAAATTTAAAAATAGTACAGAAGCAGCAATGCCATTTGATCCAGTTTACTGTAGTGTAAAGAGAAGGCTGGCTCCTCCCTGGAAAGGACCGAGAGGACTTCTGCCTGGACACGTCGACCCAAGCCACACTGTCTCCTCACTGACATGCCTTACGAAGGTCAATTACAGACTGAGCTTCTCAACAGAAATGTTTGATCACAAAAGCCCTGTGTGTCGACAGCTGTTCACTTTCATTTATCGGAACTGTTCCTATGAGATTACGTTCAAATTCCTCACTCTAACATTTTCAGGGATGCTAAACAATTAATGACAGTCCACTTCAGAGCACAAAGAAATCAAAGGTACAAGAGCAAAACCGCATTGCTGGAATGAAAACATCTGATTTCTAACCTGAATGAACAGGACGTATGATACAGGACTAAAGACGTCTTAACCTCTGGAAATGTTTAGCTATGTAATAAAGAATTACTAGGGGACAAAAACACAGGTATGAATTAAGCTCTTACTGTATAAACTGCAGTCCTTCCTTAATGTTCTGCTGCCGTTTTCTTCTCTCCTCGGACACACTGGACATGTTATCCCACACACCCACTTTCTAAGTGAGCAATCTGGAAAGAAAGAAGGCACAAAATGACACCAGGCAGCAGGGCTCCTGGACCCCAACTGAAACAACCGTAATTTGAGGGCTTGCCACACAACTTGTTGTGGACATGTCCATCTCTGCCGACCTGAATCTAGGGTCCTCGACACCAAGAACCTTGAGTTCTCTGTGTGGTCCCCATTGTCAGGCTCACAGAGCGTAAGGTTTTTACCCATCCTCCTTTAGGTTAAATGGCCTCCTAAATAATCTCCGTGAAAGAGTCACTGCTCTCCTCCCCTCTTCTCTCCTTCAAGCCACAGCTTCTGTTCCTCCCCTTCCTAGATGCATGCGTACGCTGCCACTAGAACAGTCTCAGCCTTGTTTGGCTTCTGGAAGCTCTCCAAAAGTGAAAAGGTTTCACATCCGCTTGCTTCCAAGGGAGTCCGACTTCCTTATGAGCAGATTCTAAATCTTATACTTGTTTTGTTCTAGACTTCTGAAATAATCCTTGTTGCTACAACTGATAGAATAAATGCAGTTACTTTAACTGGAATTTTCTGGAAGGTAAGGGTTTACCTTCCACATAACAATGGCACATGTCAACATATGTCATTGCTGTTAGCATCTACCCCCACTAATTCACGTTCATGAAGCAGTTCCCAGCAAGTTACAGGAGAACCACTGGGAAGAGGCCTGTGGGAAAACATCATCTCCCAATGTCCTAAACCAGGGTTTTTCAACTTCAGCACTCTTCATGTTTTGAGCCAGATAATCCTTTGCTGTGTGGGCTGTCCCCCGGTATACAGTAGCACGTCAGCAGCATCCGTGGCCTCTACATGCCACATGCCATAGTACCACCTCCTCCACCGCTTGTGACAACCTTAAACTTCTCAAGATACTGTTAAAGGTCCCCTGGAGGGGGCGGGACACATCACCCCAGAATGAGAACTACTGCGATCTAACCCTAAGACATCTCACCACAAAAACCATGTATGTGGACCCACGTGACAATCAGGGAAATCACACCCATGTTCCAAGTACAGAGCTGAAACGTTTTAGTTTCATAATTGCTTACCATGGTAGTTGTGCTTTTAAATCGACCTTTCTCAAAGTGTAGGGTGGGGATGGAGGTTGGAATGTCCCAAAGGTTGACAATGGGGGCTAATTCTTTTTTCATCTTTTAAACACTGTCAGTTCTAAATATTTTGACCTCATACTTAAAAGTTGGTACTTAAGTGTTTATATGTAAAAGGAAATGACATCTGGGATTTGCTTTAAAATACTCCAGCAACTAAAAAGAGGGGGTGGGGCATGGGGATGAAATAGCAGGACACTAATAACTGGCAATAAGTACAGGATTCTTTCTATTATTGTCTTTACTTCGTATGTTGGAAATTTTCCAAAATAAAAAGTTGTAAAAGCCCAACTTTTGATGTAAAAGACCAACTTCTGACGCTGAAGTAAAATGGCATTACTTCTGAAATTTGCTTTTAAGATAGTCGAGCTTAAAGGGGGACGGGCAGGTAGAAATAAAACAAGAACACCAAACACAGGGGTAACTGTGCCCGCTGCACCGTGGGGAGGAACATGGGAGTTTGTTCTGCCCTCCTACTGGTACAGGTCTGACCATTTCCATGATAAAAAAATTTTAAGTTCATACTTGTACATACACAGTTATTTAAGGAGGCACTATTTGTAAAAGAGAAAGATGAAAAGTTCACTCAACGTCTATCAAAAGGGAAATGGCTGAATACATTGTGCTGGGTAAGAAAAAGAGACAAGAAGCATCCACAATACGACCCTGTTTTGTTTAAAAAAACACACAAAGCAACCAAAGCAAAAAACTCCTGAAGCAATCAAAGAAAACTATAGCATTCGCTGGCAACCTGGAGGCTGGCACGCGGATGGGACAGTGTCTTTTCACTGTCTGCCTTTAAAACTTTTGGGGGCCTTGTAAATGAATTATGTCAGGGAAAAAAATTAAAGTGTCAAAAAAAGTCTGTGTAGCCTCTGGGCCCTTCCTTGAGGAGATGACTTCGGGGACCACCAAGGTGTTTTCTATTTTAAGGCAGGGCCAAGGTGGAGTGAGAACCTTAGGGCTCACAGGCACCCAGAGTCGCACCTGGGGTCCACAGCAGTCAGCTCACAGCACTGGGACAAAAGCAAAGACACCAAAATGCAGGAAGTGTTATTCCGTTCTCTTCAGTGACTGGCATCCCTTTCTCCCCACCTCTATCCAGGCAGGTGAGGAATTCATTTGAGGTTTGCTCAAAAAGTAAATCTGTTGACGAAGGGACTCCTGGGTAATGATAACCTGCCAAGTTAACAGCCTCAGAGCCGTTTCCCCAGAAAACCTTGAACCTCAACTCTTAGGGACAAAGGGCGGGTGGCAAAGAGTTGCCAACTCAGGTAAGTGACACAGACTCTTAAAAGCATGAAACCCACATTCCTTTAGACGGTCAAAGATTTGGGAACGTAATATCAGGTATCTTTTGAAGAATATTTTACATTTTGTGGTTTTTCCCCAAAATTTTACTATGACAACTTTTCCATACACACTAAAGCTAAAAATTATTTCACAGTGAACCCCGGATACCTACAGAGCATCTATATTCTCACTACTATTTGGCTCTATTCATCACATCTGCCCATCCTTCTGTCCTTCCATCAACTCGCATTATTTCCATAAATTGCAAAGTGAGTTATGTTATAATTCAGCCATCATAATTCACCCCGGGACACTTCAGCATACATACCAATGCCTGGCATTCAACATTTGTTTACAGGTTTTTTTTGTTTTTCTTTTTAAGGTAAAATGCACACATTTTAAGGCAAGTTTTGACACATCATACACTCATGTAGCCCAGACCCCAGTCATGACATGGACCTTTATGTCCCTGTCACTCCTCACACCCCTCCCAGCCACCCCCTTCCCCAGACCCATCCCAAGCAACCGCTGTTCTGTTATTTTTTCACCATAGGTTAGTTTTACCTGTGAAATAAGCCTCCCCCACCTCCCGTCTTGAAAGAAAAAGATCTATGATTTATATACCATCTTATTTTTGGATCCAGTTAAAATCTGGCCTCAATTTTAAAGTGAAAAAGAATTTGATGTTAACCCAACAGCCACTTTCCTTATTCAAACACATGACAGGTGTCCATCCCTTCCCTGAAACTGGGATTAGCTGACCTGTAAATGTGAAAGCTCTGGGGCTTTCTCAGAGCCCCTTCACTCCTGTCACTCTCCCCTTGGGGGCCTCCCGCACTGCCCAGATGGCAATTAAATACCCTCCTCTAGGGCCTTGCCAATTCCCCACATCCATTCCCACGCACAGCTTGATACCCTGTACCTATGCGACAGCTCTGCTTGGATGTCTCACCGACATCACAAACTGTTTGAAAAGTATTTTAATATTATGACAGTGAAAAGGAATGTCTCCTTCCCAACTCTGTCACTCAGCCACCCATGTGCCCTTTCTGAGGGCAATCAACCATTGTTATCAGTGTCTTCTGTGTCCTGACAGTCTGTAGAACATTGAATCTTGATAGTGGTGGAGGTTACATGAATCTCCATGGATGATACTACACACACACGCAGAGCGCATGTAACAACTGCTGAAAACCGAGTAAGGTCTGTCGTTTGGTTAACAGTATTATACCCATGTCAATTTCCTGGCTTTGCTGTCACACTACATTCATGCAAGATGGCACCACGGGGGGAAGCAAATGAAGGATTCATGGGACTCTATATACATTTGCAAATTCCTGGAAGGCTATAATTATTTCAAAATAAAAGTTAAAAACAGTCCATGCGTATGTTGTTTTTTATACAACCTGGGGCTCCTAACGTGTTCTGCACCTTGCTTTTTTCACACAGAACTGAACCTTGAAGGTCATTCCCTATCAGCACCTAGAAAGCTGCTTTATCTTTACCAGTTGTGTAGCCGGTTCCAGGAAATGGCTGGACTGTAACCTCACCAGGCCTCTAGTGATGGCCATTTTGGTTGCTTCCAATCTTTAAGGTTCACCAGGCACACAGGACATTTCATATATGTGTATCGTTCGTGTTTATTTTGCCAGCTGCTGCCCAGTTCCACCAAATGACCCTACCCAGCTGCAGTGCTCTGGGCTAGTTCACCAAGGAATTATCAGTGTTGTCGTGTCTGGCCACAAGGAGGTGAGAAACAGTGGGACAGTGTGGTGGGTTTTGTTTGTTTTTGTCTTTGTGTCATTAGTAAGGCTGACTATCTCTTCAAATTAAAGAGCCCATCTGCACTTCTTTTTCTGTGAATTGTGTTTGCTCAAATCCTTTACCCATCTTTCTTCCAGGCTGAGCTTTCCTTATTTGTGGAAGCGCTTTGGATGTTGAGGAAAGTCGTCCTTTGCGATATCACTCTTATTTCCCCAATTGGATGTCAATCTTTTGACTTTGATTGCAGTAGTTTTTAACAGCAGTTTTATTTTTAAGTAGCTGAATTAATCAGTATTTTCTTTTATGGCTGGGACTGTGACATAGTCAGAAATATCTTCATCACTCCGAGATTATAAAATAATTCTCCATGTTTTCTTCCAGTACTCGTATTGTTTCATTACAAATATTTTTTCCAAACACCGATCCACCAGTTTCCCATAAGGAGTGAGGCAGGGACATGTTTCCCCCCCAAATAGCTACCCAGCTGCCCAAGCATCGTTTACAAAGCGGCCCTCTCCTGCAGATACATGCAAGGCCACCTTTGTCACACAGGAAATTCTGAGTCAGTCTGTGACTTTTACTCAGCATTTCTAAGTTGAATGGTCCCTATTCTCTGCCCTCCTCCCAGTCCCAATCCTTTGCCCAATCTCACCTTTCCTGTAATGAAACCGCCGTCTGGCCAGTTGCTCAGACACCTGGCGTTACCCTCTGCTTTCTCTCACATGCCACTTCCAGTCAATGGACTGACAAAGCCTGTCAGTGACGCTGTCAAAACAGGCGCAGGGCATCCCAAACCTGACCTCCCACAACCTCCTCTGACACCCAGAGTGACACCATCTCCTGTGGATGTCGCAATCTCCTCCCCTTCCAGCCTGAACTCCTTAGCTCCTGTCCCCTCCGTTGCCCCTCCCCCACTCACCCCCTACACTAAACACAAAGGAATGCTCTTTTAAAAACACAAAGCAGTTATCAAAGCCCCTATCCGTCAATGGCTTCCCTAGGCACTTAGAGTACCACCTGCATCCCTTATCTCAGCGACCAGACGGAAGAACGACCTTCCCAGCGCTCTTTTCATGCCACCTGCACCCACATTCACTCACTCGCCTCCTGTCACACTGGCCTGTGGGGTCCTAAAATGAGTCAAGGGCTCCATGTTTCTGGGCCATAGTGCTTGCGGTCCCCTCTGCCCATAACATACTTCCCAGGCCTGCAGAGCTGGCTGCTTTTCATCCTGAGTCTTGGCTTAAATGTCACCTTTACAGGCCTTCCTGTACCACCCTAAATTGTCACCACATCCTACTCTCACCCCATTATTCACTTCAAGAGGTACCTTGTCAGGGCCTGGTGGCTCAGGCAGTTGGAACTTCATGCTCCTAATGCCAAAAGCTGCCGGTTCGATGCCCACATGGGCCAGTGGGCTCTCAACCACAAGGTTGCCGGTTTGATTCCTTGACTCCTGCAAGGGATGGTGGGCAGCGCCCCCTGCAACTAAGATTGAACACGGCACCTTGAGCTGAGCTGCCGCTGAGCTCCCGGATGGCTCAGTTGGTTGGAGCGCGTCCTCTCAACCACAAGGTTGCTGGTTTGACTCCTCGACTCCCGCAAGGGATGGTGGGCTGCGCCCCCTGCAACTAGAAATGGCAACTGGACCTGGAGCTGAGCTGCGCCCTCCACAAGTACAATTGAAAGGACAACAACTTGACTTGGAAAAAAATCCTAGAAGTACACACTGTTCCCCCAATAAAGTCCTGTTCCCCTTCCCCAATAAAATCTTTTTTTAAAAAAAGTAAAATAAAAGAGGTACCTTGTCTTTCTTAGTCCTGATTGTATTACAGTTCTGGGTCCAGGTCAATAAATACCTGACTGGAAGAATGCACAGGGTTTGAGAGCACAGGGTTTGAGAGCCCCCATGCCTTAAAATCTGGTAAAACTGTTCATAAAAGGGCAAGTATAACAAAAGAGAGTACCCTAGAGGAAATGACTGGACACAAGCAGAGCTGGCTACGGGGCACTCTGCCCCCAACCCAACAGGGGAACAAGTTAGGGAGTAAATCAACTAGAGACAATGACAGAGAGAAAAACCTGAAATCATAAACAATTCCTGAGCAGTGTGGTGATGACACGAAAAGCAAGTCAGATCCACCCTCTTCTCCTTCAATGAAAAGGAAATGGGGGCTGAGGGAGCTTTCAATGGTACATTTTAAAGGAAGAAATTCAATTAGACATGAATTTCATTAAACTGACTAACCTTTGTAAGCAAGAACGTCATCTTTCTGGAGCCAGCTGATTTAAAATCATTACTCACTCGAAAGTTTTATGTAAGGATGAAAGGTACCCTGGATCTTCACTGTAAATTCTTTAAGTATTTAGTCAGGGCCTGTTAGGTGCAACTCACTAAAGTCTAGTACAATGTACAGCGCTAGGAACTGGACGATGTGTTCATATTCGTGACGTTTAGGCCACCCACAGTAACTATAGGGAGCAGCTCCCATCTACAGAAGGCAGCCGGGTAAGTGAAATGTGATCGCAACATATGGCACAGAAATAAAGCTAACACTTAGTGCCCTTCCTGCATACCAGGCATTGTTCATAGTAAATCATTTAATCCTCATAATAACCTTCAGACATAGGTCCTATGAGGAACCTGAAGCACAGAGAAGTGACACGAGCAGTCCAGGATCACACAGCTAGCAAGTGGCAGAGCAGATTTCAAAGCCAGACAGGCTGGCTCCAAGCCTGGACTCTTTTCCTCCACTGTTCTGCACTGTACGTGCCAGTGCCGCCTGGAGGAGGGGGAGCACGACTAAGCTGGCCCTGGGCTGGGCTCTCGAAGGCAAATACAGCTCTGACAGTCAGGGGAGCACTTGAAAGCCACCCAAGAGGAATGGAATAAACACAGACCCGCACACACAGTGACGTAGTGTTCAAGGACAATCATTTTTAAAACAGTTTAGACAAAGCAGAGGGTTTGCACAGCAATACGGTGGACTGAGGAGTCAGGATACCACTCTAGGGAAAATCTTTACCTGGAAATCTGCTCTGCCTTACCATAATGTATTTAGATACAAAGAATAAATATTGAAGGGCCTTACACAGGACCAGAAAAAGTGCTGCAAGGAATGTGGCACCATGCGTGTATTTTGCCTTAAAAGGTATTCCGAAGTTTCAAGTGAAAAATTATAATTACCAGTCTGCTTTCAACTCTATCCTCAGACCCAAGCCTCTCCATGTAAGCGCATAAACAAACAAGTAAGTAAAAAGTAGTTAAAGTTACATTAGTACCAACCGTGTCTTGCAACAGTGTGTCAGCTCACTCTGGCAACACTTACAACAGCGTGTGGATACAATGAAACCCTCATGTCCACAAACCAGCAGAGAAACATTATTACAGACGCTCCACCACCGTCCTGCAACAGTATCTCTCCTACTGGATACTTTTCGAGACACTTTTTCCCTTTACTGAAAACAAAAAGGTCCTGATGGGCAGCTGTGTTAAACATCAGAAAGGTAATTTCGTATTTTTTGCTCCCTCTATTCATGTTGAAATTGCTGTCAGATACAACATGTGCCAACTGCAACATGTGCCTCCTACAATACCCAGCCCTGCTAAGGCACAGGGCACATCTCACCTCATACACCAACTCTGTATGGGAGGGATCAACAAGCAAGGTGTGGTCTTCAAAACAAACGGTTTTGCCCAGTCACCCTGACAGGCCCTCAGTGACATGCCCAGGAGTACAGAGGAGGCCTTCTCAAGGCCAGATTAATATCCTGTTCCAAATTCTGGTATTCTCATAAAATGCAAAGCATTGTTCTAAGTGCTTTACATGTATTAAATCATTTAATTCTTGTAATAACCTTCAGACATAGGTCCTGTGAGGAACCTGAAGCACAGAGAAGTGACACGAGCAGTCCAGGATCACACAGCTAGCAAGTGGCAGAGCAGATTTCAAAGCCAGACAGGCTGGCTCCAAGCCTGAACTCTTTTCCTCCACACTGTTCTGCACTGTACGTGCCAGTGCCGCCTGGAGGAGGGGGAGCACGACTAAGCTGGCCCTGGGCTGGGCTCTCGAAGGCAAATACAGCTCTGACAGTCATACACACACACACACACACACACACACACACACACACTTATACGGTGGAAAGTTCACGAACTTAATTGTCTGATATCATATACACATATATGTGTATAAAATTTAAAAATTGCTGCCTCTCTCTTACTAGTTCCAATTCATGGTTCCTGAGGCTTCACAAGATATGTGAAATTAACGTATATTAATTAACTAAACAACACACCGCTAAACTTGTAACAAAATAAAAAAGCAAATTTCTTGTTGGGCTAAAACCTGGTAAGGATAAATAGGCTTGTTTCTTTACATCAAAGAAAATCAGATTAACATTTTAATATTTCTCCTCCTAAAAATATTATCTAAAGTTTTTTCTTGACTTATAAACACTTCACACATTACAGAAAACAAATTTCACTTCCAATCCTAAGATGCTGGAGAAAACATATTTTCATTAAAACAAAACACTTCAAGATATGACCTAGAAAACACATTTGTGCACATCTAGAAAGCCCATTCTTGGGTCCGAAGCATCAGGTTGCAGACATCTTTTGCTTCTATGTGGTCCTTTACTGGAAAGCTCGAAACTTTCCAACAGTCACTCTCACCATTCCTAGAGTTGAGATTCTATATTAATTGATTCTCTCCCACTTACAACATGGATTTAACCCACATGAAATTGGCAGGTTTTAAAATCAATCAAAAATTAAGAATTGTGTAACAATATGGTTGACAACCACCATTTTTATTGGCAAAAACTGACAGTATCTGAGGCATGGGAAGGGAAAAGGGTGGTCAGGGCAAGATGAGCCAGCCCCCAAGTAAAGTCACAGTAACTGGGAGGAAGGCCTGAGGCTCTCCAGTTCATTTAGGTGGCAGAGGCCCCCTTCAAATTAACATGCTCTCTGCAGGACACACACACGAAAATATTAAAAATATTCAGCCTCAATAACTCACAATCGGAGTCGAACCTTATAGGATTATTTCCAGACTCCAACACACAGCAGATAAAGAAAAATTTTCAAGAAAATTCTGTCCATTCACTTGAATTATTTTGCATATTAGGTCAAGATCATCATTGTGCAATTAGCTCAAAACTTCAGTTCAGCTGAAGGTGAGAAGGAAGAGGCAGGGGCTTTCTGGAGAGCCTAGGGGACAGGAGGCCACATGCCATCAGAGAAGCAGGAAGAGATAAGCAGATGGCATAGGCTCCCAGCCACCCCAGCCCCATTCAGAGGCTCTGCTTGAGCACTGTCCAACAGAAATATAATTCGAGCTGCCTATCTAATTTTAAATTTTCTAGTAGCCACAACTAACAGAAGTAAAAAGAGACAGTGATGCTAATTGTATTAATATATTTTAGCTAACCCAATACGTTCAAAATGTTATCACCTCAACATGTATCATTTAAGCATAAAAAAGAATAATTTTTTTCCCCCCATAGTAAGTGTTTAAAAATCAGGTGTGTCTTTTTTCACCAGGAACACATCTCAGTTCGGTCTAACCACATTCCAAATGCTCAGGAGCCCCATGGGGCCAGTGGCCACCTTCCTGGGCAACGAAGGTCTAGTTCGAGCAGATCTTTGGTTTTTAAATACTTAACACGAGTACCTTCTTTCATCCCTAAGCATGGGGGTAGGGGAAAAATACCCAACCACTGATAAATTCACCCAATTAGGGCGCAGGCGCAACCTCTGGGCCCAGCCATCGCTCTCCAGCTTGACCACACCCCTGCGATGACCGTCCCTAACAGGAAATTCACGCTCAAGGCAACTGACAGGTCCTCGTTTTTTCAGAGTGGGTTCAAGACACCTAAGACCGGGCAGCCTCCGCATCCACCATGGACAGGAAACCGTTCGCCGCGCGTCCTGGATGTGCGTCCGGCGCCAAAAAAAAAAATAAAAAAAGGGGGGATTCACCCGAAATAAAGGAGCCACTCACTCCACGTGCATCCTTCCCGCCCCCAAACCCAAGCTACTGAACTAAGGGGCCCGCGATCATCGGAACTGACCCAAAGAATGAAAGAAAAAAAAAAATTATAAGTTAAATAACCAGAAAGGAGGTATCTGGTCAACGGAAATGCACGCGGGCATGGGATGGAAGGGAGCAGCACCCCTTTTCACCCCACGTCCCGGGGCCGCGACCCCCGGGTGAGCCCCCCGCTGCCACGAGGGGAGGGGACGGGACAGGACCCCGGGGACCCCGCGCGCGCGCCCACGGCCGCCCGACCAGCCGGGGCCCGGGCGGGGGCGCGCGCCGGGACCTTTCCCTCCCGGAGCGGCCGCCGGCCCTTCATGGGGGAGCCCGTCAGCCTCCCGGCCCCTCCGGGCCGCCACAGGGGACCGTGAGCGCCGCCCCTCCCCCGCCCGGCGTCCGTTACCGGCCGCGCGCGAGCACGAGGCGGCGGCGGGCGCGCGCCGGGCGGGGGGCGCCGGGCGGGGGAGGGGCGGCGCGCGGGCCGGGCCGGCGGCGGGGACGCGGGGCCCTGGCGGCGCCCACCTACCTGCGGGGACGGCCGCGCCGGCCGGCGGGCGGGCGGGCGGGCGGGCGGGCAGCGGCGCGGAGGGAAACGGGCGGCGGCGGCGGCGGCCCGAGCGCTCGCTCACAGCCTCCCTCCGCGAGCGGCGGCGGCGGCGGCTCCTGCGCCCGCGCAGCGCCCTCTGGCGCCGGGAGGCCGCGCGCGCCGCCCCGGAGACGCCGCCATTGGCTGCACCCGCGAGCGTCGGCGCCGGGGCGGCCGCGGCGCCACGTCGGGCCGGGCGGGGACTGGGGACGGGCGCGGGCGGCGGCGACCCTCGGCCCGCTCGGTTCCGGGGCCGCCGGCTGGAGCTGATACAGGGGCGACGCCGTGCGCGAGACGCCCTCGCGCTGCGAACTGCTGGGGCTGGACGTCTAGTGCGCATTCATGGGCGCCTTGTGCGTTTTTCCTGGGCAGCAGCCCCGGAACAGAAGCGCTGGGAGTTAGAACCGCGTCTAGCAGGGAACTGACCTAGTTTCGGGTACTAGGAGGCCTCCCTGGAGAAACTGTTTATTTAGCAAATGCTTGTCCAGTGCTTCCTACTCGGCGATTAGTAACACTTTGGAGGCTCAGAACAACCATTATTGGCCTCGTTGTTACAGATGAGAGGGAGCACGGAGCTCGGGCAGCTCTGGGATGAAAAGACAGCCTCGGGCCCTTGGAAAGCCTGGCTCCCTTTCCTTGTGGTCCCAGCCTAAATGCCACCTCTTTCACCAGTGTTTTCAACAGCCAGGTGTCCTCACTGTGCCCTGGGGCTCAGCAGTGGACAAGGCAGAGCCCTTGACCCATGACCGGATGGGGAGTGGATGTGTGAACACGAAGACCACTTTGGATGGTGACAACCAAAGCGACTAAAGCAGGGTGATGTGACGGTGATGGGAGGGTTACACTAAGGGAAGACCTCCTAGGTGACAGCGCAGCAGAGATGGGAAATGTGCCCTATGGTGTCTGGGGAACAGGGAAGGCCTAGGTGGCTGGTGCGTGCAGGGGAGAAAGGCCTGAAAGACGGGCCACAGTTTGGAATTTGGAGTTTGTTCTGTGTGGCATAGAAGTGATTCACTGACCGTTCTGAACTGGAAATGCTCTGATCTGATTTACATTCTAGAAAGTCGTCTTGGGCTACTGTGCAGAGAACTGAGAGGAGCAGCAGAAGCATCCAGATGCTTCAGTCAACTTCTCAGAGTTTTCTAAGAAGTGCTCAGAGAGGTTAGGGCAAAGGTGGACAAGACCTGTTATGAAAAAGAAATGAAGACTTATATCCCTCCTAAAGGGGAAACAAAAAAGTTCAACGATCTCAATGCACCCAAGACGTCTCCTTCGGCCTTTATCTTGTTTGGTTCTGAGTATCGCCCAGAAAATCAAAGGCGAGCATCCCGTCCCATCCACTGGTGAGGTTGCAAAGGAGCTGGGAGAGACGTGGAATGACACTGCTACAGATGACACAGCCTTATGAGAAGGCTGCTGAGCTGAAGGAAAACTATGAAAAGGATATTGCTGCATACCCCGCTAAAGGAAAGCCTGATGTGGCAGAAAAAGGGAGTTGTCAAGGCTGAAAAGAGCAAGAAAAAGAAGAGGAGGAAGATGAACATGATGAATACTTTTTTTTTCTTGTCTCTAAAGCATTTAACCCCCCTGTACACAACTCACTCCCTTTAAAGAAAAAAAATGAAATGTAAGATTTAGTTTTCAACTGTACAGTGTCTTTTTTTGTATAGTTAACACACTACCAAATGTGTCTTTAGATAGCCCTGTCCTGGTGGCATTTCCAGTAGCCACTAACCTTGCCTGGTACAGTTGGGGAGGGTGGTGGTTATAAATTGCATGGAAACTTAAAGCTGGTCCTAGTTGGTGCAGAGCACAAATTATATATGGGGATGGTAGTTTTTGCATCAGTTGTCTCTGATGCAGCTTATACAAAATAATTGTTGTTCTGTTAACTGAATACCACTCTGTAATTGAAAAAAAAAAAAAAAAAAAAAAAAAAAAAAATTTGCAGCTGTTGACATTCTGAATGCTTCTAAGTAAATACAATTTTTTTTAATTAAAAAAAGTAACCAAAAGGAAAATAAAAGAAAGTACTTATTGCTTCAATGACAATGAAATCCTGTCAGGCTTCCTTTAATCCAACTAAGCAACAATAAAGTGCTAACTTGAAAAAAAAACATGCTCAAGGACCATAAATTTTCTCTGTCTTTTTCATTCTTTGTCAGGGTGCCAAGGCTTATTAGGAAATTTGCCAAAACCATAAATATAAAAAATGCACACGTCCTTCCTTGAGTAACCACATGTATGTTTCCAAAAATATATCCAAAGCCATTTTTCCCTTCTGTGAATTAGTTATAAAATGCAGTTAGCACCAAATCTACGTCTGCTGCTCTAGACTTATTTATAGCAAAATTTTAAATCAATATGCATTTGCAAAAAGGAATAAATGTGAATAAATTCTAAATTTAAACCATGGACATCTGGTTGTGCCTTAAATTTTAAAAATTGATGTAAAAAAAAAAAAAAAAGACCCAACCAGAGCCAGCTCTACTCCCTAAATTTCAGCATGCATCCATCCTTCAAGCATGTTATTTAAGGCATGTGTCTTCATTAAAGAGATGTTTCTGGCAACGTGCACTACTACAGATTAATATGTGCAGAGAACCAAATGCCTCTGTGTGTGTGTGTGTGTGTGTGTGTGTGTTGTCTTTTGGAGCAAAACAATTTCAAATTTTTCATATAACTATATTTCACATAAGTTTATTATAGGATGGATTCAAACCTGCTTCTTTTTGAGTATAAACATATCTAACTAGGTTTTAGACATTCTTGGGCTCCACGTGGCTTTGTGAGAGCTTTCTATGTTTCCATATTTAAATGTTAATTTTCTATCACATCTAGAACATCAGTGAAGTCTGCATTGGTTTTCTTCAGCTTTGAGCAGGGGAATTGATTTCAAGTCTGCTAGTTTATCCATAGTACACATTACAGTGGTTTAGCACTTTTTAAATATATATATGAGGACATCAAAAACCTAGCAATGAAGTCCCTCTAACCAGGGGTAACCAAAGTCTTAATGATTCAGATACCCTTTGGGGGGCCAGTTTTTTCTCAAGCAGTTTACTGGTATTTTCTTTAAAGGAGTTCATGGTATGTCACAGGTATGTCAAGAACTTTTCAAGTGATCTTCACGTAGTGACCCTACTTAAACTAGGTTAAGTCAGAAAGCAAATTTGTGAGCTTATGTAACTTAATTGGCCAGGTCAAGTTGGTCTCGATGTCATTAAAACCCAGTTTTTCTCCATCTGTCAACTCTGCTTTCCATTCTCAGGCAGTTTCTCCCCTTGAGGGGGTAAGAGAGCTGCCAACAGTCCCAGGCTTATGTGACATCACCTCAGCAACCCCCACAAAGATTTGCTCTTAGAAAAATTGCCACAAATATCCCAGACCTGACTCTCACTGGCCAGAACTGGGCCATATGACCATCCTGAATCAATCACTGAGGCCAGCAGGATGTTATACAATTGTGTTGTCATACAACCACTTGTATACAATCAGGTTATACAATGATGACTTGGGCCTAAATTATGTACTCACCCCTGGAGCTCAGGATGGTGTCAACCCCACCAAGAAACAGGGAAAGGTGGTTTCCTCTAAGGAAAAGTGCTGAAACCTGAAGAAGGTTCTGAGTGAATGGCACATATGTCCAAAACAGTGACTCTGCTTCCAGTAAAAGAAAATTGATATAGGTCCTCTCCGGTTCCAATTCGCTTCTCTCCTGGGGAATCTCATTCACATTTCTGGCTTCCACTATCTTATCCACTACTGATGGCTCTTACGGGTATATCTGTAACCCAGATCAGTCCTCTGACCCCTAATCCTCTATGTTCAGCTGCCTACTTAGCATCTCTTCTTGGATAGCTCAGAAGCATTTCTAGCACAACATGGCAAAAATTAAACTCAAGGCTCCTCGTTGCCCATGTGACACTTTCTTAGGGAAACCTTTCCTAACTTTCCTGAGTAGGTGAATTCTGCCAGTAGAGGCATTCAGTGTATCGGGTACCTCCCTCTTGGCATTGGGCACAGATACAAGGTTAAGTTTGTTTGTATATTATTTGACTCATGTTTGTCTCCCTCACCAGACTGTAAGGTCAAGGGAAGCAGAGGCTATATCTTTTTTCTCTTAACATTGTATTCCATAGTGACTGGACAGTTACTCAATACATATTTTGTTGACTGCATCAGTCTTTATTGATGCATAGCTATTTAATGAGAAAAGTTTTCCACTTGCTGTAAAAATATTCTCTAAAAAAGAGAGTTTACTAGTAAGAAATTAATCCAAAGTATAGCAGACCAGATGATTGGTGGTGGATGGAAAAAAGTTGTTTATGATATGGGCTCCTTGATGACAAAGTGACACAGAGACTCTAAAGGGAATTTAAAAGGCCATCCTAAAAGATTTCTAGGCAGTATGAAGACTCTTGGAAGATATGCAAGTCAAAAAGAATGCATGGAACATTTTGTTTACTTGTGAGAAGCAAGCAATTATTAAATATCAGCATATCCGTAGTGATTGAGATATCGGTGAGACAGAAGTCATCAGCCCAAGAGGAAATAGAGCAGAGACTGATAAGATCAGAGAAAAGGCCAGGGAGCAGAATACAAAGACAAGGAAGGAATAGGAGACAATAAGATGTGACGAGCCAGGGAGCCAACTGTCCCTCAAGGAAGCCAAAATGGAACCAAGTTCAATGTGTTTGCAAACAAGAGTAAGCAGCTCCAGTGATACATTTTCTTTTGTGCTTTTCACCACATGAAAAAAAAAAAATCACAGTAGCAGCTCTGAGAATTCTTTGCCTCATGAAGGCAATTAAGTAAATTCTTAAAAGGCTGTGAAATAGCTTCAAAACACTGAGGAACTGCTAATTTTATAGACAAAAGTCATTCACACTAAGAAACCATTTGAAGGCAAAAAGACTGCAAAAAGAACGCTAGAATATTATAGATTGAATACAAAAGTTAGGAGGAAGAATATGGAAAAAGTAAACTGCATTCATGAGTTGAGAAAAAAAAATGAAGTGGATTCAGAAACGCTGTAGATGCCTGATCACTGCACTGTACACCTGAAGCTGAAGCTGAATAATAATGTCAACTATAATTTAATATATATCCATATATATTATATGTATAATTCAGTAGGTCTGGGTGGAACCTGGGGTTTTCTACTTCTTACAAATTCTTAGGCCATAACAGTGCTACTCGTCCATGAACCACGTTTTGAGAAGCAAGGTTACTCCACAGAATGTACCATTTGCCTTCTTTAAACTCTTCCTTTTCTTTGGGTTTTTCTGTGTTTTCACCTAAAAAAGAGTGGAATGTTGGGATCTCAAAATACTACCAATAAGAAAAATCTATGTTTAGATATGGCAGTTTTAGGCTTTATTTTTTTAAGATGGCCTACTTCGTCATGAATGACGTCTTGTTCAGAGGGGTAAAAAAATATTTTTTTTTCCAGAGGGCTATGGCAGGCTACTGGTGACACCCTGTGGCCAGTTCTTATCATTACAATAGCATTTTTGTGGTCCCTTTCAGATGCAAAATTAGTCAACTGGGTTTTTTTCCAATAGTCTGTTTAAAACACTGTTTAAAAATTTTTCACTTTCTATTTTGAAATCATTATATATACACAGGAGGTTGCTAAGAAATGTATAGGGAAGTACCGTATACCCTTCCCCCGGTGTCTCCCAATGTTAACATATTAGCAAAACCAAGGAACGGACATCGTTCAGATTTTCCAAGCTATACAAGGACTCATTTGTGATAATAGTATTTTTAAGTATTTGTTATTTTCAGGTACAGTTGACATATTATATTAGCTTCAGGTGTACAACATAGTGGTTAGACATTTATATAACTTATGATCACCCGTTAATACCCATCTGACACCATATATATTACAATGTTACTGACTATAGCCCCTATGCTCTACTTTACATCCCTGTGACTATTTTTATAACTGCCAAGTCATAGTTCTTAATCCCTGCCCCTTTTCACCCATCCCCAAAACCCCCTTCCCATCTGGCATCGATTTGCTCTCTGTATCTATGAGTCTGTTTTGTTCATTTATTTTGTTTTTTACTCATATAAGTGAAATCATATGGCCTTTGTCTTTCTGTTTGACTTATTTCATTTAGAATCATATCCTCTAGGTCCAACCATGTTGTCGCAAATGGCAAGATTTCATTCTTTTTTATGGCTAATATTCCATTGTGCACAATGCACACTTTTTTGCCCAAATTTGTGAGGGGAAAAATAAGGATGCGCATTATACATGGGTAGTACTAATTCCGTCTCCATATAAATATTTTTAATTCTTTTATTTATGCTTATGAGTTAAAAGTGTAACTCTAGATCAGTAGGGATACCCGTATGCAAAATAATGGAATATGATAATCAGTTTTGTTGAACTTACCACGAACTTGCAACAACGAAGAGTTGTTGGTCTTCTATGAGGTGTAACTATCATAAATTTGTCACCGGTACATCAAATTTCTTGTACCTTGTATCTGTTCTTGTGTTTTGGAATTATTTGTTACACAAAATTTCTTGTAGCATAATATGTTAAAAATAAATGCTAAAATTCCTTTATAATACAAAAAAAACAAGTACCTAAATGTTAACAAATGAAAATTTGAATTAAGAAATTAAAACGAAAGACTATTTCTCTGAAAGTTTGGACCAAAAATATGGGTGCACTTTATTCATGGGAGCGCATTGTACATGGCAAAATATGGTATGTCCAAACACCTATACACAGATGTTTATAGCAGCTTTATTCATAATTGCCCAAAATTTGGCAATTAATATTCCAGAAAATGGAATATTATTCAGCACTAAAAAGAAATGTGCTATCAAGCCATAAGACGTGGAGGAATCTTTAATGCATATGACTAACTGAAAGAAGCCAGTCTGAAAAGGCTACATACTGTATGATTCCAAATATATGACATTCTGGAAAAGGCAAAATTATAGACAGAAAGATCAGTGGTTGCCAGGGGCTCTGGGGGAGGGGAGAGGGGTGAATAGGTGGAGCACAGGTAATTTTTAGGGCAGTGAAAATACTCTGTATACCATTATGGTAAATGTGTCATTATACATTTGTCCAAATCCATAGAATGTGTAATACCCAATGAACCCTAAGGTAAACTATGGACTTTGGGAGATTATGATGTCATTGTAGGCTCATCAATTTTAAGGAATGTTGCTATGAGGAAGTCTATGCATGTACAGGGGGTTAGGGGAATATGGGACATCTCTGTACTTTCTGCTTAGTTTTTCTATGAACCTAAAACTGCTCTAAAAAATTGCCTTTAAAAAACCCAAAACAACAACAAAAAAACCCCACCAGAATACCTACAGGTAAGAATTGCCTATATGTAAAATTAGTGACTGACTGGGTACTCCTGAGATGCAAAATCCAGACGTTGAGCATTCCACTAATTAGACTAAAACGCTCCTGAAGGTCAAAGCTGTTTTATGCATTCACTTCCCAAGTCTAGTCCTATACTGGGCACTTTGTAGGAACATAACGGTTGAAGGATGTAAGGATATGTGGGTGGCTGAATGAATAAATGAAAACTGATACAACTTCGTGGCTCAACGGCTGAATTCAATGAAGCTTCTGAGATGTTGTTAAGATTGAGAACAGATTTTGAGGAAACTCTTGATGAAAAATTGAGTGTCTAAGTCACAATATCAGTGAATGTCTCTTGGAAAGCTGAGACATCTTTTTAGGTGAGTCAAAATATAACTATGCTCATTATTTCCTGCAACTTCAAGTATAGAAAATGAATTATACAAACAGGAGATGTTAACATTTTTAAGAGTGTTGAACTACGCTGTAGAATCTGGGATTAAATATAACCACCTAAATTGTCTGTCATTTTCTCTCTCCAGGACCATTATACTGAAATCACTATGAACAAAATTCTATTTGTGGTCTTTAAGTACATGCATTAATTCTGTTACCATCCAAGGATTGAGAACTTACGGTTCATAAAGTCCTAATTGGGAATCCTGGTTTTGTATTATATTAACATACTAGTTATAGGCAGTAAAAGCAGTAAAATTTAAGAAAAAAAAGTAGGTAGTGCACTATCTTCAAATACTTAATTAAGTGACAAAAAAGTTCTTTGCTATTTTAAACCCTTAAACACACCCATGAACTGCAAAGGAGATTGTTTTTGGTCTGGTATAGTATGATTTAGCAATTTCTTTGTACCCTAATTTAAATATTTCTCAAGGACACTATGAAATGCAATGTGACCTTTATTAAGTACTTGGATTGTCTTACATACATTCTAGGAATTTGAAAATATTAACATTTGGCTGCTCACTACACTTCCTAGATGACAAATTCAACATCACATATTTCTTCAAAACAAAAATGCTGCAAATTTCTCCCACCAGATCTGGGTTTGTCCAGTAAGTCTCTGGTACGCAGAAAGGACCCAGAAACCTAGTACTGACTTCTAATGAAACACCAGCCACACACACACTCAACCTCTTAACCCACAAGAGCTAATATACTGCATAGATTTCCAGTATTCCCTTGCCCCCTGGGTAGACCACAGCCCTTTCAGCCACCAGGTAAAGTGTCCTCCGTATGGAAGCCTTGGAAATAAGAGCACCAAATCAATCTGGACTTTTTCATTTGCAATTCAGAATGGTCACCAATTCATCAACTGTGGCCTTTCACTGTCAAAAAACTAGCATCCTGCTCAAGAAACTTAAATATTATAAATTGGTTTTCAATATAAATAACACTGAGAATTTACTAGAGAGAACTAGGCGCACGATGGAACAAGAAGGTAAACACCATAGTCAACAGAGACCAAACTACAGGCCGAAGAATCACTTGGTGCTGCAAAATATTTAGCTGGGATTCAGAAACCATACAACCAACCCCCAAAAACTGTCATGTAGAGAACGATCCTCTGATCAGGTACGAGTGTGCCCTCTGCAAAATGTATCTAAATCTTCCTTTAAATGACGCAAGTCTGTATGTCCACCTCCCCACAGAACCTAATTTCCACGGAAAACATATTAAGCCAAATCCCTACAACACATTCAATGTATATATATATTTTTAAAATTTTTATTGGGGAATGTTGGGGAACAGTGTGTTTTTCCAGGGCCCATCAGTTCCAAGTCAAGTCGCCGTTTTCAATCTTTTGTTGCTGGGGGCGCAGCCCACCATTACCATGTGGGAATTGAACCGGCAACCTTGTTAAGAGCTCGCGCTCTAACCAACTGAACCATCCGGCCGCCCCCAACATATATTCATTTTTACAAGCCCAAAAGGACAGTGGAATTTCAAATAAGTTTGCCTTTTAGAGGTTTTCATGATGTAAAAAGTTAACATTAGTTGAATTTGTGCTAAAAAGCCACAAACTCGCCTTGCCAGAGAGCCACCTAGTTTTGATTCCTGTCATTGTTTCTGAACCACGTGACCTTTGGAAGCCTGGCCTTCCTGTTCTACGGTGACTCTACCACTTTCACTAGATGTGTACGCCAACTCAAATCCACGGAAAGGCTGCATACTGTCTCAGCGTAAATTGAACAATCACCCAAGTTTAAGAGTCTGCTCTTCCAGCTTTCCAAACCTAGAGGTGCCCCAACTAAGTAAATTTACACAGGTTGAGGAATAGTTTGGAGGACGACAGGAAAGCCTATGAAAAGTATTTTCTTGTCTCTAGTGGCAAGATTCAATCTGGTGCCTCTATAATGCCCCCATGTGGATGTTCCCCACTGAATGTGCTAGCTCAGTGCTTTACAAGCTATGCTGACCACTGCTTTGCCAAAACCCACCAAGATACAGCATTAGCACAAGGGCCAAGAAACCTGAGACTTTCCCTAAGTTCCCTGGCTGATACGCATGCAGTGAGCCGACCACTGGCCTGAGGACGAGCTGTGGAAATCTTTGCAAAGACTACTGTACTGGGGCCCAGGTAACTAAGTTAGGTTTAAAGTAGATGAGGACAAGGGTTACATCATAGGCATTCAAGTAAAACCAACAAGATACACAAAGCAAACAGTTTACTGAGAAGCAAATGCTACACTTTAATAATAAAAAACACAACCACCAAAAAGCACTGTATTTTCCCTCTGTTATATTAGCAAAGACACAGAAGAGCAATTTAAAAAATGGATTCAAGCTACTGGTTCTTACACCCACGAATACATAACAGAATTACTTGTGCAGGTTTTTAAACAGTTTTGTCTAGACCTCATTCTTACGAGAACGCTGCAATGGAGATCAGGACCCAGGTATTTTTCAAAAGGCCTCCAGGCAGCTCTGATGTTAACTTCTGGTTGAGTTCACTGATTTTAGGTCAACTGAGGCACTTTGGGGTTTTTTGGCCATTGTTTGGGGGTGTGGGGAGCTTTTCTTGCCGATTTATTGGCTGTAGTGAAGAACTTGGCCTCAGGCTTTTTGGGTGTCTGTCTTGGGTCTTTTTTCCCCAAGGGAGAGTTTCTTTCCTTCTCCACCTCTTCTTTGATTCTTGGCTTCTTCCCTGGGCTCTTCCCTGGGGTTTTGGGCTCTGCCGTTTTGGGGGTCTCCAAAGCTGGGAAGGACTTTCTCTTCTTCCCGTGAGGTGTATTGGGACCAGGACCCTTTTGTGGAGATTTCTTTCCTGTAGCACTTTTTTGTACCTAAGGAGAAGAAAGTTAAGCGTAGGGGGGAAAAAAAAACCAACTGACAATGTAACTCCTAGTTACTGTTTTGGTGATTTGGGTCACCCCCAGAAGGCACACCATGGCATGACAAAATGAGGAATGGCTTTTCTTTTGGCCTCGCCGACACTTTGAAAGGCAGTCGTTATTCGTGATTGTAAAGACAACCCTGACAGGCTGCCTGGTCCACTCGGAGGAAAACCATCTTTCCCAAAGGTTGAGGGGAGGGCCTGCTGGAAATGCCCACCAAGAGCACAGTAGGGAGACCTGTGACCTCATTCTGACTCTTCTTTACCTTCACCTATGAATTCCTTACACATGCATTAGGGCAGAGGGTTCCCAAACTGTGTGTAAAAACCAACTGGGGTGCCAGTTAGAAAAACCCATGTCCCGATGTTTGATTCAGAGTCTCTCTGAGGGGAGTGTTATAGGCCAGGAATCCTGAATTTTCGAAGCACCCCAGATGACTATAACTGGTGACCCAAGGACAGTATTCCAGCAATGAACTCTGTCCATTATAGAAGTAGGTTGTATAGACAAACAAGACAAAACAAAAACCAACAAAACTTTGTTTTTGAGCTAATATAAAATGAAAAATTATGGCAAATCTGAAAACCATCAAAAATATAAAAAACAAAACTCCCTAATAACTCCCACAGTATTAAGTATTACTTATTGCCTTTCCCCCATGAGTAGGTATGCATTTAAAAGCCAAGTATTATGCCCTTCCCAATTATTTCATTAGTCTTTCCTAAGTGCTATAAATTCTTATCAAACCATTCTTTTGAATAACTTTACAAAAACTACTGCAAGGAAACATGACATTTTTTTCATTTTTTTGCTTGAACAATGACGAAACTTTCGTATTTATTACCCCGATCACATTTCCTAGGCGGGTTCAAAGGGCTTACACACTTTGAAGGGTCTTGATATACATCACCCTGTCAGCTATGCTTTCCACTCTTAATTTCCAAGATATTACCTGCCAGACCCATTATAACCAAAACAGCTTACTTTTTCTATGAGCAATTATATAGTTAATATACTGATCATTTATGTTAACTTCAAGTATTTTGATAAATTCAGTAGTGCTTTGGGGGTACTTTAGAAGGAGTATTTTCACTAACAAATATAAATTATAATACCCTTAAAAATTTTAAAGGTTACTGTTAGGAAGAAATACAAAATAGGTGAAGAGCAGTAAAAGCCCTGGGGGTTCCTGGTGCAGGCTGTGCCCAGAGGGACAGCAAGTCCTGTCTGCACAGAACGGGGGAGGGGTCCAGCCCTCTGGACTCAGGGACCTATTTCTCTCGTTTCCAAGAGGTCTTCTCTTAATACCGTGTTTCCCCCAAAATAAGACCGGGTCTTATATTAATTTTTGCTCCAAAAGACACATTAGGGCTTATGTTCAGGGGATGTCCTCCTGAAAAATCATGCTAGGACTTATTTTCCAGTTAGGTCTTATTTTCGGGGAAACACGGTAGTTGGATGGATACTACGTATGTGTCTGAGAAAAATAACATTATCAAAGGGTGAAAAAAAATAAAAACCTCAGTCCCTTTAAATCACCTCTTCTGAAATCCACGAAGTCAGATTTCTGTTAAGAACCACTCGGGGTGGGATGTTTGAAAGGTTTCAGAGGCAGGATCCAGCACCCACATTCCCCCTGGTAAGTTTTCTAAGACTGATTATGTGGTGATCCAGGACTCACCTTCAGAAACTGAACCAATGCCCAGATGTCCACCCTGGCCTACTTATTAAAACCACAGGCAATGTTTCCTAGAATTATTAATATGGTCACATCTCCCTCGATTCCAAGGTACATAAAAGGTTGTGTTTACTAGCCATTGCTCCAATATTTAAAAGAGGGGTCAAGTACGTCATAGAAAGTAACTCCTGGGTTCTTAGGGTTTACCCTAGTATTTTTTTGCCTATTGCTTCAAAATCTTTGGTAGGTTTCCCTTGAAATAGATTTCTACAAACAGTGCTTCCCTTCTGTGTAACACATCTTACATGCATCACTCAGCAATGACTGCCTGACACACAGTGGCCACTAAATCGATCCACTATGAATATTAAATATTAGCAAACATACCTCTACATTTGCTTTAACAGGAGATTCTCCTATTGGGACCAGTAGTGGAATTTCTTCCTCGGCTTCATCTTGTACTTTATTTTGGGCTTTTATTCTGCAGGTCTCTTTCTTTTCATGCTTGGGGGTCTCTTTTTTCTGGGGTCCAGGGTCCTTCACTGGAGTACCATTAGTTTTAGCGGTGGCCTTCTCTGTAGTCAGGGCTGATGCAGCCTGTTTCACAGCACTTTCTTTTCTTTTCTTCTCCTTTTGTTTTTCACGATATTCTTTTTGTTTTTGTATTTTCCTTGCTTCCTACCAAAAAAAAACCAAACGCCATTTAAGTAGGGATACTTTCATTGGAAAATAAATGGCAGGGACTTAGCACTTGCAGCTCTGATTATTCATACGTTCCCTGAAAGGGCCTTGACCTGTACAAGCTCTGAGCACACAAACCCCATTACCAGCACTTGAACCCCAACTCCACTTTGTTTTTGAGTCATATGCACAGGAACATTTTATGTGGTAAATTATAAACAGCAATAATTAGATCGGGTATCTGAGGTATGCAGACACAGGTTTTGTGAAAGTCAATCTCATTTGTAAGTTAAGAATTATCCTAGATTGCATAGTATGTGATGTGAATTGTACCTCAATAAAGCTGTTACCAAAAAAACCAAAAAAACAAATAAATAACTTCTGAGCATTTGTTCCTGTTTCAGGTTGTGGCTGACAATTAAAACAGTAAAAAGTTTACATAGCTAGAGGTCCATTATCCTTAGCACGGAGCACTGTTAAGTAACATCTATAATAGCATCCAAATTCCATTTTAACCAGCAATTCCATCTTCACAAAGCCCTCAATTGAATCTGCTGACAAACAGCAAAAAATCCAGATTTCCTGCTTCCAATAATAGCAGTCTATGTTATTTTGGATATGCCTCCCACTAAAAGTCAAAAGGCAGGGTAAAACTTTAAATTTTTTTTTTCTTTCATAGAAATACCAATGAGCTGATTACACTGTAAGAAATAAAAAATGAGGACCCAACGGGGTGAGCCCAGAATCCATTTCTGCCCAGAGAGTATCTGCTAATCCCTCACCTCTGACAGCCCTATGGCACCTGGGTGTATGTGTGGGGGTGTTGAAGGGAAATCAAATCCCAGTGTCCACAGCGTCTGGGTAGAAATTCTAAAAGGAATCCCCGCTCATGATAAGCTGGGATCCCGGTGAGTTCCACCCTCAGGACAAAGACCATCAGGAAGCAGAATTGTGCAAATTTAGCGCCATGGTTCAACCTGTCATTCAGGGACCCTCAAGCCTTGAATGTGCTTTCAGGTGGCCCAGGCTGAGAGTGGCCCAGGGTGCCCGGCAAACGTAAATGTCAATCCTCCGGAGAAAGGTCCTCCATCCTGCACCTCAAATCATTTCTGCAAATAACTTTCCAAATGCCATGACCATCACACAGAGATAACCAAACACACAAGGAACCAGCAGCAGAGATGACTGGCTGCCAACACCAAGTCTCCTACTATTTGAATTATCAGACAACGATCGAAAAATCATGCTTAATGTGCTTAATTAAGACAAACTGGAAGATTACTTATACATAATAGGAAATAAAAAAGTAAAGCCTATTTGAGAAAGAACAAAACTTCTAGAAGTAAAAAAAATAAAAGCCCAAAATTAAAAAACTCACTGGACACAATATAGCTAAAGAAAGAATGGAAAACTACGGAGGTTGGCCCAACCAAGGGGAAAAATTCCATTTTTTCTCATCCTGGCTTCTTTTGCAATAGTACCTGTTGGCACCAGAAACCAAGAGAAAACTGTTAGCCTAATACAGCCTTAAATTTTGACCATAAATAACAAAGTACGTAAGTAATATTGACTAATCTCGTGTAAAAAGGGAACAATGAGCACGAAAGCACAACCACTGGAAAATTACTGAGAGATGAAAGCCAGTCAGGCAGGATGGCAACCCCGCTCTTCCTTCTGGGGCAGCATTTACACCCTTACGTCCACCCAGTAGATAAAATTCCGCTCACTTTCTTCTTCTGACTAGGAGTGCGCACGCCGTTGGCTTCATCCTGACTGCTCACAAATGAAGAAAAGATGGGAAGGGCAACCGATCGCTCGGTTTTCACGTACAAGAGTTTCACGCTCTCCCACTTCTGAAACAACAACAACAAAAAGTGATATAATCCACACGTTTGGTTTCTTTTAAATGATTGACCAATTGATGCATCTGCAAGACTATACCTCCGGCAATTTCTGTGAAAGCCTTTTCACGACAGCAACAATGTTTTCCATGATGTGCTGAACTTGCATTCCTGTGTGACCGATGCGGATAGTGCTGAAATTTAACAAAGTTGCAGACACAAAAGGTTTTAAAAAATAATGCTTCAAAATAAAGCACAGGCAGGTGAGAAATACAAATAAACAATCCTAAAAAATATTTGTGTAGGTTCTAAATATACTTTAAAGAAAGATTATTATTTTTCATGTTCTAGAAAACGCCCTGCTCCTAAAATGCCCTAACAGGAAGAGGTGATCGAGGAGCTGGCCCCTAACTGTGAGGCTGGGAGGGTCAGAGGGAGTTCTACCTTCATTCTAGAAAACACAGGTCAGTGAGTTGGCCCACAAGCTTTTCTGAGGACAATCACCCCCAGGAGTGGCTGTTTTGAAAGGAATGACCCCTAAGAGGGTTGCTTCTATCTTTATAAGAAGAGGAACCGCCCTGAGCCAGCTGCCATGTCTGAAACAAACATTTCTTTCTCCTACAGTTGTCTTCTGGCCATGAGCAAGGCCATCCCTCCATTTGAAGCAGTGTGCAGACATAAGCCAAGTGGGAAGCCCAGAAGTGCCCAGCGCTCAGCCACTGGGTCCGCCTGTCCCCACTGGCCCCACCATGGGAGCCGAGAGGCAGGAGTCTCAGAAGCAGGATGAGATGGGCTAGTGTTTCCGCCTCCCTCCATTCAGAGGGGGTACTGCCCACTCTGTGTGCCTGCTGCCACCTACCTACAAGCACACCTTGGCTTCCCAGATGGGAAAATAGCAATTTGGGAAGGGGAGCAGAGGAAGGAAGAGAGGGAAAGAGGAAGGGGGGATGGAAAGGTACAGGAAGGGGAGAAGGAAGATAAAAAACGACTGTGTTGTGAAAAGGATATAAAATGGTTTAGGTTTCTTTCCTCTCTCTCTTTTTTCAATTAGTTGTTCACAAGGTTCCTTATGCTGTGGGTTTGGCTTGGAAAAACCTCAGGGGCAGGACACTGTATCGGCCTACACGGTGCCATCCCTTTGTCCCAGCCACTCACCCACCCCATGAAGCAGGCCTCTGACGTTCAAGCTAACTGCTTCCTGTCAGTCACTCCTTTGACGTCCACCTATAACCAAAGAGTTGGGGTCTAGGCCTGACGACCAACTCTTCTCAGCTGCCCATTGACACCCAGTTAAGGGGCTTCCCACCTGCAGACAGAGGAAAAGATCAGAGCCCACTGTCTTGCCCAGTCAAGGCTCACTCTGCCCTACCTGGAGACACTCACTACTGATGGCCTCCCTGGTGAGTAGAGTCAAGACACTTCGGTGGTCCCATTTTATGGTGTACGCGACCACTCAGTACACAAGGGCTCCTGGGGTATCTTTGGGAGGAAGGACCGTATCCTACAGCTCTGCCCTACCGGCAGCTGCCCATCCCCACACCAGATGCCCCAATCAGCAGACTAAGTATTTTATGGGATGATCTTGAACACGGTGAAACCAAGACGGAGGTGGATCTTTACTTCAAAGGATCATATGATGCCAGTCAACATGAAAGCCCCAAAGTCCTATTGTTCTCTAAGCATGAATCTTATTCTCCTTGCTGTGCTCAATCTAGAGGCGCCCTATCCAATAAGGTAACCACTGGCCACTAGCCACATATGCCTATTTAAATTTCCATTAAAATAAAGTAAAATTAGAAATTCAGCTCCCCAGCTGCAGTAGCCACATTTCAAGTGCTCAAGAGCCCCTGGCTAATGACACCTGTTCTACAGGACAGCACTGTCCCAGTGAATTGAACACACCCAAGGAATGGATTTTAGTTTTAACAGAAAGATCTGGTTTCATTAACACGATCTTGTGAAAAAAGTTTATAAAATCGTTATTAAACACAGGTACACATTAATGCATCTTACCTACCTGCAAGAACCACTGCTAGAGATGTTTAAGACAGTCCCGCCGATCGATTCGTTGATCTCTCTGGAGAGGTTCTTGGCCAGAAGGTTTACAGGAACTGGAACCCTAGGACAACACACAGGCGGTCAGAGCGCAATGCATACACAGCTGTAAGTGTCTTGCTGCTCAAGTCCAGTCACTGCTCAGAAACTTACTTCTTCCTCTTATAGAAATGTCTCCCTAGGTGGGAGGGTAAGAGCCGCCTGATTCTTGCATCCGCAAGGAAGAAGTCAAAACTACCCAGGAGGCGGAGCTTGGCTTCATAGGCTTTATACTCCTTTTTTAAAGTTCGGAAGGGGATAATCTAGAAAATGTAAGACAGAGTAAAAACACAGAAAGTTAAGAAACTGATCAACGACAAGCAGAAATACTTGAGCAACAATTTGTGTTCAGCTTTTAAATGTCCTGGAGCCACGGTTTAGTGAACACGTGAGGGCCTAAAAGGTGCCAGGCACTATGCCAAATGCTGGGACATGGACACAAAAGGGATTGGACCTACGCTGAAGAAACGACACCAACTACAAAACAGGGTCAGAAGTGCCAAGTCAGAGGCAAACACAGGATGGTGCCCTGGAAGAATGGAGGGATGACCTACAGGAGGAACTGACTGTCAGATCTTCAAGAGATAAGTTACCGATGCTCACATCGAGCTTTTGGGTTAACAAACCTCGACAGCTCGGCCATCATAGGAAAGATAGAATGCCCTCTACCTACAGCCAAGGAGAATTAAATTAAAAAGAGAAAATTAAATTCTTCGGAGAGAAATACTAGGTAACACAGCAATGTATTACTTATCACTCCAATTGAATCAAATCTTTTAATTGTCTGCTCCCTACCTGAGAAATGGTTTTAATTCCATGCTTCTTCAAAAGCTTCTTATAAAAACGCTCTGTCTTTTCAGGAGTTACATTGGATTCATCCTTAGTAAATAAACAGATCTCTGCTAAATCCGATCGAATACTATGAGGCAAGGGTCTGCAGAATACACAAGAAGGAACCAAGGAATAAAGCATTATTACAGACAAACTGCATGTCTATATTCCACAGAATATACAATAATTTCACTGTCATTTCAATAACCTTCACTCATGTTATTGAAGCAAATACCGAGAACATTTTTCCACCGTACAGAAAGGAGACTTAAGTTGGAAGGAAATCACCACAAATACCCATAGGCCAAAATAGCAATTAATATTTGAGATACAGTAAAAGTTAAAAATACAATCAAAGACACCCAAAATAGTATATATATAACTATTATTTTATATGCTGCTACATATACACATACTAAAATGTGCTAGAGTAATCGACCTCCATCATGACAGTTCTGGCTCAGAACTTGACCTTGCAGAAAACTCTGGAGTCCTTAAACAACATAGCTCTTAAGAGCTGAAACAGAAAACAGAGGCAGGGTTGCCAGATGTAGGTCCCAAATGTTACATGGGACCTACTTATACTCAGAATTGACTTGTGTGCCTTTTTTTTTTTTGTTAAGTCTGGCAATTCTGCAGAGGGAGCAACCCTGACCTAACAGTCCTAGCAATAAGAACGTGTCATCGCCCCTGGCTTCTTTTCCTTAAGGGATGCACTGCCAAGTTCTTAACAGTCTCTGTAAAAAGGAGTCCAGTACCTCAGGGATTTTAACTTGCAACTAACTTGACATAGAAAGATAACAGACTCTATGAAAATACAAAAACTGTTTAATTTATTCTAACCTTTGTTCTCTCAAAAACCGGGTTTCAGATTCAACAGAACTGCTTAGGTTAACTGTCCACCAAACCCCAGAAAACTCGTGAAATTTCTAGAAAATTTAAGCAGGTTTGAATTTGTATGGTTTTTTTAAGGCACAATCACTTAGTTTAACTCAGATTTTTATTTTGTGTTTGCAAAGTTCCCATTAGAAACTAAGATGCGACTGTTACAGTCACACAGAACTGACCAAGCAGATAAAAACAGCACAGGCAGAAAACCAGAACTTACAATCTGACCCTCAGTTCTTTACTTGGAATTTTCCACAATACAACCATTAAAAAGAAATTTTCATTCTCATTCAAAAGCAATCCATTCGCGTTTTTCCTGGACCTGGAATGTGCCAACAGGGCTTCCACTGCCTTTTTGATCTGCAAAGTGGAGACACACAAATAAATTAACTCTAAGTCAGCATTTGCCCTCTCCCCACACTTTTCCCTTTTTTTTTCTGCTCAAATTCTTTTTTAATAGGCAACCTCCACAGCCATGGTTACTAGGACCCTGCAATTTGTAACCAGAAGAATGTAAGACTCCATCAGAACCATCTAGGTGTCCGCTTATACCACTCGTCTGAAGAAAAGCACCTCTTCTACGTAAGACTTGGTGCCAAATCGAACACCCGCTGCCGGTGACGAAGGCAGTGATCCCATTAAATAAATGCCCGCGCGACACATCCTGCAACTAGCATTTACGGAGCGCTTCCTACTACGTGCCAGGCCCCCGGTTACAGCGCTTTCCGGGCATCACCTCCTCAGTTCCTGGAGAGCGGAGGGCAGCAGAGCCCGTTTTAGATACGAAGTGATTGAGGCTTGTAAAAGTTAGCGGCTTGGCCATAGGCAAACGGTAGGGAAGCAGAGCCAAACGCATCTGCCCCCCAAACACCAACCTACACCTGCAACCCAATACAGGGGAGCCAGGGCTGGGGGAAGCGGGCGGCCTGCCGGTCGTATCAAGGAGCCCGCAGACTGCGCGCACCGCGAACCAGCGACCCCTCCGGAAGTTGCGGCGGGGTCTACGGAGGCGCTCGGCCCGCCGCCGGCATCCCGCGCCTCACAAGGCCACGGCCACCCGTTCCCGAACCTCCCTACCCCGGGGCCACGCACCTGCCCTTTGTCCAGCTGTTCCAGTGCGACCTGGGTCGCTAGAGTCGAGGCTGAGGTTGCGGCGGAGGTCGAGGCGGAGGTCGACTCCGAGGCCTCCATTTCGCTCTCACCTCGTGGAGGCTCGCGGGCAGGACCCCAAGGCTGGCTCCCCGAGCGCACGCGCGAACTCAGGCCTAGAGCCGGAAGTTAGGGGGCGTGGCCGGGCTCCTGACGTCATTTCCGGGCGTCGCGCCGTAGTGCTTTGGCGGGCGCGAGCAAACTGAATGTCGTTCGCCGTGCAGTCTGAGTCTCTTCCTTGAGGCAACGACCCCTCATCTTCCCTTTTGCTCCGGGCTCCCGTGAGGCGCGAGGAGCAACCCGGTGACGTCTCGCTCTCGCTGTTCCACGAAGGAACTCGAGCAAGCGCCTGGAGGAGGCGGAGGAGGCCTGTCCACTCCTCCAGTGGGGTCACCCGCTCTCGGTGGACCCCGCCTTCGGGCAGGCGGCGTGAGACGTGCGGGCGAGCGGGGAATCCTGGCCCCACCACTTACGTGCTGGGTGATTTGGGGCGAACCACCTACGCTGTCCATGGACAGTCTCGTCGCGCGCCAGGGTGGCGGGAACCTCGCCGCAGCTAGTGAGGGTTCCGTGGAATCAGGCGTGGGAAACACCCGACACGTCGTCCCGCGCGGTGTGGGGCCCGGACGAGGAGCCAGAGCCAGCATGAGCTTCGGACGTCACAGAGGCGGGAGGTAAGAGCGTATAAACATAAACGTGCGAGCTGGGATGCGTGGGAAAGCCTCCCTCCTGCCTCACGTCCCCAGGTGGCCACTGTCACCTGTTTCTCCTGGACCTTTCCAGGGATATTCTAGGCATGTTTAGGAGCTAGTTACGCTTTTGTCTCTTAAGGGATGGTTGGTTTTAAATTTAATCTTTTTTTTTTAGCACAAATAGTAGCTTAGTATATCCATTGTTCTGCACGTTTTTTCCTCTTAATATATCTTGGAAGTTGTCCAAGTCAGTACATAATGCTTTACCTCGTCTTTTTTAAAGGGCCTAATGGCTTTTTGCCAGGCAGATAAACAACGGTTTATTTTGGAGGTTTTTGGTGGCTATTCAGGATGGTTCTAGTCTTTTTGCAACTAGCTAGGGGAACTTTGAGAGAGGAAAACATGGGAGTAGGAGGCTTTCCATGTCAGTTGTTTTTTTAAAAAAATGCTCCTTCCATGTTGCCAAAGCTGGAGAAAGGGCACACCCGCTGCTGACCTCTAATAAGGACTGTCTTTAATCAACTTGTAGAAGAAATATTCTTAAATCTTTGGTATCTACTCTCACCTGTCTAGTCTACTCTCAATCTAGTCTAAGATTGGATTAATTTTAGCACAGGATTATAAATGGTTACATGAGGCTTCGTGTATCACTGTTTTCTAGTATTGTGAAAAGAGCATTAGGGCTGTCGGATGTGTCACCTGCATTCAAGTTTGAGAACCAGACTTCTGGGCCAAGGGAATGCCATGAATTCAGGTGAAAGAGCACAGCGGTGTTTGGAAGTCGTAAGTGGCTGGATCAGGGAGGACGTGCAGAGGGGAGGACTGGGAGACAAGGCTAGAATGGTAGGTGAAGGAATTAATTATCCAGCTGAGGGCTTATACTTTGGAGAAATCATACAGATACAAGGTTTTTGAACTGGTGCTAAGGAAGAAGAGCAAGTCGTGATGAATTATGCTTTATAAAGTTAATCTGGGTGTAGTATTGGGATGGTTTAAAAAATGTGATATGCCCACACATTCTTTAATACTGAAGCGATGGACCTTCATTCCCTTCCACTTGCGTGTGGGCTGGACTTAGTGACTTACTTCTATCAAATAGAATATGGCAGAAGTGATAGGATGTAACTTCTGAGATTAGGTTATAAAAAGACTGTGGTTTCCACCCTGAGTATCCTTTTTCCCTCCATCTCTCCCTCCCTTTCTCTTTCCTTCATTCATATTACTTGCTCTGGGTGAAGTCAGCTACCATGGTCTGAGGCTAGTCAGGCAGCTTGCCGGCAACCACTTGAGCGAGCTTGGAAGTGATTGTCCCCAATCAAACCTTGAGATGACTGCAGACTCTTGAGAGAGACGCTGAGCCAGAACCATCTAACTAAGCTGCTTCCAGATTCCTGACTCATAAAAACTGTGATTGTAACTGCAGAACCAGCTCAAACTGGCGCTATCCTTTTTCTAACAAGATCCTGAGTTGCTTTTCAGAGACAGCAAACCAAAACCACAAGTCATGCAGCTGAAGCATGCGCAGAGACAATTTTGACCTCCAGTTGCTCCCAGAACCAAACTACCCTCCACCTCCCCAAACCAAAGGACTGGAACATGACTGACCAGAACTTGAACACCAAAACCCTTTCAGAAGCGAAGGGTCCATTGTTCCAGGAAGACCTGGTGCTGAAGTCCCTTACCATATCTTACCATAAATGGCAAAGTTCCAAACCTCTCCAATCAAAATCCGCCCACCAGCACTTGCAAACCAGCCTTACTTACCCCCCTAATCCCTTGAAACTCCCAACAGAAAAAATTTTTTAAAGGCAAAACAAAAACTCACCCTAAACCCTGGATCGGGAGACAGATTTGAGCCTTGTCTCCTGTCTCCTTGCTGGCAGACTTCACAATAAAACCTTTTTTCTCAAAAGCTGATGTCAGAGTTTTGGCTTCTGTGTGTGTTGGGCAGCAAGTCCGTGCTTGGTAACAATGTTTGTTATTTAAGCCACTGAATTTTGGGGTGATTTGGTACCCATCAAGAGATAATAGAAGTTTGTAGACTTCCGTCTTCAAACCCATCAACTGTGTTGACATTAGTCCTATTAGAACCTCACACCCAACAGGTCCAACCATGAACTTATCTTTCCCTCAAACCTGCTCCTCCTGTATTTTCTAAGTCATTGGTATCAACTGCCTAGTTGCCCAAGCCAGAATATGGGAGTCGTCCTTCACTCTTTTCTCCCCATCCCCCAAATTAGTCAGTAATAGTCAATAGTCTTTTTTATTCCTTTTAAATATATCTTGTATTTATCCAATTCTTTTTATCCCTCCCACCTTGCAGTGCAGGCTTTTTCCCTAATAGTCTCCTGAGTTGTCTTCTTACCTCCAGTTTTGCATCTTGTAGTCCATTCTCTGCCCTTCAGTTGGAGGGAAAATGTGATTATATGAAATCCGATCTTGTTTAACCATGTAATACTTAAATGAATTACAGTAATTGCCAGCCAGAGTAAACATAGTGCTTGTAAAGGAACAGTATAGGTAGTCATAGAGCTGACTGTGTTACAGGAAAACTAAATTATCTTGAGCCAGGTATGTGAATTATTTTTTAAAAATAATACATATGACATCTCGGAAGAAATCAAGGTAGAGTGTGCACTTCTAATGGCCATCATTCTGCATTGGGAAGCATATATTCTTCACTACAAAGCTATAGCATCCAAGGAATTGATGCTGTTTTTCTGCTTTAAGATGCATCAATAGAAAGAACTTACGTGTCTGAAACTGGTTCCATGGGCCAAGTGTACAATTCTGTATTGTCAGTTTCCTACCCACTGCAGTTATAGTGCCTATGTATGGTTTGATGTCCAAACACATTAAGAAAGTTGTTCTTTCAACAATGAACAAAATGTCTTGTGGACATGGTTGGAGATCTGGTTATTTAACAATAGAAGTGTGGGAAATGTCAAACCATTTATTTGGAACTTTATATGAACCCCTGCTTTGATAGCAAGCTTGCTCGTAAGTTTTATTCAAGCTAAGGTTCATTTAATGCCAAATATCCATTTGGGACCATATCCCACAAAGGACCAAATAATAAAACCTTGACGTGATTCCTTTTTAAGCAAGAACCCATTCTAACTCAATAAGAGTGTCTATAGGAATGTATTGCTGCCGTTCCATTAACCACTGTGTACACTGCCTGTTTATCACTAATTTCTTCTTGCTCTTGCACAGTAAAGAAGGGCAAGTACTATTTGGTCTCTTGAGCACTATTTAAAATCCTGAACATAGAGGTTTGTAGTTCTGGCAGTATTATCATTGATGTTTCCCCAACTCTGTTCACATACAACCACATACTGTGATAGTTATTTGATTTATTAAGCATGTCTAACTTCTATAGGGTTGCTGTTTGTTAAGATTCAGTCATATACACTGTACAAAGGCCTTGCATACTGTACGCAAGCAGAGCACACGTTTGTAAATTCCTTATGTGACAGCTTATTAGATCCGCCCAATAAATCTGCTGGTAGATGGTTCCAGTACTTGATACAAAAATAAAGGACTGTACAGAAAACGAACAGATGCACTCATAGTATGATACAATACAGGTGATTACAAACAGACAAATCCTTCGAAAGGGTAGTTGACAGTTTTTATTATTACAAAAGCAAATATTTTTATACTTCAGTCATTTGAGTAATTCCAAGAGCAGACTAAGTAAGGGCTTAATCCTCACACAGGCACCAGTCAGGCACAGTAGGTAGTACAAATCATGAAAGATTTCTTCACCTTGGATTCCCATAATTCCTACCTAGAACATTCTGCCGTGCTTTGGAATTAGGTTAAAAAAAAACCTCAGCAAAAGCAAATCTAATCGATTCCCTTTAATTCTGCCTTTTTTCCTTTTTTTGGAGAGCTAGGTATTAACCTTCTGTCTAGTGAAAACTGGTCACTAAATCCTGGCCTGAGAGAGAGCCACATTTCCTTTAGAACAAAAAGGTGAAACTAGCTAAACAAAGTGCGTCCATTTCTGAGAGCGCAATGTGAGTCCATAAAAGGCAGACCTTCCGAGCTCAGACCTCGGTTGCACCTAATTCATGGGCATGACCACCTGAGGAAGGCAGGCGCTCCAGCTCAGCACAAACACTCTTCCCGGGCAGCAGGAAAGGAGGTAGCCTTAGGCTGACCTCTGAAGCGTTCAGCTGGTGTGCCTGGCTGAGGGGAGCCTCAGGAAGCACAAAATGTCTTTCACCTCTGCTGCCCACAGACCTGAGGTTTCCACGGTAAATGTTAAATGGCGCAGTGGTATGTGTAACAAGGCAGAAAGACAATTATTCCAAGGGCTGCTTAAGAAATCCTGTGTAACTTTGCCTAATCAGACATGGTGCCTAGCTGCTTTCCCTTATATTGGAGAACAAAAGGTTTTAATCTCCATTTCCACACTTCCAGGGCCCTTATAACATTCCTTACTAAACAACTTGGCTAGCATATTACTGTTTGAAGGAAGCAAAGGATTACAGGATTCAAAAGTGTATTTACTGAAGGGGAGACTTAATATGTTCTAGGATACTGAAAATCAAAAATATCCTAGAGCCAAAACCATTACAAGCTGAACCAAATCTACCCTATCTGAATTCTGAAAGTAAATTGGTTCAAATGGAATCCACTGAACTACATACAGCAAAGTAAAAACATTTCCTATTCCTATGAAATCTAACGGACTGCTAAATTTAAATCTAGTCTTTTGAGTTGTGCTATGTAATTACATTTATTTAACAAGTTGCTGCCATGGCAAGATCTCTAAAGAAAGAAACAAGATCATGTATATTAGATGGCATCTGCTAGAGTCACTATGTAATTTGCTGGAGGAAATAAAAGCCTATGATTTGGAGACAAAATCGTCCCCTAAATCCTATTGATTGCCATCTACCTGACATGTCTGTGAGAGGATTAATGGCACAGTTTATTCTGATAAGGTAGGCC
This sequence comes from Rhinolophus sinicus, assembly GCF_057876585.1. NCBI lineage: Eukaryota > Metazoa > Chordata > Mammalia > Chiroptera > Rhinolophidae > Rhinolophus > Rhinolophus sinicus. The sequence continues at coordinate 7,485,213 of NC_142510.1, read as the reverse complement.
AACACGGAATATAACACTTAACCTACAATCAGAACTCTAGTGCTGGAACCAGAAGTTTCACAAAGGGTTTAAAGTTTGCAAGTTGCCTGATAATTAAGAGCTGTAATAGAACTGTATCTGTCCCTTGACTACCTTAAATCCCTGCCCAGCGCAATGAAGCGATGGTCCATGAAGCAGCCATCCATGGGGAAGTCCATGCCAGTGAGGAAAGGCGCCAGACTGCTGTCGTGTGGAAGCTCATCAAAGACCACGGAGGGAGTAGTCAGAACTAGTGTTCCTGAAGGCTGCCAGGGGTTTAGCTGATTGTTTTCAAAAGTTCATCATGGAAGCAGGTTTTGACCATGGATAGGGCCACCTTTTTCTTGGGCTGCAAACTTGCACCTGTTTGAAAGTATGACCCAAAATATCTGCAGCACTTCAGCTGAGAGGATGCTGGTAACTTCAATGGCATCACGTTCAAAGTCCATTCCGCATTGTAAATCAGTTCTTCAATTTATGTAACTAGCAGACAAGCATGAATTACCTTGTTACAGGAACAACTTGTACTTTTACAATTTACACAGTTTTTACATTCAATTATCACATATTTCAAGACTTTCAATCCAAAGCAAATATACATGGGCTTAATTATTCAAGAACTTCACTATTTGTTATGTAAGTTCATGGCAGTGCATACTCCGTCCAACTCTTCTGGTTTGATTTTACACATAGTTTCCCTGTATAAATCCTTTTTGAATATTAAAAACCAGGAGTAGGTACTGTATTTCCCTCCCCTTTAAATAAGGGTTAAAAATGGCAATTAACGTTTATTTCAATGATCTTAAATTCAGTTAATGAATTTAAAAAACTATAAATAACCTAGCATGAAAGTTATATAAAGAACATTATTAAAGCAAAGAAAATTGTGATTCTAACATATCTATGCTAAAGATAGAGGAAAAAATATTTAGGTCTGTAATACTCTAAATCTGTAGCCAATTACCCTGTTTTTGCATTGTCAGCCACATAAACACACTTGCACTAGCAGAAGACAGAATGACAGCAGAGGAATTTGTATTGCTTTGTCAAGGTCCAACATCTCCACACACTGCCAGTTCATTTCAGATATTTACTTCCTCATCCAAGTAAATAGCCAGTGTAGTTTAAAATGCAGCAATTTTATGAGAATACTTCTCCAAAAAACTTCAAAGCCCATAAAGCATATGGTGTTGGTTAATTTAACAGTGAGGTTTCTTTTAAATAATCTAATTATTTGCACAAATGTGCAAGAATCGATGAAATTTTTCTTTCGTAACTGCATTTATATTTACCATTTATTTTTTAGAGGTAGGTCCTTCACACTTGATACCCCTGCCCTTTTACTGTGTTGGCAACATGCACATAATATTCTAAAAGTGTAAATGTTTTCATAGCAAACATAACTAACTGGTTTTTTAAAATATGTTCAATTTAAAAATGGAAATCTTTGGAAATAATTTCAATGTGCTTGAGCTTTTAAAGATTCATTAAAATCCAAGCAATTGCTAGTATTTTGTTATTAACTTGGAAGTACAAACAGTTATGTACTGGTTAAAACTCCCACATATCCCAGAAAAATAAAAGCCCAGAGATTTGCAAAATAAAATTCAAATTTCACGCAATAGCCATGAGTGTAGTTGTAAGAAGCTACAGGACAGTAACTTTGCTTTGTTCATAGATGTAGCCTTGTTCATGAAATGAATGGGAATTCTATAGTTAAGAAAACGGTTAAATTAATTTCCAGGTTTTGTGACTGGAAATAGTTTGACTAGACTTTTTTTTGAGGAGAAAGATTACAGGGAAGGGACATGTCGTTAAATATATAATTACAAAGTATTTTATTTAGCGATAAATCACAATCTAAAAAGCCAAATCTTTGATAAATGGCAACACTCAAAATCAAAAGAGGCTTCTAATAAGCCCAGAAGTCTCTTCCATTTCCCATTTATTGTCATTAAAAATTTCAAAGTTATCCTTCAACCTAAAATCACCATAATGCTGCATTGTTTCATCCAAATCATAGTTTAACAAATTTCAACTGTATATTTAAGAAAACAGTCAATTTTAAATAGTCGAGAAAAACTTACACTGTGCTTGATTCTACTTATCACTGTTAACTTTAATATGTGCAGATTCTGATGGTTCTCAGTTCATTTAGGGCTGGATGAGATTTAACTTGAACCAGCAAGGACCATCCACCCTTAAAATCAGTGATACAAGTAGTAAACTGAGTAATTTGTAGAACTGGCACTTGCAGTTGATAACAGTTTTCATACTAGATGCATGCAGCTCTTATAAATTCTAAAGGAGGCATTTTTGCCAGGTCTCAACATGCTTTCTTTATTGTAAATTCCACTCATTTAACAAATTAATGGAATTTTCTGTAGGGGTACAATTTCATTACGCTTTACTTAATAAAAACTACAGTATGATGTTCTTTTAAAACAACTTACTGTAATTAAGAAATCTTGTCAAAATATAAATTGGCAGAAAATAATTGATAAAGACCTAATAAAGCAGTGTCACAGTTACATAAAGGTATTTAATTGTATGTATGCATTACCATCAAAAGAAGGGGTCAAACTAATTCTCTCCTTTAATACAAACTTGAATATTGTTTGTAAATGCCTCATTTAAAGTAGTGGATAGGGAAAGGGTTTAGAAAAGTCCAAGTAATAAAATGTATTCAATTACTTGGTAAAGTTAAAAAGCTAATGCAACAATTACATCCAGATAAAAAACGTTATTCAAAAGCAATTCAAATACCGAAAAGGGTTTCAAATTGAACATTTTATTAACACGGTAGTTGTGTCTTTGTAACGTGCACACACACTCGCACACTCAGAATGATCTGCCTTGGGGGGGAAAAGACTAAGTATGCCTAAGGGGAAAATGAAAAATTAAAAATTTCTGTAGGTTTTCATTATTGTAGGCAATTATGTCCACATCACTTACAAAGCTATTGCCAAGTCTGTCCAAGGAAGCAGTTTGAGAGGGGAAGAAAAAAATCTTGGGAAAAATTCAATAGTGGCATAGCAGAGCTCTCAATATGAGAAAGCTGACATAATGTGGACTTTTGCTGTGAATTTTGTCTTTGCAAAATATGGGGAGAGGTTTGTCAATGGGCAGAAAATAAGAGAAGGCGGTGTGAAGTAGGCTTTTGCAGTCAATTTTCCTCACAGTATTGTGCAGGGTCATCAAGAAAATGCTTAGTCTTTCTCTGGAACCAATTTCAGAACTTTTCCAATTGCAATGGTCTTACCTAAAAATGAAAATTAAAAACAAAAAAAAACACCTTTTCAGTAGTTGACAGCAAGGCTATGTAAGGTATTAAAGCTTATTATTTTAAATCATAAAAATAATGTTTACGATGTAAATTACTTATTAACTGGCTTTCCTACTGAAGGCATGATTTCTGATTAGGCAGTCTTAATAAGTGGGTCTTCTAAGTGGGAGAGCGGAAAAGAAGACAGACACAATTTCTTATATCAAAAACCTCTACTTGGATAAGTTAAATGTGGGACATTGGTACAATGGAGTACTATTCGGCAATATACAACACATGCTATCACCTCAAAAACATGCTAAGTGAAATAAACTAAAGACCACAAATTCTATGATTGTATTTATATGGCTCGTCAAAAAAGACCAATAAGGAGAAAAAGATGATGTGGTTGCTTAGGGCTGGGGGTAGGAGTAGGGAGTGACTGTAAATTGGTGTAAGGGCTTCTTTTTAGATATTCTAAACGTTCTAAAATTAGGATGTGACGACTGTACAGCTCTGTAAATACAATTCATTGAACTGTACACTTAAAACAGGTCAATTTCACATATGGGAATTATTTCAACAAGCTGTTAAAAAGGGCTCTCTGTCTTGTAAAAAACCTAAAAGTCAAGCGACTCTTTAGGAAAAATAATTCATGGGGTTAAGAATTCTTGCTATATTAATTTCCTCTGATTTTATCTGGTAACTAAAATTCTCACTTCGTTATATTAATAGGACAAACCGTTTGTCCCAATAACCAGTTTCACTATCATCAAGAAGAGTTTTTAAACTAAAAAAATGTAAGGCCTTTTAAATAAAATGAATACGAATACCATCTTTATACAGAATTCTCTGAACTAAGGTTCAGGGACCACATTCATCATTATATTCCCAGTGTTTATTTCCGCACAGTTCTTGCCATGCAATATATATACAGCCAATTTTTGCTGAATGGAATTGGAACTAACATGTGAATTGACTATTCCATATTCCAACTGAACGATAAAGTTTTACGTAAAATTTTCCAGTCTTAAAAATAGTTATCTAAGTTGACAATCCATAGAGAAATGTTTAATAAAAATCATTTTGTTTTCATGATACCAAAGAATTTCATGGCCGCCAAGATAGAAAATTACAGCTGTTTGAATTCACTCAGAGGTAGGCAGAAATGGAAACATACACACATGAATATTAAACCTCTAAAAATAGGTGTTAAAAGACTATCAATCTATGTATCCCTTTTATTTCCACCCCCATATGAGTGTAGTGAATTTATCATATTTGATTTTACAATGATTTCTTCTGACTACAAAAATAACAAGATGTATATCTCAGATCCTTGCTTAGCAAAATCTTGAAAGGGTAAGATAGGCTTTAATCACACACATTACAAAGGATTTCATCACAGAAATGTCTTTTTTAGTAAATAAATGACTCTCGAAACCAATTATTTAGGAAATATCAAAACTCTTCCTCCAGAGCATTACTGCTAACATGTATGGTTAATTCTGTCTGCTGTTCAATGCATTTAATTCATATTTATTATATGACTATATATTATAGAATATGCATCCAAGTTCTCTATAAACTAGCTGTAATGTGCACTATACTTGGATGAAAATTACCAAAGCTGAGCATCTTAGATACATGACACGACATCGATGTAAAGGCTTACCCTCATCTCTTAAGGTAAATCGACCCATCTGAGGGAAGTCTTTAAAGGTCTCAAGGCAGATGGTTCCTGCTGTCCTTAAGCGAGCAATGCATACTTGATCTTGTTTCACAAAACGGGGTCGAGTCTTACTTTTTTCTCCTGATTTCTTGTCTACCAAGCAAATTAAGGCCTATCCAAGAAAAAAGGATGAGAAGACATGAGAATAATGGCAAAGAAAATAATCTTTAAATTAAGAATAGGAGTGCAAATAAGAGTACATCACTATTGCCAATCAGAAATTATCCCGATTATCACGAAATGGTCTTAAAACACACAAACAAAAACTCCAATTATCTTAAAACTTACTGTTATTTCGACTTCCTCAATGCAGGTATGAATATGCAGCACTGCATTATAACCCGGGCAGATGATGGATTTGTGCTCTATAATCACTATCTGTCAAACAAACAAAAAGATTCACATCTTTATCTGTAGGGCAAAGGAAGAGCTGAATGTGCTCAAGTGCCATATAGTATCACAAGAAGGAGTAACTCACCATCTTACGCCAACTTATTTTTGTGTTAGAAGTGACAGGTCAGGTTTCCTGACCTCGAAGCATGAACTCTGATATCCTTACCCTACTCATCTCCTTGGCGAGTGCCCAGTCGAACTTTAAAAACATAGCAGGCAGACTTTCTTCTCTGGGAAGGCTTTCCTTTATACATCTCCCAAGTAAGTTAACCACTACTGCTCATATGCTACTGGGGTTTTGCCCTCCTAGATATGAAATTATAGTTTTATCCATTTCTCAATATCCAAGGTCCAATATCCAAGGTCCAAAAAGTATCTGGCATCTAAATCTAACTTGATTAGTTGTCATACCTTGTAACAACTCAAAAATTCTGAGAGCTACACCAGTCATTTACTCTTGTCACTGTCCTGGGGAGGTCAGGTTGCAAATAACATGGAGAAATTGTGCATGTTTTCCTGTCTGGAAAGTTATTTGCCCTGAATGAGCAAACTATGACTTCCAAGGCAATGTGTTCTACTTCAGGTGAAAGACACTGAGCAAAATATAAGTAGTGATAAATATAAACAGGAGATCAAAAATAAAAAGGAACTTACAAAGAATACTACCTACCCCAGTAAGACCTTGTACCACCTTGAAGACCTAATGTTTGCAAGATGTACATCATGGCTGTTGTGACATATGTGATCATATGGCACGTCACCCGTAATCAGGACAAAGAATATTTAAATTCTAATTTCATTTAGAGAGTAAAGATCACTAAGACAACTGGCTTACCTGGGCATCAAATGTGCGTCCAGAATGACAAAGATTATTAGGATCACAAAGTATGAATCCTGGAAGAATCTCCTCTTCTTCAATTCCTTTCAGTCTGATTTTGAGGTTTTCACCTGGGGCTACAGAATCAGTTTCTACATCATCCGAAAGGATTCCAAGAACTTCCACGTTGTGCTTAAAAAGAAACCAAGATGGAGGTTTTCCGACAGTCACTGCATTATAGCTCATAAAACGACCTGTTTGCTGAGTGGTTACACGTCACATTTCTCTGTGCTTGTTGATTAGCCAAAATACTTACTACATTTGTATGACATGAACTTAATGAAAAATCATATCCTAGAAGTACAACTGCCAATTAAAACATTAATTTGTCATCTTTCAATAGCATATCCTAATAATTTCCAAATAGAACATTATATAATCTAGCATTTGCCTTTTCAACTTTTTCAAAATTAAAACATTAAGTTTATATGGTTTTTTAACTTTATATAGATACAATTTTTATTACGGAGTTTCCAGGATTTAATAGACATAGCTTCCATTACTTATCACTACCCAAGAATGTACATTTCAGAAGGGTATACATCTCAGAAGTAATTTGAACAATTATGTTTAAAAAGCATATTGACTGTTTAATGGTACAAGGTTTCATTTTGGGGTGATAAACTGTTGTTGCACAATACTGTGAATGTACTAAATGCTATTAATGATAAATTTTGTCTTTTACAATAATTTCTTTAGGAACCATATAGATGGGGAAAATGTTAGAAGCAATACCCACAAGTATTCCCTTATTTTACTCCACTTCTGCCCTTGGTGATAATTTACATTTTTAAAACACATACCAGAAAACAACACAGCCTTCAAGACAAAATGAGCTATCTCATGACGGTAAATGAACTGTGGAGAATGCAGCAGCATTATATGCCGTATCAGAATTCTACAAACTGTCACTTGCTAAGCTCTAGTAGCTTTACCCCTCTCCCCAGTAATGGTTTTCTTTTCCAAAAGGTAACTTCTACCTTAATGATACCTGTTTATTGTTTTATTGGAATTCATTCAAGAAGTGAAACAGCAGTATTTGTTAGGTAAATTCTTTACAGCAACAGGACAAAGGGGTAGAAACTTAACAGTTCTATCATATACAAACTAAACAAGTACTGTTTTTTGCTCAAGTAATCCAACACAACAATCCTTTCTCTGCAGATATGGCCTTTTTTTATGGCTAAACACAATAGCATTAGTATGAGATTAAGTTAATCCATAGTTATCAAAAATTAAGGTTGAGACCAACAACTTCTCTTACTTATGAAAGGTATTCAAGATAACAACTTTCCCATCCTCTCTAGAGATCCAACACGTAGCTGTACAAGGAGTGATTTTAGGCTACACTGAAGCAATTTGATAGGGACACATGTTACTATTTCTAAGGAAAGGAGTACCTGCAACTGTCTTCATGACGTCCCTGTCTTTTCTGAGATGACTGCGGTACGGTACCCTGTCTCAGTTCAAAAAGTTTTGGACCCAAGTCTGCGATTTGTCTGACATTCCTACAGCATACGATCTTAAATGTTTCAGCCCACGTCCCTAATAATGTACGAGCTTTAAGTTTATACAGATATCCTTGAGTATCTCAGCTTCTCAGAAATGAGCATTCAGATTACTGCGCTGAAGGAGGGAAAAGACACTTTGCACTAAACTTGCAGATTTAGTTACCTCAACTTTTATATTTCTGTGTACAAACTCAGAGCCATTGGATTTGTAAATATCAGAGCAACATTCAGAAATTCCATCACACAAGATAGTGTTTTATCTTCCAACATCACATCTTTTGCTTCACCTTCCTACTACAGCCCAGCATAGGAAGTAGAGGAGGGATGCGGGTATTAGAACCATAGGCTTCCAAGGACTCCTTTTAAGAACCAAGAGTTAACAAGTCAGCAACCTAGAAAAGCTCTAAATACCAATCTGTACCTTAGAACAATTTTGTAAAATATCAAAGTAAAAAATGATCAATTTTTAATTTTACTCATTAACTTTTCAAATAATTTTTAAATACTGGGGTAGAATACAGAACATAAAATTTACTATCTTAAACATTTTCGTCAGTCCAGTAGTATTGAATACACGCTGTTATGCAATCAATTTTCAGAACTCTGAAATCTTTTAATCTTGCAAAATTGAAACTCTGTACCATTAAACAACAACTCCCCATTCCTCCCTCCCCCAGCCCCGGCAACCACCATTCTACTTTCTGTCTCTATGGTATTTTACTACTGTAGGTACCTCACAGAAGTGGAATCATGTATGCATCTTTTTGTGACTGGTTTATTACACGGAGCATCATGTCCTTAAGATTCATCCATGCTGTCGCATGTGTCAGAATTTCCTTCTTTTCTAAGATTGAATATTCCACTGTACGTATGTGCATTTTGCTTATCCATTCATCCACTGATGGATGACATTTGCTTCCACCTTTTGGCTACTGTGAACAATGCTGTTATGAACATGAGTGTACAAATATTTCTATGAGGCCCTACTTTCCATTTTGGGGGTTATATACCCAGAAGTGGAACTTCTGGATTATACGGTAATTCTATGTTTTAGTTTCTTATGGAACTGCCACATTGTTTTCCACAGCAGCTGCCCAATTTTATATTCTTGCCAACAGTGTACAAGGCTTCCAATTTTTTCACATCCTCTCGAACATTTGTTATTTTCTGTTTTTTTCATAGCAGCCATCCTGATGGGTGTGAAATGTTACCACATTTCGTTTTTCATTTACATTTTCCTAATGATTAATGATGTGGAGCATTTTTCATGTGCTTTTTGGCCATTTGTACGTCTTTGTTGGAGAAAAGGCTATTTAAGTCCTTTGTTCGTGTTTTTAGTCAGGTTTTTTTGTTGAGTTGTAAGGAGTTCTTTATATATTCTGCATATTAACCTCTTATCAGATTTATAATATGCAATTATTTTTCCCATTCCATATGTTGCCTACCCATTAATTTTCAAATGTAAAATAATCTGGTATCTGTATCTTTTAAAATATTTAACTCTGTTCCAGAGACTCAGGAGGACCAAAGTGAACTGAGTAAATTTTTAAGGCTCACTTAGCCACAGGATATACGACACCTGCCCAGTAATCAGTATAAAGTGACAGCTTCCACAGAAAACAGGCACTTCGTCTGTAACTACCATGTTTCCCTGAAAATAAGACCGGGTCTTATATTTATTTTTGCTCCAAAAGATGCATTAGGGCTTATTTCATATTATGAACATCCTGAAAAATCATGTTAGGGCTTATTTCCCTAGCACGGTAGTAAGTTAAAGCCCCTCCCCTATACTTACGGCCCCCATATTAAGTTTACTTGCCTGTACTGAATTGTACTTCTTTCTATTGCAGTAAATACTCATCATAAAACTTATCTTTTAAAATCATTTTACATTGTACAATTCAGTGGCATCTAGTACATTCATGTTGTACAACCATCACTACTATCTAGTTCTAAAACATCACCACCCCAAAAGGAACCCCCCATTCTCCCTCCCTCAACCCCTTGCAACTACCAATCCCCCTTCCGTCTCCATGGAGCAAACTGCACTTCTGTGACTGCTCTGCAGACAAAACCGACCCATTATTTTCATTCAGTTGTCACTGACCTTCAAGTTGCAGAGTTAATGATCTTACAACAAGTAGGCTTTCAAGTAGAAACACTTTAGAACAAAGATACCGTGGTAGGGTACGCTAATCTCCAATGCATGAGGCATCAGGACCTCCAAAGTATAATTTGTAAGGTGCCAATTATACCTCAACACTATACTGGTAATGGGTACTTTTTCTAATTCACTGCGCCTGAAATTGAAAATGTCACTGAAATCTAATACTCCTGGAGTTTCTGATGATTCAGGTGTTTTCCTATATAAGCAACATCTTTGGAGTTGTTAGAGAAGCCCTCTCTGGAAAACAGGTAACAGTTTCTTAGTAACACGTCATCTGCAAATATCACCAAGTAAGCAGTCAGAAATAAGACAAAGGAATAATTCATGGAGATTTTGCATGTTTTACTAAAACCCTCTCCAATGATGAAATCACAGTAAGGTAGGAAAGAGTCAAAAAACCCATTTATGAGAAAGGCAAACCTTTTTCTCTTAAAACAAATTAGGAACATAGCTTAGACACATTATTTTATAGTGTCCAAAGAAAGAAAAAGAAAGCTAACTATAGCGTGATTAAAGCTGCATTTTCATCCCAGGCCACTTATTATACTAACCCACCAGTGTGTTAGCGGAAACAACGCACTTAACCACTCCAGATCTCTACTTCTCATAAAATCATGGACTTGAAGTTCTCATGGGGCATCTTTTAGCTCTAACATGTTGTTGATACTGACCTCTCCCCATTTGTTAATGAATAACCCCACATATTCTTTCTTAAATTTTGTACTTGACATTAGTAAAATCCCTGAGCTTTTTAAAAGTTCTGGCCGCTTGCTAGTATTTTCAAGAGAAAAATTAAACAGGAAAGAGCACTACAGATTCTTACCTTGTTTGGCATCATCACAAGCTGCTGGCCTTTACAAATGGATCCTGATTCCAGCTTTCCCAGAACCACAGTGCCCATATCCTATTGAAATTGAAAGTGAATAATCAAGTTTCAGATTTTCATTACCACTCCACAACAGTTCAACCCAAAGTGAAATCTTGAGAGCTTATTCACAAAAGAAAATCACTAGATCACGTGGTAGAATCCTTAGAATTAATCTTCAATACAGGATCGCTAACAAATACTCTAATATTTGTGTCATAAGCATATGCACAATTATAAAACTTTAGCATGGAGCTAATGAAAGAATAAAGTATTTGAGGGGGGCAAAACATTATATATTGATATTGCAAAACTTAAAAAATCAAGTTGAAAATCCAGCTAAAAATAATGACAACTATTTTTTAAAGACTAACATTCAGTGTTGGTGAGGCTATGGGAACCCAGCACTCACTGCTGGTGGCAGTGAGTCAGCACAGTATGTTGGAAGGCTATTTGTTACTAGGCATCAACTTGAATGTGCGAATCCTTGGAGGCCAGCAGTTTTACTTGTATGAATTGCTCTCTAAAACATAATCATTGTTGGCTCACTGGGGAACAGCTGAAATAATTTAAGCTGGTTGAATAAATTATGGTCCAGCTATATCACTAAATGATACATAGCCATTAAAAAGAGACATCTGTGTTACGTTATTAAAGTTGTTTCATAATTTAAAACAAAACACAACATTTCACCACCCATAAAACCCAGTTTCTTGAACATTTGGGTACCTTGTACTTATCCACAATTGGCAGCCTGATTGGTCCATCAACTGATCTATTGAAGTTTGGCAAATTATCCAGATATGGAATAAATGGTAATCCACTGAGAACACAACAACAGCCATTAAAGAGAGGCAACATAAATATCAAAATTTTTAGAAGTTACATGACTAACTTTATACAAAAAATGTGGTTATTACAATTTTCATTCTATGCAATGTTTAAATGTCCTGGTGTTTTTAAAGCCATGTTTACAGTCAATATTTTCTTAAATTACTTATTAAGAAGTAAACTGTTTTTTAAAGGAAAAAAGGTTACTTACATGTACCAAGGACAGAAATCTGACTGCTCTTTAAGATTTGCTCCAGTCAGTCCTGAGCAGGGCATAAAGTGGATGTCCTTTTTGGGATTGAAGCCAACTTTTTTCAAAAATGGCACTAGTTTCTCTTTACATTCTTCATATCTATGAATATTTGTAAACAATTCAATTATAATGTAAAGCAATTGAACTCTAGTTTCATCATTAAACAAATTAGTTACGTATGTATAAAAACCCAGTAAGACATCTGAGTTTACCTCTCGTTGCTCCAATTCACTGTCGGGTCATCCATCTTATTAATGAGCACAATTAAGTGTTTTACACCTGCTGTCTTTGCCAACATTGCATGTTCTCTTGTCTGTCCTCCTTTTTCAAATCCAGTTTCAAACTCTCCTTTCCTGGCTGAGATTACCTAGTCCAAGAAATCAAATAATTTATTCTTACACATTCAGGCACACCCTTCTAGCAGGAAAACATCTTTCCTTTCTGTTTTACCAGAAATTTTCTGTAAGAATGTTTATAACATACATGAGTTATAACATACATGCTTTTGAGTATCGCCAACAGTGTCTAAATGGTTTAAAATTTCAGTAAATGTTTCTTCTGATCCCCCAATTTTCCAAAGTTTAGTATACCTGTACATTTTGCAATTCAAACATGTATGTGATTCAGTGCCAGTACACTGACCAAAAGGAAAACAACTGTAAAATGACAGAAGGCACCAAGAAAATATCATTTCTCACTCATTTTTGTACCCAGTACCTATTAGTGGGCTTGGCATTTAGTGGACACTAAGTTCTGACACAGTAATGGATAATAGCAATGGCAGAGGAAAGTTGAAGCATACTTTCATAAGTAAATCAAATTATAAAGATTTCTTGAACAGATCAGTGAGACAAAAGTGAAAGTTGTGACCGTATATATTACAGTTCACCACAACCTAAATTCTAGCTTTTAGAAGGTAAATTCAAATATTTAAAATTGAAATGGGGCTGCTAACAAATACAAAGTTGAACTGGAAATGTCTTTCTTACCAGTACAGCCAAATCAGCTTGAGAAGCACCACCAATCATATTTGGGACAAAACTCTTGTGGCCAGGGGCATCTAGAATGGTGAAATGCTTTTTTTCTGTTTCAAAGTAGGCACGACCCACTTCTACTGTTTTACCCTTGTCTCGTTCTTCCTGATTTGTGTCTAAGGCCCATGACAAGTACCTGAAATAATTTTAAAATAAGAATAATATTGATAAGGACACGAGAATTTTAAAGAGATGCTTCTATGATTAAAGGTGTAATCGATGACATCCAGCTTTATGTCCATCATACAACATTTAAATCAGGAACAGGACTGGGGAGAAATGAAAATTAATTGACTAAAACTTGTGTTGTTGTGATTCAAACATATATCCAGTCAACTACATATTCTAGAAGCAAACATTGTGTATTAAAATAAGCTGACAACACACACAGAAGACTAGTTAGTACCAATGCCATTATCATCATGAGTTAAGTAGTAAGTTCCTTTATATGTCATTTCATAACCACCTGGCACAAAGTATAACACAAATAATGTCTGTCTAAGGATATTTTTCAAAAGTGAAGGCCACTAACCTGGTATTGGGAGCAATAGTTACTTGCTAAAAATTATTTCAATATTACTTTGCCATGTAAAAATTACTTATATAAGTTCAAACCATCCATAATAATAGGGGTTAATTTAGATCGCCTCATCTGTATTTCTCTGTATATAATCCATTTTTTGGTATAATATTATTAGAGGATTTTCCCCCTTAATGGAACACTATAATAAAAAAAAAACACAATCAATGTCCCATTAGGATAAAACTTGTTAACTTTTTAAAAATAAAACAGATAAGGCTAGAAAAAAGAAAAAAGCTGACCTTTTTTATCACCAGTCTAGGCAACCACTGTCAATAATTCCTTCCGTTCTTTTTTCTTTCTAGTGTTTATTTATATAATGATCATATCCTAAGTACTATTATGTTTCCTGCCTTCTCTCCAAATTCCACTGTAACACCAGTTCTACTCCTGGTTACTATGAAGTCCATAAATGCAATTTTTAAGTGGTTAGGTAATGGCCCGATTAAATGGATGGTTTATAATTTATTCAACAAATTTCCTGTTACTGGATGTTTCCAAATTTCTCTGTGAGTTTTGAAATCATCAGGAAATGATCTACTGTGTAGTATGAGGGGAAAGGAAACTTTTCCTTTGTTAAGACACCATTTTAGACATCAAGAACTTTTAGTAGACTACAAAAGCATTAAGTCGGCAGTGTTTCCTTAAAAGTAATTTATAGGGTCATAAAAGTTTACTATATACCAAGTTTCTCTGTTTTTTTCTTTAGCTTCTCTTTCATATTTCTCAAGCGTCCGTTTGTCAACCATTCCAGTCAAATACCTAAAAGTGTTTAAAGAAAAAAGAAGTAAACAATTACTCAATGAAATTAGGAAAACTTTAAAGCACTCGGGGGGAATTTCAACTCCAGAAAACAGCTATTTTAAAGTAAAGGTACCTCAGGTAGATGCTTAAATCAGGAAGTTTCAGTAGAAAAGATATTTGCATAGTCTCAAATTAAGTCCCACAAAATAAAGAAGAAAAAATAATAACCTTACAGTAGAGAATCCTGGTAGAGAGCACCTCACCAAGTAATTATGGCTAATATTACCAATAATAAAAAAACATACCGAATACTGACATCATTTACCCCGATAGGAGGCCCTGAGAAGAGCACAACATATCTTCTGTGATATTCTTGCCCCAAATGACTAACCTCAATCTAATTGTAAAAAACATCAGTCAACCCAAATTGAAATATAGCTTTTAAGTGAATAGCATTCTTCAAATTATAATGGTCATGAAAGGTAAGACTGAGGAAATGTCGCGAATTGGGTAAGATTAAGGAGACAAAACAACTAAATGCAAAATGGAATTCTAGAACAGAAAAACGTTAGTGCGTAAACTGGTGAAATTCAAGTAAGATCTATAGTGTAGTTTACTGTAGCAATGTTAACTTCCTAGTTTTGATGACTGCAGCATGGTTATGTACCGTGTTATCATTGGGGTAGGCTGAATGAAAGGTGTTCGGGAATTCTGTACCGTTTCAGCAACCTTTTTGTAAGTCTAAAATTATTTCAGAATAAAAGTTTTTTAAAAAGCAAATGTAAACACTCTAAAAAGAAAATGATTCCAATAGTGTCCAGGCAATTAAATTTTACCAATACAGTTCAATATTTAATATTTTACAAATATTATTCTTCAAAGTGAAATTATTTTAGCATAATTCCTTAGTAATTCCAGTTCTTGCTTTCATCTCTGTGCTTTCTGTGTAGTCACCTACAATGCATGTTTCTAACCATTTGAATGTAGAATCCCAGTGAAATACCAATGAAAATTATAGCCCATAAGCAAAAAATATACATTCTTCTATAACACAAGGTCAAATGGGTCTGACACTTGCATCCATAGAGCCTTAGGTAAGGATCCGTTTAATAGCCTGCTTTAGGGTCGTTGGGGAAATCTTCAGAAGTGAGAATTGGCAAGATCACCAGTCAAGATTATTTAACAAGGCAAGACAATGGTGATATACCCTTCTAGATCCTCTGGCTACACTGTTTGAAAAAATGGGTCTCATTTGGAGTGATTAAATATTTAGGACCTTTTAATAAAAAAGATTTTTTTTTTTTAAAGAGGGCGCAGCTCATGGTGGCCAGTGTGGGGATTGAATTGGCAATCTTGGTGGTATTAGCACCACGCTCTAACCAACTGAACTAACCGGCCACCCCTAAAAAGATTTTTCAATACTAGAATATGTATTACTGAAAGCCAACCATGGTGTTTTCATATCTCGATAGCTTCTATAATATAAAAAAACACCTTAGTATGTTAGCCAGAGTACCTGTTTTTGATTAAATCCACATAAACTTGAGTTGATGAATGAGGAAAAACCAGTTCCCCCCATGCACAAGATTTAAAAGCTGGTTTCAGTATTCCTGAGAAAATTATATTCAAAGACTAAGATTTCCTATAAGCTAGGGTTCTATATTAGTTTTTATAAAAAGCATAAAAGACAGCTTTCAGAACTATATTTAATATTACATGACAGTCTGACAGTGCTAACAAAAGAATTTTAGTGAAAGCCTACAATCCATCAGAAAATACTAAGAATGATCACATTATAAAAATTATTCCTTAACATCAGCCTTCCTTACAGTTAATGTCATTTTATTATTGTTTTTAACTTGGGGTTACCCGTTTTATCTCCTTTGCATGATTTTATGAATGTTTACAATGCCCAAAATTCCTTCAATCCAGTTAATTATTGTTTAACAAAAAATACAGACTTACATAATTTGCCCTCCGATGGTTGACTTGCCAGCATCTGAAAGTAACAACATCATCAACAACATGCAAAACGTAGGTGTCAAAATATTTTTAAAAACCAACCACTATATACATTAACACACTAAAGATATGGTTTAGTATATATAATTAAATCTTGCAAAAGCAACTAAAATTAAAGAAATCTAGGGCATAAGCCCTGGTTACCCTCTCCCTTGGAAAATGAAGCTAAGGCCCCCTATATAGCTCAGTAATGATTTAGAACTACTGTACTGATAAAGAACAAAATAATTTTTGAACAGATTGCTCCCTGACCTTCAGCTAAGAGTACAACAGCAAGAGAATATAAATTACCCAAGGGGAGCCTCAGAGGAGAGCAAAAGTAGCCTAAGCACGGTGACTACATTTAGGCATCTGCCTTTCCCTTTCAGCAAAGAGACAGATGTTCCTTTACACATTTTAAAGGCGTTCTGGCAACTAAAAAACTAGAATGGTGTATCATCACATACAGGGGAAGGCAGGGAAGAAAAAAGGTCACATAATTCTGTATTTTCTGTTCACAATTTTGGGGTAGGTCAGATGATTAGAGAATATTTGAGTAAATCAAATGGTTTGTGTGTATGTGTGTGTGTGTGTGCGCGCGCACGCGTGCTACCCAGCAACCTGATTCCAATTTATTAATTTCTTACATCACACAAAATTAAACTACCTAGTATGGTTAATCCCATAAAATGAACAAATGAAGTTCACACACAAAATAGGCACATTTCCTGGGATATTAACAGACGTCATATACGCTGAGCCATCATCAGTGGACTAATTATGCATTACATGCAAATACACTGAAGCTTATTTCCTTCTAGCTTCCATGATGTTACAATATTGTTAATCCCCACAACCTTGAAGACAAAGTATTGGCAATTTTCTGCCAGCTAAAAAAATCTAGAAAGTAAAAAATCAAGACCTTTCAGATTAATTCAGTTTAGTTTCCCTAAACATCTCCAAGTAACTAAATAAGATGTTTTCTGTGTGATGTGCCCAATATCTGGTCATTTCTGACCATGGCTCCGAGTGCAGCTTACCGACATGCCCAATGAACACCACATTTACATGTTCTTTTTTAGGAGCACCGGGCGGCGCAACCACAGATTTCGGTTTTGGAATTTCCTCTTCCTCCTCCATCATTTCTTGGGCATTTTCTTCTGGAGGCCTTCCATCTCCCAAGGAACCAACCCCTGACTCTGCTTCACTTATTTCGTCTTTGTGCTCCCATGATTCTTCTGGGGACATTTCTGTCTCTCCATTTTCTACTGAAACAAGGCATTTTAACTTAGTATTCTGAAAAAGATTTATAATGTTTAAAACACAGAAGCTTTCAAACAACAAATGGAACTTTGCACACTTAGATCCATTTCCTAAGGTCTAGTGACACATAAGCAAGAAAATCTTTCACAACAGAAATGGATAATAATAGCTTTCAAGCTGGCCTCACTGCTGACATCAGAGCTCTGACTCAGACGATGAGAGATTGCTATTTTAACAAAGCCTCATTTTCATAAGGACAAACAACATATAAACAGGAGATCTAACATTCCTAATAGTCCTGTTATTCCACTTTTAAGATGCCAACAGTAGACAAAAGGGAAAGTTTAACATCAGAACACAGGAAAAGTGTGAAAGGATTTAGAACATATTTTCTTTTTTCTCTGCAAGTAGTAACTCTGGCATCAACTTTATTCATCGCCTAGGGAATATGAAGCCCTTAAGAGTAATAAAGTTACAAAAGAAAATTTTTCACAAAGTAAATGGAACAGGTACAACTATTTAAACTGACTTTAACATTCCTCCACTCAATTCTTTTATATTTGCAATCATTAAATTTATCACAGCAGTGTTAATGCCCGATTAGTTCTGCTTTCTAAATCTTAAGAGCAAGACTTAATGTCAGTTTTAATGCAGGCATTCCAATAATCATAACACTTACATTTATTTGCACCTTAAATCCTGAGAGTGAAAGAGTTTCTTATTACTGTATTAATATGGTCAGAAATTTTCTTACCAACAGGTTCTGAAAGTTCCATGCTAACAGCTGAATTTGAACCTAGACAAGAAATTGAGATATAATATATATTTACAAAACAATATCTAGCTTTACGCACCATAGACAACTTAATGTTTTCTCAAATTAGATGGTCAGAGAATCACATCATAGAAAATTACCTTCACATAACAATGACTGTTCCTCTTGAGAAGGTTCCACAGGTGCTGTTTAATAGAAATAAGTTCTATTAAAACTTAAGATCTATACATCAGTTTTACTTATATTTTTAAAAACAGTAAAAGCAAGAGTTCAAAACACAACAAAAACTTCAACTTCCAAATTCAGACTAATGGCAACTCACTCAGGTTTTCAAATTAGAAATCACTATCTTCCTTTTTAAAAATCTATCAATCACTGCCAATTAAAACATTTTAAGTAACTGAAGTGTATTCATGAAAGCATGCTTATTCTTTTAATTTGCTTCGTAAACTTTTCCTTTACAGATATTGTAAAAGTAATCTGTAGCCCAGCAGAGATCAAATTAGTAAGTTTTGCTCAACGAATATACTATATTAGTGCTCTAGATTCTCTTTTGGTAGCTCTAGCTCAAGCAAGCTATGATTGGCCCTTTTTAAGAGTCTATAATCATACACATTATCAAGATCCTTGAATAATTACTTGATAGCAATAAAATAAATTACTTCATATAAAAATCCCTGAAATACACATATAAGCCCTGACAACATCTCAGAAAAGGTAGTTACAATGGTGCCAGTTTTGAGTTATATTAGAATTCTAAGATCAAGCAACAATCCAGTTTCCACACCACAAATCTACTTATGACATCACTGGAAGAGACATGTGAGAAATATATACTGATACCCAGTTATGAAGTCTATTTTTTATGTTTGATAAACTTAAAGGATACTCCAATATGAAAGTGCCCTTGCTTTAAAGTATCACCAAGATACAAAAAGACAAAGAATTTGAATCACGTGAATCCTGCACACCAAGAGATAAAGAATAATTAATTCATAACCGCAAAACTCATATTTGAAATCACTGCCCAGAATGTATTAACACCTGTAGGAGTCAAGAAAGGGTTTTGGACCCAATCTTCAATAACACCCAGTGTTAAAGAAAGCAATTTCCTGTCCCTGATAAAGGGCAATTGGGATTTTTTTGATAGAAGTGACATGTCGAGTATCACTCAGGAAAATCATTTCTTCTGTCATAGCACATAGATGAACTAGAGAGGGAATGAAGCCACAAGCAGAAAGACCAACATCACTACTACAAGAAAGCATGCCATTAGGACAGCTGAGCAGTGCAACCAGAGGGGAGGGTTAAGTGCAAAGATAATGGACACAACATCTGACAGGAGAGGAAGAAAGAGTGCAAGGCTAAGATGACCTCGACCTATGTGACCGATTAGCGGGATAGGAGAAAATCATTTGAACTAGGTTTAGAAGGGAACAGGGATTATACTTCAGATATAATAGAGATTTACTTTTTTTTTGTTTTCCTATTACAAAGCAAAGTTTATGGGTAAGGTAAGGAAAAATCATTTAATTTTCTGAGAAAGCCAGGCAGTGCTAAGTGAATGAAGTTCATATGCCACCCTAGAGAGGGAGGAGGCAGCATGGGGTAGTGATGAGAGGCCAGATCTCAGCTGACTCCTGACTTTTAATCATGGCTTGTCACTAACAAATTGTGAGATGTAATTATTTCACAGGAATTATGGAAATGACATGCCATCCACCTGACTGGATTGTTGCGAGGATTAAATGTGAGAATACGTTTGTTTAGCATCAACTGAATAATAGCTGGCACCTGACACCAACAAATGAGTCTTCACCCCATAACATGTACTATCAATTCAATTTTATCAACTCCTATGTACTCAGTATCTATTATGGGCCATACAGGATATGAAGCACTCACAGATCCGTGCAGCGCTGGAGGTGGCGTGGAGGTGGGGGCAGATCACCCTCACTCCAACTCATTGTCACCGAGCTTATGTGCTGAGTGCTGTCTCATTTAAATCCCACCCAAATCCTAGGCAATACTGTCATCACTACCGGTACCATCGAATGTACAGATATAGCAGACTCAACTGGGCTTTTCCAAGTTATACAAGTGCCATCTTGCCTTTCCTCAAACAGCTTTTGTTGAAAATCACTCAGTAAAAGTGAACCGAGTAAGTTATGAAGTACAGTATTTTAAGGCAGGAAAAAGATTCCGACAACTGGTATGGTGGGCTCTATCACCCACTAAGATATCCCCCAAACTGTAACTGAGTTTCTCAAAACCAAACGGTACATACACCTGGCCATCTAGTTCTACCACCAAGCCTTAGATTTACAAATACGAGTATACATGCATAAGGTCTAAGGCACTTCTCAGGACAGTCACATCAGTCGTGAGACCACCTCCATGGCTGCATAATGCAGCATAATGCAAAAAACCTGTTCAGGGTTTTAGTTTTCAAAACACTCTACACTTATGTTTGTCTTAAGTTTGTAACGCTCACAGAGGCAAAGACAGAGTCAAGTACCACAAGCAATGAAATGCTTAATACACATAACGATGATACTAAAGGGCTCAAACTAAGAAGCAGACCAGAGTTTAGCTGTGCTGGGAAAAAGCTTTCCACATACTAAGATCACAGATCACATTATAATAGACCTAATGACAATGACAGCAACATTTGCCAACTGATATTTTTCAAATCATGGGCCAGAAAAATCACAGATATAGCAAGATATTCTTTAAACTTCTCAATATTGTTGAACCCAGTCTTCACACATGCACAGGCAACCCTCTCCCTTCATCTCCTCCGGTCTTACTCAGAATGCACACCACGTCCCGGTTTTCCTGACTACTGATGAGCAGGGGCTTAGAATCCCCCCAGGCCCAAAGTCACTGGTTCATGGTTAGCAAACAGATGACCACTAGGGCTCGATTTCTCAGGTGCTGCATGGTTCACGTCTGCTGGTGAAAGAGTAGTTAGTAAACCTCCTGAGGAATGAAATTATGGTTGTGGATCTTCCAATGGTATCTCCATGTTAAGAAACACACCCTTATCAAATAGTCAAAAGAAGGACAATTCTAAGTGGGAAAGTTACCTGAGTGTACCAGTGAATAAAACCGTCATACCCCAAATTAAAAGGAGAAGCTAATACTATTGTTTATGATAGAGGAAGACTAATGAGCTGGCTGTGATACTAGGTATATTACCACAAATTTAAAAACAAGGACAGATTTTACCAGAAGACAGGCAACAGTACTACCTGTGGTGTAACGTAGATGATAATCTGGATTTTTAAACTGTTAGTTAAAATTTGATCGTAGTGAGTGAAATAAGCCAGCCAGACACAAACGGTCACAAGTTGTATGATTCCATTAGAATGAAATACGCAGTACAGGTGAAGCCGTAGAGACAGAGAGCAGATTGGAGGTTGCCAGAAGCTAGGCGGAAAGGGAAATGGGGCGTGACTGCTTAATGGGTATGCGTTTCCTTTGGGAGATGAAAATATTGTGGAGCTAGATATTAATAATTATACAAAACTATGAATGTACTCAATACCACTTGACTGTTTGCTTTAAAATGGTTAATTTTATGTGTATTTCAGCTCAGTTTTTGAAAATATAAAATTTCTTTCCTTTTTTTTAAAGATTTGTTCATGGATCAGAGGACTTGAACACGATGACTATTTCACCAGCTCATCGATACAGCACAAGTTAGTCAAGGACGTCCGTGCGGTAAGTAATGAAATGCCATCATTTGATTCAAAGTATGTTTTAAACACAGGTGTTTTGCCAATTCTTAAAAAGTGCTTATTAATCCATATTTCGTAAATCAGCAATTTAAATCTGTACTGCTTTAGATATAAAATTAATCTTTAATCTTTACACACTAAACAGTGCTATTTAAAATAGCCATCCTAACTCAAATTTCTTAGTCCTGTTACCTAAATGGTGTGTTCATTAAAGGGAAAAAAAGAGAGAAACAGTGCGACAAGATTCCGTCCAATACAAGCTTCTGCAGTAACAGAAACATTCCGTATCTGTGCTGTAATGACAGTCACTAGCCATGTATGGCTATTAAGCATTTGAAATATGGCTTCTGTGAGGGAGGAACTGAATTTTAATTTTTATTTAATTTTAATTAATTTAAATAGCTACTTGTGATTCTCAATTATGGTACAAATTTGTCTTACCGGATTTTCTATTTCTATACCACTCCCAACCCATCCCATCACCCTAAAGGACTAATGGTCTCTCTTCTGAACGCCTCTAATATATGACCCTTCTTTCAATTACAGCACTTTTATTATTAGTTCTTGTTCCCTAGGAGATTATATAGCTTCAGAATGACTGTGGTTTTCTGAAATATGGAGACTTTTCTCTCTACTCTTGTAGTCTCCAGGGTTGGCAGTATACTGTATAGAGTAAAAACATACAATTGATTTATACTGAATTAACTTCAGTAGTTTTCTTTTGAAAACTACTAGCCCCTTGTAGTCTTATCACTTCACTTTTCTTACCATCCCTAGTGTCTACATGTTTACTGCATTTCCATTAGGGTTCAGTAGAGTAAAAACAATTTCATACGGGCCAATTTTCTAAGATGGGTTTTAGAGAAATACAATATCCACGACATATTACAGACTGAGTAAGTAAGTAAAAATTCTCTAGCACGCAGGTAACCATATAGTCTTACCAAACTTGCACGCTGAGGTATTTTTCTCCCTCAGACAATACTGGAATATAGTAAAAGCAGACCTCCGAAAGAAAAGACCACAGAACACATACAAATATCCATGGTGTTGCTTTAATTACCTAACACTCTAAAAATAAAAAGGCACAACACTACAGACAGTGAACGGAGCTGTTCAAAGTGTTTTCTATCTTCATTTCCTAAAATGCAGGAAGAAGCAATTTCAAAATATTGCTTTAATTAGAACATTACCACTCTGCTAGTACTGAGACAAACATGGAGACCACGCCGTAGTCCACAAACTCATGGGCCCAGTTTCTGAAAAAGTGTCTCAGCCAGAAAGATCTTTTAACATCAAATCACAAGGAAAAGACTAGCAGAGTCAGTATTACTAGAATAAGCTTTGAAATCAGACCTAGATTGAAGCCTAGCTCCTGCGTTTATTCATGGATTCACCTTGCTAATTTATTTAACTTCTGAGCTTTAATTTTCTTATCTATAAATGGGCCAACAGTCCCTATACCTCAAGAGATTGTTGTGAGGATAAGGGCATATTAAGCACATGGTAACTGCTCAATAAATTATTACGAAGCATTTCAAAGCCCCATAATAATTACAAACACTTTTTTTTTTTCATTAAATTTATTGGGGTGACAATTGTTAGTAAAATTACATAGATTTCAGGTGTACAATTCTGTATTACATCATCTATAAATCCCATTGTGTGTTCATCACACAGAGTCAGTTCTCCTTCCATCACCATATATTCGATCCCCCTTACCCTCATCTCCCACCCCCCACCCCCAATTACAAACACTTTTAAGAATCAAATATAAGAAAGGCAATTCCAAGGCCGCTTGCTCAGAAAATCCATACTGGTTGTAGTAATTAGCTCTTGGCAAGTTGTTTTCCATTGTTAAACAGCATGGTGTGGTGGAGAGAGCACTAACCTTGCAGTTGGCAAATTTGAATTCTAGACTCAACTGTGTCATTAATTCTTGTGAGTGACCTTAGGCATTCACTTCGCATCTCTAAACTTTATAAAATGAGGAGATTGTATTACTGCTGCAAGGGTTATGTCTATCTCTAACACTCTAAGAACCTACTTATTCCGTCGCTAAAGCAATGCCACGTACCAATACTTATTCCGTCGCTAAAGCAATGCCACGTACCAATACTTATTCCGTCGCTAAAGCAATGCCACGTACCAATACTTATTCCGTCGCTAAAGCAATGCCACGTACCAATACTTACTCCGTCGCTAAAGCAATGCCACGTACCAATACTTACTCCGTCGCTAAAGCAATGCCACGTACCAATCGGCAGAGTAACTAAGTCCCCTAAGTTCCCTAAGTCCTCCTGCTCCAGCCATTCAAGCATGAAATGAGCCCAAATCTAGAAATTTAATAATCAGTAAGTCAAGGTAGGAAAAGAAGTAACACTCCAGGAAGAATACTTTTCCCTGATCTCCTCTGCCTACTCTATTCCGTTTACTGTGCTACAGAAGCCTGAAAAATCCTTCATATTACAACGGTTATTGCAGGTATCTGTTATAGGAAAAGGAAAAAAAATCTAAAGCCAAGAACCTTATCTGTCATCTAAACTTATCTATCCATCAACAGGTAACATTTAACATAACAATAAAGTGTAAGAATCCATCTGGAGGAAACAAGCATGACTACTTTCATTCTGTTATGGTCTCTACTCTGGGGCCCTGAAGAGGTCCCCTTTGAAACTACTCAGTGATGAACAAGCATCCACCAAGTAAGGATGGCTGCATAACTGTGAATAGACTAAAAATGAATGAACTGTACATTTTAAAAAGGTGAATTTTATGGTATGTGAATTATATCTGGATCATTAAAAAAAAGAAGAAAGAAAATCCCCCTGCACAGTAACATTCAGCAAAACCCAAACACTACAAAACAGAACATTTCTCTTTAAAATTCATGTTCCACAATACAACGTAGCACATTTTGGAGACACATCCTCCTATGAGGACCTACTGAGGACTGCTAGTTTATTCTATACTTATTTTTCAATGGCAGTGTTTAAAGGTGTTAAGGATAGAATGGTGGAAAGAACACTACACCATTACTTTCGAAGTTGTGGCTGTTCTAAAATCCAAGGGCTATGGTCTGAATGTTTGTGTCCCACCCAGCCCCCTGTACCCCCAAATTCTAAAGTTGAAATCCTAAAGCCTGAAGTGGTATTAGGTGGAGCCTTTGGGAGGCCCTAGGCCATGAGGGTCAGAGCCCTCACACATGGGAATAGTTAGTGCCTTTGTAAAAGGCATCAGAGAGCTCCCTTGCCCCTTCTGCCCTGTGAGGACACAAGTCAAGTCTAATATCTGAAGAGGGCCCTTGCCCAACCAGACTGGCACCCTGATCTCAGATTTCCAGCCTCCAGAACCGTGAGCCATACATTTCTGTTGTTCATCAGTTACCCAGTCTGTAGTATTTTGTTATAGCAGCCAAAGGACTAAGACCCCAAGTAACCTGAGTAACACTGCTAAACCTGTTTCTCATTTAATTAAAAACAACAACAAAAAAAACAAAAAACACTGCATAGGTGCAAATCGGAACTTAAAATAAGTACAGTCTATCACAGAAAATGTTTGTTCTAGTACATGTAATCCTTGTCTTCTGTATTTTCATCCACTTCAGGACCTCTACTTGAAAGAGCATGCCTTAGCCAATCCACGTGGGTATGTAGAGGATGCACTAAAAAGAATGACACTTAAGTGGGTTCTACTTAATCATTTCTTTGGAACCCTATATTACATTTTTAAAGAGATCCTAGGTCAACACTGAACTTGGCATGGCTGGAAACAGGCGTAACCAGCAGCCTTCCAGGGAAGGTGAATGACAGTATACAAAAGCATCTTCCTCTACTGGTTGCTCAAGGCACCCCTATAAGAAGTAAAGAAAAGAAGGAAGGGAGGTAGGGAAGGAGGGTGGGAGGGAGGGAGGAAAGGAGGAAAGAAGGAAGGGAGGAAAGAAGGAAGGAAAAAGAAACAAACTAGCCCATTTTCAAATGAAATAGATACTCATCATAGACAGACATATTTTAAATCATTCATTCTAGTGCTCTATCTCTAGACACCTTCAAAAGCTCTCCTTGTATCTAGTTTAAAAACACACCCACCACAAATTTCAGCTATGGCTTAACAAAAGGAAACATGCTAGCCCTACTGTCTGTTTCCTCACTATAAAAAACTGCAAACTTTATGGTTCCCCCTTTATAAATGTCAATCTAAGTGTTATTTCCATTTTTTCTCCTGCTTCTTCCAAGCTTAGCTCTCTGCTCTGATGATGACCTGAATGGACTGTAACATGCAATCCAAGAGTTGCACCGAACTTGGGACCTCAATTTAGAAAATCCATTCTTTTCAAATAGATATCCTACAGAGGATTTTTTTTTTTTTTAACATTAACTGATGTTTTGTAGAAGCAGCTGGTAAAGTCAGTAACACCAAAACAGGTTTCTGATAAAAAAGAAAAAGTTGACCATAATATAGGGGCTTTTCTTATAACCACTTCCCTACACCTTTTTACATCTCTAACTTCCAGCAGTGCCACAGAGAAAAGGATTAAGAGTAAAATTGCAAATTAGCAAATATCAGGAAGAGGAAAAAGTTCTCCTGCGTAAGAGGTAATGCCTAGTCACTCAACAATAACCACCACTCCACACTGGCTGATGGCTAGATAGGCTGGAATTGCAGCTTTAGGTCTAGCTAGTGTGGTGCTGGTGGCTCTAGAATAAGGAGGGAGGGACAAAAAGAAAATGTCTGGATAAACGGGATCTGCATGATAAGGTACGGGAAAGAAGCACTTTTAGGAGCTGGTAGGTGACGTAGTTTAGATAGGCAAAATGGCTTGATCTCAGCAAAGAAATAAAAGCTAAGTTTCCTTGTGCAAAGGGAAAAACATCAACTGCCCACAAGTAAAAGAAATATCAGTCACTAAAACAACCAAACCCCAACTGTGTGGTCACATACGTACTTTGCAAAAGTTATTTCTCCAAATTTTTTGCCCCTAGAGAAAAAACTGTAGCAAAAGTTTCTCAAGAAACCAAACTCAGAGTTATAATGTCCACTTATCTAAGAAAGACTACTGGTTGGTCAAGTCTCCCCTGTAAGTATTATAGTTCTATATAACACAGAACTCAAAAAAGAAATCAATCTGCTTTCACAAATTGTTGGGAACGGCTATGATCCTGTCCCATACTCTGACTATAATGCAAGGACTTTCAGCCTTTTCCTTTCTTTTTCTCTTTAAGCCAATACTGACAGTTCCTAAAATAAGCACCTTTATATAGGGAGAATACTTAAGTTCACTCATTTGTTATTCCTACAAAATCAGTACCTGAAAGCATGCTATCACTTAAGCAGCCCCTAAATACAGGAAGATTTTTAAAGATCGAACTTAACCACAGAAAGTTATGTGTGGTAGCTATAGTTAGAAAAGCACGTGATTATTAAGTTATAACAAACGCTCGAGTGTCTGAACATACTAATTACTGACACACGAACAGAGAAACAGTGAGGTATACCAAGCAACCTGAATAAGGTAAACGATTTTAACGCAATGAAAATCATAAACGTGTCACTGACAAGGGGAAAAGTCCAACTCCCCCTTAAGAAAAAGGGCACACAAATTAATGTAGTTTCCCACCCACATTAACATTAAGTGAGGAACTCTAATTTTGTGACACTCTGAGCTTTACGAGCTTACAGGATGGTAAGGATGAAAAAGATCTTTGTATTGATAGCCAACAGTTTCTGCCGGATCACAAGACTGCAATGCATCTTGGGATTCCTACAGGCCGGTTCGGTGCCATAGACATTTAACACGTAATCACAGCTTCAATAATAGAAATTACAGCCAGAGACGCTCTCTGGCCTAGGCCTCAGGTGAAGGGAAAACTCGAGCATTCGTCCTCCCCAACTCCTCGAATTTCTCCACCTCCAACCAACAGACTCCTGACTCCATCTGCCCTCACTGCTAGGCCTCGCGTGGCTGACCGCCGCCGCCCCCCGCTCTGTCCCCTCCGGTTCCCACATCCAGTGGGTAACTGTGGCCCTCGGGGGAGGAGAGGGCCTCAGGCCCCGCCGGTGTCCCCGGCGCGCCTCTCCCGCCCCAACGGGCCCTCAGCCGCGGCCGCCCCACGCAGGCCGCCCCACCCAGGACTGGCGACGCCGCTGTCAGCGCCCCACGTGCCGTCGAGCCCACGGCCGCGCGTCCCCTGGCCCTGCGAGGCGCCGCCTGACCGCATCCCATCCCCACCCCATCCCGGTGGGCGCCGGCCCCCAGGCCGCTGCTCCCGCCCTAGCAGCCGGCCTCCGCCCGCGTCCCGGCCTTTTACCCGAAGGGCCTCCCGCGCCGCTGCCGGCTCCGTGGTTGTTGGCGGTGGCGCCAGCTGAGGGAGGTGGCGGCTGGGCCGGGCCCCGCAGGAAGGACGGCACGAACTCAGCGGCGTGGACGTTGGGCACGAAGGGTTTGGCGTTGACGTTGAGCTGCCGGCTGAAGGCCGCACTGAGATGTTCACGCTGGGCCTCGGCCGCCGCCGCCGCCAAGGGGCCGCTGGCGCTGCCGGCGGCGCCGCACGGCCCCGGCCCAGGGGCTTCCATGTCTGCCTGGTCCCAGCAGTCGGGCGCCGAGTCGCTGCTGCTGCTGCCGCTGCTGCTCCCGCCGCCGCCGCCGCCACCACCACTGCCCGGATCCATGATCGGGGGGGCCGTGTGTGTGGTGAAGAGAGGGCGGGAAATGGAGGCGGGGGCGACCGGCCGGGAAGGAGCAGGCCGCACTGACCCCGAGAAGCGGCGAGGCAGAAGGGCCAGGGGCTAGCGACACAATCCCCGGCGTCGTCGCGGCGGCAGCTCGGGTCTCCACTCCGCACACGCGACGACGGCGGCGGTAGCTCAACCCTCCTCGTGTGTGCGAGCGGATCTCCTCCCACCCAACCCCAACCACCTCCGACCGCCTCAGCGCCAACCCCACGCCCGGCGCGGATTGAACCTCGCCGCCAGCCGTACCTTCGCCTTGGTAGTCTCGGCTCTGTCCGTTCCCGTTTCCGGCTATGGAGCGCAGCTGAAGACGGAACTACGAGTTCCGGCAGAGCCCGCGCGACCCTGTTGCGGTTTTCCCGGGGGCCGACGGGAGTCGAAGTTCCGGGGGCCGGAGCAACCGGAAGCGACTCGGGCTCCCAGCAAGCAGTGCGAGGGGGCGGAGATCTGGTGGCAGCTCGGCGGTCCCAGCTGTCACCGAGTGGGGGCAGGGGCTGGGGCAGCGGTGGCGCGACTGGGCGCCGGGCCGCGGACAGCGAGCCTTTCAGCCCCTGGGGGTGGCCCGCCGTCCTGTTAGGCACAAGATGGGGGGAAAACGGACAGCAGTTCTAATGTGGAAAAAACCTCTCAACTCCTGAAAATTCCGTCCTTCTCATTCACCATCCTCTCCGCGTTCTCTGCCTCACAGTCTCGCTACCTTGTTCTCTTTCTTTCCACCTTCTCCCCTCCCCCAGCCAGATTTTGCCCTACATTTCAAAGCCAACGCAGAGCGTCTTTCATTTTATGTATTCATTTGGTGGAAGAGACAATAAAACCTTGAGACATTATAACTTATACTACGATGTGGCTCGTAAAGCGCTCGGGCCCAGGCTCCGCCCGGCAAAGGGGATTATTAACTGGAACTTTCAATGACTCACTGTTTGACTAGTCATTCAAAGCCTTCACCCAGATTTTTCCATCTCGTCCTCCTCCTGGCCAAGTGCTTTGCAAATTAAACAGCGAGTTGCCATATTCCTTGATGGAGCCAACTGTACCCAACTAACAGCGTTATTTTCTTTCATTTTTAACACGGTTACTTTGATGTGTCCAGCTTCTGTATGTACCATTAGGTGCAGTGGTTTTCTTTTG
Organism: Rhinolophus sinicus; assembly: GCF_057876585.1. NCBI lineage: Eukaryota > Metazoa > Chordata > Mammalia > Chiroptera > Rhinolophidae > Rhinolophus > Rhinolophus sinicus. The sequence goes on along the minus strand of NC_142510.1, from coordinate 7,455,304 downwards.
AGCGGTCCGATTCGCTCACATAGTCTGAATTGAGTTTAGGTGAACATGAGAAAAGAATGAAAAAAAAGAAAGGAGAGAGAGAGAGAGAGAGAGAGAGAGAGAGAGAGAGAGAGAGAGAGAGAGAGAGAGAGAGAGATACTTAGACCCAACTGCATGAAGTAGGAAAATAACGTGGCTCTGAGGATCCATTAAGTTTTTCTGAAATTCACCCCTGTAGAAGCCCAAGCAGAGAAAAACATTTTTGATATTTTTCTGCAAGGAGTCTAGACAGAGTGCAACTAACCTGCTAGTAATTAATAGTATGGACACACAGAGAATAGATGTTTCTTAACAACCTTATGTTAAAGTCCAAAATGTAGGTCTAAATATGAATTTTACTTTTAAACATATGTATTTTAAAGATAAAACAGAACTCAGCCTAATGAGACAGGTAAAAAACAAAGCTGTCAGTTACCTTTTAAAACAAGTCCTACACTAAAGTGGTTTGAAATTGTGTTTAATATTAAACAAACAAATTTTATGTATTTAAAAAAAAATTTTATTGGGGAACAGTGTGTTTTTCCAGGACTCATCAGCTCCAAGTCAAGTCATTGTTTTCAATCTAGTTGTGGAGGGCACAGCTCACTGGCCCATGTGGAAATCGATCTGGCAACCTTGGTGTTATGAGCGCTGTGCTCTAAGCAGCTGAGCCAACCAGCCGTCCCTGTATTTTTTTTCTTTAATACATGACACTTGGGAAATTGACCACTATAGATGTGGAAAAAAAGCAAACAGAGACCTCCATTATAACAAAGCTGGCTTTACGTTTCTCATCAGGTCTGTGGCCTATGCTCCCTGAAATCTTTCGGACTTTTTTTTTCAGGAGAGATAATGTATTCCTCTGATTAATACAAAGTCCTGGTTACAGCCTATTATAATTCTCGGAAGACCCAATTGAATCTTTTTTTGAGAGTGTCCCACTTTAATGTTGGTATTAAGTGATTGCTTTCAGATTTACAGAGAACTCATAGAAATTGATATAAAAATCATACATTCTTTCCTTGTATATAGGAGACCTGCATTGCTATTGAATGAGATATTTTCATCTTATATTCACAAGAAGAAAATACAATATATTTGAAATAAAGTGCCTTCTCACTCAAGATTTGCACTCCCCAAACTACTCTTAAGAAACTGTCGCTTTTTTGCCCAACATCTTAGCAAGTCTGCAGCGGTAGCAGCTGCCCTCGGAGCTTCGCTATGCCGCCCAAGGACGACAAGCAGAAAGATGCCGGAAAGTTGGCCAAGAAACACAAAGACCCAGTGAACAAATTTGGAGGCCAGGCCAAGAAGAAGTGGTCCAAAGGCAAAGTTTGGGACAAGCTCAGTAACCTGGTCTTGTGTGACAAAGCGACATGACAAAGTGTAAGGAAGTTCCCCCCTATAAGCTTATAAACCCCACTGTTGTCTCTGAGAGACTAAAGATCCGTGGTTCCTTGGCCAGGGCAGCCCTTCAGGAGCTCCTTAGTACAGGGCTTATTAAATTAGTGTCAGAGCACAGAGCTCGCGTCATTTACACCAGAAACACCAAGGGTGGGGAGGTGTCAGCTGCTGCTGAAGATGCATGAAGAACAGGTCCACCAACTGTACATTTTGAGAAATAAAACTTTATTAAATAAAAAAAGAAAAAGAAATCGTCCACACAAGCAGCTGACTCAAATAGGGGACCACGCTGTCCTTCTCCAACCGCTTTGTCATTGGACACCATACTTCACGGGGTATCACCCATAGGGCACTGGATGGTAGGTTAGTTCTTCACATCGAAGTACATTAGCGGTTCTTTGTGCCTGCTGCTTTTCCTAGGGACAAAGACAGAAACGGCGAAGAAAACTGCAGCTTAGAAAAGCAGTTGATGTCATTAATTTCCATGTCCCCGAATAGGATAATTATGGATATTCAGGAAAAAATCCACTGCATTGGTTTTCAAAAGCCTTGACCTGCCAAGGTTGAGGCACTGCTCCAGCCAGAGAGGGAGAAGTTCTTCTTGATAATGACTGTTGAGCTAAGACCGAACAACTTGAGGTCACAGTTTCTTCTTCATCTCCTTTATATTCCCAATGCCCAGTAGAATGCTTGGCATAGAAAACGGGCTTACTACATGTTTAATTAACGGATGGGTGCATCAGTAGAGAGTTTGGGACGATACTGCCCTTTATGCTTATCTAGGGCAGTTGAGACTCAGGACTATCAACTTTAAGAGAGTTTTTCAAAGGACATCCCGCTATATTCTCTGTGATGCACACCCAGGGTGAGCCGGACAGCAGCTGTGCTTTGCCAAGCTACATATGCTCACTCAAGGTCTGAGCCATTTCACAACAGATTAATTCCCATCTTCCAGTGCAGATTCCAACAGCTGACATTCCTAGCAGTCTCTCGCTTTTGTTCTCTGTCTACCTATCCTCCCTTAGTTATTCTGCTTTTAAACTGAATCGGGGTCTCAGCATTAGCCCCTTTTAGTCAACTACACCGTACTTTGTTTTGTTTTGTTAATCTGAGCGTTTATTTTTTATGCTTCCAACCATAAGGCTGATATGAAAACTCAAGGCTGTCCTAGGGTTTCTGTGGGTGCACACAGAGGGACAATGGCCATCCCATTCCGGGAAATGTTTTCTACAGAAATATGAGCACAGGTGTGAAAAGCTGTTTTTTCCTGCATTTTTGCAATAGCTCCAAACTGGAAACAATCTAAATGTCCAATAACATGGAAATGGTTAAATACGTGACATTACACCAATGTTATGGAATGATATGCAGCTATCAAAGAGTAAAACAACATAGAGATACATTTTTTTTTAAGATTTTATTGGGGAAGGGGAACAGGACTTTATTGGGGAACAGTGTATACTTCTGGGACTTTGCCAAGTTGTTGTCCTTTCAATCTTAGTTGCAGGGGGCGAAGTCCACCATCCTGGCAACCCTGTGGTTGAGAGGACGCGCTCCAACCAACTGAGCCATCCGGGAGGCAGCTCAGCTCAAGGTGCCCTGTTCAATCTTAGTTGCAGGGGGCAGAGCCCACCATCCCTTGCGGGACTCGAGGAATTGAACTGGCAACCTTGTGGTTGAGAGCCCACTGGCCCATGTGGGAATCTAACCAGCAGCCTTTGGAGTCAGGAGCACGGAGCTCTAACCGCCTGAGTCACTGGGCCGGCCCCGAAAATACATTTTTTAATAGATTTGTATTAAAATATAGCTAACATACAATATTATATTAGTTTCAGGTATACACCATAGTTATTCTGATCACCATGATAAGTCCAGCAACCATCTGACACTGTACCATGCTATCACAATACTACTGACTATATTCCCTATACTGTGCATTACATCCCTAAGATTTAATTGTTTTATACCTGCAGATTTGGACCTCTTGTTCTTCTTCACCTTCCCCCACACTTTAACAATTTTTCAATTACAGTTGACAATCAATATTATTTTATATTAATTTCAGGAGTACAGCATAATAGTTAGACATTTATATAATTTAAGACGTGATCCTCCTGACTAGTCTAGAACCCACCTGGCACTATACATAGTTATTACCATATTATTGACTATATTCCCTATGCTTTACTTTACATCCCCATGGCTACTGTGTAAAACCAATTTGTACTTCTTAATCCCTTCCCCTTTTTCACCCACCCCAACCCCCCTCCCATCTGGCAACCATCAAAATGTTCTGAGTTTGTTTCTGTTTTGTTTGTTTATTTTGTTCTTTAGATTCTACATACAAGCAAAATCACATTGGGTAGAATACATAGTGGATCAATGTATCTAGTACAATTCTGTTTCTTTAAAAGTATCTAGCTTTTTAAAGAAAAGATGAAATAGTGCCATTTGCAACAATGTAGATGCATGTGGAGATTATTATGCTAAGCGAAATAAGTCAGACAGAAAAAGTCGAAAACCATGTGATTTCTGATATGTGGGATATAAATCTGAGAGCAACAAAGGAATAAGACAAACAAATGAGAAACAAAAACTCATAGACATAGACAATAGTTTAGTGGTTACCAGAGGGTGAGGGAGAAGGGGGGTGGTAGAAGAAGGTAAACGGGGTGAAATATAGTCTGGTCATGGAAGGAGAACTGACTTTGGGTGGTGAACACACAATGTGATACATAAATGATATATTACAGAGTGGTACACTTGAAACCTATGTAACTTTACTAACCAGTGTCACCCCAATAAGGTTAAAAAAAAAAGTACCTATCTAGCTTTTTTCTTTCCCTGGAATATTCTTTACCTAGATCTACCTTGCTATTTCCTTATTATCATTCAGCTTAGATGTGTATTCTCATCTCAGAGACCTCTCCTAGCTACCCTGGTGTGGGGACAGAGCCCCAGAAAGCAGTTTCCAGGCTCTCGGCCTCACATAGACAGGTGCTGGCTCAGGTAGTAAATGGCCATCAATGTGATTGGATGGCCATCAGCTTTGGCTAGTTGGCCGTCAGCTGTAACCAGTGAGCCATTGGCCACTAATATAACTGCTGTGGCTACGATAGCAAAAAGAGAAGAATGGGGGCTAGCAAGAAGATGGCGGCTGGGCTGGCAAGTGTGGATGGCGGTTTGCGGACAGTGTGAATCCAGCCTCCAGTGAGAGTATAGTGCCGCCAGAGAGAATATAATGGTATGACTCCCCTACCTATGGCTCCGTGGGTGTTCCTTTTTGGCCTCACCATATCCTGCGTTCTTCTGTGGGGAGTGGGAGCAGAGACCCTGCCGGATCTCCCGCACGACACCTGGCCTCTACCAACCCACATCACTCTCTACTCTCTTACCCAGTTTAATTTTTCATAGCTATGGGGACCTGGCCCACAGGCAGCTAAGCTAGCAGGCAGTCAAGGTCTCTGAGCCCCATGGGAACGCTGCTTATCAGACAGCCAGTTCTGTACACTAGCCAGCAGTCAAGGTCTCCCGGCTTCTCGGGATGCTGTGTGCGTGAGAGCAGGCCTGCAGTGCCTGCCGGATGACTTCTCCCATGCAATGCTCTTTGTTTGCTGTACCCATATAACCTTGCTTCTTCTCTGCCTGGGTGCAGAGTGCTACCCCTCCAGCCGACAGCCACTGGAGACTCTCCCCCATCAGTAAGTCTCAGTAAACCATAAACTCAGCCACCTGACGTGTTCTTCGGGCTTGTGGCTTCTCAGGCACAAATCTTGGATCAACTCGGACTCAGTCCAAGCAATAGCACTTATCTTGATCTGAAATTCTTATTCATTCCCATCTCCTCCTACTAGAATATTCCATCAGTCTGTCTTATTTGCTATTGTGTTACCATCAACATTGCCTGGGTTGGTAACGTGCTCAGTAAACATTGGGGAAAGAAAGAAACATGCGTATCTCTTTGTATGTTATCAAACTTTTAAAAGTGTGAACAGTTACATATGTAGCAGTTAATGAAAGATATATTTATGGGATGGGATTGACTGTGGAAAGGACAGCAGCTGGAAGAAGAAGAAGAAATTGCAGTTATTATTTATATGTTTGGATTTTCCCACAAGCAAATTCTTATTTTTTTTATTGAGGTGAAATTCACATAACATAAAATTAACCATTTTAAAGTGAATAATTCAGTAGGATTTAGTGCATTCACAATGTTGTGTAACCAACCACTTTTTTTTTTTTTTTTTAAGATTTTACTGGGGAAGGGGAACAGGACTTTATTGGGGAACAGTGTGTACTTCCAGGACTTTTTTCCAAGTCAAGTTGTTGTCCTTTCAGTCTTAGTTGTGGAGGGCGCAGCTCAGCTCCAGGTCCAGTTGCCGTTGCTACTTGCAGGGGGCGCAGCCCACCATCCCTTGTGGAAGTCGAACCGGCAACCTTGTTAACCAACCAATTTTGTCTAGATGCAAAACATTTTCGACATGGTACAAAGAAACCCATAACCATTGTGGGAACGGTTCCCATTTCCATGGGAACATGCTTTCTATTCTCTCCTCTTTGCCCCTAGTAACCATCTTTCTATCTCAAAGATTTATCTATCCTCGTCATTTCATATAAATGGAATGTTAGATTACCTTTGTGTCGAGCTTCTTTCACTTAGCATAATGTTCTCAAGTTTCATCCATGTTGTAGCTATCAGTACTTCATTCCTTTTTATGGCCAAATAATATTCCATTATATCAATGTACCACTTCTTGCTTATCCATTCACTCATTGATGAGCAAACGGTGTTTGTAACTTAAAGATAAAAGAAAAGTTAAGCTAATAAGTTGTGAAATTCTAATAAGGGTTTAGTCCTATAAGACTGCCTTCCCCCAACACACACACACACACACACACACACACACACACACATTTCAAACACCAGACACAAGCCCAGGTTCCTTGTGGGCTTGTGACCTGTGACCTGTGACCAACTAGCCACAGGTTGTAGGTTCCACCAACCCCCTCCAACTCAGAATGCCAATCACAAGTCCTGGTTGTCACCTGTACTTCTGACCAACTGGCTATAAAATCAGAGGTTCCCACAATCCCCTCTTTGGGTTCGATTAATTTGCTCGAATGGCTCACAGAACTCAGAGAAGTGTTATACATACTTGATTACTGGTTTATTATGAAAGGATATAACTCAGAAACAGCCAGATGGAAGCGATGCACAGAGCAAGGTATGGATGGGGGAGGGGCGTGGAGCTTCCATGCCCTCTCCAAGCACACCACTCTCCCCAAATCTCCACGTACTCACCAACCTGGAAGCTCTATGAACCCCAACCTTTTAGGTTTTTATAGAGGATTCATTGCATAGTCATAATTGATTGAATTACTGGCCATTGGAGATTGAATCAGTCCCCTCCCTGGGGGTGGGGGATGGGACTGAAAGTTCCAACCTAATTACACAGTTGGTTCTCCTGGCAACCGGTTCCCACTTAGCTGCTTCCAAAATTCACCTAATTCGCATAACAAAAGATACCTTTATCACTCAACACTTAGGAAATTCCAAGGGTTTTGTGAGCTCTGCACTAGAAATGGGGAGTGAAGACCAAATCTATGTGAGAAATATATTTTGGTTATCTGCATGACCAAATGTGTATTTCTCATAAATCTCAACATCGCAAACAGCCTGCTCAGCACACCAACGTCCCTCTCAGCTCTTGTGGAGACTCAGAATCCAGGAAGAGAGATGCCCATTGGCCAAGCTTTTGTCACTTTCTTCCCCCCAGCTGAAGTGGACATGGAAGGCACTCCTATGGGACTGCTTCCCAGCAAGGGACAGATTACCCACAAAGGGGTTTCCCCAGCCAGAAACCCATGTGTCATTAGAAAGAGGGAATGGCTGTAGAATAGACCAAAATAACAAACACCAGGACACGGAGTCTGTATAACAGCCACTCGTGACAAGGACACAGCACGACAAATTCCAGGGCATGGAAACTGCATGACAAGTGTCAGGATATTAGACAACTCAGCCAAACTAGCAGAACATCATCCTTCCTGCTTAGTCGTTCATTTAAATAAATATTATTTCCCATCGACCATATTCAAGGTTTATTGAATAGTATTCAAGGTTTATTCAATAGTATTAGTGTGCCTTTGGTCATGCACTCAATCCATTTTTGCTGATTATAAACCTCGCAAATAATAATAAGCCATGGAGAGTGACTCTTGATTCACCCTGTACAGGGCAAGGTATGGGGAACAAGGTAAACCCCCCAGTTATTTTTATATAGGTGAATCAGGTCATTGTGACCACCCATAAAGAGAAGTGCTGAGAGTCTGTAAGTTTGAGAAGATCCAGGAGAGCAAAGTAGAACACAATAGAAAGAGTCCAACTTGGAGTTAGATAGACCTGGGTGGGAATCCTCCCACGGCATCTAGCTGTGTGACTTTTGACAAGTTACTTAACCTTTCTGAGCCTTTTCTTTTAAAGCTCTTAGTATGTTGCCTGTGCTCAGAAAATGGTAATTGTGATATGTTAAGAGACAAGATTGTGATGGTAGCATCCCTCTATTATTACTTAAGTCAAGACAACAAAATGGATTTGGATTGTTGCAAGATTGATTTAGGTTACACATCAGAAAGAACTTGTACTTGTTAGTCTGCCCAAATTAGAGAGAGGGCAGGGTCTGGGCTGCTAGGGCTACTTGGGAGGGCCCATCCAAGGTACAGATTGAGGGTCAGACCATGGGAGGGGCCTGAAAGGAACCCCTTGCCTAGAGGAAGAGCTGAGTTTTATATACGAGTAGGTGATGGGCCAGGTTCTGTGTAGGCCTTTGGGACCAGCCCACTCCCAACCTCCCTTTTCCCTCTCCCCCCTGCCTTTTTCCCCATCAGCTACTCTGTACACTTCGGCTGCTCTGACCTCCTTTCTGATCCCCCGACTCACCAAGCCTGTTTCCTCAAGTCCTGCACCCCGGCTGCTCTTCTGCCTGGCGTGCTCTGTTCCCTGCACCTCACATGGCTGGCTACTTCGCATCATTCAAGTCCCGACTGAGATGTTACCTCTTCCTCTGAGCGATTCCCGATGGAAAACTGACCCCTCCTCCTTGCTCTCTAGAACATCACACTGATTTACAGTTGATTTTCAGTATTTGCAGATTCTGTGTTGCCAATTTGCCTACTCGCTTGAATTTATTTGTAATCCCCAAACCCATACCCACGGGGCTTTCACAGTCATTTGCAGACGTGCACAGAATGGCAAAAATTTCAGTCACTTTAAGTGCACGTTCAGGGCTGAGCAGGAGCAAGGCCACGGTCTCTGCCTTCTTGCCTCTGCTCTCATTTTGTGAGCTGGTGTCCTTTTCAGGAGGAGATCGGCCACAAGCTGGCCAAGTTGTCCTGTGTGATGTGTCTTATTATCTAACCCAGCTCTGTGCAGAGGCTCTGGGAACAGTGGCCTTGGCCTTGGTTTCCACATTCCTTGTTATCCTACCTCCACCCCAACCCCAGTGCCCAGCAGACACTTAATAAGTATTTGTCACAACAGTGAACAACAGTGAAAATGATCAGGCTGTTGGCACTCAGGAGAGAGGGTCAAGAGCTGGGAGGGTCCAGTGTAAAACAAAACAAAACAAAAGAACATACGAAATAAAACAGAAAGAGACTCACAGATACAGAGAACAAACTGATGGTTACTAGAGGTGAAAAGGAATGAGAGGTACAAACTTCCAGTCATAAAATAAATAAGTCACGGGGATATAATGTACAGCATAGGGAATATAATCAATAATATCTTAATAACTTTGTACAGTGACAGATGGTTACTAGACATACCATGGAGATCACATCAGAAGGTATGTAGATGCAGAATCACTATGTTGTACACCTGAAATTAATATAATATCGTATGTCCACTATACTTTGAATAAAAGAAAGAAAAGAGATGGAATGGGTCATCCATTGACGGGATGGGTCATCATCCATTGACGGGATGGGTCATCATCCATTGACGGGATGGGTCATCCATTGACGGGATGGGTCATCATCCATTGATGGGATGGGTCATCATCCATTGATGGGATGGGTCATCATCCATTGACGGGATGGGTCATCCATTGACGGGATGGGTCATCATCCATTGATGGGATGGGTCATCAGCCATTGATGGGATGGGTCATCCATTGACGGGATGGGTCATCATCCATTGATGGGATGGGTCATCCATTGACGGGATGACCATACTGGGAAGTGTGAGTAGATGGGGCTGGAAAAGATGAAGTGAGAGGTGATCTGGGCCTGCATAGGGTGGGACTAACCTGGGAATATCCTTGTGGGTGCTGCCTACATGGAACGGATGGGTGCACTTCTGAGTGTTTACCCAGACACCCGGAATGTAGTCTGGAGGTAGGTGGGGCAATGGTGACATCAGTAGCATCCATTGAGTGGCCAACTTTTATGAGTCAGATGCTGTGCTTGGTGTTTCGCTCACATGTCTCTTCTAGTCCACACAACTGCTCTGTGGGGTTAGGATTATCCCCTCAAACGAGTGAAATAACTGGCTCACGGAACTAGCAAGTGGCAGAGCCGAAATTCAAACCCAGCCCAGTCTGATCCCAAGCCAGGAACCTCTCACCACCACAGCCGTGTGTCTCAGGCTCTAGACTTCACGTTTTTGCCATTGGCACTTACCATCTGTCCTAGTATTTACTGCATGCTTTTCCTTTAACCTGACACTCTTTCCCACCCAATTTATTTTCAAAGGAAACTTTATTACTTCTGTAAATGGAAAACAAGTATCCCTTACATGAAAAGAAGATAATTTTGAAAATATATACAAAGGAAACAATATTACATTTTGACCAGATCTTGTGGCCCTGATGGAGATCGACTCTCTCTTTGTTCAAAATGGGGGTTGGCAGGCCTTGGAGAAGTGTTACAGACAGAGTAGAATTTATCTGAGACTGTCTTCTAGAACACATCAAAGGCTAATTGAACAGAGTAATTGTCTCACTGTGTGACTCTGTTACTGAGTGCTGTGCCTCTTTACTACACACAAGCTTCTCTTATTCCTCCTAAAACCCCTTCATGTACCATTTTAGGCTTCAGGAAACAGCAGCTCACCTTTGTGGCCTTATGCCCCGATGAGCTTCCCTTCTGAACAGCATGAGGAGGCAAAGCTTATGTCACGGAAAGTGGTAGAGGGAATTTAAGGCGCTAGAAACGCAGCTCCTTGAGCTGACATTTGATCCAGTTCCAGAGAACAGGCTGAGAGAGCAGCAGCCCCAGGCAATGAGTAGCCTGCTGTGTTCGCTTTCTAGGGATGCAGCAAGGTCACGATGTCTGGCTTTGAGAATGGTGGTAAGGGTCATTGGAGGAAATCAAAATGCATGCTAAGGGCACAGTAGGGACACTGGTAATTGTGGAGTGGCACACTGCCTATAATAAGTGGAAAGCCAGTTTAGAAGATCATGACATAATATCTCTGTCTCCCACTCCGAGCCTTCGTCTGCAGGCCTTCTAGAAAACAAGCCAATTATTTGATGTGCAAAGAGGAAGGGAAGATATTCCCAAATGAGCAGGGGCAGAGCGGAGGGAGTGTCAAGCTGGAGAAGCTGTAGGACTCCTCGTGGAGCCTTAAGTTACACAGCCTGATTGTGACATTGGAGGCGAAGATGCATTTGCTGTGCGGTGCATGAGACAGCCTGGGGTTTCAATCAAATGACATCTGGTGGCCTCTCAGGGAACTGGCAGGTAGCTTGGATGTTGAGGGGAGAGGTTGCTAGAGTAGGTCTGGGGAGAGAGGAAGGCAGACACTGTTTTCCTACTTGCTTTTCTCTCTCCCCTACTTTTCGCCCTTAGTCATTTTACAGTAAACATATATCAAGGGGTCTCTATCTATTCAGTCATTCAGTCATTCGGCCAACAATCCTCGTCAATTACTACGTGCCAGTCACTGTGCTAGGCGCTGGGCCACCATAGGTGAACGGGATTGTCCGTGCGCTCAAGGGCTTCACGGGCCGGTGGAGAGGTGCTGGTGGTAAAATAAATGAACACAAAATACAGGATCATAGTTAAGACCCATGGATGAAAGAGACTTGCCTGAGTTCGGTTCCTGTGCTTCTTCCAGTTGTGCAGGTTATTTTACTTCTGTGTGGCTCAGTTTCCCCATCTATAAAATGGGGGAATCAATAGTACCTGGTTCACAGGGTGTTTTGCAAGGTTTAAATGGATTAATCCAGGCAGAGCACTTGGCACAAAGCCTAGGCTACCGTAAGTACAGCTCCAGAGCTCAAAACTATTAGGTCGGTGCGAAAGTAATTGCGGTTTAAAAGGTTAAAAATAATTGAAAAAAACCACAATTACTTTTGCACCAACCTAATATTGTTACTAATATTTTAAGCAACATACAAAGTAGAAGGTGAAGTAACAGAGGAGGGAATAATTCTATGGCAGCTGGGGAGGCTTTCCTGGAAGAGGTGATGATTTGTAAGTTGAGGTTTTAAAAAGACAGGCCAGAAGCACTACAGGGCGTAAAGGGGCGCAGGGCAGGTGGCACAGCAGACACGCGATGACACTCTCTTAGTAGAAGCCAGGAAGAGCAAGGGAGCAGTGAGCTGTGGATGTGACAAAGTAGTTGTCTAAATTGGTTCACACAACCTCCTGGTTTTCATAATTACAGCTGTGTGGGAAGCATGTAACATCTTCAGCGTTCCAGCTCCCAGTTTCTTAATAGTGTTCTCCAACATCAGTCACCAAGAGAATCCCTCGAGGAATTGATGAATAATGCAGATGCCTGGGCACCCATCCCAGAGGTTCTGGCAGGCCTGGTGTGAGGCCCAGGATTCTGCTTTTCACATAAGCATCCTAAGTCATTCGGTGCCAATGGTCCAACTGTCACACTTTGAAAACCTTTATCCTAGGGTTCCAGCTCTCAATCTGAAAAACACTCACCTAGACCTGTGATTATAGCCAAGCCTAGAATGAGTATAATCAAAATGGACTTTGACTATCTACTGAGAACCATCGCTTTGAGGATCCACATACCAGCCCTCACTCAGCCCATTTTCCCTTCAGCATCAGGATGGCTACTGTTTCTTTAGTTCTCTACCTGACTGTGTTAGGGGCCTATGATGTACGCACACACACACAAAGCCCATTTCTAAACCAATGCTGTTCACTAGAACTTTCTGTGAGGATGGCAATGTTTTATATCTATACTGTGGCTATTGAGTGCTTGAAAATGTGGCTAGAGAGACTGAGGTACTGATAATTTTTAGAATTAATTGAAATAGCCACATGTGGCTTACCGGATTGGACAGCTGGGATCTAAACACTGGAACAATGCTGAACACAGAGAGCCCACATTGCAAAGGCCGGGGACTGAGACAGCCTCAGAAGCCAGCAGCTGTGTCTTCTCCTGGGCTCGCCCTGGGCTTTTGGAAGAGAATGGAGGGCAGAGATTCTTGCATTATTTAAATGGTGATTCTCTCTCTCTCTCTCTCTCTCTCTCTGTCTCTCTCTGTCTCTCTCTGTCTCTCTCTGTCTCTCTCTCTCTCTCTCTCTCTTATGTATAATTAGATGTACCAAGTTAAAAACATGTATGATATGACTCCACTATGTAGGTTTTCAAAGCATCCCCTCATGATTTGTGTTTTCTGTGACTTATAAAAATTATTTAAAACCCCAAAGAATGGGAGAACGATAAGGGATCATATCCAGAATACATAAAGAACTCTTATAACTCAACAACAATGACAACAAAAAGAGCCCAGTTAAAAAATGGGCAAAGGACTTAAATAGACATTTCTCCCAAGAAGATATGCAGATGGACAATCAACACGTGAAAAGATGCGCAACTTCACTAATCATTACGGAAATGCAAGTCAAAACCACAATAAGCAACTATGTTGCACCCATGATTACTATCAAATAGGAAAGAACAAAAAACAAAACAAAAAAACACCCAGAAAATAATAAGTGTTGGTGAGCATGTAGTGAAAATGGAACCCTTGTTGGTGGGAATGTAAAAACAGTGTAATTGCTGTGGAAAATGGGAGGGTGATTCCTCAAGCATTAAACATAGAATTACCATATGATTTAGCAATTCGACTTCTGGGTTTATACCGAAAAGAGAGGAAAGCAGGGACTCAAATAGATATTCGCACATTCACGTTCCTAGCAGCCTTATTCACAGCAGCCAAATGGTGGAGGCAACCCCAATGTCTACTGATGCATAAGTGAATAAACAAAATGTGGAATATTATTCAGCCTCAAAAAAGAAGGGAATTCTAACACATGGTACAACATGGGTGACCCTTGAAGGCATTATGCTCAAGGAAATAAGCCAGTGACCAAAGGACAAATACTGTATGGTTCTACTTCCATGAGATACCTAGAGTAGTCACATTCCATGGAGACAGAATGTAGAATAGAATGGTGGTTGCCAGGGGCTGGGGGAGGGAAGGATGGAGAGTTGTGGTTTACTGGGGACATAGTTTCCGTTTGAGAACAGGGATGGTCGTGATGGTTGCACAATAATATGAATGAACTTAATGCCACTGAACTGTACACTTAAAAATGACAAATTTTTGTTATGCATATTTTACCGCAATAATAAATATAAAAGGAAAAAATATAAGGCAGGAAGATCTTAATGCTGCTTCCCCACCTTTTTAAGCCACTACTCCAAAAGAAAAAGTCCCAGGAGTGAATCCTAGAGGAAAATATCTCTGTAGACAACTTCTCCAAGGTGGGGGCCGGGGGGAAACCAGTAGGAAGGGTGGAGGGATCCCAGCCTAAAAATTCCCCCAACTTGATATCCACACCCTCACCTTTCCTTGTATCTGTCCAGGGTGGATATTATTGATTTATTTCTCAGACATGTCTTTACTGACGGTGAAAATCCTTGGCAATAACACTGCTTAGAGGGGCTATTGACACTGTCGATTAACTGCTCTCTACATCAATTAAACATGCAAATCTTGACGTGCAGTTTACAATTACAGCGGAATCTTACCAATACTTTGATGAATCAAATCATTCTTGCGGCTACAACCTCAGTTGGCACTATTATGATTCAGCTTTACAGGTAGGCTGAAAAATTGATCTGTTTGAGGATTACAGCCGTCTTTCGCTGGATGTTTTTTCTGAGCCTGTCAGTTTCATCGTGCTTATAGTAACTGTGGGAGTATAATGCAATACCCTACTTCTTACAAAAAATAGACATATATAAGAAAGAAAAAATTAGCTTGGACTGAGGGATCAGTTATTTACTCTTCGTCAGGCTGGAATAACGGAGGTAGATAAAGCCATTGCAAAGTGTTATGACAACCCCCTTCTTTGAGTAAGTACTGCCTTTTTACTCACTGAGAACATTGGTTGTGAGCTCATTGACAACTAGACACTTTGTTGTTTGAGACTATACCAGTAAGAGCATCCTGCTCTTATCTGGGGCATTTAAGTCACATTGACACAGAGACGCTGCCTCCCTTTCCAACTCAGTGCAGAGCATCAGATAAGAGGTCCATAAACACAACAGTCCACATCAATCATAACTGTAGTTTCCAAGGCAACACGACTCTGGATGTACTTTGCAGTCCAGACCTGATCTTGACCCCATTACTCACAGCCCTCTTTTGCTCTGAGCCTATCAAAACCCTGTTTTATTTAAATTTCTCCTATACTCTACCCTTTCCCTAAATTCTGTAAGGATGCTATTTTTTCCCTTTGGTGAGATACCCCGGGTTTCCTCTGGTGCATGGTCTCCCTTCTTGCAACAAGTCAATAATGCTGACTTTATGAGGCTACACATTTGTCCCATGTGACCCTGAGCTGATCGGGCTAAGACAATAGAAACCTCAATTGACAATAAAAAAAAAAATTAGTCAGTCAGGGTTTAATTTGTGAGTGTGTGATCACAGGAAAAGTAGTCACTGCAGAATCTCTTTAAATTGTGAAATCCCCCCTACTCTTCACACATTTAAAATTGCTCATTTGGATTTACTTGTAACATTTCATTTCAACATTAGTTTTGAACAAGGAAGAACAGTAGCCCTTGCGCTGCAGGACGGATTTGGCTTTTTCATAACATCCCCACTGAATTCCAAGGGGCCACCAGCAGAGACTGAGCCTAGATAAGGCCCTAGTGGTCCAGCGTCTGGTGAGTTCCCTTTGTGTATGTTTGTCAAGTCATTCGGAGGTTATCAGATTCAAGGACTGGTTAATAATTATGAACATCTTAAGACTCTGACATAGAAAGAAAAATGTCAGTTTGTTCCTGGACCTAGAGAAATGTCATAGCCAAGTAGGTTGGAATCCTGTGCTGGGTTCATCACAATTGTCTGCTATATAGGAAAGTATACACTAGAATCACATTACTGCAAAAGAGTTGTTTGGTGAGAATTTTAAAATTATGATTACTTGATTTTATGCATGCATCCATCCATGCATTCATGCATCATCCATCGTGCGTACATGCATCTATGCGTGCATGCATGTCAATTAGACCAAGATAATAAATACTGACTAACATTTACTGAGCATTTATTATATGTCAGATACTAGTCTAATCATTTTACAATTATGGACTCACTTAAGGTTTATAGGACACTTAAGGTACTATTATTATTCCTTCTTATCGATGAGGAAGCTGGGCGCAGAAATCATAAACAACTTTCAGAAAATCACAACTAAGAAGTGCCCGAGGAAGGATTTAGCGTAGACCCCAGACACATAGTCTTTTTTCTTTTTTACCCAGATTCCTCAAATGTTGACATTTGCTTTACTATATTTGCTCTATCTATTGCTATATAATTTTTTTTCTGAATTGTTTTAGAGTATGCTTTACCAGTAAATACATCAATTATGTGTGTATCTTAAGGGCAAGGACAGATCAAGATAGTATATTACTGTTTAATATCCAGATCTCATTCGATTTCACTAATTGTTCCACAATGGCCTTTTATAGAAAAGAAAATTCTGGATCATGATACATTTGGTTGTCATGTCTCTTTAATCTCTTTTAATTTAGAGCAATTATATAGTCTTTTTATATGTTTAATGTCATTGGCATTTTTGAGGAATACAGGCAAAATTGTTATACAATATATCAATAAGGATATACTGACATTGTACAGTCAAGATTATCACAAGGATTCCTCATGTTACCTTTTAAAGTTCTTGTTTTGTTGTCGTCTTTATATATCCAATTGCTTCACCAACAGTGTCTCCTCCATTGAATTCCTTTGTAGCTTTATAAAAAAGTCAGTTGAATATATTTGTGTGGGTCTATTGCTGGGTCCTCTGTTCCATTCCACTGACCTATGTTTCTATCCCTTCACCAGTACCATACAGTCTTGATTACTATAGCTATATAGTGTCTTGATGTTGGGTAGACCAATTCTTCCCACTTTATTCTTATTTTTTAAAATTGTTTTAGCTATTTTAATTCCATATACAGTTTAGAATGATCTTATTTTATACCTATAAAAAATCTTACTTGAATTTTGGTAGAATTGACATATGTATTATGTTGAGTTTTCCAATCCATGAACATGGTATATCTCACCATTTATTTAGATTGTCTTTGATTTCTCTCATCAGTGTCTTTTAGTTTTCAGTATATAAATCCTATATGTACTCTGTTAGATTTGCACCTAAGTATTTCACTTTTTCTGAAATATTGTAAATGGTATTGTATTTTTAATTTTGGTGTCTACATGTTCATTGCTAGTATATTAGAAAAGGCTTTTGAAAAAAATACAGATGTCTTGATCTCCAGGCCCACCTTCCAGTATTTGTCTTTTTGTGTTTGGCTTATTTCACTTAGTACCATTTTACATTCCCACCAACAGTACTTAAGGGTTTCAATTTCACATCTTCAACACATGTTGCTGTTTTTTTTTTTTTTTTTTTTAATAGGCATCCTAATGGGTGTGAAATGGTATCTCATTGCAGTTTTGATTTGCATTTCTCTAATAATTAGTGATGTTGAGCATTTTTTTTTTTATTTATTTATTATTATTGTTGAGCATTTTTTAAAAGTACTTGTTGGTCATTTGAATATCTTCTTTGGAAAAATGTCTCCTCAAGTCCCATAAGTTCTCTATGTGCCAGGATACCCAGTTCTGTAACATCTTTTTTCATAGCTGCATAGTCCTCCGTTGTATAGATGTTCTACATTTGATTAAACCAATTTCTCAGGGTCGGATGTTTTTCATTATTTTAAAGAACATGACTATGAACATTCTTGTAACCAAATCTCAGAAGGCTTCCTTAATTCTGTAAAATAATTTCTTGGATGTGAAACTTCTGGATCAAAGAATACAAAAAGGTCAGACAATGAAGTTCGCGAACTTTCTACCATGTAAGTGCACGGTGGAAAATTCACGAACTTAATTGTCCGGCTTGGATGCATGTTCCAGAACCTTCCAATCCACATTGCCTCCAGCCCCTTGGGGGCAGGCGTGCTGCCCAGACTGCTGTCCATGGTGGAACCCACGGTGGAAAAGAGAGCCATGCTGCATGAATATAGAGTTCAGAAACACATTTTAAGCCTTTTCCTTTATAAATTATAATTGTGTCCTGTTTCTTTGGGTTTAAATTGCCTTTGTCAGATTAGCTCGGCTGGTGCGTGCTAATTCTCACGACTGTTACTACCAGACACTACTAATGTTACTTAGCTAATAACAGCAGCAATGTTAGACTCAGAGGAGGTCCCCTTTTCATTTCCAGCCAGGCGATTCAAGTCTGTTTATAATTGCTTGGCGCAGACACTGGCTGATTTCCAATTAGCAAACCAGACAAATAGCATTCGTTTGAAATTTTTGTTTGTGTGCAATAAACAGTGTTTCCATCATTTAATTTCTCATTAAGTATAAAATCAGAGAATGATAATTTGCCTGATATTTTCTGATACTTCCTGGATAAATATTTGCACCCTTGTTATTTAATGATTGTTTTTGAGGATGCATTCGGCTTTTGTCTCCACTTGCTCCATGGTCTTTCAGCTTTGAAGTGTTCAATGTCGCCGTGACACAAAAGGCTTGTGTAGACCTGGGCAATGATATTCAAATGACAATGGCTTTGTCACAGTGCACCACCTCTTACTTTTCTTATGTCTACATGACATTTTATGTTATTCTGTTGTGTCGCCTGTCATGAATGGATGGTCCAGTTCTAGGCAGATAACATAATAAGTTGTGGTCTAAAGCCCTAGAC
Source organism: Rhinolophus sinicus (assembly GCF_057876585.1). Lineage (NCBI taxonomy): Eukaryota > Metazoa > Chordata > Mammalia > Chiroptera > Rhinolophidae > Rhinolophus > Rhinolophus sinicus. The sequence continues at coordinate 7,436,671 of NC_142510.1, read as the reverse complement.
TCAGAGAGATTTGGTTCCACCCTGTACCAGTTGTTTGACTTGGACAAGTAATTGAGTCTCTGTGCATCGGGTTTGTATATGAAGAGTCATAATAATAAGGACAGCTCCGCTTTAAATGAGAGAATGAATGTAAAAATGCTGAGTGTGTAAGACTGGTCCCTCAGTAAATACTAGCTATTGTTACTGTTGGCATTGTTATGTCATTGATGTCATGGCCTTCGGGATCATCCTGGGGGAATTTGCAGTAGAACATTTGAGAACAAACTGTAACAAGAACGACATTCGTAGTGATAAGATTGGTTTCAGGTCTGTTCAATTGACCTTGCTTTGAGTATGATCAGGGCTCTCAATTCCTATAAGGGACGTGCCTTATCAGCTCATAGTCTCTATGTGGGTTAAGGAGAAGAGCAGCTGGGACTGAGTTTATACTGTGGGGCCTTCACAGAGTAGGTGCACAATAAATACCTGTTGAATATTCTTCAGGAATGTAGCCGTTGGTGGATTGGGGCAGGCCATCACCATCTCATGGATTCTTCTCTCTTCCTTCCTGTTCTTCGAAAGTCCTTCTCACAATCCTTTCTGGAGTGGTGGCCCTAGTTGGTCATGTCTGGACTGCTTTACTCCACCTCTTCGCCAGGGATGCTTGGACTAAGGGGGGCACCTGGCTCAGAAACTGCCATTCTTCGAGGGAAGAATCCTTCCTTGCCTCTACTAGCTTCTGGTAATAGGAGGCAACTCTGGGTGTTCCTTGGCTCATAGAAACGTCACTCCATCTCTGCCTCTGTCTTCACATGGCACTCTCCCTGTGTGACTGTGTCCAACTGTCTCTCTCTTCATCAGGACACTAGTATGGGATCAGGGCCCACCCTAATGACCTCCTCTTAACCCGCTTACACCTACAAAGACCCTATTTCCAAATAAGGTCACATCACAGGTGCAACACATCTCATTCTAGGGGACACAATGCAACCTATAATGGGTCAGGTGCTCTATGGGGGGGGGGGGACAATTGTCAGAGACCAGGGAAGGGGGGCTCCCGTCCTGAACCAATTCTGAGGAACAGGACAGCTTAGCGTCCTTTGGTGGGAAGAAGCTGGGTGTGTCTGAGGACAGTGTGGTGGGGACAGAGTTCGAGAAGGAGCTGAGTTTATCGTGGGGCAAAGGGACCCAGATGGTGGGGCTCAGGTCTCCTCTAATGATGCAGACCTGCCCCCTGTACCCCATTTTTGCCACGGGGCAGTGCTGGCCCAGGAGAACTAAAGCTTTCAATTGTTAAAGAGAGGCTAGAAATCTAGATTTTTAAAATGTGCAATCTCCCGATTTTTAAATGTTAATAATGAATTCAAGTTAAAACAAAATTTATTTGAGGCTGTCAGTTTGCAGGATGGAGTTGGAGGAGGGGAGGGAGTCAGGGAAAGTGTCGCAGAAGGTTTTGGATGGTGAATAGGAGTGAAAAATAAAGGACACGTCAGAAATGTGGAATGAGGTGGCTTGCATCCCCCATCCTCCTGCACTAGGGGCCTTTTCTGTTCTTCTTTCTCGTTTGGAAGTCTGGCATCATCTTTTTAAATATCCCCACTCACCAGCTCTCTGATCATGGTTAAGTCCTCCAGCCTTTCTGGACCTCAGTTTTCTCATCTGTGAAATGGGGCATGTCCCTTAACTTCTCTGGGCCTCAGTTTCTGCTCTGAGCAATGAACTACCATGGCAGGGGTGTAGGTAGGGTGGGGAGGGCAGCTGTGAGGATTAAGGAAGACTCAGTTCTTAAGAACCTCTGACCTGGCCTCCTCTTTTTCACCCCCATGCCCCTCCCCCGCCCAACTGTGGAGGATTCATCCGCATCCCTGAATCAGCTCTTGAAGGGAGGGCAGTTGTCTCCCAGTTGTCTGCCCCCCTGGGAAGCATTTAGGTACAACCATGGGGGCCTGGCACCCTTGGGCAGAAATTGGTGGAGGGATTTCTTAGCGGTTCCCAAGCACTTGCCTTGTTTCCTTAAACAACTGGCGGTGGTCCCAGCAGCTCTGCCTAGTGGGCAGATGAATAAGCAAACCAAGGGTTCCTGGGTGGGGGAGGGGGAGATAGAAGAATGGACACCCAATTACTCCTGTCATTCTGCCTGGATAACTCCTGGGCTGTGATTATGGCTCTGTGTGTGTATGCGTGCGTGCGTGTGTGTGTGTGTGTGTGTGTGTGTGTGTGTGTGTGCATTCTGTCACTGAGTGGGTCACCAGGAATGCCACGGTCCAGCCACAAAAATGAGAGGAAGCCGGCTAAATGGTGTCCCATCATCTGGTGTCCTTGACTCTGATCCCTTTATCTGATGCCCTTGGCTCTGGAAGCTTTATCACTGTGAAGGTTAATTTTATGTGTCAAGCTGAGAGGACACAGGGTACTCAAATACTTGGGGAAACGTTATTCTGAGTGTGTCTGTGAGAGTGTTTCTGGGTGAGCTTACCATTTGAATGGCTAGACGGAGTAATTGGATGGCCCTCCCCAACTTGGGTGGCCCTCACCCAATCCACTGGGGACATGAGTGGAACGAAAAGGAGAAGGAAAGGGAGCTGAGGATTCTAATACCCCAGCCTCTTCCCTCCTGTGCTGCTCTCCTGCCAGTGTCTCCCATTGGCTGAACCATCTATAAGCAAGAGGGCACGGATCAACTGGTGTTGACGTAGTCGGTACCCATCCGCCTCCTGGGGCAGGAAGCAGGGTGGGGGAGGTAGAGGGCAGATACGGGTGGGTAAATGGAAAACATTCAGCACAGGAAGCGACTCTAAATGTCCTCCGCAACAATAGGCAGAACTTGCCAACAGTCCAAAAGATGGAACGGTCCACCTGATGAAAGACAAGGGTGTTTATAGGTAACTTGGTGGGAACAGCCATCAGCTGGGACATTGGACTACATGACCATTAAAGTTCCTATGAAGGACTTTGAGAGACTAAATGATTCTGTGAAAGCTGCGCCACTAGGTGCCATTCCATTTTATCCTTAGATGGGACAGCAGTAATAGTAATAGTAACATTAATACATAGTAATAACAACAGCCATAACTGCTAAGGTTTTAGGGGCTGGGGCATTTGGGAGGTGCTTAAGTGATAAGGATGGAGCCCTCACGAATGGGATTAGTGCCCTTATAGAAAAGGGTCCAGAGAGATCCCTCCTCCTTCTGCCAGGTGAGGACCCGAGGTCTGTGACCCAGAAGAGGGCCCTTGCCCAACCCGGCTGGCACCTGATCTCAGATTTCCAGCCTCCAGAACCGTGAGCCATAAATATCTGTTATTATGAAGCCACCCAGTCTGGTACTTTGTGATAGCAGCCCAAACTGACTGAGACACTGACGCTTTGGTCATTTTTATTTGGATTCTGGAAGAAGGTTCTTAGTGTTAAGCTTGGCGTAGGGTCTGGCAGGTAAATTATGGTAAAGACGGGCGAGGGGTGAGGGTGAAGGCATGTCCTCCAACTTCCCTGAGCCCTAGAGAAATTGTGTCAGTTAGAAACAGGTCGGGGTGGTTCAAAGAACAAGAAATCAGCTACTACATCAGACACACTGTGTGAGTTATTCCAGGAAAGCATAAACCTTGCAGATCTTTTGTCGAGATAGTAAAGCACCGTTGCCAGCAGCAATAAAGACAGGCTGGGAGCAATCTAACTAAAGTATCTAGAAGGGAAACTGACCACTATGTGTCCACATAGGCTTTGCTCAGCCCCCAGCCCTCAGGTAACTGACTCGGTCTGGCATGTGGGTGGAATGAGTTGGGTTATTCATTCATCGGTGAGTCCTCAGCTTTTCAGCTGGTACCCTTCCTAAGACGTGGTCCATGCAGCTCTGCTTTGCAGGACTAGAAGCTGTGATGTGTGCCTCCGTAAAGATTACTCAATGTGTGTCAGTTATGTGGCACATACAACGGTCTTAAAATTCACTTATACATTGAGTCTTGTCTTTGAAAACAGCTTTATTGAGATATAATTCACCTACCGTAAAATTCACAAATTCAAAGTGAACAATTGAATTTTTTTGGTATATTCAGAGTTAGGCAACCATCACTGCCATCAATTTTGGATCATTTTCTTCATCTCCAAAAAAAACCCTGGCCTCATTAGCAGTCACTCCCCGTCTCCTCCCAACACCTACTCCCCAGCCCCAGCTAATCTACTTACTGCCTTTCTGGATTTGCCTGTTCTGAACACTTCATATAAATGCAATCCTACAATCTGTGGTCTTTTCTCACTGGCTTCTTGACCTGAGCATAATGTTTTTATGGCCCAGGAAGATTGTAGCAGGTACCTGTACTTCATTCCTTTTAATGGCTGAATAATATTCCACTGTACGGATAAGCCACATTTTGTTTACGCATTCATCTGTTGATAGGCATTGAAGATATTTCCATTTTTTGGCTATGAATAGAGAGTAATGTGAGTACAGAGAGTAATACTGCTGTGAACACAAGTGTACAAGTTTTTCTGCGGACATATGTTTTCGTTCTCTTAGGTACACACCTAGGAGTGGCATTGCTGGGTCATATAGTAACTGTGTGAACTGCTGGTTTGTCTTCCAAAGCACCACTTAACATTCCCAACAGCAATGTACGTGGGTTCCAATTTCACTACATCTTCCCCCATGCTTGTTATTTTCTGTTTTTTTGTTGTTGTATTTGTTTGTTTTTATGACCATCCTAGTGGATCTGAAGTGGTATCTCACTGTGGTTTTGATTTGCATTTCCCTGGTGGCTAATGACACTGAGCATCTTTTCATGTGTGTTGGCCCCTTGTATATCTTCCTTGGAGAATTGTCTATTCAGATCTTCTGCCCACTTTGCAATTGGGTACAGTTTCCTTAGCAATCACACTCTGGAATCCCTGCAGTATCTGATTCACAGTGGGTGCTCGTGATAAAGTTCTTGGCTTGGATTTGAATCCCAGCTTGGTCACTTCTTAGTACATGACCTTGACCATTCTCTCTGGACCTCAGTTTTCCCATCTACAAGATGCAGATATAATAGACATGTTAGCTAGTTCACAGGGTTGTTGGGGTGTTGTGCGGATTAAAAAAGGCACTGCATGTCAAAGGCTTAGTTAGGACTCAGTAAATGTTACCTGTAATAGTAACTTAGCAACTCTTGCTTTGCTTTTTGTATTTTATTATGTGCACAACCTGGCAACCTTGCAAATAGGTATTATCATTTCCATTTTGCAAGTGAGAAAACTGAAGCTCAGAGAGGTGAAGGAATGTGTCCAAGGCAACAGAGCTGGTAAGAGGCAGAGCAGAGATTCCTACTCAGATCAGACAGTCCAGGGCCCTCTGCAAATGTTAGCCTCCGGGAAGTTTCTTCGTGTCTCCTCTTGTGGCTTCTGTTATTCACATGAAACTGTAATTAAGCAAATGCTATCTGACAGGAATCAGAGAAGAACCCCGTAATTATTCGGGCAGAGAAAAGCTATAGCAACCCTAAGAAGAATGCATTCATCTCGCTTTGGGCTCGCGTTTGAGTCAGAGAATCTTTTCACAAAGTCCTGGCCTGCTCTCGGGCTTGGGTTTTCGCATGGCACTCTGAGAACCTCACAGAGCTGGTCAGAAAACAATGCATCGCTCCCTCTTCTGGAACCACTACTTAGGATTTCTGTGTAGTTCCCTATAGCAACATTGGGTGTCACCTTCGAGTTGCCTGAAGCCAGTCTCCCCGAGAAACTGACAAAATGCATTGTTTTCTGAGTTTCTGGCTCTCTAAGATCCAGTTTGCAGACCTTCATTACAGCACACCTGCCCCCACCTCGGTCTGGATAAGCTGGTTCTCGTTTATAAGGCCAAGTGTGGCTCTGAAAGAACAGGGCTCCTTGGAGCTGGATAAACTCTGAGTTTGAAAATGGGCTCCACGGCCATGACTTTGCACCTGATTTCAGTTCCGTTGAAAGGAGGAGAGTTTATGCAAAGCCCCTACCAACGAGGACGCTTTATCTCCCAGAGTTCTCTGCAATGTCCCTTTTCAGGAAAGTCATCTGCTCACACACCTGTGTCCACACTAGGCTGTGAGCAATTGTAAGCAACGTGCGGCAGGGACTCGACACCCTTCCTTCCTTCCTTCCTTCCTTCCTTCCTTCCTTCCTTCCTTCCTTCCTTCCTTCCTTCCTTCCTTCCTTCCTTCCTTCCTTCTCTCCTACCTCTATTCCATTCCATTCCATTCCATTTACTGAGTACATATTATGTGCCAGACAATATGTACTGAGGCAATAACAGAGAACAAAGCAGCAAAAGTTCTCTTCCTTCACGGAATTAACATTCTAATTTCTTATTTATCTGTATGTTCTCAGCACCTAGCACATAGTAGGCACTTAGTAACCGCTTTAGTGGCTTGGTTTGTTCTCTTCCAGTTATATATGCGATATTTAAATTTTAGATGGAAATGAAAACACTCCTTAGTGCTACCCTGCGACTCCCCCGTCCCACACCTAATAGTGTATTAATGACCTTTTTCCGTGTTAGAACATAAACATTGACTCCCGTCTTTGCATGTACCCAAATGCTATTTGGGGTCTCTCTGTCCTTCAGAATCTAGAAAAGACTGGTGTGAACCCCAAGTCCGTTCATTCCCTGTGGATTCTTAGGGTCCGGTTAGGAGTGGGAATGGGTTCCAATGCTCAGGTCTCATGGTCACGTCTGGTCCCCTGTTCATGCTTCTGCTGAATTTCTTCCATCCCCGTGTATTTAACCAGGCTTCTATGGATGGACAGTTAGGTTGTTTCCAGTATTTTCTGCTGTCACAAATGCTGCTGCAGTGAATAACCTTGTGCACCCTTTGTTTTATGCATGTTGAATAAACTGCTAGAGGTGGCATTGCTGGGTCAATTTAGCAATAGATGTTCCTTTAGATACAGATATAGCAATATTTGTCGATATTGCTAAATTTTCTCCACAGAAGTTGTACGAATTTTCATTCCTGATAGGATGTGTTATAAATTGTGATCTTTTCTTATCTGCAAATACACACACACACACACACACACACACACACTTCTTTTTCATGAGAAGTTCACCATCTCTCCTCCCAGTTCTTCCAGATAATGGCAAAGGAAAGTTACCCAAGGATGCGGATGGGTGGGGCAAACGTTTAATCACACTCCTTGTGTCTCTTCGCTGGAGCCTTACTCTTGTTTTGGAGACAAGAAAAAATGGTCACCCGCATGATGACTCAGCCAGCCCCAGGCCTCTTTGTGCCACTGCAGAATCCCCACAGACCCAAATGCTTAGCTTTGACCACCAGTGTTCACTTATTTTTTTAATCATCCCAATGGCTGGCAGGAAACGACCATCAGTCATGAGTCATGTAGGAATTTGTCCTCTGCCCTCTCCCATTTGGATGTTGTTTCTTTGAACAACAACACCCACGTTGATGGGCACGTCTTCCGTGCCATCTTATTTTGATTTGGCCTGTCTGTGTCACTGCTGAGTCACTGAGAACCAGGGCTGAGCCCGGCTTTGTGGGCTGTCTCCACTGACCCACATTGTGTCTCAAACATGGTTACTTCCTGGGGAACTGCTCTCAGTAGCTATCTGGTTAGAAAATGACCTCAAGCACAGTCCCCAGGGACGTAATGGCTGAGGGTGTTGGTGCTGCTCGGGGCCAGCCCAGAAACCTCCTTTCAGGGCTCTCCAGGCTGGTTCCTGAAAACTCCTTGTCATGGGGGGTCTCAGCTCCTCTCCCCACATAAGAACGCAGGACATGATGAGGCCCAAAAGGAACACCCACGGAGCCATGGATGGGGGAGTCACACCACTATACTCTCACTGGTGGCTGGGTTGGAGACACAAAAGCAAACATCCGCCAGCACCCCAACAAGGGATCTTCCTGCACCCCAGTCTCGCTGGCGGCCGGGGAGACACAGGAAGTAGGATCCACACGATCTGCAATCTGCCCTCTGGTTTTCTGCCTGCTAACCAATCAACCAACCAGCGCAGCCACGGCTGTCATATCAGTGGCCAATGACTAACTGGTTACAGCTGATGGCCCACCAGTCACAACTGATGGCCATCTACTACCTGGGCCAGCACCTGCCCACGTGAGGCCGAGAGCCTGGAAACTGCTCTCTGGGGCTCTGTCCCCACACTCCTCTTGCTCCTGAGGCTCCCTCCTTACTTGGCTTCACCCCAGGTGGACTGAGCACTGAAGGGGGTCCTGCCAGCGACACCCCCCGGATGGCCTCATAGCCGGCCCTGCCCTCTCATTTACAGAGCATCAGTTGTTCCCAAGATGGCTGCTCGTTCTCAGGATTTGGGAAGCTGAGGACCCACAGGGGTACAGCAATATCCAGCAATAGCCTAGAGGTGGCTGCAGCTGTCTGTCTGGAAGCGTGAGCCAGCAGCCTGACTCTCTCTACAAGACTGACATGAGCCCAGAGCCCCGACCCTGTACCAGCCACCATGGTGCCTTCCCCACGCCAGCTCCCTGCAGCTCCAGGGCTCTACAGACGGGCATTTCATGATTCTTATCTCACCCAACGGGAATCGGAGGCTCTCAGGGAGATTAAGGAATCGGAGGCTCTCAGGGAGATTAAGGAACTCACTGAAAGTTATGCAGTGAGCAAGTCATGAACCAGGGTTTTGAATCCAGGTCCTCCAACTGGAATGTTGGCCCCAAGGCGCCCTTTCTGATGTTTTGATCTTTTCTTCTTTTTTTAGATCCAATAAATCAGACAGAGGTCACAGCAGAGCGGCCACTCAATAAGACCCACCTCCGAGGACCGACTTGGGGAATCCAAGAGCAGTAAGACCAGGTAGGAGGTGGTGTGAATATTAAAAGTAACACTTTTCCAGGTATCGGTGGGGTCCAGGTGATGGAGCCTTCTAGTGAGAAAGCCAGGGAGCAATGATGGGAGGCTTTCCAGCTCGGTGATGGGCAGCATTGCGCCTTTGGGATGTTCTCACATCGCAGCCTGTGTAACATGCAAAATCAAGTGCTTTGCCTCAGCTGGGGGATGCGGGGACTGTGATTTACGCTGCCTGCGTCATCAGGGTTCAGCCTCTAGTGAAGTACGGAACGCCAGCGTGGTAGAAAGGATTTGAGGTACGTACAGCGTTCGGAGCTAGGGATGAGGTAAGGTGCCTGGGACTTCAGAGGTGAGGAGGGTCACTGCAGGACCATAAGAAGAGCAGATGTCCAGTAATTAGTACTTTGCCTTGCCATATAGATAGGTCAAGAAGGTTATCTCTGGTAATCTCTTTTTACGGGCAAAGCCCCTAATTCAAATTCTTCTAGGGAGTTAAAGGGGACGGGCAGAAGTTTCTCTTGAGCCCATAGCGTTTCTGTCGCTCTTAGCTCGAAATAATCTGCATACCACAAAGCAACATCTTGGGGTGACTCATTCTGAACCCTTACACCGGATTAGGGCAGGAACTGATCTCCTGGCTGGTATCCTCCTGAGAAGAGGGAATTTGCACAGAGGCAGACACAGGGAAGAGCGCCAGGGGAAGATGGAGGCAGAGGTCGGGGTGGTGGGTCTACAAGCCAAGGATTGTCAAGGCTTGCAGGCAGCCATTAGACGTTGGGAGGCGCAAGGAAGGCTTCGCCCCCAGAGCCTCTGATGGAACCAACACCTGATTGCAGACTCTGGCCTGCAGCCCTGTGAGAACGTAAATTTCTGTGGTTTTAAGGCAGCAAGTTGCGGTCATTTGTTACCTAGGAAACTAATACAGTTGGTAATTATTTTGTTTGCTTATTTGTTTATGAGTTTTCTTCCACTTGATGAGACTTTTCTTTCTTTACTTCTTTTCTTGTATCCCTAGTGTCCTGCTGTGTGTCTAACACATAGTCAGCACTCACCAATATTTTTGAAATGCATCGATTCTTTCAAACCATCAGCCATAACATCTTCTCAACTTGAGCTTGTCTTGTGTTCATTGCTCTGTATCATGTCCATTTTTTGTTCATCATCTTCCTTTGAATCATTGTGAGAGCCTTCCAGCTTGTCTCCTCGGTGCTTAACTTCTTTTTAACGTAAAGCTAATCTTCTCAAATCTCTCCATTTGAAACCCTTTATTCTTGCCACATTGCCCTATCCTAGCTATTGGACCTTGGACACGCTCCATAAACTCTCAGCCTCAGTCTCAGTCTCCTCATCTGTGGAATGGGAGTAATTATTGCACCTACCTTACCAGGCTGATGGGAAGATGAACCGAGAATCAAAGCAAAACACTTAGCATGACTCCCAGCACATGACAAGGGCCCTGTGGGTGCTAGCTTTCACTGTGAAGGTCAGCATTAGTTTTGGATTGAGGTTAGAGACCCGAGGCCATATAAAGCAAGTTCTTGGTTATGATGGGGAAAAGGTTTGAAAAATCACATGTTCAAAGCTAGCTTGCCCAACAACTGTTAAAAGGATGAAAGAACAGAGTTGGCCTAGCATTTTGGCCTGCTGAAGTCGAACAGGTTGGCCTGTTGAAAAGACATCTATTTTGAAAGCATGAGTTTGCATATCATTATATGCACAACAAAAATACGTTAAATGGAAAATTTAAAGTAGGCTCACATTTATATTAAAATCATATCAGTTGCACTACAGACATAATCTTAAATACAGGAATAAAGGAATTTATTTTAATCATAGTTCAGAATTGATGCTCTCCATTTCTGAAGACCTCTTAATCAGGAAATTAAAAAAAATGTTTAAAATGCATGGTAACATATTTCAGAGCAATTCCAAAATTTAATGTGTGCAAATTATTCATATATTCATAATTTCATTCTCGTGCATGAGATTTGAAGAAACAAGAGCAGGGTAAAGGGAATATCCATGAGCTGTTTTAAAAAGCCTGTAAGTGAAATGAATTTAAATATTTTAACTACCCTCCTATTGACTCAGAGCTGTCGCCAAAACACTAGCTATTTAATAAGATTGGAAGTTCTCATTGATTTGAAAGGCTAAATTGGTGAGAACTTTTTTAAAAAGCTTCCTTTCAAAAAGTCAGGCTTTCTGTAGAATTGAACCAAACTGCGATATGGTCCGCTGCTTTTCTGAAGCTGCTTTGGTTTGATTTGGAAAGTTTTAAAAGTAGTGCCAGCAAGGAAGGGAGTAAATGATTGAAAATGGAAGTACAAACACCCCTTGATAATGTAACTAGCCCTGGGGAGCTCCCAGCAAAATGAGCATGCCGTTATTTATTATTTATTAAAATAAGAAATTCTCCTAAAAGTTGAGTAGGAGAAACAGAGGCTTTTGGCCAAAGTGCCATGTAACCTGGAGGGTAGAATTGATGTTTCAGGCAGCCACCTCTCCAAGCGGCACACTCTGCCTGTCCATCCTTCCCTCCCGAGTGTGTGTGTGTGTGTGTGTGTGTGTGTGTGTGTATTTAGTGACCTTCCTGCCTTGTGATATGTCTGTTTCATGACCTGTCCCAGCAGTAGTTGTGAATCCTTGCGTTCCTGGAGTCACTCAGAGGAGGCAGAGACTGACAGGAAGACCTGGGGGAATGTTCCAGGCCATGAGAACTGAATAATGACCTGGCCCATGCCCAGTGAGAGAGAAGAACTCTCTCCACTGTTTTATTTATTAAAAAGTAAAATCTTCTTTATACAAGTAGACCTTCACAATGTATACAACCAAAAGAACACATGAAATGTTAATGTTCCTTGACCCACTACCGACCCCCTCCCCCTCTCCACCTGGGACCCTCGTTCCGCTCATTCCAAGATCAACAGGCATTGGTGCAATTATTTCCACGTGTCTTCTTCCAGATGTGTTCTATGCACTTGCCAACACACATGCACGTACAGCAATGGCTATAGGTTAACATGTGATTTCTAATTTACATCTTTTAAAATTCCAAGTTATACACGCTCCTAGTTTAAGGCTCAAATCGTGATATCAAACTTTTATGAAGAACACCATCTATTGAGTCCTAACTGAGAGCCAGAGACTGAGCTACCGTGGCGATCAAGGCAGTTCTCAACAATATCACAGATTGAATCGTCTTTCCCTCTGGGTGGACGACGCCCACTTAATAGCCCCCATCACTGGTGTCTGAAGTATTATCTCCTTTAACCGTCACAACAACTCAAGTGGTAGGTGATACCCTTATCGTTTCTCTTTTACAGAGGAAGTAGCCAAAGCTCCAACCAGTGAACAAAAACCTGACAAAGCCACGTGACTAGTAACAGGCCCTTTGCGGAAACCCCAAAGCAGGCAGCCGGACTCCATGAGGTAATGACTCGATGCAGGAACATTCCTGTTAGTTAGAAGGTTCTCTTGCATTGAAATGACAGTAAAGGTCAGGAAAAGAAATGCATTCAAAGGCAAAGCAAAAGGAGACGGAGGACATGCAACTTTGCATTCTGTGTCCCCGAGAGAGGGGCAGTCACCTTGAGTCAGGGCAGCAGTTCACTCACTCTTCGCATGTAGTTCAGAGGCCTCGGTTCCGGGGCGTTCTGTGCCCTGGAGAGGAAACTTTACGGAAGCTGGTGATAACATGGTGATGCGTATTGTGTCGCAGAACACAACCCCTGCTTGGGGTGTTGGGTTCCTTCTCAAGGTCAATTTCCTCACCGCGTTTTGTACTTGACCCTCCATCATGAAGAAAGCAAAGTGAAGCAATTGTGGAAAACGCTCTTGCTTTCAGATATTGGAATGATTTCACAAAACAATGTAGTCTGCTAGGGCTGCCGTGATAAAATGCTATGCACTGGGGGCTTAACAGAAATTTATTTTCTCCCAGTTCTGGAGGCTGGAAGCCCAAGGCCAAGGCGTCATGGGTTTGCTGTCCACTGAGCCTGTCCTTGGCTGGAGGTGGCCACCTTCTCACTGCGTCCTCCTCACAGGACCTTCCTCTGTGCACATCCATCCCTAATGACCTCATTTTATTTTAGTCACCTTTGTAAAGACCCACGGAAAACTAGCAGGAGCTAGCAGAGGCCCTCTGGACTTGGCCTCAAAGCAAATTAGCCTTTTCATGTCCACAAGCAATCAAGACTTCTGACGGAAGTACAGAGGTGATAGTAAGAGGGAAAGAAGGGGGCGTGGGCAATATCTTTGCACTGGACGCTGCTGATACAGGACTCGCTCAGCAGGGCTCCTGAGCTCTGTGCTTCATGAGGTACCGGCTCCAAGCTGTTTCATCTCCTTCAAGTTCCCTTAGCACAAGGCCAGCTTCCCCCTGGCTCTGTTTCAAGTTGAAGAAGAAACTAAACCATCTGCAGTTTATGGGTACATGAGAGGACTTACTGTTTGCTGTGCTTGTTAGTTTTGTGTTCTTTGGAAGTTTCTTTCATTTTGAACTGCAGTGCACTAGAAAGGGCTTATTCAGTAATATTTAGTTCTCATAAAGAAGTTTTTCGTGCCAGCGAAGAGGCAGTACTGCCCAGTGGTTCACACCATGGCCTTGGACTCTGTATCAGTCAGGATAGGTGAGGCCATGTTGCAGTAACAAACAGCACCAAAACTCATTCACACACTGTGCCTGTCTTAGCTTGGGCTGCTATGCCAAAATATCATAGACTGGGTGGCTGGGAAGTCCAAGATCAAGGTGCCGGCAGACTTGGTGTCTGGTGGAAGCACTCTTCCTGGCTTGCAGCTGGGTGCCTTTTCTCTGTGTCATCCCCATGCCATGAGCACAAAGCTCTCGGACATCTTTTCTTATATGGGCACTAATCCCATCAGGGAGGCCTCACACTCATGGCCTCATTGAAACCTAATGAACTCCCAAAGATCCCATTTCCAAATACCATCACATTGGGGGCTATGGCTTCAACATATGCATTTGGGGGGACACAGAGCTGTCACTTTCTGGGGCACTGCCATTCATCATGGCAGAGAGAAAGAGGACGTGGTGAAGTAAGCACTGGCTCTGAACGCTGCTGCTTTTAAGTGGTACACGTCCCGTCTGCTCACATTTTCTTGATCAAGAGCAAGTTACACACTCCCATGTAACTTCAAAGAGGAGCATGGAAAGTACAATCCTGCCTTAGTCTCAGAAGGGAACTGTAGTGTTGGGAACACCTCCAGGGATCCCCAGTCACACAGTCAGAGGTTGCTGGGAAGGTATTTTCTAGGCGGGACTAACGTTTAAATCAGCAGACTCTGAATAAAGCCGATTGCCCTCCATCACTAGGTGGCCCTCACCTAATTAGTTGAAGGCCATAAGAGCAAAGAACTTTCTTGTTCCCAAACAAGAAAGAATTTGACCTCAAGATAGAAACCCTACTTGAGTTTCCAGACTGCCTGGCTTGCCCTCTGCATTTTGGACTGAAGACTCTTTCCTGAATTATCAGCCTGGTGGCCTTTCCTACGATTGCAGACTTGCCAGCCCCCACAATTGCATGAGCCAATGCCTTAAAATTATCTATCTGTCTATCTGTCTATCTATCTATCTATCTATCTATCTATCTATCTATCTATCTATGTATCTATGTATCTCTTATCTATCTATCTATCTATCTATCTATCTATCTATCTATCTATCTACCATCTACCTATCTCATAGTGGCTCTCCTTCTCTGGAGAACCTTCACTAATACATGATTACACCTGCATTATAGAATCACTCCCACATCCTGCCAACATCCTGTCCAGAGCTAAGCCTCGTTTCCTTGAACATTCTCCCAAATCACCTAACACAAGTTCAAATCCTTTCATACGAACTTTCTAACCTTCGCTAATTGAGTCGCCTAGTATGGGCTACATAACGTGCGGGGCTCAGGGCAAAGTGAAAATGCAGGGCCCTTATTTAAAAACTACTGAGTTTCAGGATGGCGACAGCACAGCGTTCATCCAAGTGCAAGGTGTGCGACCTGTTTACTTGCACATGGCCGGGCGCTTACAGGCCACATGCCCACATAGTCGGCTCTAGAAACACCCCACGGTTCCCCCTGGTTGTGTTCAGCTACCGGTGTGTCTCTCGTGGTCTCTGGCTGGAAGGCATTTTGAGAACTTCCTTCCAACCGTTCATATATACGTAATCTTAAGTGAGAACATATTTTCTCTCTTTATATATATATATATATATATATATATATATATATATATATATATATCTTTCTATCCTGAACTTGTCATATTAAAAATTATTCGAAACCATAATATTGATCAGTTGCATCATATTTAATATTATATGTATCTATATCCATGTGTGGATAGGCCACATTCCTTGTTACAATTTGCTGTATGTATCTGATTGCTTGTATGTGTCTTGAAGCAGTGAAAAAGAAATGATCCAGAAATATGTGAGAAATGAGCTTTTAGATAATACATATGAGAGCACATGGACAGAAAAAGCATGCTTGTGTTTATTTAAGTAAGCTCGAGTATTAAAGAAAGTACTAAATAATTACCCAAATAATGTTGTAATAAATACATTCTATAACTATCAAAGTAAACGATGTTGAAAGCATTTAGCTATAGATGCAGCATTGCAACAATATTTGAATTTCTGGATAATGTTTCTCAACTTAGAGAAAAGGGAAGGATTTGTCGTTGGTCTGGACTTGTTGTTCCCTCTGTGCCTGCTCCGTGCCACACTTGTCATCCTGTCAGAAGGGAACAACTCTGGCATTTTACGCATCACCTTCGTACTAACCGTTTGCCTGGATTCATTTCTCAGTCTCACATGCATCCTGTCCTCTGGCCTTGCAGTACCTCCTTGCCTCGTCTGCCTTTACGATTCCAGCATTTAATGCACAGTGCTGTTTTCCTGGCTTTGGTTTGTGGGGTGACTCTATTGATGTGGGGACTCCCCCGTTAGACTGCCTTAGCCAGCCTTGGGCAAACAAACTCCCCAGAGACGTGACTGGCTCGGAGCTTCTTGTTAATAGTAACAAAATCACTGCAGTTTGCTGGGCACTTACTCAGGGCCAGGGAACTGTGCTCTTAAATTATTTGCACCTAAACTTATGTGCTCTATAAATTAATTCTTGCAACAATCCCAGGAAGTTGGTACTATTATCGAGGACATTATTCCAGATAAGGAAACTGAGGCTCAAGAAGGTTAAGCCACTTCCTCAAGGCCACACAGCAGCCACTGTGGTGAAGCTGGGCTTCAGATGTTTCTGTCTCCAAAACGTATGCCTTAATCACAGTGCTGTGTCCCTCTTTGGGCAGGATCTGGACAGTTCTGCGTGAATATCTACATTGTAGGTTCAAAACAGGATTAAAGATGTGTGGTCAGGGTTGGTCAGGCAGCTGAGTCACCAGCATAAGAGACACTGTAGAGGAATCAGACCTTCCACAATTAAGGGAGGGGCTAGGGAGGCAAGAACCAGAGGAGTCTCTGACCAACTGATCCGAGAAGCCGGGGACATCCAGCTGCTAACGGGGGGTCGTGAAGGGGAACACGTAGAATGGTCCAGGTCTCCCCTGCGGATTCTCCATCTGGGAATCAGGAGCCAAGCATTAGGTGGTGGGGTCCGGGCCGCTGTTGGTCAGCAGGGCCAGCAGTTGGGAAGAAGAGCTGGAAGTGGAGCAAAGGACACTGAGGAGATACTTGAGCCCATTAGCATCTTTGAGACCATCTGTCACTGCACGCAACCATGATGTCCTTCAGAGAAGAGTGGTTGCTGCTTCCCGCCCACTTTCCAAGTTTCCTGCACGTTCCTCTGTTGGCAGTGCCCTCCTGGAACCATACAGAGATGGAGAATCTGGGAGACACAGCTCCCAGAGGAACCAAGTAGACACAACATGATGTAGCAGAGCCTATTCAAGGAAGTTGAGAGAAGACAAGGCTTGGATGTGTAGTCAGGGGCCTTGTGATGGTTAATTCTGTGTGTCCACTTGGCCACGGGTGTCCAAATATTTGGCCAAACATTATTCTGGTGTGTCTGTCAGGGTGTTTTTGGGTGAGATCAGCATTTGAATGGGTGGACTGAATAAAGCAGATGGCCCTCCCCAATGTGGGTGGGCCTCGTTGAGTAAGGTGAAAACCTGAATAGAACTAAAAGGCTGACCCACTCTTGAGTAAGAGGGAATGCCTCCTGCCTGACTGTTGAGTCGGGACATTAGTCTTTTCCTGCCTTTGGGCTGAAACTGAACCACTGGCTCTTCTTGGGTCTCGAGCCCGCTGGCTCTTGGGCTAGAACTTACACCTTTGGCTCTCTTGGTTCGGGCTTCTGACTCAGACTGAAGCTGCACCATCATCATCGACTGACTCTCCTGGGTCTCCAGCTTGGCAACTTCGCAGCCTCTGTAACTGTGTGAAGCAATTTCTCATAATAAGTCTCCCTCCCTCTCTCCTGCTGGATCTGTTTCTCTGGAGAACCCTGACTACTACAGGCCTAGATTTATTTCCCTTTCTGAGTAAAAGAATATACTACAGTGGTTGGAAGAAATTGTATACTTTTGTTTGGAGTTAACTGCTCACGGTCAAAGTGTTCTGCTGTGAAAACTTGCTTATAGCTTTTCCCCAGTTTTGGAAAAAGCATCTTTTAGTTGGATTGACTTTTCCTTGGAGTGCACGCTAATGGTAATGGCTTTGAACATCTGAGGCAGCGTCTCTTTGCTTCTTTGGAGCTGTGAGTGAGAGGCGAAGCGCCAGGGTGACTCGGGGGTGGCTTTCCTCTGTTCTGTGCAGAGCGACGTCAGACCTATCCCTTCTTTGGTGATGCTACTACAGCAGCAAACTATCAGAAAACATCCTTATTTTCAAACCACGCTACTTCTGTTTTATCGTGGTTCTGCTAAGTCCCCAAATCACAGTCTTTGAGAACTGAAGGAAATCATGGAAATAATCTAGCCTTTCTTTTTCCAAATGGTGTTCCACAAAACATATTCTAAATGCTCATAGGTGGTCCCTGAACAAAAAGGGATTCTATGACCAAATAGGTTTGAGAAAGGCGGAATCCAAAAGTTTGAGATTCCTCTTAGACTTTGGAATGGAAATGGCAAGTAGGCAGTTGGTAGACGGTTCTGAATTTCAGGGAAAAGGTTAGCATTGGATGTACAGGTTTGGAAGTTAACACATTTAAAACATGGGAGAAGATGAGATGTCTCAGGAGAGAGTTTAGAAGGGAAGAGTCTGTGAGATCTGGAGGTGCTGTAGCTCTCCTGCGACCCTGAAGGGAGGACCTAAGAATGAAGCCAACACCCAGAATATGGCGTTGCTGAGCCAGGTGACAGAAACCAGGAGATTGCTGGACGTAACTCAAGCCACTAAAGATGATTCTACCATCGCACTTTTCAGGTATAGCCAGGAAATTCCTTTCCAGCTTAGGTTTTTGGCATTTAGTATAGAAGGAGTTCTGACTACTATATCGTCCAACTTCTTTTGCACATTTATGTCTCTTAGTCTCTGTTTCCCCATCAGCTTACCTGTCCTGGAAGAGAATCAGCTGACCCTAAGGTGTCAGAATTAACCAGTCACCCCTATCTTGAGGCGCAAAGGGGAAAGTATGACAACCCCAATCAGTGTTGGTTGTCGACATTTCAAGCATGAGTGGAGGAAGCAGTTAAGAATTGGTTAATATGGTTAAGAATTTTATTTTTATGCTTGGATTGCTAGCAATCAACCAAACCTGACGCTGGCTAATTTAAGCCCCAAAGGGATGTTACTGGAAGGACCACAGGGTTCCCCACATAATGAGAGACAGAGCTGAAGGCGCTCAACAGCAGACCTGGGGAGGGGCAGGACCCCGAGCTGTCCTGGGCAGCCTCAGCAGGCTTTCACTGAACCCCTCTGGGCTGACCTTCAACATGCGGCAGCACCCAGGCCTGCCCACTCTATGTTGAAGCTCGAAATGACAGCGAGAGAGAATATGTTTGGGGGGCGAGAGCGTGAAGCCCCTTGACCTTGGTCCTTGGGAGACCACCCTGCATATCTGAGAGGCTTGGCGACAGGCCAAGAAGGGTCTGCTAGGACCTTTTGAGGGTGGAGCCAGCCCTGGGCTTCTCCAGGTTGCCCGAGACCTGCAGGTAATGAATAACCGCTGTAGGCTTCAGTGCTCTTAAGGCCAAGTGAGTGCGCCCGGGAAAGGCTTCCTTTGATGCTGTTGGTTTTCAGACCTCACACTGTCCCAGATTCTGCCCATCAGTGGTCTCTCTGCCATTTTTAATGGTCGTTCCTTTTTCCTTTGTCTATGCTCTTTAGTCTGAGACCTACCTCTCATTCTACTTTCCTCCCCCAAGCTCCCCGTCTGCTATAGATGGAATGTTTGTGTCTCCCCACCCCAATTCCTACATTGAAACCTAACCCTCACAGTGATGGTACTAGGAGGTGAGGCTTTGGGGTGATTAGGCCACGAGGCTGGAGGCCTCACAAATGGCAGTGGTCTTATAAAAGAGGCTTCAGAGAGAGCTCTCACCCCTTTTGTCATGTGAGGTTATAGTGTAAAGACGGCTGTTTATAAATGAGGAGGTGGGCTCTCACCAGACGCCAAATCCGCTGATAGTTTGATCCTGGACTTGCCAATTTCCATAACTGTGAGAAATAAATTTGTCATTTATAAGCCACCCAGCCTATGGCATTTTGTTATAGCAGCCTGCACGAACTAAGATACCACCCTTTAAAAAATGATTATTATTATTATTTTTTAAATGATTATTTTAAAAATAATCATTATTATTAAAAAAGAATTATTCAAACGGTACCAAAGATTTTTCAATGAATAGGAAGTCTTCTTCCCATCTTACATTTCCTGTCTCTTGCTAGAGGCAATAATTACTGTCGGTCTCCTGTGTATCTTCCCAGATGGAGCCTGTTTATGTCTCTATCTACAAAGCCTGATTTATTCGTAAACACAGCAGATTATGCCCCCTGTTCAGTACCTTTCATTTTCCACTCAGTGATGCAGTGTTCATATCAGAACACGTCTGTCTCATTCTTTTTGACAGCTGTGTAGTATTCCACTGCAAGGACCCCATGGATGGAGAGGCTTTTGCAAATACAAATGATGCTGCAGTTAACATCCTTGTACAGGTGACTTCAGGTACCCGAGGAAGCAGATGTCGGAAACAACAATGCTTTCTTTTCTAAGAGGTCTCAAAGGTTTGTTCTGCCCGTTTCCCCCCGACTGCCCGGCATGGCCCACACTGGCTGCCTCCTCGTTCTCCACTCCCTAAATACTGCAGCACGGCTTCCACCCACTGACACACTCAAAAGTCAACCGTGACCTCCTTTCTTAGTGCATCACCGCTGACTTTTCTGTAGAATTTTGATCTCACTGCCCATCACGTCCTGAAACTCCTTGCTTGGCTGTTATGGGAGATAATCTTTGTCCTCTCTCTAATCGTGCTTTTCCTGTGCCCTTCGCTTGTCTTCTAAAAGTCATCATTCGGCAGGAGGTCGAGGGAGTAGAACCTGCTGGGCCAGCCCTTTCCGCTCCTGGTTGTCTCACCCAGGTCGTCTCACCATTTAGCTCACTGCCTGGACCCAGAAGAAGGTAAGGTTTCGGTCAATGTCCAGGGTCAAACTCTCTTTAGGCTCAAGTCCTTCATTAAAAAAAAAAAGGTGCTGTTTGTAATTCCTGCACTTTATTATCACTGTTCATATTTATTCTGTACTATTTAAAAAATATGAAAAATTGTAAAGAACAACAAAAAACAGAGTAACACAGCAAATACCAATGTACCCACCATTCAGCTTCATAAAGTGTGACCAGGACAGGTGAAGCCTCTTTTGTACCCTCCCTGCCTTTGAGAGATAATCATTATATTGAATTTGGAACTTGTCATTTCCTTGCTTTTTAACTGAGTCCTGCATTTCTGACTGACCTCTCTGGATATCTCTATATGGGTATCTCACTCAGCATGGTTAAAAGCAAACACAAGTGATTTCATTTATGCAAAAAGGAAAATACATTATATAAATCCATCCATCCATCCATCCATCCATGCATCCACAGAAATCCTTCTAGAAAGATCTGTATCAGGTCTGTTTGTAACCTCTGTGAGATGACATAACATTAACAGTGATTATTTCTGGATGCTAGGACTATGGGTAGTTTTTCTATCATATTTTCCAAATTTTCACCAATGGAACATGCATTACTTTAATAATAACAATTTGATAATACCCCAAACTTATCTTCCCCACCAACCTTCATGCCAATTTAGCTCTGACCCTAGACTTCCCTATTTCTAGCAGAATTCTGGCATCTTCCTAGGTTCAAAACTTGGTGGTCGTGATTGATACCCATTTCCCTCTCTCACACTCCCTATATTTTGGCATTGAGTGAATTTCCATCTCTTCTGTTAGATTGTAAGTTCCAAAGATAAGACCTTGTCTTATCCAGCTCCCTGGGGCCTGTCACGTAGCAAAGCTCATAAACAGATGCTTCAAAAATGGTCGCTGAACCTTCTGCTTGATGCCTAAGGCTTGTCTACATCTTGCAACTGTCACCTGGCTGAGACACTGTCGCTATAAATAAGCAGTTTCTGTTTCAGGTATGGTTTTCCCTTAATATTTACACACCATCTCTTACCCCACCCAAGCCTCAAACTTCGAGAGGGAGTTAGAGCTGGTATTCAAATCCTTAGCCCCAAAGCAAGGAGGCAGCCCCCGTTAAGACCCAAGCCATCCACGTAAGCTGCTTTTTATCTCCTCGGCGTTGTAGCTGCTGTCACTCCACTTGCTGGGGAATTCTTGACAAGATTTTGCTTGTCTTCCCATGCTGTTCTTTCTGTAGTCTCCTTGTTTCTTTTTGCAATCAAGTTCCAGATGGCTCAGCAGTGCTCCTCCCCAAATCAGTATTTTGACGGATTGCTGAAGGCTTGCAAACCGTGTCACCTTCGCTGTCCTAATGGCCCTCCGACATGTCAGCGTTACTGTAATAATACAAGTAAGTGCTACAGCTTGAACAATCCTTTGTCGGGGTGGAGGATTCTCTCTCTATTGACTATTCAAAGAATAAACATTAGAGGGAAGACGGTGAGGTTTTCCGAATCAAAAGAGAAAGGGAACAAGGCAATGATTTAAATGTCGACAGGAACCAAGTAATTATTCAGAACTAAACTCAATGTTGTTCAGCACCGTTAACAACCCAGTATTTTATCAACTCTTCTAAATAAGTGTTATTTAGAATTTGAAAGTAAATGCTGCTGAATTAGGGGAATTGGATGGCAAATAATCTTTACTTGGTGTGGATGTTATCAGTTCATTCTCTCTCTGACATTTCTTTTAATTCAGTGAAAGGAACCAATGTCATTCTCTGGACCTGTTTGGGCCTGAGCTTGCTAGTGTCTTTGACACTTTTCATACTGATGTTCTTGCTGAGTAAGATGAAATCTGAACCACTGAAGGATGAATTTAAAAGCACAGGTTGGTTTGATGGTCAATCTTTGAAATCTATTTCCAAGAGGTGATTATTGCGAGTTTCAGTTCCTTTTCTTTCTTTTTTTTTTACATTGACTGTTTTATTCAGTTAGAGCCCTCTGGAGTATTAGGGGACAGTTATGTTAAATGAACTTCTTGGTAGAAGGGAGCTGTCTTTCTGATGTTTACACCTTTGCAGGTGTCCTACCATGTCAGCCGTCTCCCACATTCTTCCCTTGGCAATTGCTCTTTTGAATCACTGAGGCTCCTGTGGGAAACCTCCATCTTTTGACGAGAGTTAGCACATTGATTAATATCATGCTGTCAGAAACTTCTAGCCAACTCTGTTACTATCGGGAAAAGTATATTTGGCAAGCTCCACGGCCATATTCTTAACACAAACATATGTTGTTTGCTTGGGTGAATGTTTTACTGCTGAAAATGCTAGAAATGTATAACCAGTAGTTCCTGGATTATTTGAACAATCATCTCAAAGATTATTATCTTTATAAGTTGTAGAGAACCAGTCCCAGAGAACTGAATGTTCCTTGAGAAATAATTTTCCTTAAGATCCTCAAGGTTAAGGGCTTCTCAAGGTAAAAATATTTCTGCAGCACTTTTGCCCATGATCTGATTCTCAAACACTCTGCAGCCATTGCCCAATTTTTTATGCATTTTTTGGGCATAATCTGCAAAGCATCACCTTGTTTTCAAGTGTAGGATGGAGAGATAAATAGTTGTGCCATATAATTCACTCATTTTTCTCTTTTGCCTGGAGTCTGAGAAACAGGTGGGGAGTAACTTAGCGGTGTTTTGGAAGATGGCGTTCGTTACATTGTGGAAGGTTGGGGAAGTAGTAAAACTTATCTTCACAGGCACATAATGGGGACACAGTGAAGACTTCTTCCTTAGGTGATCACAAGAGTGCCAATAAAAAAAAAAAAGTAATCTGCCGCAAAATGTGCAATGAGAAGCATCTTTACTTTGAATTCCGAAGTGTTTCCCACAGGCTGATTTTAGTGTGCTATAGCATATGGTAATTTGTCATTTCACGTATGTAAAAATAGGGCCAATACCTCAATGCCACCAAGGGCTATGGAGGTAACAAATGAATGTAGGGGGCCTGGTGAAGGCTTTGGCAATGGGGGAGCCCACAGCCTGCCTGAAGGAGACAGGTGCTATCGACTCCAGCCCATTGTTACCATGTAGGAATATTGACTCTAGGTTGGCGCATTTTGTTGTATTAAAAATAAAAGAGGCCAGTTGTCTAGATTTATATGTAAAATCTTGATTTTTAAATGTGGGCCAACATAAGCCAACACTTAAAAACACGCTACGTCCTAAAGCATGTCTTCACGGGCCGTGGGCCTGTGGTCTGCCACTTCGTGACTTCGAGTGCAGGACACCCTTCAGGTACTGCTAAGACTGTCACGGCCACACCCCCCGGGAAGTGTAGGGTAATTTTTCTGTTTCTGCACAATCAGAAAAAGCTCTCCAGAACCAGGCGAATGCTGACCGGGACGCCAGAAAAGAGAGCAGCACCGGGGTGGAAATTCTTCTTCCCAGAGGCCTGGAGTACACAGTAGAAGAATGTACCTGTGAAGACTGTGTCAAGAGCAAACCCAAGGTCGATTCTGACCATCTCTTCCCACTCCCAGCGATGGAGGAAGGCGCCACTATTCTGGTCACCACGAAAACCAACGAGTACTGCGATGGCCTGCCGGCTGCCGGGAACGTCACATGGACGGAGAAACCAGTTTCTCCCAGATAATTCACCATGTCGACTGGCGCAGAGCTGATCGGAATATCTCTGGTCACAAGGAAAGGATAATACAGCAGATCTCTTTAGGGTGATTGCACTTATCAGTTGCTGATATAGCTTTTTGTCCTCTAATTCTGGAAAATCTTTATGTTAAAATGTATTTCTCTTAGTGTTGGAAGCTTAACTGTGGAAACTTCCTCGGTTTCATGATTAAATTCTTGACTCACTGAAAAAAAGTATTGCAATGTGTAGATCCCAGAGTCACCCACTTCTATGGCTGGACCAGTTCCCTTCTATCCACGCACATACACACTTCAGGACACACTGAAGTTTTCTGTTTTTGTTAAAGGAAAGCGCAGTTATCCTATGTACTTCTGGAGCTAGGAGAAGCCTAGAGTCAGCCATCCACTCAGTGTGCAATGCATGGGGAGTTCCTGACCTTGTCAGCTTCCAGCTTAGGCCTCAGGCATTATTATAACGGTATAAATATATGTATAATTGCTAACTGTGATTAAAGTATGCTAGGTATTGTTTTCAGACCCAAATGCAGGTAATACTGATGGCTACACGTATGTTGTCTTACTAATATGCCAGGGATTGTTCTAAGTGCTTTACCTGTACTAGCTCATTTAATGCATATAACAAACCAGAAGGTAGATGAACCATTATCATCTCCACTTTACAGATATGACAGAAGCTAAGTCAGAGCAAGGTAACATAGCCAGTAAATGGCAGAACCATAACTTAAACCCAGACATCTCAATCTATTTGTTTGTTTCCCTCTTCACATCGACTTAGTTCCATCTCTGACTTCCCCATCTCTTTGGGCTACCATCTTAGTCATTATAGGGGGGAGGGTTCCCTTGCTATGGTTGTGCAAAGGTCCTGGGGTTGTGTAAAGCTCCTTATGGAAGGGCATGAAACAGGTGATGCCCTCTGGTCACCTGTTGACTTTAATCCTTATTAAGATGCCTAGTGGCACCACAGTATAGACCCTCAAAGTCTTGGGGCTTTGTGGCTTTTGTTTTGGGTTTGGGCTATGCGGAAACTTGGTGGGATCTTTTTACCCATTTGGGGCCCATCCTGGCACCATTCCAGGCCCTTGAGGGCCACAGGAGACAATACAGTAAAGTGGTTAAAAGAATGGCTCTTGGAGCTAGACTTCCAGGGTTTGAATCCTGTGTCTGTTACTAGAAAGTGATAAACCTTGGGTGACTATGAGCAAGTTCCTTAACCACTCTATGCCTCAGTCACATACACACTTACTTACCTTTTCCATAAAAGTCTCTGGTTCATAATAAGTAATTTGTGTTAGCTACATTGCTGTAATGATTTTTATTCGTCCCTTTGAGGTCCCCTCTCTGAGGGCAGGCACGCACATACTCCTTTCTTGTTATATGGCCTGGGAATATTGCTGCTTGCTTCTCACAGGCCCTCTTCCTTTTGCTCTCATCCCCTAGTACAATCCCCTCAATGAGTTTAGAGAGCTGCTGGCATTAGGTGTTTGATTCTCAGTCCTTCAGGAGCAGGCTAATATCTCAGGAGGAAGGAATGACAGTACTTAAAGAGTGGTTGGTGGTAGAAAATGTAAAGCACCAACTACATTTTCAGTAACATTCTGCGTCAAGTGCCACGAAGAAAAGGTACAGGGTGCTATGAGGTGTCACACCGCATCCCCACGACAACTCCGTGAGGCAGGTATGTGATGCCTTACCAAAGGTTAGAGAGGCAGGCAGACCTCAACTAGGCTTTCTGGGGGGGGAATTCAGACACATTGACTCTTTAGCTAGCATAACATTAACAATTGTATAATTTTGAAAATGGGTAAAATAACCCCACCAACTACACAAATATTTTCATTTAAAAAAATTAAAAATAATTTTTTTCAACTACAGTTGACATGTATTACATTAGTTTCAGGTGTACAGCACAGTGATTAGACATTTAAATAATGTGACCACCGAAGTGATCACCCTGATAAGCCCAGTACCCATCTGACAAGTATTTTCATTTTTACATTCTCCCTACTCATGGCTGTATGTTGACCCAATTGTAATCATGGTGTACAGACCATTTTGCACAGGGCTTTTTAAACGTAATGTATTATCACTGGCCTTTCCCCACTTTTCCATAATCTTTATAATTAGCATTTTCATCTACCGCAGAGAGTCCATGTGAGGCGGGCCACGATTTGCTTAGCTATCCTCCTGTAGGTGGGCTTTGGTGCGTTTCCCATTTTCACTATTAGAAATAATGTTTTAGAGCATCATTCTCCAAAGAGCTCTTGACCTCTGTTGAGTCCAAAAGATAAATTCGCAGGGGCCAGAGATTCCCTGTTGAGAGACAATGTAGTAGGAGGCCTTGGGGCTATGGGTCACACAGAACTGGACTGGAATTCTGGCTTTTCCCAGTGGGGCTTGGTCCTCAAGTCAGTGTTTTCAACTGTGGATCAACTGTTTCAGTCAGCATTAAAAAAAAAAAAAAGAATACATTACTCACAGAATTGTTCTGTTAAACAACTACTTAAATGTACGCATGTATGTACGGGGTTGCAATGTAAAATGTATTTTTTCACTCTGGGTTACCGGCAAACAAATTGGGAAAATGCTCCTTTAATTTTTCTGGGTCCCCTTACTCCCATCTGTAAAATGGGGGCAGTAAACTGCATTTATAAGATTGTTGTGAACAAATGTTTGCACACAACCCATGCACCTACATCTCCCGTGACACCACCGTAGCCCCAGGCACTATTACCTCTTGCAGGACAATTGCAATGGCCCCCTAACCAGACGCCCCTTCTCCACCCTGCCTCACTACGGTCATTCTCAGCACAGGAAGGGTGATCGTCTTACAACCTACTTCAGAGGGTCACCCTTCCCTACTCCGAGAGTTGGGTAGAAAAGCCCAACCCCTCACCATGGCCTGCAAGGCCCTCCATCCATCTCTTCCATCTTCTCTCACTCCCCTCTCCCTACTCACCCTCTCGCTCCAGGGAACCACTCGAGGCAGGGCCTTTGCACTTGCTCCTTTTGGGACCTTTCCTGCAGATCTTCCCGGGCCGTCTCCTTATCACGGAGGTCTCAGCTCTAAAGTCGTCTCCTTAGCGAAGCCCCCCGGGATGACCCATCTCCCTCGTCCCCACGCTTTGGCCCATTACTCCTTTTTCATTTTCCTTCTCAGCGCCCAGCGCTGTCTGGAACGACGTCTCACTTCTCGGGGCCTAGTTCCCTGGCTGCCTGGCAGACTGCGAGCGCAGGAGGGCGGGGAGGCGTCCCGTTCGGTCCCTACGCCCCCGGGGACTCGCTGACCACAGAGCATTCCTGTGGCGGTTCCAGTTGGCCTGGGGTCCCCCGCCATCTCCGCGCCACGCAGCGCCCCAGCTCCTGCGCCCCACGCGGGCATCGGTGTTTACGTTCCGGGTCGGGGGGCGGGGCCGAGCTCCACTTCCGGGGCGGGGCGGAGGGCGGGGCGGGGCGCGCTGTCGCCCGGCCTGTCGGGAGCTCAGCGGCGGCTGTGGCGGCAGTGGAGGCGGCGGGGCGCAGGCACCGGACCCGGGAGCGGCACCATGAGCGGTGAGTGGCGGCCTCGCCGCTGTCACCCACCCCGGCCGCCCGGGCTCCCGCCTCTCCAGCTGCACCTCCGGCCCCCGAGCCCCGCGCCCCTCTCGGTCGCTTGCACCCCTCGTCCCGTTGCTCGCAGTGTCCTGACCCCACGTCCCTCAGTTCCTGGCCCCGATCACCTGCAGTTCTCTGGCGCTCCTAGTCCCTGGACTCCTGTCCATCACTTACAACCAGTTCCTTGTCCCCGGTGCCCCAGGGCCTCCCAGCCCTCCGACCCCCTTGCCGGGTCACCCGACCCCCAGCTCGGAAATCTCCCGTGTCTCGGCGCCAACTCACTCCCAGACCCTCTCAGTCCCGGTTCCAGTTCCGGGTGCCCTGCGCCCCAGTCTCTCCTCCCACCGGACCCCTCGCCCCCAGTCGCCCCACACACGCGGTGTCCCCTCGCGACGCTGAGTTTGCTGACCCCCGAGTCCCGTGCCCTCGTAGCCCCCGGTCCCCGACGACTGTTCTGCAGCCGCTTTGTTTTCCTCGTCCCTGTTATCCTCCTTCTCTGTCCCCCGATGCTTCGCTTCTGTACCGGTCGTTCCCAGTTACTGTGTTTTCCACTCCGGTCCTTGGTTCTCACATTTTGGTTGTTTATTGTTTTTCCTACTCCAGCCCCTTCCTTTTCTTTTCGCAGATCGTTGGAGGTGTCCCTTGTCCTGTCGTGCCAGCCTTCCCTATTCATTCCCAGGCTGAGCCCCTTTGGGGACCGTCGCGTGCCGCCCCTCCCTTCCGCAAGGGGGCGGCGGGTTTGGCGGGGAGGCTGCGAGGGGCGGGGGGTGTGTGTGGCCCGCCGGCCCCGGCGTCTCGGAAGTTTGGCTCCTCGACTTGGCCGCGGGTTCTCAGCCCTTCGCTCTGAGGAGATGCGTTGTGTTTTGGTGCTAAGTCATTCCTGGGTGTTGCGTGTGGGGCTGAGAATGACTCAGGGAAGCCGCTCGGCTCCCGCCGGCTGGGACCTGCAGTCGCTCAGGAGGACCCGCCTCCCCGCACCCGGCCTGTTCTCCTCTCCCCGTGGGGTCGCCTCCGCGAGTCCCTGCATCCAGGTGCATCCAGCCCCCTGGCCGTCGCCTCACACCCGGGCGTCTCCAGAGGCGAGTGTGGGCACGGCGCGCGCAGTCCGTCCCGCTTCATTTTAAGAGAGAACTTTTAAGTTCTCCCTGTCGATCGGTGGTTTTTCTCTCTCTCTAAGTTATGTGCCTTTATGTTTTTGCCGTTCAAAAGCAAGGTTTGTGACATTGGTGGTCCCAAGGAGGGACCTGGGCGGTTTCCTGGGAGAGTGTCCGTCTTCTGTGTCCAGAGCGAATGCGTTTTGGTCCTTGAACCAAAGTTCCCTTGGTCCTTGAACATTAGTGATACCACAACAAAGATGTGATGAGCTGGTTTCCACCCAGGAGGTAAGTGCAGGCCCTGGAACCAGGCAGCCTGGGTTCAAATCCTGGCTCTGCCACGTAAAGCTGTGTGACTGAGAGCGAGTTACCTGACCGTTCTGGGAGTCCCAGCAAAATGGGGACAGACAGGAGTCCCTGTCTCCCAGGTTTCTTGCAATGACCAAGTGACATTCCTAAGGTAAAGTAATGTGCCTCTCACATGGAATTTAGAGCTGTTATTGTTGTTTCCGTAAGGACCCATGTGGGGTTCAGGTGGGGTTGTTTGGTGGCCCAGCTCTGGGACACGGGCTGGGGCTAAGTACTTCCCAAAAATCTCTTCCTTTTAATGTGACCAAGGAGGGTCGGCCTCAGGCTCACAGTTCTGGACCGTTTTCTCATCTGCTTTCATCACGGGAATAGGTAAGATTGACAAGCCAAGGAAAATTGATCAATGAGCAATTTAATATTAAAGTAAGTTTTAAAATTTAATATAAAAAATCATTAGGTCTAAGGCCAATGCATTACAAAAGGAAACCAACAAATGGCTTTAAAAAAAAAAAAAAAGGGAAAAGCTATTAAGAATGAAAGCCCATTTTTGGAAAGATTGTAATTGAGACAGAAAAAGTGGTTGCTGAGGAAGGAAGGGAAAGTCCAAGGTATTTTCAATTCTTTCTTGAGAATACAGTTGAAATGGGTTTTTCCCACATGTGGGATTGATAATTGGCACACAATAAAATAACATGGCGTGGAAATATTTCCTGCTTTTCTTGTTCCTTTTATTAATAGAAAATTTCAAACATCACCAGTGGAGAAAATAGTCTAATGAACAATTTCCAACTCATGA
The DNA here is from genome assembly GCF_057876585.1 of Rhinolophus sinicus. NCBI lineage: Eukaryota > Metazoa > Chordata > Mammalia > Chiroptera > Rhinolophidae > Rhinolophus > Rhinolophus sinicus. The sequence goes on along the minus strand of NC_142510.1, from coordinate 7,406,879 downwards.
CCACTTCAACCTATATACCTATTTACTTCCTACCTCTCTCCCCAGTTTATTTTGAAACAAATCCCAGACACTATATCATTTCGTCAGTAAATATTATAATATGTATCTTTAAGACTCAGGGACTTCTTTTTAAAAACATAGTTCCATTTTCATACCTATAAGAACTTAGAAGTAATTTATTAGTATCACCAGATAGTCAATGTTCAAATTTCCATGATTACATTATAATTTTTTTTTATAGTGTATTTTTTTTTTTTTTTTTTTTAAGGAGAGCGCAGCTCACAGTGGCCCATGCAGGGATCGAACCGGCAACCTTGGTGTTATTAGCACCGCACTCTAACCAACTGAGCTAACTGGCCACCCACAATAGTGTATTTTTAAAACTCAGGCTCTAAATAAGATTTAAACAATGCAAATTGCTTTGTCTTTTAAGTCTTTAGGTCTCTTTTTTTTTTAGTGAAAAAAAAATTTAAGTGTTTAGTATACTCATAGAATTGTGCAAACATCACCGTAATCAATTTTAGGACATTTTCGTTACTCCAAAAGAAACCCTCTATCCATTAGCAGCCATTCCCCATTCTCCCTCGCTCAGCCCCAGGCAACCACTAATCTACTTTCTCTCTCTATGGATGTGCCCATTCTGGACATTTCATAGAAATTAATCCTACAACATGTGGCCTTTTGTGTGGCTCTTTTCATTGAGGATAATGTTTGCATGGTTCGTGTTGTAGCATGTACTTCATGTTTTGGTCATATTTTGTGCTTCATTCCTTTTTTTGGTTGAATTCATATTGTATGAACGTTCCACGTTTTGTTTATCCGTTCATCAGTCGATGGACATTTGACTTGTTTCTACTTATTGGCTATGATGAATTATGCTGCAGTGAACAATCCCATACCAGTTTTTGTGGCATATATGTTTTAATTTTTCTTGAGTGTATGTCTCCGAGTAGAATTGTGGGGCATACGAGGGTCACATGGTAACTCTAAGAGAATGGCTGGGTCCAGTTGAGGAACTGTCAAGACTGCTTTCCAATGAGGAAGCGCCGTTTTCCTTCCCACCAGCAGTGCAGGAAGGTTCTGGTTTCTCTTCCTGGCCAGCGGTCGTTTTGATAATCGCCATTCTAGTGACGGTGAAGTGGTGTCTCTTTGTGGTTTTGATTTGCATTTCCCTGCTGACTAATGATGTTGAGCATTTTTCTATGGGCTTATTGGCCATTTGTATACCTTCTTTGAGAAATGTCTGTTCATATTCTTTGTCCATTTTTTAGTAGGTTGTTTTTCATTTTATTGTTGAGCTGTAAGGATTCTATTTCATTTCTGGATAAAAGTCCCTTATCAGATAGGTTATTTATAAACATTTTCTCCCATTCCGTGGGTTGCTTTTTCCCTCTCTTGGTGGTATCCTTTGAAGCACAAAGTCTTCTTCTTTTTTTTTTTTTTAACTACAGGTTCCCCTCTCATCTTTCTCTTTTTCCTCCCTCGCAATTTTTGTTGAAAGAAACAGTTTACCCTGTAAGGTTTCTTTGCAGGATTTTGCTGATGTATCCTTTTGGTGTGGTTTCACGTGTTTCTCAGTCTCTTCTCTAGCCTATAAATTGGCAATTAGAATCCACTGTACTTTTGAGTTGAAAATGTTTGAGTGGAGTCAGAGGTCAGATGGGTTGAAGGCCAAATACATTAAGTGAGGAGAACCAGGAAGTGGGATGGCTCTAGGTAATGCATACGCAAGACAGATGGGTGTCAGGAGGCCAGAAACAAATAAGATGACCATAGGGAAGTGGATAAATATATGTGGGAGGGTCACCTGATGGAAAACCTCAAAGACGTTAAAAGGAATAAAATGGATTTATATACATCACTTAACATTAACGTTCTCTAAAAATAAAAAAAAGCAGGGTACAGAATTATACCTAAAATATAATCGATGTACGTTAAAACATGCACACAAAACAGTGTTTTTGGATTCATATATGTATGTAGGAGTAAGCAAAGTGTCAGGAGGAAGGACATATCCACATACCACATGTGGGTGGTTGTCGTAGGGTGACGGGTTCATGATTTGTTTGTTTTTCTGTTAAGAATCCTGTAGGTAGGAATACTTGATTACCAGCCTCTGCTAGCTGAGAAATTCTGATTTTGAGATAATGCTTTTGCTGTTACTGGAAAGTAAACTTGTAGGGCCAGAAAGTCATGATTCTCAAGCATTGTCTTTTGTAAGACTTTACCTCTGAAGCCCCTTTGCTCGGTTCCATCGCTTGTTACTCTGTAAAGAATTCTTCTTAAGTTAGAAAGACACTGAAACTCCCGTTTCAAGGGTGGGGAAAGCCAGACCCAGAGAATCAAATAGTTTGTGGAATAGAAAAACTCTAAGGGCCGGATACACCAGGGTTTGAGGCTTAGTGGGTAATTTACTGCTCTTCTTGCCTGATGTTTATGTACATTTTGGTAGGTTTTTCTTTCTTTTTTTTCTTGGCAGCTTTTTTTTTCCTTCAGTTTTCTGGAATGTTGAAGGTCATGGTTTTTCTCTTTGGTATTGACTGGGTCATCTCCAGCAGTGGCTTGTGTTTAGAATAGAGAATCAGCTGAAACGAGTCAATGGAAAAAGGAATATTTGTGGTTTTCATTCAAACAGAAAAAGTGATGATGTCAACTGTTGTTTTTCCCCCTAATGAAGGCCCTGAGTTGATCTTTTATGGCAGATTGTAAGACGTAAGTGTTCCACCATCAGCAAAGATTTGACCGTCTCCTATGTGAGCAAGTGGCGGTGGACTAAATGCCATTGACACAGACTCTCCTGCTCCTTGTTGCATGGCTCTGCCTGGGTCAACAATAGGACGTTAAGTTCTTTGTGTTCTTAAAGTATGGAACTGAAATCCAAGATTTTATGGGCTTCGCTAAATTCTGACAATGTGAACATGATTCCAGGTAAAGCGCCTTCCATCCAGGCATCTTGTCTATCCATAGGCCATGCATCTCCACGGGGGGTGATAGCACCCCCGTGGGGTGAAAATCTTACTGTTATGTATACATCATCGATATGCAAGCAGTACATAAACAGATGTACAGTATATCTGTGGTATTAAACTTTCATGGAGAGGGTGATTAAGGAAAAAAACTCTAAAAAGAATCTTAAGGGGGAAAGTGATAAAAAAAGTTTGCGAAACACCCATATAGGCGGAAGTGATTTTACTATTATCATATACATTTGTATTTTGCTTTTACCCCTGACATTTCTGGATAAAACTTCAACACATTGCTACATGGTCTTCATATAGATCACTTTTATGGATTTCGTTAGCCATCGTTAATCCATCATCTTGCATGTAGCACACTTTTTAAACCATTGACTCTATGTGTGGAAACTTAGCTTGTTTCCCCCCACCTCCACCCCTTATTTTGGTTCCTACAATAAGTAATGATGTGGTGAACATTTGTGTTCAAGGTAGTTTTCATTCCTTTAGATTTTGTCTTTAGGACGATTTCCCTGAAGTAGCATTAACATGAAAGTGTGGATCATTCTTGATTGTTCTTTCTTTCAAAGTTGTTGTAGTAATTTACAATGCTGCCAGGAAGAGTGAGGGCTCTAGTGGCAGCAAAGCCTGGCCAGAAATACAGGGGTCAACATTCAGCAGACATTTATTGGATGAAAATTTGGAAGTCTTCTATCACTTAGCAAAGGGCTATACTTTTGGTGTGTGTTGAAGCAAATTGCATGAACCCACCAAAAAATGTGTTGGAATCATGGGTGTGTTAGCTAGGACCCTCCAGTTGCATGTGGCAGAAGCTGATTTCAGCACTAGTGGAATTTAAAGTGTCTTGTCATGGGAATGTTTAGGTATGGGGCTGGCATCAGGCTGAGCTGGATGTGGGTGCGTAGGGAGTCGTCAGGATTACTTTTCCTTCCAGCTCGCACCCCCATAGCAGAAAGGATTATGGGGAATCAGAAGCCTGCTCCTTGTGCCAGCCCTGGGTGGTGAACCTTCTCGGGGATGGAAAGAAGCCTTAACGCACCCCTGCTCACAGAAGGAACTCAACAATTGTTGAGTAGGACTTCCAAGGGGAGTTCCATGGCTCCCCAAGTGGCTGCTCTAAGTGGAGAGGGTCAGAACGGGCCAGGCGGCAGCAGCAGCTCGTATACGTAAAGCCCAGAATGAAGAAGCAGCTTTGTCTGCTCAAGCACCAGCCCCATGAACAGATAAAATGGACAAGCATTAGTCCCCAAAGTCAGGGTGCTGGTTCCCTGTGTGGTGGGGTAAAGCGGCCCAGCTGGGCCAGGACAAAGGGACAGACTGTCCGCCACCACACGATGAAAAGAGGTGGCTCTGCCTTGAGACAGATGGGCTCAGGCCATCCGAGTGGCATATGCTGTCTAAGATCAAAGACCAAGTTAACAGCGGGTTTATAAATGGACGAAGAATTTACTCTAGAGCAGGGGTCAACAAACTGTCTGTAAAGGGCAAATGGAAGATATCTTAGGCTTCCCAGACCATAAGGTCTCTGACACAGCTACTCAATTCTGCCATCATCGTGTGAAAGCAGCTACAGACAACAGTAAAAGAATGGCTGTGGTGTGGTCGTTCCAATAAAGCTTCATTTACAAAACAGGTGGCTGGCCCACTTTGCCAACCTCTATTGTAGGAAAAAAACACCAAAATGGCAGTGTACAAACACTTGAAAGAGAAAGTGTATCTTCCCCCATGGCTGGAGAACTGCACGTTATATATACTTAGTAAATTAACTGCCACATGTTACCATTATGTATCTACTAACACCACCAAGAAACATTTAATGTGTTGGTCAAGCTATGGGGGAACAGGTACACACCACCAGTGACAATGTATCATTGGTGTGCTAAGTTCTTGAAAAGCAAAGTAGCAGGAAATACCAAACGCTACCAAAGTATCAAATTACTTTCCTGGCCTCTTGGAAACTGAGCTAAGAAGGACTAAGGGAAATGAGAAAAGAAACAAGTAACTATTTCACCAGTCCCTCTATATAATAAGGCACTGAATAAGGCACTGTACATTCATCACTTGCTTTCATTTCCACTTTCTGATGAGAGAATTAAGAATCGGAGAAGTTTAATAACGTGCCAGTTCTACCTTAGGGAGTTAAAGCCAGGATTGCCTGAATCCAGGTTTTTTGTGCTTCAACACAATGATGGACTAAACATAGCACCGTGGGCGCACAGATGTTTCTTGCCGTGTTCTGGAACAGGGGTCTGCAAACTGTAGCCCCAAACCAAAACCAGCTGCTGCCTGTTGTTCTAAATAAAGTTTTATTGGAACACAGCCACGTGCTTTTGTTTATGACGTGCCTTTCGTTTACGATGTGCTTTTATCCTACAGCAGGGCTGAGTATCTGGGACAGAGACCAGAGAGCTTGCAGAGCAGAAAATATTTGTTCTCTGGCCCTTTGCAGAAAACATTTGCCAATTCCTTCCTAGAACATCATAAATGGAATTTACTTTCTTTTCCTACAGTGAGAGGAAGGTTAAGTAACTGTGGTTCATCAATTTTGTGGAATGTTATGCAGCCTTTTCTGATAATTGTAAGAGAAGAAACATGAATAAATGCTGTAAGTAGGAACACTAATGCAAATAATAGATTCAGTGCAATTATGTAAAATGCATATGCTTTGAACAAAGACAGACGTGGAGTACCTAAAAATCTGAATATTTAATGTGCCAGGAGCCTTCAAGATTAACTTATAAGGGGGCTCTACTGAAGAGTGATTCGCAGCCAGGGTGATTTCATCCCACACACCCACAAGGGACATTCGGCAACATCTGGAGACAGTTCTGGCACAACTGGGAGGGTGCTACTGGCATTTGCTGGGTGGAGACCAGGGGTGTGCTAAACATCCTGCAATGCATAGGACGGCCCCCCAACAGAATTATCCAGCAAGATGGGATAATCGAACCTGCTTTAAGGCAGAATTTCCTAACAATGGCACTTTTGGGCTGGTGGGTCTCCTTATTTGAGTGCGCCTGTTTCCTGTTAGGAGCTTGACTGATGCAGAAGTTAAGGACCTCCTAGGATCAGACTCTCCCCTCAGTGTAATCAGAAATGTGAAAGAGAAATGAGCGTGGGGTGGCTTTCCCACTGTGAGATTCAACGTGGGCGCTGGGGGCTTGCTGCAGTGGTCTTGTCCCACCCGTCCTGCTGTAGTTGTCCCTTTGGCTGGCATGTGCTCTGGCCAATTTGCAACCTGTTGCAACCCTTCCCATAAAAATATTTTTTTATTGAGGTGAAATTCTCATAGCACAAAACCGTTTACGGTTTTAATACCGTTTAAACAATTAACAACTGTTATTAGAAATTTAACAATTGTAAAAATAATGACCCACATTAAAGTGGACAGTTCAGTGGCATTTAGTACATTCCTAATGGCATGCAACCTCCACCTTCATCTAGTTTCAAACCATTGTCATCACCCCAAAAGGAAACCTCGTGCCCATTACGCAGTTGTGTGTTGTCTGAATGGATTTACCTGTTCTTTTCCTCCCGTTTTTAAAGCACCGCTCAAGTCCCTGCTTGTTCAGGAAGCCCCCCCCCCCCCCCCCCCGGGTCCACCAACAGAACGGCCTGAGTCAGGCAGACCGGGGCCACAGCCTCTGATGCAGCACTTGCTTGGGCAGAATTCCTGGCGTGCAGTGGGCACCCAAAGCACGTTGCCCTCTTTTTCTTGTCTCCCTTCCACCTGCTTGGCGCATTGCTAGGATTAGCCTTAGAACCCAGAAATGCCTGGCCTGATTTTACCTCGGCCACTGTGGAGAGGCAGGCTGATCAAGTGACCTACCTCCCCTGTGTGTGAGAAATGCATGCACCTTGACCGCCAGGGTTGTTGCAAGGATTAGAGAAGGACCAGACAGAGGGTGCCTGGGGTGTCTTGCTCGTTTCCCCTCCCCACACACCGTGGACCCTTTCCCACCTTTTAACCCGCCCAGGGCAGTGAACTTGGATTGAATTGCTTTGCCTGTGCTTTGGAGAGAAGAGAAGTTAGCCAGTTGAAAGAATTCTCAGAGCCAGAGCTCTGGCTTACACCACCACCACCACCAATAGCTAACACGTATAAAGTGCTTGGTATATCCATGCCACTGTTGTAGGTGCACGATAAATATTCACTCATTTAACAGACCTAGGAGGTGCAGAGAGGTTAAGTAAGTTGCCCATGGTCACACAGCTGGTGGTGTAGGATTTGCACCTGGGCTATGCCATTCTTAACCCCTGCCCATCTCCCCAGGAGGTCACTGAAGGCTGGATGTTTGTGGTGAGAATCAATGTAGGATCCTCAGGGTTCTAAACTTTCAAGACAACAGGTCTGCACCTGAACCGGGTGAGTGGTTTTCACACATACCTGAGATGTCTGAGTTAGAGCCCTAGGGGGTCACTGAGTAGCTCTGACAGGTTTGTGGCCCCCTGGGGGTATTTCCTGGGGTGCCTTTGCATATTCTGTTTTCATTTTGGTGGTGATCTCCCAAGAAATTAAAAAGAAGTCTATTCTGGTTTATCTCATTGGTAATATTGACTGAGGGCGAACGGAGAAGGAAGGAAGCAGGAGGGCTGGGGTTTCACAGAGGAATCATTCCCAAACCTGCAGTCACTGGTTTGTTACAGGAGTTGAGAGTGAGCAAGATTTAGAGTTGGCCCAGCCAGGAGCCAGTGGCCCTGACATTGGATTCTGCTTCTAGCACTTCCCATAGGACAGGCCTTGGGTGAAAGTCTTTTCCTCTCTGAGCCTCAGCGCTCTGGTGAAGGGATGAACTGTGTCACGTAATGGCTTAGCCCACAGTTGGGCTCAGCGGGTGGGCATCCGTTTGAGGCTGGAGGAGTCTTGTTGGCCCTGGCTGGGCACTGTGCTCTCTTTGGCACTGGGAGACGGTAAGAGAGAACCGTGTGGCTCTGCCTGCCTATCTCTGCCGAGGCCCCACGTTGGCAGACTGCAGAGCTCCGAGGGGCTGAACTCATGCAGAAACCAGTGTCCAGGGAAGGGAAATGAGTGTCCCTGTCACATGGCCAGCAAGCAGCCCCAGCGGGATGAGGACTCATGATGCCTTGTGACTTCCTGCCAGCGCTCCTTCTTCTCTTGGCCAGGGGCCTCCAGGGCACCCCCTGCAGCTGCTCCCTCCACCCTGCGAGGCCAGCCCTTAATCCCTGCTCAGGGCGAGGTCGGCCCCAGGTGCCCCTTGTGAGGTCAGGGTGGTCTCAGTGCGCTTCTCGCCTGTGGAGAGATGGCAGCCAGCGAGGGTGAGCTGTGGGCTGAGCCTTCACAACCTCACGTTGTTTCTCTGCAGAGAACAGGCTTTTCTTCCCCCACGAAGAGAGGCTTTGCAAAGGAAGGCAGAGGAGGCTGCCGACATCGCATCGAGAAGCAGTGGCAGCAAGATACGGTAGCAAAGACCTAGGGTCACTCTGCCCATCATTACATAGATGCTAAACCCTTGTGATTCAAACGTGGGCCAGGAACCAGCAGCGTCAGCACCACCTGGGAGTTGGTGAGAAATGCAGAATTCCAGGCCCCCCCCCACAGACCTGCTGAATCGCAACCTGCCTTTTAACAAGACCCCAGGGGATTCGTGTGCATGTGAAAGCTTGAGAATCACTGCACTAAAAAGGATCAGTAGTGAGATCTTGGAGATTTTTTTCTTTGTACATTTTCCCTGATTTGTTACTGTATTTTTCTTTCACGTGAATTACTTTTTTATTGTGGTAAAATACACACCCAAGGCCCACCCAAGTAGACACTATTTGTTCCTTCCTAATAGAATTCTCACTCCACAAGAGGGTGGCTCTTTATGCCCTGTAACCCCGGGGTCCCCAGCACTTAGCACAGGAGCTCAGGAGCTGCTGAGTGAGTCCGTGCACACAGCTGCTTGTCTTCTCTGAGCTTCCGATTCCCTGTCTGAGGGACGGGGACCCTACTACCTGGCTTGTAGGGTGGCTGTGAACATTACAGGACATAATCCATGCAGAGCACTCACCTGAGTGCCTGGCCTACAGAAAGTGTTCAGTGCTACGTCGCAGTTGTTATTAGCCCTGGCCCTGGTGTGACTCGGATGAATCTTCGGCCATCTCTGCAGTGATGCCCTGCTGGCACCCGGGGAGAGAAGCAGCTTGGGGGCAGTTCCAGGCCTGCAATGTGGAGTGTCTGCTGTTGTAACCAGAATTTGAGTCTCCTTTGAAACGACTGTGTTATGTGTCTGGGGCATCATAATACGTAGCCGTGTCTTTGTGGATTGGAGTCAGGGGGCGGTGTGTGGAGCATCAGATGTAGTTCTGACTATGTGCTTTCAAGTGTCCTGCAGCCTCTAACGTGGAAGTTCGGTGGATGGCCCCTGAAACGCTTGGGGATGCTTTGGGCTGCAAGGAACAGCCTCACCTACAGCGGTTTGAACAAAGGGGCGTATGTGGTGTGTTAGAGGGAGGAGCTGTCCAGCACTGGCTCGCCAGCAAAAGGATGTCGGGGTTGGTGTCTTGTGGTGCCCTTGGCCGTCACTGCTTCATGGAACCAAGAGGCTGCTTGGTCCCACCCCATGTCTTTATGATTAAGGCATGAAGGATGGGAGAAGGAATGAGGAAGCGATTAACAGCTGTTTATCAGGATGGTATACTTTTCCCAGAACCCTCCAGTGCACTTCCGCTTATAGCTAGGACTTCTTAAGGTCAGTATTATGAGAGAGACTTAGAAAAGGAGTAATTAGCTTTTTAGCGTGTACTGAAGAAGGCAGCATGGGAAAAGGGTGTTGGGGACGATGGAGAGGTCAGCCAGTGAGCAGTGCCTGCTGTGCTGGGAAACCTGTATTTTAAGTTAGACTATTGGTTCTCACCTGGGGCAGTGTTGTCCCCCAGGGGACAAATGGCAGTATCTGGAGACATTTTGTTGCCACAACTCATGTGTGTGTGTGTGTGTGTGTGTGTGTGTGTGTGTATACATGCACTAATGGTGTCTAGTGGGTAGAGAGGCCAGGGGTGCTGCTAGACACCCTACAATTCATAGGGCAGCCCCCACCACAGAGGATTATCTGGCCCAAATGTCAATAGCACCAAGGTTGAGAAGCCCTGAATTGGACCATTGTTCAAACTGGGGACCGTCGTTTTGCTCTTTCCCTTGAAGCAGTCATCTGGAAACGGTCAAACGTCATCGTAATGACGCAGCTTATTGGTACCTGGTCTTGTTATTGAGATTGTTAAAGAGAAGGCTGGTGCTATTGGGGTCAGCCGTGTACTACCCGTCAGAAAGTCTTAATAGGAGGCTAATGCCAAACAGAACTAATGAAATCTCATTGCATTTTAGGATCACAGAACAATGACTTGAAAAGACAATTTCTGCTGGAGCGACTGCTGGATGCAGTGAAACAGGTAAGAGGAAAGCTCACGTTTGACCTTGAGATCAAGTAGTACTGTCATAATTAATGTAGGAGTCATTTCTGTCCTTCTGTAGACAGACTACGCCTGTCCCTGTGTATCTGGGAACAGTGAGGCCAGTGGTTTCCCCAGGAAATGGGAGAGCAGGTGGGGATGGAGGCGCTCCTGTGTCCTGACCTTCCAGAGCTCTGGAGGACCACGTCAGGGATGTTCCTTAGAGGAGGGCACTGATGTGGGTTTCAGTCTCATTGCCAAGCAGTGTTAGGGCAGCTGGTACGGGGGTGCTGAGGTGGTTGCCGTTAGCATCCCGTGAGCATGCGCAGAGACAAGGCGGGATGAGCCACGCCCAGGATCCCCGATCCTCCAGAACTCTGCTCTGATTGGCCAATGCTGTTTTGATGCGGGCTTTTGGCTGGGTGGGGAGTGAGCTTTGACAGGAGCTGGCTTGGGTTTGCCTGCCTGCATGGGCCGGACGTGCACCATCCACTGCGCGCTCCTCATGTGCTGGGCTCTCTGCTGAGTGCTGGACGTTTAACCCTGCCAGCAGCCTTACCAGATGGTTCCTACAATTATTTCCATTTTACAGCTAAAGAAACTGAAGCTCAGAAAGGTCCCGTAACTTGCGGAATGTGTTATAGTTAATCAATAGCAGAGCTAGGGCCTGGCCCTGGGAAATGTAGGTAGCTCACATTTTGGAAGGGGCTGCGGACAATTCCATGCGTGTAATCACAATACAGGGAGGTAAGTGCTTTACAGAGGTGTGTGTTGTGAGTTGGTGTGAGTGCAGAGGATTTCGCCTCTGCCCAGGCCTTGGGGCACCCTGGTGTGGTGGTAAGGACACCGGCCCAGGTGAAGCGGGGGTCGAGGGTCAGCTTCATCTCCCCCAGCTGTGTGTGCTGGGATGACTCACGAGCCTCTGGGCGCCCCTCTTCTCCGTAATCGGGTCACTGATCCCCACAGGGCCGGTGACGGGCTTGCATTTGTTAAAGCCGGTGAAAGCCTGCCCAGCGCCTGCTCCACTGTAAATTCGGAGCCCACTTTATGCGTTTCTACTTTCTTTGCTCCAGAAATGGAAAGTGTGACAACGTGAGAAGGCAAGTGGAACCACTGTAAATGCAGCAGTTAAACAGAAATACATGGGAGCTTACTCCCAGAGCCGCTGTTACTATTATTATTTGGGGAGGTGAAAGTGTTATGTATCTGCCTTTAAAAAATCAGCTTTATTGAGGTATAATTTGCATACAATAAAATACACCAATTTTAAGTGTGTGGTCCTATGAGTTTTGACAAAGTATCATTTAAAATTCTGTGTGTGTGTGTGTGTGTTGGATAGTAAGCTCAGGAATCTTGGAAGCCTGCTCCCCACAGCGGAGAGTCTGCACCTGTCAAAGAGAGTACTGGATAGAGGTGATGACTGCACAATATTGATTGAGTTGTATAAATAAAAATGGTTAAATCGGTGAAGTGTATGTTACCACTGTTTGCCACAATTAAAAACAAAAGGAGGATACGTTGCTTTCGTTCCTACCCCCCTGTAAGTTGTCACCCAGCACAACCAGACGACTTGTTTGAAGCGTGATTCACGCTGTCGCCCTTTCCTAACCAGTGATAACAACTTTGGGGCCCTGTGAACAGGGACCCATCGCTGCAAGTCTGTGGATGTTTTCATTATTTCCTGTCCACAGCTCTGTGTCAGCTGTTGACACATAGAAAAAGCTTCCCAGATAAGGTGCGGAAAGCTGTGTGCCTTTGTTTTCCTCTGTGCTGTTTTCCCACAAGGCGTCCTTCTGTACACATGGGTGATAAGGGCTTCCTTTAAGTGGTGGCTGGAAGGCTGTGTGTCCCTGGGCCTCTGTCTTGGGTTGACACCCAGGGCAGGGGGAGGCCCTGGGGGTTCTGGCCTGTGTCCCTCAAGACCCCGAGGCCTGTGTGTGCTGTTTTGTGACGTTTGAGTGTCCCATCCCAACAGCTGGTCTCAGCAGCTTCTTTTTCCGTGCAGTGCCAGATCCGCTTTGGAGGGAGAAAGGAGATCGCCTCGGATTCCGACAGCAGGTAAATACGTGATTTCTAAAACCGTTTACCATCAAGAGCAAAAAGGTGGCCAGAGATGACCAGCTTCTGTACTGTATTTTACCTCTGCAGCCAAGTGGTGCCGTGATTAAATTTGGGTGATCTGTAGCTGTCTCTGCAGTGATTAGTGTAAAATATTTCCAGTTTCCCATAGTTCTCCTTCTTGGATTCTGTCCTGAGGGAATTACTTGAAATACCTTTCTGCATAACATTATTTTCAGGGTAATTTATAATGATGAAAACCAGAAATCTGAATGCTTGGCAATTGGGAAATGGTTAGTAAAGAGTAGTGCATCAGTAGAACGAAACATTGTGTAGCCCTTAAATTGATGTCCCTACAGAGTTTGTTTTGGGCAGGAAATGTCTATGTAGAATTTAAAAATTATATATTTACTAAAAATAACAAGAGCAGGATACAAACTTACATGGACACTGAGTGATTGTGGCCGTGTTAACTCTGGCAGCAAATGGACCAAAATGTGGGCAGAGGGAGTGTTGGAGTTAAGAATATTGGAAATCTTTATAATTCCTCATATTTTATACTGTGATCATGTGTTCCTTTTATAATTAAAAAAACAAAACCAAGTCCTAAAAATTGCCACTGACCTTGGTGACCCAGGAAAGGCTGACATAATTGCATTAGCTTATAACATGGACTGTGAGGAGACACAAAGGTTTTGGCAGCAGCAAGAGATACGCAGGCCTTTGCTGGAAATGCTCTGTGAGTCACTGGGAGCCTGTGCTTTGCGACCCTGGAGTGGCAGGAAGTGCATTCCTGCAAAGGAAGGGAAGGGAAAAGAAGGGAGATGGGAAGGGGATGGTAGGGGAGGGTAGGAGAGAGGAGGGAAAGGGAGGGGAGGTGGGGAGGGGAGGGGAAGGGAGGCGGGATGAGGCAGGGGAGGCGGAAGGGAAGGGAAGGGAAGGGAAGGGAAGGGAAGGGAAGGGAAGGGAAGGGAAGGGAAGGGAAGGAAGTCATTCGCTTAGCACTCTTCTCACCCTGGAGACTGTCCGCGTGGCACCCTCTTACCCAGCCCACCCAGCCTTCTGCTCCTCTGTTCCCTACTCTGTTCTCTCACACCCTCGTTCTTCTGTGACACTTTACCAGCCATGAGCAAAGCATGTAGCTCTACATTTTGGTAGAGCCGTGGGGACTATTGGAAACTGGTGCAGATTTAAAATGGTGCCCCCTGCCTTACGCTCTCTATCTGTTCTTTGTTTAGTTTTTCTCCGTAGCACTTATCACCAATGAACAGACTGTACATTACGCTTTTTAATTTTGTTTATTTCTGTCTCCTGTACCATAACGTCAGCTCTGTGCCGGCAGGGAGGTTGGGCTGTCTTGTTCACTGATGTATGTATCCCCAACGCCTAGAAGCATCTAGAGGTGCCTGGTAACAATTCATTGTTTGGTCGAGTGTGTGCATTGCATCGCACCATAGTCAAGTGTTTAAATACCTGTGCCACCACAAGGCTTTGGAGCTTTGAGGGCTGAGAGCAGCTTCTCCATTTTGTTAATTCTCCATGTGTGGCACCAATATTTTGGGGCTGTTGCACGTTAGGTTCCCGGTATACATCTGTGGCGTTAGATCGCTCGACCGATTTATTGCTTCAGTCTTCCTGGGGGCTGTGGATATGCCCTGGGCAGGCTGGTGAGAGAGCATGGTCTCTCAAGGCCTGGCTTTGAAGCCTGGCGTTTCCTCTTTCCAGCTGTATCACCTGCCTGACTTCTCGAGCCCTCAAATTAGATCTACTGTGATATTGTGATTTATAATAAGAAATATATATTTTGTCCTTTGTCCTTATTCCTAGGACTCAGCTCCTAAAACCCCTGGAATTTCCAAAGTGAGGATAGCCATAAAGGTGTCTTTTGTTATGTCTATGTAGTAACTTTCCTGAAATCACCAGAGGTGGGGGCCGGTTGCCAGAAGAACCAACCATATGAATTGGAGGTTGGAACCTTCAATCCCCACCCCCACCCCTGCGGAGCCCAGGGAGGCTAGAAATTGAGTTCAGTCACTAACGCCAACGATTGACTCACCCATGCCTTGGTCATGACACCGCATAGAAACCCAAAAGGCCAGGGTTTAGAGAGCTTCCGGGTGGGGCAGCACGGGGATGCCCAGAGAGTGGCCTGCTCAGAGGGGGCATGGAAGTGCCACACCCCTTCTTCACACCTCGCCCTTTGCATCTCTTTCATCTGGCTGTTCCTGAGTTACATTCTTTTATAGAAATCTGGTGATCTAGTGAGTAAAATGTTTCCCTGAGTTCTGTGAGCTGCTCCAGCAAATTAATCCAACCTGAGGAAGTGGTCGTGGGAACCTCTGAGATCTATAGCCAGTCAGCCCGAAGCTTAGGTGACAACCTGGACTTGTGACTGTCACCTGAAGTCAGGGGCAGGTGCAGTCTGGTAGGACTGAGACCTTACCCTGTGCCAGCTAATGCTGTCTCCAGGTAGATAGTGTCTGAATGGACTTGACTTGTGGAACGGACAGCTGGTGTTGGACATTGGTGATGTGGGGAAAACCCGCACGTTGGTCTTTGCCTCGCCTGCTGTGGGGATTCAGTCGCATACTGTGTGTCAAAGCGCCAGACGTGTAGGCGTGTTAGTTTCATTCCATCTGAGGTCCTTGCTTCTCAGGAGTGAAGTTTGGCTGGACACTTGTTACCGCTTGTGACACCGACCCGCGCTGAGGCACATGGGAGATGACAAAGAGAATGGAAGGCAAAGGTGAATAGTGAGCCTTCTGACTATTTTCTTTTGCTCTCCAAGGAACAGCTGAAGATGCAGGATTTCTGTCCATATAACTCTGGGCATAGCTCTCAGTCCCCCCGGGAAAATGGAATTTCTTGTATATGTTTCTTCCCACATCATTCTCCTCTAGGAATCGAAGAACCTGTGTCCACTAAGAAACAACGGATAACTGGAAGAGGTTTTTCTTAAAAGGCCAAGTGTTGTCTTTGAATGCATAAAATTTACTGTCTAGGAGCAGTTCTAGGCAGGACTCTGAGGTTTGGGCTTGTGGTTGCAGCCAGAGAGTCCAGCTGGTTGGGAGAACAGCAGCAGGAACCTTTGGAAGGAGGGCACACTGGTGTATCTGCCAGGGCTCTTTGGTAACAAGCAACAGAAACCTACTGCACTTGGGGATATTGTGAGCCCATGCAATTGATGGCAGGCGAGGTTTGGAAACAGGAGGGAGTCATGCAGCTTTGGGAGGCTCCTAAGTTGGAAATAGGAGCTGAGAAATGGTCTCCTAGCAGAAACCGTGATCCAAATAAGGCTCTGCTGGTGGAGTGAACACCAGCTGTTTTCAGACTCTCGTTCTGCTCAAGATTGGCATTCGAAGGAGGAAGCACCTGATGCCCAGTTTCGGGTCACTTGGCCACCCCCCAGCTGCCAGCAGAGGGATTTAGCTGAAGGAGTTTCCTGGGACCCTGATGGCTGTATAGTGCAAAGATGTCTACTTGTCTGCACCATCCCGCTGAGACAGTATCCAGGGAGGAAGAAGTGCCCCCTCAAAATGACATCTGGGGGCTGTTCTGGAGGCTGAATGGATGCCGGGGGGCCAAAATGCCCAACGGTTGTCCCCTGTTGCTGCTGTATTGAAATGACCTTTCTCGTGACAGCACTGTGTGGTTGGGAGATGTTCACGTCTGTGTCATCAGTCTCATTTGATCTTTGCAATGACCCTGGGGTGCAGGAAAACAAGAGGGGGGTCGTTTTCTACTTTTACAGACACGAAAGCTTCGAGGCCGGTCATTTGTGCAGCTTTTGTTTATCATGTCCTAAGTGTCGCTGCTGGCGGCACGGGCTGAGGTCCGCTCGGGGGCCGCATGGTTGTGAGGTCGTGGAACGGCCCAGAGCTCAGACTGCATGTTTTCAGCATGGGCCCCACTCTCCACACCCCGCTCCCTCTAGTTTTGCTAGCAGTTTCCCAATTGAGAGAGTTGTGTCCCTGCAAATGCTCACCGTTATTTTAAGTGTTAAACGTCATAGCATTAAATCCCTTTCACTTGCCTAGTGGCTCAGTTATTCTTCCAATTCCTTTTAATTCTTTTATGTTATTGGGGGAAAGATTAAATTGGGCTGAATGAAATTGCTAATGCTTGATCGTTTTTAACCTACAAAAGTAACAGTATCATACAGTTCCACTAACTCATCTGTCTCTAAACTTCCCTTTAAACAGAGTGTGCAGGTTTTAGGCTCAGTCCTCCCCTGGCCGTGGCAGAGATGGAATTTAATACTTTGTTTTATTAATAGTTACATTTACTTTGAGGACCACTGTGTTTAGGGCCCATGACACCAGCTTTCCATTTGCAATAGCAATAGAGCTTTACCTTTTAAAACAGGCTTATTTTAAGGGAAAAAAGGATGTCAAACTCAAGACAAGTATATACCCTCAGATGTGACAGAAGTGGCCAAGCTGTTTGTGAATGACCGCAGTTTGGGAAAGAGTGTGCCGGCAGGTCTGCTGGTGTTTGGTGTTTGGTGTTTGAGCCTACGTGATGCACAGCGTTTTTCTGCTAAAACCAAACCGCACAGTGTGAGTGTGTGAGTGCTCGTGTGTGGGACAGAGATTTGTCTGATCTTGTGAGATTACACAGCAAGATGCCACAGTCCTCACGTGAAGTGTAAAATAGCGTTTACGTGCAGAGGAATGACAGGTGGGGCTTGTTTTGCCCCATCAGGTTTTGTCCTTAGAAACCTCAGGAGGAAGTGGCTGCAGTCGCCGGGCTCCCTAACGCGTGTGTTTCTCCACCTCCCTTTCTGTTGCTGTTTCTCCTCTGCTTTCCCCTGAGAACAAAGACCCATTCTTGTGCTTCATTAAAATTATTCCACATTCTGTCAGTCCGACTGGCCTGTGGAGAGGCTGTAAACATATCTTTTGAATGGTTCGCCTTCCAGAAATAATGGCCCAAGCGCTCAGCAGGCACTGGACGTTACCTCAAAGACTCATCTACGCTAGCGTCCCACAGAAGCATCTTCTTCCCATGTTGAGTTACAGAACGTAATCTGGAAGTTTTCCCTTGGAATTACAAATAGCAACCCAAACGGCGGGGTGGCAGAATGAACGTGGCATTTGGAGCTCAGACTTTGAATCCTGCTGTTGCTGGTTCTGAGTTGAGCTGGACTGTGGGCAAGTTTCTGACGTTCTTGTGCCTCAGTGTCCTCATCTGTGAATGGGGACAGTAGTCACGACATTCTCTTCATGAAGTTGTGGGTTAGTGCCTGTGCCACCCTTAGAGCAGTGCCTGGAGGCCAGTAAGTTTTCAGAAATTGTTAGCTATTGTTATTGTCATTATAATTTTATGTCAAGTGTCTTGACACTTGGTAAATACTCTGCACACTGGGTCTCTTTGCCACTGTGGGTGGCAATGAGTTGGCTTTGGGTATTTGTGTCAGAACATGTAGAAATCGTCAGAAGACCATGTCAGAGGAAATCAGAGGAGAGCATGCCAGGGAAGAATGATTTGTTTCTGGTGATCTTTTTCTATACCTGTTGAGGAATTAGGAACATTTTTGAACTTTTTAGGAAGCTGAAAAACAAAACCAGCCGCCCCTTGCTGTTCCCCAGTGTCATTCTCAGCACGGTGGCAAGCTGTCACGTGTGCGAATTTTCCTCTGGACACTTAATGAAACCAAATGGCTTTTTCAGGCATTCCTTCTTTTCTAAATGTCTCTGGATGGTCAGCATGTGATTTTCATCTTCGGTGCGTCAGCAGTGTCTTAGCCTTTTGTTAGTTTGAGGTGTTGACTGGGTGGCTGTTCTAATTCTTCCCATCCTGGCCAAAAAGTCCCAAGGTTTATTCCTCAGACTCTTCCTCCCCCACCCTGAGCGCTTTTATTTCCACTTTGAGGCTCTGTGTTAGGTAGTTCCACATTGCATCCTCTTCTATTTTATTATTTTGATCAAATGAATTGATTTTTTTTTTTTTTTTGGAAAAAGTATTTTTTTAGCAATTGGGGAGCTCTAAGAAATTTAGCAAGTCTGAGTACATTTTCATGTCTGAATTTTAATACATATTTATATTGTGTGTGTGGCTCGCTGTTGAGAGCACGGCTTGGCCCACAGGAAACAACACGTAAGCACTGTCATTCTCTTTCTCATTGTCATCGCTATCACTATCCTGGTGGTGGAGAGATGCCGTGAGCAGGAAGTATGCGTTTTGGTGTCAGACATACTTATCTCCATGGCCACCGGGACACAAATCACCAGTTACCAGCTGGGTTTTTGGACTTCCTTAGCTTCTATCTAGGCCCGCAGCACCGTCTGGAAAATGAGATGGTGATCACGGTACCACTTCCTAGGGTTGTAGGAAGATTAGTTAGATATAATAATGTTTGCTTGGCACACCCAGTAAGAACTTGATAAACTCAGTCCATTTTCTTTCTGTGACTAGACATACCAGGGTTTTGGCTAATTTGGAAACTAAAGGCAGAATGATTGCTCATTAATTCCTTAACTTCACAGATATTTATTTATAGATCACTATGTCTGTATTGAGGATGCAAACTGGATGAGATGGTTGTTGTCTTCAAGGAACTCAAAATTGAGTCCGGAAATGGACATGTGGCTTGGGGACAGTGTGGTGGCCTGCAGGGTAATTACACAGTACAAGTGTGAGAGGTGTGTACAGGGTCTTTAGTGGTCAAATGGGCAGGATGGGAATTCCAGACAGTGGGAATGGCACATGCGTAGGTGTCATGGATGGTGTGTCGCATGTGTCGGGAGATGGGCCGGAAAGTCATTACTAGATCCTTCTCTTGATTTCATGGGAAAGTCTTTGAACTTTATTAATTAGGGTATTACTTCTTAAACTGTGGTGATTTGTGTAACATTTTCACATTTTTTTTGGCCATTTCTGTCTACCACCTGAGGCCAGAGAACCTACTCTGGTCTTGTCATCAGTAACACCGTCAGTGGAATCACGACTGGGGGCTGGTTGTATTTTTTTCTTGACACCTTAACAGCGTTAACATAAGAATGTTCATCTATGTTCCCCCTAAAATCATGTCATATACTGTATACTCGTAGCAAAGTGTGGTGTGGGTAAGAAACAAGGAGAGTGACAGCTTTGCATTTCAGAAGGCAAGTTTCTGTTCCGGGTACCAGGGGGTGGGCGGGGGGCCACGGGGTCGGGGAGAGCAGTGAGAGGGCTGAGGGGAGGTGATGGGAGAAGAGATAGAAGCATTGAGAAGCCTTAGGACTGAGCCTTGATAAGACAGTGACCGCCTGGACATAGCGCATGAGTCATAAATGCTCTGGCGCTAAGGTGCGGCCGGAAATCAGAAAAAATGTGTGTTGTTTCAATTGCTTTTTTTTTCCAGTGAGCTTTTGGTGTGGAGTCTTTTTCTCCCAGGCTGTGGACTCTGGCCAAATTTGGGGAGTCCGTTGGCCCTGACTTACTCTCACGTTTCTGTTTCTTCATTTCCCGTTTATTCACTCCTTCTGCATCTAGGCGTTCTTGGTTTTCTCTATTCCCTTTTCCCCTTTTGATTTACTGGCTCCTTCAGCCGATTTCTTCTCAGCTGCCATCTTCTGTTCCTGATTTTGAAGCTCCTCATCTGCCAAGAGAGTTCCAAGAGGCGTTTGCAGCCAGACCAAGAGCTAGATGTCTGTCTACTCCAGTTACTGTGTTTCTATGACTTTTGAAAATGGCCAGAAATGATGATTTAACCCATTTAAAAATGAGTTATTTTTCCAATTTCTGGTTCCTCTCCTAGAACATTCATTTGATTTGGTTTTACATGTCTGTCTGCCTTTCTCAAACCTTCACACGTACAGTATCTTGTAAACTACTGCCTCGTGAGCTTTCACTATTACCAAGTTTGCATTTTTGTCAACTGTTATTTTTTTTTTTCTGGCCTGTTTTTTTTCTCTATCATGTCTTCTTCCTCCCTTTGGGCAACTTAAGTTAATGATCAAGAATTATTTGCCCTATGTTTTTTTTCCTTATTCATTAATCTTTTACAAATAAAATATACATGTGTGTAACACACAGGTTTTATTGCCATTGGTTTACAAAAATTGAATTACGTGTATACAGCGTTCTGCATCTGTATTATCTCTTGTAGCACCATCCTGTCAAAACCCTTCCAAGTTGTAGTTCTAATAATTATTCTTATTAGGCTGAATTATATTGCATGATGCAGATATATAAACAATTGCCGATGAAGTAATACTGAATTTGTGTGCAGTTTTTACTGTGGTGGACAGCGAAACAATAGACACCCTTGAGCAGCTTTGCTTATATACTAAGGATTTTATTTCTTTATATGGATTTCCAGGAGTTGGGTTGCTTGGTCAAAGAGAATATGTGCTTAGTTTTAATAGTTGCAGTCAGGTATCTTTCTAAAAATTTCTACCAGCAGTGCAGGAGACTGTCCTTTACTTTTTTGTTAACGATAGATTTGAGTGTTGCTTCCAAGTTGCCTCAGTTTGATGGGTGAAAAGTGGTGGTACACTGTCACTTTAATTTACATTTCCTTGATTGCTAATGAATTTCAGTATCTTTTTCTTTTAATGTTTGTTGACTATTTGGCTTTACTCTTTTGTGAAAGCATCTTCATATTCTTTACCCATTTTCTTATTGGGTTATTTGTCCCCTTGTCAAGTTATGAGAGCTCTTTGTATATTATAGTAACTAATTAACCTTTCCTCTGTTTTCTGCATTGTAAATTCTTTTTTCCAATCGGTTTGCCCATTATCTTTGTAAGCACAGATATAGTATCCATTGTAACACCACATTTAAAAATCTTTGCATGAATAAATGTCTTTTAACTGACCATTCCTACCTACTAGTTTCTGGGTTTTCAGTGTTTTAAGTTCTTCCCCAATGTTAGAGTGTGCATATGGTCTTTTTAATTTTCTTGTAAGATTTTTATTATTTACAGTTAATCCTTTAATCCATCTGGAATTTATTTTTGTATCGTCTATGGGATAAGTCATGGATCCAATTTTAGTTTCTTCTAGATGGTTGCCATCTTTTCCATGTATCCTTTTGGCCCTTTGTCTCGGGGCTGCAAGTTCCTTTCATCGCACTGACTTAGCCCAAAGAAGGGGTGCTCAGGGCCAAAGCACGGAGGACTGATGGAGAGCGCTGTGCTCCTGTGCTGCTCTGGTCCTGGGACCCCTGGCAGAGCAAGGAGTGTGGGCGCGAGGCTGGTGTCATGCTGAGGAGCAGGTACCGTCTCAGCCCTCATTACCCTTCCTCTAGACGAGTTTGCCGGAATTTTCAAGGATGCTTACGTCCACCCGCAGGATGGCAGACATGCAAGGAATTGAGAGGACATTCTCATCGGATCCCACTCCTTTTTCTCTTTCCCCTCTGCCCCTTCAAATGGGAGTCATACCATTGATATTACTCTGTAATTTGCTTTAAAAAAATAAACCTGGCCATATATTTCGGACATTGTGCCAGGCCAACAGATAACATAATGGTGCGCTTACCACCAGTGGCCTCTTTATGTGTAATTAGAAAGCAAAACCAATGCCAATTTTAATTGTATACTTTCATCAATTATGAGGCATACCTAGAGTTCAGAGATGTTAAAATGTGGGGGAAAAAGGTGCTTCTTAATGTCGATTAAGTATCGTAGCTCATTCTTTTTAAATTTGTATGGAACATTTTGCAATGTGGAGGTGCTACACCGTACGATTCTCCTGTTCCTGGAAATCCAGGTTGTTTCTAGCTTTGTTTTTGCTTTTGCTGTTGTAAACAGTCCTGCAATAAAAATACCTATCTTTGTATTCCTATCAACAGTACCCATTCACACATATTCTTGTTAGATCCTTGATTGGTCTTAAAATCCATAGTCCTAAATTGATATGTTGGTATTGTGACACTTTCTTGGCCACTAGTGAGACTGAATATCTTTTCATATGTTTATTGGCCAACTGTATTTCTTCCTTTCGTGATTTGTGTGTTCACCTTCTTTAATTTTTTTTATTTTCATTTTTTGAGTTGCTTGTCTGTTTTCTCATCCATTTGTAGAAAGCTCTTCATGTACTATAATTGTCAATCCTTTTTTTTTGATAGTTATATGTGCTGTAAATATTTTCTCCATTTATTGTTTTACCATATTGATGTCTTTTGCCATGTAGAAATTTACAAATTTAGAAATTTTGTGCAGCTAATTCTCTGAACTTTTAAAACTTTGGTTTTAGAGTAATCTGTCCTGAGGGTCTTATGTATTTTTCTCTATT
Organism: Rhinolophus sinicus; assembly: GCF_057876585.1. Classification (NCBI taxonomy): domain Eukaryota; kingdom Metazoa; phylum Chordata; class Mammalia; order Chiroptera; family Rhinolophidae; genus Rhinolophus; species Rhinolophus sinicus. The sequence goes on along the minus strand of NC_142510.1, from coordinate 7,384,234 downwards.
ACTTTTGCATTTTAATTTTTGCAGCTATATTTGTCTTTGATCTTGATCCATCTGAATTTAGTTCTGTCTGTGGTTTGAGGTAGAAGTTTGACACAGTCTTGTAGCCACTTGTGTCAGTGCCTCTGGAAAGTAACCCACTCTTGCCCAATGAAATTGAAGTGCTACCGTTATTATATATAAAATATTTCCATATTTATTTGGATTATTAGGGGGTTCTCTCTACTGGTCCATCTATTTGTTTATCCCTGTGCCACGTCCTTCCTGTGGTTATAATTGGAATTATATTAAATTTATACAACCATTTGGGAGGACTTGATATTTTTATTTTAATAAATCTACCCATTCAAGAAAATGGTATCTATTTATTTTGATCTTTATGCCTTTTAAGAAAATGTTACGGTTTTCTTCATATAATACTTGTATCCTTCTTATTAAAAATATGATTTATTTTACTTTTGTTACCATTGTGAATGGAATTCAATCAATTTTGAATGTTATAGTTTCTTTTATTGCAATATTTTTTATTTGTGGGTAAGAAACATTTTTATAACTTTATACAGATCTACTGTTTTTTACTTATCATTATAATCTAAGCTTTTAATAAAATGGTATTTCAAGTTCTCTATAAACATTTAGAATAGTCAAATGGTTTTTCCTCACCATAACTTTTAAACCATATTTCTTCATTCTTTATAGCTCCAGGTAGCAATATTTCTGGTTCTTAGGACATGATACTTTTGTAATGCTTGTTTTAGAAAAATGCTAAGTTCAGAAAAGCAAAGAGGTAAGAAAGATATCACAAGTAATTTTTTTACCAAATGGCTCTTAATTCTTTTCACATAATTCCCTTCAGAATGTTTGTGGGGTTTTTTTGAGCATAAATGAGAGTATACTTAATATACAGTTTCATATCATGCTTATTTCATTTTATATTGTATTATAAACACGTTGTCTTATCATTATAAGCTCTTGGTAAACATTTTTAAGGCCTAAATAGCATTCGATTATATGTTGTGCTATCATTTATTTAACCAGTTCTTTAAGTGTTAAATATTTAGGTATTTTTTTTAACTTTACACTAGTATTAAACATTATTTAAGATAATTTTTATCTTAAATTTTTATCTGACTTGTAGATTACAGATGAGGATTGATTTCTGCCAGTAAAATTCATGGGGTAAAAGGTATGAGCTTTTTTGGGAACTTAATTTATGAAACATAAATGTAGGGCATAGCCCATTTTAAGTGTTTGTCATGTAATGGCCTTGCTTTGCAAGGCTAGTTGATAATTCTACTGTCTTAAATACGAGACATGGCTAAAGCTGTCAACTGGCTAATTTTTATGGATACAGTTGACTCCTTTTCAGGTGACATTGAAGCTTTCCATATGAGAATAGTCCAGTCCATTTTCATGCTTGTACTTGGTTATTCCCAAAAGGTTCTAACAAAGCTGTACCACAGTAAAAAGGATTAATTTGAACGCTTCTGTCACAAGGTTAATTTGGTAGAGTTTGTAAAAAGGCAGCGTTTACTGCTGATCCTGTCTGTTGTTCTAATATTTGCCATAAAAAAAAAAGCACAAGAGTCTTAGGAATCTTATTATAGACTAACATGGCAGGTTAAGCAGTCTTGAAATATAGGACAAAGCTCAGGAAAACCAGTGCTTGCAAAATTTTATCAGTAAGCTAGTTAAGCTTGTAGTGTCCAGCTGTGCTGGTATTGGTGGACACTTTTAAATTCTGCAGGAGGAAGTTATTTTATTTTTCATTCATTAACTCCTTCACTCCTTCATTAAACATTTACTGAGCACCTTGAGGGAAGTGTTTTTTTAAAAAACAACTTTATTGAAGTCTTATTTGCATACCATAAAAACCTACCCCTTGTAAGTGCAGTGATTTTTTTTTAGAGTTAATTTGTAGAATTGTATAACCATCACCATAACCCAGTTTTAGAATATTTTTATTATCCCCAAAAGTTCCCTTATGCCAGTTTATAGTTAATTCCTGATTTCACCCAGCCCTAGGCAACTACTAATTGACTTTCAGTTTTTATACGTTTACCTTTTCTCAGCATTTCGTGGAATCCTACAATGTGTGCTTTATGGGTCTGACTTCTTTCCCTTAGCATGATATTTTCCAGGCTCATGCGTGTTACGGCGTGTACCAGTACAGTGGTACTTTGGTTTTCAAATGTCTCCAATGACGAACATTTTGGTTTATGAACGCTGTAAACCCGGATGTAAATGCTCCGGTTTTCGAACACGACTCAGAAGTTGACCATATCACATGGCTTCCACTGAGTGCAAGATTCTGAGGCCTAGCTGTTAGCTGTTTTCGAATGTTTCAGAGCTCGTGGATTACGTTAAAAAACCGAGGTACCACTGTACTTTATTCCTTTTCATTGCAGATAGTACTTCACTGTATCAATACACCACATTTTATTTACCCATTCCTCTGGTAAACAGCTGTATGAATAAAAAGTTGAAGTGAATTCCTTGACTGATGCGTTTTGAAAACATTAAGACATTCACTGTTGATTAAGTGCCCCACTTCGTCAGAAAACATGCCCCCGTTTATTAACATCTGGTGGAAGTTAGATGCAGTATCATGCCCTGGAGGCAGCCTACCCACCACTGTGATGCCGGAGAGCACTTAGCAGAGAGCATTCTGGGAAATAGGAGAGCCTGAGATGAGAAAATAAAGAGCTCCAATAAAGCCGGTGCCCCTTTCATTTTGCAGGAAGTATCATATAACTGAGTAAAGATGAGAAAAATGGAAAACCTTAGGGTGACATGGTCATAAATCAGTCCCTGTCGTGTGCTCACCACAAGCAGCGGGCTATTGATTCATGAGGTTAGACATGTGTGTTCTCCTTGATTCACTAGTCTTAACTGACCTGGATTTGGATTACAAATTAGACAAGATCTCCGGAGATGCATCTCTCACCTAAATATACATCAAGTCCACATTCTGAGTTTCCAGAGGGGAGCGATCATTTTGGTCACATTTACGACAGACATTGTGCTAGGTACTGGGACAACTTAGATGAATGAGACATGGTCCTTGCCGTCAGGGAACTCAGGTTAGCAAGAGGAGACAGCTGTGGGAAGCAAATCAGTAACAGAGAGATTCACCAAGTCCTGTAGTAAAAAGATGCTCTGAATGAGGAAGCATCCAGGAAGGCTTCCTGGAGGAGGAGACCTTTGAGCTAAGTCTTGAATGACCAGTAGGTATAAGCTTAGGTCGTCAAATGGGGAGGTGAAAAGGGGACATGGGAGGGTGTTAAGTAGAATGACCTTCAGCAAGGCAGGTGTCATAATGAACTAATTATAGGATGGGGCCCACTGGGGTTTTTTGATGTGTTAGGTAGATTGTGACCTGTGTACATCTGGAAGGTAATACTGCTGATGTAATCCACACCTTGGCGGCTGGGTTTGTGCTGTTCATCTGCATTCCATTCCCCTCAGGGGCCTGGTGTTATCCAGAGTTGTCAGGGCAGTTACTGACTCGTGCATTGGAGCCAAGCAAACTGACGGGGATTGCTGAGTTAATCATTGTATTTACAGATGATTTGTTTAAAGGTACAGGCTGTGGTTTATTATGGAGAACTATACACACAGTCCAAGGTTGGGGTCTCCCCCCTTCCCCCCAAGACAGAGCCCTGGTCAGGCTCCATTTTTGCTATACCTCTGTTTTGGTTCCTTTGGGATTTAGATAGTTTGGGTATCCCAGCTCTCAAGAAGCCCTCAAATGTGTGTGCCTGCGTGGCTACGTAGAGAGACGAGCATATGCACATCTAATATTTAAGTGACATCTGTCCAGCAAAAAGGATTGTTTCATTGTGGGGGAATCAAGATTAATGACTCATTTACTGACCCACTGAAAAACCATTTGTGGAACGCATGCTCTGGACCAGGTGCCGGGGAGCCAGGAAGACCAGGTAGAAGGTGGGGACCAAATAGTGTAGTTGAGGACAAGTGGTAGGTTTGGGAGGCTAAATAGGCTTCCTTTCTGGGCACTGCCAGCTTTGCTCATTGGCAGTGGTCGCCTCGAATGCTGGCGTGGACTGGTGAAGGCATGGAATGGAGAGTAAATGTACTAGTGCTGGTATTTGCTGATGCTGGGCTGGGGTTTTCTGCTGTAGACATGACTCAGGTAAAGCTTGGGTATGGGAGGGAGAAGGCTTTTGTCTTCCAATGGAGCATGTTTGTCTTGGTGGTGTGGGGTGTGGCAGGATCAGCGTGGGGTGGATAGGACTGCAGAGCACATATTGCTGCTAATTTTGTACTGATTGTGTGCTGTCTCTTAAATGTTTTAAGCCTCAGTTTCTTTAAGTTGTAAAATGGAGAAAATAATACCTGCCTTACGTATATCATAATGTTGATGGAAGGAGCTAATGAATCATGGGCATGAAAATATTTTGCCACCCACAGAATGATAAACTCTTGGAGTATTATTACTACAGGTGTGGGGGTGGGTGGAGTAGGAAATGCCTGTCGTTAGGCAAGGTTGCACTGGATGGTGGTGGCCTCAGGGCCTTGGCACTGGGCCCCTCTACCCAGCTCGCTGACTCTTGTCACATCCAGGTCTTAACTCCAATGTTACCTTCATTCATGCCACAGAGCCTAAGCCCGTCTCTGCCCTGTCTCCACTTACCACCTCATCCTGGTTTATTTTCTTCAAAGTTCTCATCGACTAAAATGGTTTGGTTGGCTTCTTTGTTTGTGTATCTCCCCCTGCTAGAACTGTGCAATGTGGTGAGGCAGAGACCGTGGCCTGTCTCGCTCCCACCTTCCTGTCCTCAGAGCCTAGGGTAGAGCCTGGCACATAGGAGAAGTCCAGGATTTCTTCACATTTGTCGCATCAGTGAATGGGAGGGTCTCACAAGTCCACAGATGCAATTGGGCTGGAGGCCCAGGATCCCTGGGAGGGCCGTTCAGAATCCAGTGTCGTTACTGTGGGCTCATCTTTTTGCCAACACGTTCCTAAATCTCCAATTTCTTTGGTTATTGAGAAATGAATTCAATAAAATGCACAGTAATTATAGCTTAATTGAAAACTCTGTCAATTCTGGATCTGACTTCACAATGTAATCTCTTACAAGATAAAGAACAAGAATCAGAAATCATATTATTTTTTAGTGTATGTAACAGGCCATGAAATTACGCAGTGTTTCCAATTTGGCAGGCTGGTGAATTCAATCTCTTAGAAGATAATCTTGTTCCTTAAACTACATGTGATATAAGCTTGAGTTGAAATTTGTGAATTGGATAAAATTAACATCCAGCCTGTCCCCGAACTGATTTGTTCTTAAATTGGCTTTTTTTCTTTTCTTCGCCCTCCCCTGCTGGTTGGCACCAATTCCATTTTCCCTTGTTTCTTGTGAGTTGTTATTGTGCTTTCGGCAGTCTTAGGAATATGCTGGACTGTGTGGGGCTTCTGTGAAATGAACATACACAGAAGAGGTGTGTGGGGCAGCCTGTCAACTCCATGTCAATTACCGGCCTGTAAATCCAGGTGTCTGGTTGCACCTTCACACCTGGCCACGCGCTGGCTCCCTGGAGATGCTGGGGCCACCCTGCTTGTTTGTCTCCCTTCCCACAGTGGACTGATGAGTCACTGTTTCTCTTGCAGGGTGACCTGCCTGTGTGCCCAGTTCGAGGCCGTCCTGCAGCATGGCTTGAAGAGAAGTCGAGGACTAGCCCTGACGGCAGCCGCCATCAAACAGGCAGCAGGCTTCTCCAGCAAAACCGAAACAGGTACCGTTCGGCCAGATGCGGCCCGGAGGGCGCTCTCTTTCCTCTTGCTCTCACTTTATGTTTTCATAGTGAGCAGGGCAGTCACTGTAGGGGCTGCTGGTGCAGAAAGCCATGTGGAAGGATGTCCATGTGTCAGTAATGGGGATGTCTGGCGCTTTCATTTAAATGAAGTCATCCTCTGTGCAGAATTCTCAGAGCCACATGTTGTGGTTCCTGAAGGGTTTGGGGGCCTGCAGCCAAGGTGCTTGTCTCACCACTGTCGTGTGGCAGTTGCTGGGAAATTAATAATCTGTTTTAATTTTATGCATGGGGAGAGCATGACATTTCATAATGAAATCCGTCTTCAGTAACAGCCACAGAAACCACGCCGGTGTCTGAGCTTGTAAGTTCTGCTACCGTCCGTTTTAAAGTCGTCAAAGCATTTCCCAGCGGCCATGTGCTCCTGTGTCACTGAATGGCAGGGATAACGCTAATAATAAAAACGATGAACATTTAGGAGAATTTAGTGCACGCCTGGCGCGTTGTTAGTCTTCTGGTAGAGGAAATCATTCACTTCTCACAACAGCCCTGTGAGGAGGATGAACCTTTATTTTCTCCACTGTACAGATGAGATGCTGTTGAGAGTGATTTGCTTTGGACGGGAACCTTCCAGTGTATTCCATCATGTAAAAAAACATCCTCCGTCCTTTTCCTCCCCCCACATTTTGCTTGTGTCCCCTGCTCTCAATCCCTGAATCTTTCTTGTCACTGTGATGGTCCCTGTTGAGTAAAATGTGTCATTTTGAGCTGGTTCCTCACCTGTCCCAGCTGAAACCCAGCCCTCACCGTGGTTGGGGGAGGTGTGCAGAAATCCCCTGCACTCCGGACCCTTTGCCTTTCCCTCTCCCTCCTGTTGGTGTAGCTCCCTGCCTTTTCCTGTCTGCCCTCCAACACACCTTTGATTCCTGTTCATCTCACCAGTCGCTCGTTTTCATAAATGCATTTGGTTCCTGTTGGGTCAGGGGACAGTTGCAAGAGGGATTCTTGTCGCCGTTGATTTTTCCCTGTGCTCCTGGGTCCCTCCTTTAAAAGTCAGAGATGTAGGGGGCTGGTTCAGAGAAAAGCCTCGGTGCTTGTAGAAACCCCTGCCAGCTGTGGCCACCTCAGAGGTCAGCCTCCGTTGTCTCACGTCCAGGATACTTCCCTGGGCCTCTGCATGGGGGTGGCCGAGGGCGCTGCACTGGTTGATGAGCTGTTCCAGGACATAGCTTTTCCCACCATCCCCCTCGGCTTGCTTGGCCCTTGGATTTCTTCTCATTCCCATCTTCCCTGTGTGTGGGGAGGTGCCTTCATGAAACCAGTGCGGCTCTGGGTCTGCTTCCATCCACGTGAGGGCCGCTGCCGCCTGTGGCAGAGGCAACTCGGACTTTGGAGTCGGACTGGGAGGGTGAGTCTGGTCTGAGCCTGGGGGCGCTGGGGGGTTTAGTTGTTTTTACCTGTAGAGACAGATAGTCTCGTCTACCTGGGGGCTTGTCAGGAGGAGTCCGGGAGAATCGCATGTAAAGAGCTGCTTCAGTTCATAGCACCTAATAAATGTTTAACCAGTCGCCCTTCTTTCCCCAGAACACTTTTATCCTCCTCTTCCATCTCATCCCCTCTTAGGCGCTGACCTTTTGGCTGTGAGTAATGGCTCTTTCTGTTCCCATCAGACGAGAATTCTTGTCTTTTTGTTACTTGGCTCTGATAGTAGAGAAGTACCAGCACGCTGACAAGGCAGCTTCAGGTTTGCGTTCTTGCCACTTTCCCGTCTCCTGGCCTGGTTTCTGCACCTGCATCCCGAAGAGACTGATGTCTGGGTCTCTGGCTTTGTTTCCTGCTGAGGAGGACGCACCGGGCCACTGCTGAGACAGTGAGAAGCAGGGGAAAGACCAGACTGCGATAGCTCTGGAGGGGCTGCCGCGGGCTTCTGCCTTCCCTGCTGGCCGTGCTAGTGAACAGTTCACTGGTCCAGGACAGTCCAGGGCTGACTCAAGCCTCTTTCCTGCTATTGAGCGTGTGATTAAAAACCTCACAAGAGAAGGGAGCAGGTGGTCTTTCAGCTGCTAAGAGCTGGGAAATACGACATCAGTGGCTTCTTGAGGCTGTTCTTAATGCCACTGGAATGACCCTTCCAGGCAGAATGAAGAAAATGACATATGAAGAGAAGAATGGGTGGAAATGAGCATTGTTCTGCCCCTTCGTCCCTGCCGGCTGCTGGTCAGGCCCTCGATGTAGCTTAGCAGTTTCTATCAGACTCGCAAGGCAGACGGCAGGGTTGACATCCTGGCTCAGGGACATACCACACAGGAGCTCTCTGGGACACCCCTCTCTGTGCTCCTGTTTGCTCATGGATAAAATAGGGTTAATAACAGCCCCTGCCTTGCAGGCTGGCGGTGGGGACTCCATGAGAAAGTGCCTGCAAAGCCCAGGCCTTGGTACGGAGCTGCGGGAGCTGGCACTTGAGGAAAACATGGTGATGACTTTCCGGGGTAGACGATGGTGTCCTTATTTTTCAGACGACAACAACAAGGCTCAAATAAATTGCCCAAGTCCCACCGCTGGGAAATGGCAGAACTGATGTCAGGCCCATGTCAGGTTCCGGGCTGTTCCCAGCTCGCCCTCCCCTGGCGTCGGGCCTCATGCCCATCAGTGCTCCTCTGCAGCCACTCTCGCTCAGTTCACTGCATGGAAAGTGACAGGAGAGAATAAACAACAGTAAATTCATCCACAAGCCTGCTGCATTAGCTCAGTGTACAGATGAGGAACATTGTTACCCTTTCGAAGAGAGAAAAGCAGCTGAACTTCAAAGGAAAGGCTGAACAAAATGACGTCGTTGAAAATCACAATACAGTCGAGATTCCTGGGAGTCGGCCAGAAGCATGACTGCATTTGGCCGTCTGCGGATAGGGTGCATGCGGGACTGAGTTTGGAAATTGGTGCCTTGTACAGCATACGTGAAAAAAAAAAGTTTTTTTAAGTTGCCAATATTTAAAAATTATGGGATGTTATGTTGAAATATGGATTTCTGGCTTTTCTTAAACTTGAGGACCTGTGACTCTGGGCCCGCCTTTAACTACTGACTTTGGTTGGAGCCCAGTCAACCCCCTGCCCTGTAGAGGGGGCAGCGCCCCTGTCGCCACACTCTCTACCTCTCCCTATTGCCCCCAACACTGGCGATGAGTGTGGGTTGGCATTTAATTTTGCACTGTTGTTATTGTTCCCACTGTTCTTACCTAAAATTCAGTGGATTTTAGGCGTAAACACCGCTCAGATTGTAAGCCTTTGCAGTCAGTTTCTAGAGTGCTGAAACAGTTGTTTTTGTCAGTTTTGTCCAGGTTTATAGTTGCTTTTTGGGGAGAGGGTTTGTTAGTGCTCATCTGGCTGTAGCCAGAAGTCCCTTGTTTTTTTGTTTTCGTCTCCTTTTTTAATACACTCTTGCCTTTGTGCGTGCCTGGTGTTTTCAACTGAATGCCAGATGTGAATAAAGAATTGCAGAGATGATTTGAAGTTTGGGATGATGTTATCTTTCTTCAGAGGGGATTTACTATTTCTTCTCAGGCAATTAGAGAAGAGGACGATCTATTTAATCCAGCCAAGGATTGAGCCAGTTCACATGTGGGCTTCAGCATTTGTGAGGGCTGCTGCCTTATTTCTAGGATGCAGGTCTTTGGGGTTTCTGGCTTATATCAGTTTCCTAGGGCGGCGTGACAAATCTCCACATCCTGGGTGGCTTCAAATGACAGAGAGAAACATATTCTCTCACAGTTCTGGAGGCCAGGAATCTAAAGTGTAGGTGTCAGCAGGGTAGGTTCCTTCTGGAAGCTCTGAGGGAGAATGTGTTCCTAGCTTCCGGTGGTTGCCACAATCCTTGGTGTTTCTTGGTTGGTCGCTGTTCCAATTTTGGCCTCTGTCTTCACTTGGCCTTCTTTCCTCTGTGTCGTGTCTCTCTGTGCCCTCTCCTTAGAAAAACACCAGTCACACTGGATTTAGTTCCCATTGCCCTCCATAGGCCCTCATTTTAACTAATTACATCTACAAAGAGCCTTTTCCCATATGAAGTCCCATTCTGGGGTTCCAGGTGGACATGCATTTTTGGGGGACACTGTTCAATCTGGGACACGGCTGAATCCTTGAGATGTTTACAGTGCTGTTCCTCCTTGGCAGGCCCTGAATTCCATTTTTTTTTCTTTTTCTTTTCGTCCCTGTGGGAATTCTGACAGCTCAGCTTACCTTTTCATGGGAGCAGTTCTATAGTTGGAAAAAGCCTCAAGGGCAGAACAAGGCTCTAATGTAGGAAGGACTCATATCTATGGACTTTGCTTCTCTCCTAGGCCTTCAGTTTTAATTAAAAAAGGTTGTCTAGGTTTTTGCATTGCTGTTGTTTCTGTGGGAGAGTTGGTCTGATCCCGGCTAATCTTCCGTAGCTGAAAGTGGACTCTTGAAGTGACTCTTTCATTGTGTGCCTTTTCCTTTTGCCAGAGGTGCCACCTTTGTGTGTGACTATCTTTGGTTCCTTTTCTACACATCAGGTACCAGGGTTTCCCTTGGAGATAAACTAGAGCCTGGGAAAGGGAGTCTGCAGCCCGTTTTCCCTCAGTTCTGTGATGATTTGAATCGGTGCCTGCAGACCTCTCCCATTCCCTAGTTTGCTGTCTGCCAGGTGTTTTTGTTTTATTTGTTTTCGGCTTAGCATTCAGGTTTCTTTTTGTTTTTGACTTGGGGAGTTTTGCCCTGACTTATGAAATGTTGGTAAGGCAGACATAATTGTAAGCAGTTATGCTAACTCAGCTTTGTCTTGCCCAGTATTGTTGGCGGGCTTGGCAAGCGGTGAGCATGCCAAACTGAGATCCCCTTGAAGACATCGTCCAGGTAGTGGGGTTACGAAGGCCCAGAGGGGCTGGGGATGAGGTTACGCAGTGCGTCTCTAGGATTCAAACCCCAGAAGTGAGAGAGAGTCTGCTTGTCTGGAGGAGCCGGTTCCTCTTACTTCGATAAGTGACTGGATTTGTCTACACAAACGATTGCCTCGGTTGGTGATGGTGAGATGGGAGTCTGCGTTTTCAGAGTCTGGTCCTTCTGTGTGTTTGAACTTTCCCTTCTAGTTATGCCGGTTAGCGTGAGTGATTATAGCAAACATTGGTTTTCCCCCACCCAGCAGTTCTGTCCCTTCTTTTTTGGTCATAGAACTCTGATTTTGTTCACATGTTGGGTGGCCAAGAGCTCCAGGCCTGCAGCTAGCCGCGGGGGGAGTGAGTCCGCATCAGATCAGGCCAGCTGTGATAATTATCAGCCTGCCGGTAGCTGGTCAGGAATAGACATGAGGTGCAGTTCTGACCAAGGAGAAGGAGGAAGTCTGGAGGGGCTCCTGAGACCGTTCCCCACTGATGGAGCAGAGACACAAGAGAAGGCTCATTGCAGGGCCTTGCAGTGTTGTTTGTAACTGTGATGTTTGGACGTGTGGGAATGATCTTGCAGCCACGAAGGGGGATAAGTCTGAGGACAAATGCTAGTACACCAAGGATGGCAGCTCCGAAAGATGGGCAGTACCTGGATCCTTGATAATGTCACTGAGCTACTGAATTAACCAACGGTGGCTCTGCCCAACTGCTGGACATGTTACGTGAAATAATAAATTCCCTAATGTTTTAAGCCATTTTGAGTTTGATTGCCTTTTACGTGCATCCCGTAACATCCTAACTGAAACAATAGAGAAAAGTAAAAACCTTAAAAAATCAAGTCAAAGGCCTTTGCTCCAGAAACGGGAGGAGAGACGTAATTAGCACATTAATCTTTGAAATGACACCTGGATGTTTTCTGCTCTTTCTGTAAATAAAGTTTTATTGGAACACAGCCACACGCATTCATCTGCTTACTATCTATCTATGGCTGCTTTGAGGCAGAGTGGTGATTGAGACCACGTGGCTGGTACAGTCTAAAGTAGTTACTATTTGGCCCTTTACAGAAAAAATTTGCCACCCCCTGTCTCAGAGAACAAAGGACAGGGGATTCCACTTTATCTTACATCACACATATTTAGTTGTCTGTTGACCATATGCCCCACTGGATGGTAAGCTTTGGGAAAGCAGAGCACCGTGTCTGTTTTACTTCCTCTTGACTTTCCAGCTCCTAGAATAGTGTCTGGAAATACACAGGTTCTCCAATAAAAATATGTCCAATAAGTGCACTTCGGATGGAAGGAAGAGCATTACTCAATGTGCCTGGCACTGTACGTCACGTTTCCTGCGTTGCCTTATACGAGGATCCCTCCAGCGTGCTACTGAGCAAGTGATTCATTTCGGAGAGAAAAGCAAAAATTAATTTTTAAATTGATTAAAAATTAGTTAAAAGTGATCGAGAGCTCTGCGTAGGCTGGGCTTGGAATTGGTGGGTCTTGCAGCCATTGGAAGCCAGTAGAGAATGCAGCGTGGAACAGTGAATTCTTTCCCCTTCTACTGGAGAGAGAAGAACCGCTGCAGTTAGTGGCTGTCTTGGTCCATTCAGGGTGCTCTAACACAGCATCACAGACTGAGTCGCTTATATACAACAGCAACTTATTTCTCACAGTTCTGGAAGCTGGGAAGCCCAGCATCAAGACGCCAGCATGGTTGGTTGAGGGCCCTTTTCCTGGTTCATAGCTGGTGCCTTCTCGTTGTGGCCTCAGGTGGTGGAAGGAACAAGGGATCCCTCCGGACCCTCTTTCATAAGGACACTGATTCCATTTGGGAGGGCTCCAGCCTCATGACCGAATCCCCCCCCAAAGGCCCCACCTTCTAATACCATCACCTTTGGGGGTTAGGATTTCAACATAGGAAGTTAGAGGAGACACATTCAGATCACAGCAGTGACAGTCCATGGGCATAATCTCGGAATTTGATGTTGCTGTTAATCAATAATATATTCTCATCAGGTTATGCGTTGGCAGTCTATTTACAAGGTGGTAGGCACGATTTAGCACATACCAGAGACACACTTGCTGTAGAATTTAAGTTTAATCTTGGTTCAGTAGCCTTTGGCACCAGCGACCCTCTGACCTTGACACACTGCGTCCCCCTCTTCTGCAGTGCCTGACCTCTTGGCATACTTGCTACTTCTTCGCAGATCCATCTTGGCAGATCATTTCTATATACTTAAATACTATCATTCGTCTCTGATTCTGTTGTTGCCTCTCATTCCTACACATGCCGTCGGAGTTCCTTGGTGAAAATATCTGTCTCTGGGTTGATCCCTCTAAGTTGTGCCTCCGGCAGCTCACTCCCGGGAGCTCTGTCTCCCTCTTGCAGGTCTCTGTTTGAATGGACCACGGGGCTGTCAGCCTCCACGACTGAATCCTCATCATTTCCCCACATTTGCTCCCGTGTCCCTCGCTTCGTGAATGGCTCTGCCCTTCACACAGGACCCCTGGGCAGCCCTCGGGCTTCCTCCCAGCCCCCTCCTCCTCCTTCTCCTCGGCCCCCAAACTAGACCTTCACAAAGCACCGTGTTCTGCCTCTCAGATGGTCCCCTAATCCACTCACATTTCCTCCACCTTTAATGAGTTCTCTTCTCTCCCCCAGTTATGTCTGTCTGCCTTCAATCTCGGTCAGCTCCAACCTACTCTGCGTATTACAGCCAGAGGAGTCTTACATAACCGACTCGCTCTTTCACCTAAAAGAGTCGGGACAGAGTTGACGTGGCTTCGAAGGTCTGCCCCCTACCAGCTTTGTCTATCTCTGCTCTTCCTCTAAACCCTGCCACACACCCAGGGCTCTCATGCCGTGGGCAGGTCAGACATTGCAACGCTTCTATCCAGTTGATAAAGAAACCATGCCCTGATTCCCACAGGTTCCCCTCCCGGCACAGCCCCTGCCCGGGGACCCCCGGGACCTCCCCACAATTCAACAACCACATCGTTAACGCTGGATACTCTGGGGAGAGCATCTTTGTACGACTGTCTTTTCATTGCTCGGTGCCTCTGCCCAGTGGAGATGGTTAAATGCTAAATTCTGAAGAGCCCTCCTGGTTTCTGTAACCCGGAAACTCTTCATGTCTGGTAGTACCCTGTGTTCTTTCCCTTCCACTGCTCTTCCTCCCCAACCCTCACCGAAATGACAGCTGCTCAAACTTCTATTTTCATTCTCTCTCTCTTTTAAATTGTGATAAAATATACATAACATAAAGGTGACAAATCTAACGATTTTTAAGTGTGTAGTTCAGTGGCGTTAAGTACATTCACACTGTACAACCGTCACCACTATTCATCTCCAGAACCTTTTCGTCTTCCCGTATCGAAACTCTGTACCTGTTAAACGATAACTCCCCATTGCCTCCTGCCACCCGCCCCTGGCCACCGCCATTCTACTTTGTGTTTCTATGAATTTGACTATTTTCGGTACTTTATAGAAGTAGCCTTGTGCAATATTTGTCCTTTTGTTTCTGGCTTGTTTCATTTAGCATAATATCCTCAGGGTCCATACATTTGTAGTGGTGTATGAATTTCCGCTCTTTTTGAGGCAGAATAATTCCAGTTTATGGACAAACCCCACTGTTTATCCACCCATCTGTCCATGACGCCTGGGCTGCTCCTAGCTATTGACTGTTGTGACTAGTGTCCCCTGAAGGTGGGTGTGCAAACAACTGTTCAAGTCCCTGCTCTCAATGCTCCTGGGTGTGTAAACCCAGAAGTGGAATTGCTGGGTCGTGCGGTAATTCTATGTTTAATGTTTTGAAGAAACTCCATACTGTTTTCCATAGTGGCTGCTGCATTTTTACCTTCCCACCAGCAATGCACAAGAGTTTCATTTTTTCCACATCCTCACCAACATTTGCTATTTTTCTGTTTTTGGGAATAGTCCTTCAAGGGGGTGTAAAGTGGTATGTCATTGTGGTTTTGGTGTTTTCTCTCTTGAAGCTTCAGGCCACTCTCAAAAAGTCATTCATGAGCTCCCTACTCAGTTCAGCAGGACTGTTCCCCTCTTACAGGTGCCCCCCCGCCGCCCCCGTAGCCCTGAGTCCTCATCAAACCTGTGTATAGAGCTACCTGGGTTTTCGTTGACTCGCTCTCTCAATGGCCACAGATTAGATCCATCCTTGCTCATCCTTGTACCGTGTTTCCCCCAAAATAAGACCTCGCCGGCCCATCAGCTCTAATGCGTCTTTTGGAGCAAAAATTAATGTAAGACCCAGTCTTGTATAAGAGCCATAATATATTATAGTATAGTATAGTATAGTATACCTGGTCTTATAGTAATTTTTGCTCCAAAAGACACATTAGAGGTGATTGTCTAGCTAGGTCTCATTTTCGGGGAAACACAGTAGCTCCAGCGTATTGCAAGGTGCTTGGCCACCAAAAAACTATGTTTCGCTCAATGACTCAAGGACCGCGACTTCGGGACACACTGCTGACTCTCTTGGGCAGCCAAACCCCACCCTCTGCTGTCTGCACGTCTTCTCAGTCGGCTGAGCAGCAGGTGGCATTAATATACCCACAGCTGTAAAATTAGAGAATCCAACTTCCTTGATCCTCAGTGGGGATTTTTGAAAACGGTTGATTGCATTTGACTCAAATCAGAATTTATATTTTGCTTCATTGGGTCACCTTGGGCAACAATTTCATTTCTGTAGAAAGTGAATTATGGAGGAAGCCGCATGTGTCAGGAGAACCCTGGGCCCATCCTTTTGATGGTGAGGGGAAGTCAACTCTCCCCCCACCCTATCCCTATAATGTTTCAGTTCCCTCTTTGTGTTTCTCTGTTATATTCGTGAACTTGCAAATGAGCTACTTCTGGTGAGAGAGACCATGGAAGGATGTCTGCGGAAGGGGCTGACAAAATACTGAACTCTACCTAGGGGTGGTGATAAAAATGTTTAACAGCTGGTAGGGACTTGCCGGCCATAAGGAGGGAGCCAGAATCCAGAGAGCTGTTCTCCCTGGGCTCAGTGTGAACCTGTGAGTCGCTAGATTATGGGGTGTCCACAGGGTCCTGGGGACGGCCGAGAGCTCGGGCTGATGGCTCTTTACTAAGGGACACGAAAGTGTCCAAGCATATATTAAGATCTGTAATTGCTGGATTGATGCCTCTTGGCCCAAGGTGACCTTGGGCTGTTTCAAAGGTGTTTGATCCCAATGTCTCATAAACTAAGACTCAGGTTTGGCCTCCAAGTTGTCAGTTTTTAGCCTATAATCATCCAGCTTGTTGGTTCCATGGATCCTTTGCTTTGCTCCTGACAGCATGAAAATGGCTTTTCAGCAGCGGATGGGGCACACCCCTAGAAGGAAATGAGACACTTATTTTAGAAGTCCTTGTTTCTTTGGTGCTAGAGAAGGTTCCCGCTTTGTAACAAAGGAGGTGTCATAGACTCTTGTATAATGTGGGTGAATGCCAAGTGTGCTGTGCTGAGGCGGCAGAGCTTGGGACTCAGACCTCAGGTGCTCACAGGGGCCGGACAGATGACAGAAATGAGTGAATCAGGCCAGTGAGAGGCACCTGCGAGTAGTGGAAACGGTGTCACTTGGCCACTGCAGAGCAGGCTGGGAATCCAGTCTGTCTGGGGGTTCCAGAAGAAGAGTGGGTCGATGTGGATGACGAGCTAGTGGTCTGCCATGGGTGGAGGTTTTACTCTTCTGTGTAGAGTGTTCAGACAGCCTCTTTCTGGGGACATTTTAATAGAAATCTAAGGAAATGAGGGCACTAGCTCGCCGTGCTGTTATTGGGGAAGGAATTCCCAGTGGTTCAGCAAGTTCAAAAGTGAGTACCAGTCAGTGCCTGTTGCTCTCAGGCTTGTTCTCTGCCCTTTCTTCCCCTGCACACCCTGTCCTCCCGCTTGGTCAGGTGGTGCTGCGTCTAGAAGGAGGGAGGAGGACGGGAGCTAGAGTTTTTCTCCCTGTCACCTCTGCTTTAGGTGGCATCTCCGGCAGTGGCTGTGCTTCCTCCATGGTCCTGGCGGCCCCACGTGGCCCACGGCTTAGGCCTCCCTCTTCTCCTCCCACAGGCGTCTTTGGCACAGTCCCGCATTGCCCGGCAGCCCTGGGAATACAACCCTTTTCCTTTTGTTCCTCTGGCTCTAGGGATGGGCTGGGTTTTGACATTGGTGATCGTCAGGTTGGCTCCTTGTTCCTAGTTGGCTTTTTAGCTCTTCCAAAATCTTTGTAACGGATGCCCTGTGCTAAATTCCCTCGATGGCCTGCCAGGTGTGCTTGCTTTTTCCTGGCTGGCTAGGCCCCTAGGTGTGGCCTGGTGGAGAAACACCCAGGAGACCAGTGCGGCTGCAGCTGGGCTGGTGACAGGGGCCGTGGGGCCATGTGAAGCAGCGCCACAGTGGAGGCGCCGGCTCTCGCCTGGCTGTCAGTGGCAGCTTCTCCTTGTCTTCTTGCTTCATCTCTGTCCTCTCCTCCCACTCCACCAAGATCACTGGCATTTGTTCTACAGAGTCAGTAGTGATGCTTAATTTTAAAATTTCAATCTACTGAAGCCTCCCAAAGCAATCTAGTATCTCAGATTATTGTGCCTTTATTCATTCTTTAAAAATGTGTCAAGTTTTGAATTCTATACTTGAAAGTGGTTAAGATGGTGAATTCAATGTTAAGTGAATTTTACCACAATTTGAAAAAAGTGGCCAAGTTACCTTCAATTGGCAGGTTTAAGATTTTTTTCTAACTGAAAGGGAGTTTAATAACAATTTTTCAGTTGTGGAAAAATAAAGGCAGTTCTACCTCCACCAAAAAAAAAAAGTATCCATGTAAAATGGTGCAGCCGCTGTGGGAAATAGTTTGGTGTTTCCTCAGAAAGTTTAACGGAATTAACCGTATGATCCAGCAATTCTACTTCTAGATATTTACCTAAAAGAATTGAAAGCAGGGACTCAAACAGATACTTGTATATCTATGTTCATCTGAAGCATTTTTTTGCAGGAGCCAAGAGGCGGAAATAACCCAAATGTCCATGGATAGATGAATGGATAAACAAAATATGGTCTATACATATAATGGCATGTTATTCAACCAAAAAAAGAAATGAAATATGATACATACTATAACATGGATTAATCATGAAAACGTGCTAAGTGAAAGTAGACAGACATAACAGGACAAATATTGTACTGTTCCACTGATACGGTATCTAGAACAGCCAAATTCCTAGAGACAGAAAGTAGAATCGAGATGACCAGGGCCTACTAGGGACTTATTGATCAATGGCTATATTTGGGATGATGAGAACATTCTAGAAATGAATGGTGGTGATAGGTGCACAGCATTGTGAATGTACTTTATGCCACTGAATTATACACTTAAAAATGGTTAAAATGGTAAATTTTATTATACATATTTTACAATTGAAAAAAAGCAAAAAAGAAAAGGCATCAAGTTGACATACTTTGTATAAGTCTTTATTATTTATGTATAGCTCATGTGCAAGCCACAGTCCCTGTGTTCTCATTCCAGGAGGCAGTCTTGTGGCCGGTTGGGAGATGGCCAAGTGACAAAGCTACAGTCTTATTGGAAACTGCTTTGCTGATTCATTTGTGTGTTGAGGTTGGGCTCATCGGCCTTGGGGTGTGATGGGATTTTGGAGCACCTGCGCTCATCCAGGTCTCAGGCTGGGATACAGACGCACTTGGTTTGCCCTTTGTTCCTGGAATGGTCCATTCTGTTAGTTTCCTACCTAAAATCCATCTCCCTTTTCTTTTTTGTCTTAATTGAACCTGATTTTGCTTGGGGCTGTGGGCTGTCCTTCTCTAGGTAAAGGATTGTGAGTGACAAAGCCAGTCTTGACGTCCTATTCTCCATTCCCTTGGGGTTTTCTGGGATGATTTATCCTTGCCTGAAAAAGGGGTGATAAAGCTGGGTTTATCTTGTCTTCTTTCTTCCTGCTCCGATTGTGGCTATGATTCCCCACGTGGTGACAATCCTCTGAGACAGTGAGGTGAAGGTCGGGAGATTGGAAATGCTGCCGGTGACAGACTTTGAACCAGTGTCTACCTCCAGTCTAAGTGTGTGAGGAAAACAAGCCTTTCTTTGTTTACGAGGAGCCTGGCTCTTTGTAGTTGGGTTTTTTGTTTCTTGTTGAGTAATGCTTTTGGTTGTTGTTTAGTTTTGCGGGACGCATTTGCCCCTACAATGCACGCAGGCACTGCTCTGAGCCTGGCGTGCTGTCCGTCTCTATAAATGATTATCAGATGATTGAAGAACACACCCGATCTCCCTGCATTAGGCTTCTCCTGGTTGTAAGTGTTAGCAAGCCACTTAGACTTAAACAAACAAAAAAAAAGGCACTTGTTGACTTAAGAAACTAAGAAATCTAGGGTTCAAGCTGGATTATGTCCCCCACCCCCAATCTGTCTCTGTCTCAACCCACTTCTCTCTGGGTTGGTGTCTTTTCTAGGTGGGCTCGCTCTACAGGATCACACAATTAATGAGCTCCTGCTTCCCAAACAGTAGTTGGCAAACTTCGTCCTGAAGGGATTAGATGCTAAGAATTTTAGGCCATAGGGCTCCGTCACAACTCCCTAGGTCTGCCATTGTTGCAGGAAAGCAGCCACAGACAATATGTAAACAAATGGGTGGGCCTGTGTCCCATAAAACTTTACTTACAAAAACAGGTAGAAGGCAGAATTTAGCTCTGGGTCCCTTGTTTGCTGACTTCTGTCCTAGAAGGACACAAGACCTTGCTTCCAGTAGTTCAGGTAGAAGTTGTGGGCCGGACCCTGTGGCCCAGAGCTGGGACTGGGTGAGGGCAGTGAGGCACTCACTTCAGCCACAAAATTTAAGGGAGCACCAAAAACTCAGCAATCAAGGTAAATAGTATTTTCATGCAGTATTACAAAAAAATCATGGTAAAAATATAGAAAAAAATCCGTGATACACAAAATATGAAACAGGGCCAGGAGGAGGGTGAGGCAGGTGAGGGTTGAGACACATGCCCTGCTGTGGGCAGGTGATCGCCCAGCCTGCATTACCTGCCCAACCCTGTGGGAGGGAAGGGTGGTTGTGCTGGAGGCAACTTCAAATGGATCATGGTTCCCCTCGGAAAGAGGGGTGCAACTTCCAGAAGAAAGAGGAAAGGCTGTTGTTTGCCTGCCTTGGTGTGTTGGCACCGCGCTTCACATGTACGCTTTATTTTCTTATTTTTTCCCTCATAGCAAACTCATTTTACAGATGAAGAAGATGAAGGACAAAGTTACCCAAGGTCACACCATCTGAAATAGAATTTGAGCCAAGGTTTTGGTCCTCTTTGGCCTCCAAAATATGAATTCTTGGCATCAATTAAAGTTGAGGCCCGTTAGAAACTTTGCCAAGGCCTGTGCTATTTGTCATCCTCTGTTTCCCAGTGGCCCCAGGTCACTCGCCTCAACACCCCCTTCCTGGCTCCAGTT
Organism: Rhinolophus sinicus; assembly: GCF_057876585.1. Lineage (NCBI taxonomy): Eukaryota > Metazoa > Chordata > Mammalia > Chiroptera > Rhinolophidae > Rhinolophus > Rhinolophus sinicus. The sequence goes on along the minus strand of NC_142510.1, from coordinate 7,364,110 downwards.
CTTGTTGGCAGATGGCTTTCAGGAGTTGGGAGAACCAGAAGCCCTTGCCCACTTTTTGAATTAGCCCCTTGTTTCAAAGCAGTAAGAGATCGGCGTATATTCCCAAATTAAATTACGGACACTGCAAGTGTTAAGTGGCAGGTGAGCTGCTCTTTAAATAGATCACATTAATTCTGGCAGTGGAAGCGGAATCCTGCTGGGATAATTCTTATCATCGTCAGCATCGCTCTGGCAAGCTTTAGAAGGATTCTGTAGCAGTAAGCAATTTGCGAAATTGAAAGGTGAAAACACCGTAGAGTGTTTCATGTGTATTCAAGGTCAGAGGGAGGTGACTGCAGTTTTCAAGAAAGACAGGACGTGGATGAGTCATTTGATTTGAATCGTGATGGATAATATTAATACAGATGTTTGTCTGGTGTGTTTCAAAACAGGTGGTTGGCAGGCTGGCTTAGGGCATCACTCTCACCAAATTCCCCCATCGTGGTTTCTGAGAGAGGCTTTGAGTGGAAAGAAGGCTATTAAGCACTTGTGTGGTTTGGGCTGATCTAATTCGTTTGGCATTAGTTTGGCATTTAGGTGTTGAGACAGAAGGTAGTCCTGAGCAAACTGCCCTGTTGGTGGTTTTTCCAGCCATTCTTGGGACGTTCATTGTAAATGATCCCAGAAGTCACACGACGCGCGCGCGCACACACACACACACACACACACACACACACACACATATGTACATATACTGGGGGGGGCCAAAAAGTGTACACACATTTTAAGAGATTTTATGTATGTATTACTTTTCGAAGTTGAATTGAATTATGGTAGCAATGTGTGTAGTACGACGTTCATTCAAAAGATGGCGTTCATCAATTGAATGCTAGCGTCACCATGCGACAGGCAGGACAATCAAAGAAAATGGCGGAAGTGCAGTAGTCATTCAAGGAGCGCAAGATCATTTTGAAGGGGTGTTTGACATTCGAGAACGTTGTGGAAGTACGACGACAATGGAGGCTTGAGTCTGCAGCAGAACCTCCAACACGCCTACCAACTGCACGCATTCGTGACAAGTCTGAGACGCATGGCGCTGTGTGTGACGTGCACAAGGGAAGACCCGGGAGGCCTCGCACAGCGACACGTCCTGCTGCTTCCGCTGTGGTGCTGGAAGAGTCTACAGCTCACCACAGAAGTCTACCCAACACTGTTCGCCGTCATCAGAAGTGTCTGGACGCTGATGTAACCACTCTGAGCACCTCTTGTCATTGCAGAAGTCACATGGGACTTGTAGTCACCTTTCGTTATCGGTATATACTGAGTATTACCATTTTAACACAGTGTTTTCCTTTCTTACGATGTGTTACATGTTTTTGGCGCCCCCTGTACACTCATGCTGTTACAAGGAGGTAATTACTGAGTAAACCGTGGTTGGTCAGTGTGGGCTGAGCATCTCCGTGCTTTACTTCCCTTTCTTCCAGTTACAACCCCCAATAACTGAGGTGATTCTGCACTTTGGGGCTTATGCTAAGGGAGAAGAATCCAGAGCTTAGCACCGTCGAGTGACCTGCCTGGGTTCATTCCACTGCACGACCTCTGCGCCTGCTGTGCTGTCCGCTAGACTGGACTCTTGGTAGGGACGAGCCCTTCTTGTCTCTGCCTGGTAGCCCATAGCCTCGCCCAGTTCGTGGTACAAGGCAAGCGGGGCTGAAATATTACAGTGAGCTTGTTATCCTGGCGTCGTGTATGGAGATGGGTGTATGTGCATCCTTCTGGATGGAAGGTTCTCGGAGCCTGGTTAGCTCCTGGATTCGAATCCCCATCTAGCAGCATTCTAAGCACGCTTTCCCATGGGATACTAAGCAGTTGTGAACATACATGATCATTTCAAAGAAGGTAGATGCCCGCTCACTTCACAAGGCCGGGTGATTTTGTGGTTTGCAGTTAGACAGCTCTGAGGTCCCATTCTGCTGTAGTGCTTACTGACTGTGTATCCCTGGGTGAGTGACTCCACTTGCGCAGGCCTCAGACCTTGTCTGACATGGAGATGGCGGGGCGATTGTGACGACTGAGGTCAGTGTTTGGCACAGTGGCTGGTTTGTAGTTAAATAGTATCAGCTCTTGCTGTTGTTACTGTTACTATTATTGGTGGCATGAAAAAGTGTGGATGAGCCAATGTTAAGGACAGAAACTTGATCACAAAATTAGGAAGACACTAAAATTACAACCGTGGAAAAAGTCTGTGCGGGTGTGGATAATAAAGGCAGGATGGCAATAAAATGACTGTTTTTTTGGATAAAAAGAAAGTTTCTTGGTTTTCCCTTAAAGTCTTAAATCTGTTCCTATTCTCAGATCTGTGGAAATCTCTCCTAAGGAACTAGAAATACGGACAATTAGTTGTGTACAAAGAGGTTCAAAACAGGATATAGGGACAATTGGCAACATATCATGTTTCCAGCAGTCGAGATAGTTAAATTATGTTTAACTGGGAAGTCATGAAAAATCATGTTTCCAAAAATGTTTAAATGTTACAGGAAAATGTTTGTGATGTAGACAAGAAAAGAAACAAACCAGAGTACAAAATTATGTGTGTGTGTGCGTGTGTATTTTTATATATATGTATAAAAAGATATGTACAAAAAAAATGTACACACACATTTATATGTATGTATGTGTATATATATACACAAAACACACAGTGTGATAGTGTATTAGTTTCTTGTGACTGCTATAACAAATTACAACAAACTTGGACGTCTTAAAACAAATTAATTTTCTTACAGTACTGAAGGCAGAAGTTCAAAGTCAGTCCACTTTGCTCAAGTCAAGATGGGAGCAGGGTTGGGTCCTTCTGGGGGCTGAAGGACAGAATCTGTTGTTGTCTCTCCCGGTTTCCGGTGGCTTTTTGTGGCCGTGGCTGTTCCAATCTCTGCTTCCTGGTCACATCGCCTTCTCGTCTATGTCCAATCTCCCTCTGCCTCCCTCTTGTACAGATGCCCGTGATTACGTCGTTGGCCCCACAGAGACTACCCGGAATAATCTCTTCTTAAGGTCCTTAATTGAATCACATCTGCAAAGTCCCTTTTGCCATAGAAGCTGAAATTCACAGGTTGCGGGGATTGAGACAGGGTTATGTTTGGGGGTTGTCATCCAGCCTGTCTTGGACGTCAATTCTGTATAAGAGAAGTACAGGAAAAAAGACTGGAAGGAAATACTCGAAAATGTTAACAGTGGCTGCCTCCGGAGGGTAAATTTGGGGGTCATTTTTATTTCGGGGATACTCTTCAGTATCTTCCTTTTTCCTGCGAAGGCAGTAACTCGTGTACAGGCCTCAAAGATGCCCAGGGAACGGTACTCTGGAAACGAGGCGCGTGCCCGGCCGAGCCCCACGCGCCTGTCCTGCTGTCTCCGCAGAGCCCGTGTTCTGGTTCTACGTGAAGGAGGTCCTCAACAAGCACGAGCTGCAGCGCTTCTACGCCCTGCGCCACATCGCCTCGGACGTGGGCCGCGGCCGCGCCTGGCTGCGCTGCGCCCTCAACGAGCACTCGCTGGAGCGCTACCTGCACATGCTGCTGGCGGACCGCGGCCGGCTCAGGTAGGGCTGCGGGTCCCGGGTCCCGGGTGGCCGGGGGCGGGGCCGGGCGGCCGGGGGCGGGGCCAGCCGCTGCAGGCACCCAATCTGAGTCAGGCGCGTGGATTGGCATCTCAGTCCCACCGTCTGGGGCGCTTGGGTTTCTCTCGGGTGCCGCTGGGCTGCGGGGGCAGTTGGTTTGGAGAATAAATGAGAGAAGGCCTGTGAAGGGCTCGGCGTGACGCCTGCATACAACAAGCACTCAATAAATGCTTATTGGTATTAAGGCGGTGGGGGTGTGTGTGGAGAGAGCTATTGTCTTAGGACAATAGCCTGCTCTTCACTTCATGGAACTTTAATTTGAGCTTCTTTCAGATCCAGAATTTCTTTCTCTTTAGATGTTGGGTGTTTAATACCCAGTTTCACGTTTTGTCTTTCCTGGTGTGCTGGGTTCTTTACAACTCTTTCTGGGTTTTTTTTTCTTTTCTTTTTTTTTGTTGAGCTTAATCAATACCAAACTGACTGAAAGAATATGGAAGTTTTAAATTGGGTAGAGAACTCATTTGTTATTAAGAAACAACTCCCCATTTTCTTGACCAAAACCACAAAGTTCCCTCTGTCGGGGGTATTGGCCAGATTATGCCTCCATAACAAACACCATGAAACCTCCAGCCACGTTCCCTTCAGAAACACTGACAATCCTGCTGTTTTCCCTGCACTCAAGATGTTCATGGTGTCTCTGTTTCTCTGTCTGTCTGTTTTTCTGTCTCTGTCTCTCTTTGGTCTGTAATTTTCCCTCTGAGAATGGTGGATCAAACATGTAGTTTTGTGTCACTTGATGATACAAGGGACAGTGATCAGTGCTGCCCTGGTCTCTTGAATAACTTCCAGCTCAGCAGGGTCCAGATCCTCAACAGTGAAATTTCATTCAATTCAATAATCTGGGCTTTCATTAGTGTCGTGACACAGTCCTGTGATTTCATATCTTGCTGTGCGTTCCTTGGCTCAAATCTCCTGTTCTGTTTCTGCTGCCCCTTGTGGTGACCTCTCTACCGGAAATTTTTGAGGCACCCTGGGATTGTGCGCTAGGTCTCTAACAAATACCCTTGAAGTTCTCACGTTGATGTTGCCTGTGGTGCTTTGTCTAGTTGTATGCTCAGACTGTGGGTCCAAAATGGGAGTGACGGGGGCCTGGAGGACGTGCTGGCTGCACCTGTGTGCTGCTTAGAGTTGGGAGGCTGCGGATGTCTGTCTGTACTGTTTCCCCGAAAATAAGACCTAACCAGAAAATAAGCCCTAGCATGATTTTTCAGGATGACATCCCCTGAACATAAGCCCGAATGGGTCTTTTGGAGCAAAAATTAATATAAGACCCAGTCTTGGGCTGGCCCGGTGGCTCAGGCGGTTGGAGCTCTGTGCTCCTAATGCTGAGGTCGCTGGTTCGATTCCCACATGGGCCAGTGAGCTGCGCCCTCTACAGCTAAGATTGTGAACAATGGCTCTCCCTGGAGCTGGGCTGCTGTGAGCAGCTGGAGGTCGGTGTGAGTGGCTGGCAGAGAGTGTGAGTGGCCAGCAGCCATCATGAGTGGCCGGCAGCCGTAATACTAGCATGGGCCAGGGAGCTGTGTCCTACACAACTAGACTGAGAAACAACGGCTTGAACCGGAGTGGGGCGGGAGGCAGAAGAAGGGGGGAAAAAAAAAGACCCGGTCTTATTTTTGGAGAAACATGGTTCTTCTTGAGAGTTAACTGGCTTTAGTTAAGGAGAACATACTTACGTTCCTTAAAGTGAATTTTCATCAAGTCCTTCCCAGCAGGTCCTTTGCAAGTAGTTCAGAGTTGTACACTCAACATCGAAGTTGAATTTAACACGAGCAGTTGAAGGAAATCCTGCTGCTAAGAATCTCAGTTGAACTTACCTGAATCACTAGCCACTTATCTAACTCCAGGTGGGAAAACCAGATTCATTTAAATGCATGAAAACTGGCTCAGATTTTTAAAGAATCACAATTTGGGGACTCAGAGGGACAGTTGCAAGGCCAGCTTGAACATGTGGCTCCTGCTTCCTCTGACATGCTGTAGGTGTATTGAAAACGATGCGTCTCATTTCTCTTTCTGTTCGTTGTGTTCAGTCACTTCAGCAGCTAATGTGTTCAGTCTCTTGCTGAACTACAGGTCGCTTATCGTCGACTGTGCTTTAGTGACACTGAACTTTGACTCCATTAATTTAGAGTTCGCTGACCTGGTGGGGAAGTCGGGGCTGAGGATTTTTGCTTGTTACTGTTTAGCAGGGGGCTGGATAAAGAGCTGGGGAATTGGACTGGGAGACTTGCTTTTGACTCCTGGCTGTACCATTAATTGCCGCATGAACTTGGACAGACCCCTCTCTGACCTCCCTGCCCCCAACAGCTGTTTCGATGTGTGGGGCCTTTTTAGCTCCCCAGCCCTTCCCTGGATAACTTGCGCTTTTGGGTCTGCAGCTCAAGTGGGTATTACATACGAATGACCTGGCTGATGGAGCCATGGAGCGCTGTAATTTCTGAAATGCTCTCCTTGCATTGGCCCAATCAGGGGGTCCCGTGGCCCAGCTTGGGTTTCCTGTCTGCCTCTCGGAGACCCTGCCTGAATGGAAGTCAGCCCTCCGTCCGTTTCTGCTCTGCTGCTTCATAAACACCACATTTACATCTCACGCCTATTTCAGTACTCTCAAGCTCAGGGGACTCTAAAGATCTCAGGGGACCAATGAGGACGTCATACGATGTGTACAGTCAGTCCTTTGTTTATAACCCGAAGCTTCAGCCCAGCAGAGACCTCCTATATCCACCCTGGGATGACCAGGCACAGATTTTTCAGAACCCATATCATGGAATTGTCTGGCTGAGGGACGCAGAGAAGCACTATTCAGAGCCTTTTCCTTTCTCTTTCAATTTGCAGCACTTTTTACGAAGACTGGTCTTTTGTGATGGATGAAGAAAGGTCTAGCATGCTTCCTACCATGGCAGCTGGTAAGTCTGGCCAAGGCCAGGGGTGGTGGGTTCCGGGGAGCCTGGTGAGCCGAGGAGAATGCTTGGGAGAGAAAGTGTAACTCCAACGGGTGCTATGATTTTCCCTGTCCCTCACTGACTTTGTGAATCACTTGCCATGGTTCTTTCTTGAGTGGCATTGAGCATTGAGTCCATTTATGTAGAATTTGATGCCCTCCAGGGAAAGCATGGGCTTGAGGGTGTTTGGCTGTGGCTTTGCAGGTATACTGTAAAGACCCAAGGAACTGGAGGTGAAGCCTGGCTCTGCCCCCCCCCCCCCCAGGTGGTGACCTGGGGCACGTCCTGTGAGTTCCGTGACTTCTGTTTCCCTCCTCTGCGAGGTGGGAATCCCGATAGCTTGCAGTCACCTTTACGGGGCTGTGAGAGCATCAGATGTACACCATTAGTCAGCGTGAAAGCCCTGGAATGCCGTTCTGGTAGTTGGTGAATTGTTAAATTGTTTATCATTTGACTCTCGCTCAAAGGGTGAAAGATGGAAACAACCCGACAGGAGTAGGCAACTTGCTTCTTTCTTCCAAGTCCTTTGTTGGCTGCTTTCCCCCACCTCCTTTCCTGAAAGTTTGTACTGAGCTCCACAGACTGAGCGTTATGTTAGTCTAGTTCATGGATGAGGAAGAGCCAGATTCAACCATGATTTCCTCCCTCGGCCCTAGGATACCATTGTGGACGTTGGCCTAAAATATCGGTAACGATACTGGTGCCCACTTTGTGATTGCTTGCCTAGCTGAGCGTGTTTGGTGGGTGATGGTCTTTTATACCTACTCTATGAAAGAGATACGGCGTCCCCATTTTACAGATGAGGAAACTGAAGGTCAGAGAGGCTGTAAATGGCTTGACCAAGCTCTCAGAGCTCGTAAGTGGCCGTGCTGGGGTTTAACCCAGTCAGTCTGAGCCCAGAACTTACTCCTTAACCTCCCTCCCGACAGATAGCGAGAGAATTCGGAGAGACTTGGCTCCTGTGGTAGCTGGTGTCTGCTGACCCCAGTGATGGGGGTGGCGCGGTTTTTCTCAGCGTGTCAGATCAGCGTGCACCCTCCTGTGTAACTGCGATGTCTGCACCTGGTTCTCGCATCGGGGGTGGGATTCCGTTCAACAGCGCACACTCCAGACTCTTCTCTGTTGGGGGCAGGTCTGAACTCCATCCTCTTTGCCATCAACATTGACAACAAGGACTTAAACGGGCAGAGCAAGTTTGCGCCGACAGTGTCGGACCTCTTAAAGGAGTCGACGCAGAATGTGACCTCCTTGCTGAAGGAGTCCACGCAGGGAGTGAGCAGCCTGTTCAGGGAGATCACGGCGTCCTCTGCAGTCTCCATCCTCATCAAGCCTGAGCAGGAGACCGACCCTCTGCCCGTCGTGTCCAAGCACGTCAGTGTTGGTGAGTGGGAACGGGCGCTCGAGGTAGAACCGAGCGGGTCGTTGGGTAAAAGGACAACAGCCTGGGCGAAGGCGGACACACCCCGTCACCTGCCAGTGCCGAGGGGAATGAAATCTGATGCGCTTGCGTGTGCAGTTCACAGTTGCGTTTATTTTTCTTACCCTTATTCACTCTAGAAGAGATCTGAGAGCTTTGCCCCAATGGGAAGCTGATAGGGAAAAAATCTACCAAGCCGATCTACCAAGCCCTCTGGCACCATACATAGTGATCACAGTACTGTTGGCTATACTTGTATTCCCCGTGATGACTTTGTTTTAATTACATTTGTTTGGGTAACATTTGTTATATAAGTTTCAAGTGTACAGTTCTGTACTCCATCATTTGTATATTGCATGCGTGCTCACCACCCAGTGTCTAGTCTTCTGTCGCCATGTGTTTGACCACCCGGTACCCTCTTCATCCTCCATCCCCCTTTCTCTTTGGTGACCACCGTACTGTTGCCATGACCATTTTTATAACTGATAATGTGTACTTCTTAATGCCTTCATCTTTTTAACCCATCATCCGCCCAACACCCTTCCCATTTGGAGATGGGAGTTGTTCTCTGTATCTATGAGTTTGTATCTGTTTTATTTGTTTATTTATTTTGTTTTTTAGATTCCACATGTAAGTGAAATCATATGGATTTGTCTGTCTGTCTGACTTATTTCACTGAGCAGAACAGCCTCTAGGTCCATTCATGTTGTCGCAAATGTTAAGATTTCGTTATTTTTTATGGCCAGATAATATTCCTTTGTATGTATCTACCACATGTTCTTTATCTAATTGTCTGTTGATGGACACTTAGGTTGCTTCTATATCTTGGCTATTGTGAATAGCTCTGCAGTGAACATAGGGTGCATATATCTTTTTGAATTAGTGTTTTGGATTTCTTCAGATGAAATACCCAGAAGTGGGATTGCTGGGTCATAATGGTAGTTCTATTTTTAATTTTTTGAGGAACCTCCATACTGTTTTCCGTAGCGGTTGAACCAATCTGCAATCCCACCAACAGTGCAGGAGGGTTCCCTTTTCTTCACATTCTCACCAACACCTGTTTGTTGATTTATTGATGATAGTGATTCTGACAGGAGTGAGGTGATATTTCATTGTGATTTTAATTTGTGTTTTCCTGATGATTAGTGACATTAAGCATCTTTTCATGTGTCTATTGGCCTCTTTGGAAAAATGTCCTCTTTGGAGAAATGTCTATTCAGGTCCGCTGCCCATTTTTTAATCAGATTGTTTCTTTGGTGTTAAGTTGTATGAGTTCTTTATATAGTTTGGATATTAACCCCTTATTGGATGTATCATTGGTGACTATCTTCTTCCATTCAGTAGGTTGTCTTCATTTTGTTGATGGTTTCCTTTGCTGCCCCAAAACTTTTTTATTTAATGTAGTTTCATTTGTTTATTTTTTCTTTTTCCCCCCTTGTGTGAGGAGACATATCCAAAAATTGTTTAAATCAGAAGTAGAGGCCCGCATCCATTTTGCTCAATCTCCTGTAAACAGATGTTTTCCCAAGGATTTAAAAAAATATCTAAGTTTATCTTACAATTTATTTTTCAGTAAAGTAGTAGAAGGTGCTTGACTAGAGCCAAGGTCATTCGATCGTCCCTTTATCTTGCCTACTTTTTCTTCCTCCGTATCTTCTCTTCTGCCAGATGCCAAAAGTAAAAAGGAACGGAAGAAGAAAAAGAAGGTGACCAACATCATCTCATTTGATGACGAGGAAGACGAGCAGAACTCTGGTGATGTTTTTAAAAAGATGCCTGGGGCTGGGGAGAGCTCGGAGGAGAACTCCGACCGCTCCTCAGTCAATATCATGTCAGCCTTTGAAAGCCCCTTTGGGCCAAATTCCAATGGAAGTCAGAGCAGCAACTCATGGAAAATTGATTCTCTGTCTTTGAACGGGGAGTTTGGGTACCAGAAGCTCGATGTGAAGAGCATCGATGATGAAGATGTGGATGAGAACGGGGATGACGTGTATGGGAACACAGCGGGAAGGAAGCACCCAGGCCCCTCGGAGTCGCCCGAGAAGTAAGTACCAATTTAGCTTCTAACGAAGGGTGGTTCGTTAGCTGCTTCCACGTTCTGCAGTGTTGGGTGAAATAAAGTTGCAAGTTTTATGTTTGTTTAGGTCATCTTTCATTTTTCAGATCTTGATTTAGGAGGAAGGACTGTGACTAGCTTGCTGAGAACTAAAAGAGAGGAAGGGAGCCTATTTGAAGGTACTTATTACAAAATTAGGGTTGAGATGTGTGCCTTGAATTTTTTGCTTTAAATACACATCTTTCATTCTTGTTTCCTGGATTTCCCTCCCATCGCTTAACTTGCTGTAGCATTGGAAACTCAGGAGAAAGGCAGGGTTATTTTAGAGAATAACAGTCGTGGGCTAGTGACTTCTCTGTTTATCTGCAGGGGTGTGAACAGCAGTAATTTGCCTGCGTTTGCTGCTTTCACACTTGAGTTGCTGTAGATTTGTGCCTGTGGTAGGGGCTTGTGTGCGAAGGCATAAAGCAGGGAAGCATAGCTGAGAGCGTGGATCTTGGAATCAAGACAACCTGGTTCTCATTTACTAGCTCCGTGGCTTAGGCTGGACTCGGTTGGACAAGTTACCTCACCTCCCAGAACCTCAGGCCTCGTCTGGGACCTGGGAGCAAAACAGTACCTGCTTTGTAGGGTTGTTGTCAAGATAATGGGATACTGTGTGTGGGCCTGTTGGCACGGGTGCTGGCACGTCATGAAAGACAATGCAGGTCAGCTGCTGCTGTCATGCCGCTCTTGTAACAATTCCCAAGTTTGAGTTTAGTCTTCATGTCAAATAAGCTAGTTACCTCTTTGCTTGGGCTTTATGGTGTACAATTGCCATCCTAACGACGGCTGACTTCAGAGCCTGCCCATGAGAGGGCAATGAAGAAATGGAGAGCGCATTGTGTGAGTAAGGGGTATGGTATGTCTCCAGCCCTAAGGTTTTCATTTTCATGTTGTTTTAATAAGAGCTTTTTTCCTTTCTCAGGAGACTATGCCTGTTTTTGTTTTTGATTTTTACCCTGGTTCTCATTCACGTGGATCCCTGTGTTAGTAGCATTACCTTGATCAGCAGTGATATGCCTGATGCTGCAAGCCGTGTATATACCTTCTCCTAAGCCTTAGGTTAGTGGGGGTCACCCCCACTTGACAGGAAAGAATGGGATTCAGTAGAGAGTTGAGATTTGTCAAAGCGATGGGCAAAGCTGGGGTTCAGGTTAGGTTAGGCTGTACTCCAAAGCTTCCACTGTCAAGTGTTTTCTGTGTTTCTACATCACTATGACTATCGATTGTTTGAGTTTCAGTCAGATCAATATGTCATGATTTGCTAAAGGTTCCCCAATTGTTGAGTATTTAGATTGTTGGCATTTTTGTTTGTTTTTGCTTTGTTGTTGTCAGCCATCCTAAAATGAACATTTTCATGCACGAGGCTTTTTTCTCCGGAAGTATTTGTGAGGGTAGCTTCCCTGTAGCATTGTGTTTGCTCACAGGCTGTGATTTTTTTTTGTACCTGGGACCCAGGTGTTGTGACGTGCTGTATTAGTCAGGGTTCTCCAGAGAAACAGAACCAATAGGATGTCTGTCTGTCTGTCTGTCTATTCATCTATCAATCAATCATCTAACTAGATTTATTTTGAGGAATTGACTCACATGATTGTAGAAGCTTGGCAATTCCAGAATGCAGGCTAGAGACCCAAAGAAGAGCTGCAGTGCAAGTCCTAAGGCAGTCTACTGGCAGAATTTCTTCTTTGGTGAACGTCAGTCTTTTTCCAGTAAGGCCTTCAATTGATTGGATGAGGCCCACCCAAATCTGGAGGGTAATCTGCTTTGCTCAAGGTCTACTCGTTTAAATGTTAATCACATCTAAAAAATACCTCCCCAGGAACTTCTAGTTCATATATCTGGCTACTGTGGTCTAGTTGACCCTTAAAATTAACCATCACACCTGCCTTTAGTTCTTAATCTGGGCCTTTTAGGAAATGCCACTTGCATTCTATGTCTGTGTAGGTGGGTGCCTCTCTGAGTTGATTCGCTTTGTGGGTTTTTTTTATTGGCCTCAAACACAGTCATTTCTCTTTCTGCGAGCCTGGTGCTGTTGAGGGGAGGACAGCTTGCAAGCCAGGGTAGCCGCCTGCATTTGTGATGTGTAAAACACAAAACAGTACAGGGTGACCTTTGCAGAGCCCAGGCCCTTCGAGCCTCCTGAGGTGACAGACAGCCTCTCCCAGCCTAACGGGGGTCCTGAGCGAAGCTTCCACCGAGCATCTTGGGGAAAGCGCAGAGGAATGATGAGGTGGCCACTGAGGAATACTTTCCTTTTGATTCTAAGCTAATGTTCACATGAAGGGTTTCAGAGCATGAAGGGGCCCATACTTTAGCAGTTTAGCAGCACAGCCAACTTTGTGAGGGGGACATGGCCAGGCCAGGAGAAACGTGGGGACGCGAGATTGTCTCTAAGATGCTCTGTTGGCCAAAAGTGACATTTTAATGCCTGTTTGAAGCAGTTCTTTGATGACGGAGGAAAATCTTGTCCCACCTGCCTCAATACTTACAAGTGTTGGCTTTGCTTTTTGTCTTTTTCCTTAAAAGCGGATAATATATTATCGAAAGGAGTTTTTCTGTCACTTCTTACGTGTTCCGTGACACTGGTAGGGAAGTGGTGTGAAAACTTAAGTCGAAAAGAATTACAAACAGGGAAAATGTTGCTCCTCACTAATAATTAAGCAGATGCAAAGTGAAACCAGATACCATAATTTGCCCATAATATTTGTCAAGATTTAAAGTGCGAGCTGGACAAACAGCGAACCCTGGATTAGTGCCCTGGGTACAACGTGCTCTCAGTATGTCTTCAGGCTTGGTATCTCCCAGGCACACAGTGGGTGCACAGAAGCGGCTTCCGACATAGCCAGGAGTGTTGACAGCCTTCTGGGAAAACAGTTTGACACAACGTCAGGAGCCCTAAAACATTTATCCCCCTCGATTTAGCAATTCCACTGCTGGGGAATCTCGGGAGACCTACGCTGAGGGCAGAGTCTCAGGAAAAAGGTTGCTGCATCTGGGTACCAAAGTCCTTTGGAGAAGCAAAACATTGGCGCTACATGTGCAACCACAGAGGACAATTAGCAGCAGAGTATCGCGTTGTTTAAACCTTAGCATCTTAACATTTAGGATCTTAAACCTTTTAAACACGTTTAAGAGTGTCCAAATAATATGAAGACAAGCTTGTGAATTAATATTGAATGAAAGAGTCACATATAAGATCCTGCGTTTAGTTTCATTGTGACCTTGTAAAGTGTAGGTAGAAAGAAAGAAAAAAGACTAAGGAAGTAGTGTCTGACTCAGTTGTGTTTTGGGTAATGTGGCTTTGGGTGTAATTTTCCCCCCCTCCTCTTTTTGGTATTTTCTAGGTTTTCCAACACGTGTCTTACTTTTCTAATGAATGTTTTTCAGCCAATGGTGGCACCATGTTCTGACTTGTTCTCAGCCTCAGGGATCACACAGTGTAACTCATTTTTGAGGTGGTGGCCCGTGGCCACTTTTACTTGGGTTCCAAACCCCAGCTGCTGGGGCCTGGCTTCACCTTGCGCCCTGCATATGTTTCAGGAAAGTGGCAAGATTTCCCCTCAGAAATCAGGGCAGCTAATCCACCCACCTGGAGCCAGTGCAGTGGTGGGGAAAGGACTGGTGGTTTTGCCGCCTTCTCCTGAGGGTGCTGTGACCACCTCTGGGTGTCTGGAGGTCCCCTTGGTCACCAGCTGCTGGATCGGAGCCTCAGGAAAGGGCCTCTGTAGAGATTCTAGGGGCACAGCCAAGTTCATCTAAGAACGGGGCTTCCTCTTTTGGGCCCCAATCTGCCGTCTGAGAGTCTCGTTGTGTGTGTTACTTGTAGGGTTGAATGATACATTTTGTAAAATTCTGGAAAGATTTTTGTTCAGTGCCAAATGTATGACCAAAAGCTAGAGAGGGCTGAAAGCAGAATCTCTGCATGATGGCCCCTGAAAGAGGAGGGGGCCAACTATGCCTGCAGGTCAAATCCACCTCCAAGCTAAGAATGGTTGTTACATTTTTACAGGGTTGTTGGAAAAAAAAAAAAAAGAATGTATGGCCACGAAGCCTAAAATATTTCCTATCTGGTCCTTTATAGAAAAATGTTGTTGATTCCTGCTCTAAAAGAAAGGAAAACTGTACATGATGTCACGGTGGGCAGTGCCCGGGACACCCATTGTGATTGGGTTTGGAACACCTGGGCTCGAATCCCACAAGTTCTGGTTCTGTCCTCAGGGCTGGTGACCTCACACAGTCACATAATCTCTGAGATTGTTTTTCCTCCTCTCTCCTCCCTTCTTTCTCTCTTTCCCCCCTTCCCTCGCCCTCTCCCTCCCGCTCCCTTTCCCCTCCTCCTCCTCCCTACTCCCTTCCTCTATTAGGTAGCTATGGTTGTGATCTGATCTGCTTTGGGCTTCACAATTGACTTGCAAAGTGATTTTATAGACTTTAAATACACAAATGTATCCTGGTGTTTATTAATATTTCCCAATTGCCAAGAGGCAAATACTGTGTCAAACAAATTTAGCTGAATCAGCCTGCATTGTGAAGATCGTACAGGTTACTTTTGTCCTTTGTGGATAAAGTGACAATATAACAGATCATATGAGCCTGGTTAATATTTGAGCCGACCCCCTTTCTTGGACGGGACCCCAGACATGATCTGGTCTGATTCTGCCCTTTCACCCAGGAGGGTTGGAGAACCAGCAAGGTGAAATGACGCAGCCCAAGGTCACGCGGCTGCCCCCATTTCAGAACCCGGAGCACACCGTGCTTCCGCCCACTTCAGCGCTTTGCCCATGCTGTTCCCTCCTCCATCCCTCTTGTCCTTCCCCTTCACTCAGGGAACTTGTGTGCTCCCTTCAGCTCTCATCTCAAACCTCCCTTCTTCCACGAAGTCTTCCATGACCTTCCTGACCAGGTCCAGAAATCTGAGCTGCCATTTTACACCTTCTAGGGGGATTATTTGATTCATGTCTGTGTCCCCCACCAGACTGTGTAAGCTCCATGAGGGCAGGATAAACGCCAGCTGCTGGCTCTTTTGCCAACACAAAATGTCTGTGCTGTACACGGCCTGGCATATAGTAGGTGCTCAGTAAACACCGGTGGAAGGAACAAATGCAAGGGGTCTGGCTCCGGACTCCATGCTCCCGACTCCACCTGCGACTCCTCTGATGCTCAGCCCGTCTTGGCCTGGTTAGTTCCCAGGAGGAAACTTGTGAGAGGCCCAGCAGAGGCTTGCGGCGACCTGAGCCATCTGGGGCCCTCCACCCTGTCAACACAGCTGCATTTTTTCTCTGTAGGTCACTGGACGGGAACACCTGCGTCTCCCAGAGGCACAGCTGGGCCCCGCTGCAGATGCTTCACGGTGACGCGGAGGTCCTCTTCCCGGTCAGCGGAGTGGGTTCCTACAGCCCTGCAGGTGGGTGTCTCCTGTCCGCTCTTTCCCTCCAGCCAGGCTTGGGCTCCGAGAACCAGCAGGGCGTCTGGGTCCCCTCTGCCGGTGGGAGTGGGACCAAGGAGGCGTGGGGCTCCGGGCAGGAGGGGCTTGTTGAGATTAGGGGTGACGGGGGGTTTGGCTTTCCTTCCTGCTGAGCCTGGGTGATTTGAGGTGCCCTCGCCTGAGTGAGTTTTGGGCAGAATGGGCTGGCAAGTCACCAGGGAGCCCTCAGGCCTGTTTTTCTTCTTGCCAGTGATTTGTTGAACTTGGTCATGTATACGCTGACCACAAGCGGTGACCAGTATTTTTGCCTCTTAGGAGGGGGGAGGTGACAGAACCCAGAGCTCAAGGCCCTGGCACCCTTGGCAACAAAGTGCTCGGGGGTCAGGGAGCAGCTTGCTGAACACCTGTCTGTGGAGTTCTGACCTGTTCTGCTGTTGAGCAGGCTTGTGTGTGGTTTGTTACTGTCTTCTTTAGCGAGAGCCAGTCACGGGGAGTGCACGTGGGGTGGCACGTGGATGAGCCCGGCTCGCCCACGGGGCTGGGTGTGCAGTGCAGCTGACGGCCTGGCGCAGAGAAGTGCTTGGTCACCTTCCCTTCCCCGCAGCACCACCGGTTCAGGGAGGCCTCCGCCCCCCTCCCTGCCCCCCTGACCTAAGTGCCCTTCTTATCTTCCCAGGGCCAGGTTTAAGAAACTGGCAGGGCCCACCTACTGCTCAGGAAGCTGTTGACATTCTGAACCGGATGACAGACTAGTTCTTGTCCCTGGCAGGGAGCAGAAAACCCCTCAGACCAGCTCAGGTGCAGAGGAGGGGCTCTGAGCGGGCTGTTCCCACTATGCATGAGGCTAATGAGGGCTCGGCTCAGTGGCTTCCATCCGCCAGGCCGGGCTCCTCCTCAGGAAAGTGCTAGACGGTGATGCTAATGGCCCGGACTCAGTGCAGGGCCGCAAGGGACGCACCAGAAACTCATTCATTGACCACGGCCCGGGAGGAAGGAAGGGGGGGTCGTTGTTGTGCCACCGTCCTCTCAGCTCTGTGCTGAAGGGTCCCGAAGGTCCTGTGGGAAAGGTGCCCGGCGACACTCACTGCCAACTCTGCAGCGCTGACGTGACAGGACGCTTTGTGGGCAGCCGTGTGGCCTGGCCGCTGGACGCGGAATGGAGAAGACTCGTGACCTGGCGAGGTCCTGCCGTCTTCCTCACTCTGCGCCCCACTTCCTTACGGGATCTGCCCCCGTCTCCTCTTTCTCCGGGTCTGTCTCTGCTCCCTCATCATTCTCAGCCCCTCCCCTTTGGCCTGTACTCGGCTGAGGTGCCAGCATCATGGTCTGAGCCTGTGACCTTCCCTCCCAGCCAGCGCTTCTCTCTGGGTCTCTGTTGAAAGCCCCAAGGACAGCTGGCAGGCCTTGGCCAACACAGTGAGCTCCTTTCTAAGGTGACCTCCCTTGGTCCAAGAGGCCACTGCCCATTCAGTGGCAGTGCAGACGTGGGCAGAATGTCTGAGAAGGGGCTGGGGGTCTGCAGAGAGCAGGGGGTCCTAATGTGTGTGCAGGACCACATTCTGATGTTTTCGTTCATGGCTTCCAAGTCGTGATCCCCTGGAGGGACCTTGCAGTTGGGTTGTGAAGTATCGCTGGGCTGTTAGGTGTGTGTACTGGACAGTCCGTTTTGTTTCCAGCGGCTTTTTCGTTTCTTACCTGGGCTCCTCTAACCATCAGATGCTGGGGGCGGCTTGCTGGCTGCTCCAAAATGCAATTTGCCATTTAGTTGGGCTTTAGCCTTAGGGAACCCAGCGTTCTTCCTCCCCCTCTGGGCTTTCTGTCGACCAGTGTCTCCAGGGGAAGTAGCTTCTGGCCAGCTTCCAGGGTCCTGGAGAGAAGACATCACCCGGTCCCACCTCTGGCTGTCGGCCTCACACACCCGGAAGCTCCCCCTTGTCACTGTTGATGGGACCTGAGCTCTAGCTTATCTCGTTTACCCCTCCAGAGATGCTGTGTAGGAGCCAGCCTGCCAACTGTGTTATTTACTACAGTTACGAAGCTGCCAGGAGTCTTAGAAGCTTGTGACAGCCTGAGGGGCCACCTCGCGTGGGCAGGAACATTGCATGGTGAGGCAGATTATTCTAGGGCTGCATGAAGACACTAGAATCAGAGTGGGGAGACTCTGTTACCTGATGGGAATGCCAAGCTGCATCAAGTCCCTCCTGGCCTGACGCCCCATTTCCACGGGAGGCACGTGGCCCAGGTGGTGCTGGGACCAGCCTGCCCGCAGGGGGGCCCTTCCCTGGCCTCTTGTGGAAGCCAAATCTTGGGAGGGAGAAAGCGGCAGAGAAGGGGACCCTGAACTCAGAATTCTCTTTCTGAAATCTCGGAGGAGGCAGCTCTGTGGGGCAGGGGCCCGCGCTTTGGGCTGCACTGCTGCAGTTAGGGAGGGGCCCGCGAGGGGAGATGCCCGCTGATGGTCCCACGAGACCCAGGCAAGCAGATGGGGGACTGGATACAGTCATTCCTCCGGCTGTGAGCATTACCTGCAACAGAGCAAAGCGCCTTTATCGCCGTCTCTTGGAGGCTGCAAGGGAGAGAGAGCCCCCGACGTCCTTTCCAACTGAGAATAACATGGAGGTGAACAAAGCGCCTGCGGCACAGGGTGCGTGGGAAACTGGTGCTGCCCATGCCCTCGCTGCGGGCCTGTGTCTAGTGTGCGGTTTAGCAAGAGCAGGGCAGTGTCCCATGGCCGCTGTGTATTGGAAACCTCAGCCTCCCCTCCCTCGGGTCTGACGTTCTTCAGCGTCTCCTCGTCCTGCCGTTACTTGCTGAGGGTGAGGTCTGTGGCTGTGCCGCTCTCCTCTGAGATGGTTAGTGGCACAGCTTGGCTTCCAGGGACTGATTTTACTATTTGGAATGTCACGACACTTGCGGTGGCCTCAGGGCCTGCTTTGTGTGGTTTCTACACCATGTACGTGGGTCGTGTGCATGGTTTGTTGCTCATTCAGTGGGCGATTCAGCTCTGGGTCAGCACTGTGCCAGGCTCTGGGGGACCCAAAGGCAGAGCCTCCCTGGAGTTCTGTGTGCAAGGAGGGGACAGGGACATCATCTGATCACCTGAGGTGAAGGAGAAAGGAATGAGTGGTCGAGTGTGTTGCCCTGAATCCTTTCACCACCCTGTTCTAACTCAGCCTTATCTCCTGCCTGGGCTATTGCAAAACAGCCTCTCAATCGCTCTCTCCGCTTCCACTCCTGCCCCACACCCCATCCATTCTTCTTTAAGTAGCCAGAGTGATTTTTAAGAGTGTGAGTCAGATTGCCTCATTCCCCTGCTCCAGACCCTTCCACCACACCTGGGATGAAATCCAGAATGTTCCCCGTGGCCACCCCGGCCCCCGCTCACCCCAGCAGCCTCGTGTCCTTCCGTTTCCCTTTTGCTCGGTGTCCCCAGCCACACCAGCCTGCTTCTGCTTCCTCACACCGAGCGCACCATCATCTCTCTCCTCATGCTCCCCCAGCCTTCCTTCCCGTACCTTCAGGTCACGCATGCCCGGTGGGACTACCTCCCTGTCCCCTCCCCAGGCAGGCCAGGAGTCACATTTCATGATGTTGTCAACCCAGTGTGTCTCCAGGGCGCTGACCTCAGTTTGTCATTGTGTGTTTGTGTAATTACTTGTTAATGCCTGTCCCCCTCTCCCCCCATTAGTCTTGCCCATGAGAGCAAGACTGTGTGTCTCGATTCCAGTGTGACCATGACCCTGGCCAGTCAGGCCCCCAGCTGGGCTCAGGAAGCCTTTGCTGAGTGGTGCGTGGATGGATGCAGTAGGTGGGGACGTGGGCATGCTGTAGGGCGTGATATCTGGCTGGGGACACAATGTGGATGGAAGAATAGAGGCAGGGCCACCACGGATGTGTAGAGGGAGAAGCAGGTATCTCGGATCAGCTGAGCAAGAGACTGAAGTGGGCAAGGGCTCCGCTCTGCCGCTGGCCCAGGTTCAGATCTTCGCACTTCAGCTGTGTGGTCTCGGACAAGTCACTTAAATCCGCGAGGTCCGTTTCCTCGTCTATAAAATTAAGGTAGTAGAAGTACTGGCCTCAGAGGGGGCCTGGAGCGGGAGTGAAACAGCCTGTGTCCCTGTGATGCTCTGTGGGCCCGCTGCCTCAGGCCCCGTACAGCTGTCAGCTGGTCGCAGGCGTGTTACGATGGGAAATCCACTTGGGCGGCCAGGCACTGTGTCTGGGATGCTGGTGGGCGATGTTGGCCTTTCTTCCAGCTGTGGGTTTCCAGGGGTGTGCTGGGGTCCCCATCTGCTTCAGGGAGTGCAGTCTGACAGATGGGAGTGAATGGATGAGACAGGGAGGGACAGAACTGGGGGGCCTGCTGCAGGAGACTCCTAGAGTTCTGAAGCCTTTGACCTAGGGTGGCAGTGGGACAGCGTGTGAGCCAGGAGTGGGACATAATTAGTTGGAACCGGAATGTCTTAGGCACCACGAAGCTCTGTGACGGGAGGGAGCGCTCTTCTGTGCTTACAGCCCAGTGGGAAGTGGCGACAAGAGTGGCTTGGAAGGTGTGGTCAGTTGGCAGGCCCTGAAGGACGTCCCATAGCGCTTACTGAAGGCAGTTAGAAATGTGGGGCTGGGCTTCAAGATTCCGGTCTGAGCCAGAGATGAGGGCTGGAGAGTTGTCATTTGCACAGAGGTGAGAGCTGGAGCCAAGACCTTGCCGGACTCGCCAAGGGAGCAAAGGCCGCAGAGCCGCGCTTCAGGGATGAGAAGGAGGGTGTGGGAGGAGGACGCAGGGGTGGTGTGATGAAGGCTGAGAGGGGAGAGCTCCGAGGAGGCGTGCTTGCTCAGCCTTGTCACGGGCTGCAGGAAGGTGGGGAGCGGGGGACGAGAGCCTGGGGGTCCTTTGAGAGCAATTCCAGTTGACTGGAGGATGAGCGCCGGGGGTAGGCAGGCGCGGCTACAGAGCGAGTCGGTGCTAGCCATCGCTCACTGGGCGTTCTTACTGGGTTTCACATGGATCACAACTTCCTTACGTGGTCAGCGTTATTGAAATGCTGTGTGGTAGGCACCAGTGTCATCCCATCTCATCGATGAGGAAACCGAGGCAAAAAGAGCCTCGGTGACTTGCTGGATTAAAGGTGGGAGGCAGGGCTTGAACCCAGGCAGGGGGCACAGCCTGCATCCTTAAGCTGACCACAGGCCCGGGAGTGAGGGAGGGGCGGCCGCGTAGACACTGTCTGTTTCCCCTTCGAACTTCTTCAAAGAGGTAGGAGTGAGGGGAATAGTTTGATGGGGACAGCAGGGTGAAAAAAAGGTGAAAAACCCTTTTTTCCCCTTAGAGTTCCCTTAGTTCAACCCCTTAAGAGCTGGGGAGTCTTGAGCAGGACAAAACCAGCACAAACAGCAGGAATGATGTGGAGGAGGTATGATGGGTGGCTTAGGGACACCGGATTGCTCCCTTCCATCTCTGTGTCCCCTGTGCTAATCCAGGCCTGGTTCTGTGGTGGACATTGACAAGCCAGACGTTTCTCCACTGAGCAAATGTTCTGGCTGACACCGGCAGTAATGTCACCATCCGGCCCAAGGGGCTGAAGATTTGCCCTTTTTCCTGGAAAGAGGCTTGAACGGCAGCTAATAGATTTATGAAAATCTTTAGTGCCTCTTGCCTATTGTTTCTAGAGATTTGTGGCCTTTCCCACGTGCCACTTAATGCAGGGCAATTGGCTTTTTAGAAAACCGCAGTCTGTTTTGACCTGAGCAGACGCTGTCAGCGATTAGACTGTGCTGCCCTCTCATGTCCGTCCTGCGCCACTGCAGCCAGGAGCAGCTCTGTGAAACAGAAAGCTGATTTATTTACTATTCCCTGATTCTGAGGTTGGCTCTGAATATGGAGTTCCTGGGAAATTCTAGGTGGCTCAAGGTCAAAAAGGTCAAGTGAGAGAATAGGGCCTTCTACCAGTGACTGATGTAAAATCGGAGATTGTAGCCCGAACAAAACGAAGCGGGCAGCAGCTAAAAATCCAGTGTGCCAAGGAGGAAAACATTTCTAAGTCAGCTGATGTAGCCGATGAGCCCATGTCTGCATTGTGTCCTTGTCTCCTGGAGAGAATGCAATGAAAACAGGGACCTGACTGTCCGTCTGCAATTGTGTCGTGCGCAGATGCCCCCCTTGGAAGCCTGGAGAATGGGACGGGACCCGAGGACCACGTTCTCCCGGAGCCCGGACCTCGGTACAGGTGAGTGAAACAGTCCTCGTCACAACTCAGCATCTGATTCTCTTGTAAAGATAGGAGCGCACCTGCTAGGATGGACGGGAAGGCCTTCCTTCACATTGGTGTTCAGGTCGAGTCTTAACGTCGCAGAATGTGACGTGATCTCAGAGCACGCGAGACTGTAAGAAACACGATTTGTCGAACTTCGTGTGCATGCCACCTTAGTTTGTACACTGCTGGGACCTCCTCCATTATTGTGTGCTGAATTTTAGTATTTGATAATAATGTCGAACAATTTTAGTATCGTATAATATTTAAGCTACTGAGATAGCGTATACTTCAGAAGTGTTTAGTCTGGCACTTAGACGTAAGTGCCATATTGATTTCATTTTTTCAAATAAAAGTATCTCAAAGACTTGCCCAAAGTCATTGGCTGTTTGGTGGCCAGGCCAAGGTGGACACCAAAGTCCCCCTTACGCATGCTTCTTGTTGCTGTTGCCATTTTCTTCCTTCTTTCTCCTCATGGTTTTCATTTGGTGTCCTGGGGAGACGTCACGTCTACATTTGCAACCTTAGCTCCAGGCTGGGAGTCAACGGTTACCCCACACCATGCTTGGTGGTGTGACCTCGCCCTGAATAGATGGGGCTCTGCTCACTGAACACCACTCTACCTGTAGAGGGCTGTCCCACTTAGTACAATGTGAGGAAGGATCGCTGTCACCAGGCCCGTGCAGGACTCTGAGTCCTTTGTGCAACAGCACAATTTTAGAAAAATTGGAAAACGCAGCATTAAATGAAAAAAATGTCATTCTTAACACCAACTCCATTTCATTGTTGATATTTTGGTCCCTTTTCTCTAAGTCGTGTGTGTGTGTGCGCGCGCGCGTGCTAACCACGTTATGGCCATGCTGTTTTCATGGAAGATGTGTAATTTTTTCAGGTTGCAAATTCTTTGTAAATATATGGTCCATCCTCATTATTTGTGGTAATTCTGTTCTATAAAGTTCCCATGAAGACTGAACCGCTGCTTCTGGGGGAAATACGGGGTTAGGTGCCTACGAGCCCCTGGGCCCTGCAGTTTTGTCAGCCAGTCAGCACATAACCTTGCTTCCTGTCTGTCCCTGTTTAAAGACATCTTATCTGACATACGTATTGTTGATTCACTGACGTTGAACTGATGGCCAACAGCCCTGTAACACGTGCTGGGACAAACGTTACCCAACACCCGTGTCTTCTCTGTAATGGACGTCACAGCCTCCTTGCTCTTACAACACCAGACAGCACTGTAGCACCACGTTTGGGGGCCTTTTTAAGCAGCAACATCACCAGGAAAAAGCATGAGGTTGTGAACAGTGTGGCACTAAACAGCCGCCTAAAGGACACGGGGACAGTAGGACAGTGAAGAAGGCAGAGCCCACTCTGTTGCTGTCACCTGGGAGCAAGTGTGTCTGGTGACCCAAACGTTTGGTCGCTCTGCTCCCATCCGTGAGTGACCTTGACAGCACTGTAGGCATTGATTTTGGGGTGGCAAGTAAACTTTAGAGAGCAGGTGAATTTGCAGGTATGGAACCCTCAAATAATGAAGACTGACTGTAATTTCAACGGCTGCTCTCTGTTCCTGTCCAAAGTGCACCTGTATAAATTAGCAGCAGCGAGCTTTCTGAATGGGGAGGCTGTGCTCTTCAGGTCACCGCATGTAACTTCTTTCTGCCTGCCTTTCTCCCAGTGTGGAAGCCAGTCCTCCGGGCCAAGGAAGTCCCCTGAGCAGCCTGTTACCTTCTGCCTCGGTGCCGGAGTCGATGACAATCCGTAAGTACTTTCTGAGTCACCTCCACCAGCGCCGGCACGCCATGTCTGTACCTTTGTGTTTGCCCCTGCGTGACTGCAGACTTTGCGAAGCGTGGGATAAAGGCAGGTGTGTGTGTCCTTGGTCGTGGACTTGGGAGTGCGTGACTGTAGGCTTGCTGGGCCATGGTGAACATGTGGCGTGCAGGTGTGTGCACGCTTGAAAGGACACACTTCAGGAGTGGAGCCGCACTGAGTTAGAAGGGAACCTTCTCGTGTTCAGGGTTTTGGAATGCTGTCAGCTACAGAGGAACTGTCCTAGTTGGGTTTCCTCTGTAACCCCAAGTGTCTTACTTCCTGTAAGGAAACGTGTGTTTCTCAAAGATGAATGGAGATGGCTAATGATGAGGTTGAAACTTTCCTACCTCGCTACTCAGAAACAGTATTAGAGACGCGGCAATTAGGATTAGGTCTGAGTGGCTTTATATAATAAAGGATAAACCATCTGTGTCTTAATGAGATAGAAATGCTCTCTGTCCAGAGGTAGGCAGGCTGGGGCTGGTGTGCGGCAACATGGTCACCGGAGCCCAGGACTCCTTCTGTCTTGCTTTATAGTCCACCATGTCTGTTTTAGCTCCAGCCATCTTTTCCGCATCCCAGGTAGCAGGAAGGAAGCAGGGGGAAGGGAGAAACAGCCTCCATTTCCATAGATAAGACTCAGGGATCCGAACTTACATAGGGAAAAATTTTACATCCTTTTCGTGTAGCCTCTGATTGAAATTTAGCATTTTCTTAATTGGGAAAGCAGCGGCAAACCATAGAAATTGCAGTTGTGTTAGAAAATAGGTGACTATGTCACTGAAAGAAGTCACAGGTACCTGCATCAATTGTGCCACGAAAAAAAAAGAATCTCAGGATGTCATTTCTGCTAAAAAATATGTCTTTTTTTCAATGTGATGATAAAGAATTGTTATTATTATGCCAGTGTTGTTTCCACAATGTGGTAACGCTATTTCAATATAATCAGTTTCCTTTGTAATCTTGTATGTCTTATTTTATGTAATTTAAAACATTTTTGGTTTTTTTCTAAGAGGCCCATGAGCCTCACCAGACTGCAGAATGGGTCCATGGTCCAAAAATCGTGACACCCTCACCCTCCAGCTATAAGGACCTTTTCTAGAAGGTGCACACAGTACCCCACTCATATGGCTAACATCAGTCCCTAGGCCTAGGAGGCCGTGTGCCCCCCCGCCCCCATCCCAATTAGGGTTTTCATTGCTAAGGAAGGAAAACAGTGGTGTTTGCGACACAAACAGTGCTCTCCTAAAGGATGAAGAAGGGAAGGTAGGTGCTGTAAGGCTGCTGTGCTGGGAGTGACCGGCCCCACTTTGTGCAGCGGAAGCGTGGGGTTTATGAGGGGGCTTCTCGGTCTCGCAAAGTGCCCAGCGTGTTCAATGCTCAGTAACCGGGAGGGGCTTCTGTGATTAACGTCCTCGGAGGGACCGTGGTGGCTAAGCCTCCTGAAGATGGTATCCGCGGCTTCCTGTTGACCTGCACGTGGGCAGCTCTGATTTCCTGCTTTATGTGCCATCTACTCCTTAGTCTTTCCTCTACTTAAGAGGAGATTAATCCCTACATTCTTTCTGTGACACGGGAGGCCTCAAGAATGGAAGTCTGATCAGATAGGGCAGTAGTTCTCAACTGGGGGAGATTTCAACCCCCATAGGACATTTGGCCATGTCTGGAGACGTTCTGGGTTGTCACAGCTTGGGCGGGGGTGCTACTGGCATGTAGAGGGTGATCCCAGAGACGCCGCTAAACGTCCTGCAGTCACAGGACCAACCCCAAGACAGTTACCCGCCTAACGTGTCAGCAGCGCCAAGGATGGGGAACCCCGAGAAGGAGGCGGGCGGCTATTTTCCAGGAACCATATTTTGTTTCAGCTCAAGGAATGAAACTTAGGAGACAAACTGACCTAAACGAAACGATAGATCCCAGAAAGCATTTGTCCTTGTGTGTGTACTTGGGAGCTATTTAGTTCCATCACCTCTGAAATGAAGATGGTTCAGGGGGCTTTAGGTGCATAAGGATTAAGTGTAGGAGGTACCAGAATACGTGATCCCCAACCAATAGCTGCAGAAATAATCACATTCAGCCCATGAGCTCACAGGTGCTATTTTTCTGGGACCTGTTGAAAATGCCTTCAGTCAGTCTTTATTGGTACTCACGTCAGCCTCACATCCCTTCACTTACTCTTTAAAAATGAGTTTCTACTCTTGAATTCATTTCTTTTGTTTGACTGATTATTTGGAAGCAGGAAGTGGCTCCATTGCTGCTGGTTGCGGGAAGAGCAGCCCTGGAGCCAGCAGGGGGCGCTCTGGCCCTTTCTTTGCTTTCCTCTGCGGCTTCGCTTCTGGAGCTGTGGGTTTTTGCCATCTCAATTTTGATGTCCAGTGCGGGCGTCCTATTTTAACAGTGAGGTGGGAGGGTGGTGGTGGTTGGAGCAATGGTCTCTTCTAGTTGAAAAACATCAGGCCTGCACAGAATATCCTGTTCCCCACCAGCATGACTATAGTACATTGGCTTTCTGAAGGGCGGGTACAGGTGTCGGGCCCTGTTCTGAAAAGGAATATACAGCTCATCAGAAAAGATTTCTCCTGTGTCATTGTTTTTCATGCGATATAATGGATTATCCATGGATATTTATTCAGCATTCGAAATCTAATCATTGCTTTCTTATACCTTTTTATTGGTGGGGGGTGGGGAGTGACGGGTAGTGGAGAGAGAGGTAAGCCCAGACAATCAACCCGACTGTTTTCTTTTGATTTCGCCTCACTTTTGATCTTGTGCCAGGGCAGAGAGGGCCAGAAAAAACATCCTCGGCTGTCAATAGGCCTTGTTGACCAGGTCCTTTTTATTCTCGGCTATTATGGGAAGGGATTCTCAATATTAGTGAGGAGGTCTGGCTCGTCGCCTGGCAACGCAATTCCAAACATTGGGCTGCCTGAAGGGGGCCTAGTAATGATGGAGAGGGAGGCGGCAAGGCCCAGCAGCTGGCCGGTTGCCTGACCGAGGGTTTGATGATACAGTTTTTGGAGGAGATGGTGGGGCCCGCAGCCATTACACTGGTGGCTCCCTGAGCCCACTGCCCCCTAACCTCAAGGAGTGACAGCCAACACAAACCCTCAAGTTTCCTGAAAGGGGAAACTTCTCACTTAGTTGTATCTACTAGACCTTCAGTGACTGACTTGGTAATTGGAACGTTCCAGATGGAATTTAGACAAGCCTCACTTCTCTATTGATTTGTTTATTCAGTCCAGAAATGTTTACCAAGCATCTGTCGCATGCCGGTACATGCTGGGGAGTCAAAGGTGAAGGGGACCGAGCGCTGCGCCGTGCCTCAGTTTCCCCATCACTGAAACGTAGTTCTAAGAGCCAGTACCATCGGTTGTTGTGAGGCCTAAACGAGGTGATACGAATAAAGTGCTTGTGCCTGTGCACTCGGGGCTCCGCAGCTACAAGCTCTCGTCATGCAGACCCTGCCCACAAAACCCAGTGGAAATAATGCTGGTGATAAAACACAGAAACAAAGAATGGTTGGATGGGGAAAAAGGAAGGCCGCTGGGTCACGTGGGGATGATGTATTCTTTGTTACCTGTGGGCAGTGAGTGACCTCACAGTGATCTTCCCCCACCCCGACCTGGCGTGGGCTCCCCGAAGCAGGAAGGCCCATCGAGGTTCTGATCACAGAGTACAGCCTCGCTCCTCCCCTGGAACCACAGGGCCTGGGGCCCACTGTAATTCACATAGATGTTTGTTTCCTCCCTGTCCATGCCTGGGGGGCGCGGGGGGGGCTGCTGGGGAGAGTCTAGGGTGTGAGTGTAATGGGATGGGGGCCTGGTGTAGAGGGTGTCATGGTGTAGAGGGTGTCGGAGGAGGGAAGAGCTGAGGGGCGGGTGCAGCGGACCTAAGGAAACCCTTGCAGGGGGTGCTTGGCGAGGAGGGTAGGCGCTCCTGGGAGAGGGGCAGTGACACGCAAAGGCTGCAGGAAAGCATCAGGCACCGAGGCAGTGCTGCACGGCGCCAGCTGGCGGTGGGGGGCTTGGGCTGGGCTCTTCACACCATCAGGAAGCACTTGGGGAAGTCATGGTGATGCTACTGCTAAGTCGTCTGCCCCTGGCCACGTCCACTCGCTTTCCACAGCAGTCCCCGGAGGGAGGGGCTGCTGCTACCCCATTTGACAGACAGGTGACGACGGGACTTGCCCAGCATCGTGCAGCTGGTGGCGGGCAGAGCTGGGACTCCGCGGTGCTTAGCCCAGGAAGGCCGTGTTTAGCTTGGCCGGAGACCCAGCCCAGCCTGTTCCCCAGGGCGTGTCCATGAGTGTCCCCTTCAGGGTGCCCTCCTGCTTTAGGCTGGCGTCACTGCCGGAAAGCTTTGCCTTGACTGTGGTCAGCCATGGGGCTGCTGTCAGCTGCCCAGGTCGCAGCATCGTATCTGTGGGCTTGGCTGTCTTTGGAGTGAAACGTGATTTTTTATTTTCTCTTTTTGTAATTTTGTCCTTCCAGTGGAATTCTGTTGCATTCCTGCTGACCCCCCTTAGCAACTCAGACTCCTAATTTGTTTACAAACGTTCAGGTGGGGGCTCTCATTGACCCCCTCAGCTACCATTGACTTTTGGTCTTGAGCTTTCTAGTAGCCCTTTTCTCTCCCTGCTTCCCTCTTCCCCTCCCTTCCTCCCTCCCTCCCTGCCTCTCTCTCCCGCTCTCCCTCTCTCTCTCTGTGCTGGCCTGGCACAGCTTATGTAACAGTTTCATGCAATTCAGAGCTGAGCCAAAACAGGCTCCTTGCTCAGGGGATAAGGCACCATCAGACTTGTTTGAAATGTACCAGCAGAAGAGCCGGGGCAGCTCGGTTTGCACAGTTGCATCTGGGCCAGTTACTAGGTTTGAATTTGGGGTGGGGGGTAGCCTGGCTGGGCTGGTCACCCTGTGCTGTGTCATTGAAGGGGAGGGAGCGGTGAGGCTGGGAGGACACCCCTGCCCCTGCAGCCTCATGGAGGGGCTCACATGGTGCCCTGCTGTCTGCTGTGCTTGTCAGCCCCCCTCCGGACCCCCATTTCCTTAGCTCTAGAAGGAGGTGAATAATACCCGCCTGTGAAGTGCTGAGCACACAGAAGGCCTGGTCAGTAAGTGGAGGGGTGCGTATGCGTGGGTTCCAGCCTAGTTCTTCCTCTTCCTCTTCCTCCTCTGACTGACGTCTGTCCCCCCACCCCCCTGCCTTCGACTCTTCCTCCTCCTCTTTCCCCTCCTCCCCTGGATCTTAAATAGTAACTTTAAAATTTACTGTTCAATGTTTGGTTTGTGCATGAATACATTTACACGGGAACACATCAGAAGATACTAATGGGACATAGGAGAGAGTATGTCTCAGCCCCTGGGACACCCGCCCGGGACTCTAACCTTTGGAGTTGGGCATCTGGAGAGCGCAGCTGCCAGACCGAATGGGGTCAGACAGAGCGCTGCGCTTGCACTTGACCTTCCCGCGCGTGTGCTTGGTAGGCTGTCACGGTGCTTTGCAGCAGCCCCGAGTGACCGGGGCCCCTGCGCACAGGCAGGCGCATGTGCTCGTGGTGCTCGTCCTTCTGCCTGAACACCCTTCCCGCTCCCCTTCTGGCCTGTTCTTCCTGAGCTGTCGCCTCTTCCAGACTGAGATGCTGAGTAAAATGGTAGCTTTGTTATTCAGAAAGCTGACTGGGAAACAGCTGTACACCTGTGGGCAGGTGGACTTGCAAATATGTCAGCCCTGAGTTCACAAGTCATGGGAGACACCCCCCCCCCCCCCCCCGCAGCTCCTGAGCGTACCCCATGGGTGGGCGAGCAGTGGGGGGTCCCCGAGAGAGAACCCCCAAAGGGCTGAGCTGAGCGTCCCTCCTCCCAGGCTTCTGAGCGAGACCGTCACCCCTCCCTCCTGGGAGCAGTGAGTGAGGGGCAGAGAGAGAGGGGTGGGGAACGGGGGGGGGGCACCTTTTCCATGTGGAAAGGGAAAGTCAGAGACAGGGTGGTTCTCCTCCAACAGCGAGCACCTCACTAGGGAAGAGACATTTAGGTTTCAGGCTGTTTTAGCTACGTGATCGCGGGTGGGTGACTCTTGGGCTCTGTTTTCTCGTCTGCAAAATGGATCCATAACCTCTTCCTCACAGGTGTATTGGGGCATTTGATAAAATAAAGCCTGAACCTGCTAGCTGACTGATGACCTGCACGTTAACTCCACGACCCTCCTCACTGATAGCTGGGTTTCATTTTATCGTGCCGCCTTCTCCCAGATCTTTCTCGAAACCCACATCTTCCTCTTTTTCCCTGAAGCAGGAAAGTAGAAGCACTGCTGTTGATTGGAGGTTCAGACCTAGTAGGGAAGTTGGGTTCGGTGAAGGAGGGGACAGCAAGTTGGTGCCGCGGGGTCCTGGGCAGTAGGTGACAGCCTTCAGCTCAGCGTGTTGTCACCCTTGGCCTACCACCTCCTGTGTGCGGGTGCACACGTGCTGGGGCTTCGTTGGACGCATACGTTACGGTGGGGGGAGGGGGGGATGCCATGGCCTAGGTGGGTTTTGGCCTCTCCCCTCCCCACGCACACACACTCTCCAGCTGAGTTTTCTTACTCGGCCAAGAATTCGGAAGGTAGTGGAAAGAAACAAGGAGGCCCAGGGACCAGGAGCAGACGCAGCCCATCTTAGGCGGCCGTGCCCTCGCCCCTGGGCTCCTTCTCCAGTGTCTGGCTGGCCTTGGCGCCCCGTGCTGCTGGAGGCCCGCCAGCCTTGAGAAGGAAGCGGTCCTGACCGCGCCACTGCCCTCCCGGTCTTAGACTTGCTCCGTATTCAGGAGGAGCCGCAGCACTTTTCCCTCAGGCACGCTCATCCGTCGGGCTTTCCTGGGCAGAAAGCAGAGAGCCCAGAGGGGCCTGTGCCTGCAGGACCCTGGCACATCTGTCCCCGCAGCCCGCCCTCTCTCTGTGCCTTGATACCTCGCACCTGGCTGGTTCTGATGGGGACTTTGACTGAGGACCCCAGGCACGAGTCCGTTCCTCCCGAGGGCATTGTGGTGCGGTGCCCGCCAGGGAGCGGGAACTCGGTGAGAAGGACGGCCTGGAGGAGCTCTGCGTGCCAGGCGCCGCTGTCACACGCGGCACCAGCTCCCTCGTCTGATCTCACGACAGCTCCGCGAGGCAGCCTCTTAGTAGCTGAGTGACGGCGACTCAGGGTACACACACAGGTGCTCGACGGGAGGTTCCTCAGCTCTGTGCCCTCCTGCTTCTGGCTCTTCACCATCACTCAGCCATTTATTCAACAAATTCTGAGAGCCGACTATGTGCCAGGAACTGCACTGCGCTTTCGGGCAGGGGGTCTCGGCCTCGGCACTGCTGACATTTGTGTGGCATCATTCTCTGTTGGGGGGCTGTCCTGTGCATTGTGGGATGTTTAGCAGCATCCCTGGTCTCTCCCCACTCAATGCCAGTAGCACCCCCCACCCCAAAGCTGTGACAACCAGAAATGTCTCTGACTTTGCCGAATGTTCTGTGGGGCACTAGATCCCTCTCAGGCGACAGCCAATGTTCTAGGGACATAGCAGGAAATGTGGAGCTGACATTCTAGTGGGGGAGCACGGAGACCACAGACGTCAATCAATATCTCAGGTGACGCTCTGTCCTCTGAAACAAAATGAAGCTGAACAAGAACCTAGCTGGAGCATGGCCAGAGGGGCTGCTGTGTCCTACCATCTTCGAAGGCCCCTATGATAAGGGGATGCTGAGAGGAGGCCTGATGAGTGAGCAAGGGAGCCATGGGGGTATTGGAGGAAGAGTGTTTCCAGCCCAAGGGGCAGCCAGTGCAAACGGCCTGGGTGTGGCTTAAGCAGAATGAGCCAGGGGCAGGAGGAGATGAGGGCAGAGAGGTCGAGTAGGGGTGGCTTTCTCTTTGACTCACAGTGAGTTGGGAAGCCGCGGGGGACTCTCCAGCAGAGGAGTGACACAGTCTGACCTATGTCCTAAAGGGCCTCTGGCCACTGGGTGGAGAGTGGGCAGACTGGGGGGTGGGCTGGGACCGGAAAGCAGCTGGTAGATGACTGTCATGGTCCAGGGAGCAGATGCCGTCACTTGGAGGAGGGTCTGGAACTCTGCTTTAAGACGATGACCTGTGGGGTTTTTTATGGAAATGGTCAATACAATACATACCCACGGTTAGAAGTCCTGGCTGTGGCCCATCTCACTTCTAACCCTGTTCCTCTTGGAACTAAGAGTGTTAATCTTTGAGCGGTTACTTCTGCAGCTCAGTGCTTTTCCTTAACCACCATTTCTTGTATCAGCACTTTTTAGAAATGATCAATTAGCTTCCTGCTAGAATGGAAGGGATTGTGGGCACCCCACTGGGCTGAAGGAAGCAACCGATTTTGTTCTTTCTCAAGACTGTTATTTTTCCCTCCTCTAAATCCAGACGTCCTAAGGTAGCTTTTTGCCCCATTTTGCCTTTCAGACTGTTAGTTTCCCTCTCATTGTGTGCCTCCCTTTCTTAATCACAATTTATCGACCCCCCTAATTAATTCTAATCATTTTATATTTGCAATTTTCATTAGTCACAGATGTCCCTTGATAATAATGAAAAAGAAAAGTGCCTTCTTAATGTCTCCTTGTTTCCATTTATCTCCCCATGGTGCTCTTGTAATGAATTTATTCATCCATTCCTAGAGGCCTAACTGTGATTAGGGCCCTTCTAAAATTTGCTGACAAAAAGATGAACTATAGTTAGTTGGAAAAAAGGACCGGTACTCACTTCAGTTTCCTGAAGTTGCAAACCCACATCTCAGGCGCTCATTCCAGATGTGGCAGCAAAAAGTCAGAATTTGTTTCCTTGAAACTGTGGCTGCTACTTGGTCCCAGACCATCTGACAGTTGCCTTGTTTGAAAGTCACGGTGTGGTTTGATGCTTCTGGGCACTTAGAGGCCAGGAGAATCTTCTGACCGGAAACCAGACACAGAGCTCACCCTTGCAAGACTTCTCTGAGGCCAGTGCTTTTAGAAAAGTTCTTGCCACCCACGTTGCCTGGTGACGTGGCATCATCCAGAATCACTCCAGGATTAGCTTTGGGTCGGTGCCATCCTTTTCACGCACTGTAGTTGAAATGTTCTATATAATAAGCACACGAAATAGTTGACGCACTGAATACCGTGAGTACGCGAAATCTGCTACATATTTCGGCGCAAATCTTTGTTAAAAATAGTTAGTGACTCTTGTTTTTATTGCTGTATCTTATGTGCAGAGCATTCTTTACCTTCCAGAGACAGGTCCAAAAGACAAATTGCGTTGAGGAAAATGAACTGGAAAAAGGCCAGAGGCTTGCTACTGCAGTATCCGCACGTCTGCTGGGAATGTCAACTTGGTTTGCCTCTCTGCAGGTGTGTTGACTTGGCCCTGAACTTGGATGACGTGCATTTTATGAACGCTTCTTTTTGCCAGTTGTCTGGCTCATCGATGCAGGAAGGCTTACTTGGGGGGGTTTCTGGGAAGTCTGCCTCAATCCTTGGAGCGTGAGGTGACACGATGAGCCATTTGCCTCACAGTCAGAGCCAGTTAACTCAAATATGAAGCCGGGACTGTGCTAAGAATCTGATATGAAAAGAGCATTTTGGGGAGAAAAATCCACCAATATATCTTTAATGAAACTTGACCCTTAGTCTCAATTAGTTGTCTTCTGGGTAGCCCTGATGCCGTAGAGCAGCAGATGTCTTTTTTTGGGTAATATGTTAGCAATGGAAAACTAAAAAAATGGGAAAAAGTGCTGTCTGTGTTTCTGTGGATTCCTGTCCCTTCGCCCCTCCCCTCCCAGAAGCCTTTAGATTCGTCAGCATGGTCCTGTCACACCGTGGAGCCGCAGTCCCTGAAGTGGAGCGATCACTCTGGAAAGGAGAGTTTGGCAGAGTTCTCTTTGTGTAGATATTAAGCTCAGGTGATTGAGCTGAGAAGCTGGGACTGAGAGACCCCCAACCATATTTAATAGAGAGCTCAGCGGTGGGCGTGCTGGTTGGTCTAGCGTGGGAGGAGGTAAGGACTGATTGCTTTCCTAAGGAGTCCCTCTGTCATCCATCTTCACTAAGACGGCCCGTCTAGAGGGACGGAGCACCGCCATCTGTGTCCCATCAGGGAGGAGGCAGAGACGCTGAAGCACGATCGTCGTAGCTTAAGTGACACTCTTCCAACCAGGCACCTGAGAAGTTTGGCTTCTGTAAATTTCATCTGCTCATCCCGGCTTGTGCAGGCTGAGGGTTGGGACTGAAAAGTCACCTTGCTCATGGGTTGATTCCTTTGTCAAGAAATGCATATGGCAGTGTGTGAGGCAGGAAGTTGCTCTGGCTACTGTAACACAGACCTGGAATAACCCTGGTTTAAATGAGACAGAATTTCATTTCTTCCCACATAACAGCTTGGGACGCGGTCCCCTTTCACCTGGTTGCTCTGTCATTTCTCAGATGTTACCATGTCTACACGTCCATCACACTCACGTTTCTGCTAGAGACCAGGCACGGCCCCTTGGAAAGGTTCAAGCTCAACTGTCACATCACTTGCCACTTACCTCACTGTTGCTGGAATTAACCATGTGACCACAGGAGAAGATGGGACATGTTTTACTCTGAGTGGCCCTGTGGCCAGCTATAGAAAAAGAGGAAAATGGGTCCATGACCACTGGCATCTGCTCCACGTGGGACAACACTGTCAGTCTGACCGTGGCACCTGTTTTTGAGGCATATGTAGTTTTATTCTTTTGTTTTGAAAGAATTTAAGCCTTACAAGAAATTGTAGAAAATAGTAGAGAAAGTCCACGCACCCTTCCCCCATCTTCCCCCAATGACAGCATCTTCCAGAAACACAGTACGTTGTCAAAACCAGGAACTGACACTGCTGCAGACCTTATCTGTATTTCACCAGGTTTTACACGAGCCATTGTGTCTCTGTGTGTATGTGTGTAGAAGTGAGAAATTTTATCGTGTGTCGAGATTCATGTGGCCCCCGCCGTAGGGGGCACTGATCCTTCAGAGGTTGCCCGTCCCCCCCAGGAGCAGCCCCTGCTCATGTTCCAGACTAATCTCCTTTCATCCTTGATCTTGAAATGAAATATAAACAGCTGGCGGTTCTCTTGTGTTTCCCATGTGGTTCCTTCACTTTCTGCATCTGCTTATAGCCCATAGGTGTCTGACTGGCGGTCCTCCGAGGGTTTTGTTTGGGTTGCACAGTGTGTGGAAAACATTTTTTGAATTAGTTGCCAATATTTAACCATTGGGAGATTTTCATGTTAAAAAAACAAAAACAAAACCCAACAACAAACCAAACCATTTGACCTCAGTTAGAAAGCATCAGAACATCTAGTGACCACTAGACATCTTTGCACAGCATTCAGCAGGTGTCAAATAGTGGCTGCCCACGTCAGAAGGCCATCACCGGTTGCTCCTAGTCACACCTGGCTGGCTCCCTCCTGGGCCCCTAGGCAGCTGAGTGTACAATGCCTAACATAAGCAGTTTTCTCTGTTATGGGGGGGCTTACCCAATTTTGAGGGGCCAGCCACATACTCTTCAAGCCTTTGCACAGTGTTTCCCCTAAGGAAGCATTTCTTGACCCTCCTGCCCCACAGACATTTGGCGACATCTCTGCTTCTCTTCACACTGCTCCGTACTCACCCTGTTTGCCTATCGGCGTCCCCGCACGTCTGCAAGCTCTTTGAGGGCAGGGGCTGGATCATGGCTCGTGCCTCTTCTCTCATCCGTCGGTGTGTCCCCAACATCTCACCTGGTGCTGGGCGCCTTCTGGGTGATTAGTAGGTGACCATGTGTTGACTGCCCCCCACAGGCCAGGCC
This sequence comes from Rhinolophus sinicus, assembly GCF_057876585.1. Classification (NCBI taxonomy): domain Eukaryota; kingdom Metazoa; phylum Chordata; class Mammalia; order Chiroptera; family Rhinolophidae; genus Rhinolophus; species Rhinolophus sinicus. The sequence continues at coordinate 7,328,695 of NC_142510.1, read as the reverse complement.
TCTGCGTGGCCTCATCGCCCGCCTCCCTCCTCCTCTCAGGACTCTGCAAGAAGGGGTTCTTTTTCCAGCTTAGGAATGAAGAGACTGCGGCCCAGAGCGATTAAAGACCTTGTTGTCAGTGATAGAATTAGGTACCAAGGAAGCTATGCAATGACTTCAGCCATGGCGTTTGTTTCGCGGATTGATAGACAGTCCCTGAATGAGATGTAGACGTGTATTAGGGATTGCGAGAAAAACACAGGAATAAGGGAAAGGTTATTGTTGAGCCCTAGAGATTTTCCTGTTGATATGTCAATTGCTGTTTGCTGTCCCCAAGAAGATAATTTTGCCACTCCAGCTGAGATGGCACATGGGCTTGGCATCAGAAGGCCAGGATCTTCTTGGACAATCCTTGGACACGAGAAGCCCTCTTGGTGGCAGAGGAAGTTGACTTTTACTAACCTTGTGTGACAGTCGTTGAGGAGAACTGAGGGAAATGTGGAAGGGTTTGGGTGAGTCTGGGGGAGACTGGCACCTTGCTCTTGGGGCTGGCAGCCCTGATGCCCCTCTGAGGGCCGTGCTGGGCCAGGCTATGGGGAGACTTGGTGAGTGACTTCCATAAGAAAGGAACTGTCTGGACTGACCATGGAGACCAGAAGCGCCGGACGCTGGCCCTGGCCCCACCCCTTAACCCTGTGAGTCTTGGAAGTGTGTTGCCTCTCCTTTCAGGAGCGGGGTAAGAGGCCTCCAGGCTATATCTGCTATGTCACTGAGCTGGCAGGAGCGCCTGAGCGTATAGTCTGTAACTCCTTACCTCCCCCGACAACCTGTGGGTTGGGTGATTGTATCCCCGAGTCCAGATGCCACGGTTGGGGACGAGGGAGGTTCCGTTCGTTCCTCAGCGTTCCTCAGCTGGTGATTGTTGGAGCAAGGATTTGAACTCCGGCTCAAGGCCAAAGCCTCGGCTTGGTCACTTTGCCCAGCTGCCTCCATTCTCTGGCTGTGGCCTCACTATGGCACTGTCCACTGCGCCTGCCCACACAGAGCTGCTGCCAACTGGAGCACAGAGAGAACGCACAGGTAGGAAGCCGTCCAGTTCTCCAGCGTAGAAAGCCAGCCCCAGACTCTAGAAGCTTCCTATGAGAAGGGCGTGGGCATGCTTACAGGCCCAGGGTTAACCTCTTTAGTGTCCAACGTCCTCATCTCTGAAATGGGCGTGATTGCCCTCACCTGCTTTCCTCACAGGGCAGAGTGAGTGTCAAGTTTGCGGGGGCCTTGAAAATGGTGAAGGGCTGCCCCTCTGGAAGCTGGGGCTGGTGTCGGGCGCGAGCTGGGTGGGAGGGGTTCTTGGAGCCACAGCTTGCCTGTCTCAAACTGCATCAGGTCTAGGACGACGACTCTTCCCATGTCCCTGCTTGGGGTCCTGAGGCAGGAGAGAGGGGGAAATATGATTTGTTTGCTTCTGCTCAGCTGGCCCCACCCTCATGGGGTTCAGCCGCCAGTCCTCCCCATTTAGTGCCACTTGCTACCACCATGGTGACCATGCATTAGTCTGAGTAAAGACGAATTTTCTAGCTCCCACGAGGGAACTTGGCACAGATTTTCATCTCTCCAGATGAGTGGGTTTTACGCAGATGTCTCAGATCCTAGAGCACGAGGGAAGGCAGACACGAGCTTTCCGTGCTGCCTCAGCCTGCTGACCCCAGTCATGAGAATAGGAGAGCGTCTCACTATGGGGAGCAGGTGTGAGAGGGAGGGTGGGCCGCTTCATCCCCCTGATTTGCAGAAGACGTAGAGGCTGGGCTCCCCGGCAAGAGTAAGGCCCAGGCTGATCACTGCAAACGAGGCTCTGTTGTCTAACGCCAACCTCTGTGCCATGACTCAGTTTACATGGCGGCTTTCTGTGTAGGGTCTGCAGACTTGAGCCCTGTGAAGACAGGCTGGCAGCTAAGAAAGCAAACCTGACTATTAATAGAAAATGGTATTTTTCCTTGGAGGCCCACAGTTTTAATAAAATGGAACATGCACAAGGATTCCTGGAAAGACAGACAGTGTCGTGTGCACTGCACACGGATTCTTTTGAGTGAGATGGTGGCCCGTCGGGGCATGTGGGACACAGGTGCACATCCAACGCTCTCGCCCTAGCTCACTTCCCTCCTCAGAACCCTACTCTGGCCTTTTCTATGCTTGGGGCAAATGCCGAGTTCCCGCCACTGCGTCCCTGTGTGTGAGCTCCAGCCACGCCAGCCTTCGGGCACCTCTCAGACTTGACAAGTCTTTCTCGCTGCCGCAGGGACTTCCTTTTGCTTGGAATGTTCTCCCTCCCCCCCCCCCCCCCCCCCACCTGAAGGACTTTTATTTAGTCATTTTTCAGTTTTCACCTTATTTTTCCTCAGCCTGGTCCGACCACTCCCTCCTCACGTAATTCGGTCCTTATTTTTTCCCTTCCCAGCATCTCTCTCAGTTTGTGAGAATTTCTTTGCATATGTATTTAAATTGGGGAATATTAGGGAACAGTGTTTTTCCAGGACCCATCAGCTCCATGTCAAGTCGTTGTTTTCAATCTAGTTGTGGAGGGCGCAGCTCACTGGCCCAGGTGGGAATTGAACTGGCGACCTTGGTGTTATGAGCACTGCGCTCTAACCATTGAGTCAACTGGGCCGCCCGACAATTTCTACCTGTGTTTAGTATCTGTCTCCCCTGGGGGTCTGAAGCTCTGTGAGAGGGTCCCCGAATCCCCATGGGCTAGTGCCATGTGTGGCACCCAGCAGGTGCTCGGGAAGAGCTGGTGGATGAGTGAGTGAGTGTTCCCGGGAGGGGACGACAGTAGACCAGGTGTATGGCTCTATGAACTGCCTAGGGCAGGCAGCGGTGAGAGAACTCGGAGCTGCCCAGGTCCCCAAGGAGCTGCCCTTGTTGGAGCAGGTGGTTGGGAATTTGAGAGTGAAGGAGGGAGGGGCAGGGCTGCCAGGTGGAGACCAGCGAGAGGCCACGAGCTAATTGGCTTTCTTCCCTCCCACCTTGGTTTTAAGTCCACAAAATGGACTTGTGGCTGGGTGGCAGGAAGGGGCCTGGGTTTGGGTGCTGGCCCCCGCTCAGTGCTCTGTGTGGCACAGGCCCTGTGACCTGGGGGGGCAGCACCTCCTCCTGCGGGGAGCTGGGCTGGGCCGTGAGCCCCCTGCCTGGGGCCTGATGCTCATTCACAACACCTGGTCCCTGCCTCGCGCCTTCTTATTTAGGGAAGCCCACGGCTTCCGGCTTCCAGTCAGTAGCCTGTGCTTGCCGGCCTCCGCCTCGCAGCCTCCGCTCCCCTACAGTGTTTTGGAGCGTCGCTGCCAGGAGTCACTGTGAGTAATGGAAGCAGCCCAGGATTTGTGACTCTTAGCACAGGGAACACCCACACCGCAGGTCCGCGGGAAACGGAGGCCTGCCGCCTGCCTGGGGAGTGTCGCTCAGTTCCTGGCTGGGCCTCCTGGGGCAGACGGGGAATGGGAGGTGGCCCTGGGGATGAGGTCCGAGGCCCCACTGCACCTCTGAAAGCAGGAGCGCCTTCCTCTGTGGCTTTGGGGTTCAGATGAAAGAGGGAGATGGTTCTCTTGGGCGGCACTTGATGTGAGGTGCAAGCCCCCGGCCGAGTTAGGGGTTGACCATTTATTTTTGCCACGAGCAGCTTTTCAGCCTGTTTACCCTGTTTTCCCTGCCTCCCCTCTGCTCCTGTCCCAGAAAGGGAGCTGAAAGGAGCTTAGTTGCACAGACTTGTCTGCACACAGGGGATGTGGCCGTGTCCTCGGGCTTCCCTGGGAGGATGTGTAGTGGGGGGATTCTCTCCCGGGTGGGGGGCATGAACAGGAGAGGGGGAGGGGTTGGCTTTCCAGTGCCTATGGATGCTTGACTCGGTCCCTTCATTCTCGTTTAATCGCAAAATAGCCGTAGGAGGTGAATATCGATCTCCCCATTTTATGGGTGAGGAAATGGGTTAAATCATTTGCCTGAGGTGAAACAGCTGGTAATTGATTGACAGCCAGGTGTATCAAACCTAAGCCCATCGGAGCACTGTCATGCGGGAGACCCTGCTTGCTGCACCATTTGTCGTGCGGGGCGTCCGGTGGGGTCTCTGCTCCCGCTCCCCACACAAGAACGCAGGATATGGTGAGGCCAAAAAGGAACACCCACGGAGCCATAGGTAGGGGAGTCATACCACTATATTCTCGCTGGCGGCATCCGCCTCTCTGCAATCCGCTCTTGCTAGCCCAGCCGCCATCTTCTTGCTAGCCCCCATTCTCTCCTCTGCTAGCGTAGCCACAGCAGGTATATTGTGGCCAATGGCTCACTGGTTACAGCTGACGGCCATTTACTACCTGAGCCAGCACCTGTCTATGTGAGGCCGAGAGCCTGGAAACTACTTTCTGGGGCTCTACCCCCACAAGCACCAAGCTGGAGTTTTTTGTTTTTGTTTGTTTTGTGTTTTTTGGCTGTGCTGTGCCGCCTCCCAGGGAAATGAGTGAATATTGGGGACCTACTATGTGTGAGTGATTCTGACACCCAAACAAGTATTTTATCTCTTTCAGTCCCCAGGGCCGACCGTGGCATAGGTAATGCAATCCCCATTGTAACAGACGGGGACTCCGCAGCTTGGAGAGGACAGGAAACTCAGTTCTGAGTGGGGTTTGGGCTCAGTGTCGGGGTGACCCCGGGGAGGGCTTCAGAGGCCAAGGGCATCAATGTCATCATTGTTGACCTCCAGGTGGGCCTGAGAAGGGTGCCCTGTGGAGGTGGTGAGTCAGGTAGGAATGCTTTCAGCTGCGACTAATCAGAATCCCCATTAATAGGGACTAACCGAGTCCCTATTATAAAAGGCAGACCTCGCTTTGTTGTGCTTCACAGATAGTACTGTTTATTTTACAACTTGAAGGTCAGCGCCTCCAGCAAAACAGTTGTGACTTACTTTATTGTGGTACTTGCTCCGTTAGCGTGTGGTGGTGGCCTGGAGCTGAGCTCGCAGTGTGACTGGGGTATGCCTGTTTCTCACCTGACAGGAGGCCCCGAGGTAGGGGTTGCTGGTGTGTGGTTCAGCAGCTCCGTGCCACCAAGGGTTCAGGTTCTTTCTGCTCTAGCTTCGGTAGTTGTTGGCTGTTATTCTAACGCCTGTTGTCTCACGTTTGCAAGATGGTTGCTCTGTTCCAAATACTATATCCATTTTCAAGGGGGAAACAAGGGAGCTCGGTGTTTGCTGGCCCCTGGGCTGCTGAAGTCCTGACCAGGTCTGGTTAGTCCCTTCCACACACCTGCTCTGCTGGCAAGAGCTGTGCTTGGCCGGTCATGGGAGGGAAACCCAGAGGGCATGGGCTGAATGCTGCCTGCACAGAACTCCCCAACTAACAGGAGAGATTGTACAAGCTAAAGTGAAGGTCTTCAGGCTGCCCCAGCAGGGAGAAGTGTTGGCTACATCTTACAGTTTCCAGAAGGCTTCCTGCGGGAGAGGATGTCTGAGCTGGGTTTTAAAGGTGAACTAGGAGTGCAGTGTAAAATCCACGAATGCTGAAGGCCCCTGGCTGCTCAGCTCACCATGACGTCCGTTCTCCAGTATGGCTAGTCCTGCCCATGCTGTTGTTAGTGCAGGCGTCTCCTTTACCCGCCCCGGGCATCTCCTTCCTGCCGGGTGAAGGGAGCCCCCTGGTATTCCACCTGAGGTTAGTGATTCCTCTGCTCTCCGCATCGGGGACTTGGAGAGAGTTCTCGTGGCATTTGGCAGCGGCAATGGGAAACTCGATGCTCACGGACAGCGTGGTGAGCTCGGTGTCCGGAGAGCCAAGCGATTCCCATGTTTCCTGGCCTCGTGGGTGCTGGGTGTGATTGTCACTGTGCCTGCTGGGGCCTCACTGGCCTCGGCGGTAAACTCGGGAGCATCATTCTGCTTCCCTACCCTGCTGTCCGTGGCTGACGGGTGACTGGAGGGTGACTGCTTAGCCAGGCGTGAACGTGGCATCCTGCACTGGCAGGGCACCTCATGCCCCTCTCTCCTTGATCCACCTCCATAACCTTATAGGTGGGTGGCAGGTGCCATCACGCCCATTTCAGAGGTGGGGGACCTGAGAACCAGAGAGGGTGTGTGCCCCACACATGGCTGCACAGGAGGTCAGTAGCAGAGCTGTGACTGGAAGCCAGTCCAGCTTGGGGCGTGGAGCTCGTGTTCTGTGGAACAGCCATCATGGCATTGAGATGCAGAGCAGGGCAGCCCGGCGTTGGTGCCAGTCATTCTGGTGTGAAATCTGCCTGTGCCCTCTCAGTGGCCCGGTGCGTCTAATTAATTGCAGATTATGTGTGTGGGTCTGTTTTGAGATTTGCCCGTACGTATGATACCACAGCCTGAGGGTGGAAGGAAGCTGTGCAGCTGACATCCTAATTATTTATGGGCATTTCACACGCAATTAATCCTCCCTGCCATCCGTTAACCCCACTACCCTGCTGTGCATGAAGCCACTTGCAGCAGATGTTGGTGTCACAGCCCTTGAGGCCATGGCAGACCCAGGGCTTTCGACAGGTCACGGTCACATTTCTGCTGGTTGTCCAGCCAGTGGACAGGAGCAGATGACGGGGACGCCTTCCATGCCACATTTGCTACGGGAGCCAGAAACTGGAAAGGCTCGTCTCCTACTCCTGATGAATCACAGCATCTCTCAGAGCTAGAAGGGGCTAGAGGACCAGCTGGTCTAACCTCCTGTTTTACAGACTGAACATCGGAGACCCAAAGTGGGTGTGAAATGCCGAGAGCACCTTGCCAGTTAGTGGCTGAGCAAGCCGTGGACTCGGAGTTGTTTGTTACCTGTCCTCACATCGCATGTCTTTGCTTATAATACCCTCTTCTCATCCTGTGTCTATCCCAGCTTACTGATCGCACTGGCTCTGCTGCCAACTCAGTGTAGGTTCCAAGTTGCAGGCTATGAGATATCACTCATTTGGTTGCAGGTGATAGGAACCCGCTTTAGTAAAATAAGGGAATGTTATTGCTGTCACCCCTTCAGTGTCCAGGGGCACAATGGCATTTAGGCAGCACTGGATTCCCGGGATTGGATGGTCTCCAGGTCTCCTGGCAGCTCTGTTAGGAGAGATGCTATGAGCGGAGTGAGAGCATGTCCACAACCAGTGGCCATGCTGACTCTGCCCGGAACCTGCTGAGGCTCTGTCTTTTCAATGACCATCTTGAGCACAGTGATTTTGGGGTACAATACAGAGCCAGCATGGAACCCTGGTCTGTTTCTGAGATCCCACTGTGGGGTTGGGGAGACAGTATCACATGGTAACTGTAGTTGTGGGTCCCAGTGTCAAATGGCCTGTGTTCTGATCTCTGTGTCTCAGTTTCTTTTATCTATAAAGTGGGGTTAATTCTAGCACTTGCTTCATGGGGTGGTTTGGAGGGTTTAATGACACAATTTACACAGAATTTCACTCATGGTTCTTTTTATACAGTCAAGTCCAGACTATCCTTCAGGTTCTCGGTAGCTGAAATATTGTCATGTGTAGAGGGGCAGCTGGAACCCGAGGCCCTGTCTCCTCGCTCTTCATCCGCTTTCCCTTTTGGCATGCTCACCTAACACTGAAAACCCCATACGTCCTCTGGGGGTGCTGTGTCCCCTTTAATGTCTAATTCTGACGTGGACTGTGCTCCTCATGGACACATCTGTGATCAGGCTGGAACAGTTAATAAGGTTTGTCTGAGTGTTGGGGTACATGTATGAGCCACCTTTCCCCCAAGAGGGAAAACACTCGCAAACTTCCCCAGAGAAACCATTGTTATTGTTCAGGACCAAGGACAGAGGCCTCCCCCATCTGGTTGTGTCCTCTGGTGGTGAAGACCTTGCTTCCTAGCTGTGTGACCTTGGGAAGATTATTTAACCTCTCTGAGCCTCAGTTTGCTTATCTGTAAAATAGGAACAGTGACAGCATGTACCTTGGGGATTGTTGGGAGAATGGATTGAGGTAATTTCTGTAAAGTCCTTTGGGCAGTGCCTGTCCCACGGTAGGAGTTTCTGTATGTTAGCTGCTGCCACTGCTGCTGGGCTCAGTCGTCTTTGGCTTGGGATCTCCTAGCTTGGAGATGTTGCAATCAACTGAGGAACTTTCCACAAAGACATCTGGAAAAGGAAATTGCATAGAGCCAGAAAGCGTATTAGTGGTTTCTGGCCAGGAGGAGGGGGAAACGTGGGAGACACTGCTTCGTGGGTAAGGGGTTTTACTGTGGAGTGGTGTCAGGAACTGTTTTGGAACCAGGTGGAGGTGGTGGTCACACAACATTTTGAATGTATGACATGCCACTGAATTGTACCCTTTAAAACGGTTGATTTTACATTGTGTGAATTTTACCTCAATACATTATTTTAAAAAACCACAACTGTACCCCTCTCCCACCCCCTTCCCTCTTCTTGCTGGCCAGATAAGTCACTCAGTTCTATTTCTTCTTCTTGAATCAACCTTCGAAACGTTCTCATTTTAGTTCTTCTGGCAGATACCTCTTTGAAACTAAATGATGTGCTGATGCCTTTTGTTTATTTTAACTTTAGAGATTAAATGTAGAGACTACTACTTGCCTCCTAGATGTGAAATATGTGGCAATGTCTGGAATTGAGCGACCTCCCTGCCCCGAGTTACTTGGAGTAATCTGACAATTTCATGAGTGCCCAGGTCCTGTCTTTTCTGGGCCTTTCTGAGTGGGGCAGGGCGGGGGTGCCGGGGCCCTGTTTGGTCCCTGATTTAATCACGTGGAGGCTCCTGGGGACCTGCCCTGAGCTGTCCAGTCACCACTGTCCTGTCTCCTGGAGGCTCTGCTTCCATCAGACACCTCCTCAGCCTCCTTCCAACTCCATACTTTTGACATTCTCTGTTGTGGGACAGAAAGCTGATTAAAAAAAAGAAATGGCTGTGCACATTTGTGCTGTTTATTTTCACCTGTTCAAGCTGACTGGTGGGCTGGGGGTGGGTCCCAAGGTAGGTGGCTCATCGCCAGGGTAGGTTGGGCCTGCCTGGTAAGAACCTTAAAATTGGTTTGTATAAAACCGGATTCTCTTGACAAATGAGACCTGGGGGCCGCCTGGGTGGGCTCAGCAGAAGGGACCCGGACCCTCTTCCCACCATCGCACGTCCCTCTGAGGACTTCATTGCGTCCACTGTCATTACCTATGTGGCCCTGTCCGCATTTGCTTTTGAGACACCTGCCTTAAAGTTCATACTACAAGTCATTATAAACAAGCACTGTGTGAGTGAGTGAGTGAGTGAGTGTGTGTGTGTGTGAGGGAGAGGGAGGGAGAGAGGGAGGGAGAGAGAGAACACAGACGACTGAGCAGGAGGACCCCAAATTACATGCATGGAAAAGTTAGTGAGGGTCTAGAACTTTAAGATATTACAGATGTTTTTCTTCTGTCACTTGTGATTTTCTTTTACTTCTCAGTCTGTTCTCAGGGGTTCCTCAATCCTTTTCTTCTCCTTTCCAGATTATATACCGTGTTTCCCTGAAAATAAGACCTAGCTGGACAACCAGCTCTAATGAGTCTTTTGGAGCAAAAATTAATATAAGACCTGGTCTTATATTATACCTGGTATTATATTATATTACATTATACTATCATATTATAGAAGACCCAGTCTTATATTATAGTAAAATAAGACTGGGTCTTATATTAATTTTTGCTCCAAAAGACGCATTAGAGCTGATGGTCCAGTGAGGTCTTATTTTCAGGGAAACATGGTAGAAACAATAGTTTTAAAGCTGAGGGGTGGAGTGTGTGTGTGTGGTACAGATTTAATCAGATTGCTGATTTTCCAAGAGCACAGAGGAAGTTTGGGGGAGTTGCTGGAGGCCATTGGGAAGTGGTGAGGGTCTTGAGGACATGTGCTCCGTGGGAGGGGACAGCTGGCCTGGTGCTGCCAGTACAGCTTCAGGACAGGCTTCTGAGGGCAGCTGACCAGTGCGGGTCCTTGCCCTGCCACCTCCCCACTGTGTGGCAGGGGGCAGTCACTTCCCTTCTCTGGGCCTCTGGTTGGTTCCCCATTCATATAATAGGTGCAGTAAGCCTTGCTTTTTGGGGATATTGTGAGGATAAAATGAGATTGTGTACTTACAGTGCCTTCTGCCTTGCTGGGTATACAGAAGACAATGCGTGGGGGCCACTGGCCACCCCAGCACTGGGAACATATTTTGGAGCATTTTTTTTTTCCATCATAACAAATTGCAAAGTAGAAACTCGAGGTGGGCAGGGGAGAGGTGAGGAGGCAGGAGAAACAAAACAGTAAGCTAGAACAGCCTGAGATGGATTTTAAAAGTTACGTTTGGAGCTCAATAGAGTAGATCCTTCCTCTTAGAGATAAAAGGAAAGGGAGTGGGTAGGCGGAAAAAGATTGCAAATAAAAGCAGCATGTGAAGTTTGAAAAATGACGGTCTGGGTTAAGTTTATATCCACAGAAGAACATTTTTTATTTCTGTGCATGTGCCCTCGTGAGCTCTCGCTTTATGGGCCCCAAGGGAATATTTGTAAAGGCTCTTTTGAGGTTTTTGGAAAAAGATGCTATACAAAGTCAAAGAAGGATTGCACAGATCTATGTATTAATAAATGACGGGGACTGTGTGTGTGCACGCGAGCTCGGATGTGCGGATATGGCTGTCATACTCATCGAGTCTCCTCCCATTTACTTTGGCAAAGGGAGTTAAAGATCAATTTATCTCAAGATTATTTCCCTTTGGAGAGCCTTTAGTGTCTGAAGGTGGGAGGGCTCCCCGCTCCCCCTCCATCTCCCTGTGTCAGCGCTTTGTGTAGGAACCTTTGACACCCGTCATCATTGCCGAGTGGGACAGGGTTACCTGGAGGATGCGCCCGTGTTTATGTTTGCGTCCCTGGGGGCTGGGGGTCGGTCCCTGCTCTGCTGATCTGTTTGACGGCGGGGCTGGGAGTCACGTGGTCAGTGCCAAGGAGGGCGGGGAATGGTTTTGTAGGCTCGTCCAGTTTTAGGTCATGGAAGTGATGCATAGAATTTGTCCCCTCCCTTTCATGTGTATCCATCTGAGGCACATGTTGGAAAAAGCTCAATTTGAGCCTGAATCCCTGTCACAGGGGCAGGAAATTACAGCTGTGAACCCAATGGTTAGCATTCTCTGCTGAGGCCTTGAACTTACTATTAAAAGCAGTTGACATTTATGTCCGGCCCATCCCGTGCTCAGTAATGAGGGGCACAGCTTCCCGGGGGCGTCAGTCAGTTCCTCGTTTGTTAACTCACTTGTTCATCTGGCCGTTGCCTCATTTTCTAGAGTCTCATGTGGGTACCATGGCCAGGGGCAGTGCGGGGCCCTGGGACCCCTGTTCTCAAGGGACTCCCAGGCTTGGGGCTGGGGCGTTGGTAGCCAGACCTGCACATGAACAGTCCCAGCCCGGGACAGATCCCAGCTTTCAGGGAGGTGTAAACATGGCGGGCGGGGGGGGGCGGCTTAGGGACAGAGGGATCCGGTGAACTCTCCCGGGCTTTTTTGGCCGTGAGGACGCAGGACCCACTGAGGTTTAGAATACAAGGGCAGAGAGAGTCGTGGGCTCCCGGGGTACTGGTGCTGGGTGGGGTCCTGTGGAAACCTGGGGGCCATCCCTCCATCATGCCTCTCATCCCTGTGGCCACGTGGTTTCTGATGTCGCCCTTAGAGCCTTGTCTTGGCTGCATTCGTACACAGGAGACCAAGTCAGCCAATGCTGAGTTACCGAGTTGATAGGGGTTCTTTTCAGAGTGTGGGCTCCTCTGTGGTGTCTCCACAGCGTCAGGCTGCAGGGCTGTGTGGCGCCTGTGACATTGAAGGTGGCAGCTGCTTTGCTGAGCTCGGTGTTTTCTCTGCGCTGCGTGGGCTTGCCCAGAGGGGTTTTCCTGGCTCCTCTCTTTGATGGGTTTACGCCCTGTGCTTGCATCTCCTTTGTCCCCAGCCAGGCCTCTGCATCTGGTGGCAAAAGAGCCCCTGTAAACTGTCCGTGGCTCAGCTTTCAGCAGGTGGATCTTGTTGGAGCGACTCAGCACTGTCTGCTGCTGGGTGAGACGCACCACTCCCATCCTCCATCTCTAGACAGAGACTTGGCCCATCTCATACTTCTGGAAGATTCTGTGTGATTGGCTCAGTTTGACTCAGCCAGCTCCCCAGGTCCCACTGGCTGCAGCATGGCGTGGGTGGGAACTAGGGGTTTCTAAGGACAGAGGAGGGACATAAATAAGATGGGACAGGTCTGCCACAGCAGGTGGGTGAAGGCATCACAGAAGACATGATCCTGAGCTGAAACAGGAGACAGCCAGGCCATCCAGACCCTGGGTACATCCTGTGCCGAGACACAAAGGCCCATGAGAAGGGGAGTGGTGTGATGTGGTGGGAGAGAAAGGGGGGAGCCGAGGGGACAGGCCGTGGCCCGAGCCAGGGCTCAGGCTGTGGTGTAAGTGGCCTGGAGCCTCGGGCCTCGGCATGGTGGGGGTGGTGGTGCAGCCCTGGCTCTGGATGCAGCCGCCCCTGGGGAACCTGTGAGGCTGGAGGAAGAAGATCCAGGGCAGGAGGTGGAGCAGGGTCAGCAGGAGGGACCAGATGCAAAGCCGAGGGGGTCTCTGAAGAGGTGGGGAGGGATGCAGTGTCTGCGGCAGCAGCTGCTCCACTGCCGTTTCATATCTGTTAAAGCCTGGTCTACAGTCTCTTGTTGGTGTCGAGCCAGCGGCTCCACCAATTGGCGCCTGTGTCTGGCAGGCCACATGCCTCACCACAGCGAGCCACCTCCAGCCCTGAGCTGGGCACAGTGGGGAGGGGAGGAGAGGGAAGAGCTTCTGGATGTTCTCCTAAGACGGGTTGGCGACCCTTTGGACAAAATTCAGCACTCCTTTCCTGTAAAGGACCAGGTGGTAAATATTTCAGGCCATGCATGCCCCTCGGTCTTTGTCACAACAGCCCAGCCCTGCCACTGGAGCGTGAAAGCAGCCCTGACAATATGAGATCCAGTGAGTGTGCTGCGATCCCGTGAAGCTGTGCCGACCCCTGCCCTGTCCCGTGAGGTCGGCAATATTAGCACCATTTTTCCAGCCCAGGAAACAGGCAAAGAGGGAGTCATTTGCCCAGTGTCTCATGGGTTGGTGACACATGGGGATCTGGGATTTGATTAGAAAACCCCTTCTTCTTTCTACGCTGCCTGTTTGCTGCCCTGCTGGCAGGTTTGTCAGATTGGCCCTCGACGTGTGCACGTAGTAAAAAAACCCAAAAAATCAGAACGATTATTTCCTTAGCGGAGTTGTTCCTCCTCTCATGTTAAGAAAAACTTCTGCTGCTACAAGATGCCGTAAATGTTTGTTCACATATTATAGAGGTTTTATTGCTGCAGTTCACATATTTAAATTATTCTGTCGGAAATAGATTTCGATACATAGCAGAAGCAGAGCTTTAAGTCCCGTTTCTTGCTCCCCAAACGGTTCCTTGCCCTGGCCGGCCGCATTTACGGGCGATACATCTTTTCCAGTGACTTGCAGTCCTGCTCTTTATCCCGGATCGATTGCTTACGGTTCCAGTTAACATGCTTCTGTGCACTTGACCAGATGGGCTGTTGGGTTCTCTGAAGCCAAGCCAGGGACTGATTTTGAGATGGATGGTCCTTTGCCTGTGGGCCCGAGGTGCGCCGGAGGCCCGGCTCAGCCAGGCTCTGCTGAGGCTGCAGTGCTGAAACTCTGCTCTGTTGTCACTGTGATGTGTGCAGTGGCAGGTAATAACGAGGAAGGAAATCACAGTGATAGACTAAACCAATGATGGCATGCGTGGTGCTGGGGAGAGGAGAGAAAATGACAAGTTAGGCAGCGCCTCTGCCAGTGTGTGTCACTGGTGCTTGGAGAAATATAATATTTATGTGATATATGGGACTTAACCTAAATGTTTACCTACTGGCTTTGCTGCCCAAGAGAAGTCAGGAAAGTGAATGTGTTTAAAGTGAAAGCCTGTTGAAAGAGTGTTTTTTTGGGGGGTGGGGTGGGGATACCAGCTCTCGCGCCGTTTCCTTTCCTACCTTTACCATGAGTGTTGGGGATGGCAGTGTGGGGAAGGCAGAAGGGACCGTCTGACAGCCTTCTTTCTGTGATGGGTTTTTCCCTCAGATTCCAGTATCAGGAGTTGTGTGCTAACCGCAGGAGACAGAGGCGTTTAATTATTACACAGTCTGCAACTCGCCTGAGGGGTAGGGGAGTCACGGAGGCTTCCCGATGAATTTCATCAGATTGGGAGTAGCGGGGAGGTGAACACGAGGAAAGACGGGTTCTGACCGGGAAATCCATGCAATAACAATGTCGGAATAGTATTCAGCCTTAACAAAGAAGGAAGTCCTGCCATATGTGACAACATGGCTGAACCTGGAGGACATTATGCTGAGTGAAATAAGCCAGACACAGAAGGACAAGTCCTGCATGATTGCATTTATATGAGAAATCAAAAATAGACTCCGCGAGGCAGAGAGTAGAATGGTGGTTGCGGGGGGCTGGGGGAGGGGAGATGGGGCGACGCTGTTCAGTGAGTGCGTTTCAGTTAAGCAGGATGAGTAAGTTTGAGAGCTCTGCTGTGTAATATTGTGCCTATTTACAGCCATTTAGAATCTAAGAGGGGAGATCTCATGTTGAGTGTTCTTACCACAATAAAAAAACCAAACCGTTGGGTTTGCATTTTACTCAGGGAGAGGCTCTCACAGTTGTGGGTAGGGACAAAATAGTACCATCAAAGTCACTCGGGAGAGTCCCTGAGGAAGGCCTGGGGCAGAGGCTGCTCCCCACCCCCCACCCCCCCATGGCTGAGTGCATCTAAGGCCAGGTAAAGGGGTAGGTAACTCCCTGTGACAGCAGGAGAGGGCGTGACACAGCTGTCTCAGCATAAGGATCCCTTCTGCAGTCGCAGCTGCTCCTTCCAGGGGAGGCTGGGCAGAGCCAAGGGACTGAGTGCCTGTGGAGCGTGTGCTTCTGTCCCGTGCGGTGCAGGCCTGCCTGTGCCGTGCGCTCTGTGGAGAGCTCGTCCTGCGTAGATCCAGTGCGAGTGGTTCGCTTGTGCAAGTCAGACGTGCAAGTGGTGTGCGGCTGCCCCTGAGCAGAAGCCTGGCGGGTCGTTTCTTTGATTAAAAGGCAATTTCACCAGGGCTTGGGGGAGGAACGGACAACTAGGCAGAGCACAGAGGATTTTTATGGCGCTGAAACTAGTCTGTGTGATGCTGTAATGGTGGGTAGATGTCATTACATGTTTGTCCCAACCCACAGAATGTACAGAACCAAGAGTGAGCCCTGGTGTTACCACCTTTGGGTGTTATGCCCCAGTGTGGGTTCATCACTTGTAACACATGTCGGTTCACATGTAAAATGGATTGATCATAGTTCTTCCATCCCTACGTGCAAGTGGCAGCAGTTATCATTGTTTCCTGGGGTTGAACGCAGGTTGGAGTTAGATTCAGATTGAAATTCCAGCTCTGTCATTACATTTAATTTCGTTGAGTCTGTTTGCACGCCTGAAAAATGGACTTGAAGGTAGCTTCCCACAGAGCTGAGCTGCAGCACCGCGGAGGCAATGTACCTGAAGCACTTACCTGGTGGCTGCTAGACCTGTCATCAGGTCCTGGAAATTCGTAGCTTCCCGAGGGCAGGGCCACATGCCCTGCTCCCCGCCATGCGCCCTGACTTGGGAGGGTTGGTGGCTGCTGGATGCCGCCCTCACTGCGTGCCAGGCCGCTTTCTTCCGGTCACTCTGCCTTCCTCTTGTGACCCAGCTCACACCTGTCTCAGGGCCTTTGCATGTGCCTTTTGCTGTGTGTTTTTCCTCCAGATAGAAGCATGGCGGGCACATTTTCTTCATCAGGCGCTGCTCACATGTCATCTCCTCAGAGAGGCCTTCCCAGTGAAATGGCATCACTGCCTACCGTCAGTCTCTCTCACCTCACCTCACATTGGTTTTCCTCCTGGCGCTCCCATCACCCTGAGTGTTACGTGCTTGTTTGTTTGAGCGTCTCCCCTGCTAGAGAGGAGGCAGCTGAGCAGGCGAGGCTTCGGTCTGTTTTGTTCCTTCCTCACCCACGGTGCCAAGAGCAGTGCCTGTACCTCGTAGCTGCTCAGTGAATATGGGTCGACTCGGTGATTTTTGAATCTTTCTTAGTGAAGCCTTGGTGACATCACGAGGGGGATACCTGAGCCATATACCCCCTCACAGGCACCTTGGGAGGCCCCGTTTCTCCGCAGTTTTCACACCTTCGAAAGTACAATGGGGAAGCCAGGTGAAGACCTCTTAGGTATGTCCTCACCTTGCCGATGTGTCTGCTGTGGGTTCGACAAGGCAGAGGAGGGTCTATTGTTTGTCACTCCTCATCCGAACACAGGGGCTTCTAGTGCCCGACCTGCAGGCTGGGGAGGAGCCCCCATAATTTGTTTCTTCCCCATGACACCTGGGATGTGGGCGTTTGTCTCCACCCTTGCCATCTGAGCACAGCATGGGGTCCGTCACCCCATTTCTCCCTCAGGGTCTTTGGCAGGCCTCTGTCCTTGAGCATCTGAGTATGAGGGGGCGACACCCACCTATTTATCTCTGCCTTCTTCCTCCCCCATTTACTCCTTCTTTCCTTCTTTGCAGTTTATTTAGACCCCAATAGAATGGGACAGTGACATGCATTTCTTAGGTGTAAAGGGTTAAGTGAGATAGTGCCAGCAAGGTCTTTGAACAGAGCTTGTCAAGTGTAAGTGTTCAAATTTTTGCTAAAAGGAAGAAACCAACAAACCAGACCTCTTTCCAAAAGACGATTTGAAGCAGCATATTAAAACATTTAAAAAACAATAAAGTGAGGCCAGTTAGAGGTAAGTTGGCACAGGTTGGTAAGGAGGTACAGGTTGGTGAAGGAGATCAGAGGGAGGGCTGGGGCATGTCAGGGTTGCCCCATGGCCGCAGAAATCACCAGGTGCGTAATTCTGGCTGGGAGCTTCCTAGCAACCCTCCCAAGAGGGAAATATACTTTATAGGGCTCGTGGGTGGTGGGTGGGGGGAGGAAACACAACCCCAAACAACTGGCTCTCCAGGAGAAATTCCAGGTTCCTGGTCTTGAGATCTGAGGGATAACAGTGAGTGGTGTCTTCAGTATGTGGATGGAGGGTGACAGCAGCTGTTTGATGTGGCAGGAAACCTGAGTGGTTATGTACTTTAAAGGTGTGGTTTCCTGTGGATGAATGCGTCCCTGCAGAACAGGTGCTCAGAAGGGTAGCCCCTGTGGGTGATTAGGGACTGTGTATGGGAGCGGGGCACCCCCTTTCGAGTGTCGCCTGTGTACTAGCTATAGAAGTCTGTGCGGGAAAACCTGACGTCTTAGTAAACTTGGGGAGGCATTTCTATGTCGGTATGGGCCCAAATGTCACTTGCTGTGCTTCTGTCTGACCGTGGAGAAACAGCTACACGGGGAATTGGTAATTGTTCAAACCAGATGTTGTCCAGGGGCAGAGACTTGGAGAAGCACTTAGGAATCACACACCTGTTCTTTCCGTAGCAGCCGAGTGCATTCGCCACGGCAGCACCTCCACGTTTTGGCCCGTCCTGCCCTGTCCTGTTTTGTGTGGCTAAGCAGAGCGAGCAGCTGAGTCCACCAGATAACACAGGCCGTACAGGAATTATTTTTTGAAAGGGAAAGGGAACTTGTGTAGACAAGTCATTCTGAATAGTGCGGAACGGAGGTTGGTGAGAGGACGGTGTCCCAGGTGAGACCTGCGATTCACGTGCCTTTGCTTTCTTCCCTCAGATGAGCTGCGACAGGCCATCGTGGCCATGATGAACCGGAAGGAGGAGATGGAGGAGGAGAACAGGTAGGTCAGCGCCAGGCTGCAGGCGCCGGGCGCAGTCTCGGCCCCCCACCGTCTCCCTCGGGCACAGAGCGAATATCACACAGGAAGGCCATCTTGCTTTAGGGGCAAAATTGTGACCAGGGGTTTCTTATTTTTCGTCTGGGAAGTACCACTGTAGTGTACATGTTGTCACCTGACTGTTAACAAGGAATGAAAACCTGACAGGTACAGCACCACCTCAGAGAAAACGAAAAATGTGGTAAAGCAGTCTTTTTTAAACTTTTTTTTTTTTGAAATGGCCTTTATTGAGATGTAATTCACATAGCGCACAATTCCGTGGTGTTTAATATATTCCCATCTGTGTGCAGGAGTCATCACCACAAGTTGAGAACATTTTATTCACATAAAAAGAAACCCCATACTGTTTAGCTGTCAGCCTCTGACCCGCTAAAGAGGTCTTTTGAGTAACCTTTAATTTAAGGCCTATGGACCATGTTCCAGGCACATGAATACTTATCTTAAAGTTTTCTCAAATACGGGATACAAGGGGAAAGATGGTATTTGAGTTTTTTTACTTCCTTAAAAGCTCCATTGCAGACATGGAGAGGGCAAAAGGTTTTGTCTTTTATTCCCCGTGGAAACCGATGCTTGATACCCGGCTGGTATCAGCTGTGTCGCTACCAGCTGGCTGCCTGCATGGGAGCTGCCCGGCTGCCTGCATGGGAGCTGCCTGGCTGCCAGGACCTTGTCTTGGCTGCAGGGTGGTCACTGGAGGGATATGGCTGTAGTTACCTGCTAAGCTTCTGCAAGTGTGATTCGGATGCCTCTGGGGGGGCGAGGGGTGGTTCGTGTGCACGTGTGTGTACATACGTGTGTGTGAGTGTATGTTCACGTTGCCCTCTTATTCTTTTACTCAGAGCAGGCATTAAGCAATCATGGTGACATGTAACCCTGATCCTCCTTTTTAGACCTTATTTGGGGCCCCGCTTGACTAGCTTCTCTCTCCTCCTTTCTGGAAGCGTACAAGCAAACAAACATGATTTCTAAAACAAGGATCTGTAGAAAGCACAATTTTCCAACTGAAACTTTCAACAAAGTGCTTGTCGGCACCGCAGGGTGGCTTTTCCTTGCCCTCGCTGGAGCTGTTATTTTGGAAGAAGCCATAGGTTTTGTTTTACCTCGTAAGGAACAATAGTCATTGTCTGTTCATGTCTTCTGCCTAGAGAAAGAAGGAAATCATACCATGCCTGCGTCGGGGTGTCCCAGGCCCCGAGAGGGGAGTTTTCTCAGAACTCGCAAGGAATACAGGTCGTGGAGAGTTTGGTGGACAGTGGGGGTAGGGAGATCAGACACTTGCTTATCTTCTGATGTCACATGGCAAGTGTCCTCTAGATTTGGGAGGTAGATGCACCAAAGTCAGTAAGTGGTTTCTGGGAACAGTCATTTAAGGTCCAGTGAAGTAAATGGTCAGCAGAACCATGTTTGGCTCACTTCTAGATGGTAACTTGTGGTTATTTCTGCAGGAGCTGCTGTCTTCTGTGCTATTTAAGACCAAGGACAACAGCTAGGCAAGTTGACATGTTTTGGAGGGTTAACAAGCTCCAGATACAACATAAAACACGAAAAATGCAACATCAATCTGCATAGCTCTATAAAACACGATATATACTTGATTAACCTGGAGATAGCAAAGGACTAGGGTTACAGTGTGTTCTGTGGGTAGACATGGAAATGAAAGTAGACAGCTGTCAGATACCCTGAGCCTGTATTCTATGTTTGTGGCTCTGATTATTCTTTGGGCCTGTCCTGATGTCCTTTCCTTTGTGAAACCTCTTCTCCAGGATGGTTGTGACAAATGGTCTCAGTGTAAGGTGAGCTGTCTGTAAAGGGGCTGCCTGGGATTCGCTCAACTCATTGTTTTCCCTTGGTTTAAGCTGCCCACAGGCTCTGAGGGACACGGATTCTAATTCTTACCCTGAGGCCCTTGAGCCCAGTTCGGCGTCTCCTTAAATCAGTTTGTATGAGATAGACTTGAATTATGGTTTATGCAGCGTCTTGTGGAAAATGAATGAATTAGGACTTGACTTAGGTCAATAGCTGTTTCCTGGGCTTGATGCGCTCTGTCTGGATTCAGCATCTGAATAGATGGGCTCCCCTCTTCCAGATCACTGCGGAACCTGCTGGACGGGGAGATGGAGCACTCGGCTGCCCTCCGGCAGGAGGTCGACACCTTGAAAAGGAAGGTGGCTGAGCAGGAGGAGAGGCACGTCATGAAGATCCAGGCGCTGGCAAGGTAAGGAGGGCAGCGGCTCCGCGAGGTGGGCATGGGAGGCCTTGGAGCCCAAGCACGCCGTTCACCAGCACTTCTTAATTAAAAAAAAGAAAAAGACAGACAGTGACTAATGGAAGTAAAATGTATGCATTTGAAATTGTAATCCAGAGTTAAGTATTGAATCAATAGTGAGTAATATGTATGCACGTGGTTCAGAATACAGAAGGTACAGATGGTTAAGGTCTGCTGGCCCCAGCCACCCAGTTGGCCCTAGAGGTGGGCCATGTCACTGATTCCAGAGCTGCTGCCCACATACACAGGCAGATATGGGTACACGTACTTCTGCTCATTTCCCTCCCCTCCTCCCTCTCCCCTTTTCTTCCTTATGCACAGTGGGGGCGTGTCACACCCCCCCCCCCCCCCCCCGGCTTTATGTCGCAGAGATTGTTCTGGATCCGTGTACATGGGGCTGCCTGCATCTTGAATGGCTCATGATATCTCATTGTCTCACTGCACCAGAGTTCACCTGGCCAGTACGCCAACAGTCAGCCATTGAGATGGTTTCTAGTCTTTTGCTACTTCCAGTAATGCCACCGTGAATATTCTCTGCATTTGTCATTTTGTTCCTATATGACTGTATTTGTTAGAAAAATTCCTGGACGTGGAATTACAAGGTCAAAAATGCTGTGCTTTTTCTCAGTTGGATAGAGGTCATCAACTTGCCCTCCATGGAGGCTGAGCCAATGTACTTTCTGCATCTGCTGGAGAGGCCCCGGTGGCATAGCTGTGCCCACAGGGGGCGCTCCAGCCTGGCTGGCAGAATAGTCTTCACTTGCATTTCCCTAATTAAGAGCATGGTCGAGCCTATTTTTATTTAAGCGCTATTTTATTTCTTTTTTTCTTTGTTTATATCTTTATTAAAGAAAACTGTAAAGTGAACTCCCCGAAAATCCCAACTCCCATAAAAACATGCATTTTTCCAGAATTTGTTCACATGCAAACATATTTTTATGTACTACTCTTACTATCATCTACGGTCTGTCGTTTCTTAGTCGGCCTCCCTCCTCTGCTTAAGCTTCATGTGAACCATTTCTCGATGCCCTGATGTGGCATTTCATTGAGTTCATGTACCATGTTAAAATAACCACTTCCAGCCACGGGATATTTGAGCTGTGCCAGTTTTATCCCCATTTTAGTTACACAGTATATTGGTGGTTCTTTAAAAGCACTTTAAAATAAGACCAGGAGAGACGTATGTCTGGTGGACGTGCGACGGACTCCAGAGTTAAGTAATTTCATAGCAGCAGCATTTATTGTCCCTGTGCTGTCATGATGTGAGTGGCATTGATGTGATTGTCACATGGATATAATTGAAACTCGGCATTGTGATCCCATATTTAACTTTAATTTGAACTTCTTTCTTTACATTTGAAAGTGACATCTCAAGAGCATCAGAGGCAGTTAGATGACTATGATAAATAGAGTAATCAGGGCCTAATTTGGCATTTTATCAACTCGACCACCATTTTACCTGGCCAGGCTAGGGGTCTGGGGTTTCATGGTGTTTGTTCACCGTAAAAGCTGCAGTCTGAAGAGACTCTGGTTCTGAATCATCAAAGAAAGACAGACTTACATTCCCTGCCTTTTTTGGGTTGTGTTAGGAGTCAGCTTAGCCTTGAGTCACTGCTCCATTGCTTGAAGAGTGTGTGTTTGTGGGTGAATTGCTTAACTTCTGCAAGTGTGCGTTTCCTCGTTTATAAAATGGAGAGGCTCACCTTATCCACGTGAGGGCCCGAATGAGGAGGAGTGTGTGTGAAAGAACGTAAGGTGCTGGCCACGAGCTCGATATTCTAAGTGTATTTTACAGTAAGTGTCTTTTAGTATGTGCGAATTCTTGGGAAAATTCTAGCCTATGAATGGAATAGAAAAAAATTTCTTCACCGAGCAATTTTATAATCTGAAGTCTCCTCATTTAAACAGTGGGTAGCGGAGAGTTTAACGTGTCTGAAAGGTTGCCATTTGCTGGTAGAAGGAGCATGTGTACACTAGGCAAACACTTCAGGAAAAAACAGGAAGAAATCAGATGGAGAGGCGAGACGTGTAAGTTTTGAAAAAGTCAACTGCTGACATGTTGCAGACAGAGTTCACCTCTGCCAACTGTCAGAACTCTCTTCTTGCTACAGAAGGAGCAGGTGTCAGTCATCAGCTGGTCAGTGTGGTCACTTGTTCCTTGGGGGCTCTAGGGCCCAGGCAGGGCAGGGCAGCGAGATTGGAAGCCAGGCCCATGTGTGTGCATGGGGGCCACCCTGTTCTCAGGTCCACGTGTGTTCAGGTGGCAGGTATCGCAATGCATGCGATTTAGCCTAGCGTTTGGTGGCCTGGATTCTGGCATTGGACCATGGCCCTACTGCTTATTTGTTGTATGACCTTGAGCAAGTTAATTTTTCTGTCTCTGTTTCCTTAGTTATAAAATGAGGAAAAGAAAATTCTCTGCTTCATAGGGTGGTTGCGTGATAAAATGAGACCATATGTCGGCTCAATAAATGTGCTTCATAAATGCTCAATAAATGTTAACTACCATTATCATTTTTCTTTATTATAATAGTTATATTACTAAGAAACCTTGCCTAATCTAAAGTTATATTTTAACTGCAGTGGTGCAGAAAAAAATTAAGTGCTAGGCTATTTCAGACTCAAAAGAGTGAAATTATTTTTGCTATAAGTATTCCAAGAGTGTGTTTGCGTGTATGATGAGTGTTTTACTGGCTCTGAGTATATGAGTAGATGCTAGTTGCCAAACTGAAACATCCCTGAACACATTCAGCATTTTATTACACATTTCCTTTTGCTCAAAATTAATGGCTTTCCTTTCGTGCTATCATGGCTTAGCCAAGAACAAGGTCATACAGCCAGCCCAGTGCTTGTGCGGCCCCAAGCAGCTGCTTCTCCCTGAGGCAGAGGCGTTATAATCAGTAGCAGTTCAGGGTGGGTAAGTCTCATTCTCTAAAGAATTGATTGATTGACTTATTTCCCAGTGAATTCACGAAAGTCAAGCTATGAGACAGGTGTTCACAGGAAGAAGACACACATTGACGCAAGATGTACCTTTGAGAGAAGCAGGTGAACAGGGTTGTTGGATTATTGAGGAGACATTTTCTGTTTCTGCTCGTTGTATTAACTACCTCTTGCTGTGTAACAAATTATCTCCAAACCTGGCATCTTAAAACAAACTTTTATGATCCTCCACAATTTCTGTGAGTTAGGAATCTGGTAGTGGCTCAGCTGGGTGGTTCTGGCTCAGAGTCTCTCCTCAGGTTGCAGGCAAGCTGTTGGCCAGAGCCATGGTCATCTGAAGGCTTGGTGGGGCTGGTGGGGCCACTTTCAGGCTCACTCGTGTGGCTCTTGGCAGGAGGCTTCAGTTCCCTGCCATGTGGACCTCTCACAGCACAGCAGGTAGCTTCCCGGAGTGAGGAACCGAAGAGCCAGAGAACACACCCAACATGGAATCCACAGTGTCTTTTATAACCTAATCTCAGAAGTGAGACATGATTGCTTCCGCTCTGTTCTGTTGTCACACAGATCAACCCTAATTCAGTGTGGGAGGGGTCTGCACATGAGCATGAATGTCAAGAGGTGGGGATCGTTGGGGGCCATCTTGGAGGCTGCCGACCATGCCCACCAGCATTCTGTTCCCCTGGGGCAAACACTACTCCCGTCTTACATGGTGGGCTCTCCCTCACTCCCATTCTGCTCATGTGGTTTGGTGTGAGGACCCTACCATTGCCCACCCTGGGCTCTAGGGCAGAGCAGATCACCCAGGCCTGGACAGTCAGCTTCTTCCATCCCTTGGCCACCATGATTGGGTCACAGAAGGCATGTGGCCAAGCTGATCTGACAAGAGCTGGTTGTAGCGTTCTTGGGAGGAGGAGATGCAAGGCAGGAGATGTTGGCCGCTGTCTTTGCTACTGTGTGGGAAGATCCTGACCCCATGTGGCAGCAACACAGTGAGAAGTGGAAGCAGAGAGAAACCCACAGGTCCTCACGATATCATTCAGCTCCTCCTGGGTCCGGTCTTTTCTGAAGCTAATTTTCCGCGGGACATTTTAGTTATGTGAGCTGATAAATTCCTTTTGTCTCGTGAGCTGGTTTGTGGCTGGTCTTTTCTCAGTTACAATCCTGAGTCCTGACTAACCAGGCTTCCTAGTTTGGATGTTAGGGGACTGGGGCAAGTTGTGTTTTCTCTCTGCTCCCTCAACAATCAGCCAGCTGGGTCCATGTGATTCCCCAAGGCTGTGAAGATGGCGTCTTGAGGGGAAGCTGCTGGCTTGTTCCACAGAGCACTGCTCAAGCCGTGCCTTCCTGTCTCGCGTGTCGGGACAAGTCTTACTCTAACTCTTGTGTCACAACTTTTCTCTCTGGTTGAGGGACTCTGGTGTACTAACAACATGTGGTTGTTAGTTGTGTGACCACAGCCATTCCCTGTACCTTTCTGAGCTTCTGGTTTTTCATCTGCTTAGAAAATTGAAAGGAGGAGGTGGTGTGGGGCCCCCTGCTACCGCACGTGAGGTGACCTTAAGTGGGATGCTGTGTGTGTCATGGTCACTGCCGTCTCGGAAGGGCTGTGTCTTATCTAGGGAAGCAGCATGGTGAGCCTGTCTCTTAGTGACTCTTCAGATCTCAGTGTCCTGGTCCGTAAACTTGGGCGTAATAATCTTAACTAATATCGATATGCTTTGGGCAGTAGAAACCCAAACCAAATGAGCTTGGGTCAACGGGGGAATTTTGTGTTGCTGTAACTAACTGGTCACTTTCTTCAGATGTGGTCCAGTGAGGCCCGTGCCCTTTCTGCCCTGCTCTGTGTCCTCTCTGTGTTAGCGTCCCTTCTCAGGCAAGGCCTCGTGCAGGATCCAAAGGGAAGAGACGCTCCCTCCTGATGTCTACACGTAACATTTAGGACGGCGATTCACTGGGCATGTCGTGGCCAGGAGGGAGCAGAAGGTTGCGATGGCAGCTTCACCAGGTCCTCCGGGGAGGCTCTGTCTGGGCAGATGAGTCACGTCTGTTGTGCTTCCTCATAGGATCGTGGGGAAGGTTCATGAGCTGATGCCCCTGGAGCAGTCGGCGCAGCTCCAGGCCCATCGTAAACATTCAGTGCGTGTTCCCTGCTGTCTTCTTCTTAGCTGGCGCCTGGCACGTGGGTGGTGAGGGATGCTGCGGGCAGGCCAGAGTTGTGTCTCCCTCTCCTATCCCAGCTCCCCCTGCAACGAGCATCTTGGAATCTTTCGCCCCTGACCTTCATTTGACCTTCACCTCCTCCTGTTGGTATTTTTCCAGCCCTGCCTGTCCAGCATGCGTCCCTTTGTTTATTTGTCCCTGATGGGCTGCTGAGCAGTGACCTGCTGTGACAGTGTCCTGTGTGTGCCATAGAACCGTTCTGCACGATTGTAAGGGAAGGCTAGACCCCCGGCCTCCCATCACGCCATCCAGCCCCTCTGGGAGAACCTCACTGGCTTTGAAATCTCCGTTTCTGCCCTAAGGCTCAGTCTCTGCCTTTTTACTTTGGCCTTTGTTTTTAAATTATCGGAGAAACATGAAGACTATGCCTTTTGTGAAAAAGGACAGTAAATTTCTTCAATGTCCATCTAAAGACATTGATTGTGTTTTTTATCACAAGAGGTCAGAGTTGAGAAAGGCAAACATGAGAGATACTGGCTTGAAATCTGAGCCTGTCCTGGGGAAGGGACGGCCTTTGGAAGCAAGAGCCTGGTTCTTTTCATTGCCAACTTCCCAGGGATAATACGTGCTCTGACACGGAACGCCAATGGCTTTCATCTTGTTGCTAACTCCGGGTGTGGCTGCTTGGCGTTCTGGGTTGAGCGGGGATTCCGGGGTTTCTTCTGGGTTCAGCAGGAAGCATTGCTGTTATTGATTAGCAATGCCTGCTGTGGCCGTGGGCAAGGGAAGTGGTGGCAAGTATGCTAAGAATCTACCATTCATGCTGGTGGAGCAGTGGACACTGCTTGAGAAAGTCCCAAAGCCAAGATGGCAGTGTCGTACATGAGACCGAGAAAGGGAGAGTTCGTCATCCTGTTATGAAGTCCCCACTGCTCCCTTCTGTCTGGTAAAAGAAACGTGCTCCGGAGGAATATCTAAAGCCCACTGTGCAAAGCAAAATGAAACTTTGCTCTCAGGTTTGGCAGATACCAGAAATAAGGCCCGGTTTTTGTGAGTGCGTCTTTTGAAAAATTAACGTTCACTCTATTGTCTGATTCAAAAAGCCCATGTTTCTTGCCTGAGTTGGGGAGTAACAGCTGCTGTCGTGGACACTGTATTTTTCTAAAAGTCACCCCCCACCTCCATTTCTCCAACATTGGGGGACCAGCCTTGGCTTGATTTCTTTTTTTTTCCCCCCCCTTCCCCTTAGTTGGTGGTTGGGGTTGAACTCTGTCAAGCACCAAACTTCAGCCTGACTTGTCTAATCCGGTCAAGATGATTCCATTTCCTTCTATAGGGACTGGTTCAGGTGACCATGGCTTGAGCCAACGAGGTGCGGTGATTGGACTTGGTTCAGGAAATGGGCACACGATGTAGTTCTGGCCACGGAGACGTGGTTGGAGGTTTGCTGGGACTTTGGAGGGAGACGGTGCCTTGGTTGTGGGTGTCTGGGGGTCTCCCTTCTTCTGGGCCGTGTGCTGTGAGGGTGGAAAGGCTGGACCTTTTCACCACTTGAGGGAGAAAGCCTTAGGGAGAGGCTTATGCTACAGCTTGGAATGGAGTGGGGAGGTGAGGGAATTGGGTCTTATAACGTCAGTGGGCCGCTGCAGGAACTTGCCCTTGAAGCCCGATTTTCCACTTAAGTGGGCCAGTGAATCCCCTTTGCTGTTTATGCCAGTTTGTGTGGCATTTTCTGCTTCTTGCTACAGAAGGCCTGGACTTTCAGGACAGCTGGTGTCCCTGGGCCTTCATAAATGCTGCTAACTTCCCTTCGCCATGTGATGGCCCTTAGACTTTGCCGTCCACTAGTCACCAGGGGAACTTGACAAGTACCATTGCAGCTGGAAGGCAGTACTGTTCCCCAGTGAGAATCATTGCGGCCGTTCTTGTCCCAATGTTTTCCTTTTCAGCACCATTTGCAAATGCATCATCAGAATTTTGTATTCAAGGGCCTTCCGGTCCCTTTTTGGTGGCTTCACTCTGGAATCTGTGGCCAGGGCTGGAACCCTGACCGCACTGAATGACCCACTGAGCTCCTGCTCCGTGTCGTCTCCTTGGGCACGAAGCTTCCTGCCCCAGCTTGCTGGCTCTCTCACTTGGCTGAGTCTCGTCAGCTGACTGAGTTGTGCCCTTCGTCATTCTCTAGCACGTCCTTGTCAGCGGCTGGCAGGTCCTAATGACTTATCCCATTGCGGCCAAGGAGCGCTGAGTGCATGGGGAGGGACCGGGAAGCGGACACGACCCCCATGTCAGCTCAGGAGACAGGTGGCTTAGGAGGACCTGCTTTCCTGAAGTCGAAAGCTACCGGAATCCAGCGAAGGACGCGTGGCTAGTTAGTACTCGTTTGTGGACTCGCTCATCAGACATCTAGTCTGTGTTACACGTAGCCAGTCAGAGAGGAACAAGATGCAGCGGACTCTGACCTCTAGCTGCTGGCTCATCCCTCTAGGAGGGATGATGTATAAACAGAGATTGTGACCTTTGGCTGACAATTCCTTATGCTCCGGCTGAGTCGGCCACGTGAGAAGGAGGTGCAGTGTCACGGGGTGGGCCGGCCGTGGCGTTGAACGCTGCTTCTGCAGGCCAGGCCCGAGGGTTAGGTGAGTGGGGCGGGAGCACCTCGGCTGCAGACTTCAGGGAGGCACTTACTCTGAGGGTCACGCAAGTGCTTCTGCCACTTCCAGCGGTGTGATTTCAGATGGTCATTTTATCCCTGTGCTTCTCATCTAGAAAACTGGGATAATAATAGTCTCTCCCTCATAGGTCCTGTGCAAGAGCTGAGGCATGAAAAGTGCTAAGCACAGTGAGTGTCCTGGTAAGTACTTAGTAAAAGCCAGCCACAATGGCGATTATTACTGGTTTTGTGGAAGTAAATTATTCCTCCATTCAAGGCTGTAAAGAGTCATTTTCTGGAGTTCATCTGGCCTGCTGTTGCTCAGACGTAACTAACTTTCTAACAAAGAAATCTCTGGGTTGAAGAGCTAAATGCCTTGCTTAGTCTCTGCTATACATTACAGTCACCAGGGGAGCTTTTAAAACTCTGTCCAGGCCGCCCTCCCAACCAATGAAGTCGGTATCTGTGGCGGTGAGAGCCTCGCCGCTCAGGTAGTTCCATTGTGCAGCCGAGGTTGACAAGTGGTGGTTCAGAGCAGGGCCTCATGCACCCGGGGGATCATGGTAGACTTCGGGCTCGGTTTCAGCAGGTCTGGGGGGTGCCTGGTAGGTATTTCTGACCAGCTCCCGGGTGATGCTGATGCTGCTGGTTCCTAGACCCCACCTGGAGTCGCAAGGGCTCAAGCAGTGTGCTGGTAATGATCTGAAAGGGCATTCAATTATCTGGGATCCCCAGGCCTCGGAGGTGAAGGCACCTGCGATTTTTATGTCAGGACCGAGTTGAGAGTTAGTTTCTTTTTGTTGGTTTGTTTGAAAAATACTAAGTATGCTATGACCCACTGTAAGAGCTAGTACTATTATAATAGCATTTGTAATTTTTGCTTTCGATTTTATTTTTAAGTGAGCTATACACAGCACGTCAGCTTGCTCTGGGTGGACTTTAGGGGATCTGCATGTGAGCTTTTCACATGAGCCTATAGTCCAGCAACTTGTCACCCGACACCAAGCTGACTGCTTTCAAGAGAAGGGGCGTGCAGTGGGGCTCTCCGACAGAAGTTTGCATGACTAGCCAGCTTGAGATTTCTTGACGAAGCTCTTGTTTCCAAGCTTTAAACAATTAAGTTGTAAAAACAACATAACCCGAAGTGGAGAAAAGAGCCCCAAATTGCACAACCCTAGCATGACAATTATTTCCACTCTTAGTTCATTTTCTTTCCGTAGTTACACCACCACGCGTGTGTACGTGCAATCTTTATTTTCTTTATTTTTTTTTTTAACATTTTCTTGTATTTCTATGTAGATTTCAAATTATGTCTAAATAGAAATCCCCCCCACACCCCTCTCCTCGCCAGGGAAGGACAGAAAAGTTTGAATAAGGAAATCACCTGGATACAATTACTTTTAATGTGTTTTATTTATTATTTGTGAGGCATTTTATCCCAGTTTATGTGTATATTCATTTTACATGATTTATATCTTTCTGCATCTATAAGTTGATGGCCCGCTTTGAAGAGCAGTTAATCTCACATCATAAACGTTTTCTCTTGTCATCCACTTGTATGGATGTCACCTCGGCCGTGTGGAATTCTGTGTTCGGATATGTCCTTGTTTCTCACACCATTTTCTTAAACATTCCTCCCCACTCCTCCCCTCCCCCACTTTTAGCAGCAGTATTTCCATGAACATATCTTTTTAGTAAAGCTCTTCTTTTGTTTATTTGGTTTTTTAAAATAAATCATTTTCTGAATCTAGATTCCTAGAAGTGGAGTTCCCGTGTTAGACGGAACGAGGGTCTGTAAAAGCCCTTGATTCAAACTGCCCAAATCCTTGCCAAGAAAGCGGTCTAACTCGATACCTCCGCAGCGGTCTGTGGAGAACCTGCCTTGGTGTCATTTTTAATGGCCGTATAGCACACCACAGCTTATGGCGTGGTTTCCACGCGGGTTAGTGTTTGGGTTGCTTCTGGTTTTGGAGATTGTAGACAAGGGCTGAGATGCTCCCCTAGTGTCTGTAGGTCGTTTTCCCTCTGTCAGATTCATTCCTCAGTGTTCCCAGGAATGGGATCACAGGGCAAAGGACATGCGTGTTTTAGTGGCACAAGTTATGGGCTGTTCTGGCCCGAGGGTGAGGCTGGAGGACCCGCCCCCTAGAGCTTGAGCCGGTTCCATCATCGTCCTGCTTTTTGTGACCTTGGCATGAATGATTTCGCAGCTGATTTTTCTTTTGGGAGTAGAGATGTGGGAATTCACACAGGTAGGAGAATGGAAATGCCAAACGTGTTACCGTCTGAACTTAAAATTATGGAAGCACCTCCTCAAACACCACGGACAGTGGAGAGTCATATCAGTTCCTTCACAAGCCTTCCAGAATTCTGTGACCAGTGGAAGTTGCCTAGATGTTTGTCCCTATGAAAATGGTGGGCAGGAACAGATAGGGCCTCGTGGCGTCTCTTACAGTGAGGCACACAAGCGAGAAAACCACGCGCTTGTTTATTTTCTCGAATGCTTCCAGAATCCAATCGAAGACTCAGGTTTTGTTGACGAACTAAAATTTTTAGGGAGTAAGCAGCAGAGTATATTTGTACGAACATCTGCATTTGGAAGCACGTGCCCACGTTGAGTGGTTAAGCATCAGAGCCATTAGTAGTTGGTGCCAGATGTTCTCCCCAAAATGTGCACCAAACACGGACTTCGGCGGTTCATCAAGTTGCGAAAAATAGGCAGCTGCTCAGGGAAGAGGGAGAGGAGGCTGCGTCTGAAACGTTCCTGTAGCCCATCACTTCCCCCATCAAAGCACGGAAACGGGAGGAGATAAAAAAATCATCAAAACCAATAACTGATAGAACCCTCATTAAAAGGTGGCGATAATTACCCACGGGGGAGGGAAATGCGCTTACCAGTCATTAAAGCTCCGTTTGCTGTCTTTTTAAATGAGAGGCAGGTAGAGAAGTCTGGAGGAGTAAATAAGAAGAAAAGAATTTTGAGGGATGACAGAAGTCCAGGAAGGAGAAAAGTTGGGAGAGAGATGGTGCTCCTAAGTGCATGTCAGGGTTTGTGTCACTTGAGAGAAACGGTGGAAAGTGACAGCTGGTCCCAGCTGATCCCAGCGCCGGAGCCTGTTGTTTCATTGAACGCCCTGGCTTCCCCTCTTTGCCTTGGGAGAGGCAAACTTTGTAACCTGGTTATTTGTAGAAAATAATTTTTCACATCTTCCCTTTCTGGCATGGTTCACAAGGTGGCAATTTCCATGTCACTGAACATGAAGCCCGGGTCTTAAATATAGCCAGCTGTGAATACCCTGCAGGCGTGACAGTGGCAGTGACATCACTGCCAAGTAACTTCTTGTTATTTTGGAGCTGGGGAGGGACCAACAGGAAACTCAGTGGAGGGGAGATATTCTTGGCAGCTGCAGTAATGCGGTTTAAAGTGAGACCACGGTCCAGTCTAGTGATTCTGGAAGTTGCCAGAGTTTTTGTTCACTGAGCAAACACAAGGTCACCGAGTTCGTCCTGGGTGCCAAACCCCCACAATGCACAGGTGTGTGAGACGCTCAACCTACTGTCCCACGGCACCAACTGCCAAACAGTAATCACATAAACGTTTTATTTTCAGCAGCGGAAATGTTTCTTCAAATACAGTCTTACTGGGAAGCTCCAAGTGTAACCTTACTGAGAGCTGAGCTGCGCAGTTTGAAGCAGAAAGTGGGGCTCCAGGAACCCCGCCCTGAGCTACAGAGCCCCCTGTTCTGAGCTACAGAACCACCCGGAAACGGCAATTTACAAATGTCTGTCTAGGGTGGAAGTGGTTTTCCTCTGAGTCCAGTTCTCTCTCGCTTCTGGTAGCGGGGAGTGAGGGGATGTTACGGCTGAACTCAATCCACAGAGAGTCTCCTCCACGTTTCTTCTCCATCTTGGGAGGCTGTTTCCTTTCCCAAGTTGGTTTTACTGGGAATGAAGTGAACTGCCTCCTATTAGATCTTGTATTTCTTCGCATTCACTCGTTTGTTTGTCAGATTTCACAGTGCGATCTCTCTCCTTCCCTGCATTATCAGTCTCCCCTGTTTTTCTCTACTTCTTTTTTTCATAGCGTCTGTCATCTTCTGATACGTTACTTACTATGTTCACTATTGCTTCCTTTTTCTCTTATGGTGGAAGCCTCCTGAGGGCAGGGGCGTTTGTCTGTGTTCGCTGGTAAATCTTATCTCAGAGGGCCTGCACACGGCCTGGTAGCGATAGAACTGAGACATTTGTTGAATGAACGAATGAGTATTTGTCAGTTACTTGTCCGTTGTTGCTCTGCTGTGTTTGACTTACGTTTCTAGGGTCCTTTCATGGTGTAAGATGCCTGCGGGCGCCTCAGCCATCACAGCTGCGTTCTGGGCAGCAGGAAGGATGAAGCAGGGGAGGCACAAAGCGTGTGTGCCTGTTCCTTTTAGGGAGGTTGCCGGCAAGTCCTGAGGACAGAGTCTCTTACAGCTCAGTGGCCTCAGCTTACTCTGCCAGGGATGCGCCTTTTGGTTTTTTTTTTCTTTGGTTTTTAAATTTTTTATTGGGGAATATTGGGGAACAGTGTGTTTCTCCAGGGCCCATCAGCTCCAAGTCGTCCTTCGGTCTAGTTGTGGAGGGTGCAGCTCAGCTCCAAGTCCAGTTGCCGTTTTCAAGCTTTAGTTGTAGGGGGCGCAGCCCACCATCCCATGCGGGAATTGAACCGGCAACCTTGCTGTTGAGAGCTGGTGCTCTAACCAACTGAACCATCTGGCCGCCCCTCCAGTAGCTCAGCTCTTGCTCGTCTTCACTCTAGTTGTGGAGGGCGCAGCTCACTGGCCCATGTGGTAATCGAACCGGCAACCCTGTTGTTCAGAGCTCACGCTCTAACCAACTGAGCCATCCAGCTGCCGTCACACCTTTTGTTTTTTGAGTAGGGCACATTGTCACCCCAAATAAAACAGAAGAAGGGGAGATCAGGTATTGTGGAGGGCGAGCAGTGGTCCACGCTCCATGCCTTGCACATAGGAGACTCTCATTAGAAAAGCTCACTTCTTTTGTTAGCGGGAGTGACCACATAGCTGACGGTCTCTTCTGTGGTCGTCGCTGTGTCAGATCGCCCCTGGCGTGATTAACAGAATGGCTTTTGAGTCAGAAAGACTTTGGCTCAAATCCCTGTGTGAAGCACTGGCTACGAGCTGTGTGGACTTGGGCAAGTGTCTTGACATCTGTGAATCTTAATTTTTAAAAATCGATAAAATGGGGATAATATAGGCCCTCCTCATGGATGAGGGTAAAGGTAAAATGCCTGAGGCGTAGGAAGTGAATAAACGGGGGCTGTTATGTCATCCCGTGATCTTTGTCACTGTCAGTCATGTCATTTGTAGGTACCAGGGATGCAAAGATGACAAAGACGTGTGTTCTAGAAGCTCCCAGGAGGGCGTTCCAGGCAGAGAGAACAGCTTGTGCAAAGGGAGAGGCAGGAGCCAGGATAAGTGTTAGGGAAGCGGCAGGTAGCTCCTGATGGGGTCCAGGGTGTGTTTGGGAGAATGACTAGGAAGGTTCTGGAAGAGTGATGTGGGGACAGATTCCAAAGGCTCCAGTGAGGAGTTTGGCCCTGGTCTGTGGACGCTGGGGAGCGAGCAAAGGCCTTTAAGGAGGAGGGTGACCGATCAGGTCTGATCCGTGGGCATTTCCCTCTGTCAGGCTTTTGGAGAACTGGATGGGAGGGGGCGAGTCTGGGCTTGGAGGTGCTTTGAGATTCAGGGAAGACATGGTTAGAATTACACCTAAGCAGGGCCAGCGATTCCAGAGAGAGGATGTGGTGGGTGAGACAGCGGGTGGACTCAGCAGTGGTAAGTGCAGTGCTAGTTGTTCCATTCTTGGATTAGAGTCCGTCTTCCCACTGGCACCAGTATTTTCACTGAGGACGTTCACTGTTCCTGAGCCTGTGCATCCGTGGTTGCCCTGAAGCCCTTATGTGGCAGGTCTTTTGAAGAGTGAGGCAACGGACCATGAAAACACATGCCCTGTGGCAGGTGTCATCACCAGGAATGTCAGCCAACGAGCTAATCGTTGCCCAGGGCTGACATCCTGAGAGCGTGTGTTGACACCGCGTCCCTTTGCAATCACCACGGTCAGGGCGTCAGCAGGTCCCAAGTCCACAAGGCGGACGTTGTCCCGGGGTCACCAGTGGGGTTACAGCTTGTGATTGTGTTTCACTTGTGCGGGTTGGGGCTCTTGTGACTCCTTGAAAGTGGAAATTGCTCAGCTGGGCAAGAGGTCCAGTCATTTAGCGGATAGACGCCCACGGGAATGGACGTTGTGAGGCGGGGTTTCCTCCCAGGTTTATTGCTAATAAGGATATGACCTTGGCTTTCAGAGGACCGTAACCAGGCCAGAATGGCTTCCCCTCTGCCACACGGCCATACAGTGAAGCTTTTAATATCTGTTTGCTTTTGTTTCTTATTTAACCTTTTTTAAAAAAATGACATTTGTCACCCCAATAAATTTAAAAAATAAATTGAAAGAAAGAAAGAAAGAACAACAACTTGACTTGGAAAAAAAGTCCTGGAAGTACACACTATTCCCCAATAAAGTCCTGTTAAAAACAAAAAAAAAACAAAAAAACAACTGACATTTTCCAAATACACACAAAAGTAGACAGACTATGTGGTATAACAAACCCCACGTACCCGTCACCCAGCCTTGGCCGTGATTAACATTTTATTACTCTTGTCGCACCCATCCCTTCCCATTCACTTTGTTTTTTTGCTGGAGTCCTTCCAAGCAAATCCTAGATATTATATCGTCTGTAAATACTGGTTGTATATGAATCTCTACCAGATAAGAACAACCACACGCTACAGTATCAGCACAATTAATATTATTAGCAATAATCCCTTGGTCCGCTAGTTTCTAGATTCAAAGGTCCTTGGTTGTCTCAAACATAAACAGTGGTTTTGTCGGAATCAATTCTGATTGCAGTTCATGAAGGTGTAAATCGGCTCATGTCAGTCTCATGCTTAAAACCCTCTGTTGACCCAGAAAGCAAATCCTCACCCTTTGCGTGGCCTGTAAGGCCCGTGCCATCTGCTCTGTGCCCACCTGCTTCCCGCCGAGCATCTCTGCTGTTTCTTCTGCCCATTACACCGGCCCCAGGGCTTTGCGTGGCTGCTCCCTCTGCTCATCTATGAAGGGAGGGCAGGCTTCCCGCCACTGCCCCAGTCATCTTCTCTCTCCCTGTTCTGGTTATAAACTTCCTCGTGCTACCAGTTTTGGTACATTTGTGTTTTGGTTTGATGTGGACTCTTCCACGCATGGATGCCAGTCATTGCGGGCCTGGGCCAGGCCTGCTTGGCCACTGCCGTTGCCCCAGGGCCTGGCACACGCAGCAGCTGCTCAGTGGGTACGTGTAGAGCACAGCCACTCTCCGGGGTGAGGCCTGGAAGCCTGGAACACTCACCTCTTTGGGGAGAAGTCCTCACAAAGGGCGTTGCTCTTCCCTTTTCTCTTTTTCTTTCTGTAATTGTGCTGTTGGCACAAGCGGTTCAGGCTCTCAGAAGAAGCCATGCCAGTGGCAGTGATTATTTACATTATTATGGCATCATTATTTGCTGTGGGCACTGCATCGTGGAACCCTTGGTTCCTATAATTCTTTTAAGAGGAGGTCCCAAACCTGCGTTTGAAGTTTCCCCTTCCACATCCAGGATGGGAAGCTGGTTTACAGGTGGGGATACCAGGGCCCTCCCAGTGGTCATTTCAAGGTTGTGCCCCAGATGGCAGCTGGATGGAGCAGAGACGGTGTGGGGAGGTGCATTGCACCCCAGGTTCCAGAGTAGGGCTGCTGGGAAACAGCGTATCCCCGAGCGCCTCACTTGCCTCCTCTGACCCTCACGTTGCTCATGCGTGAAGTGGGGTGAACTGACGTTTCCACACCAGCGGCAGCAAGGCCTTCCCAGGCTCTCTGTGTGCCCTGCACAGAGACACAATTTGTATTAGCAGCGACCTAATGGGGGGCTGTGTCAGGCCAAGAGGGGAACACAGCACGCGCCCCACGGGACCTGGAACAGATGCTGCCCCGTACTTATGGCAGCACGTGTTTTAATAGCCATCCTTTTTCTCTTTTCAGAAGGGTCTCTGTGCGCCGGGCATTCTGCTGTCCGACATGCATCAATGCGGTTAATCCCCGCAGTGGCCACTGCGCTGGCTCTGTGATTTTCTCAGTGTACAGGATCATGGCAGGTTTAGCAGCTTGCCTGAGGTCACACACAGTGGCCGGCCTGTGGCTTGAGCCTCTGTCTGCCACTTGACTCTGTTTTTAAGTCCCACTGACATCCACTCTTCACGGTCCTCAGGATGGCCTTTGTCCTGCGTGATTGTCACAGGCTGCCCCTGTTGTCATGTGTATGACTTTAGTGGGGTATTGTTTGGTTTTTGTTTTGTCCGAGGCCTGGCTGTTTTCAGTCAAGGATACTCATAGTTTACAAAGGGCTACATCCTTCCTCTATGCTGTAAGGAGGGGCATTTTCTCTTTCAAAATATCATCTGAGTCAGAATCTTCCCTCTCGTTCCCCCTCAGTCTCTCGGCCAGTCTCACACCAGGTCACAACGCTGGCCCAAAGCTCCCGCTCTGTCCTCACTGCTTTCCTCTCCCTGAACTGTTATGGTGAACTTCTGAACGCGGCTTTCTCAGAATGTTTTATGTAGCAAGACACTGTGACAGGAAGACAAATTGTTGAGCTTTAAATTGAAGAAAACCAGAAGGCAATTTGTCTGATGGGTTCCAGTTCTGTTATTCTACCTCCTTCGAGTTTGAATTATGGAGATGGTTGCCTTTCG
The DNA here is from genome assembly GCF_057876585.1 of Rhinolophus sinicus. NCBI lineage: Eukaryota > Metazoa > Chordata > Mammalia > Chiroptera > Rhinolophidae > Rhinolophus > Rhinolophus sinicus. Next base: position 7,291,973 of record NC_142510.1, on the reverse strand, counting down.
CTTTGAAGGTTAAACTGCTGGGAGGTGTTTTATCGGGGAATGTTCTATTAAAGCATTAAGAACAATTAGATATAAAGTCCTTTTTGATTTTTACAGATTTTGACATACAAGGAAATGGAAGTTTGGCTCTCTCTCTTTTGCTCGTCCTTAAAAGAATTCTAGAATCACTGGAATAAATGGGCTTTAAGGGGAATTTGGCAGTAGGCTTACTGTAACTGCTCAGAGAGGGAAAAAAGCGTATTTACTGTTAGAGATGGAAACTTATCAGAGCCCGGCTCTGAGCAGTCACAGAGGATCTGGAAAATGCCAGCCATGTCCTTGGCTAAGCTTTGGCTTCAGGTGTCCTGGGTGAAACTTTTCTCCCTAAAGATGATGCTGACGTTTCATCAGTTGTGTTGGTGAGACTCAGGGCCCCGCGGGCCACCTCTCCGTGGGGACACTTGGAATGTTAATCAGAGGAGGTGACGTCAGCAGTAGGAGGACAGAAATCCCCACTGATTGGGAGAACTCACCCCTCGTGCCCACTGGGCTCATTGCCCCTAAGGAACAGCTGAGGGAGGGGTGAAAGCACAGGGCCGGTGGTTTGCTGCTACTTCTGCATCCCGTGCTCATGGCAGCCATCGTCCGTCAATCCCTGCACTCTTGCTGGAGCCCCAGCATCTTGTTAGTCCCCGGTCCAGGGAGTCACTTTTGAGCAGAGTTGGGTTTTCGGTGAAAATCTCTTCTTTACCTTTCCATTCTCTCTGAACCCTAAGAAAGGCCTTTTCCAGAAGGAGTAGACAAGCCAAACTTCTCAAACATGGTTCTAAGGCTACGTGGAGACGGTGATCTTCAGCACAGCCAGGAGAAGGGCAGAGACCCGAGTGGGGGGCAGGCGTGGCAGTGATGTGTCCCCCACCGACCAGGTCGCCAGTTCTGTCGCGAAGAACTGCCTCTCCCTCTCTCCCTCACTGTATTTGCACTGCAGGTGGCCATCGTAGGGACAAAGGGCAAATTTTCACATGAAGAAACTCTTGCCTGGGTGGAGAATGCTGGGCCCTCACTTGGTTTGGACTCACGATTTGTTTGAGCCACAGAGTCCGCTTCCTGGGTTACACAGCAGAGGGCTTATGTGCTCTGCTGACCAGCCCACCAACTCTGGGAGGTCACAGGCAGAAGAATGGCCTTAAATGAAACATTGAAGAAGAGCGTGGTGCTTGCACAGTCCATGAGAATTGGCAAATTTATAGAGACAGAAAGTAGATGCCTGGTTGTTGGGGGGCTGGGGCTGGGGTGGGGGCCGTTGGGAATGACTGCTAATGGATACAGCGTTTCTTTCTGGGTGAGAAAATGTTCTGGGGTGGTGGTGGTGGTTGGGAATGTACTAAAAATTGCTGAATTACACACTTTTAAAGAGTGACTTGTGAATGATATCTCCATGAAAGATGGAAAAAATGCGTGGGGATTTTAAGCAAAATAAAATCCAATTGTAATAACAGCTACCATGCATTGAGCACTTAAAGAGTAACTTGGTGTGGTTACCAAGTGTTAGTGTCCTGTTTCCGCATTTCTTGTTCTTTCATTAGAATCTCAAAGTGGGGAAGACAGTGGGTTTTCTCTTCTGGGTCAGAAGTAGTAGCAACTCAGTTGCTTTCCTTTCTGACCTTGTGCTTGGAGCACGTGTGATTTTGAGATATGCAGACAATCCTTTTTTTTGCTTTCCTAATTCTTCTCAGGAATCCTGACATTTTATAAGTGGTTCAAGCACACATCTGATTACGTTTTTGACAGAGAGACAGTAACAGTAATTTGATCCTTTATTTGCATAGTGCTTCTTTTCCCCAAAGAGTCGGCATATCTGGTACCTCAGAGCATTGTCTGAGGTTGTATTATTAACCCCACTGACGGCCCTTGCAGCCACATCTGACCTTTAGGTTTACAAGGAATGCCATACAGACTGTGTTTTCCCTCAGGATTTACTCTCCACTCTCCTATCCCTTGTTCTGCACCCCAGAAAATGCAGCTGATGAACTCTGTCTCTGGGCTTCCCTGCCCCACTTCTGGTGGCACTTGGCCTGTTTGGTCAATGGAAGGCGTGGCTGGAGGAAGGCAAGGGCAGGACATTTATTCCTCCAGCGCCCTGCCAGGCCTCGGGTTGGCGGTGGCTGTGTCCTGTCCTGGAGGCTGCAGCCCCTTACGTGCCCGCCTGTGTCACGCTGCGTTCCAGTAACCACCACCTCCCTTCCCCCTTTGTTCTTGGAGGACTGTGGGGTGATGGCTTCCCACCGCTGGCAGCCCCTGAGTCCATTACCATCCCTTGTTAGTTTCTCTTCACCTTCCCCGCTATAAAGTCTCTTCATGAAAAACACAATGGTCTCCCCCTGTGTGCCATCTGTTGTCTGTTGGGCTGTGACTGGGCTTCACCTAGCTTCATGGCTTTGCACTTGATTGTTACCCTTCTGGAATGTTCTTTCCTCAGATCTTGGCATGGTTGGCTCCTTCTCAGGATACCCAGGCTCAGTGCAGATGTCACCACCTCAGAGGGGCCTCGTCTGTCTACCTACTCCTGTCCTAGGACCCTGACATGTTTTCTTTGTGGCACTCTGACCCCTGAAATCAGCTTTTACTTGGTTGGCCTGCTGGTCTGTCCAGGGGTCTCCACCCTCCTGGTAGCCCAGAGGTTAGCAAACATTTTCTGTAAAGGGCCAGAAAGTAAATATTTGTGGTGTAGCGGGCTATATGGTCTCTGATGCTACCATTGCAACCTACCACTGTAGCAAGAAAGCAGCCGCAGAGAATAAGTAAATGAATGGGCATGACTGTGTTCCAATAAAACTTTATGTACAAAAACAAGTAGAGCAGGAATTTGTGGTAGGTAAATTATATCTCAATAAAGCATTTAAAGAATGACAAAAGTAGGTGGCACGATGGAGTTGGCCTATGGGCTGTAGTTTGAGACCCCGAACTAGACGGGAAACTCTTGAGCACTGGAGCTTGTTTGTCTTGTTCACGTTAGGCCCCTGCTCTCTCAATGGGGCCTGTTCCATAGGAGGCGCGTAGTAAATGTTCCCTGAATGCAGATGCTTCCTGAACGCCTGCCCCGTGCAGGTCAGTGTGCTGCACAGTGGCAACGATGGTAAAATACGACGAAACCCTTGCCCGCAGGGTTCAGTCCGGGCCGGGGGCCGCTCCCTGCCCTGGCACGCGGTGTGGGGAATGGATGCTCGCCGATGCAGGTGCCGCTTCTGGATGGCTGGAGGCCGGTGGTAGTGCCTGGTGCAGGGCTCAGGCAGGAGTGGGTGGGGAGCAGATGTGTTCAGATTTGGACATTCGGGTGGGGTAGAGAGAGGGATGGTAACAAGGAAATGAAAAATCAGATTTCACATAGTGTAAGTACCGAGAAGACAGTGAAAGATGGTTGATGGGCAGCGGGCAGGGACATGTGGGGAGGAACAGCTGCTTTCCTAGGGAGGACGGCCTTCCGGTGGGGCTGGGCACAGAGGAGCAGGGAGGCTGGGCAGATGCTCCAGGTGGACGGAAGGGCATACGCAAAGGCCCTGACGTGAGAAGGAGCGTGAGGTGTGTAAGAACGTCAAGAAGGCTAGTGTGACCGGAGCAGAATGCGTGAAGGGGAGTGAGGTTCACAAGTAGGCTGAGGAGGCCACCGTAAGGAGTTTGGGAAACAGTTTCCAGTTAACGGAGATTTCTGGTTAACAGTTACGCCAGTTGAAGAAAACCTGTGCAATAGTGAATTAGTAGGTCCTCGGGGCCTGTGAGATGTACCTGGGATTCCTTGATTATATAGATGTGAGGCTTTAGCTGCTCCATTTTTCCTTCGGCCCAGCGTTACAACTTTGGGATTTTTAGTACTGTTTACGAGTGTGTTCCTTTTTGGTTGATAATATATTTTTTTAACTTCTCACTTGGAAATGGGCTGGCACTTGAAAGCAGTACGAGCGGTCTGATCATTTGGCTTGTTTTTCATCATGGGACTGTCTTATTTTGGGCAGTGAAATTCATATGGAGTGTGTTTATTCCTGCTTCTTTGACTCACTTCTCCCACGGCTGTTCTTGAGTTTGCATCACGGCCATATGAATGAATCAAGCATTTGTCGTGTTCAGTCTTTTGAGGGACAGATAAGGAACACTTATCAGAACTTTGCGAGAGACAGTAACTTCTCATTAAGTGGAAAACAGCTGGTTTCACACAGAAATGAGGATGAATGTAGTGGGCCCATGGTTTTGCCTTGCTGTCATCGTCACTCAGTCTTGCAAACATGCTTTTTCGAGGTAATCGACCTGAAGCATAGAGTCGCTTGAGTGACACCCCATCTGCAAACACCTTTGTCTTTACGACACTCTGCTTTCTAGTCATTTGGTGGCACATATGTGACTTGTAAGCCATTCATCGATTTAGTGGCGTGAGAAGATAGATAACGCGCCGTCATTTTTTGGTTTCAGGTCAACTCACTGATGCCTAAGGAAAGGGAAGAGTGATATATGCAGTCAAAATTGTCGAGCCTTCAGGTTCTGAGTGCTGACTCAGCGAAACAGTTTTTCTCAGCCTACTTTTCTAGGTCGATTTTTATCCTTGAAATATTCAACATAAGCTTTGATTGCCTTTTGGAAGGAGGGCAGCGTCTTCCGAAGCACTAGTGCGACCGACTGCTCTGTACACAAGGATGCTCTGATACCAAGGACGCCGGAAGGCGCCTTCTTGTGTGGGACGCTTCGTGGGATTTCTTCCTAGAAATGATGCTTGGAAGTGAAGAGCAGAGGAATTTCTCCTGGCCAAAAGGGTAGAGAGCCTAACTTTTCGGCATAATACAGCATGGGGGTGAAATTCATGTTTCTCTAATGATGGTTGTAGGAAGTTACTTTTCACATCAGCCTCTGTCTCCTGTGTCCCCAACTCGTGGCGTGTCAGGGATTTAGTTTTACTTCTCAGCTGTGCTCTTTACCAGCTGTGTGCCTTCAGGCAAGTCTTTTGGCCTCTCTGGGCCTCCGTTTCCCATGAACCCCAGTCTTTCTGTGTGTGAGGGTCGAATGAGAACCCTGACTTGCTAAACAAGTGGCATTGTTCTGGGCACATGTTGTTTGTTTTGTTTTTCTAAATTACACCAGAAACGTTGAGTCCATATTCTGGCAGAATTACTCTCTCTGATTCAGAGGGTTGTTTTGGTGGTGTTTTTCCTGCTTAACAACGTGAAGGGCTGTATAAGCACGAAGTGCCAATTGGGACCCGAAGTGACTCTCGTGTTGTCTGGCTTTGCTCAGGAAATGCAGGCTCTGTGTGTTTTCTAAAGAAATAAACTGAACATGGCAGCTCTTCTTGGCAATTTTAGGGGGAGAGCATAGAAGAAAAGAGAGGGGCAGGGCTGGAGGGGAAGCAGGGAGACAGGCCGGAGGGTGTCACGGGGGCTGTGTGGGGCTGAGAGCTGTCATTTCCCTGGTGTCGTGGTCAACCCTCCAGCACCTGTGTCCCCGGGTCCTGAAAGAGGAAGAGGGGGACCGATGCGTGCGGAGCTGGGATTGAACCCCCACTCGCCGTTTCCTAGGGGTGTCGTCTTGGTCAGCATCCTTCACTCCCCTGAGTCTCGGCGTCCTCATCTATAAAATGGTTCCCGGTTCCCTAATATTAGCCTCCTCATAGGGTGGTTGTAAGGATGAAATTAAATAACCCGGACAAAGTGCTTACATTCAGGGCTCAAAGCGTTATCGTTGTCATTAATGTGGTATGATGCATGAATTTGATTTTTATAACCCTTTGAGATAGGAAGGACAGACGGTCTTGCACTTCTCACTTGAAGGGGAATGGACACTGACATTCAAAGATATGACAGTGACTTGTGTCAGGTAGCAAGTGGCACAGAGGTCAGCAAACCTTTTCTGTACAGGACTAGGTGGCCTTCTGGGCCATGTGGTCTCTGCTACAACTACTCAGCTCTGCCATTGTGGTGTGAAAGCAGCCACAGAGGACATCGTCTAATGATTGCGGCTGTGTATCAATACAACTTTATTCACAAGAACAGGTGGCGGCTGGACTTGGTCTGTGGGCAGTTTGGTGAGCTCTGGTGTAGCTGGTAAGTGGTCAGGTGCTGAGGTAGGTCTTGCATCCGGGTCTTCTGACTCCAAATTCCAGCCCTGTCCTGTCCCACTGTGGCGTGCAGCTTCCCCTACGTGCATGTCAGGAGATGCTTCTCTGCCAACCGGCAGCCAAACCCCTGCTTCTGGAGCTGATTAGAACCTGTGGGGAAGGGAAGGCTTCATCTCCCAACTTGGGAGATGCCTGCGGAGATGTTTCCTCTCTTACGTCTTCTGCTGCCACCCCTCTGCTGCTTGGTGGCAGTTAAGCAAAAATGACTCTGATTAGCTCAAAGTCTCCATCTGGAATGGCAGGCTCCTGCTAGTGCCCATCTTAGACTAACTGCGCCATCGCTAAGCACAGCAGCCACCTGCTGGGAGGTAGCTGGGCACCTGCCCTGTGCTCCTGAGCTGCTGGAATAACCAGCAGTGTGGGAGGGATGAAGGAGTGAAACATCAAGAGAGCAGGTGGCCCTCAGTTACCTCGTAACCACCGTGACTGCTGAAAGGAAGGGCAGGGAGAAGGCCTCACCTTGGCCACGTAAGTCATTGGAGATTTTCAGCCTTGACCTCTGCTCAGAGGAAAGGGTGAGAGGAACTAATATTTCCGCTGTGGGGCAGACGGGAGGCAGAGACATTTAGCGTTGCATTTCAGCCAACTCTGCAGCAGCATTAGCTCAAGTTGACCTAAGAGGACTTCACGATGGCAGAAAAGCCACCTCGTGTGGCATTCACCAACTTTCAAGGTGGCATTTGAAGTTGCACAAAAGAATTCTCCGAGCTCATTTAAAAACCAGAGGAACAGGTTTGTTTTCCACACGCTGATGCTCTTGGTGCTTTATAAATGAGTGATGAAAAGCTTAGGAGGTTACAAGTGATAGGAACATGTAATCTGTGTTGAGTGGCTCATTTGGAACTTGCTAAGTTCTCTCGCCTCTTAGCAATAAACAGCATATTTAAGGAGATTTTGTGTCTGGGGGTTTTGCCCTTTGGATTTTCAGGAGAAGAAAATGGTTCTGTAAAACGCAAGTATTGGTAATCTTTTAAAATCTCGATTCTTTTGTCCCTGAGATAGGCGGCTTAGTGTCCTCTCCTGAGAGGTCCAACAAAAATTAATCGTATTTCATTTACTCTTTAGGTAACTTCTAGAGGCAGATTGGCTTGGGAATGCTCATTTGGGGATTATTTTATTTTTAGGGTCAATGTTCAAGGATTATCTAAATGGTTACTTATCTATTACTATGCTGCGTTTCACTGCCTTTGTTATAAATTTGCAGCAGGCGTTGGCCGCCTGGCAGAAGTAGGTCACCGTTACGGACTCAGCTATGTAGTCCCCACATTTGTATGCTGAAGCCCTAACCCCCGATGTGGCTGTGTTTGGAGATAGGGCCTTGGAAGCGGTAATTAAGGTTAAATGAGGTCATGAGGGTGGGGCCCTAATCCAATCCATGGATGTTCTCCTAAGAAGAGGAAGAGATACCGGGAACATGCACACAGAGGAGAGACCATGTGAGGGCAAAGAGAGAAGGCGGCCATCTGCAAGCCAAGGGAAGGGGCCTCAGGAGAATCCAAACCTTCTACATGGCGGTCTGGGGCTTCCAGCTTCCAAAACTGTGAGAAATAAATTTCCATTGTTCAAGCCACCCGGTGTATGGTATTTGGCTAGAGTGAGTTGTGATAGGAGTTGTGACGCCATCTGAGCCCTGCTCTCTAATGATAATCTACAGGATGAATGATGCTCACTGTCCCCACACGATCCTAGTTTGTTTTCAGTGACTCGTGTTTGTCAGTGCTGGAGGCAAGTTTCTCCCTAGGATTTGTAACCAAAAGTGGTGTGGTGTGTGGGAAAGTATGCTGCTTCTGGGGTCGGGCTATGTGGGTTTTCATCTGTTTTGCCTCTCTGTTGGGTGTGGCCATTGGCTAGCTGCTCTCCTTACAGCGTCAGTTTGCTCAGCTGTAAAATGGGGATGGGAGTGAGTCGGGCTGGCTTTTCCTGTATGTGATACAAACTTGATGAATTTATGATTCCATTTCAATAATCCAAATGTGACGAGGCCCCTCATGACTGTGCTTGTGGTTTTTCTTCCCTGGTGGGGGGATTAGTCTGTGTAGGGTCTTAATGAAAGACATTCACCTTCTGGAGAGGCAGAGCTTGTTGGTTACATCTTCTCGTGCTTGTCTCAGTGCCTGGTATATATATATTAGATGCTCAATTATTTTTGTTTTTTAACAACTTTATTGAGATATAATTGACACATCATATTATTCACTCAAAGAAAGCAATTTAGTGTTTTTTAGTACATTTACAGTGCTCAGATCTTTTTTTTCTCATTAAAAAAATGAGTGAATGAATTCTTTATCTAGTGCTTCCTGTGTAACATCCATTCATTGATTGTGCCAGTATTTGCCGAGTACTTGCTGTGTGCAAGGTCGGAGGTAATTTCAACACTTAGGATGCCGCAGGGTCCCAGTCAGGAAATTCTCTGTCTCCATGGAGCCCCCCTTCTTGTCAGGAAAGTACTGTGAGCCAAGATTCGGTGGTATTTGGCCTTCCCTAGCTCATGTCACCTCTCTCTGACTATTGAAAAGAGCTACCCAGCCATAACCCACAGTCCTCTTATCTTAGACTTGATTGTCCCCACCACGTTGCTCAGATAGGCTTTGCGTCATTGTATTTTCATTTGATTAGTATTCATTGGACATGGGATGGGACCAAGGCAGGAAATATCAGCTGGAGTTTCCACGATGCACGGAGCTACAGAAGAGGAGCCGTGAGGGGACGTGGCAGGGTGCACATTACCCGGTTACAGGGCCCAGCCGCAGTGGCCAGGCGACTCCTCTTCTGGTCTCTTTTGATCATGTTCCCTTCCTCTGCCATGATCTGTGGGTAGTTATTGTGTTGAAGGGGGCTGCTGTCTGCTGTTACTGTGGAGGGAAGAGATGGGAGGCTTGAGTCGTGCTCATTTGAGAGGGAAGGTGGAGGCAGTCGTTGCCCGTGGCCCCGTGGAATGCAGCCCTGTCAGGACACCCACCAGATCCGGAGATTCCACAAAGCCTCCTGGCTCTCAGCAACCTTTCAATCAACCAGGACCACAAAAAAGCCAAACTTCCTGAAGAAAAAGGCCTGTGGTCCTGGAAACAATATGGAACCCAGAATAACCAGGAAGCTCGTTTAATAGGCCTTTTTCTCTTCTTGTTGTGGAGAGGAGACTGGTAGGTACGTGGATTCACCAGGCAGTCAAAGCAGGACTGTCTGGTGTGCAGTTGACCCTTGAGCAACATGGGGCTTCGGCTCCTCCCGACCTCCTGCACAGTTGACAATCCGCATATAACTACAGTCGGGCCTCTGCATACACACGGATTCCCACCGTGGACTTGACCCTTGAACAAGTCACCTGTATACCATGGGGTCCTCTCCCTTTTCCCTCTCTTTGACTTTCCAGTGGTGGTCATGTATCTTTGTGGACCTGAGTCATTAGAGAGAGTTCGTAAAGTTCAGACTAATTTGAATGATGTCTTGTTTTCTTTGTACAAATGTGTAACTTGGAAGGAGCATATTGGGCCAACTTGAGTCCCTACTCGAGCAGTATTGCTATTCTGAGTCTATTGTGTATACATTGTGGCAGAAAGCGCATGAGTTATGGTGGTGTGTGCTAATTCTATGATCCTGTATGACCTGGACATACTTTGTATGAGGCGAAAAGCACATACAAATGTAACGTAAAAGAGGGTAAGTAAACAACTCTGTGATAATGAATTTAAATTGGAAATAGCACAAACAGAGGTAATTTATTTAAAAAATATATGTTTATATAAATATATATTCCTATGTATAGATAATCTGTAAAGTCTCAGAATAACGCCAAAAATACTGGCACAATGTAATTGCTGAGAACAGATAAAATTTTTCACATATGCTTTCCCCGTTCTCCTCCATTCTTGAAAAAATATTCATTTTATATCTATATTACCTGAGAATAGAGCCAAAATAGACTTTACTCTTTCCCCTTAATCCTTGTTTAATCTTAGTTCCAGAAGTTGACGTAAATTCTGTGAGTTTTCCCAGCAGTTCTGTTGCTGCCTTGTCATTTTGGCAATCTCAAGCTTGTTCTTTGATAGATTCTGCAGGCGGGCTCATGGGAACAGTATTTTTCCAGTAGTTCTTAAATGTTATTAGGAGTTTGTGTTCTTTGTACTTGAAAATCAATTTGGTGGATCTCAAATCCTTACATCATGGTGTTTTTTGTTTTGTTTTGTTTGTTTGTATGTTTTTGAGTATCTTACATGTTAGTACATTTTGGGGAAGCATTGCTGTCAAAGTTGGATGGTAATGTCATTTTCATTCCCTTAGGAGTCACTTGCCCGAAGGAGCTCTTCTCTTTCTCTAAAGTTCAGTAATTCTGCTGGAATGCATCTTGGTGTTACTCATTCAGAATTAGTTATTCTCAGGTACTTGGTGTTCTCTTTCAATATGCAATTTCAAATTTCTTTATTTCAACAAAGTTTTTTCGTACCCTTGTTTAGTGTCTGTTCCTTCCCTTTGGTTTTCCTCTCCAGGGGAGGCTTTTTCCCCTATGTTGGCTCTTGTTTGCCTATTTTAATATCTGTTACTTTCTTGTCTCAAGTTTTTTTTTTTTTTAATCCCTTTTTTTGTTTCCTTTTAGTTTTTTTCTTCTTCTTCTTTTTTTTTTTTTTTTTTTTTTTAAGTTTGCTCTTGTCACTTTCTAGGTGTTCTTCTGAGGTTGGTCTTCACTTGTGAATTTTTTTCTTTCACTTTTCTGTGTTTTGTCGCCTCTTTATTGAGTTTTTCTAATTCTGGTTTATGTTCTTTCATGTCTTGTATCATGTCCCTGTTGTCTTTTAACCTGGTTTGAAATGGAAGGTTTCAGCTGAATGGATATTTCTGGCATGCCTTCAGTTATCTGTAGATATATTCTACTTGTTAGTCTCTTTTTTCTTCTAACTTTGTATGGCATTTTATCTGGATACTTCCTTGTTGCTCTTGTTTATGTGTAGTCAGGAAACTAAGCTTCTGGACTGAGGTGAGGCTGAGGGCAGCTTTTTCTAATTTTAGAGCTCAGCTCCCCTCCCTGTTGTTTTCATGTAACAACCAGGTTTCCTTAAACTTCTTTAACTTCTTGCCTCTGCTTTCCTCCCCTACTTTTCTCTAGAGCTTTTCTTTCCTTCACCTCTAGTGTCTCTGTACTGCTCAATTATAACTGCACTGCAGCATTTGTTCCCCTCACTGTGGGTTCCTGCCCTGGGAGTCCTCGTGGGACAGTTCTGAGAAGAAATGGAGGCCAGCCTGCGTTAGCCCTTCAGCGTCACTGGGGTCCCTTGTCCTCATCGTACTTGTATTGTAGCTCTTAACTCGGCCCAGCATGCCATCCTTTCCAGGGAGCACCTGGTGGTGATTTGGGGGTTCTTTTCTCAGGATATCTCATCAGATGCCCAGTGTCGTCTTCTGCATTCTCCTCCACAGATGCAGATGCCACACAGACCTCGTGGCTGTGGTGTGTCCTTGCTGGTTATAGTTTGGGGTTTGGGGGGCACCTTGCCACCCAGCTTAGTTATATTATCTATGGGCTTTTGTTTTACTATCTAATTATTATGAACACACACACACACACACACACACTTAAAGAGACTAAAAAATTATGTTGGTGTTGTTACTGTCTTTCCAGAATCCTTTTCTAAATAGGCGTTTAAAATAATACTAATAAATTCTCCCCATGATAATAATCCCACCAGACAAAACAAAAGAAGCAAGCGATCAGTGAGGGTGAAATTGAAGGTGAACAGTCAGCTGGTAATAGGCCTATTGATTCCTGTGGATCAGAGCTCATTTTGCAGCACGTTAGTGACTGCTCTGCTGGCTGCGAACAACCTTCACTCATTGAGAGCAGAGCTGCCCGGCGAGGGTGCCACCAGGCCTCTGGGGGCCACCACAAGGGACTGAGGTGGCCCGAGCCCGCAGCCACTTTCCTCTGGTCTGAGTGGCTTCATCCGTTCACCTTCAGTGGGGTGTGGCAATGTCATTTTGAGCCTTGCTTAGAGATTTATTATGCATTTGTTTATTCATCAAACATTTCTTAATTTTAAAGAAATTCCCTGACTTTTTACTTTGAAAAAATTTCAAACCTAAAGAAAAGGTGGGAGACTAATACCATAAACTTAGGTACACATACCCTTCACCTAAATTCACCAGTTGTTCGTATTTTGCACATTTATCTTTATTTCCACTCTTTTTCTTAATAAATAAACATGAGTAGACAGATACACATGTGTATATGTAAATATATATTTATCCATATGTATTTTTTTTCTGTACTATTTGGAAATTGTTTCAGACACTGTGATTCTTTACCCCTCAAACCTCCTACATTTATCTCCCGAGAGTAAGGATAGACTCCTACGTTACCACAATATTATTACCAGGCCCACGAAAACTGGCAATAATTCTATGATATCCAACACAGTCTTTATTCACAATTCCCTAATTGTTCCTAAGGTGTCTTTTTTAGCCATTTCCCCATTCAGCTTCCAAACAAAACAAGGTTTATGAATTGCCTTTGTTTGTTACAGCATCAGACTGTCTGACCTTGAGCCTGAATTCTGTACCATGCACTCTGCTGGATTTGGGGATGCAGAAATCGGGCAGGGCCAAGTTCCTGCTTTTAAGGAGCTCATGGTCTAGAAGCAGCCATGTTACGAATAAAAGCAGTACAGATTTGGATCTCTCCCACCTTCCTACTGGTTGCTTTATTCCTGGGAGTTCCAATTCACCTTCACAATAAGTGGCCTCCAGCTCCCTCCATGCCTGGTTAGCTTCCTGGACTCCATTGGTATTTGGGCACTCATCTGATTGGCATCAAGGCAAATGTGCTTATTGGAGCAGCCAAGGACAGTTCTGTCGTGGCTGCTGAACAGAAGCCACCTAAATTTTATGTCAGTGCTTGCTTTGACCCGAAGTTCCCATGGTGCAGCTGTCTCTGGAATTTGTGTTCATGTGCAGTAGAGAGTCTGAAACTGGAATTCCTGCTGGGGCCAGGTGGGCAATGGGTATGAATAAAGCAGGCCATGTGTGAGCCAAAAGGAGGGGGGAGTCCTTGGGGAACTGGACAGCGTTTGTCCTCTGAATGAGCAGCAACTCCTTAGCGCCAGCCGTGAGTGACCTCAAGGGCACATCGGCCGTGGGGTTAGGCACGGGGAGTTTTCAAGAGAAGGTGGAAACCTAGATCTTTCAGGGAAATTGATTTTTAATTATTTGCATCTATTTTAAAACCACATCAGTCTCTCTCTCTCTCTCTCTCTCTCTCTCTCTCTCTCTCAAAAGAGCATGTCTACAAGCCACACCTTGGGGCTCGGATGAGTGGGAATATCCCCCTCCTTTGTCTTATTCTCTCTCTCTGCTGCTTGCCTTCCATTGTATTTTTGTTACCTTTTTATTTCTGCTTCATTCATAGTCCACATTTTCTGCCTGTGGGCTCAAGAGACTGGGATTTGATGAGACTGTTGTGACTTGTTCAAGAGCCAACTTGAATTTTCAGCTTGGTGTTCAGATGTGGGATGTCTCTCTCCCTCTCTCTCTCTCTCTCTGTCTCTCTCTCTCTCTCTCCCTCTCTCTCCCTCCCTCCCTCTCTCTCTCTCTCCCTCCCTCCCTCCCTCCCTCCCTCCCTCCCTCCCTCCCTCCCTCCAAACCCTGTGTCCCTCACAACAGCTCCTCCATGGCAGGTCCAAATCCCAGGCACACAGCGCCTCTTTGACAGAATGGGAGCCATCCTAGGCCTTTCCCCGCTTTCCTCATAGGCAGGTTGCAGATAATAATAGGGACCCCCCCTCACTTGTACCTCTCCCTCCGAGGTGTTTTCCAGGCTCTCTCAGTGGTCCCCCCGGCATTCCCACAAAGGAGGTGGGCAGATTTCGTGAACTCCATCCATCTGAACCACAGCATTTATCAAAGTACTAATAGTAGCTGGACCTTGTTATTCCAAGTACTATTTAATATTTAATATGTTGTATTTATATTTAGCAAGCAAAATTGCTTGGCTTTTCAGTGCCAGTTATGAGCTATTCAGTAACCCTTTCAAACCTACTGTGTGGGCTGTTATTACAAACCCATGTTTTTGTTGACTGGGAACCTTTGTTTCCAAAGGGTTTCTTTTTTAAAACACTTTTTATTTTCAAATTATCTTAAATTTGCTGAAGAATTGTAATTATAAAAAGAACTCCCATCTACCCTTCAGTCAGATTCACTAATTATTAGTATTTTGCCATATTTGGGATGGATTTATCAATCTCTATCTATATTTATCCATGTAAACGTTTTTTCCTGATCCATTTAAGAGTTAGTTGTAAATATCATGACATTTTACCCTTAGGTACTTGTGTTTCCTAACAACAAGGGCAGTTTCTTACATAACTACAGTGCGATGATAAAATTCCAGAAATTGAACATTGATGCAGCCCATATTCATATTTCAACAATTGGGGCAATTAAGCCTTTTATGGCCATTTTCTTTGCCTGATCCAGGATCCAGGCCAGAATCAGACACTGCATTGAATTGTTCCCATTCTTTAATCTCCTATAATCTGGACCACTTCCACAGTTTCTTTGATTTTTCATGACCTTGACTTCTTTTGTATTTCTCTTCTGGCCAGTGCAGTTTACAGGTGATAAAACCGGGGCCCAGAGAGGTTAAGTGACTTGCCCAAGGTCACACAGAGGCAGAGCCAGCCTGTCTGACCTCAAAGCAAACACTTCTAATGGCACAAAGAACTGCAGTGAGCTGCCTTCTTGACATATAAATGCCCCAAGAAGTAACTTGAAGGAGTTTTGAGTGAGTGAAGTGACAGTCAAGTATGATTCCGGCTATTAAGTTTAGAACCCTGTGATTTTTCCCGTTGTGCTCAGGGTATTTTGGGTGTATGTTATCTGCAATTAATTACCTTCACGAGTTACTGGAGTTGTTTGGGCTGTTTCCCTGGCTCTGGATATGAAATGTGGGGGCCAGCATGCCATTCTGAGTGGAATTTTCCAGGTGGCTAATGAGATCTGGTTTAGAGAAGAAATCGTGAAATGATGGGAACAGGGGCGAGAGCACGAAAACTCAAACAGGCTTTTATGCACTGCCTCCCCGCTCACACAGCTCAGGTCAGGGAACAGTCAAGGAGAAATGCAGACTTCCTGGCAGTCTTACTAGAGAAAATGGCTGGAAAGAAAGGAGAAGCAGCCAGATTTCCTGAGCAAGGGCGGAGGCCACTGTTTTCTAAAAGGGTTTGAAGACAGGATATGGCTTGAGCGGTTCTTGGGCTCGAGTGTGGCCCGGAAGTGTCTCGGAGGCTTGTTGAAATGCAGCCTCCAGGCCCACCCTGGAGCATGTGTTGCTAAATTCTGCAGCAGTGCCGGAGAATCTGCTTTTCACTTCTTTTGTTTTTTTAAACCCCTGAATGTGATGGTGTGTTGTTTCCTACAAGCAAAACATTCTCCTTCAGAACTGCATGCAATAGTCAAAATCAGGAAATGGACCTCGGTACCTTTCTACCATCTACTCCTCACTTCACATTCCGCTTTCACCAGCTGGCCCGTGATGGCCTTTCTTGCAAAACGATTGAGTCCAAAATGACTTGTTGCATTTAATTGTCATGTTTGTCCCCCCACCTCCGTCTTTCCCCCGAAACAATCCTTCTTTCTTTGACTTTTGTGACTTTGACAGTTTTGAAGACGATAGGCCAGTGTGTTTTGCAGAATGGCCCTCGGTGTGGTTGCTTGCTTTACTGTTTGCTTATGGTTTGATTCAGTGCTTGCGTCTTTGGTAGGAATATCGCAGAGGTGGGCCGCACAGGCGGTGCATATGCCTTCATTTTGTCCCATGACTGATCCTGTTAGCTTTGATCCCGACTGAGGGGCTGTCTGCCCCCCTTCTCCACTGTGAAGTCATCCTTTTTCTCTTTACAATTAGGTATTTTGTGCGGAGGTAGTTGGAGCCGTTGGAGCTGTTACATTATACATTAGACTTTCCATTTATTTACGGAGTTCTATTTTATTCAGTAGCTCATGATCCATTGTTACCACTGTACGTAACTGGTCTCCTGTGGCTTTGGAAAAGCGGGCTGGGGGAATCGGTTTTCTGAACGGCTCCTCCAGCTGATTCCATTGTAGGAGATCCTGCATCCTCTGACCACATTGGAAGAACCCTGGCCTGGTCATAAGGATGTGACTGCAGAGCTGCCCATGTACTGATCCCAGCTCTACCCCACGGTGACCTTGGCCCATCATCCACCCCGCTGAGCCTCATTTGCTCACTCGGCCAAGTGCAGACAGTGGCAGTATTTATGGTTATGGGCTGAAATGAGATAACTAAGATCCGGCCATTCTCCTCAAGGTCTCAGTCTAGATGGGGGGAGACGAGCACAGGCCAGGCTTACTAACGTGCTAGACTTGTCGAGAGAGAGGATTGTCTGGGATACGGTTGTGCGGAAAAGGGAGTGGTCACCAACCCTGGGCGATAAAGGTGGGTTAGCAGGCAGGGCTTTTGAGGACACTCTTGCAAAATCTATAGGTGTTCACCTGGGAGCCGGGCAGACAGGGGAGTTGAGGGCAGAGTGTCAGATCAGCCGCAGCACAGGAGTCCCAGCGCCCGGCTGGGTGGGTGCAGTGACGGCTGATGGCCACATCCTGGAGTGGGTGGGGTTCCGTGTTAGCCTGTCACCTGAGCTCCTCCAGGAGCCCTGGACCGCTGAAAAGGGAGGGAGGGGGACAGGATGGCCTGTGCGAAAGCCTGGTACAGTCTCCCCACCATGGCCCTGGGACGGGTGCTCTAAGAGGCATCCTTGACTCCCGACCTTGAGCCTCTGGCTGCCTGGCTGGGTGGGTGGCTGGGTGGCTGGGTGGCTGGGTGGGTTTATTTCCCCTAACCTCTTTTGGTTGTTTGTTGTGTTACAAAGGCATTTACAGAAGGGCAGTCAGGTTCTGACTCTGGAGTCACACTGCCCGGGCTTGGATCCCAGGACTGCCTCTTGTCACTCTCGTCACTTGGCAGGATAATCACTGAGTCTCCCTCTTGGCATCTGTATTTGTAGGTGTCTGAAAACCTGGCTGACCCTGCTCCCTGTCCTCCTCCCCCAGCCAGTGCTGGACGGTGTTCGCTGCTAGTGTCGTCGTCACGGTGAAGGCTAACGAGGGTGGGGACGCAGAGTATTCTGTGAAAGGCAATGCAGAAACATGTGCTGTGCTCATCCTAGGGATGGGCCGAGAGGTTCCAGGGCCTCAAAAAGGTGCTGGGGCTGGAGTTGGGGTCTGAGGAGACGAACAGAGGAACACACAGTCTGAGAAAAAGGATTTTTCAAATCTGACTGTTTTATTTTGCAGTGAGCTTGACCTTGAATACTTAGGAGTGGCTATAAACACCACAGAACGGTGGTTTATGCCTCCCTTTTTGCCTTCTGTTGGTCGCTGCTGGGGACAGTCGTCGTGTTTCCCCGGGATAGCCTGGTCACTCAGCCGTGTTCTTCCGGTCGTTGGGCTATGGCTATGGTTAGCGCTTACTCGGTCCCGCCAGACAGTGGATCGCAGGTGCCCTCGTGCCAGCGTCGCTGCGGAAAGCAGATCCCCGCAGGTGCGTCACCTGTGATGTTTTGTGCCTGTGAATTACCAAACGCACTTCACAGGGTCCTCGGTTTTGTTTTGAGTAATTATCCAGTGAGTGGTGCTGTGTGGAGTTGCGGTTGTTTGTTCTGACATTGGGGCAGGCGTAATTGCTTTGACTTACAAACATTAATTATTGCAGTCATCGGAAGCTGTTTGAGAGGCACTTGCCACCTCCTCCGTGATTTACTTCCTTTCCTGATGCTTTTAAGGAAACCGGCAGGGTGGCCAGCAGGCGTATTTGGGGCTGAGGGTGGGAGTTGGCAAGGCTTTCTGGAATCCTTCACATAAATATCCGAATGCTTCGCGTCTCCCCTGGTACCCCCAGTCCCCCCAGTGCTGGCCACCATCACTTCTTGCCTGGCTGGGTGATCACAGATTGCTTGTGGGCAGTACACTATCTACTACCCCCCTCTGTTTTCCCCACGTAGCACGGCCCCTCCCCTGCACACACCTTTTACTGGCTGCTCCGCAGGCTTCAAGTGAAGTTCTCATTTCTTACCACACCTCTCCAGGGGTCCCTGGAAGTTCCTCACCTGTTCCAGCCTCTTTGGCTTCTCTGAGTTCCGGGAACAGGTGCAGGATGGCCTTGGGCCTTTGCCCTGGCTCTTCCTCTGCCCAGAACCTCGACACTCCACATGGTCCAAGGTCTGGCAAGACCGGCATCCCCAGGAGGCTTGGCGGAAATGCTGAGTATCAGGCCCAGGCCCAGACAGTTGGAATCAGAATCCGCCTTTGGGCAAGACCCCCAGGCGAGGCCCCCCCCCCCCCCCCCCCCCCATGGAGCCTTCACTTTCTTCAGGTCTGGCCTCTGCCACCTTTCAGAAGGGCCTTCTCAGACTCGCCCATCTAAAGTACCGCCCTGCTCTGTATCCTTTCCCTTTGCTTTATTTACTTATTTATGCATTTTTTAATTAATAGGCTTTTTGGGGGAGCAATTTTAGATTTACAGAAACATGAGCAGAAAGTAGCAAGTTCCCACACTCTCCTTCCTCGCCCTCCTCCCCCATTTCCCTTATTGTTAACACCTCACAAAGGTGGGCACATGGGATACAATTGAACCCATGTTGATGCCTGATTAACTAAAGTCTGTAGTTTCCATCAGCGTTCACTGTTGGTGTTGCACATTCTGTGGGTTTGGCCACACGTATAATGACATGTGCCCATCATTACAGTATCACGCAGACTAGTTTCCCTGCCCTAAAAATCCCATATCCCACCTGTCCATCCCTCTCTCCCTCCTAACTCCTGGCAACCACTGGCCTTTTCACTGTCTCCTTAGTTTTGAATGTCATGTAGTTGGAATCAGTCTGTAGCCTTTTCAGGTTGGCTTCTTTCATTTAGCAACATGCATTTCAACTTCCTCCACGTCCTATTAAAGCTTTGTGGCTGCGTTCTTTTCATCACTGAGTTATATTCCATTGTCTGGCTGGACCGTTTGTGTATCCATTCACCTACCAAAGGCTATCTTGATTATTTCCAAGTTTTGGCAATTATGAATAAAGTGGCTAAATATTCTGTATAAAGTTTTGTGTGGACATAAGTTTTCAGCTCCTTCGGGTAAATACCAAGGAGCATAATTGCTGGGTCATATGGTAAGAGTATATTTAGTTTTGCAAGAAACCGTCCAAACTGCTTTCCAACGTGGCCGCACCATTGGGTGTTCCGACCAGCAAGGACAGAGTTCCGGTGGCTCCACGTCCTCGCCAGCATTTGGTGTCGTTGGTGTTTTGGATTTTAGCTCCTTTAACGGGTGGCTTCTGTAGTTAGTATTCAAGGTCCTCATTGTCATCTGTAGCCTATTCACAAACTGATTTGTGCATCTCCCCTTTGGGAATATCACTTCCACGAAGGTAGAGACCTAGCCTTTCTTGCTACCACCTCCATTTCTGTTGCCTAAACAATACCTGGTACTTAGTAGGTCTCAGGAAAGTACAAATTATTTACTTTCTGTAGCAATCCAGCGAGGTCCTCAGTACGCTCCCATTATTCAGATGAATAGACTGAGGTGCAGAGAGCGACATCCACCTTGCACACATTTGGCTGTGTGGAAATTCCTTAGACTGCTGGACTTGCACTTTGACAGAGGAGGGACTCGAGGGTACTCGGGCCCATGATTTGTCCTCTCTGGTGTTTTTACCTCTCTGTTCCTAGACCCCCAAAGTGAGGATCAAACCACCTCATAGAATTGTTATGAGTATTACATGAATGAATATATGTAAAGCTGTATTAGTTTCCAGCCATGTAACAAATTACCCCCAAATGTAGCAGATTAAAACAGTATATTTGTCGTCTCATAGTTCCTGGGGGTCAAAAATCTAGCCATGGTTTAGCTGGGAGCCTTTGGCTCAGGGTGTCTCATGAGGTCGTGCCAGGGTGTTCGTGGAGCTGTGGTCCTTTCAAGGCTCCACTGGGCCTGGAAAATCTGCCTCCAAGCTCATGCACATGGCTGCTGGCAGACCTTATTCCTCACAGGGTGTCCAGGGGTCCATGACAGGGTGGCTGGGGATCCGAGATGGAGAGAGGAAGAGGGAGAGAACACGAATGATCAGGAGCTAGAGAGCGTCCCAGATGAATGTCATTGTCATTCTAACTGAGCTCAGAAGTGACAGCCCATCACTTTTGTTGTTAGAGGCAAAGAATAAGACCAGTACCCACTCGGGCTGGGTATTTTACCATGGTTGTTAATACTGAGATCACTGGGGACACTTTTGAGACTGAAAAAGTTTAGTGAGCCCCTCACGTGGGCTTGGGAACGTTCCACATTGGGAGACTCTGTTTCAGGGCATTCTCTTTGTGTTGTGTTTCCGTTCTTTGAACTGTGAGGAAGTTGGATCCCACCACCCTTCACAGAAAGAATTGGACAAGTACTACAGAGGCAGCAGGGGGGCGGGGGTGGGGGAGTTCCTGCAAGTTTGTCTGTGTGAGGTTGGATTCCCACTGCAGTTGGTTGGGCCACAAAGGAGTCCAGCTGACCAAACCCTCACCCCTGGGCCTCCTCCTGCTGTAGACTTCTCAGTGTCGCCATTACAGAGTAATCTCTGAGGGTATCCCCCCCACTGTACCTCCTCATTTAAGGCAGATGTGTGAGTTGCAGCTGAAAGACTAAATCCTGGGGGAGAGGAGCCCAACCGGCGACAGATGCGTCACTGACCAGTCTGTCACGCATCAGAGAAGTTCCCCAGCGGCTCCTGGAGCCCCAGTGACTATACTGGGGGCTGGGGGGTGGGGGAGTGGTGGAGAAACTGGTTGAACCCTCAGGACCTCCAAGCAGCCCTTTTCATGGAAGGTCTGAGCTCTGACAGTTCCTTTGCAACGGCAGCAGCTGTACCCCCAACTTTTGCAGGTGGTTTTCCAGGGGGAGTGTTAGGATTTGATTAACTCTGTTAGTTGCAGGAAGAGCCAGGTCTCACAGGCCGATCTTCAGCTGAGCTCTGTCCACCCAAGAGCCGGAGAGGACGCAAGTCCCATGCCGTGAAGAGGAGAGTCGCTCTAAGACGTAGTGGCAGAGTGGCACCTCTGTGCCGCCTCGCTCAGGCGCACTGGCCGTGCCACCAGGCCGACGGCGCCTCCCCCGCCTGGGAGGAGACAGAGGGAAGGGGTGGCCTGCTCCATAGCAGCTTCGTCGTCCCTCTTAGCATTTTCTTTGTGTCACAACATTTTAAGACGAGGCCATGAAAGTGTTTTTTGTTTTCTAACATTACTTCGATATAGAAAATTAGACAACGTAGTCTAATTTTAAATTAAAAATTTTTTTTAACTTGTCGAACAACAAGTTAAAAGCAGAAGCCCTGTGTGTAGCCTTTTGGGCCCTGTCACTCTCACTGTCACATGTGCACACATGTACACACATGCACACGCATGCACGTAGGGTGGTGTGTAGTGAAGACAGGCCCAGGGTGCAGGGAGTGAGGTGGGCACTGATCTCCGCTCACCTGGCCTGTCACCTGTTCAGGCTGAGGCCACCTGGCGCGTGACTGGTGCTGGCGTGGAAGGCCCCGGGGACGGGCTTCAGCCATCGCGATTCATCAGGCCTTTGGTAGCCAGGATGCATGTAATTAATCCATCCATTCCATTGTCTCATGAAGGTGTCAGATAAAAAGGCGTTTTATTTGATAATCATAACAGAGAACTGGGTAATCAGAATGATAAATTCCATATGGTTCTTCTGTCTACAAATTAAAGTCCTGTTAGCTGCTTGCAGGATAGTTGTTCAGAGTCTAGGAATTATCTTCTTGGGCCACTGACGTCTTAAGATTTAATGCCTTTTGGTGGGGCAAGACCTGTGTAGTTTGCCAAAGCGCCCTGGCCCCTGTGTCCTCCTGTCCTGTCCCTGGTTTGCTTCACTCACTGGCCGGGCCCGTCTGACTGCCGTGGCCATTTATGTCTCTGTGACCATCTCAAGAGACACACCTGGCAGCGGGCTGTTCTGAGCAGCAGGTAACATAATGAGCTTGATAGGACCCCCCGCCATGTGCCCATGTGAGTCCTGCTGTTGCTATGGTACCACAGATACGTAAGATGTAACCCCTGGGGAGACCGGGCCGAGGGTGTGCACACCGACCTCTTGGTATTAGCTTTGCAACTTCACGCGAATCTATAATGACTCCAAAATAAAAATTAAAAACCAGAAGGGCCTTGTCCTGTCTGTGGGGTCAGCAGCCGGTTGCCTCTTCAGAGCGGTCAGTGTGCCCTTCTGCTCCAAAGAGATTGATCTAAACCAGAAGTAAAGCAGCCACTTGAAACGTTTCAGTGCTGGCTGCCAAGTCACAGATGAACAAGGAAGCCGAGTGTCGGCCTGTGAGGTGGGAGCTAATGGGAGGGGACAGCAGCCAAGCCCTGACACGACTCATCTGCCCGTCGGCCGAAATGAACCCGCCTCTGCCACCTCTTGGGGGATGTTCTGCCATGAGCTGTTGTTAAATTGTGCCACAGAGAAGTGCATGTAAATTGCATTCTTCCCCTGCTTTTTCAGGTCACGTGTGACTTGAATTCACATGTGGACATTAGGACTAGGCTGGATGCGTGACAGGACTCGGGCTGAGGGAGCCCAAGAAAACAAGCTGTAAATCCCTGTACCTGGGAGAATAGTTTTCCTCCCACAAAGCTTTTCAGGATGTTAGTTGTTTAGCTTCAGATGTTTGCTATTCATGTCACAGACAGAGAAAGTGCAGACACCTGTAAAAACACCCATGACAGGCTGTCTAGGAGGAGCTGACAGTGAAGGGACTCCTCCGTGTGTGCCTCTCTCTCAAGCTTCTGAGACGCGTGTAGCGTTCTTAGGTGACCCCGAAGTAGGTGGTGGTGTCGGCAGTTGGTACGGTTGTTCTTTCTGCCAACATATAGTGCAGAAAAGCCAAATATAGGCAAAATGCTGTCTTTGGCGGCTGAGTTGTAGGCAGATACATTGAAAACAGACGGCAGAACCAATGAGGGGTGGTCTCAGGTTTTTCCCCTGAGTAAATTGTGGCATATCCATAGCAAGGAATGCCATTTCCACCCATAAATAGCTCAAGTGAGAAGCTCCCTGTGGTGAATCATTAAATGAAACAAACCCAGTTGCAGAAAAATGTATAGTATGATCCAGTTTTATAAAATCAACTCAACTTAAGTGTGTCGGGTTTGCAGTGAGTAGATGAGCACGGAAGAAATGTGTTCATTACCAGGTTTGTCATGTTGACAGCCATGGGAAGGGGTGAGAGATAAGCAAACAAGGGGAAAAGTCTTCAAACAAAAAATTAAAGGAGTGCGAAAGACATTTCATCTAAAAAATTATATGTGTGTGTGTGTGTGTGTGTGTGAGCATGCGTGCGAGAGGCGTGATGGGATAGCTGTGAACTGTTGGGTTTATTTCAAGGTGTTGGGTTTTCAGCTGATTATTACACTCCTTAAATGTCTTCTAATTGGGTAATTTGCAAGGAGCATTTTTATTTTTAAATTTATTTTCCTAATCATAAAAGAAACCCAGTCTTAGCTCTTTTCATCATGACGAACTCTTCCTAGCATATTTAAAGGTAATCAGGGTGACGTGGAGACAGAAAATGTGGAAGAGCCCCTGTTTCTGGGGTAGCTGGGGAGAAACTAACTCCAAATCCTGAAGAAAACTGAGAAAAGCTCTTCTGGGCTTTGGGACCGAGAGACCTGTGTTCAGACCTTGGCAGTGCGCCCTATTTGTGACCGGGGTCAGAGACCTTATCCGTGCCCCCATTCCTTTCCTGTAAAACGGGGACAGTCCTACAGGGCCATTATAGGCACTGAGTAAACACTTCGCCACTGAATGAAGAATGGATACGTGAATGAATGCATGCTTGATTCAGTGAGGTCACATGTGTGAAGTCTGAGCTATGTCATAAATACTCAACCAAGTGTAGTTTTCTCTCCCCAGCCTCCCATCCGTCTCCTTGACCAGTATACCTGGGGAGTGAGTTCAGAGTGGGGTCTTGTCATCGCCTGAGTTCCATGTCTCACGTACAGTCTTACCTGGGGGCGGGTGTGGACTTGGTCGACTGCTTCTCCTCCTTGTGCCTCAGTTTCCTCATCTGTAAAATGAGTTGTGATAATACCTTGGAAGTATTAAATGAGATACCTGAAGACTTCATATGATGCCTGGCAAATGGTGAATAGTCAATACAGGTAGCAGTTAATAAAAATGTTAAGAGGATTCATTCCCCAGGTTGCATACACACGGGAGTACTTGGCTCGTGCTTCCGTAAATGGACACAGAATGGGCACCTAACAGATTGACAGATTCAAGTAATGTGAGCACAGCAAATGTGAGCATCCTGAATTTGTGGGCACTGGAACCAGTTAGCTTATTTCCACCATGAAAGAACAGTTCTTGAAGGCATTCTGCAAATGTGCTCTTGCTAACGTCGTCTTTTCCAGTGACAATCTCAAACATGTATTAATATTTATAAGCTGCATTGTGTGTTTTTCTTTACACAGACTCCCCTCCTCCCTGCCCCAGTCTCAATTGCCAATGTAAAAAAATATTTTTTTTAACATTCTTGTACCTGCAGGGAAAATGAGGTGCTCAAAGTCCAGCTGAAGAAGTATGTAGGAGCTGTCCAGATGCTGAAAAGAGAAGGCCAAACAGCTGAAGGTGAGGGGGAGATGGAGCTGGGTGGGGAGGGGGCCAGACTTCTGCATCTTTATCACGTCTGTGCCTGGCACATAGGAGACATTCTATGTGATGAGTACATAGGCGGATGCATTAGAAAAACAGGACTCCAGAAAATCAATTAGCTGGAAAGCCCTGCTGTGTAGTTTTGCTAAACTAACATTGTAAGACTTACTTGCTGGATTATTAGCAACAGACATCAGTTTGTGTACTTAAGGGATTTTATGTCTAGAGTCTTGACACACTTACAAGGTAGTGAACCTTGCAGCGTGATTGAGTCACCTCAAGGCAGGGGTGAAAGCGACAGAACGCCAGGGCGCTGGGCTTCGGCTGACCACGTTCCAACCCCGTCTGGCTAAGCTTCCTAGTCTCTCTGTACCTGGGTTTCTCATCTCTAAAGTAGGGGTAGTTGACAGCACCGGCCTCATGAGGCGATCCATGTAGACGTCTTAGCATAACGTCTACCAGAGAGTAAGCACTGAGTACATTTTAGTTATTGCTGATATTATTAATCAAAATACAAGTAGATAGAAAAGCGATCACTTGACAGGTTCTCACAAAGGAGGTGGTGCCATATGCTTCTTCTCTCTGCAGTTTGGCTGCAGTTTAACTGTCATGAAAACACTAAAATGGTTCTCAGGTCAGCATGAAGAAAGACCAGTTTAACTTTGGCTGTAGTGTCTTGCAACCTTCAGCCACACTGACCATTGTAAGATTTTCTGAAACAAAACTGAGCTCTTGGAGTGTGGACATCTTAACAAAGGGTATACACTCCGTGCTCACAGGTCTTGGGAGTCACCCAGACCTGGATGGGAATTCAGGCTCAACCCCTGGAACGTGACCTCTTGAAGTTATTTTGCCATCTGTAAGAGGAAACATCCCACCAATGGCATGAGGTTATTGCAGGGATTTACCAAAACGACGCCAAGCTTTGCAGTGTGACATCTGCCACATTACAGGTGCTCGGTACATGGTATTTTCTATGTGATAGAGGATGCAGGACTGGAATCTGGATATGGCTGGCATAGTAGTATAAAGACTTGGTTTTTCTTTGAAGTTTTTATTTTTTATGGTCTCAGTTTGATCAGACTCAACATATTGGTGATTTTCTTTTTAATAACATGCCTCACTTCATGTATGATTGGTCTGTAACTCTTACAGTCTGAGGGTTTTCACTGCTGAATTAACCATTAGTCTTGGCTTCCTCTGTGGGCTTGTCACCCTTTTCATGTGGTTGTTGCTCTTATGGCCCTGAATTTATTTCGTTATATGGAGTTATGTATACGTTGGTCTACCGACTTTTCACTTCTCGTCTTTGTTTTCCCAGTGCCTGGCTTTGTAGTCATTCATTCCATTCCTTACATGTTTTGAATGAACAGTATTTGTCTAGCCCTTGACCCTTTTGGAGCAAGTTCAAGCTATTCTCATTTGACTGCGTAACTCTGTGGTGAGTAGGTCTCTTTCCTCTATATTAAAAAGTTCGATATCGGAGGCTCAGGACAGCTTATGGAACTAGTATATGTATCTGGGGTGGAGATGAACTCGGGTCATTTTCTTCCAAATCCCTGGTTCTTTGCATTGTAAAGTTCTGAAAGTTGAGTGTGCAGAGGAATTACCTGGGGGGCCTATTAAATCTGCCTCTTCTCAGAGGAGAAGAGAATTCCTCTCCTTAGTTCTTACAGTGGCTCCAGGCTGGGGCTCTAGATATGTGTCTAGGGCAGGTGACCTGTGGGCCACGTCACCATGTTCTGAGACATCTGCACTCTACCTACACAGAACTTTGATTTGGTGCAATTAGAAAGTCCCGCCTGTTACCAGAGGGTAAGGGGGTTGGGGGGTGGGAGATGAGGGTAAGGGGGATCAAATATATGGCGATGGAAGGAGAACTGACTCTGGGTGGTGAACACACAATGGGATTTATAGATGATGTAATACAGAATTGTACACCTGAAACCTATGTAATTTTACTAACAATTGTCACCCCAATAAATTGAAAAAAAAAAAAGAAGAAAAAAAAGAAAGAGAAAAAGTCAGGCCTAGGAAAAGAGGAAGCCCCATTGGGCTTGCTTTTGACTTAAAAGCCCAACCCTATAAAATGCATCTTCGAGTAGGAGCATTTTGGGAGTGATTCCCTCCGAATGGGTACATGGAACCTACAGTGTGCAGAATGGTTTCTCACAGCCGCCGGGGTTGCCTTTTCTGAGACCCGGTCTGCGTGCTCGGAGCCAGAGCTGGGCAGGAGACGTTTCAGCACGAGGTGGAGCTCGTCCTTAAATGCTTCACAGCGGAGATAGTTATGCTGTTTTGCTGCTCCATGTAGCAGCCGTCCCTTATCTCTCTGTTTCTTAGCGTGTAATTCAAGGCCATCTACCTTGTCTGTGAGCCATCATCAGTGGAAGGTTTTTATGAAAGTCCTCAAGTGTGGGCACGCGTGGATGCCCTGTTTTGCTTAGTGAAGTCCGTCTCTCACTTGACAAATACTAGTGAGCAGCAGATATGTCCGCACCATGAAGCAGCCTCATTAAAAATTGCACTTGGGAGAGCATTTCAAGAGCTTTCACCTAATTTTCAAGTGATGTCCTCTATTACTCAGCTTGAGACTCGCTCCTTAACCATAGCTGGCTGCTGACTCAGTTCATTGAAAACTATTGAGTGTGAACCCTGACCAGGCTGCAGTGGCTGGGGTTTCTCTGGCCAGGCTGGGGTGCTCGGGTGTCTGGGGAGTTGGAGGAGCAGGAAAGGGAGAGTCCTTGCTGATCTACGAATTCCTTGGCTCTGGGTATTAGCGGGATGGCCGTAGAGGTGGATGCTGGTTTCCCAGTTTCTAGGGGGGAATTCAGCATGCGTTCTTTACAATATGAGCCTCCTAGTTTGAGGATACGAAGCTTCTTTTTATCTTTTGGCAACAAATTATTTATGAAACTGTGAGCTCATCTGTAGGGGAAAGAGTAAATGTAAATTTCAGCCCAAATGTCTTCACGGTCGAAGGGATTGCTGAGGGCTATGCTGGGATCCTCGCCTTCATTATGACATTGTTGTGGGAAAATGCCTCCAGGATAAAAACAAAACAAAACTTAAAATGGACCTTTAGCGTAGGTTCTTGACAACCTCTAATTTTACAGATACCGAATTTCAAATTCCTACCCTCCTCCTTTTTAAAAAAAGCGATGTAGTCCGTCTAAGAAAACCATGATTTAATCAGCAATATATGGAATGGAGTTTTGGGTGGCCTCATCAGCTATTTGAAAGAATATTTTCCCCTAATGTGGTCCAGGAGTGAGGGTGGGTTACTCACCACCCAAATGCTCTTGTTCCTTGGTGAGGTCCGAGGATTTCCCAAAAGCTGTGCCTCCGTGTGTGTTTTTGGATCTGTCTCATCCTGGAGCATGTGGGACTCTCCCTCCAGCCTTAGAGCCATGTCATGAGGACCGTCGCGTCCATGGGGACCTGGCTTGGCTATTAAATTGCCATTGTGCCTCAATGGACGTGTGATCCACTCTCTTATCAAGGAACTTGCACAGCCTGTGTCTTCCCCAGGGAGCCAGGCTAGGGCAGGCGTGTTTCCGAGGATGAGCAGGAGGGCACTGCAGTCACGTTTCATCTTCAGCGATTTTATGGCTGCAATTTGAGACAGGATGTATCCGAGTTGGTTTGCTGTCCGGATAGTGAGGGGCCCGGGAGCAGGTGAAGCCCCTTCACCTCAGGTACCATTCTCTTAGGAATGGACTCGTGTTAGCTAAGCACACAGAGAGCGATGTGTAATCAGAAGAGCAGTTACTTCATCGGTCACGAGAAGTAGAGCCACTGGGGAGGCCAGAGGCCCACACTGCCGTTTAAGTCTGTCGTCCTCTGGGCTGATGAATGTGCGGAGCTGGAGTCTCACCTGATGGCTACTTATTGAGTCAGAAGGGGGAACTAGTTGGGGGTTCACATGTCCAGTGGCTTGGAGAGGGAAAGGTCCCTAGGCCTGGGCAAGCCCCCCGTGGAGAGACGCTGTCAACTTCTGGCTCCTCACAGGGCCCTTTTCCTGTTTTCAGCTTGGGGGCCTCGGAGTTCTGAGCAGCGCTAGTTCCGTTGGATGTTGGTGGATGGAGAGGGAGAGGGAGAGGGAGGGGGAGGGGGAGGGGGAGGGGGAGGGGGAGAGAGAGAGAGAGAGAGAGAATGAATGAGAAGCTCTTACCTGTGACACATATTTTGTACTTACTTCATAACAGGTGGTCAGAAAATAACTGTGTTTCATAAGAGATTGTAATTCATCACGGCCCTTCTCCTTCCCCCTCAAGTTTCCTATAAGACATAGATACAGGAATCAGACACACAGTGAGCAAAACAACATTTTTCTTACTGACAGTTGATTGGAAACTCTGGCTTGACCTGTAGCCAGTCTCATTCCCTGATACACTGCCACCCAGGGACCCCCTTTGTGATGGATTGTTGCGTCTGCAGAATTATTCTCACCTAGAGGGAACCAAGAGGGAAGAGAGTCCATGGGGCTGTTTCATTGTTTAATACATCAACTCTACCCAACTGAGAGTCTCACCAACCGGGTGTGAGGTGGGGAGTGAGGCCCAGGGCGTTACTATGGTGGAAGTCTCCATGGATACATGGCCCCAGGATGGAGGCCGTCTGCCAAGAGCTGTGATGATGGCAGCTGCTGAGGTGCCTCCTGAGGGCGATCCCAGGGCAGCAGGGCTGGGTCAGGGAGTGGACACCTCCTCCATCGCCTCTGACCGTCGGGAGAAAAGCCGTGTTAACAGAAGGAAGGCTTGTCTCAGCTGTGTCATTCGTCTAGGGTGTCACTTCATCCTGGTGCCTGCGTCTACCCCCGTGGAAGCAGACGTGACAGCCAAAACATTTGGGAAACACTGTGCATCCCATATGCTTCTCACGTGTCATGATGGGTATTAGTGGATGAGTGACTTCTGTCATAAAGACACTGAGCACTCCCCTGGGCTATGACCTTTCTGTGACTTAGTTTCTTCCTCTGTAAAATGGGAATTATACGAGTACCTTCCTCATAGGGTTCTGGAGCAAGAAGAGATGTATTAGTACATGGAACGTACTGAGAATAATGTCTGATACGTAGCAGCCACTCAATACACGTTAGCAATGAATATTATTAGTATTTTTACTTCTTCACGGTGTCCGTCCTGTGACGTGGGTAGGGCTCTACCCTCCGCCCTGCACTTGACCGTAGCCAGCTAGCTCCAGCTGAGTCTTGGGGCTCTAGTAGGCTACCCTGAAGAGTGCGGTCCTTCTCTTGGGCCTGCAAAGTGGGGGCTGCTGTCATTGTTTTGTTTCCTGTGTGAGGCTGGGAATGAGGCCATCAAAACGGGGAGAGGTGCCAAGCTGAGAGGCAGAGGAACCGAGTTCTGAGCGGGTCCTTTGAGCCCCTGAGTCCAGCTGTGCATGATGTGACAGTCCAACCCTGAACTTCTTGTTAATAGGAACAATAATTGCACCAAACTCCCCTGCCCCTATTTTCAAGCTTCAGTTGGTTTTCGATAGCTCCTATGCTCCGTGGCGAACTATCAGCTCTTTACTGGATGTGGAGCCCATCCTGTCCTCGGGAAGGGCTGTTGTTTCTCTGGGGTCTGTCTTTCCAAATGCACAGTGTCTGTTGCTGTGTCGTGAGGCTCTTCTTCCCACCCTCCCTCTCGTGAGGTCCACTTCCGGTCATCAGCTGTCCTGGCTGCCATAGTCCTCGAACGTAGGGATGGATTTGAAGGCTGCAAGCTCTGGTCGCATCTCCACTTAATTCATCTGCTGGAGGCTCAGGGACAGAGGAAGAAATGGCCTGTTGCTGGTGGCACGTAGAGTAATCAGGAGATGGAGTGGGAGGAACTCGACAAATGAGGGAGGCTTGGGAGCAAGTTTAAAAGTTTAAGAAACAAAAGAAGTGAAAAAAGGAAGTCATCAGCCTCTCTCACATGTCGTGCTGCCTGCATGTGGCATGTTCATTTATCCCTGTCGCAGACTGCATGAATATGTATGTACTTCATGCTCTCACTTAGGGGTTTTTCCCTGGGAGCCCAGAAAATAGGGCGGGATGGTTGAGAAGCCTGATTGTGTGGAGATGGATGGTCATGGGTGAGAGAAGATTAAATCTAGGCTGGCAGCCTCTTGCCAGCATGAGAACACCTGCCTGCAAATGGAGCCAGCACCCAGTGGGGCACCAGAGCGGGGGCACAGGTAGAGTCCTAGAGCCTGCCTTGTTTCAGGGGCGCGTGCAGCGTAACTTTTTATCCTGCAGCCTCGATCACACAAGCTTTGGGCCGGCTCCCCTGGGGTGTAAGTGCAGTTGAAGGCACCCTTACTGACTGCACCCACAGAGGTTTCCAGATGAGCTCCGACTGGCCCAGCGTGGGTGGCACGCCTCACTTCAGCTAATCCTGGGGACTGAAGGGGTGGTTAGAACTCTGAGGGGCCTAGGCAGGCTCTTGCTCATTCCTGGAAGGGGCTGAGGGGGGGCAGTGTGTGTCATCCACACACACTGGATTGAGAATGGGAGAGGGGCGGGCCCCCAGAAATAGGATGGATTCTGATACGAGAGGAGATGTTGGCGTGCCGTGGGACTCAGTGGTGCCTCCAGAATTTTTATGGGAGACGTCTGGCGTGTTTGGTGGGAGGCGGGTTCGGAGGCCTCGTCCTGAGGCTGCGTCTGTGTAGCACGCACTCCGTTTTTGTTGAATTTGTGTGTTTCTTTGGGCTCATGTAGCAGGTGGATGAGGTGTGTCTGATTAGAAAAGAAAACCCAAACAACAGTGACTTCCGCAGGTTTTTCTCGGGTCTGACACGCACCCAGAAGTAAGTAGTGTAGTCTAGGGCTAGTGTGAGGGTCTGGGGGTCGCTGGGAACTCAGGCTGCCTTTCCCTCTTTCCTCCACCATCCTCAGCACGTGGCGTCTTATCTTCATGGTACCTGGTTGGTCGCTGGTGTTCCCGCCATCACATCTGTATTTCGGGCAGGTAGGAGCAGAAAGTGGGGAAGGGCGGAGAGTGCATTTCACAGAAGCATTTTATGAGGATTTAAAGCTTTAAGGATAATAGTCTCTCTTTAAGGAGTTTTTAGGACCTTGCTCCCCCAAATGACTTCTACTTACAGCTCTTGGGGCCCCCTAATTGCAAGGAAAGCTGGGAAATGTGGTTGCTTCATTGGCATCTAAGGAAGGAGGGACGATTGGCTATTGGATAGGTCCCTGTGCCGGGTGGCTTTTGGGAAGGTGAGGCTGATGGAAATTTTGTGGGCTGTGGGGGGTGGTGGTTCCTAAAATCCCCCCAAGCTATTTCTTAGTGCCATCACTACTGGGAAAAGCTTCCTCAAAGGCACAGAGTCACAGTTGTGAGAGGATCCAGTCTGTGGTTTTAGAAGTGACCTCTCGAGAGACTTCCATAAGGGATAATGTTTTATTTGCTCAACCTGATTTTATCCCCTGCAGGACGCTTTCCTCTCCTAAATCATTGCAAAAGCAATTGTCTGGAAATACCAAGTATCGATTCATGATTTTTGTTCATTTCCTTTTTATTGTTAGGTAGGAAACAAAGGCCCAGAAACAGAACAGGAGCATTTGGGGCACTTCGGCTTTCTCCTCAGAGGCCTTGGCCAGACATAGATTCGTCATTGTGGTCGTTACTTTTTAGAGCTTTCTCAGCGTTGTGCTTATTGTCATGTCGTTTGTCCATCAGCATCTCGTTTGGTGTTCAACTTCTCTGCTGCCTGGAAGCTGACACGTGGCCTGCTTTGCTACATGCCACTTTGGTTCTGAAATCTCTGTTTTAGATTTCTAATTATAGCTTTTATAAGGCAACTGGTCATTTTGCTTTGCTTGAGTGGATAACGATGCCTTGTACCTCGGCTGAGAGTGACTTGTCTATATATATATCTGTTTTTTTTCTTGGACTGAACCGAAAAATAGACATCCTATAAAGAGATAAAGCCCATGTCTTCATCTGGGGTTATTTCACTGTTTTATGGCCTCAATTTCAGTCTTTCCACTTCAGTAGAAATACACTGCCTCCTCACCCCTCTCTGTGGAATGCCTCCTTGCCTTTCTGCCTTCTCTTCACTCTGTCTAGAATCTTCTGACTGCCCATCTGACTGCCTCTGATTCCTAGTCAGATGTCACTGCCCCCAGGAAGCCCTCTGTGATTCCCCCGCCATCACTTGCCCCAGATCTGTAGTATTGCTGCCTGTTGTGTACTATAAAATGTTTATTTCTTCCTTTCTATAGTGACATATTCAATAAATATTTACCAGGACGTAAGTTCTGAGAGCAGAGAATGACTTGCTTTTGATACTGCTGTGCTCCCAGCTTCTAAAACAGATACATGACGCCCGGTAGATGTTCGGTAGATGTTTGATGAATGAATGAGTGAAGGGATGAAGGGACTTATCGAGGACCAAAATTTTAACAATAATAGATAATATGGATTAAGCACCATGTGCCAGGCCCGTGCTAACTGCATAGTAGGCAGCTTCCTGTGAGGTCGGTACTATTGTCCCCCGCACTTGACCGGTGAAGCCTCGAGAGGTCAGTGAGAGCGCACAGTGGTGCTGACCTGTGTGAGTGTCAAACTGTCCTCATCATTGCCCAGGCGCCCAGCTGGGCAGTGGTGAGCCGGACCAGGGACGCCCTGAGACAGAAGTGACACGCAGTGCCTACCCTGTGGAGCTCCCAGGCTGGGTGACAGGGTAGGGACAGTAAGTAGCCTGGGCTCCTGGACACGGAACGCTGGAAGCCAGTGAGCAGAACGGGTGAGGAGGTGGGCTGAACCATGTGACGTGTTACGTGGGTGCCGTTGACCTAGTTACTGGGAGGCGTTCTAGGTGCATGCTATGCCCCGGACTTCTGCCCTTGCCAGGCGCCGCATCACCCTTCCATTTCTCTCATCGTTTTGGGTACCCAGTCCTTTCAGAGGAATGCCTTCCTTCCCCAGGTGCAGCCATTAGGCCAAGCCGGCTCTGCCTTTGATGACTCTTGCCTGCATTTGCATTTGGGTTGTCTCATTAGAATGCCGGTAGCACCAGGCAGGGGTCCCATTGCCAGGCAGGCTGGAATGGTGCATGAACAGTTTCCAGGCCTTGTTTCTGTGGTCTTGGCTTCCTTCTGAGTAAAAGGAAGGACTTGGACTAGACAGTAAGCAAACATACACCCATGGGCCAAAAGCAGTCTGCTGAACTCATCATGGCTTGCCTTCAAATTGTTTTTCAGCAACTTTATTGTTGGAAAATAATTTGTGTGTACTTTCCTTGTTAAAAAATGAAAACATATTCATCTAGAGAATTAAAAAAAGATATAGACGAGTGGAAAAGGAGAAAATAAAAATAATTTCCCAACCCTCAAGCATTACTAAAATGTAGCAATATATTCTTGCAGATAGGTGTAGCGCTTTGCTCTGTGAGCACACTTGGGAGAAACACCCTGCCTGAAGGGCTTAGAGACACCTTACTGCCTTACTTGACACATGGACTTTACGGGCTAAAAGGAAAGCTCATGGCATTAAAAAAAATAACAAAAAATTGGTAAGTATCTTAATGGGAAAACCAGGCAGTGGTACAAACTGAGTGTAAATTATGTCAAGCGCCTGTCAGCAACACGTGCGCCGTGTGCCGAGATGACAGGAAGCAGGGTTTGATGGGCCTGCAGGCTGGCTGCTGCTGTCTTGGCCCCTTCCCACCTCTTTTCCAGAGGCGAATAGGACAGCACTCATGAAGGCAGCCCATGCCTGGAGGTGTTAGAGCA
Source organism: Rhinolophus sinicus (assembly GCF_057876585.1). NCBI lineage: Eukaryota > Metazoa > Chordata > Mammalia > Chiroptera > Rhinolophidae > Rhinolophus > Rhinolophus sinicus. The sequence goes on along the minus strand of NC_142510.1, from coordinate 7,257,401 downwards.
CCAAGGTGTAGACCATGGGTGTTGCCCTTTGCCAGCACTGCGACCTTGGGCAGGTTGCTTGGCGTTGTTTTTTCTCTCTCTGTATGTTTCATTCTGGATAGTTTCTATGGCTAAGGCTTTCAGTTCATTAATCTTTTCTTCTGCAATTTGCTTGTGACACTTTCGTGTGGCCACACCTAGCTGCAAGGGGTGCTGGGAAGCTTAGTCTCTTTTCCACCCACGTGGCCAAGTGCCCAGCACTTTGAAATTCTCCCCCCGTTTGGGTGAAACAGAGTCATCCTTCTCTCTCTGTCTGAGAAGCAAAGTAGTCTATTATTTTGTATCCTATGCTTAATTACCCTGTGACGCTAGCGTGCCCTTGTAGCATAGCACGAGGGATTGGATTTACCATTGGCACATGTCCTATCTGTCAGCTACTGGTCAGTGCCGAGAGAATTTGATTAACTAGGATTCGGACCTGGGTCTAAATCGTGGCTTAATGTATAGCTGTCACGTCGTTTTGAGATGGCATAACTCAGCCACTCCATCTGCAATCTGCGGATAGTAACTGGCTCGATTAACAGTGGATCCCAGGTTTCTAAGCTTAAGTTTCCAATGAGGCTATGTCATTTGGTCTCTCACCGGGAGAAGAGAATACAATTTATTTTCTTGGTTTCCCGTGACTTAGTACACTTTCCACCTTGTTTGGACAATTTCTAGCTGCAGAGTTCTTTGTATGACAGTTGATACCCAATTAAATATGAATTCTACAAGGTCTCTTCTGTTATTTGCAATGGTAAGAAAATGGTTAAGTATATTAGAGAGAATTGATTTTAATGAAAGCAGTCACTAGTTTGTATTTTATACATATTTTTATTATTGACTATTTTATTGGAATTTAAAAAGCAGTTATGTATACTCTTTACAACAAGCCCAACAATACAATATACCAAGCCCAGCGATGTATAAAGAGGTTAATAATCTCCCCCCCCAATGCTATCCATTTTACACAACTAGAGTTCATTGATATATGTAAACTTATGCAAATCTATATTCTACAAACACAGGTATACCTATTCTCCTATTTCTCCCCCGCCAACCCAAATGGGATTACAGTGCCTATCAGAGCTTGGCAAACTACGGCCCATGGACAGGTCATCTGTTTCTGTACATAAAGTTTTACTGGGACACAGCCACACACATTTATGTATTGTCTGTATGTGCTTTCTCGGTATAACAGAAGAGTTGAGCACGAGTTCCAACAAAGAACACATGGCCTGAAAAACTGCAAATATGTACCATCTGGCCCTTTGCAGAACAAAACGCTTGCTGACCCCGATGTACTTTGCCTCTCTCAGATAACAGTGTATCATGTAGCAGTCGTGAAGCTTCCTCCAGAGAAATAGATACAGATCTAAAGCATTCTTTTGAATATCTGCATATTAGAGTCCATTGTGGCTGTGCTATAGGTTTTTAAATCATTCTGCTGTCAATGGCATTTAGGTTGTTTCTAAGTTTTTGCCACCACAAGCAGTATTGCAATAAGCCCCGTATACGTGTGTCCTTAAACCCTGGGGGCTTCATTTTAGTGGGAAAGATTGATAGAAGTACAGTCACTGAGTGAAAGCATGGTCTCTGTGCCCATCAGTTGCCTTTTGGTTAGAAACCAGGATGTGATGTCATCAATGTCCTCTCCGATCTGACATTGTTTTTTAGGGTCTGACGTCTTTTATAAAGTGGTTTTCAACCCTTTTTTTGCCTGTGACTCACAGTAAGAAATATGCTTTTAAGCACACACACTTATGTATGTATATAATCGACAGTCTTCCTGGAACAATACTTAACCTTTACTACGTGCAAAATGTTCTCATGTTTTATTGCCTAGTCCATTTTAACAAACATCAGTTGTGATGCGCTGAAATTTTTTTTGGCATCTTACTAAAGGGATACAACTATGGTTTGAAAAACATCATTTTATAGAAAAAGAGTATTCTGCGTTCTTGTGAGCTAGTGCAGAAGTTTGATATTCTATTCTCTGGTCAAGGCCATTCTTCCTGCCTTCCCTTATTTAAGGTCTAAATGGTATTTCTCTTACTGAAAAGTCATACATATTTTAATACATAGTGTCTTTAGAGTTGCAATGTGGGACACAGACGGATTTCCTTTGGTAAAGGGAGTTGTGCTTTGGTCATCCTGTCTCCCCAAAGAGAGTGCACTGGGGGCTTTGCCAGCATGTAGTATGGACTTGCCTTGAGTCAAGCCATCTCACAGGTGATCTGTCTTCTCAGGTCTCCCCGATCGCTCATACTTTGATCCTGACCACCCCGTGAGCCTAGCATGTGGGTGCATGCACACCCCCCTCCCCCACCTCGCCCACCCCCACCCCTGCCGGGCCTCCACTCCCACTGTGTCCCCTGCTTAGTGTTCTGTGGGCTTTGGCCTGTGATTCTGCTATTCCCTCAAGAGCTGTTGAAGCCTGCAGTCTTATTTTAGTACTGGAACTTCTCCCCACTTTGGCAAACAATAGACGCCACTGAGGCCAACAAAAAAAGTGTATCTGTCTCACAGAACTAAGAAGCTTAGGGTGCAGGTATGGCTGGATCCAGGTGCACAAACAGTGTGTCAGGAAGATATATCTCTCTGCCTCTTGGTTCTACCTCCAGTGTAGGTTCGTTTTATTTTCAGACAGGTTTTCTTTCTTGGAGGGAGGAAGAGGTGAGAAATGAGCTGGAGATACGCAGGGGTCAGAGCAAGGAGCGCTCCATGTGACTGGCTAAGAGGCTTGGGTTTTATCCTCAGGCCTGGGGGGACCCGGTGAAAAATTTAAAGTGGGATGTGACATGAGCCGATTTACATGTTTCCTCCCCTCACACAAAGATCTTCATGTGTTGTATTGTTTCTATGCATGTCAGAAACAGGATTTTGCCTCTAGAGGGACGGTTACTTTTAGACACCCAAAATATTTTTCTTTCTTTTTTTTTCCAAATTTCTGACATTGTTTGAATTTAATGATTCATATTACGAATTATTCATGAAAATGATCTTTTAAGCTTCTTATAATAGCTGAAATTATCCTTCATTAGATACTGACAGTTCCTGTGATGGGTGTAATTATAAAAAAAAATATTCTTAGGCTAGCTATATTCTGCAGTGTTAAAATTACGCAAATGAGCAAGGGCTAAGAATAGAAGCTGAGTAGGATGGTCAGATTTTATGGGAGAGGGAGGGTGGCAGCATTGACAATTTTCTAAAAATGCATAAATATGTGCTGTACACATTAAGTACGTTTTTATTACAGTCTGCGCTGGTGCTCACCCTCTCTTCATTGGCAAGGGAGCGAATTAATTTTAGCTCCCTGAATTGTTTGTAGCTCCTGCCCATACAAAAATCTCATGAAGGAGAATTTATTTTTTCTCTCCTTCTTCATTCCACTCAGCATTTTCTGGAAGGCACGCTGTAGTAATTTCTAATAGTTGTGAAGACTGGCAGGCTCGTGACGAATACAGAGAAAGCTGAGTGGGGATGGCAGAGATCAGAGGGTGGGGACAGCAAGCCGTGGTCCATCGGGGGGGGGGGGCGGGGGGGGCGGGGCTCTGTGTGCACCTGAGCCTGAGAAATCAGGACCTCCTCTTGTTTGTGTCTAAAGGATGGCGAGGTGGGGTGTTCATGGCTTAGAGGGGCCAACCTTCTTAGGTACAACCTCTGCATGTGGGGAACCACTGTGGTGAGAAGAGCCGAGTAGCATCTGTTATAAAACCATGGCGGCCAGGGCCCCGTGGGATCGGGCCCTGCCAGCCTCCCCAGGGCCTCTGTTAGTAATGCCCCTTCCTACCTCCTGCTCCGGCAGTCCCTTCCTTCCTCGGGGCCTCTAAGAAACCCCAAGAGACGGGCAGGTTCTCAGGGTGCCGTCACTGACTGTGCCACCTCAGTTCAGCTCTAAGCAGAACCGATGGAGTGGACACTCCCATCTCTCTGTCTTTGGACGGGGCCACGCAGCAGAATGCTCGGAGGTGAAACAATGCTGGTGACTTTCCATTGCTCGGTGGCGGTGGCCCTGGCCAGCCAGAGGTGCTCAGACAGGCTTGGACCTGTTCTTGTACACAGGTCTCTTCCTGTTACCTCTTCTGACTCCATCCTCCTTCCCGTCTAGGTTCTGAGCACGCCATGTGGCATGGGCACCACCCTGCTACGTATGGTGGGTCACGGTGGCAAGGGAATGGCGTGGTGTCCTCCTTGCGTTGTCTCTGGGCAGCGCTCCTTGGTGTTTGGTTTGCTCCCAAGACGTGCACAAACCTCACTGTACCTTCAAATGGCAAGAAGTAGATTGTTTACTTTCTGTTATATCTTAGCCACCAGAGGTTGGCAAACGTTTCCTGTACAGGCCCAATAGTGACTATTTTATGTCTCCTCATTTCTTCATCTCCCCCTCTCCTTCCTTCTTTCCCTCCTCCTCTTCCTCCTCCTCCTGAAACGCATAGTTTTTACAATAAAATAGGCCACGGGCTGGATTCCACCCACGGGGTGTAGTTTGCCAACCCCTGTTACAGACATTTGTTGGTGCTCAGCTGCCGCTTTCAAAACATGTAACCGCGCTCGTTCTCGTTGAGTCTGTCTTTGCTTCAGGGGGCTTTTCCCGCAGTTATTTTGTCAGCTTGTTCCTGAAGTGCTCTGGACGCACTTCTGTATTTTCTTCATTCCCTGTTTGTCTCCTGCCTCTCTGTCTGTTCTCGTTTTGCTCCAGACACACTGGTGCTCTGGAAATTGCTCTAAGGTTCAGAGGTAGTCGAATTAAGGGTGAGGGTTGTTTGCTTCTTGACACTTTTCTTTCCACATTTCCACGGTGGACGTGCATGTCTTTTATAAGCAAAAAGTCCACTCGATAACCAGCTGACCGCCAGCCTCTGTGTTCCGTCAAAGGGATACTGGTTGGGGCCAGGCCCTCCCTGAGCTAATGATGATGCAGGAGGTGGAGGGCCTCCTACCTCATTTTGGAGTGAAGCCGTACGGTTTGCAGACTGCTGGCTTCTGATCGATCCTTCGCCAGCCTTTTGAGGTCACCAGTGTAGACATCATTCTTCTCACTTTATAACTGAGAAACCTGAGGCTTAACACAGGACTCCACAGCTAGCAAGTGGCAGAGCTGGAAGTTGAGTTTGGGTCTTTGGATTCCAAGTCTGGGACTCCCGCCGTCGCCTTCTTCAGACACGAGTCCTCCTGGAATGCTTTTCCTCAGTGAGGCTTGTGGCCGAGAGTAGGGCTTCTGGGGTCAGACTGTGTGAGGGTGAACCGGCTCTACTACTCAGCGGCTGTGTGATGTTGGGCAAGTTACTCACCCTCCCTGGGCCTCTGCTTTCCTGTGTGTAAACTCGAGCACTGCCCTCGTGGGGTGGTTAGGACTGTGGAAGGAAATCACTAAGATAATACTCAGTAAATATTCACTATCATTGCTATTACTTTTTTTTTTTCAATTGGGAAGTACTGGGGGAACAATGTGTTTTTCTAGGATGTCAAGTCGTCGTTTTTTCAATCTAGTTGTGGGGGACACAGCTCAGCTCCAAGTCAGGTTGTTTTCAATCTAGTTGTGGAGGGTGCAGCTCACTGGCCCATGTGGGACTTGAACCACTGACCTTGGTGTTATGAGCACTTGGCTCCAATCACTGAGCAAGCCAGCTGCCCACTGGCGGCTCAGCTCCAAGCTCATGCCGTTGTTTTCGATATAGTTGTGGAGGGCGCAGGTCACGGGCCCATGTGGGAATTGAACCGGCAACCTTGTTGTTGAGAGCTCGTCCTCTAACCAACTGAGCCATCTGGCCGCTCCGCTCTTTCTTTTTTATAACGTTTATTTTTCCTTGTAGGAAAATACACATAAAATGTACCCCCTTAACCGTGTTGAGCATGTACTTTGGTAATGTTTATTACATTCACCTTGTTGTGTATTCAATCTCCAGAACCCTTTCCGTCTTGAAAAACTGACACTGTAGCCATGAAACAACGCCCCACTCCCTTGTCCCTGGCCCCTTGCAGAGCAGTGCGCACTTGGAAACAGCACCTAAAGTTTGTAGGCAGCTGTTCTGCTTTGCCCTGGTGTGGGCCCAGCACTCCTGGGCGGTGTGAGGCATTTAGACTCAGAGGGGCCGCTCTGTCCCCTGCCATCTGCTGCGTGCTTACACGCTGCCAGGCTTTTGGTGAAGCACTTCATGGTCAGTGCCTGACGGAATCCTTAGCACAGTACTTTCTGGCATGTTCTCATGGTCGCCCTGTTTTACATATGGGGAAACTGAGTCTCAGGGTAAGTGTCATCTTTAACTGACAGAATCCTTAGCACAGTACTTTCTGGCATGTTCTCATGGTCGCCCTATTTTACATATGGGGAAACTGAGTCTTAGGGTAAGTGTCGTCTTTAAGGCCAGGTGGCTAAGAGGGGGCAGAGCCAGGGCTCTTAACCCTGGCCCAGGGGTGTGGCTTTGCTTTTCGCCCCGTCCCCAGGTCTCGTTGTTGGAGAGCTGTAGTGAGACTTTTCTTAGTGCATGAGATATGTGTTCACTTGAGTAGTAGGTTATTGGGGCACCTGCCTCAGACTTCAGGAATGGAATAGATGTGGCAAATCATACATCTCCCTCCCTACTGCCCCTTTCTCCCTCATTCCTTCTTCCACTTCCTTCCTGCTCCTCCCTCCCTCCCTCCCTCCCTCCCTCCCTCCCTCCCTCCCTCCCCTCCCCTTGCGTCATAGTTTTCTCTGACACACGTTTGTAGAGTGACTGCCATGACCAGGCCTAGTGCAGGGTGCTGGATGCAGCCGTGAGACGGTCACTGCCCTCGGAGCTCACTGACAAGTGGAGCAGACGGACGAGTGGGAGAAGTTACAGGACAGCGTGACCCCTCACCTAACGTGGCACTGAGGAGAGTCCACGTGTGACAAGAGTGCGGCAGAGAGCCGTCCCCCATGCTCGGCCTAAGGACAGCACCAGGGAAGGGTTCTTGGAGAAAAGGCCATCTATTCTGAGGGCTGAAAGCTGAGGAGGGAGTCTCCAGGTCAAAAAGGGATGGCTGACATGGCCAAAGCGATCTGAGGAATTCTAAAGAAAACCTCTGTGCAAAAGCTGGAGGGTGGTTGAACATAACAATGGCTCTTTCTGTAGTCAAAGGATTTCTTTTTTAAACTTCTTTTTTTAAAACAACAATCAGGCACAAGACCGGGTAACCTACCAGGACGTGCTTAGTGGAGTCCCACCTCTGTGTCTTTTGGGTGTTTCCAAGGGGCCGAGGCACATGTGACAGCCTTCTAGGGGCAGGATCAGGTGACAGGGACTCAGACCAGTGGCTGTACCCAAGGCCAGCTCAGAACCAAGTCTGGGGCCCCCCAAAGAACAAAGGCTGTGGAGTTGTTGGCCATTACGCTCTAGCCAAGCAAAGACAGTACGTGTGTGATATTTTGAGCTAATCCATAAATCTTGGCTTCCTTTCGCTTCAGTGAAAAATCTCTAACACTTATTTTTCTAATGAACAAAGCCTCCAGGGGTGATCAGATGGCAGGGGTCTTCACAAAGGCATCTTTGTGAAGCTATGTCTATAAGAGGCATCTTTTGTACTTGGTTCTGGACGTGTGGTCAGGTTGCGGCAGGCATTTGGGTCAGCCCAGGCCCAGGACGCAGGGTAGAGGCAGCACAGAAGGGAAGGTTAAAGGTCCTGTTCTGAATCATTTGAAGATCTGAGCAGCTGACACAGGGATCTGACCCGATCTCAGCAAAACCCAAACAAGTCGCCATCTCCGCTCAGAACTCAGCAGGCCTTCCTCGACCTACATGTGTCGACTCTCCAGTGTCCAGAGTTAACCATCTTCACTGTTAACTCTGCAGTAAAACGCGAGTCAAAGAAGAGGCCCTCTGGCCTTCTCAAGGGCCCCCATTAGACAGATGAAGCGACTGAGGTCTGTGTTTTACATGTGGACACCAGCCGGCATCCAGCCTGCATCCTCCGGCGTTCTAGCAAGACGCGACTTCACCAGGGTGTGAAATCCCTCGCGTACAGATGACTTCTCTGCTCTCCCACTTCTTCCTCACAGTTAATCCTCATGATGATTAATCTTTTTGCTCCTACATCATCTAAAGAACAGTCTTGTTCAACATTCTGGCGACCTGAAAAGCGTCGTACGTGTTTAATGTTCATAGGCAGCCACTCAGAAAGGTGCAGAATGAATTGAATTAACATCGTCTGGGGGTGTGAGATGTTGTACCCAGCCGAGGCCTGAAAGGGAGGTGTATGCTGACTCGAGAGCGCGAATCACATCCTTACGAAAGGAGAATGTTCTCATGACTTTTTAATGGCCCCTGAAAAGGAGTGTGCTCTATTAAGGTAAGCTCTTTAAAAACTAAGGCTTTTGTAAGTCTGAGAGTTTGAAAAGGAGCGAGGGACGGAGAGAGGTGGAGAGAGAGAGAGAGAGAGAGAGAGAGAGGGGAAGAAGAATCTGTAGACTGTATGATTCATCAGAGACAGGCAGCAGGGTCTCTGTCGACTTTAGAAAGGGGGCTTTGGTTTCCTGGGGATACCGAATGCCTTGGACTAAGCCTCAGGTTGTGAGAACATTTATTTAACACCGAGTCCACTAGCCAGCTGGTTTCGTCTGCAGGCAGCAGGGTCTGGCTATGATCCTTGATCCAGAATTCATTTGGATCTGCCTTTGGGACGGAAATTTGGACTTGGCCGATGCTCATAATTAGTTGGGATTATGGAGCAGGACTGTGGTGGAGAACAGACAGGGACGCAAACTCCCCTTGGGGCTTTTGTAAGAGCAGGTGTTAGTGTTGTAATGCAGCATCGCGATGGGTCCACCAGGGGGTACAGTGTAGTTCTTCTGGGGACTTAATTGCGGCCCCTCTTTGTTTCCTTACAGTTTCCCTGTTATTCATTCCACAGAGCTCAGAGTTCAGATCACCCTGTGGTTAGAAGCAGCCCCGTCAAGCTGATTTCTAGCCTTTGCATGTTTATCACTTCTTCTGTTTTGGAATGCATTTCCCCCATTCAGTGATCTTCCACTGAGTTAGGATGAGGTGTAGCTCCAGAAAAGATAGATGTCGGATACATATGTGTGATGTCGGTCATATTCCAGGGTGATGCTTTCTTATGGTCAGCTATCTGGAGAATTTTTGGAGTTCTTTTTATAGCGGTTGAGGGCTGAAAAAGTCAGCAAAGGTGAGGGAAAAAAAACACACAACTCAATTCAATGAATATTTGTCGAGTGTCCATTCTGTGTCAAGCTCTGGGAGCTGGTGCTCGTCCATGCAAATGTCTGGAGAAAAAAGAGTAAGTTCTCTAGATTGTTGCTCTTCAAAGTGAGGTCTCTGGACCAGCAGTATTAGCATCATTACCTGGGAGTGTGTTAGAAATGCAGAATCTCAGGCCCAGCCCCACTCTTTCAGAATCTGCGTTTTAACTGAAGATCCCCAGGTAGCTGTACACACATTATAGTGTGAGAAGCACTGCTTGAAGTTTATGTAGATAGATGGAGGGCAGATGTTGGCACATGTTACCGTTACTCCCTCACCTGTGCCTGTGGCAGGCATTACTAATCAAACCAGATGCGTCGTCCACCGTCCCCCCCCCACCCCCCCCTGCCACGAAGAGCCCTGTCTGAGCTTCATAATACATCTCAGCACAGTCTTCTTGGTAGCCACTTCCGGTTGTTTAAAGCAATGAAATTGAGAACAAATTCATCCACGTTATCCCACCTCTACCACAGCCTGCGATTATCTCTTACGTGGACAGCAGTGACACCTGGTCTCCCTGCTTCTGCCCATGTCTACAGAGTCATCTTTTAAAAGTGCAAAATTTCCCTGCTTAAAACCCTTTAGTGGCTTCCCATTGCAATTGGGATAAAATCCAAATCCTTCTCATGCCTTGTAAGACCCTGCGTGCCTTGGCCTCCCTTTGTGCCTCCCTTTCCCCTTTGCTGCCGTTCTCTGACCCTCTGGCCTCATTCCAATTCCTGGAACATGCCACATTTTTCCCACCTCAGGGCTGGGACAGACCAAAGTCACAGTCTCCCCAAGTTTCCCCACTGTCCGTGTGAGAAAGGTGGGGAGCACAGTGGTTTGATCTACCTGAGGCCACGCAGCCAGTCAGAGCAGGAGCCAGTTCATTTCAAAGCCAGAGACGCTCGTGTGCACCACCTTCCCTCAGAGGACCACAGCGGGGACCCTCCAGCCAGGCCTCCAAGTCGTCCTGTGCTTCCCGGGTCCGGAATGCGTCTCTCCCCCACCCCAATGCCGTGTGTGGCGGCTTCTCCTCATTGCTCAGGGCGGCCTTGGGCCATCACGTCCCCAGAGAGGCCTTCTCTGGCTATTCTGCCCCAGCAGGCCCCACTCTTCTCTGTCTCGGCACCCAGTTGTGTTCTCCAGGGCACTTGTCATAATTTGCAGTTAGTTTTACCTATTTGTTATTTGGCTTGTTTTCAGTCTCTCCGCTAGTATCTAAGCTCCATGTTTGTGTTATAGGCCCACACCCAGAATATCAGCACAGTTTCTGGCACATAGCAGGTGTTCAATAAATGTAATTTGGACATATGCATGAATGAATTATGGCAGTGGAAGGACAGTTTGTTCTAAGATGTCCAAATTAAAACCAAAACCAAAAAAACTTGAAAAGCCAGGTAGCTTTCGTTTGTTGTCCAAATTCGCTAGCAACGTGCCTGGAAAGATGGCTTTGAAGCTGTTCTTTGGATTCGGGAACTGGTTCTTCAACTTGCGAAATACTGTGTTTGGCTTCCTGTTTGGGCAAAGAGTCAAGCCATGATTTATCAGTTGCAAAAAATAGTTTTTCTTTTTCAAATAAACAGTCACATTCTCTTCATTAGAAACCCATCTGCCGGGCCCTCTGCAGTCCCGAGGAAAGGTTCTCGTAAACACAGTAGAAAGATTGCGTAGTCCAAGCTAACCCTGTTTCTTTAGTGGTAGCCGTTTTGTGGACATTGGACTGTTCTGGTGATGGCCATCTTTGCCCGGGTGCCAAGAGCCCATTCAGCATTAGTGGAAATGCCCGTACGCTTCAAGATGGGAACAAACAAAATTCACCAGAGTCAATCTGGAGACCTAATCTGGCTTTATTACAAGATTGATGAATCAGGCAGCATCCTGTCTAATGACCAGAAAGGTGCTCCTAGGAGTTGTACAAAATGGACGGTGTCTGTAGGAAGGGGGCTGGGCAGGGGAGCTATTAGCGAAAGAAAATAAAGGGTGATGTTGGGGCCAGGACATCTTTTCTTTGGGGGAAGAAAATGGACTGTGTCCATTTGAAAGTGTCACCAGTGAACAGGGCTTCTTGGCCACTCGCTCCAGCCTTAATGGATGGTTACCATTTAAACACCAGTAGGCAAAACTCTAGTCAGTTGTATTTGTATTTCCTGAGTTGCTATGGAGATGGAATACGTTTTTTTTCTCTGTATTTATAAATCAAATTTCCTTTTGATGAATTATCAGCTCATTTCCTTGGCATCCATGTTCTACGTATTTTTGCCATGGGTTATATGAGGGCTTGGCATCAATAAAGATGCTGGCTATTTTTTTTTTTAACCAGCAATGCCTCTTTTATTAATTAAGACTATAGCACAAATAACTGGCTTTTTGTTTTAATGGGTTCAAAGTTCTAGAGTCTAGGAATAGTTATAAATTGTCCTTCCCTTTTAAACTGTTGCCCAGTAGGTTTTTAGCATTTTGATGGTCTATATGTTGAGGATGACACCCTCAAGCCTTTGCGTGAAGGTACTTACAAGGACTTATGATCATTAAAGGGGAAAACGCATCGGTAAGCCCTGTTGAAATCCCCCTGCCCTCTTTCCCAGGGTATAATTTCTTTGGTAGTAGATATGGTTTAAAGCCTTGAACTCTGGGCTTGCTTTTCCTTCGTACACAAAAGAACAGCTCTGGTTTTCAATCTCCCAATGAGACTCACAGTGGTGAGGTTGAAGTTTCCAGAAACATGGCTGCTCACGAGAGTGTAAATCTCCCCAAAGCTCCAAGGACTCCGGCTGAGTTTCTGTGAGGAGCGCAGCGCTGTAAGGACAAAGCAGGGGTTTCAAGAGCCTGTGTGATGGAGCGCTGGTGCCTGGCAGTGTTTGATGAGCACTTGTTTTGTGCTGAGCCCTGGAGCTCAGAGAGATGCTCAGGGATCAGGTGAGCTGCGGGGTGGGTCTTGGCCCCACCCGTCTTTTGAGTTACATCCCTTGGGAAGCCATGTCTCTGAGCTCTATGTTCCGCATCTGCAAAATGGGTGTGCTAATAGTTCCCTGAGAGCTGGCTTTCCAAAGACCACATGAGATGAACGAGCCAGTCCCAGCCTGGCCGGGCCTATGGCACAGGAGGGACTCTGATTAAATTTTTCTTCCTTGTTCTCTGTCTCACATCCGTGTACCTGGAGTTTATACAGTGCTTTCTTATTTATTACCTATTTTAATCTGTAAAATAACTTCATGGGTGCTGGCCTTTGAATATGCAATTCAATTTGTACCGTTGTGTCACTGCTTAAAAACCCTTCCTGGGCCCCTCACTGCTCTTAGTGTCCGCTCGCCTCAGCCTCAGCCCCTCGAGCTCAGCCCGCTGCTGCAATACACACACCCTTCACCCGTCTGTCTGCTCCAGCCACGTGGTCCAGTTTGCAGGAGCCATGTCCGTCTTCCACTTAGGGCCTCTGCATTGACCATTTGCTTTGCTTGAACCTCCCAGGGGGAAAAAAACCCCCGCAAATTCCTTCCTTTTCTGACCAGCCAGTGCCCGTATCCTTTTGGCTTCACTCAGCCTGAGGTCCAAGGCCAAGGGGTCCAGGGGCTGGTCAGTCAGAGGATGCCGGGCACATCATTTCTCCTGTACTTGGCTTTGGGGGTCACCCTGAGAACAGTTGCCGTTATGTCATCGTTCATGTAAATCTGTGCTCAAGTTCTGTCTTCCCACTGGAAGCAGTCACTCCCTCCCTCCCACGCTCCCTGCAGCCCCTGGCAACCTCTGGTCTACTTTCTATCTCTATGGATTTGCCTGTTCTGGACATTTCGTATAGGTGGAATCGTGCAACACGTGGTCTTTTGGGTCTGGTTTATTTCACTTAGTGTAAGGTTTTCGGGATTCATGCACATTATAGCAGGTATCAGTGCTTCATTCTCCTGGAGTCCCAATAATATCCCTTTGGATGAATAGGCCACATTTTATTTATCCATTCACCCATTGATGGATATTGGCCTGTTGTTCTTACTTTTTGGCTATCATGAGTAATGTTATTACGAAGTTCATGGAAGTTGCATGAATACGTTCCTCATTTCTCTTGGGGATATATTTAGGAGTGGCATTGCTGGGTCATATGGTAACTGTTTAACTTTTTGAGGAACTGCTACACCGTTTTCCAGAGCCTCTGCACCTCTCACCAGCAGTGGAGGAGGGTGCCCGTTATTCCATGTCCTTGCTAGCAGTTGTTAGCCTCTGTCTTTTTGTTTTGTTTTGTTTTGTTCAGGCATCCAAATGGAAGTGAAATGGCATCTCATTATGGTTTTGATTCGTAATGATGGGTAACGATGTTGAGCATCTTTTCATGTGCTTACTGGCCATTTGTATACCTTCTTTAGCGAGATATCACTTCAAATCCTTTGCCCATTATTTAATTCAGTTGTCTTTTTTAGTGTTGAGTTGTGGGAGTTACTTGTATAGTCTGGACACGAGGCCCTTATCAGATATCTGATATGCAAATATTTTCTCCCATCCTGTGGGTGGTATTTCCACTTTCTTGATGGTGTCCTTGAAGCACACATGGTTTTAATTATGATGAAGTTCAGTTCATCTATATTTTTCTTTTGTCACTTGTCATTCAAACCTAATTGAGTTTGTTTTTGAATTAATGTTTCTGTCAATTTTATATCTCAAGATGATTTGCTATTTAGAGATTACCCTTTGGCTCTGGCCCAATGATTTTGGGAGTCTTTTGGATGGAGAGCTCTTCATTCCCTGTCTGGACTCAGCCCTGTGCTGGACACACCTCTGTTACCGACACTGACATTACTTAGGGTGTGGCCGTCTCCCTACTGAGCATCATAGCGGGTGCACTGGGCACAGCTCTCTCCCTACTGAGCATCATAGCAGGTGCTCTGGGCACAGCTCTCTCCCTACTGAGCATCATAGCAGGTGCTCTGGGCACAGATCTCTCTCTACTGAGCATTATAGCAGGTGCTCTGGGCACAGCTCTCTCCCTACTGAGCATCATAGCAGGCGCTCTGGGCATAGCTGTCTCCCTACTGAGCATCATAGAATAGCTGCTGAGTGGATGATGGTGTGAAAAACGTTCCTTTCTGGTTCTTGATTTCCCACCATGCATGCATCACTGATTCTTCTGCTGCTTCGCTTCTCTATTCTCTCTGTCTCTCTCTCTCTCTCTCTGAATGTGTGTTTCTGTATATGTGTATGTCTCTCTCCCCCCCCTTTGTCTCTATCCGTCCTGCCCCGTTTTTTTTATCTCTGTCTCTGTCTCTAGTCTCTCTGGCTTGGTCTCTCCAGCTCTCTCAGAGTCTCTCTCTCTCCTCTCTTTTTTTCATTTTTCTTTAACTTTTTCTTCTAAGCAGTTAACCGTGTTAAAGGTGCAGAAATAGCCAAACTAAAATCAGTGAACCACTGAGGTGGTGATTAGTAAAAATGTCTTGTGCACACACCAAAAAGACCGCTTGTAAACGAGGAACCCTCACAGCAAACATGGCCTGAGACTTGGGGGCCGTGTGTTGTTGCAAAGCAGCTTGTACAGTGAGGAGGCAGTGACTGCTTATTCTTCAGAGTGTTGGTCACAATGTCAGAATGTTCAGTGTTTACCTCATATGGACCAGTTCAAGTTCTGCCTGTGATTTTCAGCGGCACAAGCAAGAAATGGCCAAGGCCAAGTTCGTCTTGCAGTATATAAGTACCTTTAGCTTTGTGTGACCAAACTGGTTCTGTCTGCTCAGGGAACCTGCCAGGTTGGTCTCCATTTGTGTTTAACAGCCACATCAGATGCCCTTTGCAGGTGATTGGAGGCAGACCTGCGCTCTCTCCGTTTCTTTCTTTCCCGTCTCTCTGTGATTGTCTTTGGTGTTTCACAGGCTTAGGACAGTTGTACACAAAATGTTGAATTCTTCACTGATATGGTCCAAAGTTGGCAGAAGTTACCGGGGAGTCAGCTGGTACCGTGTGGCCACAGAGCTCAGGTTTCCACGTTCCCTATTGGGAGGGAGCCTGGCCCCCTGGCCTGCAGTAAGTACTTAATTTGAAATTTGGTTAGAAAAGCACAACGATACATTTTCAGATTCTGAGGTAGAGTTGTGGCATGTTGGAGGGGAGCAGTGCAGGCAAAAATTTCCTCATGCACTGTTATTGCTGGAGTTTGCCAGGAGTTTTATTATGGAAATCACTATTTCTGCCTTTCCATTTTCCTGTTGCTCTCCTATATTGTTATATTTTCACCTGTACAATGTTGGAATATTCTTCTGGGTTCTTGCCTTATGATTCAGCGGCAAGACTCAAAATAACACAGAGGAAAGCAATGCAAAAAACCTCTGGGTAAAAGAGATTTGCACACCACACTTGTTTTATTGAAAGGAAAATTAATCAGTGTTTTGAATAGAAAACTGAAACACGATAAAAGGTGGCTGGAAACACAGGTTGTAAATTTGATGTGTGTGTGTATGTGTGTGTCTGGAGTGTAGATTCTGATTTATAATCACAGCTCTTTTTGACAGTGTATGGGAACCTGAGGGAATTGAATGGTAAGAGGTAAGGATTCAGAAATAAATAACACGTTAGGGGATATTGGAAAAGTACCGTTTTTTGTTTCTGTACGACTTGTTTCTGTCTGGAGGCAGGGAATCTGTGCGAAGTAAAACCTGGTCTCTCCGTTTTTAATGTATGCTGCTTCTGGTTGCATGTATTAAATAACCCAGGACTGCTTTACATATTTATTTCCCAATACTATAGGTTTTCATTTTATGACTCTGGTTTCTTCATACCAATGTGACATAAATCTCACTAAGTACATGTCCATCAACTGTTCAGCAGTTATAGGTCCTGTTGGTTGAACCAACAGACTGGGTTGGAGAAAGGAAGGCGTCAGTTAAACGTCTTCATTGGAAGGACCACGTCCAGGAGACAGCAGGACGCTCAGAGGGCTTCCACCTGCCCTCTGTCCTGTGGTTAAGGAGCTTTCTTGCAAGTCTCCTCTAACAACTTGTGTTTACATCTGCCTGGCTGGATTTAGTGGCACCCCATGGGTGTCAGGGAGGCGTGAAGTGTGGTCTTTGCGCTTCCTGCATGGCTCTCCTGGGTGAAGTGGGAGGAAGGAATGGGCCACCAGGCAGGTGCCCCTGCCGGGCTGGAGACGTGGTGCTGGCAGGAGCCCGTGTTCACTGATGTCCACTGAGCACATTGCGTGTACTAGAGACGGCACGTGGGGAACCCGCGAGCCTGTATCGGTCTGCCGCAGCATCCGGCATTTGGGCGGCTGGTAGATGTTTAAATCGTTCAACACCGTTTCCTGGGCTGCATCTCGCTCGCCAGGCTGCAAACTCCTGAGGACAGGAGTACGTGCGTTTGGCCCCCGAAGTACCTTGCTCAGTGCTACGTACCTAGGAAATATCCACACACGTGTTGATTTATTAAACCGAGACTATTTCTACTGAAAAATGTGTGTCTCTGTGTGTACGTCTATGCATTTTCTGATTATAAAAGGCTATACGTTTATTAGAAAGAATTTTTAAAACGGAGTAGGACAAAAAAAGCAAAAACTAAATCACTTTTAATCTCATCAACCAGAAGTAGCCACTGTTACGATTTTTGAAGTGCGATCTTGTTTCATTGTTTTCATGTCTCTGTGTGAAACAAATTTGGATCGTTCTGTGTATGTCATTTTGTATTCTCTCGTTTCACGTGGGATGATGTCATAAGCATTTTCGCATGTCGTCGGATATTTTTTTCTTAACAGATTAATGGCTTCATTGTGTCACACTTCCTGTGGCAGGGCACTGCCGTGAATTGTTACTCCTGCTGTGGTGACTGTCTGTATGCCTCCGTATGCAGATGTGTTAGTGGGTGGTTCTAATGATTTCACCAGGGTCAGCACCTATGAAGAGACTCCCTAGGCCTAAATTTAAGGCTCTTGACAAAGACTGTCAACATGCTTTCCGTGCCTGCTTTCCTTCAGCCTCACTGGTATTGAGTGTCACTATTTTAACTCTCTGCTAATGTGGTAGCAAGTTTTATTTTCTATTTCTGCAGCGGTTGGATTTTTCCAAGTGTGTTGACCATTTGTTGTGGTGGTGGTGGGTTTTTTTTCTGGCTGTGAAGAGTCAATTTATTGTCAATTTTGATTTTTTTTTTTCCCATCCGATTTTCAGGTTTTCTATTTTTTGTTTACTTGTGTATATTTACAAGAATAGCAACACTTGGCCTTTTTTTTTGTGGCGAGTATTTGTTTTCCTTTTATTTTTTTTGCGTAATGTGTTTTGACCTGTAACGGTTTATGATTTTCACCAAATCAAATCTGTTGACTTCTTTTTGTGATTTCTTCCAGTGGTTTGGAAACTTCTTACAGGTTCTGAGAATAAATGTCTCCTTATTTGACTTATTTTAAACTTTTAAATATCTTTAGTCCATTTGGAGTTTATCCTAGTGTAAGATGTAAAGACAAGTCTGACCTCTCCCTGTTTCTGTCCTCTACCCATTAATTTACCAGTTACTTTGTTCTACGTCCTTTAGTAATGAGTCTTCTCCCTCAATAATTTGTGAGACTGCTTTTCTGGGTCTGTCATGACATACAAAACCAATCATTCTAGGGCCTGTATCTGGCTGTCTTTCCTGTTGCATTGAACTGTTTGGTGGATACTGGTACTATATTCATTATTGTAACTTTGTTGTGTGTGTAAGTGTTGGAACAAGTCTCAATTTACTGGGTTTTTTTTGTTTGTTTTTTAAGGAGGGCGCAGCTCACAGTAGCCCATGCGGGGATCGAACCTGCACCTTGGTTAGTAGCACCATGCTCTAACCAACTGAGCTAACCGGCCACCCCTAAAGTAACCTTTTGTTTGCCCATTTTCTAGATGAGCTTTAAAATTGGGTCAGATTAAAAATATAATTAACTAGGATTTCAATTGTAATCTCATCAAATGCCTGGATGGCTTTTAAGAGGATTAACGATTTTTGAGTAAAACTCTTGTCGGGCCTGGCCTGCTGGTGCCTTAGAAGTCGTTGTGATAAACAAAGGAATTGACGCAGGACTGAGGCAAGGAACCCTGAAGATTGCTAATCCTGTTTTACACTAAAAGGGAGTTTCGTGATAAAGGTGTCAAAGTTTTCTAGCTTCATGCAGTGCTTCATCAAAGACCTGGTGTTACCAGGACCTGGTGTGTCCCCATGTCTGCCGTCTGTCTGTCTGTCTGTCTGGGCCTGTGTGTGCTCTGACGTCTGTCAGTAGCTCTCGGCCTCTGCTTCTCTCCTTGTCTGTCTCTATGTCCCTGCCTCCCTCTCTCTCAGTTTTCCTCTCTTCCAGGTCAGTCTCCCCACGTGACTGTGAGCTGGTTACAGCAGCTCCAGGCCTTACTTCTTTCTAGTTCAAGGCCAGTGTGGAAGAGCTCTTGCCTCCTCGGTCACAAAGCTGTGTACCCATTTCCTAAGTTGTACTGACTCCGACATGCCCATCTCAAGCAGTGGCGGGCCGGGGAGATGACAAGGCTCTGATGGGCCTGGCACAGGTCGCATGCCACCCCCGTGCCTGGGCTGGAGGCAGTCCTGGGGTAGAGTCAACAAAAGTCAAGTGCTCTTTCCCAGAAGTCGGGTGAATGGAGTCCAGGCAAATGTCTGCACTAATTTCTTACGAGTGGAGGGACGCTCACAAGAAATGCACCATGGGAGAGTGAGGGTGCGGGGAGGGGCTCTTGAAGCTCCCAGTGCCCTGACCTTTCCTGGAGGAGTTGCTTTCGATCCTGATCTCGAATCCCGTGTGTATTGGTGTTCATAGCCCTCTTTTATGTTGAAAGCTGCCACTCGGTCTGTCTTTGTGCTCAGAGGAGCAACAGGCCACTAGGTTTCACAGGGAAGAGCGTTGATGCCAAGAGTTCATTGCTGTCTCTTGTGGCTGGCTCGCCTTATTACCAGAGAGGCCCAACCCCAGGTAGCCCCCCAGAGGAAGACACTCTTGCCGATTTATTATCCCTCCAACAGCTGATTCCATGGAGGCATGAAGCAGAGCAGCCGTTCCGCATGTGGTTGTTGCTGCAAACCAAGACGGTGGTGGCTGGCCAGCCAGAAATTGTATGGAGGCCTTTTTGGTTAAGGACTACTGCACGAGGAGGAAAAATAGGTGCTTTGAAGACGGCAGTCAGTGAAAGTGAGGGCCGTCGGTCTAATGAAAGTATGTTCCCTTCTCAAAAAGCGCCGTTCATCTTCATGTTTTTTCTTGTCGCTCGTGTTTCTCCAGCACATTGTTCTGGGGCCCTGGGTGGCATTTTGTGTTCCCGTGAGAGGTCTTGCCAACCTTGGAATAAGTGGCCCGGCGATTGAGTCATTGGTGGCTCAAGAGGTGCCTCTTGTCTGTTAGGGACGCTCATGGCCTCTTGGGGCCTCCGTCTCGGCCCAGATGTGTGTGGGGCATTTCATCAGGATGAATAGTTGGGCTGGGTTTCAGGTCCGTCCATTTAGGAGACTCCAAAGGCACGGACCGCAGGCCTGGCTCTGCGCTCCCGGGAGCTTGGTGGGATCTTGGGCATCCCTAAGTGCCAGGGGTTCCTCTGCTCACACAGAAGAGCCACTGGTTTCACCTGCGTCAGTGAGTCACACAGATTACGTAGGATAATATCTGTCAAGACCTGGTGTGGCTATGTCAGTCCGTTCATTGCACCGGTGTCCGTTATCTCACATCAGAGTCCTTTGCGGCTCCTGCAGAGGTTAGGCTCTCAGCAGCACGGATAAGGAGAAGCACCACTAGTTAGAATTGCTCTGGGCAGTCCCTTAGGAGATACCATTTTGTAGAGTCTCCTTCTTCCAGCAGTAGAATCAATGGTTGTTTCTGAAGTCAAACACCAGATGAAGTGGCTGGTGGGTATTTGAGAGCTAGGTTGTTCTCTCTCCCTCCCTCCCTCTCTCCTTTCTTCCCTCCCTCCCTTTCTGTTAAACCCCACAACCTCTCACTTCAGGAGGAGCCTTGTACTAGGAGAAGCACGTGGCAGCTAAGACTCCCAGGGAGCAGTAGTTCTCATGACTGTTTCGTGCGTGTCTGGAGCTGGGGGAACGTAACTGCGGGGGGCACACAGTGTTGGCCTATTTCTCTCCTTCCCTTCTCTGCCTGCACCTTTCAGTGCAGGCCTGGCGTCTGTCTCACGCGTACACTGATCCACGCACGTGGTCAAACACGAATAAACTAAATGTGCATGATGTCACTCTAGGGCAAGTGCCGGACGTGACTGAGGCCGGTCGCTAGCCGGGGCTGTCCCCCAGCTCGGAGAGTGAGTGCCGGGGCAGGTTTCCTGTCCGGCCCTTGCTGACCTCTGAGCCCGGGCTTCTCCCTTTCTGCCACCCGGCTATTTCTCTCCCCCACGCCTGGCGCCTCCTTCTGTCGTTGGTGATACCTGCCACCTTGTGAGGAGGTTTTTAATGGTGAAGTCAGTGAGAACACATTGGGCTGAAGGACTCACGGGGTGTGGGGTTGCAAGATAACTCGAACTAGATCCCGGTGACGACGCTTGTCCCCTCAGAGTGATAACGTGGGGTCTCAGGTTCTGAGAATGGAAGAAACGATTCTATTTTTTCCTTCCTATCATCCCATGAATCACGGGCTGAATGGAGCATTTCTTGTGCTTCCTGGAAGCAAAATCACCTTTGCAATATTGATTTGGGCCCCGGAGTGCCTAAGTGGAAGCTGGTTTACCATCTCTGAGAGGCCGCCCCACACGCCTGACAACTGTTTTCTGCGGGAGGGACCGGGGAACGGTGCGGAGGGATTAACGCGCAGGATCGTCAGTCACGTTCAAGCACAGATGTGCGTCGCTCCTGGAGTCACATTTCTCACCATTTGTTACTGTTACTTAATTTGAAATGGCAGTTTTGTGCTCTGAAAAGAACAGTCACGTTTCTCCTTCCAGATTTGTTGTGGCAATTTACGGGTGGCTCTAATTATAATGTTTGTTCGCTCAGGCTGCAGGTAGGGCCCACCTAAGTGGTGATAGCGCTGCTTTAAAAATAATTCGGAAAGGCCATGTTTTTTCTGATAATGACAGAGAACACTGATTTCTTTCTTCCCTATAAAAATTTCTCCTGAGTGGTAAATGGAAAAATGCAGTTTCCCTTTCTTGCTGGATCATTTCTGTGGTGGGTGAGAGCGTGGGTTCTGGAATCGGTCATTCTTCAGGCAGGATCCTAGCCTTGCTTCTTCTGAGCTGCGTGACCTTGGCTGAGTTCTGTGATGTGGCCCAGCCTCAGTCTCACCATCTGTCAAATGGTGGAATAAGAGGAGCTTCTCACAGGGGTGACTGGTACTGACATGTCTGTGATGTGCTGTGACAATGTGTGTCAAGCGCTTAGTGGGGGGGGGGGGAGCCCTTCCCTTCCTAGAAACTGCCCGATACGTGTGACCGCTATTATGATTCTTTGCTTTCATTCTCATCATCGCTTGGCTTTTGAAAGATAGTGACAACTTTTGTTTCCTCTAGCTAACTTTTCCTAGTTTTATTTAAGGGAACAAATTCTCTTGAACACATTGAAAAGTATAGTGCCTAAAGAAATTTAATTTTACTCTTTTTTGGTTTGTTTTCTTTTTTACCAAACCCAAACTGGTGGTGGCCATTTAGCTCACGTCACTGCCGCCCACCTCCTGATTTATGGCAGGACCGCAGGCCTTGGCTCTGATGGATTCTGAACCAGACGTTGTCTCCTGCAGCAGCTGCATCTGTCTCTTTGGCTGGAGACACCCTTGTGCTGGCTGCTCTGGAGCAGGCTGGTTTTGCGGTTGGTGGTATGTTCTGGAGAGAGGAGTTGGTTGGGGACATGCAGAGTTTCTGCTGCAGGCACAGGCCACCTTGATTTCCCATGGAAGGGTTACCTGTTTGGACTCATCAGCCATTTGAAATTGGGTTAATAATTTCCTTAAGACTCACTCTTTTTCATCTGCGAACTAGGGCTATTAACGATGGTTACCGATTAAATGAGTCCACCAAGGGTAATTGACACAGTGCCTGGTGGGTAAGCGCTCCATAAATGTTAGCCGTGGTGCTTTTATTTCTGTTGCTACTTCCTTGGAGAGCGCTAATGATGACCGAGAGGGTGTCCACAGGTGTTGACGCTGTCATCCCTTTCCTCGGAGTCTGTCATTTGGGCTGATACATATCAACACTGAGAGAAGTTCGCTGGTAAAATGAGGTGGTACCTTTCTTTCAGAGGTGGGCACATTGTCTGGATGTCTCCAAGAACATCTGGCTTGCAGAAGTTCTGACGTGTGACTGGATGGTCCAAGGAAGGGAGAGGATGCAGGTGGGAGGCAGAGCTAATAATTAGTTGCGGCCAATAATCCTCCTGCTTGGGGCTGGGGGCGGGGGTCACTGCTGGGATAAGCCTTGGATCAGAAACAGTGCTCAGCGTGACCATTGGTGACTGACTCCTAGAGTCACATGTGGCCTTCAGGCCTGACCAGCACGGAAGAGCCAACTGGTGGCGTTCTGAGAAGATGCAGCCCCAGGCCCGCAGCCGTCACTGTCAAAGGCGACAGGTTCAGAGCATCTGCTCAGGTGTGTGTGGGGGGGGAGGTCGGGGACAGCTGCTCTGAGAAGAGATGCTGGAGCTCAGACAGTGAGGGGGGTGGGGTGGGGCCCTGAGCACGAGGACCTCAGAGGTTTCAGGAAAGGATTTGACCTTTATTCTGAGATGAACGGGGGACTGACAGGATCAGATCTGCTTTTTAAATTTCTCACCCTCCCTGCAGAGAGTTGAGGAAGGCAGAGTCCTGTTTGGGGTGACCAGTTGGCCACTGCAGTGGTCACCCGGGCCAGGGATGGTGGGTGGCAGCTGGGGCGGAGGTGATGGGAATTAACAGACGACTGAAGGATTTGGGAGCGTGTGTGGGGGTGAGTGGACAGCGCAGGACTTCGTGTCTTGCAATTTTAGCCAGAAGGCTTTGTGATCGGACTGTTCGTTCTTCAGTCCTTGTGCCTTAATCTTCCTATGGCCTGCACAGTCGATTTCCTTCTACTTTTCCCTGAAAATGATCCTGTGGGTAAAAATATCTTGCAACTTCTTCAGACGAAGCAAATACACGCGTGACTGAAAGCGATTTGTACTGAGAAAGCAGCCGGCGGTCCGTGGTCCGCTCAGGCGTTGTGTCTCCTCCCAGAGCCACTGGTTCCATGCTCCTTTTACCAAACACACAGCAGGGCCCACGTTTTGTGGTGGCATCACCTAGCGCAGCGTTACAATATTTTGTTTATTTTCAGCTTCAATGAAGGCTGAAAAGTCCCACTTCCAGGCGGTCTCCAGGCTGGTTTTGCTTTGCTTTAGATTGTGTTTTTTTTTTGTGGACTCTGCTTAGGAAGTGCTATTGTAGTGTGTCTTTAAGAGAAACCCAGCTGTAATGGAGGCCACTTGTGTTTCTGGCTCCAGCCCTGCCGCTGTCCAAGAGCGACGATCAATCTAATTTCTGTCCCAGAGAAAGGTGGCGAGTCCCCGTTGTGGTGTTTACCCGCGTGGGATTACCCCCCCCCCCCCCCAGTCCCCAAGCCCAAGTCGCCCTGATCACATGCTTGGATTGTCGCCGCCCCAGCCCCTCCTGGCCCTCCCTGCGTCCACCCCGCCGCACCTGCCCTGCTGTGCAGTGTCCGCTGCCTTCACAATGACCCTTTGACAACAGAAGTCAGGTCATGTCCCTCACCGGCCCCAGCCTTGCAGGCCGCCCTTTGTGCTCGGGACCCAGTCAGACCTGAGCGTGGCCCTCAGAGCCCCACATGGTCTGGCCCCGGCTCCTTTTTCTCTGTTTCCTGCCACTGCCCTGCCCCGGACACCTCCCCTCCTTCTTCCTCGGCACGTTTCAGTCTCAGACTTTGTTCTTGCTGTCTCTTTGGCCTGGAAGGTTCTACTTCCAGGCCTTTGTATAGTTCTCTTCCCCCTTCCGTCAGGTCTCCACAGTGGGGAGAACACCTACTCAATGGGATACAGGAGAGAATTAAGGGAGGTAATGTGCGCTGCCCAGTTCCTAGTAAGTGCTCAATAAACGATCGCCGAAACAGTGATCCAACACCCCAACAATCCGTAGGAATCACCGTTATTCATGAGTATGCGCTGCCTGTGAACCGTGCTCGTCTCCTTGGCCTCTCACTCCTGCTCATAAAGGGCCGCTGTAGAACTGTCCCCTCCCAGTGCTGGCAGCCTCACCTCGGCCCCGCAGCATTACGGGGATAGCGCCGCTTCTCTGGCTCACATCCCCTAAGAGGCAGCAGCCATCTGGGGGGCTCTGGGCACTCGGCCATGCGGAGCCTTCCGTGGGCCACCAGCCGCCTCTCCAAGTGGCGCAGTGCCCATGGCGAGGGAGCAGCTGTCTCTTCCAGCTGCCTAATTGCTCGTCAGATCCACTTGAGCACCAGCTTAACAAATTCATTGCTTCAGCGCAGCCGTCTTCCTCATGATCTGGACTGCCACGCCTGGGGGTCGGGGTGGGGGAGGGACCGTGTGTCGGGCTCGAGGAATCTTCAGACCCAGAAGACGCTGGTGGTATTTGGGTCTCTGGTTTGTCTTTGTGGACCTGGCAGCCCCAAAGGAACGGACATGTGTTTATTCAGTAGACGTCTTCTAACCCCTGCCATGTGCTAGGCAGGTCTTGAGATGAGAGATAAAATAAAAGGTGGTGGACGCAGTCATTCGGGCCATAAGCCACTGGTAACTGGACATTGACCTAGATGTAGTCCTTCGTTTGTTCATTCATTCCTTATTTTAACAAATACTCAGCAAGTGCCTATCATGGGCCAGATACTCTTACAGGCATTTAGGCAAACAGTGAACAAAACAGAAAAAGATTCCTGCCCTTGTGGAGTTGCATTCTAGTTGAGGAAAGACACATGACATCAACAAACATGATAAACAAGGTGTGGACATATCACGGTATTTAAAACCCCAAGATTGGATGAGATCCCCAAGAGAGCAAGTATAAATAGACTAGGACTGAGCCCCAGGGCTTCCCATGATAAGAGGATGTAGGCAAATTAGGAGGTACTAGCAAAGGAGATGGAGGAGTGACCAGAGAGATGGGGGAACCAACAGAGTGTGGGGTCCTGGAGGCCAAAGGAAGAGTATGTTTGAAGAAGGAGAGAGTGAGGCAACTGTGGTGTGTCCAGGGCTGATGAGGGATCCAACGAGATGGCAGCCGTTGGTGACACTGACCAGCACATGTCAGTAGACTGGTGGGATGGAAGCTTCATTAGACAAAGTTGGAGAGAAACGAGGAGAAGGGGAATTGGGGCCAGTAAGTGTAGACAGCCCATGGGAGCAGGTTGGTTGCAAATGATACGTAGCGAGGAAACGTGGCAATGGACAGCAGGGATGTGGAGGAGAAACGTTTTTGAAAGACGATAATCAACACTCATTTGACAGTTGTTTATGGAGCACCTGCTGTGCGCCAGGTGCCGTGCTGTCTGCCTTCCAGCGGGGACAAGAATAGCTCCTGAGTACATGGGACTTAGCTCTACGGGGGTTTCATGGTAGACGGTGGCGTGACCCTGACCTGTGCACTTGGTTCCTGATGTGCACAACCCCTACGTTCTTCCCTGTTCCACTTGGGTTGTTGACAGCGGAAATGGAACACCTGTGCTGCCCCCAGACGGGTCTCTCTGGGCTGCACCTGAGGTTGGGGCAGGATTGTGTTCTTTTCTGGAAGCTCTACGGGAGAGTCCATTTCCTTGCTCATTCAGATGTTGTGGAATTCGGTTCCAAGCGGTTGTAGAGCTGAGGTCCTCATGTCTTTGCTGGTTCTCCTACCGGCCTCTGTCCAGTCCCCACGCGTTGGCTGCTGCATTGCAGAACCTGCCGTAACACATCGACCCCTTCGCACGCTTGGAATCTGACTCCCCTTCTGCGGCGTCTCGTCTGTCTTCCTTCTCTGCTTCCTTTCTCTTCTGCTTCCAGCCAGAGAAAGTCTCTGCTAAGGGCTCGCGTGATTAGATTGGGCCCAGCCCCTCCAGTAAGCCAAGATAACCTCCTCATACAAAGGTCCGTTTTTCTGTGTAAAGCAGCCTAGTCACAGCTCCCGGAGATTACGGCGTAGGCATTTGGGGAGCTGTTCGCCTGCCACACCCATGTCAGTCAGTGCCACCAACTGGTTGTTCACACCAGAAATCTTGGAGTCGCCATCCTTTGTTTCTCTGTATGCTTCCTGTTCCATTTCCAACCCATGGGGAAGTCCTGTCAGCTCCAAAATACATCCCAAAGATGACCGACCTGTGTGACCTTCTCTCCCCTCCCATCCTGGGTCGGACCACACCGTCTCTTGCTGGGGTGTTGTAGAAGCTTCTGACTGGTCTCCTCTTTTCCAGTTCTCCCCCTTCGCAGTCCGTTCTTCACACTGCAACCAGATTGACTTAAAAATAAGCCAACAGAGCATATCACATGCTTCCCCTGCTTAAAGCCCTCCATTGGTTTGCCTGCTCGTGAGAATAAGGTGGAGAATGCTCTTCACAGCCTGCAAGGGCCTGTGTGATCTGGCTGCCATCTGCCTTACCGTTCTCATCTGTGACCCTCTCCTTGTTCGTGATGCTTCTATCCCACCGGCTTTCTTTCTGTTCCTTGAAGAAGCCCCTTCGATCCCATGTCTCAGCACTCACCAGTCCCTTTGCCGGAATATTCTCCCCTAGGAGATTTCCGTGACTGATCTTGTCTCCTCAGAGAGGTCTAATCTCCTCTTGTCTACAGGAGCTCCCCCCAGGTACTTTCTCCTGGTTTATATTTTGCATAGCAGGTGTTACCATCAGAAATTATCCTCTTTATTTATTTACTCGTTTGCTGCAATCCAGATGTAAGTGCTCGGGAGGAAGGCAGCAGCCTAGTGTGTCCTCCCCCGTGGGAAGCAGCGCATAGCCGCCTCTTACCGTTTATGTGCTGGGTGAAAAAACACGATTGCGGCATCAGAATTCTAGAGCTGTTTTGCAGAATGAGTTGTATTTCTAAAAGAAAAAGCACTTTCTCTTACTCTACTCCCAACACTTCTGGCACCAAATGTGGGCGGGAGGGGGGATGGGTTTCCACACCAACAGATTCTCCAACTTTCCTGACACCAGCTGGGTGCCCTGCAATTCAACTCCGCCTGATCCTGACTGGAATTGGTGCAGACCCCACAGGTGACGGGCCTGTTCCCATGAGCCCCGCCCCCAGTCCCACAGGCCCTGTCCCCACCTGGGCCCCACCTGGATGCCAATCGCAAGTGCTCGGTTACCTCCTGTGTTTCTGACCGATTGGCTATAAGTCATGGATTCCTCCTCCTCAGGCTTAGGAATTTGCTAGAATGGCTCACAGAACTCAGAGAAACCTTGACTTACATTTGCCGGTTTATTATAAGGGTTATCACAAAGGCCACACATGAAAGGCCAGGTGAAGAGGGACACAGGGTGAGGTCTGGAAGTGTCCTGTGCGCAGGGGCGTCTGTCCCCGTGGAGCTGGGTGTCCACCCTCCCAGCACGCGGTTGTGTCCACCAACCCTGAAGCTCCCCTCCCCCCACCCTGTAGTTCAGGGAGTTTTATGGAGGCTTCATCACACCAGCATGAAGGACCTTTAACTCAATCTCCCGCCCTTCTCCCTCCCTGAGGGTGGGGGTGGGGCTGAAACATCCAACCTTCTAATCTTCATCTTTCTGGTGGTCAGCCCCCACCCAGGGGAGCCCACCCAGTGTTACTTGATTAAAACAAAAGACTCTCCTATGGATAATCCAGGAAATTCCAAGGGATTTAGGAGCTCTGTGTCAGGAGCCAGGGTCATAGACGTGTGTGAGTGTGTGTGTGTGTGTGTGTGTGTGTGTGTGTGTGTGTGGCGGGGGGGGTGTTCTTATTATTTCACAATTTTAGCTACAAGGAAACACTTTCCATCTGCCCATGTCTCATGGGGCTTGTCAGAGGTGTCAGTGTGGCGAGAGTGGTTGCTTTTTGTTTAATATCCAGTCAGACACCCAGGAGGACTTCCTGCCTCCTTTGGGAAAGTTCCTTGAATCTCAGTCGGAGGAAGACTTCTGTCATTATCTGACCATAGTCGTCACACACAGCGAGACTGCCGTAAGCAGACGAGCCGTCTTATCAGCACAGAGACACAGAGGGGGATTCAGGCCTCCTGCTTGGACTGTTCCAGTTCTTTCCCCAGGTCCCTCCTGCTGTGTCTTCTGTCCTCGGCTTCATCCAGCTCTTCCTCACTTTGGCTTCTTAGATACAATTAAGGTTTTCTGGGAAGTTGTCAGGGCTGCTGAAAATCTCTGGGCTGCTGGAAATAGCCTCTGGTGCGTCATTTATTATGTTGTTCCAAATACATCCTGGTCTCTTTCTCACGTGGGAAGGAAATGCACTCACTCAGCTCCCAGGTGTCCAGGGGAGTCTGTTAGAATCCAGAGTGGTCACGGCTGGGCCGCCTGCTTCCGCCCCATCTTTGAGGGGGCGCCGTAGGTTCTGTTGGCCTAGTAGGGTCACTGGCTGACCTGGACTCCTCTCTGTCTGCCCTCCTGCAGCTTGAACAAGCCCCACGGTGCCCAGTGGGGGCAGGGCCAAGTGTGTGTCTGCCTTGCCTCTGCCAGCAGCCTTGATATGAGCTGTGACGGAGGGCACTGTGCCAGGCGACGCTCGTGGAGTGCCCAGGGGCGGGAGGGGGGCCAGCCCTGGCCCATCACGTGGGGCCTGCAGGACAGCCCCCGGATGTGGTTTTCTCCCATTTCCTAGTTTCTCTGTCTTAGGATGTTTTCGCATTGCCTAACGCACTGGTTCTCAAACTTAGTGCGTGCACTGAAACCACCCAGGTGTTTATTAAAATGCAGATTCCTGCCCCCCCAGACCCACTGAATTAATTTCTGGGAACAGGGGTCCAGGAACCTGCATTTAGGCTTCCCGCTCCTATCGCGTCGGTGCTGACCTAATGGTTCTCCCTGCTGGGGTCACCACCATGGCACGAGCCCCACTCAGCAGCCTTCCCTGCCCCCTCCTGCAGGGGTCTCCGCCCTGGTGAATGCAGCCGCTTGGACCTTTGCATCCACTTTTCCTCGGTCTGCTCTCTGTCCCTAAGCAGGTGGTGGCCATGTCGAAGCTTCTCCTGTGTGTCTCTTGTAACCTCTTTTTCCTTTCAGCTGTGGCCTGACCTGTGGCATTTTTTAGAATTCATAAGAGATGTGAGCTTTGAACATGATTTCTTTTCTAAGCCAATTTCTTTTCGCCCCTTGAAACATTACACTTCCCCATGGCCTTGAGTTTCAGGGATGATGATTGTCTATTCGCTGCCTGAGTTCTGGGCATCTCCATTTCTGCCCTGACACTGCTCTCCTATGGGTCCACAGATCAGGGACGGGTTTCCAGTTTTCAGCATTAATTGTGTGAGCTTTCCTTTAACCCCCTCTCTCGACAAAACCATCTTCCTTCTCCAGTATCTCTTGGATTACGGGCTTCCGTTGACTGCCTCTGTGCATTGGCTGTGGGCGTCCGGGGTGGTGACCGTGCTTGCACACTGCTCCAGGTGCTTGCTTGATCGTGTGGTTTACACAATGAACGTTAGCACTGAAATCAACTTAGAAGGTCTTTTGCTTGGTTTCATCCATGAGGACGCTGAGGCCCGTGGACGTGAGGCGGCTGTTCAAGGTCACAGAACACTCTGTGGGAACTTGGGGCTGGGGAACATTTGTTAGCTATCAATTTGAATTTTTTTTTTCCTGAGATATAATTCACATGCCGTATAATTTGCCTGTTTTAAGTGGATAGTTGAGTGTTTTGAATTTTTTTTTTTTTTGGCATATTCACAGAGTTGTGTAACTATCACCACTGTATAACTCCAGAACATTTTCTCACCCTGAAAAGAAATCCATTACCAGTCACTTCTCACCCACTTCTCCCCCCCAGCCCTTGGCAACTATGAAACTGCTTTCTGTTTCTGTGGATTTGCCTGTTCTGGACTTTTTATGTAAATGGAATCAAGATTTATCTATGTTGTGGCATGCGTCGTCAGTACTTCCATTCATCAAAGAAGTTTTTAATTGTGGTAAAATACATATAACATGCAATTTACCATCTTAACCATTTTGAAATGTACAGTTCAGCGGTATTAACTACATTTATATTGTCGTGCAACCGTCACCCCCGTCCATCTCTAGAATGTTTTCATCCTCCCAAACTGAAACTATACCATTAAACAGCAACTCCCCATTTCTCGCTCGAGCCCCTGGCACCCACCAATCCCCTTTCTGTCCCTATGAACTTGACTGCTCCAGGTACCTCACAGAAGGAGAATCAGACAGTATTTGTCTTTTTGTGACCAGCTTATTTCACTTAGCATAATGTTGTCCAGATTTATCCATGTTGTAGAACGTGTTCCAATTTCCTACTTTTAAAGACTAAATAATACTCTGTTGTATGAGTATTTCATGTTTTGCTGGTCTGATCCATTCACCTGTTGATGGACGCTTGGGCTGCTTCCCCTTTTTGGCCATTGCAAATAATGCCGCTGTGAACATTCGAATACAAGTTTTTGTATGGACATATATTTTCAGTTCTCTTGGGTTGAATTTTTTAAAACAACCTTGTGCTTTTTGTATTACTTTTGAATTTATAATGAAATGGGACACAGAAAATAAGTGGGCACATCTAGAATATCAACTTTTCCGGACTCACTGTGTTTTCCGGGATGCGGCCGGGTACGTGGGAAAGACCCACATCCTGGGAAACAGCTTACCCAATCCGTCTGAACCTTGCTCAGGCACTTCCTCTGGAATCAAGATTCGTGTCGGTCTGTGCCAGGCCAGACTGCTGGTCGAGGGCAGGGGTGGGAGCTCCTGTGGATGGTGTAACATAGTGGTTAAGACTGTGGACTCCGTTCCCCCGCTTGTGGAATGGGAAGGAAGATGAAATACGTCAGTGCGTGTCAAGCGTTTACAATAGGGCCAGGCACTTAGTAAGCATCCAGTCAATGTTAACTGACTGCTGTTGCTTTATGATTGGGTCTTCCCTTCTCGGACAGTTGCCCAGCCCCTGAATCGCTGCGTGGACCAAGTGAGAGAGGAGGTGCTTACCCACCTTTGAGAGAATCCGAGCTGTTTTCGACATGCAATGGCTTCTCATGTGACTTGTCGGCCAGGTCAGGATTCACACGCTCGCCCTGTTCCTGGATTTGCAGGGCTCTGGTGGACGTGTATGTGCCCCAGTGGCATAAAAATACCGAACTGGATTTGTTTTTCCTGCAGTGAGCATGTGTTACTTTCTAATCTGAAAAAATAAACCTGTTAAAGAAATAAAAGGACAACATATCAAGGCCCGAGCGCTGTGATACACATGCCTGTCAGTGAGATGGCATCTCGGGTGAGAGCAGCAAATCTTTATTGACCAATGTTCTTGGTAAGTTGCGCTGTTGGGCAGTCGGTCAGGAAGTACTGAGAGTCAAATCTGTGCCCCGTAGATTCTGAGCATTTTGTGGGTTCAGACGAACAAGGTGGAGCCTTCTTCTTTAAGGTGCTTCTGTTCTAGGCGGATAGACAAGGTCACGATCTAATGTTCCATTAATTCCCCGACTCTTCCCCCCGCCATCGCCGGGGACAGAGCGTGCTCACCTCTGCCAGGTGCTTCGTCTGTGTCCTTGTTGAATCCCCCGACGGGAACCTGCGAGATGGGTGCGGTTGTCCTCTCTTTACCGAACACAAGTCGGGGCCCAGGACAGGAAGGGCCTTGCAGAAAGTGATGGAGCTGGGATTTGAACCCAGGTCCGTCTGACTCCCGCTCCTGTGTTCCTCTCGTTCTCCTGACAGATCCTCTTGTGTCACTCACTGCATCTTATACCTGCGGAATGGCGTGGAATCCTAGGGTCCAGGCAGCTGAGAGAAATCCTCCGCACGGGAGTTTGAAATTCCGGGAGTATCTTCTTAAGGGCGGGTTGTACAGCGATTTTCCCAGGGAAGGTTTTGATTCCCATAAACCCAGATCTTACAGATGAACCATTTCTGCCTCTGATAGGTAGAGCCCCGCTGCTTTGAGAATGAATTGCAGAAGTCACACATGCTTATTGTTTCGTATAAAATGGTACAAAGGTTTAGAGTGAAGTACGGTTGCCTACTGCTTTCCGTACCCAGGTTACCAAGGCTCACAGCTGGCTGGGCCCTTTGTCCTTGCTCTGGCCACCAGGTACACGTGGACGGTATCCTTCCTCCCCACTCCTTCCTGCCTTCCCTCCCACCAAAATAGAACCGTGTCACCCACATTTCTATTACTGGTTTAATCCTTGAACCTAGACACGGCTGCATTCTGGAATGAGCAGTGTTATAGACGGCATTTGGAGCCATCTGGGTCACCTTGTCCCGCTGTGGGCAAGCTGACCCTCCCTTGGGCTGGGGCGTGCGGTCGGGCCCAGAGCCCTGCTCAGCAAACAGTCTGCACCACTGAGGGCAGGAAGTCGCTCTGTCTGGCATACCTCGCCACTTGTTTTATTTCAGCAAAAGAAGGTTTTCACTGTCAAACTACTTTTCACTTGGGGGAAAACACAACTCAAGTTTCTATCAGAGCCTCTGCAAAGCTACATCACATGAGCAGGTGAGAATGTGCTTGGCGAGGGGTGTGATGACAGTTCTGGTTTTATGCAACAGCCCTGCCCAGCTGTCCCTGTACACGTGTTATATATATTTAGATGCTCTCTTGGCAGAGAGATGCGCCATCTGAACAGGTGA
Organism: Rhinolophus sinicus; assembly: GCF_057876585.1. Lineage (NCBI taxonomy): Eukaryota > Metazoa > Chordata > Mammalia > Chiroptera > Rhinolophidae > Rhinolophus > Rhinolophus sinicus. Next base: position 7,224,532 of record NC_142510.1, on the reverse strand, counting down.
GCAGATTTCTCCGGAAAGGCCTGGAGGAGATGGAAACTTCTGATGAAAAGGCTTTCTGATTTGAAAAAGAAGGCAGCCTGTCATTTTGCATTCGCCTTTTAACATTTGATCGTATCTTTACTACTTGGAGTGAGAATATAAAGTAGTTTATATCCTTTTGTTTCATCTTCACCGAGAGGCATCATTCTCCCGATTTCACAGATGAGGAAACGGGGGCTCAGAGAAATGCAGCAGTGGGCCTGGGGTCTCAGTCTCGTTCGTGACGGGCCAGGGTTTGAACAGTCTCTCTGCCCCCACTTCTCATCGTATGGAGCTCTTCCTCAGCTCTGAACAACATCCCCTCAGTCCATAGTTGCCGGTCATGTTCTTGGGGGTGCAGACGAGTTGGCACTCTGGGTAGATTTCGTTGTGGACATCACAGGGTAGGACCTTGTTTGTGTAACCTTTGCGTAGCTTGGCTCTCACATGAGCCCCCTGCTTTGTACTGGACAATTGCCTGTCTGGGAGATGGGAGGGTTTATAGTAAGTTTTTAAAGAATTTGGTTTCAACTTTTGGAGTTTGAAATTTATAGCGTTCTTATACCACAAGTAGACAACCCAAAGTGGAAGGGTGTTTTGTGTGTGTGTGTGTGTGTGTGTGTGTGTGTTTGATACATTCGGGGAAGTGGCTTTCCTTTGGGGTTTTAGCACATGGCCCTGGAAGTCTGTCACAAGTGGACATTGGTACCATGGTGCTGAGTAGGCTCTGGATGGTAGGAAGGCACGTGGTGACCTGGGAAGAGCACGGGGCTTTGAAGTCAGGCAGATGGGTTAGTATTACTGGTGGTCTGTCCTGTGCTGTGTTTTTAAGAAAACCTGAGTCGCTATTTTCTGCTCTGTGCAGTGGCGATGCTGCGCAATGGATGTCAAGCCTTGAGTGAGACGATGTGAATCAGTGGGGTTTTGCTGTGCTCGTGGGGCTCAGTAAACAGGACCTGTTTCCCCGAGAATAAGACCTAGCTGGACAGTCAGCGCTAATGTGTCGTTTGCAGCAAAAATTAACATAAGACCCGGTATTTATATTATATATTATATTATGACCCAGTCTTATAGTAAAATAAGACGGGTCTTATGTTAAGTTTTGCTCCAAAAGAGGCATTAGAGCTGATTGTCCGGCTAGGTCTTATTTTCGGGGACACAGGGTAGCTCTATGCCTCTGTCCTGCCTGAGCCCAAGGCGGGGTGGTGGGACCTTCTCCTGCACCAGTAGGGAGTAGCCACTCCTTTTCAATGCCACCATCTCTTGTTTTCCTTCTTCCCCAAATACTATGGCCTGGCTTCTCCTGAGAAACTCTAGGTTGAGTACAGATTTCTCAGTTTTGGGGGACTCCCTTCCCCACGGTTGGAATGAGCTGAGTAGCAGCCAGAGTTTGTTGTTGCCCCATCTCTACAAAGCCATAACGTGTTCAGTGTTAAATCAGGGCCCCTGACAGAAACTCGCCCGAGATGCCAGGCCTGCTGCCCTGCTGACACCTGGTTTTTCTGAACTGAGAGCCGAGCTGGGGGCTGGTGGCAGTGGTGTTTCATCCTGTGGCTCTTTGGAGTTGTGACTATTATTATTATTGTTTTGTAATAGGAGGAAACTGAGCTTTCAGTGGTGGGGTGATCTCACCTCGTCCTGTGGTTTCTATCATCTTTATGCTATTGACTCCCGATTTTATATCGCCAACCCTATTCTCTCCCCTAAATTCCAGATTCATAGGCTAATGCATTTGTGCTATATTTTTTCTCCGATGACTGAGGGTTGTATCAAATCTGAGTTGTCTGAAAACCCATTCCTGTGCTCACTCACCTCTTCCCGACCACACCTGCTCCTTCCCCAGTCTTGTCCAGCCCAGTAAAATGATAGCTCCACTCTCCCAGGTTCCTGAAGCTGCAAATCTCAGTGTTACATTGACTCCTGCCTTCACCTACACCCCACGTCACATGTGTCAGCAGTTCTTACTGCTGTCCCTTGTCAGTTCTTACTGACTGTTCCTTGTCACCTTCTTCTGCGCCTTCTGACACCGCTGCATTCTGTGTGGTCCAGGCCAGTGTCTTCACCTCCTGCCTGGACCACGGGCCTGGCGTCCTGACTAGCTGTGTCTGTTGGATCCTCTAGGAAGCAGATCCGAGCCAGTGTCCACACTGCAGGAGGGACACTGGGGATAATGCCTGTGCAGGGTGAAGGGGACAGGCGCGTTGGGCAGGGAACTCTCAGGCTTGGATACAGAGCTAACGAAGTCTCACCACCCAGCCTGGGGGGAGCTCTGTGCGAAGATGGCCTGTCAGAGGGGTCCCACATTGGGCAGAAATACCTCTCTCTGCTCATCCACTGGCTTGGGCAGCCCAGGAGGAAGGAGTAGCACATCTGGAAGGTGCTAGAGCTGGAGGTTGTCAGCTAACTGTGCCCCTTACAACAGAACAGCAAGCCCTTCCTGGAAGGGAGGCTTGAGCTGAGTACCTTCCCTCCTAACCTCCCCACTGTCTCCTTCACAGAGAGGGTAGACGACCTTTACAAAAGTAAGTCTTGTCAGAATCTTCCAGGGGCTTCCCGTTTTGCTCAGAATAAAATACCATAGCCTGAAAACCCTTGCCATCTTCTTGGTGGTCTTATTTCCTGTCAATCTCTCCCTCATCCATTTTACAGCCACACTGGCCTCCTTGCCTGTGGCCACCACAGGACCTTTGCACTTGCTGTCAACAGGAATGCTGTCCTCTGGGCCTTCACATGGCTCACACCCCCACTTTGTTCTGGTCTCTGCGCAGATGGTATCTCCCTAGTGAGGCCTTTCCTTACCCTTTATTTAATTAGTATTCTTCCACCGTGTTTTCTCCTGCTTTAACCCCCCCCCCCATAGTAGTTCTTGTATCCTGACCTTAAATAGTTCTTTGTTTTCTGAGTCTCCCCACTCGAGTGTAAGCTTCATATCAGCATCCCCTTTTAACACATCCCTGTATCTCTAGTGTCTAGTGCCTGGCACATAAGGAATCTTTAGCAACTAGTTTTTGAGTGAATGCATACGAGACTTTCTCAAGGTCACTCACTGGTGAGTGGTGGAACCAGACTTTCCACCTGGTGTCAGATTGCAGCGCTCACGCTCTCTCGTTCCCCATTGTCTCCCCTTGCCATAGCAAGCTCTTGGAAAGTGGGAGATGCTATTATTATGAAGGCTGTTTCCTTTGCTGAAACAACTGTGGGCACCGGCTGTCCTGTAGGGATCCCTGTCACCTCCCCCAGGAGGACCCTTCTCCTTGGGAACCTTAAAGAGTCCCGATTTCCCATCACACAGAACCTGGCACACCTGCTGTTACAGGACCTCGCACACCTCCTTTTGTCCATTAGAATGTTCAGGGGAACCGTCTCTGAATTGAAAATGATTTTTTATCCTCTTCCGCCACCAGCGTCTCCCACTGTTTGCATGTGGGGTCCTGCTAAGCTTGTTCAAATTGAAAGCAAAACAGTAACCTTATCATACTGTTTGCCAAACTGCTCTCCATGGTACTTGAAGTTTTGCTTAAAATAATTTAGGCAGAAAACCCCATGTGTTCTCTGGTGCCTGACAGCGAGACCAGCACAGTGTCTCCTTATTGCAGATGACTTATCACAGACACTTTGAAGCAGCAGTGGCGGGCTGCAGGGAGCTGACAAACAGCGTCCCGTTCTCCAGGTGTACGCGACCTGCTCGCGGCACTCACCAGCCCACAGCTTTCCTGGACCACGCGAAACAGTTCTGACTTAGAGTCGAGGTCTTTGTGCTTCCGCCAAACACAGAGTCAGTGTCTGACTATTTGGATTTAAAAGGAGAAGGCTTATTGTTTGGGCCAGATTTTTCTATTTGAAGTGTAACTTCTGTAATTTTTGCCCCCACGGAAAAACAGGACAGGATGGCTGACTATGGGAGTGCACGTTGATGGAGTGCAGCTTTTCCTATGAGACGGGGGGCGTTTGTACACAGTTTATTATAAGAGACCTTACTGTACAAGATAGGATGCTTCTAGCTGCCATCTGCCCTGCTTCCCTCTCCCCACAAACAGCTGCTTCAGACGTTTCACTGATGCCTTTGCTGCCTTGAGATCTCGCTGTCTCCTGCCACTGGTTGATTTCTCCATTGTAGGCGCCATTGATTGATTTCTCCCTGTGGAAGATGAAGGTTCGCTTTCTTTGATCCCTCCACCCGCACAGAACACACACACACACACACACACACACACACACACACACACACACACACACACACACACACACACACACACACACACACACACGCTCTAGCCCAGACATACAATCTTTTCCGTCCAGGCCCCATGATTACATTATCACGACTCTGAAAACTCTCCCATCCGAGCCGTGAGGTACGTAATCAGTATTTTTGAACAGCTTTTTGATTTCTTTTGAGTTAATACTTCCCTGTTTCAAAAACTTTGGTTGGTGTTGCATGTACTTAATACCAGTTCAACTCCGAATGCTGCCTCAGCTATGCCAGTCTCCTCAGTATGTTAAAAAACTAGACACCGGTCAGTTCCATCCTGAGGCAGCCTTTCCCAGCCAGTCCTCAGACCTGCTGTCGCTGGAGGAAGCCTGGCCGCTCGGGGGGACTGTGTCCAGTTCACTGTGGCTGTTCCGACAGGTGCCGCTGGGCTCCTCCCGCCTCAGGAGAGGGAATTCACGTGCCAGGCAACTTACCCTTTGAAAGTGCCCAACTCACTGGTTTTTGGCACATGGACAGGGCTGTACAACCATCACCGCTGTCTAATTCCAGAACACTTTCATGACCCCCAAAAGAAACCCTGTATACTCATTAGCAGTCACTCCCTCCTTCATTCCTCCCAGCCCCTGAAAACTAATACTTGTTCTGGACATTTCGGATAAAGGGAATCATACAACACTAGGTGGTTTGTGTCTAGCTGCTTTCACGCATTGGCTGCTTTTAAGGTTCATCTGTGTTGTGACATGGAACAGTGCTTCATTCCTTTTCATGGCTGAGTGATAGTCCATTGTATGGATGGACCACATTTTCTTTTATTTAATTAAATTTATTGGGGCTGACATTGGTTAGTAAAATTACATAGGTTTCAAGTGTACAATTCTGTAATACATCATCTATGTACCACATTGTGTGCTCACCACCCAGAGTCAGTTCTGCTTCCATTACCATATATTTGATCCCCTTTTCCCTCTCCTGCCATACCCGCTCCCCCCTCACCCTCTGCACATTTTCTTTATCCATCAGTCATCTGTGATGGCTGCATGTGTTGTTTTCACCTTTTGGTTGTTATGAAAAATTTTCTCCCTCGTGTTTGTGTTGGAGCCCTTATTTCTTGGAATCTGTTTTCTCCTAACTAGGTTTTTCAATCTTTTTTTTTGGTGGGAGGTCAAATTTGTGAGAGGTTGATGTCTGAAAACGTCTTTACCTCCTTCTCAACACGGTTTGGGTTGGTGTATTAGTTCTAGTTTGGAACTAATTCCCCTGAGGATGCTGACGGTGTCACTTCATTATTTTCCAGCTCACTGCACTGCTGTTTAGAAATCCTATGCCATTTCTAATTTTCTCTCCTTTGTAAAATTCTGCTTCCGCTCTGGAAGTCTGTGCCCACTTCTCTCTGTGTCCCCACGTTCTAGAATTTCCCGATGAGGTGCAAGAGCATGGCTTGTCCCTCAGGCTGGCTGCTCGTGGAGCGTTTCCATCTCAGTCCTCGTGTCTGTTGGTTCCAGGACAATTCTGGGGTTGCATGTTGGATTCCCTCTCTCTGTGTTTCCCTTTTTTCCCCCCCTCGTCCTTTCCTGAGCTGCTCTCATACGGTGACTCTCCATTTCGTTTCTTCTTTTCCATCGGCTCTATTTTCTGGAAGTTTTCTTACCTCCTAGACTTTATATCTAGTGTTCCATTTCTGCGCTCGTAGTTTCACTTTCCAAAGAGCTTTTTTTTTGGAATGTTCCTGATAGTTTGCTTTTGAAGTATATGTCTCCCTCAATTGTGTCTCTTTCCTACAAGTTGTTTTTCTCGGTTTATTTTGGTCCCTATTTTTCACGTTATGTCTCAAGTGGAAGGCGATTTCTGCCTGTCTGCTCAGAGGCAGGAGTGAGGTACTAAAACGCAAATTTAAAACTCTATGATCATTTTTTGGTGGGATGATCTGACTATGCTATTTCACTGGAGAGGTCCCCCCCTCACCCCCCTAATTGGTCTGTTTAGGTCTTTTCAGCCGGTTAGATTTCCATGAAAAAGGTTTCTATTTCCTTGCTTAGAGGGCTGCCTGCTGTTCTGCAAATGGGTGGTGGCAGGGGGAAATGGAAGAACTTCAAAATTTCAGCGTGTTTTATTTTAATGTCTCTGTTTTCAATTATATATCCCTGCCTTCAATTCAGTCGAGACCCACTGCTTTACCTTTTCCAGAGAACAAACTCCTAGTCTTCTGTTAACTGCTTCTTAGCCCCAGGTTCACCACCGCTTCCGGAAGTGTCCTGTAATTGATCAGCCTTTGGCAAGTTGTTCCATTTTAATTGGGCGGTAATTTGGTGTGGCCCCCTTGAAGCGAAGAATGGAATTTTCTCAGGCCTGTCAAGTTATTTCCCAGTTATCTGTCTGCTTCTTGGCTTCTAAAATTTCGTTGTCTTCTTTCCTCTCCTTCTCTTTTTCCTTGAGGGCAAGGCCTTTAGAAAGAATTGTTTTAAGTTGGTCTTTTAATGGGATTCTAAGAGGATGTGACTGTAAATTAGTGTGTTCAGTCTGCCACCTTTAACCGAAAGTCCCTTAAATTTTTTCTTAATACTTATTTCCGGTTTCAGGTTGTTACTGGGTCACTCCCGACTGCAGTGGCTGGAGCCGTAGTCACTACTGGGGTGGAAGAACTTAGGGTTTCATTCTAGTATGTTTTGTATTGTCATTCAGGGGCCTTGCTGCCTCTGCAGACCCCCACTGGCTGTGGCCCGGTGGACGCTTAGTGCAAGGGCTGAGGGTGGAGCCCCTGGTCAGTTCAGGCTCAGCGACCCCCACATTTGCTCAGCCTTTCCCACTTTCACTTTCTGCCTCCGTGCCACTCCCTTTCATCCTGTCCCCTTGTCTCTCAAATCCCTGTCACGGGAGGGCTAGCCTGACATTGTTCTTTTGCCTCATTACCATCTCATCACACTTGGTCGGGGCATCCAGGAGTCTTGCCTCCCAGAGCACACGGGAAGCTGGGTCTGCAGAGTTGATGAGACGTGGGCTCATCCGTATTCTTGACACACACCATTGGATCATTCTTTTTTATTAGTTTCTTTCTTTTTTATTAGTTCTTTTTTATTAGTTCTGTTTTATTCATTTCAAGTGCACAAAACAAGATAATGATGAGACATTTGCATCCACACACAGTTATCACTCCAACCAGTGTACTCTCCATCTGACCCCGTACGTAGCTATTCCAATGCCAGTGGCCATATTCCCTACGCTCTACTTCACGTTCTGTGACTGTATTGACTGTATTTTTTAAATTAGAGTTGACATACAGTATTATGTTAGTTTCAGGTGTACAGTGTCGTTGTTAGGCGTTTGTATAATTTATGAAGTGGTCCCCCTGGTAAGTCTGGTGCTCGTCTCACACCACACACTTAACATCACTGCCCCTATTCCCCGCGCTGTAGTTCACATCCCTGGGACTGTTTGTGGCTACGAATGCGGGCTTCCTAATCCCCCACCTTTCTCCCCCACACCCCAACCCCCTCCCATCTACAGCCATCAGTTTGTGCTCTGAATCTATGAGTCTATTTATGTTTTGTTTCTTTGTTTATTCTGTTCTTTAGGTTCCACAGATAAGTGAGATCATATGGTATTTGTCTTTCTCAGTCTGACTTATTTCACTGAGCATAATACCCTCCAGGTCCATCCACGTTGTCACACATGGCAAGATTGCACTCTTTTTTCTTTTTTTCTGAACAATGTTCCATTGTATAAACGTACGACCTCTTCTTTATCCAGTTGTCGGTGCATGGGCATTTCGGTTGTTTCTGTGCCTTGGCTATTGTGAATAATGCTGCAGTGAACATAGGGGTGCTTTGGACCTTTTTCTTAACCACTGATGCAGGAGTTTTTTTCTGCTCTTGTTTTACTTTTCTTGGGATTATCTGGCTCATTTGCAGTTTTGTATTTATTGTATTTACTCTTCTCTACAAAGCGAGCACATATGGATATAGACCTAAAAGTAGGAATACCTATTGGTGCCTACCGTGTTAATATTTTTTTTATGGAAGTTTTTCTTTTGATTTTTTAAATTTCACATATAAAGCCCACTGGGGTGGCGTTCAGTTCTGTTCAGTTAGCTTTAGACAGCACGCAGAACAGACTATGTTCAAGAACATTTATGAAATCCTGTTTTGTTACTGAATCACTCTGTGCCAGATCCTTCCACCCCCTCGAACCATTTTACCATCCTTTCCCTGCTTTTAACGTCAAACCTCTGTAAAGGCCTATGTGCTAATTTCAAACCTCTGTCATAGCATTCCTGGACTAGTGCCATATGGCTTTTCCTTATTCACCCACCATCCCCTGTCTTGTGTAAATAAATACAAACTGGGAATGAGCCAGAGAAGTCCAACAACTATTGATGGAGACTGTACTATGTACCCTACCTTATCTTCAGACAGACCCAAGTCCTACCTCTGTCATCTGTCTTCCTAAAACATTGTTTTGCAAATTAATGTCACTGCACATGCAAAACCCCAAGGATCTCTACTCATCAAAGTCAAAGCTTCTTAACCAGAGCTCCCTGGCCCCACCTTTTCTCTTCACTTCACCTCCCAATACCGTTAATTCTGGCGCTGACCTGGGAGCAGGTCTCTGGGTAAGACATCTTTGCATTGCCATTATGCATTGGTTTGAGAGGTTTTTTCTTCCAGAAGCTGCCTTGCTTTCACTCTTAGTACAGTTTATCAACGCCACTTCTTAGTGGCTCTGCATGTACTCTGACCCCACCACATGGGCTATAGGCGGACGCTACCTCACTGGCAAACTTTATTGTTGGAGGAAAAGAAATTGGAGCAATATGAAAGATGCCGGTACAGGCCCTTCTGTCTCGCCAGTGCCTTGTCTGTCTCCCCCTGGAATGGGAAACAGTGACATGAGTCCCCAGACTCCTGTGCCTCTGTCTCTGTGACAGTTCTTCCATTTTTAAATACAGCTTATCATTTACTTCATTGCACTTGGGTGGAAAATGTTGCAGTGTCAAAGCAATTAGTATTGTGATTCTTTTTCCCCTTAAAAAAAAGAGCTTTCTCTCTAGAGAAGCCATTTGGAAAAGTTTTTTTTCTCTTTTTTTTTTTTTTGGCTGAGAGAAGAATTTTTGATTACTGCTAAAATATGTGTGGAATGCCTTTTCTTTTCCTACAGTTGTACCAAATCTTTGGAATGTTGATGGAGAAGTAACGGTCACTGAGCAGAAGCCGGGAGAAGTCGCTGAGGAACTGGCAAGCTCCTATGAAAGAAAGCTCATTGAGGTAAGGCTGAGGGAGGCTGTGCCTTCCTTGCAGATGGGGTGCCCTGGGGACTTTCCAGAAACAGGCCCAGTCTGTTAAACGGACGTTAGCAAAACAACCAAAGCATCGCACTTGGTTAAGAAAAGTAAGAGCCGGCTCTTTGAAACGTATCATTTAATTGAGATTTTTGGGTACCTTTGGCCAGGAAATAAGAGAGAAAACATAAATACGTAATGTTAAAAATAAGAAAACAAATGTACTCTTGGACTTGGAGAAGATTAAACACAGGAGAGAATACCACATACAACTTTGTGCTGGTAAATGTGGAACTATGGATCAGGTGGGCTATTTTCTAGGATAATGTTTATTAAAATTAATTGAAGACGAGGCCGACTATCTGAAGGTACCAAAAAACATGTGGAAGAAAGTTGTAAAAGTAACTAAAGAACTGCTTCCCTGGAAGGTAGCAAGTTTCATGGTGAGTTCTAGGAAACCCTTCAAGGTGTACACAGAAGACCTTTGCTGTTTATATTTCCTTAAATCATTCTCTACAGTTATACCTATGTCCCTGTCAATACTTATGTCTGTCCCTCTGGATTTTGGTTCATGTGTGCTTTACTTTGATACTTAAAAAGCCTGACAAAGGTAGTATAAGAAACGATGCTATAGACTAGTCTCATTTGTGCGTAGATGCATAAAAATTTTAGAAAAATATTAATCAAATTCAGTCACATACTAAAGGCACAATCCACATAAAAATGGGGTTTCTTTAGGATTTAAAGGATGGCTTAATGTTAGGAAATTCATCAAGTCAGCTCATTAATAGGTCAGAGAAAAACCAGATATTGATCTTGATCGGTACTAAAAAGTCGCTTGACAATGTTCGTCATTGGTGCCTGATAAAAATATTCTTGATAAATGCAGAGTAAATGTACTTCTTTGATATGATAGTGTTTTTATTTTTTATTTTTTATCAGAAACCATTAATTATCACCATACTCAATGGTAAAGCTGGGAGGCTGAGTTTTTGATTAGGTTACTAATATATAAAATATGTATAGGTGTGTGTAGTCGTATGTGGTTGTAGTATTTGTTACCAGTCATCTGGGTTTGTGTGCACACACATATAAGTACACAACTGTACTTCTGAGTTATTGTCGGACCCCCTTGCGTTGTTTCCCATCAGCTGCCAGAGGGTTAAGTGTTGAACTCCCTCATCAGAGGGAGCGGTGGTCGGGTGTAGATTTGTCTTCTAGCCTTAACTTCTTTTCCTGTCCTTGTGTGATTTCCTCACCCCTGGAGGGATCCATAGAGTTGATGGATGGCTCTCGTCAGCATGCTGATCTGTGAGGTTGAAGCAGAGACGGTCCCCCAATGAGGGCATTTACTACCCCAGATTGATTTTTCTTCCTTTGTTTTGGTTGTGAAGTGAGAGCCTGTCAGTGAGCTTTCATCTGTGAATATCATTAGCATTTCATTACAGCAAGACTTGTGCTGTTAGCATTCATGGAGCCCTTTACAACGTTCTTTGTGATGCTTATCTGTCATTTCATTCATGGGTTGGTTGGCATTTACCAAGAAAGAGTTGTAAGCACGTGTGGGAGTGGAATAATGAAAGAACGTGGGGGGACAGTTGAGGTACTTCTTTTTCTATTTCAGAGGGGCAAACACAGAAGAAACATTTAAATTTAAATAACATAACTCTTTTAAATACCCCAATGGTGGAATTACTCTTCTGTGTTTCCTCCCAGTGAAAAGGGAGTTCCTGAACATTCTTTCTCTAGGTGTCTCTCCAAGCATTAAAACCACCTCACCCATCCGCACACACACACTGCACATTTGTGCTCAGTGACCTGGAATCCAGCCCCTCAGACAGCTCAGAACACAAAGTCAAGACTGTAAGTTATCTTTCAGTAACTGGGGGCGTCAGGGGCCAAGAGTGGAGGGTAGAAAGATGGTCTTGATGCCCAGTGATGGTGACTTTTGGAAGAACGGGAAAGAGCATGCTGGCAGGTGTAGGTTAATCTGGTCCGGGAGAAACGCTGATACAAACACGGGATCTTTAACAGCCACTGTAATACTAGCAGCTGGCTGTTAGGCGCGTACTTCATTTCCAGGCTCCGTGCTAAGGCTTTTACACAAAGGGACTCATGGAATCATTAGCTGCGTTCCTGGAGGAAGAAACTGTTCACAGACGGAGTGTTGAGCAGTTAAGTAACTTGCCCAGTATTTCTCAGCTGGTAAGAAGCAGAGTGGGATTCGAATCACCCACCATCTAGCACCAGAGCCCAAAGCCATCATCCTTCTGCTCTGCTCTGGAAGGCCAAGCTCCTTGAAGAAACAAAAGATGAACTTGACAGAAGGGAAAGCAGTTACTAGTCGTGTCTGGGAGAATGAATGGAAAGAGGTGAGGAAGAAAGCTGGCTGTAGATGACCGCAGTTTGCAATCGGGCTGGGAGGAGCCTCTCCCACTCCCAAGTTACTGCAGAAGAAGGTGTGGTGTCTCCTGTGCTTGGAATTCCCTGCTTCCGAAGCGAATCGTAATGGAAAGCCAGGCTGGGAGCCCCGTGAAGGGATTGTGAGCGTTGTCTTTTAGTTGTATATTCATTGCCTAACGCGGTTCCTGCGTGCAGTAGGATTTCCGTAAGTATCGAATGGAGTGACAGTCCATTGAATGGATTCAGCTGTTCAGTGTCATGTTCAAAGAGCGCTCGATGTGACTTCTGGAACCCCAGATTGAGAAGGAGTCGTACCAAGGCCCCCACGATAGCTCGGAGCGCCTTGGTGGGAAGGAAACGGGGGTTCTTTAGAGGAGGTACACTTTCTTCTGGCACTCAATCGAGGGGGAGGTTTAGCTTGGGGAGCCTGGGGTGCATAGAGTAACAGACAGATGGATGCCTCCAAACTCTCATTTGGCACGTTTACTTGGTCCGTCCTAAGTGCAGCCTCCGGAGCCCCTCCTGCACCTCCAGTGCTTCCCCTACCCTGGGAGCAGGAGACGTGATGGTTCGAGGAGATGAGCCACGGACGGTGCAAGGTTGCAGCAGAGAAGGTCCCCCACTGGAGCTTCTGGAGTGTTCCCTCTTTTTCTTTGGGGTTCTTAGTGATGACACTCAGAATTTCTTTGGTGAGCTTCCCATCCCTCTTGAAGAAAGATGTAGTCATCAGAGGACCTGGATGGATCTGTTCTGAGAGTCCGCTTTACCTCTCTTAAGTATAATTTCTTTGGTGTAGACTCATGTCCAGAGATTTTTCCATTCTTTTCCAGCATTTTGCCATCAAGAAAAACATAAAATGCCGGTGGCATTTGGACTTATCTTGCATTTCTTCGTCACCACCTTCTGTGGCCTGGTCGTGTGTAGAAACCACATCGGACAGACTGAGTTCAGATTTGTCCCTTACTGTCATGTGTTCCTGGGCAGGCCACCTGACCTCTCTAAGCCTCAGTTTCTCTGTCAGTGAAGCGTCGTCAGCGATATACGTACTTGGAGGGAGGCTTTGAGGACTCAGTACAGGGTCAGTGCCTGCAGCAGACGGGGGCATGTTTATGCTTCTCGTCTCCCGTCTGTTCTCATTTCCTTTGCAGGAATGACCTCCCCCATTACTGGCCGTCTCTCTGGCCACGTCCCTGCTTTGGCCCGGGGGTGGCGTGTGACCTGAGCCAGGGAGACGGGGCTCTAAGTCCTGACTTACACAAGCGTGGCTGAAACGCTCGGGAGCCATTTACTCAGTGGCGGGACCCTGGTACCTCTCCAGACATTCCTGTGTTGGCCTGTTCTCCTTCTGGACCCCCCCACTTTTCTGTCTGCTCACAGTAATTCCCTGGTAGCTGAGGCTAGACCCGTGCTGTTCCTCGCCCCAAAGCTCATGTGCGTCTTCGTGTCTGTGCATGAACAGTGGGTGCCGTTCCCGTCGTTTCTCCTTCACTCTCTGCTTACCAGGCCACTCTGTTCTGCCCCGTGGTACTGTCCCGAGTCTGGCTTCACAGCCCCGTGTCCCCGCTGTGTGCTCACCTGTGCGCCCCCTTCTTCAGCGCCGCCAGCCTTTGCTCTGTAAACAGATCTTTGCTTCCTCCCAGACTAGCTGGTGCTCGATTTTTCAAATTATAGGGTACTTATCATTTACTGTGAGTGTAGTTAGTCTCGGAATTTTGGCTCATGGGTGACATAAATGGTATATTAGCAACATTTATTGTCATTTTGATGGCAGAGTTACTATTAATGGAAAAGTAAGCGTAAGCATCAAGCTGGTCAAAAATGCATTCATTATTACACACCGTAGATAACTGAATGTGCTCGCCGTTCCGATAAAACGTAGAAGTTCCTGCAGCGCCTCAGACCTTGGGGGCAGTTCTGCCAGCAGCGCTTGCTGCATAAATTGGCACCAATGGATTCCAACACTCTTGATGTATCTGAGAATCATTTTTATACAAAAAAGGAGGCTTTTATATAAAATGCCAGATTCCAGGTAAGGATTCAGGAGAAAGAACTTTAAGCTGAGAACAAATTGAACTGATGCTCAAAATGGAAAGTATGATGTGACTTTGTTTTTACTTACTTTTATGCATACATCCAATATATGTAGGCATGGACAGAAGGATCTAATGGGCTTTTATGTACTTGTCACCTAACTGCCACAGTTGTCAACTCGGGGCCAATCTTGTTTCAACCAGACATTCTCTTACTTTCCCAGCTTCTCACAGTGGTTTGAAGCAAATCCAAAGTACAACACTGATTTCGTCTCACAGTATTTTGGAATGTATCTCTAACAAAATATAAGGACCCCTTTTTAAAGAAGAAAAACCCCTATAACATCATTAACATACCTAAAATTTAGCAATAATCCCTTAATAGCATTAAATATCTGGTGAGTGTGCAAATTTCCGCTTCAAACAAATGTTTGGATAAGATTCTAATGGGGTTCGTCCATGTGTTCTGACTGGTGAATTGACCTCTTAAGTCTCTTTCAATCTACAGGCTCTCTCATCTCTGTCTTCCCTCCCCTCCCTTTCTTCTTTGCTTGTAATTTATTAGTTGAAGAAACTGGCTTGTCAATCCTGGAGTATTTCTCCCACCAATGTGTTTTGAGGGTCTATTATGTGCTTGGTGCTCTGTGACCTGTGGGGCTTTGGGTGACGTTTATGTAAAGAAAAGAGCCATCAGACGTTGATGATGACAGCGTAGTTGAGGGCTTTTTCTGTTCTCAGGTCCTGTGCTAATTGCGCTACATGGGATTGTCAGATTTAATGTTCGCCGCATCCTTTCTGCTGAGGAAACTGAGGCTTGGACGTGAGTCACAGGGCTTGCTGGTGTGGAACCAGGGTGTGACCCCAGCTGTCTGACTGCGGAGTCCGCGCTCTTCCCGTTGACGGAGTCCGCGCTCTTCCCGTTGACGCTTCTCTGTGTCTGGCGAGAAACGGGAATCAGGCCCTCCTGCATGGCTTTCACTTTTAACTCCAAGGAGAGCCGGGGCCATGAAAGGCTGAGGGAAGAACCCCATTCAGACGTGGAGAATGAAAGCTGGGAGGGGGCTGGGTCCCTAAGTGAAAACTGGGACTATTAGATAGGAAATGGATGCCAGACAGGCAGGCAACCATGGTCCACTTTAGTGCTCAGTGAATGTTTGAATGAATGCGTGAATGAATGAATGAGTAAATGAACAAATGCCAGATTAGTGGATACATTGAACAATCAACCCTCTCCTTTGCCTTAAGGGACTCACAGCCTACTAGGGAAGTTAGCTTCCTAAAATAGTAATTTATAGCGGCAAGTGATTGCTGAACCAAAAGAAATAATGCAGGAGAGAGGGGGATTAACTCTGAGATCTGGTGGTGGAGGAGGCATGGTTTGCTGTCTCAGAGAAGACATTGCAGAACTGGTCATTTCTAAATGGGCTTTGAAGGTAGAATAGGAGTTTGTCCAACGAGGAGGGGAAGGGCAATTGGGTTGCGGGAACAGCATGTGCAAAAGTTTGGCCAAGTTGTCAGGAGGTAGGCAACTGACTGATTTGTGGCAGTGAGACAGAAGCCAAACGCCTTTAATTTTTCTTTTTGTTTGCTCTCTCGGTTTGTCATTCTTACTAGAGAGAGTCTTTTCTGTTTCAGGTGCTATGTTTCTTTTTCTGAAAGTGATGGGATTAGAAAGTTTTCTCTTTCATTTGCCTTTTCCTCTCTGAGTCTCCCTGACACAAGCATACATGGACTGCCACACCCCACACCCCCTCACTGCTGTTGGTTATTTGATAGAAATTTCTTTATCAAGTTCAGCCAGCCATCTTCTGACCTTCAGGAAGATGGAGGTTTGTGGGTCAAGTCAGTGGTTCTGGGAGACTTCTCCTTTTTCAGGCTCTGTACTTTGGTCCTAAGGGACGGCACCTGAAGACTTCCCGTTTGTAGCAGCTTGGCTGGGTCTCCCTGGGAAACATCTGGTGAAAAGTGTTGCCTGAGCGTGCCTGTCATTTCCAAGTGGCCCTTGATATGTGATAGTCAGACTTGGGACTTTGCTTCTACTAGCTTGGTGTTCTTGTTTGTGTCATTTAAAGGAGCTAAAAGCTTCTGTCACCTCCCTGTTCTCTTCCACTGAGGGGCTGACACAAAGCACAGTGGCTCTGGTGACAGGCTTGCAAACCTTTTATCTAAGAATTGCTGCTAACATCCATCTGAGCAACTCTTTTATGTGGAATAAGTGGAAATCTCCCCCAAAGTGGCTCACTCACCTAGAAATGAATGAGTAAATGAATGAATTGTGAAATACAAATTACACAGTTGATACCATTAAGTAAGCACCTACTATGTGTCACACACTGGACTGAGGCATCACATGCATCCTCTCGTTTAATCCTTACAATAACGGGTCAGGAAACTGAGGCTCAGAATGGTTGAGTAGAGTATCCCAGTCACACAACTGGAACTGGTATCCTAACCCAGTTCTGAGAACGGCACTGGCTGGGATCCTGCCCCGCCCCGCTAGTCACACCTTGCCTTCATTTACAAAGGTGTCACTGAGATTTGATGGTCCTTGCTGGAGGTTAAGCCCACCAATTCTGTTTCCTGGTGCATTTTATGACTGTCTTGCAGCTTGAAATAGACTCAAAATTGGACTTGGAGTGACACTGAGGTTTTGTTGCTTCTCCTGGTTCATTATAGTGCAAATTAATCAAATGAATTATGTAGCTCAGCTAAGAACCTGCTTTGATCCAATAGCTCTGTAGAAAGGAGTTGAATATTTTTATTTAATCCACTTTGGGGGCGTGTTTGAGTGGATTACAAGACTGTAAAGCACAAAGAATCCCGTTTTGATAATTAATTTTGAGCCATTCTTTTGGGTGGATATCTTTCTCAGTAAGCTCCTTGTCAGGTTGGCTGGCTTACCTTCGTGCAGTGTGTACACTGGTGCCAGGCGTTTTTCCTAGTCTGTTGGTCTCATTTGATGTGCTGGCATTACTCTTATCCCTGTTTTATAGAGGAGCAAACTGAGGCATGGTGAGATTTATTGATGTCGAGGGTCACATAGATAATTGGCAGCAGAGCCGGGAGACAAACTCCAGACCCGAAGCGCATAACGACTCTGGTCCTTGAATCCAGGCTCAATGCAGCCAGAACCCCGGGGAGGAGACGTCTCCCCATTCCCACCTCCTTGGTTCTCCACTCCTGCTTGTCCTGGGACAGACTTGACCAGAATAACAAGCAGTGGGGTCCTCGGTTCCCTTTAAGGAAATCCACAGCCCAGCGCAGGCAGAGGTTGGCCTCCTGCCTCACTGGAATCCACTGTCACCGCTTTCCAAGACCTGCGTGTTTCAGACTCATCCTCAGGGCAGTTCGGAGAGGCTGCCAGGCTCCCTGGACCTGCCTCCACTTCCTACCCACCTCAGCACTTTCCTTCGCCAAGTTGCCCACAGCTTTCCTAGCTTGGTTTTTTTTTTTTCAGAAAACTACTCTGTCTCACAACTCCCTTTGTCGCTGATTTTGTTTTTTTCCCCATCAGCAGCCAGCTTTTTCCGCAGCTTCCGTTGACGAAAGTAAATTTTACCTCTGGAACTGCTGAAGCAAAGAGCTGAATATATACTCTACCTCCTTAGGCTTCCTCGATGTGACTCACAGGTTCCATTTTCAGTCCCCAAAACTCAGCTTTGCCAGGGCAAACTGTCAGCCTCTTTTTTTTTCTTCTTTTTACAGTGGCCAAGAACTTTAAGTTTCTTTAACCTTTGTGGAAACTTTAAAATGCCCCAGTTCACTGACTTCTCTGGGTTGTGCAGGTGACCCTGTGGACTGCTTGGGGCAAAGACTATTTCTTCAGCAAAGGAGATTGAAATTGGATTCTGCTGAGTTTTCGTTTTTTTCCTACACCTTCCAGGTGGTTTCAAAGAAAGATCCATTTTTAACAATGTAAAGATAGGGCAGGGAGAGCAGTGTTTCAAAAACTTGAAAACTTTTTTTTCTACAAAGACCCACTTCTGTGCAGCAGCTTTCTTTCATTTCCAGGTGCCTGAGATGAATGCTTCTGAAAATCAGTCTTTTCGATTCAGGTTTTCTCCCCTGAACGAAGTGTGAGCTGTGGTAACAGCCCAATCCCTGCTATGTCGTATGTAGAAATTAGTTTTCCTTTGTGAAGAAAACTAGATTTAAATGCTAACATATTACCTTTTTGTCTTCTTGAAAAATCTTTTCTGCCTTTGGTCATAAAAGCTTCTAAAATTAATGGAAAATATCCCCCATCCTTGTGCTCTGGCTCAGGAGGAAAGCAAGGTATTGGTTTCTCTGTAAATAGCATAGCAACCACCTTCCTGGTGCTTGAGGTTTGAGCTGCTCTGATGGCATATGTTTTCAAGCAAAAGCGGTGGTCAGTTTGGGTAGGAAGTGATAAAACTGAGTGGATTTAATTGGTTGTCAGCAGTTGAAATGCCATTTTGTGTCTGGAACTTTGTGCCGACAGCCTTTATGTACGTAGGGAAAGAAATATGAATTTTCTACAATTGTTGACAAAACAGAATCATAACAAATTTTTTTTTTTTTTTTTGGTGTCACACTTTACAGTTTCTAGATCACGGGTCAGCAAAGTTTTTTGTTTTATAAAGGCCACATGATAAGTATTTTAGGTGTTGCAGGCCACACGTGTTGTTGTAGCTACTCACCCTGCCTCTGTGGTGTGAAAGCAGCCCCACGCAGTTTGTAACAAAGCGACATGGCTGTGTTCTAATAAAACTTTATTGACCAAATCAGGCAGCTGGCCAACAGGTGGAGTGTAGTCTCCATTCCATACGATGCTCCTGCTTCGTGATGACGGTGGGGTCGTGCTGGGAATCCTGCTGTCAGCTCCTGTGTGGAGCGCCTGTCGGGCCAGGCAGTCTGCATATTTAGTGCGGATAATACGTGCATGAAGGGTGAGGGTGATTATTGCTGCTTTACAGAGAATGCAGAGAGGCTCAGCTGTGTTCTAATAAAACTTTATTTATGAAAACGCATTTGCAAAAACTAAAAATGGAAATCAGTGCCTTCAGTTAAGGATACCCACTTCTGTGTGTTTTTCTGCACCGACGCTGTAATTTTCTGTTTATTGCGATTGATGATCTGCTTTTCTGTCATTTTGGAAACTCTCCGTTAGAGAATATCTTTTACAAAGCACAGCGGGCTATCTCGGAGCCACGTTTTACAGTGAATGCATGTTGAAAGAAATCTCGCCATTTTCTGAAAGCTTTTCTAGTTCAGGACGATCCATTCTGGGCTCTTCAGGAGAGCAGCCATTTGCACATCGAAGGTAATTGGCTCAGTCACATTCTCATGTCACTAGGAATAAAAGTAATGTGATAGTTGGGGGAAAAATCCAGGTAAGTAAAGAAAACTCACTTGCAGCTCATCCCAGAGAAAATCACTGGAGACACTTTTGGGTCTGTTATGACATTTTGTTTCCATGTATCAATAGTATCATCATATAAATATGGGTGCTCACATAATGTACTTATTTTTGACTGGGATGTATTGGATTTTTCAAACGTGGGATCATAATCTCTGCAGTTTTATCACCTTCTGTCATTGAAATCAAGTCCCCAGTCTGGAGGCGATGTCAGTCGCTTAGTAGCGCCATTTCCAAGTGCATTGTGTGACCTAACAGGTTGTCAGATTTTCCTCCAACCCCACAGTACAGGGTAGGGCTCTGCCTTTGGGCACAACCACAGACGTCTTCCCTCCGGGTTTGCGTGAGTAGGTATGAGGTCAAACTTTCTGCCATCCGAAAGTCTTCAAAAACTCATTTCTAAGAAATGGTCTTCACGAACACCTGCCTGAAGGTCACAGGGTCTGTTCCCGTGAGGCCCTTTTGTCCTTGAATTAAGCTAGCTCATGGGCAGGAGCCAGTGGGGCCTGCAGTGTTTTCCTGCTTATAGAATTATTCTTCTGCAGTTTCCCGTGAAGGTGTCAGCCTGTGTTGAAGGCTACACACCAGCAGCTGGTAGACCGTGTCCAGCCCACATAGACTTGGTCCACATAATGTTCTTTGTACATTGGAATTCTGTGGCCAATATCAAAATCGAGATTTTCAGCTCCACCCCAGAGAAACACTTGCCCGTGGGCCCCAGGAGAGACACACAGAGTCATGGCTATCGCATTGCTCACATGGCAGAAACATTCAGTACAACTCAGATATCCGTCAACAAGAGAGTAGATTTAAAACAAAAATGTGGGGCATAGCTTAGAAAGCAACACAGTAATGAATAAAGACCTGAAAAATGTAGAATGGAAGAGGAGCTAGGTGAGGGATGTTAGTTACTCTTTTGGATACTTGAACTATTTCATAATTAAAACATTGGTTTATCGTGAAGCGTTGGGCCCAAATTCCTACATAGTAGCTGTTGGCTGGAGCTGAGTCACAGCTCACCCATTTTCAGTGGCATTTGAGCTTTGACCTCTGGCCTTGGGATGTTAGGACACAGAGCCTGCTGACAATCGTCATTCTATTTTCTGCAAGCATGTAGTAAGGATGTTGCTGATTATTTACGGTACGTGTCCTGTGAGTAATTTCTATGTGAGAGCAATTTCTCTCAGGTATAAGTACTAGGAATGAGCCTCTTGACTAAGTAGTCAAGTCTTTTGGATGCTCTGAATGCTGTCACTGATCATATTTTCTTCTTTGCCTTGGCTGCTAGGAAGCTCAGAGGCAAATGTGGGCTGATCTTTGGTTAAGATGGAGACATTGTGTCGTATGTTTTCGATTCTAACATTACTATTGGCTTCATCTGCTCCCCTACCTCTTCTCTCTCCTTTATTTCCTTGCTTAATTTTGAAATACAATTCCATAAAGAACTCTTTATCAGTGGCCATATTCTTGTCTGGAAAAAGAGAGGATATAAATTAAAACTCTGATTTACCTAGAATGATGGCAGAATATGGGTTTGTGAGAACCTTCTGGAAATCCGAGCTTTGTCCAGAATGTATTATTCACAGAGCTGCCTTGATCGTCTATTTCAGCCGTGTGAGTTACTAATTTTCCAAGAATGAGGATATAATTAAAATATACTTAACTCTAAAATGCAACCGAACATAATTTGATCTTCGATAATTTAGAAAGCAGTTAAGGAACTTGCCACGCTTCAAGGCCATAATTACGAACATCAATTATCATAGTGTGACACTATAAAAAAAATGTGGTAGTTGCAGCTTTCTGATTATTTGAAATCTGTGGGAACTAGAATTTAGAGTCTACGCGTGCAGTGTATAGACAGGTCTTTCGAGCCCACGCATGTGAGTAGTTCATGTATGAGTTCATAGCTGACAGGGATCATAAAAGGGGAGGCAGGAGGGTCGTATTGGAAAGAGTTTAGTTCTCCCGACACTTACCAGGTGGTGCCGACCATGTGTTGCGTGCTGGAAAAGTCTTTGCCTTTTGGTTTGATGCAAAATACAGGAATGCAAATAGATGTATTTTTTTAAAAGTGGTGAGTGCCTTGGCAGCACAGATTGGCCTCTTACCTCAGCATGAAGAGGGGGTGGGGGGTAGTGAAGGAGTCACTGTGCTGGGAAGTAGCACGTCCACTGGGAGAGAGAGTGTGGGTGGACGGGGGTATGGAAAGCTCTAAGAAGGCCCGAAACAGCCTGCTTTGCGTAAGGGGCTTATCTCCTTTTTCATCCTCATCCGCTTGGTGATAGCGGGGGTGGTGTTATTGATGGAGGGGATGGAGGTGATGGTGATGATGGTGATGGAAATGATGGGGATGGAAATGATGGGGATGATGGTGGTGGTGATGGAGGTGGTGGAGGTGATGGTGATGGAGGTGGTGGAGGTGATGGCGATGATGGAGGTGTTACTGATGGACTTGGCCATGCTGGTCCTTACGATGGTGACATACGCCCCCACCTGTCAGCAAAGTGCTGCCACCAGCTCCTGGTGTCCTTGTCGTCCCCAGTGCCCTGGACCCTTTGGCCCCGCGGCCCACCGGCCACCTGCTCTGACTGTCTTCCATCCAGCAGCAGACATGCCTCACGGGGGTGCTGTACCTGGCAGGCAGGAGCCTGCTGCTCACCTGTCCCCACCCGCTGGCATGCTCCCCGCTCGCCGTTCGGGGTGGCCGCTGACACATGCAGCCTCTGCTCTGTCTCAGATGGGTCAGACTTGTGAGCATTTTCTCACAGTGTCTGGGCTAGTCCCAGATTCGCCTCAGGCCGTGTTTGGGAACGATTTTGGTTTCTGAAGTCCTGTGGTGACGCCAGTGTACCCAGAGAGTGGGGTGTGAAGAGATGGGCCCCCCCTGAGAGTTCAGGGCCTACTGGAGTTGTGTGCCGCTCACAAGACCTCTGGTCTGGACGAGGCGCTCACTGTGTGAGCTACTGAGCAGAGAGGGTCTCACTCTGACCCAAGGTACTCAAATGGGGGCGATGCACAGCTCTGCCCCCCGCCCCCCCACTTCTAGTCGATAATGTAATGATGCCCCTCGGGAAGCCCTCCTCCCCGAGCCTCATCTCCCAAGTGCCCCGCCACTTCCCGTCATGCTCTGGCGCCCTCCCCCACACCCCATTTTCTTCACAGCGCCGGCACACACGTTTATTTGGGAGCCATCTGTCTTCATCAGCTCGCCTGTCTGCTCTGTGAGAATGGAGACGGCTTCGCTCGCGTGTGACCCCGGAGCCCAGCCCGGTTCCTGGCATGTAGGAGGTTCTTCACAGACACGTGTTGAATGACTGAGTGAACAGTCACAAGGCCTCCTGGAGGAGGGTGCCACTGTCCTCGGGACAGTGAGGCGTGGGGACGGACGTGCACCTTTCAGTCGCTTGTGCCTGTTATTATCTGGCTGGCAGTGTTGGTGGTTTGGAGAAACTGGAAGAGTTCCCTTTAGAAAGGGCAGTGGAGTTGACAGCTCCAACGGAGGTGTCGCTTGGTGCCCTTGATCGTCCCTGACCTTGGCCTGAAGTCCGTGTGCGTCCTTTTTGCCTGGAATGTTCTTCCCGAGGCCTGTGGCTCCTCAGCCTTCAGCTCTGAGCTCTCACTTCCTTGAGAGGGAGCTGCCGACCGCCCGAGCTCAGAGAGAATTCTCAAACCCTCCACCTGACTTCCTTCAGAACCACACAGCCTGAGTTACCGTTGCCTTGTTTCTTGTCTGTCTCTAGTTGCAATGTGGGCTCCGTGGAGCAGAGACTGTGGCTGTCACTGCTGTGTCCCTGGCCCCTAGACCAGGTGAGCGGCACAGGTGGGCATGTTTAATGAGGGCACTGATTAAATGAGTTAATGGAGGTGAAGCGGTTACAACAGTGCCTGGCACCATTTATGTCTTTGTTTAAAGAAACTAACGTGGGGTCTTAGCATCTTCTTTCCCGTGAGCTTTTGAAACTGAGGTTCTTTGACTCTACTTACGGTTGTGGCTGAGCCGAAAGGAAAAGCCAGAGGAATAGAAGCCAGGCATGTCTTGGGCCCTCGATAGATCCTGGTGGAGAAAAAAGTGACACAAACGGCACCACTTTGTCTCTACAAGAAGGCCTGGGACACCAAAGTCCCCTGTCTTCTGAGCAGTCCTTGAGTGGTTGTCTGAATGCCAGTGGAGGGTGTCAGCAAACCACGTGTTCTACCTGCCACCTTGCCGTGGGGCTGGCTTGTGACAGGTGATTCTGTTCCCTCATTTCCTGGGCAGCTCTTAATTACAACTTCATGGCCTTGTGCTTTTAATCTCTGGTTTCCTGCCCTGGAATCTTCCGAGGCCGCTCTGGCTGACTTGGGGGAGTGACGAAACCACTGGGGATTGCGAAGCGAGATGGCAGTATCCGTCTGCTTAGGACTGGGCTCCTGTGGGGTCTCGTGACTGAGTCATGGGGGGAATGAGGACTGTTGTGCCACCTTCACCAGCGGGAGCCTTGCTGTAGACCCGGAGCCAGCAAACTTCTGCAAAGGGCAGATGGTGAGTTTTTCAGGCTTTACTGATTTGATGGCCCGCGTCGCAACTACTCAGCTCTGCCCCTGTAATCCCAACGCTGCCAAAGACCGTGTGTAGGCAAATGAGGTCGGCTCTGTTCTGTAAGGGCTGCATGGTGCCCTCCCCTGGTTTCCATGTGGAAGCCCTGACCCCAATGTGACTGTGGTGGAGACTGGGTGTTTAAGGAGGTCTTTGAGGCTAAATGAGGTCATCAGAGTGGCCCTAATCCACTGGGACAGGACTGGTGTCCTTATAAGAAGAGGAAATTTGAACACGAAGGGGCACCAGGGCTGTGTGCTGACAGAGGAAAGGTCACCCGCAGACACAGCGAGAAGGTGGCCACCTGCAAGCTAAGGACAGGGGCCTCAGGAGAAAGCAGCCCTGCCGACACCTGGGTCTCTGGCTCCCAGCCTCCAGGACTGGGAGCAATTGGCTTCTGTTGTTTAAGCCACCTCGTCTGTCGTGTTTTGTTGTGGCAGCTCTAGGAGACCAATACAGTTCTAATAAAACTTTATTTACAGAAACAGGTGGTGGGCTGGATCTGGCCCATGGCCTGTAATTGGTTGGCCCTGCTCTAAACCACACGAAAGAAATCAATAGGAAGCGTTTGAGCAGATGTTCCGGGCTAAGTGCTGGAGACCTAAGGGAATAAGCCAGACGCACGTTCTCTGCTGCAGCGGAGATGGCGTCCCAGTGGAGGAGACAGTCAATGAAAGCACAAATAGCCAAACCAGTCTCTGTGTAAGAGCCAAGTGGTCTGAAGAAGCCACAGCGTGAAATGATCAGGGGCTGCTGGGACCGGGTCAGGGCGGGGCAGTGGTCGGGGGGCCCTGGAGGGATGATGCTGAAGTGCAAAGGTCTAGGAGTGGAGTGTCCCCCCAGAGAGCCAGTGAAGGTCAGACGCCAGAGGCAGGAGCCAGCTCGCTAGGTCGGGCGGACAGGCAGCAGCCTCGAGGGCAGAGAGTTTGGGATGGGGTCCCCAGGGATGCGCTGACTTGTGTTTAGACAAGCGTCATAGGCAAACGCCCTTTTTTCCGGAATCAAGCTCTTATTCTCTGTCACCTCAGGGGCCATCCCTGCCCACTTTGGGTCACTCCCTCCACACCTCACGGTCCTCACTGCCACATCCCCTGCCCATCCCAACGTCCTGCCCCTTTTGCAGTCAGAGCAGACGCGTCCTTCCTTCTCCTGTTTCTCTGCCTGCTTTCCCCTCTTGGCTCTTTCGTGCAGCCGTGATCTGGATCGAATGACAAGGGCAGGGCTGGTGCATGGTGAGCGGGGAAGACGGTGGAAAGTGAGACCGTCTGTGGAAAGTGACTGGAGGGTTCTGAGCAGAGGCAGCTTTTAAAAGTCTCATTCTGGCTGTTGGGTTGGCAGCAGAGCACAGAGCAGTGGCTCGGGCAGAATCCCCAGGTCCCCAGGGGCTTAAAGAATCACAGTTTATTATTTCCTTTATTAAAGGAAATATGACTTGTACTCTTCTTGCCCAGCTTGCTTCCTGCCTGCTCTGTTTGGAGGAAATCTAATCACAGTCACTTTTTTGTTTTTGCTTTTCTCCCAGAAGTTTCTCTTTCCACCTTGGCGTTCCGCAGGA
The DNA here is from genome assembly GCF_057876585.1 of Rhinolophus sinicus. Lineage (NCBI taxonomy): Eukaryota > Metazoa > Chordata > Mammalia > Chiroptera > Rhinolophidae > Rhinolophus > Rhinolophus sinicus. Next base: position 7,199,082 of record NC_142510.1, on the reverse strand, counting down.
ACCTGCGTTTCCCAGGGAAGGCTTCTGCTCCGCGGGGCGTGGTGGCAGCTGCTCCCAGTCTCCGTGCCTGGCCGTCTGCAGGCAGGGGACTCTCATGGGGGCTGCCAGTCCCTCCGGGCCATGCTTGGTCACAAGGACATGAGCACAGGCCCTGGTACATGAGGCACCCCCCACGTCCCCACCTCAAGGTCCCGACCCCTTATCCCTTCTCCTCGGCCCTGTCTTGGCTCTTTCCCGCAGCCTCAGAAATAACCCTCCCTTTCTTTTCCTGTCCTTTCTTATGGGGGGGGGGGGCTTAGTGACTCATCTAGAGATTCTGGGGAGCTTGGGCTGTGGGACCCCAGACCCGAGGACCATGCAAGAACTGATGGCCTTTACTAGGTGCTATCTGGAGACCCAAAGTAACAGCGGGTCTCCTGTCTCCTAAAGATGGGAACTTGCTGCTTGTAAAGCCACAGAGAACGTGTTGTAGGGTTTAAATGTCCATGTCCTGCTATATGACTTTGTCACCTTCTCAGCTCGTAACTCAGTGTACACTGAGTTGTTTACTACCTGACATCGTCTGTGAAGGCAGACTAAGTGTGTATTCTGCACCATTGTATGCATACAGTAGACACTTAATAATGTAGAATGAATGTGAAATGAATCAAACAGCATTATTAACTAACTGGGCGACACTGAACACATTCCATAACCTCTAGGCCTCAGTTGCTTCAGCTGCAAAATGGTTATGAGAGTCATTCCCTTCCCTGTGTTGGGAAGTTGAAATAATGCCATGAAGCGTTTGGCCCAGGACCTGCTACTGTTTATCAGCGCCCTGTGTTTGCAGCTGCTGGGCTGGTGGGGGGCACGCTCGGTGTAGGTGGTAACACGACAGGCTCAGCAGTAGAAATCACAGTACCGTCGTCCTACGGATGAGGTTCGGCCTTGTGTTTGGCTCCGTGCTGGCTGTTGGCACTCTGGGCTCTCAGCAGTACTGTGATCGAGGCACTGCTGGCCCATTTTACAGATGAGCCACTGAGGCTGAGAGCATGAGTCACTTTCCCAGAGACTGCACGCTGAGTGTGGCAGGAAGCCAGTCCTGCGTGGCAGAGCTGCGACTGAAAGTCACGTCTTGCTCAGAGCATGCACACACTTGGGAGCCGTCTTGTTCTTGCTGGAATTAGCAGCCAGGGGGCCCTGGCTGGACCACAAATAGCAGCCTTGGATCAGGCTGAGGCCCGGTGGATAGTGTTACTCTTGGTTCCCTCTGAGCAATAGGAGGCCCTGTGGGCACCGAGTTTTGCCCCATCTCGGTGCCTCATCCGTCTGCTCGAGCTGGGTGGGAAGCAGCGGGAGGCGTGCTGGCTTTCAGTCCCCGGGGGCAGATGCACATGTGCCTTGGGTACAAACTGCTGCTTCTGGTGCAGAGAGAAGCTAGTCGGGAAGGCAGAACGGTGCCACTTCATTTGTGTTACTTTTTAGCAAGAGAAAAGGGAGGGGCCCGGCAGCTAGAAGCTGATTTCTAAGGGTGTGCAGTTTCTCCCAGGGCAGTAGTCAGGGGAGTTTAAAAATTTGGGGCTCCCATCCCACCACCTCACAGGGATCCTCATGAAAGTACCCACAGCATTTCCGGCTGCCACGTGTTGAGCGCCGTTGTCCTGAGAATATGAATGGCAGTTTATCTCTGATGCTGCATTGACTCACCCCAGGAACCGAGTCAGGTAGTGATTGCAATACCCATTTCAAAGACGAGGAAACTGATACCCCGGGAGGAGAGGAAACAATACCGGCAGCAACCAGATGAAGTAAGTGTCTGCTCTGTGCTTTGCATGTGTTAGCTCAGGTCCCCACAACAGCCCAGCGACGTAAGCGTCACATCTTGCTTTGTGGACTATGACACATTAAATCCAGAAGCATGAGAACAAACACTCTTTTCTCTTGGAAATTTCCTGGACGGCAGGGACTGCTGGGGCTCGACCAGAGTTGGTTCTTGGTGGCAGGTTTCTGTGATCTCCCGCACTGGAAGAATCAGGATGGTGTTGAAATGCCCCTTCCTGCCAGCTCCAGGCCAGGGTGGCGTCTCTCTTCCCTCCAGTCACCAACCCCAACACAGGACATACAGCCCCGGTTCAGCACTGAGGCAGCCAGTGGCTCCAGACTGACTCACGATGGTGAAACCATTCTTTAATCAGTGAAGTTTTTATCGATTGACTGGTGACTAAAGCAGACGGGTCCAGCTTACCTTCTAGTGGGGCAGACAGAGAGGACAAGGGTTTGTCCCAGCATTCCCGACAGAGGACCCGAGATAGAGCCTGTAGGCCAGTCACGCTGGTGGGTTGGCTTAACCTCGTCGTATGTTGCTCCCTGGAGCTGGGTGAGGAGTCTCTTTCACGGAATTCCATGGGGTCTCCAGTGAAAAGCGGGCGCCATCGTAAGGAAGGGCAGGGAATGAATGGACGCCGGGGAGGCCACCAGGGTGTCACTACAGATCTCTTGGGATTCCGCCCTGTGGGAAAGCACGAGGAGGCTAGTCCAGTTCATGCCTGTGCTCAAGTTTTTTTACCTGGAACGTGGGCCTGCCTCACAGCGTGGTTGGGATTCAGTGGAATCGTATTTTCAAATCTTTCCACATGTAATATGCAGTTGATAAATGCAAGCTTTTATCATTATCGGTAAGAGTTATTTTAGCTGTCCCATACTTTGTAAGAGATACTTTTAGCTTAAAAATACTAACATGGAGGTTGATTTTAATTGCTTTTTTTTTTTTAAATAAACAAACTGATTCCACAGAAGAATGTAGCATACTTTCTCAGTTCCTCCAGGAGGCCTGAGATCACACTCGTCTGTAGAGACCCACATTGAGCCGTCATAGTATATATTTTTCTCCATGTGAGTACAACTTTGTCACGAGTCCGTCCTCTTTGTCCACATCCCATGGCCCCTTGGGGGTCCCATTGCTTTACATGGAGGACGATACCCTCAGAGCTTCAGAAAACAGGACGGCCCATCACTGGTCCCCGGATGCTGCAAAGGCAGGCCTCACCAACGCAGATGCCAGCGAGGTGCAGGCTGGTGGCATTCGTGAGGGACGGTGGCCATGGGAGGACCGGGAAGAAGGCAGGTGTGTCCACAGTGTGGCTGTCACTCAGCCCCAGCAGGTTCCTGGGCTGCGGAAGTGCCCTTTGGCACTTAAATGTGGGCATATGGCTAATGGTGTCTTTCTTTCAGTTGTATTGGGTGAGCAACGCCTACTTGCCATCTCAGTCCTGGGCCCTTCTGTTAATTGACTCCACCCCCCTTTGTTTTGCCCCCATGTGGTTTACCTTGAAACTCAAGTCTTGGCTCTTGGCTCATTTCATAGCCCCTTTGATGGTAACCAATGCATGAGCACAGCTCAGAGCTGACACACGGTCCTCTCGACCTAGGAATCCATCTCTCTGGAAAATTACTGAAAACTCCCAAGCTGCCTAGACATCTGTTTCTAAAACCCCAATAACTCCATCAGGTAATGAAAGATACTGAGGGAGATTAGAACAGTAGAAACAATGGCAGGAGAGTTTCAACCAGGACACAACCTCTGAGTGAGTTCACCCCCAGAAGGCTTTCTTTCCTCCCTCTGGCCTTCTGTGTAATCTTCCATAATGGCAGTTGCATCACAGCAAGGCTGCAAAACGACTGCCCTGTGAAAGGTGCAGAAAACGTGTGACGGTTCCGAATGTTCAACTGGCTTTCCTTTGCGAAATTTTGCCCTTCGCTAGCAACTTATCCCATTTCTGCAGTTCTGCCGGCCCCTCCCTAATGGAAAGAGAGAACAAAACTCCAAAATGTCTGCAGGTTGACGGTAGCCTTTCCAGCTGGCCTCCTCTGAAGGCATTTGTAAGAATGAGGGCAGCATTGTTAGAATGTCACAAGGCAGTTATTTGCATGGTATCGTCGCAGATTTAATTTGACAAGGAACCTGTGCCCAGGAAGAAGGATTGGAAAGCCAACGCGAGGTGATTTGGAAATGGTTTGCTTTGTAAAAATTAGTTAAATGCATTCTGGCAGCTCTTCTTTGAAGGTTAATTGCGATACCGATTGTTAGGGAAAATCTAATTAATAATAACAGGAAAAACACCTACATTTCAGTAACACTAAAGTTGTGACAAGCACTTTATAAAACCAAGAATTCAACAGTAAGGCTTAGAATGGATCTTCCTTCCACCCTGTGGCCCATTGTTCCCAGGTGGTGAAGCAGATAAAATGCACTAATGAAATATTTGGGAAGTGCTTTGCTCATTCTTCTGATTTATTATCTTGTGTGAGGCTGACGTCTTGGCAATTTGGGAGAACAAAACGAGCTGCAGAGATTAGGTTTGTTCTTCCCTTTATCAGTAGGATTGTATCTCAATACAAGTCTTGTCTTTCTCTTTTCTTCTGTCTGGGTGTGCGGGGCAGTCAGGGTTGGGGCTTGTCCTGGAGGCGGGGAGGTGGGTGGGCATGGCACGGGGTTACGAATCCACAGCAGGACTGGCAAACTTTCTGAAAAGGGCCAGATGGTAAGTAAGGTCAGCATTACAGACATCTGGTCTCTGTCGCATCTACGGAGCTGTGCGGACGCAGTCAGACAACACAGACGTGAATGGGCATGCCAATAAAACTTGACGTATAAAACCAGGTGGCAGGGCTGGATTTGGCCCATAGGTCATAGTTTGCCAACCCCAGCTAGAGTTGGGAATTCATTTCATCAATCAGCAAAGGCTCTGAGCAGAGATGTTCAGGAGTAACAATGGCAGCAGAATATGCTGTTTGCGTTCTTATTGTGCGCTCGACAGCATGCTACGTGCCTGAGCCAGATGGTTCCAGTTATTTCTTACAGTCACCCCATAAGATACGTGCTGAGCTTATTGGTGTTCTGCTCAGGAAGATGTCAGGGCTCACGATGGTCCGTACACGGTCGTGGTCACAGTCACGGCTCATAACTGGCGGGATCAAGCTTTGAACCGGACATCTGATCACGGCTCGTAATTGGCGGGATCAGGCTTTGAACTTGCCATCTGACTCGCCACCCCCACGTGCTCCCCTGGGGCGAGGCACATCCATAAAGACAGTCCGTCTGGAACTGTGTGTGAACAATGGCCAGGACACGTTATGTCTGCATTAAAGCATTATTATAGTCTAAGAAGAACCAGCTGGTGTTGAGGGAGGCAGGAAAATATAGTATTTCCATTTAAATAAAATTAAATCAGACCTTGCCAGAGACCCAGAGGCATGGACTATTCCCAGAGTAGCTAACAAGGTCTCAGTTTTTAGAAAGTTTTCGTATGGAACTCACTAACACAGGTAGAGTCATGGGATTCCAGATAGACTGTCAGCATCCTGCCACGGCATGGGAGCCATAAATAAATTTGACTGCAGAGCAGTTCTTGGCAGGAATTTAAAAAAACAAAAAACAAACTAAAAATGCAAGCTGACAGCAGGTGACACGAGCCTCTGTGCGTACTGTCCTGTCTGTCATGGTGCTGCTGCGCTCGGCCAGGGCAGGTTGGCTCGAGGTGCTGGCTGCTCTGGGTCGTGGTGGCTCTAATACTGTAAAGTCATATCCTCTTCGCAAAAAGTCATTGGGATTCTGTGTTTTCTCTTTGTCGGGGGTTTACATTTAAACTGGGGGGCACTTCTTTGTGTATTCTGAAGGGATTGCAGGTGAGAGATCATTTGCTCTCCCATTTATAGCTTGGAAGACCGAGGTACAAGGAGGCTGTGTCCTCCCGCCGCCGTCCCCTGCTGCTGGCACTTCAGGAAGCCATCGACGGCCAAGGGACTCATCACAAATTCAGCCAGGCCTTCGAGAATGTTTTTCTCGATTTTATCTTCTTAACCATCCTAGGCAGCAGGTAGCAGCAGATGCCTTTATAATCAAGGGCACTGAGTATATGACACTGAGCGTACATGATGTCACCTCCTCAAGGCCACCCAGCTAGTAGATGATGGAGCTGGGATGGAAAACTAGATTTGTCTTCCTCCCAAAAGCCTCGTTTATGTCGCAGTGCCACATCGTCACCTGCATTCCCACTGGTGATTCGGTGATCTGAGCCAAGCTGGCAGTGTCTGAGCAGAGCCCAGGGATCCAGCATGGCCGGCCAGTGCAGTGGGAGCCTGGTCAGCCCAACAGGCTTTGCTGACCTGTGACCCCACCTGGGGCTGCTGGTCCCCACTCCCTTCCAGACCCTCCTCTGTCACCTTCCTCCTCTTTCCCTGAGCAGAGAGCCCTTGAGGAAGGTGTCCTAGTCCGTTTGGGCTGCTGTAACGAAACGCCGGGTGGCTTATAAACAACAGACACATATTTCTTACACGTCTGGCAGCTGGTAATTTCAAGGTCAGGGTGCTAGTAGATCCATTTATTGGTAAGGGCCTGCTTCTTGCTTTGCAGATGGCCACCTTCTCCTCATAGCCTCACATGGCAGAGGGAGAAATTGATCAAGCTTTCTCGTCTCTTCTTACAAGGGCACTGCCATGGTCTGCATGTTTGTGACCCCTGCACCCAAATTCATACATTGAAAACCTAATGCAAAGACATGGTGTTAGGAGGGGGGCCTATGGGAGGTGGTTAGGTCACGAGGGCAGAGCCCTCAGAAATGAGATTAATGCCCCAATGTAGAAGCCCGAGAGAGTTCCCTTGCCCCTTCCACCATGTGAGGACACAGCAAGAAGTCAGCAGCCCACAACCCAACCGGGGCCCCTACCAGAACCCCACTGTGCTGCTTCCATGGCCCTGGACAACAGATTTCTGTTGTGTACGAGCCCCCCAGTCTGTTGTGTTTTGTTACAGTGGTGTGAGCAGACGAAGACAGACAGGGATCCCCCTGGCCATCTCCCAGGGGCTCCGCCCTCGTGACCTAACCATCTCCCAGGGGCTCCACCTCCTGACACCATATCACCGGGGGTTAGGTTTCACCAAACGATTTTTTTGGGGGGCAGGGGGCCAGACATTAAGTCCATAGCACCAACTCACATCTCAAGTGGAGGAGTGGGAATGAAGGTCATTCTCTGTGGAAACAAGTCCTGGAGTTCCGATGTCCTGGGATGTTTCTTCTTCATTTTTTTAACATTTTAAAAATGCTTACAGGACACTTCTCCTGTCTCCCCACAGCCACACATATTTATCGAGTGTTTCCTGCGTGTTGGGCACTGTTCCTGGCACTGGGGTAGAGCAGTGGGCACAGCAGATGGAAACCACTGCCCTCCTGCTGCTTACCTCTTGTGAGGAGAGCGTCCTCATGATAGTAAGGGATGTGTGAGAATCAGAACAGGGTAGGCAGTGGTGGGAGGGGGGAGAGCTTGTTTACGTGGGCTGGGCTGGGAAGGCCGTGCTGACAACGTAATCTCAGGATGAAGGCCCATGGGTGGGGCGGATGGAATGCGCAAGGTGGTTCATCTGGGCGAAGGAAGTCCTGTGCAAAGGGGACAGCAAGTGCAAGCGTCTTGTGTTTATAGAACAGAAAGGAGGCCGGTATGACAGAGAATGTGGCGGGTGGGAGCAGAGATCAGCGATGTCAGGGCCTGGTCAGATGGTATGGACTTGGCTTTGACCCGGCGGTACAGGGAGCCACCAGCGGGTTTTGAGCAGAGTGACCAAGTCAGTGTGCTGGCCACTCCGTTGACAGCAGATGGACGGTGGGCAGGGCAGGGGCCGCGAGACTCCTGGGTGCTCTTGCAGGAGTCCAGGTGAGGTGGCCTGATGGCTTGGACCAGTGCACAGACGAAGTGTGGGGAGATGGCAGGGTTCTGGGTTTGCTTTGAAAGGAAAGCCATCGGAATTTGCTGTGGATTGCACGGAGAGAAAGGAGAGTCCCAATGACTCCAAAGTGGCGGGGTGGAGTGAACGGATGGCTGGCAATTATCCTTCATGAGATGAGGAAGGCTGCAAGGGGGGCAGGTCCGGGAGGAGAATCAAGAGTTTGGTTTGCAGACCATTTGCTTTGTCGTCCGGGATGCTTGTTAACATCCCAGTGCAGCTGTTGGGTAAGCAGCAAGGATGTGTGAGTCTGGGGTTCCCAGCGGGAGGTAGAAATCAACCGTCATCAGTGTACGGATGGTATGTAAAACCCTGGGACTGGCTGAGGTCATCGAAAGAGATTCTTACAAATCTCACTGTGAAAAAGAAGGCTTGCAAACATCTCCTAAGCCATTTGTCCCCAAGCTTAATGAAGACGTGAAGGATTGTCTGCCTGTGCCGGCGAGGGTGGACTGCCTGGCAAGACAGAACAACTGCCTGCTGGGGAAACCCTGGGATCTGGCGGTCCGTGGCGAACAGCTGCCACTTTCAGCATCTTCCCGCATCCTCCCAGCTCTGGAACAATCCGTCTCAGGTCCTAGGAATATAAAAGCACTAAGGCAGATTTTGCCATGGAATGGGTGCAACATGAAAGTGTGTGGGGTTGAGTAACCGTTGCTCACACTTCCCTGCCCTCCCTCGGCTGCTTCAACTCCAGTGTGCGACATCCTTGAATCAAAGTCGTGTTCTCTCTGCAGCTGCTTCCTGGGGAGCCGGAGAGGCGTCTGCAATAGGAGAATATTTAGTGCGTCGTGCAGTGGGTGTATGATGCATTTTCCTTCTCGGCATAACTCGATTTCCACCTAACTGTCTCATCAGTGTTTTCAGGGGCTGAGTCATGTGAAGGTGGGGCTTCGATCACTTGTTTAGGCCAGACGTCACCTTTTCAACTTGCTGAAGGCAAGGCCTCTATTTTCTTTGAAAAGGGAAGAGCTCAAGGGCAAGTCCACTTCTTTAACTAGTGTGGGGGTGACGGTGAGGCCCAGGGTTAGAGGGAGAAAGGAGGTGTGCTCTGTGCAGAGCCTTGCTGATAAATAGGGACGCCCCTTGGGCACTGGGCCGGCAGGGGCTGCCTTCCTACTGTGACATATTCCCGGTCACAATGACGTGTCTTCTTTTAACGGCGCTTTCACTGTGCAGCAGGTGCTGTGCAGTATATCACAGGTATGTCAGTCTCTTAACAGCTCCGGAAATCCGTATGGTTGACATTCCATTTTACAGATGAGAAAACAGAGGCTCAGAGAGGTGATGTAATTTGTACGAGGTCACACAGTAGCATTCACACCTTCAGGTCTGCCTGAACCCACCATCCATATACCATCCTGCCATAGCCAAAAGACATCGTCTTATAAACCTCTTGATTGCCTGGGTGGCAGGGGCCTGGGAGATGGTACTGTGTCGAATTCTCCGCAGCCCACTCCTTCGCACCTTGTACACACAGAGGCCCACATGGAATATTTGCTCAATAAAAGAGGATGAAAGAAAGAGATTTAAGAATGTGTAGCCCAAGACGATACAGCGTTTCCCAGTGGACCATTCGTCACGCTGTCCTGTAGCTGAGTCCCCTGAAAGAGGGCATGTCCTAGAGAACGAGGGATTGAGCTTGTTCTAACGCCAGTGGTCCTCACGGGCCAGCCCTCCAACTCCACACAGACCACTTCCGGCTCACAGAAAGGAGGAACGAGCCATTGTTGCTGTGTACAGAGGAATGGTGGTGAGTGAATTTCTTGTGACTGGAGGTGCTCAAGCAGAGACTAGACAGTTACCTGGCGGCCCCGTTAGTCAAGACTCTAAGCCACGTGACTAAGAACCCCACTCAAACTGGGTTTTAACAGACAATGAAGCCTGTTGGTTCATGTAAAGCCTGGATGTCTAACCCAGGGTTTGTGTAACTTCAGGCCAGGCAGCATCCAGGGGTCAAATGGTACAAGGTGGGTGTTCTCTTCTGTCGCTTGTCTCTGCTTTCTTCTGTGTGGTCTTTTCTCAGGCAGGCTCTCTCTTGTGATGGTTTCCAGCAGCTCCAGGCTTAAATCCTCTGAGCCTAGCAATTCTGGTGATAAGAGAGGATTTCTTGGCCATTACCTCCAACAGGATTCTTGGAACTAAGTTCCGTTGGATTGGCTTGAGTCTCCTGCCATCCCCGGACCAGTCACTGTGGCCAAAGGGATGACACATGCTGACTGGTAGGGCCAGGGCACACGCCCACCGGGCATTGGGAGGGGGTGTGGTCAGCCCCACCTCCACACGGCTTGAGCTAAGATTGGAAGAGCTGTGTTTCCCCCCCAAAAAAGCAGGATTCCATGAGCTAAAGAAGGTCTTTGACTCAGCTGGTGTAGAGTGAGCACTTAGGGACATTGTGTGGTTCTTTTCAGTCGCTTGTTCCTGGTGGCCAGTTGGACAAGAGAACAGCTGGGAGGGCCCAGAACAGCTGAGAGGGCCCAGAAGAGATTGTCTTGCCCCCTCCCCTCCCTTCCCCCACCCCAGGGAGGAGCATCCCGGGGAATCTGATTAGACCCCTTGGCTCTGTGGTATCTTGGGCAGAGGCTTCTTTGTGGGCTCCTGAAGGCCAGGAACCTCCAATTGGGCCTGCGAGTCCCCTGTTCTGTAACCATTTGTGTGGAGCACTTTACTCGACCTTCATTAAAGGGGTCTGTGTCCCTTGCCCATCCCTGCCAGCGTCTTACATTACCATCACATCATGAGAGCTCTGCCTATAGTCTCTTCAAGCCTCAGTTTCCTGACCTATAAAATGGGAATGATGCCTTAAGGAGACGTGACAATTAAAGTATTGTTGATAAAGGACCTAGGACAGTGTCTGGCACGTAAAATGCATCTAATCTGTGGTTGCCGTTATCATTGGAGCCCATTGAGAAAGCTGTATTGTATTTGGGGCCCTCACAGAATGTGCAAGGCATTAGAAAGTGCTTTCTGGGCCCATGTAGGACCCAGAACACAAAACCTTGGGATGGATAGAGCTGGTTTCAAGTTGTGGTTTCAGCACTTGTTAGTTGTATGACCTTGAACACATGATTTAATTGAACTTGTCCAAGTTCAGTTTCTTTTGTGGTGAAAGGGAACATGATACCTTCCCATGGGTATTGTAAGGCAGTCTTACATAAACTTCTGGGCCTCTATGCCCTTCCGCTCACCTTCGTGTCCATTGTTGGAAAGTCAGGGAGATAGAGTTGTGAAGCTGAAGGATTGTGTTAGGGTAGGCTTGGTTCTGCTGCAGTAACAGACACCCCCAGTATCAGTGGTTTAACAGAACAGCAGTTCATTTCCTGTTCGTATTATGTGTCCTCCATGGGCTGTCCAGGGACAAGGGTGGAGTGTTCTGCTCCATGTGGTCACTCAGGAATCTAGGCAGCCAGAGGCCCCCCATCTTACAGCCACACCATTGGGAGAACCTGGATTTCTCTCGGTGGCAGGGGAAGGGACAGCTGTAGGGTTGCACAGCAGTCCTGTGCTCAGAAGAGACATGTGTCACCTCTGCCTGGAGCCCGCTGTCCAGAATCGTCAAAGCCTGGGCCCCGTTGTGCGAAGGGGGCTGGGAGACATGCGGAGCAGATGGAATGCTTGTCTGCTGCAAGGCCCTGTTTGCTGTTTTAGTGTCATTTCCAGTGTGGGGCTAGAGCAGCTGTGGGCTCCTGACTGCACAGCCAAGCCAGGCCACTTCTAGGCCAGTGCTTTCTGCCCGGAGAGAAATAAGTTTAGGCCCAAACACCCCCGCTTAATCGATGCTGCTGAAAATGTGAATTCCCTTTTATTTCTACCAGATTCCAGAAGGTGTGCATGGTCTTGTTGGGCAGCTGATTGCTCAAATAATAGAAAAGAGAGGAAAATCTCTTTTTGATAAGTCACTCTGTTGGGGTCATTTGGTGGGGGGGGGGGGAAGTACTGTGATTTTGTTGCGTTTATCGTTTATCTTCACCAAATATGTCACGAGGGCTTGAGTGACCCAGAGAAGAAGTTGTATTTCTTGTGGCCCTCGGTGGAAGGAGGAAAGCTAACTGATGTTTGCTTCGTGTCTTAAATGTGTTCCATCCCACAGTACACCTTTGGGAAAAGAGGTTATAATCTCCATTTTACTGGTGAAACATGAAAGCTTAGAAATGTTCAGAACCGTAGAGAAAATAATAGCTTCTCCTGTTCATGGACATAACCAGTCAAGTGTGGTCCCAGCTTCAAACCCAATCTATCTGCCTTTACCTTCCATGGTCATTCATTCATTCATTTATTCATTCATTACCATCCCATCTTGTCTTTCCATTCTGAGGGCTATGAAGTTTAAAGCAATTTAGAGATGCACACATTTTCATGTGTTAATAGAAGACGTAAGAATCTGAATCCTAATTGCAGCATTGTTTGTTGAGCCCTAGTTATGTATCACCTCATTTAATCCTCAGAGCAACACTGTGACGTCAGTGCTTCTGTGGCTCATAGACGCCCACACCAAGGCCTAGAGAGGTTGAGTGACTTGCCCGAGGTGACCCAGCAGGTGAATGGCAGATGGGGACCCCAGTGCTGGCCACCGGCTTCAAGTTCATCTTCCAAACCACTGCGCTACATGGCCCACTTCTGTACACAACCTTCCTTCTATACAGGTGTCTGTGTGCACGGTTTACTATTTGCATCCTGGGGAAGCAAGGTGGTCGTTACCTGAAGGGGGCTCCTTAAGTGAGTGCTGTTTGGTACAAGAAAGGGACTCTCCGGGGAGAAAAACATTTTTTGATGCTCATGAAATTTAATGTTTTCCACTTAGTGTCTTTTGAGACTTGGGCATAATGTACTGAGCCATGTTTGAAATATTCAGGAAGTCTCTGCAGTCCTTCCAAGGGAGTATGATTAAAAATGCACACTCGGCCTCCCCTGATTTCTGGAGGACATTAGACTATGACAAAGGGCCACATAATTTCCGAATTGACACCTTTACACAAAATTCTGTGCTTTCCAGCATGTGGCACAATAAATATAAAAGCAACACTTCAGGGTGAAATATTTTCTGGAGAAAACTCTGAATTGGGGAGCGAGTGTGAGAGACCTGTGCCAGCCAGGGGCACGTTACCTTTCTTCCTCCCGCAGAGGGCTCCTGTCAGTGCTGGTCCCATCTGGTTCTCCCCCAGCCCTGCCCAATCGCCAGGACGGATTCCCATTTTCCAGCTGAGGAGACTGAGCCTACGAGAGTGGGGGCGTGGAAGTGGCGGGCCTGGGCTTGAACGTGTTCTCCTGCCTCATGCGGGCTCACCTCCTCCCACCCCGCAAACCTCAGCTTCCTGTCACTTGTTCTGGAACCCTCCCTGCCCTCCTGAGCTCGATAGGCATTTCTCCTCCCTGCTCTCAGGACCTCAGTGTGTTTCTCTTGTGCCACTGGCCACACTGCGTGGGGACTGTGAGCGGCTGAGTCCTGTGGACACAGGGAGCTCCCTGAGGGTCCCCGCTGACGTTCAGCACCCAGGACAGCGCCCAGCTCACGGTGAAGGCAGCAGCTGTAGACGTGTGGTGGAGGCACTTGTGGCCGCAGACAGGAGAGACTGCCCAGAGTCCTGACCCCAGAGCCCAGAGGACCACGTGGTGGGCATGAGCGTGGGCTCTGGGGTCAGACCCCAAGTCCTCTGTATTGGTCTGGACTAGGACCAAACCTGTGTAAGGCCCCCGCCCCTCGTCTGTCAGTGGGGTTGACAGCTGGAACATAGAAGCCACGAGGCAGGGATTTTTATCTCTTTCGTTGGCTACTGTGTCCCCAGTGCTGAAGACAGGACCTCGGAGATGGTAGATGCTCCACAGAATTTTGTTGAATGAATGAATCTGAGAATTTTCAGATATGGAAGATGAATTTCTAAGGAAGGGACTATGCTGTGTCCAGGCCTCGTAAGGGCAACTGTGCGTGAGCTGATGTAGGGACACCGCTTAGACCTGGGGCCACAAGCGCATGTGCTCAGTAAGCGTTTGCTCTGAATGAGGGTCTCCCCCGGCCTCCTTGTCCCCCTCCCCTCCCTCCCTTCTCCTCCTACTGGTCCCCCTCCCCTTCCCTTTACCTCCTCCTCCTCCCCTTTCCTTCCCCCCTCGTCCCCCTCCCTCTTCCCTTTCTCCCCTCCTCCCTCCCCCTCCCCTTTCCTCTGCTCTCTGTCCAGCAGGCTGGAAAAGGCTTTCCATGGGGGGGGGGGCAACGAGGCCACCGCTGAGCTGCCTTCCACCCCTGGGATCCTCAGAAATCGATAGTCATCTGAGAGTAAGCCTGTAGCAGCGCTTTTGAACAGCGAGGCCCGCACAGCCTTTTCAAGTAATTCTTGACCCATTTTCACGAGCTCAGCTGAGCACAGTGTTTTATACTTGTAATGGGTTATAATTACATCCTTTGTATGATGCCAGGTAAACTGCATTATCTGCTGAGTTAACAGAAAGGAATCCATGCCCTCTTCTCCTCCGTTCCCTCCCCCACCCCCTAGTGATCCAGCAGAAATAAGCCCTGGAAGTGTCTAGTTTTGTCGGTGGATTTGGCAGCGATTCCAAGTAAGACGAGCGGAGTTGGGTGAGACCCTGTGCTCCGTGCCAGGACCGTGAACTGCCTGGGAGACAGCATTGTCTGTTGGGCTTCATGGAGGCTCCCACACAGGGCCACACCTCCTTCTGTGGGAGCTCCTCGTAACCAACAGTGTGGGTCTGGACACCTCCTGTTGGTCATCCCTGTGTGACCACGGGCAAGTATTCTAGTCCCTTTGGACCTGTTTCCTCCGCTGTAAAATGGGAACGCCAGCAGCACCGAGCACAGTGTCCAAGGCTGTGGTATGCACTCGTGCAGGTTGTGCACTGTACCAGGGTGTGTGGCCCTGGGGACCCATGGGCGGGGGCTCTGTGTGGCCCATGCTCCACTCGCTGGGCTGTCATCACCCAGAGTGGACACCTTTTTCTTATTTGTACAAAAGCACCTCTATCCATGACCCTGAAAGCACTTGACATCTCGTGAGTGCTCAGAAAGTAGGAACTGCTGATACTACTATTGAGGAATCATTTACGGAGAAGATGGATGAATGGATCAAAGCCGTTGGGAAGTGAGATAAACGGAGATTTGAGTTAAGCTTTGGAGGCGCATGGGATTTTAGGAGGTGTGCTGGGAGGGCGGTGGGGGTGCAGGACATAACCCCAGGTGGTCACTGTCACTCTTTTCCTTGAAATATTTCCTCCCCTCCCCTTCCCACCTTGCCCCTCCTCCCGCTGACGTACGCCCTGCCAAGGAAATCGGAGGGAAGCCATTGAAAGAGCTTTTAAAACTGGATTATAAAGAAGTTTGAATGTAGACAAAACAGTGGCCCCATTGCACAGGCCCACACTGCCCATCTCCCAAGGCCGGTCCTGCTCTGTGCTTGACGACCCTCCGTTACCCCCACGTCCATATCATGGGAGCAAATTGCAGAAACCATGTCACTTCCTTTGTCCAAATAGTGAAAGGTTTTAAGCAGAGAAGGGGTGTGATCTGGTTTGGGTTTTGTTGGAGGGCATTTGGGCATCAGCTTGGGGGTGAGATAGTGGACAAGGGGCCAGCAGGATGGTAGCAGGGAGCTGACATGTTTGTCTGGGGGTTGCTGAGGGCACTTCTGAACAAGCCTTGGGCAACAGGGATGCAGGCGAGGGGGCAGACCTGAGAGAGGTGAAGGCTGGCGATTCTGCAGAACCAGTGGCAGTGGGTGTTTTTACTGGTGCCTGTTTGATGGCTCATAATGGCTGACAGTTATGGAGCGCCGAAGGTATGCAAGCTTTTATCATCCCCATTTTATGGGTGGGCAACTGAGGCAGAGATGAGAAACTGAAGCAACTTGCTCAGAGTCATGGCTAGGACGGGGGGAAGGTAGGTTTTAATCCTAGGTCGCCTGGCTCCAGAGTTTGCGCCTTAAACACCAGGCCTGCTTTCTCTCTGGTAATGTCCATCGGGTCGGGCGATAATCGCTGGGAGACTGTTCAGAAAGCGTCACAGCTCTGTCAGGCCTCTTGTGTTCTTACACGAATGCGTCTTTCCGTGGGGAGCTGGAACCCCTGGTTTCTTTTTGGCTTTTCCTCTCCTGTCATTGCTCATTTGTCTCGAATGACCTCCAGGAAGGGGTTGGCTACAGAAATGAATGGCATTTCTGTACATTCTGCTTCTGTTCCTTACAGGCCACTAGTGGAAGGCAGGAGAGAAGAGGTGTTATCTGGGCTGTTAGCAGCTGTTGTTCTGGGGGTCCTTTTTCTACCGCCTGCCTCCTGTGTTCTCAAAAAGGTCATGTGTAGGAGAAATGGGGACCAACCTTGGGGCCTGGGACCCAGCAGCTCCGTGGTGGAGCTGAACCAGTTACCTACACATCTGTTTATCAGAGGTGTCCCATTATTAACTGAGCTGTTATTAGTTCTGGGTGTTTCTCCACCCCCCCACCCCCCATTAAAGTGTCATCCCAGCCAAATGTTTGTAAGTATCATTTCTCTCCTCAGCACAGAGGGGCTTGTTACAGAGGAGATTAAGGGGGGTCTCTTAAATGTGAATTTCTCACTGGGTTTTTTAAATAAACATTTACTTACCTCCTGGGCTTCGTCTGGTGGCTTTAGGATGTGATGTCGAGGAGATTCAGTCCCCATCAGGGTGAGCCTGAGCAAACCCCGGGGTCTGCCCCACCAGCAACCGCATCAAAGCAAAAGGCAGACTGAAAGGAAGAAAGAAACTGGGGGAACCCGAAAGATGGGAAATGCGGGGCTACAAGCTCAAGTCAGGCTGACGCTCTCTTGCAGACTGCTGACTTTAGACAATTGCTTCACCGTTCTGAGCCTGGGTTTCCTCATCTGTGAAATGGATGTAAAGCTCGACCACCAGGCTGTCATGTGTGTTCCTGTGTAAAGCACCTCGTACACTTCCCGAGTCCTGGAAGTGCTCGCTAAGATCATTTAAGGACCATTCTCTGGGGCAGGC
This sequence comes from Rhinolophus sinicus, assembly GCF_057876585.1. Taxonomy (NCBI): domain Eukaryota; kingdom Metazoa; phylum Chordata; class Mammalia; order Chiroptera; family Rhinolophidae; genus Rhinolophus; species Rhinolophus sinicus. Next base: position 7,182,355 of record NC_142510.1, on the reverse strand, counting down.
ACTCTACCTGAACTCTAGTTCTTTGTTCTTCATGACAATCCTGTATAGTAGGGGACAAAATCCTCATTAGACAAAGAAGATAGCAAGAATCAGAGACTGAGATTATTGACTCAGGGTCACACAGCAATGAGTAGACAGGAGCTGAGTTTGACCTCCCTGACCCTTCTTTTTCTCTGCACCATCCAAGGCGTCCCCACGTAGCGGGCTCCTGACGCCAAGCGTCCTGAAGTCTTACCTATCTGTCCCCTCGAATGTCTTCATGTTGGAGTTGTTTAGAAACTGGTTTCCAAAATGCCTTCACATGAAGCCAAACCACTTTGAAGAAGGTTCATTTTGGGCTGCTGGAGCTCCTGGAATCTTCTCTAGTTTCTCATTTGGTGTCTGAATCCCACGAGGGCCTGTCTTTGCTGAGGTTCTCGCTTATGCTGGGTGCTCCTTCCCTTACTGCCAGGGTCCCCCCTGAGGTAGATGTTTGCAAACTGGCCTGTGACAAGCCCGGCTGGGCGTAGGGGCTCCGAAGGCAGTGGGAGCTTCCAGAGGTGGTGCCTTTTCTGTGTGTGTGTGTGTGTGTGTGTGTGTGATGGTGACGGCACCCCTTGCCTTGGGTGATGCTCTCAGCCCTTGATCAGGTTCATCACCTCCTCCAGGGCCTCTGCTGGTTTCTTGAGACGCCAGCTCAGCAGCCTTGTGAAGGTGTATGCCAAGACGCAGGGTAGAAAATCCAAAACATGGACTCAGGAATATGAATCCCAGTTCTGCTTGCTTTCTGGTTGGCCTGTTGGCCAGCAGGCTCGGTGCGCTTTTTCTCCGGCCGTGGCTTTGCTCACCTCGGTGAGAATTTAGAATTTGAGAGCTGACGAGTGGAGGAGCTTCTGCCACATCTCTGTTTTACAAATGAACTGAAAATCTAGGTTTCTGAAACCAGGGGACGGCCCCACGCAACCTAGACCTAAGTGTGTGGAATCCTCCTTTGTCTTCACCAGTGGTTCCCAAATCTGACTGAGGCTCACGCTCACTGGGGCCTTTAAAAAGTACCACTTTGGCCTCCCTCCCTCCATTGAATCAGAATTTCTGGGAGTGAGGCCCAGAGATCTGCATTTCTCGGAAGCCCTCCCAGTGACTAGTGATTAGCTTGCTTAGGGAGCCACTGTCCACACCACTGTACTTTCCTCTATTCTGTGGGCAAACTCATCTCCTGAACCCCTGAAGGGCTCGGCTGTCTACCACACCCGAGGATGGGGTACAAACAGCACAGACAGCAGGCTGTACCCGCCCAGCCACTGCCTGACTCTCTGAGCCCCAGGCTGAGGCCTTATCCTAGGGAGGCAGGCCCCTTCTGCAGGAGGGTTGTGAGGGGCTCACCAGCTGATTGGATGTGATGCCTGGAAAAGGCCTGGCATGTCGTTGGTGCTCGAAGGTGTGTCAAGGCAAACGGGCCCTGGGGAGGCTTGGTCTTGACCAAGGCAGGTGCAGTCTTGGCGTCACAGAAGGAGATTCCAGATCCCTCCCCACAGCCCGTGTAAGTGGGACCAAAAACAGCTTGTGAATTTTATCAAACTTAGGGCGATTCGAGGCATCTAAGTGGATGTTCTTGGAGAGATTGGGTATGTGACCAAAAGAGCCTCAGTTGCTGTTAAAATTTGGGGTTGCGGGTGTCTTGATCAGATTAATCTGGAAGTGTCTAGGGAGTCTAGTCTGAGGAGGGTGAAGCATGATTTACGTGAATGTGATTAGATAGAGCATTGTGATATGAAAGATACGAAAGGAAATGCCAGAGGCTTGTGTTTTTTTTTAAATTTATAATCCTTTCATGATTTGGCAGGTAATTATGATAATTTCTGGGATTTTCACAGACTTAAAAGCTTTTTCACAGCTACCTTATTTTTGGAGCTCATCTTCCCTGATGCTCCAGCTGGAATGGATTGCTCAGACTCCTGAAGCTCCAAAAGCATCGTCTTCCAAAACCCAACTCAAATGTCACCGTCTTGATGACACGTTCCCCCATCCCTTATGCCAGAGATACCAAGTAGGTGTCGTCTTGTAAGCCGACACACTGAGGGATCAGTTTTGGCTGCCCGGGGTCGTCTTAAGGAGGAGTGCAGCAGTTGACTAGTGATGTCTGCCAAGGCGCGGGCCTTGGGAGGGCGTAGCTGAACCTGTATTTCACCATATCCTGAGTGGTTACTGAGGTGGCTTGCAGCCATTTGGAGCTAAACTCATGCTTTGAACACATATGTCAGTAGAGGGGCAGGATAACGCCCCAGCAAGTATCGGCCAAGTCACAGTGATGTGAAAAGTTTGATAGGTGTTGCCAAGCAACCATGTGACTTAAACTTCTTAAATCTGTCTACCGTCTGTTCTCCAGCGTAAAGGGTGAAATCCAAATGGTGAGTGAGAAGCATTTACACCTTATTAATTACGAGTTGTACACTTTCCAAGTACAACGTAGGAACTACGTCTTCTAGCAGACAGGTGTCCTTTTTGGGCCTTCCAGAGACTCATGGTTCCATTTTCAATCCTTCGGCCCATGTTGGGCTGTGTTGGAAGCGGCATCAGCTGTGGTTGGTGTATCTCCACTTGGCATTTGGTTTTGATTTGTCACTGTCATTACTGTTGTCAGTGGCACCTCCTCCTTAAGTGCCTTCAGATTAATTTTCCAGGACATAAAACTGCTGAGAGTAGAAAGAAATACGGCCCCAAGCATTGATGGCGCCAGAATCCAGTGATTTAGGGCGTGCGGTGGTGATTTAGGGCGTGCGGTGGTGATTTAGGGCGTTGGTCGGCCATGGAGGCTGCCTGGCATGGGCCAAGGTAGGTTAGAGAAGTGACTCCTTCGTGTTTTCTCTAGGGGACGCCTTCCCTATACCCCGTCTTCCTTTCTAGTCCTCCTGTCTCCCTGAGCTCTAAGTAATATGACTGTTAGGATGTGAACCCATGACTTTCCTGCCCCCCAGTACCTAGAACAATGCCTGGCAGATGGCTAGCAATTCTGTTGATGTCATTTCCACTTTGGGGACAGTGAGTCTCTCTCCACAGCTGTCTGAGCTCCTTGGTGCGGCACATATGGCCCTTTTCCATCTGACTTCTCCTCCTCCTTCCCTTCCCTTTCCAGGATCGCCCATCATGGAAAACCAGCTCTTGTTCACTGAGCATTTGCCAGGCCCAGACGCAGTGCCAGGCCTCCTAAGAGTAGCAGCTCATTGCATCCAGTGACCCAGTGAGGAGGGGATGCTTTGTAATTCCCGGGGTAGCCTCAGGCTCATGGAAGTTAAACTATTTGTGCCGGGTGCACACTTGGTAGAGTCTGAGCCCTTAACTGTCTCTCTCACCTGCCTCCCTGTCAACCTCTGGGCCTTTGCACCTGCAGTTTCCTCCGCTCGGTGTGCCTTTCTCTGCTTTGTCTACTGCGTGTCCTACAGCTCAGCATGTTTATGAAACATAGAAGACCTGTGGGGCTGAGTGAAAGTTAGTGAGACACCAGTTGGAGGGCGTGGGAGATGGGGTTAGAGAGGCTGGCGCCAGGTTGTGATGGCACTTGTGTCCTATTCTTTGGACAGTGGGAAGCACTGAAGGTTTCAGACAGCAGGTGACAATATCTGGTGTTGGTTTGGGCTGATCACCCTGCCTGCTTGGCGGAGAATGGTTTGGAGGGCACCTTGTATCTCTCTGTCCTACTCCTAGTCCTGCCATTCTCTGTAGTTGTTGCGAAAAAGGAATGAAGGTGAAATGAGACCGGTAAGTGCCCTCAGCCTAAAGAAATTCCAGTAGGCAGTGGTGGTGCTGCCGCTTTGTTACGTGGATGGCAGCTGTTTGTGATCTCAGGTTCCTTTTCAGAGGCTCACTCTGCGTTTTGAATTCATTTCTAGTGATACGAGAGTTTGGAAAGAGTTATTTGAGGAGCAGCAAGCTCAGAATGGTTTATGTAAGATGAAAGCTGTTTGTATCCATGGCTGTGTATAAGGATATATAACATAAAAATTCAGAATTTCAGAGCTCAGCTTATTAGCTACCAGTGAACACTGCGGTTTTAATGGTTGCTGGAAATGATTTCATCAAATTTTGTCTCCTCGGTGCCAGCGGATTTTTTCCCCATTCCCTAGTGAAACGAAAGCTTTGTCTGATGTGCTCGTCACTCTCCTGGCTGCAAAAGAGAACCAGGCTCTCGACTTTTTTCATCTGACTTCGTTCGCTCAGCATAATAATCTCAAGATCCATCCATGTTGTAGCAAATGGCACTATTGCATCTTTTCTTATGGCAGAATAGTATTCCATTGTGTGTATATACATCTTCTTTTTCCAATCGTCTGTCAAAGGACACTTTGGTTGTTTCCATGTTAATTTTACTAACCATTATCACCTCAATAAATGTAATTTTTTTTTAAAGAAGAGAGAGAGAGAGAACCAGGCTTTTGACAGCTCATAATAAACGCCACTTGAAGCTGGGATGTTGTGATGTTTTATGCATTTATGGAAAGTTATTTTAACACTCTGGCTCCTACTGCAAAACAAAATAAAAACAAAAACAAAGCCAAGGCCTGCCTGACTTTGGGAATAACAGTGTCATCTAGTTAAAGCTCCAATTTGGTGGGAGCATATTAGCAGGTATTTCGCAGTAGTATTGCCAGTTGTGTTCCCTGCTAACTGTGTGGTAACTGGATTCTCAGCTCTGAGGAGGCTCCTGGGGGGTTTATGTGATTGCAGTGTGGAGAATCCACACAGGCATTATTAGCCACATTGCATTTGTGTGTAGAAGGCCAAAAGAAGATTCTCTTAAGCTTTTTTTTTTTTTTTTTTTTAAGTACGAAAGGAATAAGGCAACTGGGAAATATTAATTTTAGGTCTGCAATGAAAAGACCTGTTTAAAGGCCCAGTGACTTGTTCTCCCATTGTTAATTGCATGGTTCTTGCAATGTCATTTGTGCCATTTTCACTTTGCATTTCACACCGGTTTGAAAGAGGTGGGCACCTGAGGGACAGAGGACATGCCATCCCCAGAGCGGGCCTTCACTGAGCAAGTTAATGGATGCGTCAGGATTACGATGGGGAGCCTGGTAAACTTCATGTCGGTTGCAGCATGGCTCCCTTTCGTTTTAAGTCTTTTAAAGCATCTAAGTGGTTATTCTGGCTGATAAATAAAAGAATGTTCATTATTAGGAAACTGAAAAACAAGGAAAAGTAGAAAGAATGGACTTGACTGATGTTCATCTCTTGGTGTATTTCCTTTTTATGCCTTTTAGCCTTTATATAACAACCTATCCAAAAAAGGGAGGGCTCCTCTTTATTCTTCTTGAGGCATCAAAACTCAAGTTAACGATCCTTTTTTTTTTTTAAACAAAGCTTCTCTCAATAGCTCTTCTTAATTCTGAGAAGACATTTTATATTTCGTGTAAAGTGCTCATTGCAAATGGTCTGATGTTATTTATGCGTTACATAGAACATCCTAAGTGCCGTGACCGTTGTTTTTTGCAAATTACAGCTGGAAAGATCTGTTGTTTATTCTGCACATCGAACTACCTTATGGCCCCCTCCATTTTTATTTACTTGGGATCAGCCACGAGTGTTGCACGAATGTGGAAAACTTCGAAGGCTCATGGCCGGCCCGAGCGGGTTGCATCTGAGCACAGTGGAGTCATAGGATTGTAGCAGGTGGCTCGGTGATCGAGAGCCAGGGCTCCAGAGTCTGTCCTTTGCCAGCTATATGACCTTGAGCCAGCACCTTAAACTATGACGTTGTCTCTGTCCCCATAAGCCAGAAATAAACATCCCTGCCTCGCCGAGCGAGTGTCATGAAGACACAAGGAGCACCGAAGTATTTTCCCGGCGTAGGGTAAGCAGTGACTGAAGCGTGGCCTCTGAGTGTATAGTCTTGGTTTTCAGAGCCAAGGCTCTGACGAACAGAAACGATCAGTGTTCTAGTCGTGCCGTCCACAGGGAAATTCTCAACAGGCATAACTCAGATGAGAGAGAAACCCTTTGTTAGCAAGGTGCCCGTTCATTAAGGGTAAAGACTTGAGGTGCACACGTGACCTAATGCACGCCTGTCCTGACCGTGAAGTGGACTGTGGAGTCTGTCAGGCTATTGTCAACCCTGGCAAACACGTAGTTAACGTACAGGTGGGTTTGTGTAGCTCGTATGTGAGCGGTGTTACTTACGCCTCCAGCCCCGACAACCTCCCAGGGCCTTGCTGACAAGTGCCAGGCGCTGGCTCAGAGAAGGTGGGGCAAGTCGGCGGGGAGGGTCTGCCCTGAGCTGACTGTTGGGTGCTTGTGTGTTCCAGGTGGCGGAGATGCACGGCGAGCTGATGGAGTTCAATGAGCGCCTGCACCGGGCCCTGGTGGCCAAGGAAGCCCTCGTGTCGCAGATGAGGCGGGAGCTCATCGATCTCCGGGGACCGGTGAGTCTCCCACCTAGGAAGGTCTCGGCCTTGCCGTCCTGCCCGCTCTCTGTCTGCCCACCCGCCTCCGCGGCCCACAGCCCCACTGCTGAGTGTGTTCATTGCTAGCAACGTCAAGGGTACAGGAAAGTAGAGACTGAAACAGTGAGCGTTCACGTACCCACCATCTAGGTTGTACGCACAAGTTTCCTTAACCACGTTCGCTTTTCTTTATGTTGCGAGGGGTAGGACGTATAAAATAAATTCTACAAATTCTATCAAAGCCCCCTTTGCACACATTTTATGTCCCTGCCCCCACCCCCCGTTATCAATATTCTGAAACTGGCATATAGCCTTCCCTTCTATATTTTCATACTTGACTCCATAAATACATTCCCACGAGCAATCAGTCTTGGTTTTGCGTAGCTTTTACCTCTATGGTATTGCTTGTACATATCTCTTGGCCCCTTGTTTTTGTTTGTTTTGGATTCACTATTATGCTTTGGGGACTATCCCTCATAGACTTAATACAGAGATTTTAAACTGTGACACTCTTGATATTTGGGGCTGTGTAATTACTTGTCGGGGAGCCGTCCTGTGCATTGTAGGGTGTTCAGCAGCATCGCTGGTCTCTACCCACTAGATGCCAGTAGCACCCCAGCCGGTCGTGGCAGCCAAAGATGTCTCCAGACAAGGCCGCATGCCCCCGGGGGGGCACAACCACCCCTGGTTGAGAGCCCCTGATCTAGTTCACTCACGTCCTCTGTTGAATGAAACACCACAATATTTTCCATCCAGTCATGTGCTCATTGTTGCCAGTATTCGCTATGAGAGCTCACAGTGCCGAGGGCGTCTCGTCCTTTTGAACGCATTTACCGTAGCTGCGTCTTCATTGAAAACCGTTTTTATTGTGTCAGGTGTTAAATACCAGATGCAGACAGATTAGTATAATGCAGCTCATATGTCCATTGTCAAGTTGACTTATTATCAGTCCTGGTCAATCTTGTTTGAAGTTACCCACACCCACTTCCTCCTTCTGTGTTGTTTTGAATCAAGTGCTGGGTGTTATTTCATCTATAGACATCTCACTATACATTTAAAAAGCAAGGAAACATGAATCTGATATCATTGTCACCCCTCCATCACCAATCATTCCTTTATACACCATCAAATAGCAGTGTTCAAATTTCTTTTTGTCTCGTAATTATCTATAGCTTTTGTTTGAATCAACATCCACATGAGGTCCATGTGTTATATTGGTTATGTCTCTTATGTGTCTTTTCTCTGTTTTAAATTGTAGGAAAATTTACCGTTTTAGCTGTTCTTAAATGTACAGTTCAGTGGCACTAAGTCCATTCCCAGTGCTGTGTAACCATCACCACTGTCCGTCGGCAGGACGTTTCCATCTTCCCCAACTGAACTCGGTCTCCATTAAACACGAACTCCCCCTTCGCCTCCCCCAACCCTAGAAACCACCATTCCACTTTCTGTCTCTAGGAATTTAATAACTGACTCCCTGTGTTTCTTACCGAGCCCTCCTTCATCTCTCTTTTTCTTAGTTTGTTTATGGGGTCGCTGCACCCCCTTGAAATGTGCCAGTGCATCTCTGCAGCGCTGTTTGATGTGCTCCTCTGTCCCAGCAATGTCCTTACATTGGTTGGCATTGGGACTCGGGGCATGGATTCACGTTTAATTTCGCTGAAAACATAGCTCTTAGTGGGGCGATGTTTTCTGTCAGGAAGTGCACGGTGTCTGCTGGTCTCTCTTGGTCTGATGTCAGTAGCCATTACTGTCACTTCCTGCGTCCATTGCGCCCAAGCTCCCTCACGGTGAACACCGGCGTGTGGAATGGCTGCGTCGTGGGGCGTGGTGCTCTCCCCTCGCCTGCGTTTTGCCGTATTGTAAAACGAAAATCCCTATTTAGGATCCTGCTGTCTGCGGACAAGAGTTCCTGACATTTTTACATCCTCACTACCACTTTTAGGTGTGAGGTGGTTTTCCCGTGCACACCCCTCATCACAGGTGAAGGGGACCGTCTTGTCATTTGCCTGTTGCCCGTTTTGGTTTCCACCTCTGTGACTTGCTTCTCATAGCCAGTGGCCATTCTTCTGGAATTTTCGTTTTTCTTACTGATTTTTAGTAGTTCTCGTAGCCAGGTCATTTACATGTATTGTAAATATCCCCCGTGGTTTAAACACTCACTTTTAGTAAAAGTGGAAAATCTCAACCATATGGAAAAGTAGAGGGAATAATGAAACCCCATCACTTGGCTTTAATCGACTCTGGGCCATCCTGGCTTCGTTGATAGTCAATTCAGTCCCTTCCCAGTACCAATTATTTGGGTGCATGTCCGAGCCATGATGTTATTTTATTCATAAATATTTCAATATTTATCAAACAGATGCTTGCAGTACCATTATCATGCCTAAAAAATTAATGGTCATTCCTTAGTATTATCAAATGCCCAATCAGTGTTCAATTTTCTGCAGTTCTCTCCAAAATGTTTTCAATTTATTTTGTCTAATCCGGATCCTAATAAAGTACCTATGTCGCAATTGGGTGACGGGTCTCTTAAGCCTCTCGGAATCGGCACATTTCCCCTCCATATTCTTTTTCATGCCCCTGCTTTTTGGTGTTCCTGTTGAAGGGACGTGGCCCTTTGGGTTGTAGGATTGTGTTGATTGCAGCCCTGTGGTCGCGCTCACCGTGGTCTTCTGTCCTTTGCATCCCTTTGAATTGGTCATGACCTCTAGAGGCTCGATGGGTTTCAGGTTTGATGTTTTGGTGACACAGTGGCTTCATAGGAGCCGGTGTGTACTTCTGTCAGGAGGCCTATTTATATCCTGCTGTCAGTGGACAAGGGCATGCAGGGAAAAAGAAATCTCCCTCCTCTCGCATCCCCCCGTTTTCCTACCCAGAGGCCATAACAATGGCCAGTCTTGGATTGGTCTTTCTAGATGCCTAGATGTTTTAATATCAGTAACCTGCAGTATTCATCATATACTTAACAAATACTTCAGAGATCGTCTTATTTTACTTACATGCAAATCAGCGTGATTCTTTTTAAGAACCGTAGCCTAGTCCCGTGAGCTGGCAATACCCAAACTTATTTAACGAGGCCCCTGTTGATGGGTATTGAGTTGTTTCCCATTTTTGGTTTTACGACAATGTTGGCCTAACATTCTGGTGAAGTTCTGCATTTAGCTGGGAAGTTTGTCTGGCAGCTCGTGGGGCCCAGCTCGGCAGGCTGACGCCCCGGAGACCTTGCCTTGCAGTTAGGAAGGCCCACCACCACCTTCTTCCATCCTCCTCCGCCTGTTGCAGGCAAACCCTTCCTGGGGGCCGGCATCTGTCAGGATCTCACGGTTTATCACGTTCCAACAATGCGTCAGGCGCACATTGGGTCTTCACCTTCATCCTCTCATTTAACGTGGAAAACAAGCCTGCGAATCACGTGGGATGATTATCCTCTTCCATAAATATGGCAACGGAGCAGCAGAAGGGTCTTGACCCCGCTGGCACTCTTGTTATGGGTGCCAGGCCCCAGCCCATCGTCTTTCTTCTCCTCCAGGCCCCTTGCATTCCTCCCTCTACAGGGCTCCTGCTATTCCCTCTGCCTGGACTCTGGGCCCAGGTAATGCACCCCTCAGTATTAACCATCGCTTCCTCAGGAAACCTGCCTGAGGCTCCGCCAAGGCCAGATTTTCCATGCTAAGTAGGATGTTTCTATGCATCTCTCCTTTCTTCTCTTAATGTAATGTACGTTTCTCGATCACTGATCAGTGTCTGTATCCCCCGCTTCATGAGGTCAGGTTCCCTGTCTCTTTCTGCTTCCTTGAATCCCAGTGATTTACATGGTAGGAGCTCCATACGTGTGGTTTGGCTCATCGAGTGAATGACAGAATGAATGAATGAATGAACGAACGAATGAATGAACGAATGAATGAACATCACAAGTAGTAGGTGGCAGAGTCCAGATTTTCCCTGGGCCCCTATGATATGCCAGCCCACCTCCTGTCCTCCATGCTGCATTCCCTTTTGCTTCAAGTCTGAATGCCCCTGAGGGCAGCGACATCCCTTCACACAGAGGTAGCGCTGATTGTCACGGGGTCCTTTCCTGAGTGCAGGTTGTGATGGCCAGAGGGAGGAGAGTAGGCTGACCTTACGGCCTGAAGGCTGTTGGGAACAGCTGGCCTTTGGGCAGTGGGACACCTTGACCTCGGCATTAGTGCCTCAGGCCCACTCTGTCCTCTCCCCAGAGTCAGACAGCTCTGGCGAAAGGAAGGAGGAAAATACAAGTTCACCTGCAGACCTGGAGCTTCCTCTTCCTCTTCTTGGGAGAGGCAGCCTTTCTTCCCTTCCCTTCCCCGTGGCCTGGCTCTCTGCCGACCCTGGGTTAGACTCCCTCCCAGGCCCGCAGAGTGTTTGCGAGCCTGAAGGGCAGAACCAGGCCTGCTGTATTGGGAAACCCCAGTTGCCTCTTCTGTCCAGTGGGGATAACATGGCATCAGCCGAATGGGGCAGCTCGTGGAGAGGCTGCCAGTAGTAAAACAGCTCAGTGGTGGACGTGCGGTGAGGCCCGCCCCGATTTCATCTCTGACTCCCCAGTGCCTGGCACTGTGCCCTGCACATAGTAGGTGCTCACTAAATGTTTGTTCAGTGAGAATTTCATTTTCATAGAGCAGAAAATGACTGCGTGAACCAAATAATGTATATTTTAAAATATAGGCACAGCGATGCAGTTTCTTCTCATCAGTATCTTTTCATAACAGACTTTTAAGCTAAATCACTTATTTTAAGAAGGACTATGCGATAAGGGCTGAATTTTTTTCCTTTTCTCTTTTTGAATGTAAGTATTTTTAGAACTCTCTCCTCATTTTTCTCGTATCCTCTGGTATAAGATGTGAATGAATGGCGGAGGTGTTTTTTGTTCTGTTTTGTTTTGTTTTACCTTTGAACAGGATTTGATTACAGCCCTGAGAGTTCTCTGGGAGAACAGCTCCTATTTTGAATAATACGTGGAGACAGGGAACTAGAACCTTGTAAGATGCGAGACGTAGAGGTCAATTAAAGCGACAGCACAAGGGAAGCAAGTCTTTCAGTGCAGTTTGTTCCCATGGGGGAAGCAAACGTGGTCTCACTTGATGTAATTGAAGTTGGGGTCCCCTTTTCCTGCACCTCTGTTTCTCTGTCCAAGTTCCCTTTAAGTGGATCCCCTCCACTTAGCTGCACATGTGGTCCTGTGGGGTCTGTTTCTACGAAGTTTTCCGAGAACTGTATTTGGGAGAGTTAGGGCCAAGTTACGTTTTGTGCTAGTTTTCCACACATGGACTGGCAAGAAGCGTGTGGAACCTGGTTTGTCACCTGCCCCAGCATGGGATCTGCAGGACTTGGAGGAGGGGAGGTGACATGTGTGGCCGTGGGGTGCAGTGAGCCTGCCCACAGCCCTCCCGGGGTGAGTGACAGGCTGCTGTTCAGTCCCGAGTCTGACTGGCCTGCCGCCCACACCCCAGCTGGCCGGCGTCTCAGTCACAGCAGCGGGTCCCGGGCACTTGTGCCCCGCCCATTGCCCCTCTGTTTCTCTCCTGGATCGTCCGTCCTATCTCTTGCTCTTTGCTTCTCTCTCTGTTTTTCTAATCTGTCTCTTAGTTTCTTCTTTTGTCTCTGTGTGCTTCTCTTGTTCCTCTCTCTGCCTCTCTCTCTCTCTCTCTCTCTCTCTCTCTCTCGCTGCTTCTCTTTGTTTCTCACTCTTTGTCCTTTCTTGGTCTGCCTCTGTACTTATCTCGGTCTCTCTGTCTCTCACTTCCCATCTGCAAACATGACAACACCTCTGTCTGTCTGTCTGTCTGTCTGTCTGTCTCTCCCCCATGTCTGAGTTTCTTTCTCTGTGGTTGCCTCTCTCTGTCTCTTCCCTTCCCATTGTCTCTAGTTCCGTAAGCATTCACGTCCCTCCCTGGCATGACAGTCACTCTTTATCGCCATTGTCTTCAAAAACTCAAAGTCCTTTTTGTTTCCTTGTCATTGTCCAAGACTTTTGTGTTTTGCATGGGGTCCCTGGGAAATGACTCCCAGTAGAATGCACTTCCATGAAGCCCCCCGCCCTTGCCCACTGCCCCCCTCAACACTCGGCTGGTCCCTCATCTGTTTCCATGGCGCTTTATGCTCTAGCATTTGTCACTCTGTTTCATCACTTTGTGTTGAATTCTCTTTTTTCCACCTGTGGACAGAGAGCTTCCCTGAGACTGGGCTGTGTGTTCATTTCCCTTTTCTCGGGGGCTGGCACACACGGTCGCTTACGGGGCAGCCGTTGTATAAATCTGACCCTGCACCTGTAGTGTCTGTGGTACCTTTCTGTTAACCACAGCCCTTGACGAGCCAGAAGGGAATTTCCTCCCCCTGCGTAGGCTGCCTGGACCCGACTGGCTACCGGACACTTGCTGTTAATCCTTGCTGTAGGATGCTTGGTGTTTCCACGGGACACCTTTCCTCTGTTGTTGAAATGTCTGAGCTGGTGGGAAGCAGAGACAAGTCATTTAAAATTCAGGGGTGAGAGAAGTGGAAAAAACTCATCCCAACTTTTGTAATAAGGTTCACTTTGAAATAAAATGCTTCCTGGGACTTCGTAGATATTTTTAAAACCTTCAGAGGGAGTGATTGCATTGGAGGTCTGATGCTATTTAAGCACAGAAGCTTAATAAGAAATATATTTTCCAGCTGGGTGGCACTTGCTGACTATCTAATGATCAAGTACCAAATTGCCTGTGGTCCCACAGCAGCTCTAAACATCACATTCCAGATTATAAGAGGCTTTTTTATGCGGCACTCGGACAGCGTGTTTTAATTGTCTACAGTCTTGACTAAGATTATTTTTTAAAGTGCCATTTAAGAGAAGCTACTAAAAATATGTCTCACGTACAGGCTTAGCTCAGAAATATTAGTTTTTGCCACAAAATCATCTGGAAAGATAATTGCACAACCCACTTCAAACTTCTCACTGCCAGTGAATAAAAGCCCCTCTTTGGGCCCAGCCGTGATTTTCCGTCTATGGGCAAATAGACCAAATAGTCACATGTCCCTTGACATGAAGGCAGACGCTTCCTGGACCCCGGAGGGCTCCCCGGGTCCCAGGTCTTTCCTCCTGCATGTGCCCGTGGTAAACCCCACTCCGGTTTAGGCCTGGCTCGCCCATCACCATGGGAGTTGGGTTCCACTGGCAAGCTGCCAGGGCTGCAGTGTAGGGTGTGTGTGGGCGGAGCCTGGCTCCCCATTAAGGTCAGAGGTTGTGACCAGCTGCCCCAAAGCTGGTCCCACATTGATGCAAATAGGAAGTGTCCGCAAACTAAGGTTTATCCGCTTTGGGCTCCCTGAGGTTCAGCTGTGGCCGAGGGAGGAATTTCCTCCCCCTGCGTAGGCTGCCTGGTGCTTGTCACTTGTGTTTCGTGAGGTGGCTCATACGGAGTGTGAGGTACCCTGAGGGGATGTGGCGGGTGTGGGCAATGCAGACTCTGCCCTTGACAAGGTCAGAGACCAGGCAGAATGTGTGTGCTGTGACTTGCATCTCTCTGGTTTCACTGCATTGTGACTTGGCTTGGAGACTGAGGTCCAGAAAAGATGGCCCCGAGACCTTTCCTGCCACTGATTCTGAAGACGTGCAAGCTGGGATTGTGAGACCCCCGTTGAGCCCCACTGTTGTGACTCGCTCTTCTCCAGCATGATTTGGGGACCGTTCCCTTTGAGGTTGCTGCTCCCAGCCCCACCAGCGGGAGACATGACGGCAGTGGCAGCCAGGACGCTCTGGGGTGCCCAGGCCCCGGGCGCCCCTTTAATTTACCACCAGGTCATTCCTAAAATGAGCTCACGCTGCTTTTGTTTTCATCTGACCCAGGTACTCAGATGTGGATAAATCAAAACCCTGAGCTCATGTCACACACTCATTATTGGTACACAAAGCCTGCTCTTCTGTATTTGATAAGTTTGCTCTGATCTCTCTCCTTTGTGTGGAAGCTGCTCCCAGGCTCCATCCCCACCTCTCCCGGGAAGCATCCTTAAGGCCGCCTGCCCCAGGAAGCGGTGGCCTCAAGACCCTAGGGAGTGTGGCTCCTGGCCACGGTGTGTTTTATTGGCATGCCGGTTCCTGTGCCGGAGCAGACACGCGGGACTTTGTGTGGGCTGGTCTGGGATTGGACCTCTCTCCACGCGGTCAGACTGCAGCGCTGTCCTTGACTCGTTCCCTTTCTGTCGTCCTCACAGTGGAGTCTCTCCCGCCCCTTTGTTCTGCCTCAGCTCTGCCCTGTACGTCTTATCGACCACGACAGATCCTTCTAAATCCTAATTTAATTTATTCTATTTGTGATAAATTGACATGCACAGTATTTCTAAGGATACATAATACCCCATGATTATACTTGTAAAACCCATCTAACGATATGATATGTACTTATTGCATAATAAGTTCCGTTCTCCATGATAATAGTGTTTCCTTCTGATTAATCTTACATACCCCACCAAGTGCATGCGACTTTCTACATTTTTAAAAATATTTCTTCCTATGTTTTATAATCATAAAAAAATTAAAGGCTCGTCTCTACTTGCTTCTCTCCTGGCCCATCATTAACTTAGGGCTGAGTCGGGAAGTAAGCGTCTTCCCTCTTGAGCTGAGTGGCATCTGGCCATCGAAGGGATCTTATAGTTTGTTCTAGAAGCTTTCCCCGTCTCCTTGAAGTGGATTTATATCATCTGCCAGTAAAAATTCATGCTATTTTTGCTGTGTGTTTCATGGAAGTTGAGTCTCTGCCCAGTTGGATTGTGCAATCCAGAGCCCACTGGGTCTAGATGACATTGCTGTCTCTTCCAGGAGACCAGCCCGTTACGCGATTGAATTGGAACAACTGCATCTTGGTAAAGAGACCTGCTGAAGTTGCGAAAAGCCAAGCCATTGGCTCCCTTCATCTGTTCATTCGGAAATGGCCTCTTCTTGAGGGACGGGCGCCATCTAGGAATTGCCCATGGGTTTCCTAAGCCTTCTCGCCCCTGGGGTTCGCAGCTCTGTGGAGCTGGTTTTGAGGGCAATGGTTTTGTTGACCGGGGTTCGAATGGTGTTCCCCAGGTACTCAGAGACTAGGGGCCTTGTCCACACCCAAGTGGGTGGCTGTGGTTTGAGACGAGACCGCTGTGGCTAGCCAGGCAGCTGAGATCTGACTTGTCCAAGGCTTTTGAGAAAGTCGGAGGGACGTTGGGGAACCTTAGATTTTTATTTCTCTTCTGGAAAAGTGGCTTTCTTTTCCTTTTGCTGTCCACGAGTGTCACCCTCTGCCAGCAGGAGTGTGTGTGTGCCTGCGGGGCCCCTCTTCCTGCCCCTGGTGCAGCCAGGCTCACTGCCTCCTGTTACCCCAGTGCCTTGACACAATGCAGATGTTTCCGCTTTGTTCTGGGACAAACCCAGACCTGACTCGTACCTTCTTCCTCCCCTCCTGCTATTGGCCCTTTGGCCATGGAGTCCTGTCCCTTCCCATTTGCTCTTGCTCTTCCTTCTACTCACAGTGCCTTTTTTTCTCTACCTTTTGTCCTCCTGAAGACGTGCCTGACGTTTTTCCCGAGTTGCATAAATAATTGAAGAACATACTTTTGAAAGAAATAATAGGCAACTGGAGAGAGTACGAAATACCAGTGTCCCCTCTCCCAGAGGTCCCTCCAAGGGAGAGTTTGATATGTGTCTTTCTAGTTGTTCTTCATACACTTAGCGACGTGGACATCCACTCACCCGTCGTTAATGCAGATGGGGTCATTTATGTTGCTCACCTGGTTGAGACTTGACTTCTCCACGTGTTGGCTTCGCCCTCCTGCCCAGCCTTCCAAATCGTCCCCGTCCTTCAAGGTCCAGCTTGTTCTTTCAGAAAACTCTTAGTGGCCCTGTCACTACTGAGTTGTTTCTATTTTCAACTTCCTCGGAATTCCTCTAATCTCTCTTTCCCTCTGGATCAGCCATTTTGTCTCCTTTTGTTATATTGTCCTTCAGTTACTAATTAATTAGTTGAACTGCACCCAGTTAATTTTCTCTGTCCCCTAGCAGTTTGTTGTCCCGGGGAGGGCAGGCGTGTTCATTGCAATGGAGCGAGTATACGAGGGTCTGGCAGAGGGTGGGCCCTTGAAACACATTTCTTGAATGAATGAATGGAACAAAGAAGAAATAGAATTAGAGTTACATTAGTATTGGGTGTAATGGCACAATGATGGCTTAATTAACTGCTGGGGTAGGTCCCGGAAGGCTTCAAAGAGGAGGTGATTGACTTGGGTTTTCAAGGATGACTAGAAGTTGGTCGGGAAGATGGGCCTGTTAGGCAGGGGTGTGGTGGTATGAGTCAACATGGTTTGTTCAAGGATATTATCAGCCACTAGTCTCATGGGTGTATCTTTTGGCTTTTCCATCGGATAATAAAGTCCTTGAAAGCGGGAGTGGCATTTGCACTCCTGCCTACAACAGATGACAGTTACTGGCTGCCTGTTACGTACTACGTCCTTTCTCAAGTGTTTTACATGTAGCAGCAAACGCATGATGTAGGCATTCCCATCTCCATCTTAGAGATGAGGAAATTGAGGCACAGGTAAGACACATGACACCCCCAATCCTCATGAGTCATAAATGATGGAGCTGCTAAGTCTCTCCCTTTCCCCCAGTCGTCACGTGCTCACCTTTAAACGGGAGCGGTGATGCTGACCAGAGAACTGTGTGAGGTTTGGATGAAATGAGGTAATGCCTCTAAGTCATCCAAAGCAGGGGGTCAAATACCTGAATAAAATCGTACCCCCTCCCCGGCTTTGTTTTTCTTCATAGCACTCACTACTGCTTGGCATAGAGTTGTTCATTTGCTGTGCCCTCCTTTGTGTGTTTTATACTTGGCTGTGATCCCAGTGCCTGGTAGAGAGGATGAAATATTTGTGGAATGAATGACTGAATATTGGTTCCCACTTACCGTAGCGTTCTCACTGTGGGTGCCCAGAAAACCCGTGCTGAAATCGACTGCAACTAAACATTCTATGTCAAGGCAACATGCCACCAGGGACCATGAATTTATTTGTCACAAGATGATCAACATTGTTGTTTTCATTTTTTTTTTTTTTTGCTGTCACGTGCAAGGAGCTATCATATGTCTCCCACCCTGATTTTCCTGATGTCTCAATTCAGGTGGTTTCCACTTTGAGTAGAAAATTATCCGTCAGTCACAGAGAGAGGTGGTTTGTGGCCACATCATTCCAGTTTCTGTCTTTGTCTTCACGTGCCTCCTCCCTGTGTGTCTGTCCCCTGTATGTGTCTTATAAGGACATTGGGCACTGGAGTTAGGGCCCAGCTGGATAATCCAGGATGATCTCCTCTCCAGATCCATAACCTCAGTACATATGCAAAGATTGTTTTTCCAAATAAGGTCACATTTACGGGTTCCATTTCTCCCTGGCAGGACAGCTGCTGGGGTTGGATCTCTGGGGAACGGTTTAGCATTCTGTTTGTTCTTTTTTAGGTGCTCGACCTTAATTCATTAAGTAATTAATTCTTTTCAGTTGCCGTTGACATTCGATATTATTTTATGTTAGTTTCAGGTGTACAGCACAGGGGCTTGACATTTGCATTTTTAAGCAGTGACCCCCCCATTAGCCTGGCACCCACCTGGCACTGCACATAGTTGTTGCCACATTACTGACTATATTCTCTCCTCTGTACTTTGCATCCCGTGACTGTTTTGGAACTGCTGATGGGTATTTCCTAATCCTGTCACCATTCTAATTGAGGGTGTGGGTGACTGACTTCCTAAGTCATCAATGCCCGTAAATGGGGGCCGCCCAGCTGTGACGGGGCCGCGTTTAGGTGGTTGTGGGAGGCACTGGTGTGTGTGTGGGTGCTGAGGGGGCAGAGCTGTCACCTCCTACGTGAGAGTGTTTCTGGAAGGTACTGCTACTGCTAGTCTGCAGTGTAGAACATCACGGAGCAAGTTGTCCAGGAGGCAGGTCCTGGAATATACCTTTTTAGTGTCTGAGGACAGAGAGTTCAACTCCAAGAGTTCGTTCTCATTTTATGCTATCAAAGCTATAATCTTTCAGGCTCACACAATGGAACTCCCAGGGCTGATCAGCTGCCTGAACTGTTCCGTGAAATTTATTTACCCAGCCACCCACCCCCTGGCATTTCCAAGAGCTGACAGCGTAGTGGATCGCGTTGGGAACATGATTTGTACTGCTAGTCACCGTGTTCCTCACGAAAGAACATGTCCCCGCACGGTCCCCTGCCCCCAGCCTTCTGAAATGACCGTCTCTACAGCGAGTAACACCCTGAGCCTGCGTGCTCGTTCCTTCAGAAGATGAGCGTCTCGTCCGTGTCCAGCTCTGGGCTACGACACACCAGGCTCTGTGTTTTCACTCTTTCACTTGATCCGTGATAAGCCTACCAGGGAAGTGGTGTTTCCCTGCATTATAACTGAGAAGAGTGAGGCTCACAGAAGTCAGGTGCCGTGGCTGGGCCTGCAGAGTCTGCGTGCAAAGCCTCCACCTGTTGAACACCAGAGCCAGGCTCTTTGGGGAGGGGGCTGTGGCCCAGGATGGACGCTGGGCTCTCGCTGCCTGTTCCGTACTCACGACCCTGTGCCCTTGAGCAAGTTGAGCCCACTCTCTGGGTCTCAGTGTCCCCGTTTGTGTAATGAAGATGATGAGAGTATCGACCCCTGAGGCTGATGAGGTATATAAATGCATGACACGGCCTGGCGCCGAGCAAGAGGCCGGGAAATGGAGCACAGACACACTCACACTCAGTGCTGCAGGCTGGAAGTCCAGCGTCAAGGTGTCGGTCCCGGCAGGGCCACGGTCCTCTGGCTGCAGGGGAAGCTCCTTCCTGCCTCTTCCAGCTCCTGGTGTCCTTGGCTTGTGGCCACATCGTTCCAGTCTGTGTCTGTCTTCACGTGTGTGTCTCTTCTAAGGACACTTGTCATTGGAGTAGGGCCCGCCTGGATAATCCAGGGTGATCTTGTCTCCAGGTCCGTAACTTAAGCACATCTACAAAGACTGTGTTTCCAAATAAGGTCAAAGTACAGGATCCAAAGGTTATTTTTCCAAATAAGGTCCCATTTACAGGTTCCAGGGCTTAAGGTTTAGACATGCCATTTTGGGGGCCACCATTTAACCCACTGCAGCTGCTATTATTAAAAATAACCTTTTTGGAAGGCACAAGTAATACACGAATACATTCTCAATGCAAACATTCAGCCAGGAAGGGAAACTTCCTTTGAGTATCACCTGCGATTCCATTCCCCTCCCTACAGATAACTGTCCTGAGGCGTTGGGTGCTTATCCTTTCAGATGTTTCCATTCAGATGGAAAGATACATGTCATCATGGATTATTGCCCTATTGCCAGGCACCAGGAGAGGTCTGGGCATTCTGAGCTGAGTTAAGGCACGGCCTGGCGCCCTCCTAGGGAAGTCGGAGGTGAGCTGACAGCCTCCATACACATAGTAGGTGCTGTAATAGACACACATACAAAGCGCTCTGGAAGCATTCAGCTCTCTTTGCAGGAGGGAAGTCAGCTTCTAAACGCTTTACTCAGCAGGGACACCTGAACCTTGTAGGGTTTGAAAGATGCGAACTTGAGAGCTATGCGTCTGGGGAATTGTGTAAGGCAGGAACCTGGAATGGACGCGGCCACTCCGTGGCAGGAAGTGAATCCCGATGGGTACTTCCTGAAGGAGGTTCCTGAGGACGGTCACACTCAAGGGACTGGAGCGGAGTTTGCCGAGTGGGAATGTGGAGGGGTAAGGGGTTTGGGACTGGAAATGCAGTAAAGAATGAGCCGCGGTCTCTGCCCTGGAAGCTTTTCCCCAGTGACATGCCCGCCCTTGCAAGCTCAGGAGGGGTGTTCTGTTTGCAGGTAGACCGCACTGGGAGTGACAGACATGGCAGGTACCTTCTGTTGTCCTCGCAGCGTGAGGTCTCCCGCAGGGGAACCCATGTAAACCAAATCCGCTGCTGTTTGCAGGGAGGAGCGCATTAGACCTGCTGCTCTGTGGCCCCGGCTGACTTCTAAGGGACAGTGTTAGTGGTGTTTGCAGTGTTCTTAGGGAAATCCTACACTCACGCTCCAGTTGTACCACAGAACTAGTGAGACAGGGTTTGGCTTCTAGAGTTTGCACAACTCTGCATTCCTTTGGCATCTTCTGCTTGCTCTGTGCCTCAGTTTCCTTGGTTGTTGAATAGGAGTTCAGGGTGAAGTGAGAGTGAATGAGGCAGTTTGTTCAGTGTTTTCTAAAGGCTGAGAGGCTGGCGTGTTGTCCCGTGTGCACAGCTGACGTGCGTGCGCGTCTCTGCGTGTGTGCGCAGCTGTCTCCTGGCTCTGCCCTCTTGCCTGCCTCCCGACCTCTGTTCTGCAGCCGCAGTGACTCACTGAAACATGAGCTTGCCCAGTGTCACGCTTGCTTAATTCCCCACAGTGGCTTCCCTGGTTTGGAGCAAAGACCAGAGACATGCTGTTTTCCCTTGTGCTTCAGCCTCAGCTCCAGCCACCCTCCCTCCAAGCCGCTTTCCCTCATCCGCTTCCCAGACGCCTGTTAGCCTGGTGCTCCGAGGACTTTTCACCCTGCAACTGTACAATTACTTGTGTCGCTTGGTTGCTGCAAGACTGTCTCTCCTGCCGGACTGTATGCTTCGTGAGCCCCAGGGCTTCATGTCTCCCGCTCACTGCTGCCTCCCTGGTACCCAGAGTGTCTGGCCCATGAGAGGAACTTGGTGTGAATTTGTATAGACAGCGGAATAGCTGGGGAGTGTGTGCCTTTGGGGAATGGAGCAGTTGGCCCTTCACTCACAGGCAGGGGCTACCTAGCCCCCAACCGCCCGTGTGTTCTGTCTGACACCCTTGAACTCTGTCCGTGAGTGATGAGAGTAACTGCCACGTACCGAGCAGCTGTTCTCTGCCAGGCGCTGGGCAGGGGTGGTTCTTACGGGATCGTGTTGAAGCTGACAGCCCTACAGGACTCATTCTGTTGCTGCGTTTCCCAGGAGGAATGGGAGGCCCAGAGAAGTGTGGTGACTTGCTCGAGGCCACACAGCCACGTCAGAGCTCAGTCCCAGCCAGCGAAATCCCAGTCGAGTTCCTTTTGTCTTTTTTTTTTTTTAATTAAAATGTTTATTTAGAATGGGGAAAGAAATCACAACACGTGATCATTTTTAAAGACCTGGTAAATACTACCAATATCCCAGAATCCAGAAAAAAATAATGGTTTTATTAATTAATCATCTGACCCAATCCTACGCGACCTTTTCTCCGACATTTTTAAGCTATATGCTCTGGTAGCCTCTTTCTAAGACAGTGATATTATAATGTCATTTTGTATGCAGACAATATAAAGATAATTCAGTTTTTCTTCTACATGGTTGATCAAAACTTATTTTTTCCCAACATTTTACTTGAAAATTTTAGCATAGCTTAATGAAAGCTTTCCACAGCGGATGCCTGTATACCCGTCCACATGCCACCGGTAACATTTGACTCTGCTTGCTTTTATTTTCCCTCCCGCCTTCTCTTTATATACCCATCAATTCATCTTTTTGTTTTTGATGCATTTCAAAGTAAATTGCAAAAGTTAGTTCCTATTGCTTCCAAAATACTTCAGTGTGCATACTGGCATTTAATACTTTTTTGTTCACAGTTTTCTTCTTCTCTCGAGGTAACATTTATATACAATGAAGCATACAAGTCTTAATTGTATGCTCACTGGGCTTTGACAAGGGCATATACCCAGGTCACCTATGTTTCTGTCGAGGTCTAGACCACTGCCACCGTCCTCAAAGGTTCCTGATGCCCCTTCCCGCTCAGTCCCCACGCCACTCTCTCAGAAGCAATCACTGGCATGTTTTTGTCCCACCATGGACACAGTACTTTTTTCTTTTAATTTGAAGTTTCAAGGTCATTACACTTATTTTTCAGAAGGGTGACAACTCATGTAAGTGATAAACATGTATAAGGTGTAAAGAATTGCAGTAAAAAGTCTTCCTCTTGCCTCTGACCCTTTGCTTCTCACTGCCTTTCCCTCAAAGGCATTATCGCTATTGGCAGTTGCTTGGGTTTCTTTCTAGAAATGGTTAATGCAGATCCAAGCACGGAGGCACGTCTGCCTCCCAACTTCATAAGGAAGATAGTAGCGTACCTGCCGCACTGTTCTGTGTCTTGCTCTTGTCATTTGACATTATATCTGAGCTCATTCCCTATTAGCAGACATCTGTACTGTTCTTTTAGTTGCTATGCAGTCTGGCTCTGACTGTAGCAATATTTTATGTAACATTTCATTACCTGTTGCAATAAATGTTCTTGTATACATTTCTTTGTACATATGTTGTCCATGTATCTTCAATTACTTAGAAAGAAACTAGATGTCCATCTTAGTAAACTGGATAATTTTCTCACCCCCTCATCCCCTTCCCTCCTCCAACCATCCATTCACCCATCCATCCATTTGTGCATCTGCATATCTGTCCATTCAATGGGAACATTCATGGAGCAATTGGTATGTGCCTGATACTGTCTTGGGTTGAGAAATTGTCCTCAAGACTCTCATAGTCTTTTGAGAAAAACAGACACGTCCAAAACGAATACACAGAAGTGTGATTGTCTGCATTTGTGCAAGCTCCGGGCTCCTCGGAGGATAGAATGCAAAACCATTTAAAACTCTTATTTGCCAGTTCCTTATTCCCAGCAGAGAGTCTTAGACCTGAGCTGATTTTTAAACCACATGTGGCTCTGATACCTCTAACTGTGTATTTGTAAAACGAAAGAACAAAGTAACAGATAAACACAGAAGCGTGCAAGTGGTCCAGACCCTGGCCAGCTGCCTCCTGGAGCCCAGGAAAGGCCAGGCCTCGCGTTCTCGCAAAGCAGCAGGCCCGGGTCTGTCTCTCCCCTGGCTGGGCCAACCACGCTGGCAGACACAGCCGTGATAGCCGTGCCTTTTCACGTTTCACTCCTTATTTAAAAATGAGATGGGAAAGCAGGAGGTAGGAAGAAAAAGCTGAGTTAGTGGGGTGGGCGCTAGTAATTGTCGTTTTGGGCAGGCAAAGTGAGAGCTAATTGTTTAAGGGAAGGCTATTTGAAAAGAGGGATGAGTGAGAAAGTGATTCTGGGAAACATAAATTAGGGGTGTCATTTCATGATTGGGGCAGAGATTTGCTGCCCTGTGATGTCTGCCTGTTGCTTTTTCTTTTGAGCAGTGAACCTGAGAGCCCTGTGTTTAGAGGAGGGAGAAAATGATTCTCTTCTCTCGGTTCCTCTTATCTCCAAACGAACTTGTCCTTATCAAGCATGAGGATTGCTCATTTGCTACAAAGCAGTTTTACAGCGGGTTGACATTTCAGTGTGGAAACACAGCTTAGCTCCCATTAGCATTCCTTCATTTATTCAGCCACCGTGTGCCCGGTGCTGGGCCAGGCTGCCGTGTGTCACGGTGCACGAGTAGATGTGTCCTGAGCTGGCAGAGAAAGCACAATGGAGTCCTGTGAACAGTACAGGGTAGTAATGGAGGATCTCTGTAGTTGTTGTGTCTTGGAGGATGAGAAAGGAGCCAGCCATGCAGAGAAGTTGGGGGACGAGGGAAGGGGAACGTTCGATAATCGTGCTTCACAGCATCTGAGGATTAAAGGGGTGAATACTTTGGCACATAGTAGGTGTTCAACACATGTTGTTCCCGCCCCCACCATCTATGTTGATTCTTGCTAACTGGTTGTCATGGGGCAGGTGAGGAAGAAACCGAGGTTTGCTGAAGCCAAGTGACTTCTCTAACGATCAGGGGAAGCTAGGATTAGAATTCAATACCTGAGTTTCCCTTTGTCCCTGAGACCTTATGGCTCAGAGTCTGGAGGGTGATTCATGCATCCAGTGATGGGACAGGACCGGGGGCTTCCGGGCAAGGCAGCCAGGCACCTGGGCCTCGGCCAGGGCTGTGCCGAGCAGCCCAAATCACTGTGGCGACAAAGAAAGCAGGTGTTAATGAGGGGTTTCGGCTTTAGACCCAGTTGTGTACCTGTGCACGTCTGTTCCTGAGCGCGGAGTCCTTCCAGCCTCCGCACCACTGAGGTCCTCACTGTGGCTCTGGTTCCTTCATCTCCTAGGCTTCCCCGTGTGCAGTTGCAAAAATGCCAGGAATGGGGAGGGGGGAGGTGGTGTCCGTGGTGGAAAGTACAGACTGGAGCTGGACCACCTGCCTCTGAACCCCACCTTTGTCACTTACTCGCTGAACGACTGCGGGTACATCTATTGCTGTATGTCAAAGCACCCCAAAACTTAGTGGCTTAACAAACACATCCATTTTCTTCACCTTTGTGATTCTTTGGGTTCACTGGGCTCAACTGGGTGGTTCCGCTCCATCAGACGGTGTCGGCTGGGGCTGCACGTCTAAGATTGAGGTGTCGTGCTCATTCACGTGGCAGCTGGCACTGGCTGCCCACTGGGACCTTACACGGGGGCTGGGGGGGGCGTGCACTTCTCCATCTGGAGAAAGTTGAGCACCTGGGGTCATGAGGCTGGGGGACAGGCTGCTCAGGAACCAGGGGCTGGGAGGTTCAGGTTGGGCTCTGGCACGTCCACGTCCTCTGATCATTCACACTGAGCCGCCTGGTCCTCGCCTGTGAAATGGGGGGGACACCTCCCCCCATGGGTTGTGAGGAGGAGGCTATGGGAAGAGTTGCGTGAAAGTGCTTTGTAAAGCAAGAAGCGTTCGGTGGCGGTGGAGTCGCTGTGCTCGCGTACCCCTGCGGACTGGAAGTGAGGGCAGCTCCAAGGACGGGAGGGTGCCCTGTCCTTTGCCACCTCCGCCTGGGTCCCGATTCTGCCAGTGGCCAGAGGCCTCGTGTGTTTTCCCCACAGCTTTGGCAAGTTGGCTGATTCTGTGTTCCTGCCTTTCTTTCCTTCCTTCCTCTCTTCCTCCCCCCCCCGCCCCCGTCCTTCTTTAAATAAGCATTTATCCAGCACGTGTATCACTCTTTGTGGCAGAACCTCTAGTATCTGAAGCCCCTTCCCAGGTATGAGGAATTCCCAGAGTATCAGGATGAGCCAGTGTCCACGTTCCACACTGGCATGGGGGCGAGGGCAGCCGTGTGCTGGCCTGTCCCGGCTCCCCAGCCTGCAAGCAACGCAGGAAATCGTGAGTCAGGAGAGCCTGTGCACGCCCCTTTGCTCATGCAGCTCCGATGCTGATTCTCCGTGGGTCTCCGGGTCTCGTCGGCCCCGTTAGTCTTCATGTGTGCAGCCCAGGAGGCTCCAGCAACCCCGGCTGCTCTGCTTCTCCAGTAACAGGCTCTGCCTTTCCTGGCACCTGCGTTCTGCCACATGACTTCCCAGACCCCGGGCCAGCCAGTGAGCTGCCTTCTCTGCGGGGTCAGGGAAGCGAATGAAGCCGACCATTCCGCTGCTGGCTACCTTATGCCCGTGGGGAGGGTGAATCAGACACACGGCTGCCGCCCAGGGCTGTGTTGTCCACATTCCCTGGGGCTTCCGGAGGTAACCCGGGTTGCTTGCAGCCAGTAGCAGAAGAAAGTTGATTTTTCTTACGAAATACTCCCTGCTCCACGCTTCTTTTACCGCCACAATATGAAGTAAAACCAGCTTTCTGAATGGTTACTGTAAACCCCAGGTGACATCTGCATAGTCAGCATGAAAAGACAAAACTTGCAGACGTTTAATAAGTTTGACTTAGTTATCGTCATGCAGTTGCTATGGAGCCCAGCCTGATTTTGCAGATGTATTCCACAGAGGTCAGAATGTTCACAGATCCTTTTCCCAGCCAGCCTCCCCGGAACTCACCGAGACACTTAAATGTCTCCTGGCTTCCCGATCCCAGTAATAACATGTAATTAGAAGCAAAGCTCCGGAGTCAGAAGGATTTAGCTACTCCCAGCTGCTTACATCCACTGTCCAAAGGGTTCCCGAAATGTCAGCATCTTAAGGAAAAACTGTTAAGAAAATGCCTTCTTCTAAGAAGCCATCATTTTGGAAGAAGCTCTTTCTTTGTTTTCACCATTGTAAAGTGACACCTGTCCTGGAAAACCCCACCTTGTCTTCTGCTTTGGTCCTTCTGGTCACCCTTCCCTTCTGTATTGTGGGGGAGACACAGTCAGAAGCTTCCTTCGTGTGAATCAGTGTCCCTGGGTACGAGCTCTGTTCACTTCTGGTCTGAAATGAGGCCACGTCGCAAGGTAGAGCAGTGATGGGCGTGATGGTGCAGGTGGTGTCCCCATGGTGTGTCCCTCCTCGGGTCTGCTTACCCGATGTCAGGAGAGATTCAGGTGCCGCGGGGGAAGCTCAGCAGAGGGCAGAGGCCGAGAGCCGCCCACAGCCCCGTCAGAGAAGGCACTGGAGCCTTTTCCACAGGGATCCACGCAGAAGCCCCAAGGGGAGAGTGGTGTCTGGAAGGTGGGGAGCCTTCAGAACCTTCCTTCGCCCGTTTCCAAGCCTGATGCATAAAGGACCCTGAAGGCAGATCTTTCTGCGTTCTGGAGAAATGCATTGGGGCAGTGGTTGGAAAAATGTATGATTTACTTTACATAGTGCTACGCTCTTAAATTAATACACAGTGTGTATCTGTGCTGACTCGATTACCGCATTTGCAGTGTAGAAATCACAGGAAGTTCAAACATAATCCAGATGCATCTGGCTTCTCTCAGGTAGCTCCCACCGTCGTCGTTTGGATCGATTTCATTCTCACCCCATTGACGTGTGGGCTTGTAAGTTTTATTTAGGGCTCACACTGGGCATTCGCTGTCCATGGTGGCTTTTTATTAAACAGACCAGGAGCTTTCTTCTGTGCCGCTAGAAATTTCTCAGAAGTGCTCTTTCGATGGGATTATACATTTCTATTTAAATTTTGGGGGGCAGTAGTACATTATTTCAAAAACTCACGTGATGTAAGAGGGGGTTCAATATACAGCGTCACTGTGAGCGCACCAGCCGCCTGCCCCCCTCCACCCCATGCACAGGCTGCCCTTTTTTTGGTGCCTTAAATTTCACTACGATAGCTTCTTGATGCGAAAACAAACCAGCACAACTTGGTATTCTTAATTCTCCATTTTTGCACCCAAGATAGTGCATTAGGCCCATGCTTTGTTTTCTTTTGATGATCTTTCTCAGGGATCATTTCAAAACAGCACATGGAATGCTATCTGGTTCTTCAAAACATGTTAAAAACTTTTAAAGCAGTTCATTCAAAAGATACTTTTTTTTATCCTACAGAAAGATAGTAAATGATAAATACGCCTTCTTTTCTCGCCAATCCCATTCTTAATCTGTGACCGATGATAGCCACTGCTACTATTTTCTTATCTACTTTTCCAGAATTATTTTTATGCTTGCACCCTCGTGAGTGTGTGTGTGTGTGTGTGGGGGGGGGGTCCCCATTTTTAACTCGGCCATCTCATATCGACATGCCATAATTCTCGAATCATTCCTCTATAGTTGGACCTTTAGGTTGTTTGTATTTCTTTCTTTCTTTTTTTTTTTCACTTGTCTAAGCAATATAAATGTTGGTGTCTTTGGTTTTTCTCTTCTAGATAAATTCTTGCGAAATGAGATTTTTGGGTCAAAGGATGTGGCTGTTTGCAGGGCTCTTGGTACAGGCAGCGTCACAGCTTCCTGTTCCCCCCCCCCCCCCCCATGAAAAGCAAGGCCGCCCCGACCCCTAGCCCGAGAGTTCCTGATCTTTGGAAACGAAGTGTTATTTAAGCGACCAGGCAGGTTTCTCCTTGTTGGGTCGGAAGGCGTCTCAATCGCAGCTTCTTAGCAGTCTGCTGCCTGGAGCCCCATTTAATTGGGCCATTCTCCCTCTGGGCTGCCAGATATGTGGTGAGGGACACCCCTGTGTTGTCAGGACAGAGTGACGTGTGGTGCCCAGGAGAAGAGAACCTGCTGCTCTTGTTTCTCTAATTGTCACTTTGGGAAAGTACACAAGTCAGGTAAGGAACTTTCTACCTGCCAGGCATTGTTTTGCATACTGTACAGGTGTGCACTCCTTTTGCCCGCAGGCTAACCCTGTGAACTTTACTACTGCTATGCCCATTTTACAGATTAGGTCAGTGTGGCACAGAGAAGTCAAGTGATTTGCCCATGGCCGTACAGTCAGGGACAGGTGGAGCTGGGACTTGATCCCGAGCCGTGTGGCCCCAGAGCACAGCTCCATAATCACTGGATTCTCCTGCCCCCAAAGGGGACCCACTGCTTCTGTAAGGGCTACCTTCTAGTGTCTTCTAACCCTCTGCAAGGGCAGCACTTGTGCAAGTCTCACCTTCTCCCTTCACCTTTTAGCTGGCTTGTCCTCTGTTAGGGAGGATTTGTAGCAGAAAAGCCTTTTCTCCTTGGACAGACCTGGATTTGTATCCACTTCCCCCGTGTGTGACCATGGGCAGCTTCTACAGCCTCCCCGAGCCTCAGTTTCTTCATCTGTAAAGTGGGTGGGGGGGGGGGTAATCACCCCTGGGGTTTTACCCAGACTGAGGAAGACTGTGATAACATGGAACCTCTGACAGGTGCAAAATGTGAAATAATGTTCTCTTTCCTTCATTACCTGGCACCTTTCTCTGCTTCACTGGTTCCTTTTAGTTTTGATCCACATTCCTTTTTTTTTTTTCCCCCTGTGTTGTTGGTTTTTAAATTTGTTTAAATTTGTTTTTCAGTTACAGTTGACATTTAATATAATTTTATATTAATTTCAGGTGTACAGCATGGTGGTTAGACATTTATTTAGTTTACGAAGTGATCCCCCTGATGAGTCTGGTACCCACCCTGCACTAGACATAGTTGATGCAACATTATTGATTACATTCCCTACGCTGTACTTTACGTCCCTGTGACTATTTTGCAACTCCCAATTTGTAGTTTTGATTCACAATCTTAATTGTAGCCAGTTCAGATTCGATCAGCTCATGAAAAGAAACTTACTCCCTGGGTGTGATAACATCGTTGCCGCTTACTAAGCGTCAATCACTGCTGGCCATTTTGCTGTCTCTTCTGCATAAGAACTGCCATCACATCAGGCAGTTTAGTTTCTTTCACCCAGTCATGTTCTCATGGGCCATATTCTGCCTTAAATAGCTCAGAGGTCATGAGGGGGCAGGATGGAGCCATTGGGGGGCAGGCGATGGCCTTCTGTGTTTACATGCTGAGTATGTCTGTGTGTTTCATGTCCATCATGGTGACACCGGATATTTTTTCTACTGCACCTTTGATACCTTGCATCTCAGGTCTAAACTAGGCCTTAATATCTCCCAGATGACATGCTTTTATGTGCCTGCAATGATCTCAATAGGTCTGATAGTCCTTTTCGTAAAGATAATTGCGATCTCTCATGGTGGCACATTTTTATTCCTGTTGCTAACCATCCTCCCAGAAAAATCTCTTCATATTTTCCAGTAACTGCTTTCTCACCTCATTCTGGACAGGAACTGTTCAGGGCTCATTGAGAGGTGGGATTCTTTCATGATTGTGCAAACCATGGTAACCGTGACGCATTTTTTTCTCTCCTCTTTCCCGTCTCCTGATGGCAGGTGCCTGGAGATCTGAGTCAAACATCCGAAGACCAGAGTTTGTCGGATTTTGAAATGTAAGTGAACGGCATCTGCTCATGAGGAGCCCCTTAAGAAACAGGACTCTGTTGTTTGGCTTGGGTCCCAGAAGGACCACAGCGGGGAACCAAAATCAGTGCTTCAGTCTGCACAGGCTGCTTCGGTTATTTCAGAGGTCAGGTGTTGTTTGCCTGCAGCCTGAGTCCGGCCTTCCCATGGGTTTTATGTTTCCCCTTGGGTGCTGAAAAACAATTTATTTTTTTGGCTGATATTTAAGAGTTGGAAGATATCACATAAACATTTAAATTTCTCTATTTTCTTTAAAAGAAGACTCAAATCCCTGCGAGGCCACAAGCAGAGCCGAGCAGCGGCTGCCGCCTCCACACAGGGCGACTGCTGTGCAGCTGCCGCAGGCATCACTCCTCCCTGCTGGCCCACACTGGCCCACGGCACTCATTTCACTGTCTGCGGGGCACCTGTCGGAATCTGAGTTTACAACCCCTGGGTTGTCAGAAGCAATAGTAACTCAGCATATTGGTCTGATTTTTCATTGGCTTGAATTCTGTCGGGTGCCTCTGCTGATGGCCCCTAAGGAGTTGAGTTGGTCTTCAGACTGGTATTTCTCATCAGGTTGCTGTGGTTTTTGGTCAGATAATCCCATTGGGCTGGTAAAGAGAGTGGAGTGAGTCTTGGGGGAAGGGCAGGCAGAACCCCTGTTCTTTCTCATTCAGCTGTGCTGAGCGGAAGAAGGTTCGGCCTCCCTGAGAGAAGGTGTCATCTGGGAAAAGCCTGCTTCTGGAGAGAGAGAGGGCAGGATATCTGAAAGAGCAGTTTGTCAGAGCCAGTCTGGCCCATGTTGAAGTCTCAGCTACAGGACTCACCTAGGTGTGACCTTGGGCAACCCATAGGCTTGAGTGTCTTCTCATAAAATGAAGGTCATGATACCAGCCTTGCAGGGTCGTGGTCGCAATTCGAGTGAGATTATGAAAAACGCAGAGGGCATCAAGAGGCCCCTCAGTGCTTGACTGGCTGCAGTGGCGCTGGAGGTGGCAGTTAGGTTGGTAGGGTGAGGAGGTCGGCCTGGTTAAGATGTGAAGGATGAAAATCAGAGGTGAGTTTGCCTCCCATGGGTCAGGAGAGTACAGCATGAAGAAGGCAGTAGAACGGCAGCCTGTAGAGGGCCAGGGTGGGGACAAGCTGGGAAGAGAAGTGAAAAATGGACAGGGGAATCCCAGAGATGAGTCAGTTATGACCGGAAGGGACTTGTTATTAAAGTAAGAATTCGTCAGGCACCTCCTGCAGGATGGTGTCATGCCAGGTCCTTGATGGAGGGATGAATAAACCACAGTCCCTGCCCTCAGGCTCCTTTTGCCTGGTCCAGTCACATCCATCATCTCTCCCCCTAGAGATTTGCAGCCTCCTCCCACCAGCTTTCTCATCTTCACTAAAACCAGAGGGAGGCGCTGTTTCCCTCTCTTAAGATGGAGACCCAAATCCTCTGTGTAGCTTACAAAGAAGGCCCTTGCTAACCTCTGGCTTCATCCCCAGCCCTCCCCTACCCCCTCCCTGCACACCAGCCACCCTGGCCGACTTGACTCCTCTAATTCACTTGGTCTTCCCTACTCAGGATCATTATTTTATTTCTGGAACCCACACTGGCACAGCATTTTCTCAGTGGTAGGCATTGTTCTAACCCACTCAGTCCCTGCAACAATCCTCTGACATGGATATCATCTACAGATGACAGATTCGAGCCAGGATTCAGACCCAGGCAGCCTCGATCTAGACTCTGTGCCCTTAAATGTTAATCCCCCTGCTGGAAGCACCTTTCCCAGGCTCAGCCTTCCCTCCCCAACATGGCCAACGCTCAGCATCCCTCAAATCCCTGCCCGAACATTGCTTCCTCAAAGAAGCAGGCCCTCCAACGTTCACTCTCCTTACAGTCAGCATTCTTTAGTGGCACCTACAACAATGGGAATTAAATTTCTGTGTAACAATTATAAGCATATATGCGCCTAACAATAGAGCTGCAAAACATGTGGTATAAAAATTGACAGAAACGAAGGGAAAAAATAGTTCTACAACAATAGTTGGAGACTTCAATACTCCATTTTTAGTGATGGAAAGGACATCTAGAGGGATGCTCAATAAGGAAACAGAAGACTCAGGTAACACTATAAACCATTTGGATCTAATGAACACTTACAGAACACTCCACCAAACAGCAGCGGAATACACATTCTTCTCAAGAACACACGGAACATTCTCCAGAATAGACCATATGTTGGGCCACAAAACAAATCTCAGTAAATCTAGAAAGATGGAAATCATGCAAAGTATCTTTTTCGACCATAGTGGAATAATTATTATGGGGATTTGTCTCTCTCCTGCGTTAAACTGCACACTCCATGAGAGCAGGGACTAGACCTGCTTTCTTCATTGCTCTGTCTCCAGTACCTAGAATAGGATCTGGCACATACTTGTTTAATTCACGAGTGAACAAACAAAAGAATGAGCAAATGAACTAATATCTAGAAGGGAGATGGCCATGTTAACAATCCATTGTAATACAATGTAGTAAACACTCTGAAAGGGAGAAACGCCTAACCCAGCCCAGTGTGACCTCAGTGTAGCTCTGAGAGGTTGTCCAGCCTCATTAATCCAGGAAGGTTTAATAAAAACCAGGGTGTTAGCTACACTTCTCGACCCCCCCCCCCGACCCCCCCAAGCCACGAAAGGGGAATACTCTAGGTACTAGAATGATTTTGGGGACCTTTATAGGAAGAATATCATTAGCTATGCAAACCAATTAGGTGACTCAGAATTGCAATTTGTATTGGGGCTCTGGGGAAGAGATCAATTGGGCTTATTTTGCCCCACGAAGGAGGTCAGCACCTCAGCTCAGAGCTTAGAAGAAATGCTGTTTCAGGAGAGGGCTTGGTGAAAACAAAATGCTCTTTAGAGGTTGTGAGACTATTGAGTCATGGAGTCTTCCATAATCAACGTCTCAAATTGAGTTTCAAGCACTAGAGGCCGGGGAACTTCTACGAGCTGCTGCTCTTTAGAGAGCGGGAAAGCGTGGGGGAAAGGACTCTGCCCTGGAGTAGCTCCAAGTGGAGGCAGCCTCCCAGCCCTGCCAGAATCACACGGTACTCGTGAGATTGATCCCAGAGTTTCAGCAACAGTCCACGTATCAGGTCCTTGTGACCTGGACCAGCCTGGCAGGAGTGTGGTGGTGGAGTGCACATCCCGTGACTCATGAGTTAAGTTCAAGGTCATCACAGAAGGCACCTAACCAAAAATAACCCTTGCAGATTCCTTAGCCTCTGAGGGGTCACTGATATGGTACAGATAAAAGTGTGGAGCCGTAAGTCGTTAGATACTTGGTAAATGATTCTGTATTGGAGTTTACATTTTGTGTTATTAGAGCCATTCACACTGCTTTTGGAGAAGTTGAAAGAGGGGTATTTGCACCTGGCTTCCTGGTACCTCCATCCCTGCACCCCAACAGCTGCTGGTCTCCTGAGCTCTTTCATGGCATCTGATCTTACAGTGGGGGTCAGGGTCTAAAGTGGGTGCAGTAAGGAGGCAGCATGACTCTGCTGGGTGGTCCAGAGACCCTGTGCACATGACTTCATGCGACGTTCCATAGTCTCACCAGGGCCTTCTGGTTACGGGCCCCTTCTTCAGATGAGGAAACTGAGGTGCAGATAAATTATGAGCCGTGGTCACTCAGAACAGAGGGGCAGCTCTTTCTCGTTTCAGGATGCAAGCTGCATATATCAATTAAATACACACACACACACACACACACACACAAACGCACATGCTTCCAGTTCTACTGTTTATACTAAGTCCTTAGAAATAATCTTGGGGGACTAAGTAGCGAGACTAAAACTGGTCCTTTAGCTTACTATGAAGTGTAATAAATTGTCCTAAATTGTTTTTGCTTAACGCCTCTTGGAGAAGATAGTTTCTTCTTCTTTTTTTTTTTTTTTTTCTAAATTGGAATGACCGATTTTGATCTTTCCTTTGGACAGATCAAACCGGGCGCTGATCAACGTCTGGATCCCGTCGGTGTTTCTCCGGGGCAAAGCTGCCAACGCGTTCCACGTGTACCAGGTAAGTGCCATTTCCAGTCAGACGTCGCCACTTGC
Organism: Rhinolophus sinicus; assembly: GCF_057876585.1. Lineage (NCBI taxonomy): Eukaryota > Metazoa > Chordata > Mammalia > Chiroptera > Rhinolophidae > Rhinolophus > Rhinolophus sinicus. Next base: position 7,148,254 of record NC_142510.1, on the reverse strand, counting down.
GTGGGGCCAGCCGTCATCTGTTAACACTGTGGCGCTTTTGCCCCGGGGTGATGGAGTGCTGGTGCTGTACGCAGGGGGCCGTGGCCTCCAAGCGCCAGCATCCCCGCTGCCCAGTCTCCCCGAGGAAGTGGCCCTTCGTCAGTCGGACGGGAGGGAGCGCGGTGGAGCTTCCTGCACAGGTCAGGCCTCTTAGTGTAGCCCTGACCCCTCAGCTGCTTGAGCAGAAATGAGGTTGGTAGGCTGGTGTTGCAACTGAGAAGCCCAGACATAGGCCTGGCCTCCGGCACGACTGGACCCGCGTTCAGGAATCTGCCGCCATCTCCTATTTCCTCTGCTGAGGCATCATTTCAGGCTGGCGCTCGCTGGGTTGGCCAGAGGACTCTCAGCGGTGCCAGACCCTGCGCCTATCGTGGTGGTTTGAGCCTCGTCCTGTGCGTCTCCCCTGGGTCCGTCCTGGATCATGAGCCCCTCCCTAATCCTCAGGTAGGGTGATGGACTTCTGTGATTGGCCAGGTTCAGATCATGTGACTCCCACTGGCACTAGGGTTGGAGATGACCTTGCCTGACCACGTGACCTTGCCTGACCACGTGACCTTGCCTGACCACGAGGGCAGGGAGAGGTGGCTCCCAAATGAAAACCAGGTTACTTTTCCAAAGAAGGGGCGATGGGTAGTTGGCAAGGAAAATCTGCAGATGTCTCTACCACCTGCTGGCCACCCCCTGGCTGGGGATTGAGTGTCTGGGACCATGGGACCTTGGCTTTGGAGGTGATTTTGCCCCATCACCTGGGACTCCAGTTTTCCATCTTCTCTCTGATTTTCTGATGCCTCTTCCAGCCCTGCCCACTTACCTTCCTTTTGTCTTTCTTCTTTCTCTTTCTCACCTTGGGTCCTGATTTCCAGCCTTTGGTGTTCACTTTTCCTGGGACTGTTTTGTTTCCAACTCTCGACTTGTAGCTGTTTCCGGTTTTACTGTCTCCTTGTATCACAACAATATTCATTAGGTTTTCTTCTTCTTCTCCATGAGCTCTGTGAAAAGCCTTGGGTTTTATTGCCATGTTTCTTAGTGGGGAATTGACCCATTGAATTTTTGTCAGCTTTAATTAAGATACTTTCCCCAGAGACTGGGATGGTGAAAAAATGACACTGAACTTGAAAATAGAAGCCCTGGTTTCAAGTTTGTGGCCTTAGGTAACTCTTAGTTTCCTTATCTGCAAAATGGAAATAATAATAATACTTACCTTGCAAAGCTGTTGTCAGCATTCGAGTTATATGGCGCCCAATAGACACTTAGTATTCATTCCTCATCTTCCAAAATGATTGGCGTCTTTGGTCTTTGGTGGCAGGGCTGGTGGTGGCATGGGTTATATAGGAATGTTTATTCGTTGCTTGTGTCCATTACCGGAAGTCTTACCGACAGATGAGTTTGGCCAGGAAGCCTGTACCCGGAAGTCGTCCAGTTCGCTTGTTCAGCTGGGTAACAGTAGCACTTTAATAAGGGCTTAGAGAAGCCAGCTGTCCATGTGCTCTCAGCGCTGGCTTAAAAAGAGAATTAGATATGACAGATTTCCAAATATTCTCCTCTCTTTCTTTCTCTTTTTATCCCAAACCAAAAACAAACTAACAAAAAACCAAAAAACCCCCTCTTCTTTGAGTGTCTTTCAAGTTCTGCTTTGCGGTCATCAGAAAGCTGGGAGAGGTTGCCTGGAGGGTGAAATAGTGAAGCAGACAGCTTTATTTTAGAGCAAAATTAAAATGTGCTATCACTTGAGAGGTTTCCTTGACCTTTCATTTTTGACTCTTTCCCCCCCCATCTCACCCCAGGAAGCGACTGGGCAGGTTTTAGCTTCTGAAAGTCAGTTATGCAATGAGACAGAGCAAATATGCCGTTGCCTGGGCGACGGTTTCCACGGTGGTCACAGTGGCATCGAAGCCACTCTCCCCCCCATACACTGTTTGCAGAGCTTTCCTGGAGCTGGTCCAGCTGTGCACAGAGGCCGTGGCTGAGATTTCATGGAGCCACGGGCCTGGCGGTTCCCACGCCGCCCAGAGCACCTCCAGCCCTCACCTTGGGCCTTCTGAAATCTTTCTTGCTGTTGGAGTGTGTAAAGGAGACATTGTTTTTCTCCTTTTAGCTAACAGTGTTTCTGGTTGGTACCTCAAGCATAAAATCTGAACACATGTTTGGAAGCATTTTAGAAAGCCTTTGTGACAATGCTTTTTTCTTTACTTTTTAATTTAAACCATAAATGATATTGAGTAGAAGGTGACTCATTTAAAATACTGGTAGCATTGGACATTATTTTTCTTAGTTAATAACAAGGCATTCTACGTAACTCCACAAAAGGTAATTTCTAGAGAAACTCATAGAAAAGAATGATAAAAATAAGAAATGAAATATTAGAGTCAGAGAAAATGTACACTGAGAGCGTTACTGTTAAGGAAACAGTAGAAATCATATATACCTCTCACGGGACTGCACGGTTGCTGTCATTGATTTGTAATTTCCTGTGGGCTTCCTGGCAGCCAATGTGAATATGAAAACATGGCTAATGTGGATAATTCCATTGCTAATAAGAAGAAAGTAGGTCCATTTCTCAAAGAGAGCTCTGAAAGAAACCACACCCGGCTTTCGGTGAAGCAATAATGAGGGATATTGTAGACAATCCCCCATTACATCCTGATGACAAATCGGGTTTTCTAAGCTCTCCCTCCAAGGAAGCAAGGGCGTAACCCCCAAATAAAGTGAAGTTTACTGGAAGAACCCAAACCAAAGGGTCGGCGCGTGTCGTTTTCTCAGTAAATCTGAGTTATCCAACAGGACAGCCACTGGCCACGTGTGGCAGTTTACATTTCAATTAGTTAAAATGGAAGGAAATTAAAAGTCCAGTTCCTCAGGCACACGAGCCACATTGTACTGGGAACTGCCCAGTAGCCGTCGTGACGTGGGTAGCGGCTGCCGTAGCGGACGGTGCAGGTGATAGAACATGTCCATCATCACAGAACGTTCTATTGTATCTGACAGTGATGCTCTAACCAGCGTCTCCCAGAGTGGCTGAAAGCAGGCTGACTTGATGTGTGCTTGTAAGATGTTAGAAAGACAGAGGCTGGACATTCAGCCGTAAATTCTGCAGGGAGAAGGCCATTCGCTTGTCAGGTCTTTGATTGCTTGTGATGACCTGGAGGAAAAAGTCTCAGGGTGTTGTCACTGCGCTTTTAACACCCTGTAATCTTTCTTTTTTAGCAAAAACACAGGAAGACTCAGGGTCCGCACCTTTGGCAGGCACCAGACTGGAGCTTAATTAGTACATTGTCTTGTTTTCATTATATTTATTTTTACATTTGCCTTCTAGCTATGGTGCAGAATTCTGGTTTTCCACTTAACGTGTGATGTACAGTTTCCTTTTAAAATAAATTTAAATAGAAAGGAAGTGATTCAGCTTAAAGAAAAACACTAAATGACAGTGAAAACAGCAAGAGGTTTAGGACGGTGCTGTGTGAAAGAAAAATATTTGGGAAACACTGTTCTAAAGGGATGGATCGATTGTAATAAAACAGTAACCATAGTAATACAGCAGCGGCCGCCTCTCACTGGTCTGTGTGTTACATAACATAGCTCATTCAATCCTCACAACAACCCTGTGAGGTCAGGACCTCTTATTATCCCCATTTCACACATGAAAACAAAGGCACAGAGAAGCATCTCATTTCATAACATGTTTTTCCAGTGCAAATCGCATTATCTGACCAGGTATCAGTTTGCAGATTCCGTGAATGAGGGTGTAGCCCAGCGCTTTACAAATGCATGAAGCAGGTGGGACAGTTGCTTCGACCTGCATGGAATGGCCCCCTGTATCTCTCAGAGGGCTGTCCAAGGGCACGCCTGCGGTCCAAGGCGTTTTCTGTAGGACGGCCCCGGTCACTGCACGTGCAGACGCTTTTCCATCCAAGCCCTGCCAATCCCGGAGGCAGGCTGAGGCAGTTTTGCTTTGGAAAATTCTTCAAGTTGGTGCCGGATCAGTGAGTGCTCTGGGCCTACAAGGCTCGCAGGGATGCCCCCTTGGAACCTCTGCTTGGTGCAGTGTCAGGAGACACTGCCTGAGCGCTGCCCAGACGTGTGGAAATGCACTCGGAAATGCCAGAGGAATTAAGCTTGTGCCAGGGAAGAGGTCTGGAATCATATTTGGCACAAAGTGATCTGCCCCTGTGTCCCGAGATGGGGGCTGAGTTGTTCCGGCAGTGAAGTCAGAAATGGCAGCGTTTGGCCAGTTTTCAAACCAAAAGTAAAATTGACATCTGTCCAGAACTTTCCAGTTTACATTTTTCATCCATGAATATTTCTGACACTTCTGCCCCTGCTCATGTTTGCCTGCTGCCCGTCACTAGCAGAGATAAAAATAATTAAGTAGCAACAAATGAAACGGAAAACACACACACACACACACACACACACACACACCCCAAAACTCAGTCTACTAACTGGTCTTGCCCAGTTTTTTCCTCCCTCTCTTCCTCTCTCCGTGTTAACACACTTGTGCTCCTGGGTTTGACTTTTTCAGTCCCTTCCATTTGATATAGTTACATCTGTTGTTAATCAATTGCAAATGTTTGGTATTCATCCCTCAGTGGCCTGACTTCCAAATAAGTTTGAGGTCCACCATCTTAATGTCCTACTCTAGTGCTCATAAAGGCGTGTTAGGCCTTAAAACACCCCTCCTGTTTTTTTCTTAAGCAAATATCACAGCCAGTAAATTGGTCTGAACCCTAAGGTCTCCCCCTGTGAGAAAAACCGTCCGTGTAAGTGCAGCTGGAATCAGACCTCTCTGTGGGATTAATTTCAGCCTTTGAATTTCGCTACCAGAAACACTGGCTCCTGTACAATATACCGTTTGCACAGCACAAGTAATTAGGTCTCCTTTGTAAAGGAGGTCGCTTTGTTTCAGCAAAGCTTTTTCCTTCCAGAACAAGCCCCCTTTCCTAGACACCACAGGGTGTTGTCTTGGCTTAGAGGGGAGGTGGTACCCCAGGAAGACTCCCTGAGCATTTGAGGCCACTTCCACCCCCAAGAGGAAATCATGTAGGTTGCGCAGTTATTTTCAAGGTTTATTCTAGTGGACGGTGTTTATGTGTGCGATGCAGGGGAAGTCCATTCTTTCCTTTTAACCATAGATCACAGGGTCTGTGCAGGCTGTGGGGGTTTGGAGGGTGATGATGCTGTTGCATTTTGCAGGCTTGGGGTTTTCAGCTCTTCCTTCTCATCTTTCCTAAGCCGCCTTACCCCTCGGGCCCTCGAGTTTTCTCTTCCCTGCAGGTCTGTGTTTAGGCGTGCTTAGTGTATACGTAGCTATGCAGAGAGGGCGGGCTACATTAAGCAGAGAAGGATGGAGCAGTTGAGCCCAGCACAGAAATGGGGGCCAGGGCTGCTATAAAGGTGCCTGTAAGAAGCCCGGGCCCTCGCGGGTACCATGCCAGATTTGGGGAAAAGGAGCCGTTCTTAGGGTGAGGTAGTTCTCGCTTATTCACGTCTGATCCTCCTCGCCATACCTGCTGTGTGCAAGGCAGGCAGGAAAGGCAGCTGTGGATGGTTTGATTTCCGAGTTTCATTCCAGCCACCGTTGGCTTACGTGCTGCATGATAAGCGAAACATGGGGGCTTTTGCCTTTGTTCTTGCTCTCTCCTTTCTCCAGAACTTTCCATCCCACAAACTCAAGTACTTCAGTAACTCTGAGGATTGCAGCCCATTAGCCGCCAGCTGCTCAAGGCTTCTGGGAAAGTCCAGATATAGGAGAAAACAAAAAGCAGGAAAAAAGCCTGTTTTCCTCCTCTTGGATGTATGTGTCACTATTATTTTCTGTTACTATTTTTATCCTTCCAAATAGTGGAACCCTTTTTTTTTTCTATCACAGTGTAATTCCTTGATTCATCCCAGAGCTGTTCCTTGAGGGCCTCCCGTATGCCAGGCATGTGCTAAACTCTGCAGAGCCAGTGGTGAGCAAGAACTTGGCATTGAACTCACCCTTACAACCTTACAGTCTGGTGGGGGAGACAGATGCTGTGGAATAAACAACATTCTCTCATGACAAGGACTGGGAGGGACGGAACGCCACTCACCTTGCAGAGTGACAACATATGATGACAGATTAAGTGTCCAGCTTAGTGCTTTGCACGCAGCTACTGTGTGAGTGCTACCTTCAGTGACCTAATAACCCGGAAGTAAACAGGAAAAGAACTTCCCGTTTAATTGAATGTCTCTGGCATGTCCGTATGTTCAAACAAGCCTTTAGTTAGCATTTACGTGATCAAGGCAGCCTTCGGGGCTGCAAGGAGCAAGATACCTTTGTCCTCAAGGGCAGTGTCTGTTCCAGGTTCCGTGGAGGCTTTGCAGGGGGGTGAGCTCTTCTGGCTGGGGAGGCCTGCGCTCTGAAAAGAAAACCTGGTACCGTGATTAACTTGCCAAATGGGATTCCCAGAGGCCTGAAAGACTGAAGCTTGGCCAGCTGCGTTTAGGTGTGGTCGTTACTTACTGAATAGTGAATCTGAGCAGTGACATTATTCACCAGCGTCTCCAAGGGTCCTGCACATGACCTGATCCTTGGTGACCCACCCCGCCTCCCCTGTGGAGGTCTCCCGAGGTGGCATCACCGTTGACATGGCCTCTTTATCTGGCGCCATGAACATGGCGGATGTGCGGGTCTGGGTGACCTGAACACGTGTGTGTCCTCGGTTTCAGTTGCTGGATTTGGAGCTGGGGGTCGCCTCAAGGCAGGTCCTGTCCCCAGGCCTGGTGTGCGGGGCCACCCCCTCCCCAGTGCATTACAGCTGGATTTGGTTGATGGTGACCATCCAGGGCGTCGTCTGCTGCCAGATCTGCTCTGTAAAAGCACTGTCTTCACCACGGCTGTCCCTGACTGGGGATGGCATCAGTTCTCAGAGCAGACTTTTGGGGACACCTCCATTTCTCGTTTGGCCTAGGAAAGGGCCCTCGTACAACTGCTGAGTGTTAAGTGCAGCCACACCTCGGCCATAGCGTGGGTTCGGTTCCGGCCTACTGCAGGAAAGCGAGTCACACGAGGTGTTTGGTTCCCCAGTGCGTACAGAAGTTATCTTACTCTCTGCCGTGGTCTGTTCCGTGTGCAGTAGCATTGTGTCTAAAAAATCAATGTACATACCTTAATTAAAAATACTGTATTGATCAAAACACTAACCATCTGAGCCGTTAGCAGGCCGTAATCTTCTTGCTGCTGGAGGGTCTTACCTTCAATTTGTTTTTTAAAAAAAAATAAATCCACAATCTCTGTGAAGTACAATTACGTGACGCGCAATAAAGAGCGGTCTGCCTGTGCTGTGCTGGGAGTGCTTCCGGCTGCGAGGGACAGGTTATCTCACTCAATGTGACGCAAGCAATAGATGCTACACCAAAATGTTGGGGAGTGAAGGGGTCAACCGCTCAGCGGTACCAGGGCCTCTTGAGATTCTCCCGGCTTCCCCCTCGGGCCGTGAAATGGTTTCTAGAGCTCCTGGCACTGTCTCATTCCAAGACGGGGTCCCGCTTGGAAAGGAGAAAGGTGTTTACTTGCATGCATTCTTGTATCAAAAAGGACAACCTGTGCCTGAAGCCCTGCTGTGGCCTTCCCTTCGATGCCCTTGGCCCAACCAGAGGTCACGTAGCCTTGTTCTGGCTGAATGGGCATCTGCTCTTCTCAGTCTCTGGATGGGAGGTGGGCTTTGCTGGCAGGTGAGACAGGTGGGGCGCTCCCACTGGGGGGACAACCAGTGGCCTGAGCCGCAGGCCTGGAACATACACTGTCATTTATTCCTTTCAGCCACCGTCTGAGGGAGGCACTGTGAGCGTCACCCATTTTATACATGAGGAAGCCATGACCCCGTTGGTTAAGTACCGTCCGGGTCACAGCCAGGCCCCGCCTGTGCCTCTCCTCCTCCCCTCACTGCCCACCACCTTGGCATACGCCGCAAGGATGTCTCAATGAAAGGAACCCCTTTCCATCACTCATTTCCTCCAAGGAACTCTGCCCACAATTTCATTGACGCATTGTTCATTGTCAGAACTGCCATGGGCAGTTGATATTGGTGACAAAGTAATATCCTCACAGGGCAGAGAGAGCTGCAAAAACCAGAGCGTGGAATTGATGGGTCCCTCAGAGTGTGAGAAATTCATTAAGACAGAGACTTTCAACCTAAATTTATGAAGTCGTAGGGTATTAGAATTTGAAGAAAATGGAGAGCTGACCTCTATGGTGTGTGTGTGTGTGTGTGTGTGTGTGTGTGTGTGTGTGTGTGTGTGTGTGTGTGTGTGTGATGAACGATGTATTCAGAGCTGTAACTTTTTGTTTGGAAAGCTGACAAAAAGACACGGGCTTTGTAAAGCAGTCCATAGGGAGAGGTAGACATACCATCCTGGAGGGGAATATCCAGGCTTAATTCCCTTCCTGTGTTTGCTTTTCATATGAGGAAACCGAGACATGGCTTGTCACGGACCCTACTGCCAGTAGCGTGCAAAGTGAAACACGGATATGTCGCCTTTGGGCCCTTCGTCTGTGCTGTGACCCTCCCTCCACTTCCTAACTCACTGTGCCCCCAAATGGTCCCCGTTTTACCCAGAGAGCTGCTCAGGACATTTATCAGGCGGGTGTTCTGGAAGGTTAGAGTGCGTGATACTAACTAGTTTGCTCATCCCAGGGATCGGCAGCTTTTGTGTTTCCCCCTGTTCCGTGGTCACAGTTGTCACTTACTGAATACCTGATTGAGTTGGGAAGGAAGGGTGGGGCTGGGCAGGTTACAGCTGTGAACGAAGCAGCTGAGTTCCGCTGGAGAAGGTGGGTGTTAAGTAATAGTTACAAGCATGGAGAATATTTCCAGTGGGTGGGGATGTAGGAAAACAATGCAGGGTGCAGCCCAGCCACCCTTGTTGGTGTGGTGGTGGCGGTGGTGGTGGTGGTGTCGGTGTCAGTGGTGTCTCCTAATTGTACGCAAGCTCCCGCCCCCCACTCCCCAGCCTTGGTCTCCTCCAGCCTGAGAAAGATGGTCTCTGAGTCCCTCTGAGCTCAAAGCCATGGCTTCCCTGCCACAGCTGGAGCCCAGACTCCCCAACACCCCCCAAACACCCCCAGGAAATCTGCCCAGACTCCCTGCTCCAGGCCCGCTGTCCCAGCCTTCGCAGCCCCTCTGTTGATGTAGAAACCTGGGGAGGAAGGAACAGTGCCATCTCTGAGGCAAAGAAGGAGGTGGTCAGTTTTACTCTTCAGTGCAGCAGAAATGGCCTCGCCCTTCCCCTTCCTGCTGAGTTATGGGTGCAGGTGGGCAGCACGTGCGAGCGGCACAAATGCTGGGTGACCTCGTTCCAGGTGCCGCGGGCCCTGGTCCTTCTTACCTAAGGCTTTCCGAGCTGCCTTGCCGACGGAGTTACCATCCTCTCTTACTGGTTTTAGTTGGCGGTATCTGTTTTTCTAAGTCTACCTGAGTTTTCCTTGCAAACGAGGCAGGATGTGGATAATTACCTAAGAAAGTAGGAGCGGTGTTTCATAGTGCAGTAAGCAGGCTTCCGAGGACCCTCGGAAGGTCATGGTGACCCTTGTCAGCGTGGTCACCATGTCCCATCCTCACTTCCACCGTTAGAGAAACAAAAACCTGAGAAATAATACAAAAAACGGGTACCTAAATGTAAACAAATGAAAATTTGAATGTGTTTTTTTTTTTTAAAAAAAGGAAAGGAACGGCTAAGGCCGTCGTCTGTGTTGTCATCCAGTAATTCTCTCTCGCAGGTTCCCCAGTCACATCCAGCTGGCCGTTTTCTGCTCTGTGTCTGAAGGGAGACTTCTAGTGAAGTACAAGTCTGACAAAGATATTTCCTGCCTCGCTGTTGTTTTCCAAAACCTGACATTTTTTGTTTTTTTCCCAAGAGTTTCCTTGCATTTTATTGGCTTCTTGAGGAGACAGGCGGAGGCTGGGGGAGCGGCTGAAGCCCCAGGTGGCAGGGCCCCAGGACAAGCAAGATCTGGGGGGGCAGGCTGCTGACCCAGACCTGGCAGAAGTCCCAGCCTGCCTTGTGTGGCCTGGGGGCCGAGACTGGCAGCAGGCAGGCCAGTGTCAAGGTTGGCGGCCCCTCTGCGTGGTCTGGGCGCCGTGCAGGCACCCACCTTATCCTGCAGCTCGGGACAGGGCAGGTCCCAGGAATGGCTGAGATGGCCTTTCCCCAGCGCCATCATGGAGTCGTGACTGAAATGCAATCAAGGGTTACCTCTGGAAACCTTGACTTTCCTACCCACCCCAAGACCATGTATGTTTGAATGAAGTCTTGTAATGACACAGGAAGGACAGGCTGCCCCTTCTCTCTGCCCCTCTTGCCTGAACCACCACCACCACAACAGTTCCAAGATGAATTAATTCAGCCGTGAAGGTCTCCTCGCTGGAGGGGTGATGTTTGTGTCTCAGAATTCTGCGGCGCAGTCTAAGGCCCAGCGTCTGCCTCCCTCAGACCTTCCACCCCGCCTGCTGACAAGGGCCGGCCTGTCATTTGCAGCAGGAAGAATGAGGTGCCCAACCTCCCAGGACATTGTCTCCTTCCTGCAGGGGATGAAATAAGGCCGGGAGAGGGGACTTGGTCTGTGCTGACAGGTAGATGGAGTCTTCTCCTTGCCCAGGCTCTGCAGAGAAAACATGGCATATTCCGTCAAGTGCCACCCCACATCGCCCCAGCACCCTCACCCAGGCCGGGAGTGCCCGATCTTCCCTTTAATGCACCCAAAATGGTTTGATGTTTTTAGGGGTGGTGAAGCAATGATCTTTAACTTCTTTTCTCTTGGGGAGGAGCTCTTGGGCTCGAGGACACAGAGGAGACCTCCCTGAAGGCTTGTCTGGGAGCCTTGGTGGTGGAGAGTGACTCCCTCCCAGCATGCTTCTCTTTCTCTCACGCCTGTCCCCCACCGTGGCAGGTGGGCTCAGGGACCCTGGGCGCCTGTGGGCTCATCCTCAGGTTTTGAGACTGCAGCAGCCCCTTCACGTCAGCCTGGGGGTAGAGAAAAAACCAGAAGCGGCAGCATTCTGCCCACAGATTCCGAACCAGAAAGGTCGCTGATGGTCCCTCCTCGTAAAGCTGAGTCCCTTCCAGCTTTTCTTCAGCTTTCTCCTTCAGTCCACAGAGGCAGAGAAAGCCAAGGAGCGTGGGGTCACAGGCCAGTCATGTATTCATTCATCAAACACGCACTGAGCCCCTGCTGCGTGCGGGCCAGCTGCTGGGTGATGTCAGCAGGAGGGACAGGCACGGGCCTCCCTGCGGAGCGTCCCACCCAGGAGCCGCCCTGAGCCCTGGGGCTTCCTGTTCCACGTTACTCAGTGCTGGGCACCGTGCATGCTGCGCCCTGACCCAGCCATAGCTTATCACTTAAAAATTGTGTTTTCCCCTGGCTGGTCTACAGTGGAAGTGCTGCAGGTTTCCTGTTTAGCCCAGACTTTGCCCCGCGCCACACCGCTTACATTCCGAGTCTACAGGGCCCTGGTTCCAGAATGAGCTTCCGTGGAAGCCGCCTCTTTCCGGGTGTACTTGTTCTTTGTTGCTCTCTGGCTCTCCTGGTAGCGCAGCATCGGTCTGAGGGCCGGGGGATTGCGACCGCCCTCGGGGACAGACGTTGGAAAGGAAGATGGGTTCGGGTGTCAGAATGGGGGGCAGGCGTCTCATTTCCTTCCTCTCTCTTTCTCTCCACGATTCCTCTCCCTTTCGCACCCTTCTCTCCTCTCCCTCCTGTTCTAGTCTCTTCCTTACTTTCTCATTCAGCTCCCTTTTCTCTTCCTTCTCCCATCCCACCGTCTTCTTCCCTCCTCCCTCTTGTTTTCTCCTCCTCCCCCTTTCCTCTTTTCCCCTGTTTTGTGTCTCCTTTCTCTCTCTGTCTCTGCCACTTCTTGGTGCCCAGCCTTCTTTTCCTTCCTCCCTTTCCTGCTCTCTCCTTGCCCGTTCTTTGATCTTGACCGAGAGGGACGTTCATAGCCGCTGTACCTGCCCATTTTTCTCATGTCCTGGGACGAGCGGTTTTGCAGCCGTACGTGGGTGAGTGTTTTCTACCTTCAGTCATCGGAGGGCTCCTTGGCATTCCTCTTTCTCTCGATTTGGCTGCAGACTTTCTTCTCTGAGCTTTTGGGGGTAAAGGGAAGGGATTAGATAAAATGTGGGAAGGGGTTTTTTTCTCTGGAAGCCTGCATTGCATGCAGATGTGGCAGCCCCAGAGTGCCTGCCCATGGAGGGTGTTTGAAATCAGAGGGCCCCTGCATGCGGAGAAGATGTCTTCGGTCATTCTTACTAATATTCTCTTGCAGTGTTTTAATGACCAATTACTGTTCTATTACAGAGTTTAAATAAGTGTTAATTGGTTGGTGATATTTTTATTCTTAAAAATGGGAGAACTTTAAATATTACTTTTCATCAATTGCAAAAGCCCGATATCAGCGTCCCCTAAATTAAACCTGATTAGGAAAGAAAGCAGATCTCTAGTCACTATGTGAATCAGGTGGAGAATGTTTGTATTGACGGTGAGAGATTTTTGACAAAACGTTGTTTTCTGGAGTGATAGGAAGGGGAAAAAGGGACCTGTTTTATCTGGTTGTGGTCTTGGAGTTTCTGGGCATGGTTTGGTCATCACCAGTTTCTGGGGTTTTCTCCACGGGCCCGATAGCGGTTTTGGTCCCGAGATGTTGGGTTCTCCTACTCAGTCGGCACAGACGTCCCCTCTCTAAGAAACTTTCCTGCCATTGCCAGGAGCAGTCATTGTAAACCTACCTAAACGTGTGTGATGTCTCTTGCAAGATTGAGGCCAGGGGGCGGGGTGGGGGGGTAGGGATGCGTCTCGATATCCCATCACACGCAGGACAGCCCCCCAACAACGGCCTGGCCCAGGACACCAGCAGGCCACCGTCGAGAAAGCCGGTCTCTAGGAAGCAGCGGGAGCATCGTTTCGTTTAGTTCTGATGCTCCGCTCGCTGGTCCTTGTGCTGGTTCCCTGTGGGCAGCTTTACACGGGGACCGTGTCTCGGTCCAAGGGTTCCCTGGCTCCCTGGAGGGACAGGTATCTGGATGCAGCCATCGCTTCGGCAGGAGCCACCCTGCTCCTGTGATGTGGTCCCTATTCACGCCCAGAGCAGGGCTCCTCAAACTGGGACAATGTGAGAGACGAGCTGACCACCCGATTCTTCTGACCAAGGCACGAACTCTGATCTATGCCTGCGTCCTCTTGGTTGTGGGAGAAGACACCCAGGTCAAGCTGGCTTAAGAAACAAAGGACATTCATTGGTTGCCTGTGAAAAGATCAAGGTCATTCATGGTTTGAATTTCAGGGGCTGTGTCATGAGGTCTCAGCCCCTCCTGTGCTGGCAGATTTAACTGAGACTCGGCGACCTGAAGTGTAGTCGGGAGCTTCTGGGCTGAGAGCTGGTCAGCTGCAGCTTCCTCGTCTGAAAGTGGTGATTGCTCAGCTGACCCTGACCTGAGGTTGTGGGGGGCGGGGGGGGGGCAGCAGGTAGAAACAGTTTGCAAGCAATAAGGCAGCTGTTCAAATGTCAGCTATTAAGATGTGTGTGTCTGTGATCAATGCTTTCCCAAGGCCTGCGGCGTGGGAATAATAATCTTATTTCTGTATGTGAAAAACCCAGCCCTGTGCCTTGGCGCGTAAATGCCTCTCCTGGCGGGGGTGAGCTCTCTTGCGATCTTCAGAACTTGGATTGTGCTGGCCTTGGGGTGTGGGGGTGGCTTTTGCATCACCTGAATAGTTGTCATCTGAACCGAGGCACTTACACTGTTAGGGCTGTCATGTGTTTTGGGTGGTTTTGGTTTTTTTTTTTTTTGTCCCCCACGCTGGGCTTTGAGAAGCCTTGGTCTTATAATGAGGTAGAAAGGGTGGGGCCATTGCTTTAAGCTTTGGATATTTTCCCCCCTCACCCCTTCCAGATACAGAAAAGCATTTTGAGTCTCCAACCTTTAAAGGTTATCTCCTTGTGCCGCCAGCAGACTCATCCCGAGAGACTGTGAGGCCCAGCTCTGTGCCAGACTTCGCAGCAGAGCACGGTTCTGTCAGACTGCTCTGGCTGGCTGGAGCGGAGGCAGCCACTCACGTTGGCAGTGTGGAGGTTGCTTTTCAGGGGCCAGTAAAGAGGAGTGTGTGAGCTACGTGTGGGGTGCTGCTGGGGGCCTCAGGAAGTCTCAAAGGCCTAGCTTCTGACTGGCGCGCAGAGCGGTGGGGCTGGGTACAAGGCATCCACCCCCCGGGGCTGCGATGCTGCTGGTTTACGTGGCCCAGACGACAGGAGACTGGAGGCAGAGAGCCAGGAGAGATGTGGAGGGAAACACGGGTCAGAAGACGAGGAAAGGAAAAGAGGCAGCATCTGATTTAGAGGAAGCTGCGTGCTGGACTGTGGAAGTGACCGAGTCATGTCACCAAGGCTGCCCCTCCCGTCTGTTTCTACGTGAATCTATTTATGACAAAAGGACGTGGGAAATAGGGCCGCAGTGAAGAGTGAGCCCTGGCATTTATGGAGCCTCTACACAATTCTGATGCCTGGCCACCACCTGTGAGGGGAGGTATTGGCATCTCTGTGTACAGATGGGTAAACTGAGATCAGAGAAGGGCAGTAACCTGCCCAACATAACACAGCTAGTGAGTAGCAGGGCGGAGCTACAAATCTAGGCCTACATAACTGTCCAGCTCTGTGCTCTTTAAGAGAAAAATGTGCCTCTTTATTGCCTGAGTTGCCCTAAGAAGGAAAGGAGAGAGAATGTGAAATACAGATGAGGATGGATGAGGGTGATGGTCGAGGCTGCTTGAGGAGGAGGATAGTGGATGATGATAAGGACGAGGAGATGAAGCTTCCTGATGGCAGCAGCACGTGTCCTGAGTGCTTTCCATGTACCAGATATTGTGCCACGTTCTCTCCATGTTTCAGCTCCTTAAACGCTCACAACGCTCTGATGGCAATGTTCTGACTGCAGCTGCAGGAATTCGAGGGCGCTCGTGTTTTCCTTCAATGTCCCGTCTGTGTTAAGGAAAAGCATCTCGAGAAAGATCCAGGAATCTTTTCACTGTCGAGAACATTTTCTGCACATTACAGCTCGCTGGCTTTCAAATATTCATGGCTCAGGGCTTAGCAGGGAACGGAGAGGCCTGTCTAACCTCAGAGCTCCCTTGGGACCTTAGTTTGCACTCGCTCCCTGACTAGATCTTTGCCTGGACTTTCTCAAAGCACAAAGAAGGCTGCTTTGAGTTTCCACTCCCTTGGCTTTTTGGAGTAGCACCCGTCACTTTGGACTTCCTGGTCTTTTCATGCAACATAAAGCGGCTAGGCTGGCTTAGCTTTTGTTAGCATTTTAAACACCTCGTGCTTTGGAGCCCTGGGGATCAGGATGTGACGCCCACCTCTGTTACTTACCAGCTGTGTGACCTTAGGCAAGGCACTTAACCTTTCTGTGCCTCATCGTCCTCATCTGTAAACGGTCCTACTGACCACCTCATGTTTAAGGTTGACATGAGACTCAAGTGAGCTATGCAGGAAAGGTGCCAAACAGTGCTTGGCACATAGTACGAGCTTAGTACATACGTGTCTCCTCCGTGTTCCCATCTTACTGTCACACGGCAACATTGTATTTAATTTATGTGCTTGCTTGTTTATCGTCTGTCTTTCACACTTTCTCCACAAGTGCTGTCTTACTTTTCTGCTGTATCCTGGTGCCTAGACCAGGGCTTGTTGATAAACATTTATTAAATGGAAGAACAAGCAAACATATGTGTCCACGCCTGAGGGAGAGACGGCATGTGTTCAGCTGGCTCCTGAGTTGGATGCTTCGGATGTCGCCAACAAAATGGGGATCTTCGAAAGCGAGTCCCGCTGGTTAATTCTAAATAGAAGTTTTATCACCATAACAATACGAAGCAAAAACCAGGCCCTCTGAGGGGGTGGCTGATGTGGGTCGCTTAGGTTAGCGGGGCTCAGGGTGAATGTGGAGGGGCCAGGAGAGAGCAGAAAGCTGCATCACCAAGCACATGTTGAGAAACCAGGACCCTGGGAGCGGCGGGGTCCAAACATGTTAGAGTGGGACGGCCGGTAGTCATTAGCTCGACAGGTGTCATAAGGTCACGGTGTCCCCTTTGAGGAGTCCAGCCTCTGGATTACCACCCGTGTATTTATTATGTACTCGGGGAGCAGCAAATCGTTTCGGTTCTGAAAGCAGAGGGCCCGTATGGAGAAGAAGGCCCAGGGGCTTGGTTGTACAGGCAGCCCCGTTGCACAATTTGTTAGATGAAGGCCACTCTCCTTCACTGACCAAAACAGTTTTAAAAAATAGAGAGAGGGAGAGAATGGAGAAATGAAGAGGGTTCTCAGTGGAGAGAGAGACACAAAGAGAAACAGCCAGATCCACCCGGCCCAGTTTCCTCCCGGGGGAGGCCTGGGCCAGTTCCTCCACTCAGGGAGCCCTTGTCCCCAGTGCACAGAAACGACACCGGTGGCAGGGACCTGGTCTTCCCTCGGCCACGTTCCTTTCATACTGTGAGCGGCTGGCTGCTGAAAGCTGTGTTTGTGTTGGTTCTGCTCTCTTCCACTCTTGGGCACCACTGACACAAATAACCATCTCTGTCTCAGCCACGAAACTTGGCGTGTTTTCTGCCCGGCCAATCTGGACCCTCCCCTGCTGGAGCCAGCAGACGCATAGAGCCGCTGCCCCAGCCACCTCCTGCCCAGACCTTTAGGGCCAGGCTTGGGCACTGGCCAGAGACCTTTCTCAATGGTTTTAGTTCGTTTTCTTAGTTATTTTTAAAAAGTGGCTTATATCGGTCAGTTGAGGCTAAGTTATACCATTGTGACAAACACTCCCCACGTCTCGGCTGCTTACAACAGTAGCTTTGTTACGTGTCTGTCCCCACTCCTGCTATACATCCATTGTGGGCCAGCTGTGCTTCCGTGTCACGTTGTCTCTCTGCCTGGATCCAAGATAAAGAAGCTGCTCTGAATGGGGCATCCTGCCCTCATGGCCAAGGGAGAATATGGATAGTTCAGTCCTACTAAAGAAAAGGCCCCCGATTTTAAATGTGTATAATAGCATAGGAAAATGAAATGGAAAGATCCAGACCACATATAGCAAACCTGGGTGTCTGCAGAGCCCAGGCAGGAAATGAATCAGGTCAGCCACTTAGCGCCAGCCACTTGTCACTGGGCAGGAATTTGGGCTCTGTGTCTGCCAGTCTTTCAAGCTTTAAAAAATAAAAAAAGAAAGAAAACAAAAATCTGGATTTAAATGTCAAAACCTCTCATTTTTAAACGTAGACAAGTAATTAAAAATTTTAACCTGCCTGGGAGGCTAGTTTGCAGCCTCTGATGTGAAGCAAAAATGATTTTCTAGGGTGGTGAGATTTTGTATGTGTTTTTTTTTCCTTTTTAACTATTTTCTAACTTTACCACAAAACGGGCATTTCTTTGTGACAAATAATGATGGAAAAAACAAACAGGAAAATAATCAATAAAGGGAAAACTATATTTTAGCTACAGGAATTGCTCTTGACTCTCACTATTCAGTTGGTGGTGAATCAAAAGTTACTGATCCAACACATCGAAAGTATTGTACTTGGACTTTTTAAATGTTAATCAAATGGCTCAGGACCCATTGCTGTGATCAGGAAAGGCTGACCCCCAGGAGGTCACAGGGAGCAGAGCTCGGGGTCCTCCTTGGTAGTTTGCTGACCCCAACCCCCAGGATCCTCTCTGGCTGTCTTCTGTTGACACAGAGCCCTGAGCGTCTTACAACGCCAAGACTGGGGGATGCAGAGAGAAGCCAGCTGTTTTAGTGGGAGAAAGGAGAGACGTGCTGAGGGCAATTTCCCAGAAGAGTGGCTAAGGAAAATCAGATGAAACACTTGGACTGCCATTTAGCAGTTATTTAAAGCACGAGTGCCAGCAGCCCCTCCATTTACCAAATGTGCCTTTTGGCTTTAAGGACGCAGGAGATGGCCTGGAGCGGGAAAGAAAATCTGTTGATGTGAAAGAGAATGTGGGATTAAGCTTTCGATTCAGTACGTGCTGTTGAATATTCAGGGTTTTTGTTTTTTGTGTTTTTTCTTTTTTTTTCATTTCTTTTTTTCCCCCAACTGTAATTCCCTGCCTCATCACCCATCATGCAAATGTGATTCTTATGCTTTTTCTAATGTGACTCTTTCCCTAAACAAGTAATCAAAACAAGGTTTTGAGCTGTATTTGAGCTGCAAATAAGTTTAGTATAAAATGCAATTATTCGCCTCAAAAAATCAACAGAGACAATTTGGACATTTGAAAGGCTTGAATTACCCTTAATCAGAGCTCAGAATGGCGTCCATTCCAAGGATTAAAATAAGCTAGAACTCAGCCCTACTTGATAATAGCCAGTTTCTTAAGAATCAAAAACAAACAAAAAAAAAACCTTTAAAAAATGCTAAGAGTAGTACATGCTTATTATAGAAGATTTGGGAAATAAAGGAAAGTTAGAAAGAAGGAAAACAAATGACTCACGGTCCCGCTACATAGCTATAATGACAATTAATATCTTCTAGTCTCTTCTCTGCATTTTTTTCTCTCGATAAAGCCATGCTTTTGTCCTGCTTTTTAATTTGACATAAATGTTTTCCCCATGTTACTTTACACTTAAGTCAAATCATCTTTCACAGGTATACTCTTCCACCAGTAATATAATTTCTTTGATCATTCTAATAAAGGACGGACTGAACTGAGGCATATTAAAAATTTTAAGAGTTTGAGCAACCATGGATTCAAATTGGGCAGCACCAAACCAGAAGTGGTTAGAGGGCTCCAACGCCTGGGGTTAGGGGCAAGGTTTTTATAGAGATGGTGTAGAAACAAAACAAGGAAATGATTGGATTGGTAGTTGAAGTGCTTGCTTTGTTTGGGAAAGCTTCGTTGGCTGTTCATGATTGGTTGTTCTTAATCTTGAGGTGTTTCCAACGATTGGCTCTGGGTTAGGCTTCGGTTAGGCGACCAAGGAGTTAGAGCACCTGGGCCTAATGGCTTCCATGTCTGACGAGTTCAGCAATTCCTGTTGTTCAGCATTTAGGGGTTTTCCAATTTCTCCCTGTCCCAGGCAATGGCAGAGACCCACGTCATCCTGCAGGCCTCTTCTCTAGTTCAGATTTTCTGTGTAAATAGGTCTGAGGTTGGAGGAGGTGGCAGCAGTCTGATACATTGCAATGGGCGTGGACCTCTGGGTGGACACAAGTTCCAACCCTGACCCGACTGTTTTCTTGCTGTGACCACAGGCAACTTATTAAAGTGCACAGTGGGGACACTATCACCCAGACTTTCAAGGTCATTATGAACTGTAAAATCACGACTGTGAGGGACCTGGCTTCTGGGGGACACTTTGTGTGCTGTTGGCTGCAGGGAACAGAGGACCTGATGAGCAGTGACCTTGAAACCAGACACAGCGGCTTGGGGAATGGGGTCATCCCCAAGTTTACCTCTCAGCTCTGCCCTGAGAGAGCTGTAACCTTGGGCCAGTTATGTGACACCCCTGAGCCTCAGCTTGTGCGTTTGTACGAAGCTCACAAAGGGATGATGAGGATGAAATGAAATTAATAAGCTGAGATTGTATGTTCACCTTATATAGTGTCTGGACTACGGTTCATCCTCGGTACAGGAGAGCCATTATTATTACTATTATTATGATTATTCCCGTCATCCTCATTATTCTTATCAGTGCGATCAGTGAGCTCTAGAGAAGCTGCTGTGGGAGAATAAGGAGAGACGCCTCCCTCCTTCTGTGAAGGAGGTGGCAGTGATGCCTGAATCAGTCTTTACTGCTGCGTCCGGACGAGCCAGGTGGGTGAGAGGGGCAGAGGGCCCAGCGGCTCCCAGGCCCAGAGATGAGAGCAGACTGGGGCATGGCTGGGAGGGGGTGGTTAGAAGCATGGCCAGGACCCCAGTGCAAGTCAAGGCAGAGCAGACCCTGAGAATATCGGCCCAACTCACTGAGCCATGGGGGATGGGGAGGAGGAGAGTAGGAGAGTATTAAATTCTCCTTGCTGTCTCATCTGTAGGGGCTGGAGCCTTTATTTCTTTTCTTCCACTGCCGTTATTGACCCACAGTACGTGAGTGACGCTCCCCAGCTCTGTGCTGTAATGAAAAACTCTGATGAAACACATCAGAAAATGAAACACTCATCCCCCCTTTTAAAAAAATTGAACTTCTGCAAAGAGTTTCGGAAAATAGATCCACGTGTGTGATGTAAAGTGGCCCCTCTTGTTTTCTCCCTGGGATGAACAACGTCAAGAAATAATGAAGGAAACATTTTCTGTGTGGGAGTGGTCAGCACTCAGGGTCTGCTCTTGTACCCACTGTCTTTTGAGCTGTTCCCTAAACCCTGGCACCATGAGATCAGGTAATGCTCACACGTGGGGAGAGCTCGCACGTGCCTTTCTGGAAGTTTGTTTATGCATTTGTTCATTTATTCATCCAACCAACTTACCAAGAAACCCACCAACAAATACGTACTGAGCACCTTCCGTGCCAGGCTTTCTCTGTGCCCTGGGGATATGCTCATGAGCCAAATGGAAAAGAGCCCTGTTCCCACAAAGCATACCTTCTCGTGCAGAGACTCAGTAAAGAAACAAATAAGCAAACACTGGGGTTGCATTTAGCAGCTCGTGCTGGGAAGGCGATGAAATGGGTGATGGGGTGGAGGCGCCTGGGGTATATTCAGGTAGCGGCTGCTTCAGACGGGGTCACCTGGGACGGCCTTTCTTCGTTTCGCGTGGTTGGCATGGGAATAAGGCCTGGGGCTTGTTGGCAACAAGTGAATGGGTCCTCCCCAGTCACAAACTCAGCAGTTATTGGTCCTTACAGCTCTTTGTACGTCTTTGTTTCCTAAGCCTTCACCCTTGTCATCAGGGCACCTTAAGGCCTGAGGAGGGAATATGCATTTTTTGGGTAAATGCTGCCATTGTAATGTCCTGTGGTGAATGAGGGGAGAACACAGGCACTTAGCTGTGGCCGGTGGGGGCGTGTTCCGTCAAGACACATCGTTGGAGAAGAGATGCTTGGGGAAGGGTGGACAGGCAAAGATGGGCGGGCAGGGCATCCCGCGTGGAGGGAGTGGCCCAAACGGGAGCCACGACACACCACACGTGTCAGAAGCAGCATTGCTGCGCTCACGGCCGCAGTTCACACACGCTAGGCCCACAGGCAGAGCCTCTCCCTACTAACTGTGAAGGCCAAGCACAGGGCAGGTTTATTCTGGGTCCTTTGCCGGACAATGACGGGAACTTGGTTAGTTTCAATGTTAAAAAAGGAATGAATGAATGAATGAAAAGGTGGGCAAGAGAGCTACTAGTCTATGCTGGTAGAATACCATGGAAGCTCACAGAACGGAGTGGTGGCAGCAGTCTAGTCCCTGAGGCCAGGAAGTTGGGGGCTCCACCTCCATGACTCACTGCCTCTCTCTTCGTGTTTTTCCCGTGACGGGCCTTCTTCCAGGGTTAAGAAGGCCAGTGGGCAGAGAATTTTCTCCAAGGTCGTGACCACGTATCACTCTTACGGAAGCGCTTTGGGGGGTTCCCCTGGGGTGGACATGGCCTGCGCATGGGCATGGGGCATGGGGGCTAGGATTGGCCAGGACTGGGGCCATGTCATGGGTGCGAGGCTGCGGGCAGAGGTGGGGTCCATGGCAGCGCCTCCAGGATGACGAGGAGTGGGGCTGAGGTGGTTCCAAGAGGAAGGGGCCCCAAGCAGACAGGACCAACCATGCTTCTCTGGAAAGTGCATTTGCCCCATGACTCTCAGACCATCGCAGAGGTCTGCTTCCGCCGTGGGGAATCACGGTTATCATGTGTTGGGTAGCCACAGTCTGGCAGCTTTGGTCAGTGAATAAAAAGGGGCAGGCAGGAGTGTCTTGAGGGGAAGTATTCGTCTGACAATGAGCCTCCTTCCTGTTTTGTTTTTCATTAAATCTGTTAGGGGTGACATTGGTTAATAAAATTATATAGGTTTCAAGTGCAGGGGGTGACATTGGTTAAGAAAATCATAAGCCTATGTAATTTCTTAACCAATGTCATACTAATAAGTTTAATTAGTAAAAAAAAAGTAAATTAGGGCCGTTCCCCTTCTTAGCTCACCCTGGTGGCCACTCTGGCTGCAGGGATAGCAGAGGTTCTGAGGACCTGCCCGAGACACCCAGCGTGGCTTTGGGTCCCTCCGTTCTAATGAATACCATAGGCATCTCCTGTGCCACAGCTGTTTGAGGACACTGCTTAGAAAACACTAGCTTAGGTACATATCCCCCCTGATAAATACAGTTCTAGTGCTGTGTCCAGGAGGGCCACCTGGGCTCTCAGCAGGGCGTTGCTCCTTCTTTGCTCCCTGGAGCCCTGGCAGGAATGGTGGCAGGTCCATCCAGGCATCCTGGTGCTCCCTGCAGGAGCCAGCCACCACGTGGTGAGGACATGCCTGCGCAATGTCCCTGGACTGGCCACTGGGTTTCAGAGGCGCTGAGCTCGTGGCAGCTGCTGGGATCAGGTGAGACAGCGTCCATGTGCTCAGTTGGGGGCCGTGGTGGCCCCGGGGCTTTTAGATTGCGATGCAGCCATCTCTAGGGTTGCTTTTCCAGAGGGTTAAAGCTGTTTTCTGGGCATGCCCAAGCCGGCTCCCCTGCCCTGCTCAAGCCCCCTCAGTGAGTGGCACTGGCTCAGGTGAGGGCCACACCCCCACTTGGACCAGGTGGCAGGCACTGGACAGGAGGCAGCAGGTCAACTTGCTCACAGACAGGTTTCTATTTGGGGGGGAGGAGCCAAGACAGGAGCGCAGCACTGTTTTTAGTACAGGAGACAGGACAGCTTGGCATAAGCGCCGTGCGTGCCGTCTCCACGCGGAAGGTGTGCTGGAAGTGGAGTGGGGAGCGAGCACCTGGCCACCTTCCTCCCCACCAGATGCCGCTTCAGGAAGCCGCCTGTGCTGCTCAGATGGCGTTCGCGTCCCTGACTGCTCAGGCGCTGGCCTGACTCAGGATTTGGGATGGTGGAGGGGGCCTGACTGAGTCCCATTCGTGCCTGGTAGGACTCTGGGGGGCCCCTGGCCTACGCACTGTGTTCCCAGCCTGTGGGGGAGAGAATCAGGTGTTCAGACCATTGTGATGCGGGGAGTCAGGTGTGTAGAGAGA
This sequence comes from Rhinolophus sinicus, assembly GCF_057876585.1. Lineage (NCBI taxonomy): Eukaryota > Metazoa > Chordata > Mammalia > Chiroptera > Rhinolophidae > Rhinolophus > Rhinolophus sinicus. Next base: position 7,125,072 of record NC_142510.1, on the reverse strand, counting down.
GGAACCCCTCCACCCCACCCCCCCAACCCCTGGTGGTGGGAATGCAGAGGTGGGTCGCCTCTGTCAGGGAGGCCGTCATGCAGGGCTGGTGTCACCTTTGCCCATTTCTAAATTTCGTTATCTTTTAATTTTACTTTTGAGTTGTAAGAGTTCTTTATATATTCTGGGTAAAAGGCCCGCATCAGATATATGACATGCAGATATTTTCTCCATTCTGTAGTTGCCTTTTCACTTTGTTGATGGTGTCCTTTGAAGCATAAAATCTTTTAATTTTGATGAAATACAATTTATCTGTTTTGTTTTTTCCTTTGTTGCTCTTGCTTTTGGTATGATATCTAAGAATCCTTTGCCTAATCCAAGGGCACAAAGATTTAGACCTATGCTTTCTCTAAGAGTTTTATAGTTTTAGCTCTTACATTCAGGTCTTTGGTCCTTTCCGACTTAATTTTTGTACATTATATGAGGAAGGGATCCAACCTCATTCTTCTGTTTGTGAATCCAGTTGTCGCAGCACCATTTATTGAAAAGATTACTCTTTCCCCACTGAATGGTCTTGACACTCTTGTCAAAAATCAGTGTAGCATAGATGCCTGGTTCAATTGCTGGACTCTCAGTTCTATAGCGCAGTCAGAGGAGGACGGTGCCGCACTATCTTAACTCCTGTGGCTGTTAGTAAGTTTAGAAATCAGGAAGTGTGTCTCTCTTCTCCCCGCTTCTCCCATTTCTTATCCTTTTCTCTGTTCTGCTTTCTCTCCTTTGATCTTTTTTCTTTTCTTTTTTGCATTCTTTAGAGCAAGGGTTCACAACTGTTTTCAGTAGAGGGCTGGACAGTAAATATTTTGCGCTTTGCAGGCCATACCGTCTCTATCTCAAGAACTCAACTCTAGTCTTACAGAGTGCAAGCAGTCTCAGATTATATGTAATGAATGGGCATGGCTGTTCTAATAAAGCTTTACTTTTTACTTGACACCGAAACTTCAATTGCACATACTTTCACATGTCAAGAAATAGTATTCTTCTCTTGATTTTCTTCCCCCCGACATTTAAAAGTATGAAACCCATTCTGAGTCTGTAGGCCATACAAAAACAGGCAGCAGGGTAGTCAGTCCCTGTTCGAGAGGAGTGAATCTTGAGGCATTTCAGAGGAAGGCACAGCGACCCCCTTACTTATGTGTGGCCCCAGGCCTAGGTGGGTTCTCTCTACTAGCACCCCCCTCTCGCAGAACCCACTCTTCCCTGTGGAAGCTGCTCAGTAGGTCCAGCTGGGGACCCGGCCACTCTGCCCTGAGCCTCCAGGACACCGGAGCTGGTGTGGAACCAGAGTTGAAGTGCTGGACAGCTCCCTCCCTCCGTGACAGTTCATCAGGCCCTGACCCCCGGAAGCACGGGCCCTCCCCACAGACCCTCTGACAGGCCAAGCCAGCAGCAGATTGTCCCTTTTCTTCTGGGAAAACCACAGTCCTCCTTGCACGTGCACCCCCCCACCAACTGATCAGCTCTAAATCTTGCTCAGGAGAGCACGGATTTTAGAGCCAGTGCAAACCCAACCAGATGCTTCTACCTCGTGGGACTTTGGTCAGGTTAGTTAGCCTGTTTGAGCCTCGGATCCTGGGGAGTAGAAGGCAACCGCACCCGTTCTTTGGCACGAGCTGGATCAGCTGGGTCTGGGGGAATTCTGATTCTGTACCGGAGTTAACCACTCAGGGCCGCCTCTGACACGGTACCTGCAAAGCTTTCGTGGATCTTCTGAGTGAGGAGAATTTTCCTCCCTGGCTCCAAGCCTGACGCCCAGGTCACAGGCCTTTCCCTTATCTCCTTTGTCTTCCCAGCAGCCCCAGCTTCCGCCCGCAGGTTTTGCCCATTATCTCTTCCGAGAAGCTCACTCTAGATCAAGGGTAGCAGACTATGGCCCATGGCCACATTGGCCCCCTGACAGTTTTTATAAATAAAGTTTTATTAGAACTCAGCCATACCCAATCATTTAGATCACTGGCTGCTTTTATGCTACAGTGGCAGAGTTGAGTCTTTGCAACAGAGCCCATATATTCTCCAAAGCCTGAAATATTTACTGTCTGGCCCTTTACAGAAAACGTTTGCCACCTCTGCTCTAGATGTCCCTCCATGCTGTGCAGTGATGGTCTGTCCTGTGTATGTCTCCCCATCAGAGCTCCTTGAGGGCACGCGTGGGTCCTTTTGCCCCAGGTCCCCATCTCTCTCGCAGCATAGACACATAGTAGGTGCTCAGTACTTATGAGATGGGTACATGACTGGCTGAATGAGTGAATGAAACAAACCTAGCAAATAGTTTACAAAGATGGAGTTCTTCCTGAGTGGACCTAAGCTCACCTTTTCCACCTGCAGAAATGTGGCCTCAGTGTCCATTCAGCCCAGAAATTCTCTGTCTGCAGTCCATCAGCTGTCTCCCCAACCCTCACAATAAGTACGTGTCATGGATAAAAGCAGCTGACACTTGACATGGTACCTACTGTGTGCCAGGCTCATGTACCAAGTGCTTTAGGGGTATTAACCAATTCCAGCCTCAAGACAACCCGAGGAAGGAGGTGCTATCACTAATTCCATTCTACAGATGGGGAAATCGAACCCTGGAGAGGCTAAGCGGCTTCCCCAGGATGCCCGGCTGGTAGGTTCACGTGTGAGGAGCGGCTGCATTCAAATCCACACAGCTGAGCTCTGGAGAACCTGCTGCAGCCGGAATGTGCACCGTCTTGTTCCATTTGTTTTAAGGCAGGAAGCGTCCCCGCTTCAGATCTTAGAAGCACAACACAGTCCGTAATTGTTCTGTATTGTCTGGTGGCATATTTAATGTGTTAACCTCCTTTAATTGAATGGGTAATTCAGGATTGGTCTCGCACTCCAAGAGGCACCCATTGTGTGCTCAATGAGCAGAGAAGAGAGTCGAAAGAGCTTGTCAAGAACATTTCTCAAAATAGGAGCTAGCGGTAAATGTTCCGTGTGAAAGAGCTGGCCTGGTGGAGGGGACTCCTCGCAAGGTTTCATGGCAGCGGAGCTCCTGGTGACTTTTGAAAGCGCTCTTTTCCCTTTCTGAGGTCTAGGAGTCAGTTGGCTTAAAGTAAGGTCAAGGGACAGGACCTTGAAGGAAAATCAGGGTGTTGTAACCAGAGAACAAGGAGTGGCCAGACTGGGAAGAAATACTGTAAAGTGTGTGTGTGTGTGGTCACTGCATTCTTATTTGCTCCTTTGTTCGTTCATTCATTCATTCAGTAAATATGCTGGCCACTGTGTTAGGCGCTGAGTGGACACTAGTGAGCAAAGACCCCCATCCTTTGCCTTCGGGGCAACTCTGGCCGAGGATCGGAAGTCGGATCCTAGTTAGAAGGATGCTACATACTCAAGACCCCAGGTACCGTTAGATGAAGTAATCCCAGCAAAAGCCTCACCAAATCCTTGGGAGGTCATGTGCGCATTGTTGAACCGATCCCTGTGGCCAAAGGAATGAGGGAATGAGCTGCTTGGCTGGGGCCTGGGTCGTGGATGCCATCCAGAGCGTGCAGTATGAGAGAAGGAAAGACGGTGCCTTGTCAAAGAGCAGTCAGGCCACAGTAACCAAAGAGGGCGCTGTACACACCAGGCCCAAAGTAACCGAGGTCCAGCCAGTTCAGGCTGGCAAAGGGGCTTTGCCTGCTGTGCCCAGGAGCTTGGGCATTACCCAGAGTGTGACGAGAGCTTGTGAAAAGAGAGGAGTGACATGTGTGATGGGTGATTTAGGCCGGTCATGGTGGCAGTGGGGAAGGTGGGGTTGATTGGGGGCCATTTGGGGGTCCTGGCAAGAGCCGATGAAGCTCTGACTGAGCTCAGGAGTGAAGAAAAGGGAACAAACCCAGAACACTCGAGGCGGTAGACTTAGCTGGCCTGGGTGTGCCCCTTTGCCCAGTGAGAAAACTGAGTGGAACTGTGCTGAGCAGTCAAGTTGGGGGCCCAGTGCTGGGAAGTGCAAGGCTTTTGATCCTGATTTTAAACTGAATGCTTACCCTCCACAAGCAAGGGAGAAAGTCCACCCACTGCCAGCACAGTAGCCACTTTTGCCCTTGAATGTGAGGTCTCCTGGAGTACTTACTGCTACTTGCATTTATTCAATAATCTACTCCCCAGTGGCCCCCAAACTCTTGAGATCGATGTCCTCATTATTCCTCGCCAGACTCCTCTCAAGTGCACATTAGGTCCTAAGCACAGTTGCAGGGCTCTGAGGAGATGGAGATGCGCTGTGATGGAAAATGAGCTCGCCGCCAGCACCGCCGGCTCTGGATCTCATTTCCTCTGATGAGAGTGTTCTTGGTGGGGGACAGAAGGGGCCCTCGGGTTAGGAGCATTAGAAACTCATCACCCCGTGCTAGCCACCTCCTGTGACCCATCATTTAATGATCTGGTGGTGGCCCAGTGTTGCAGGATGACCTGTGACCCACAAAGCATGTCCCAAGCAGCAGCCTTTCAGCACTAAGATAACTACGAAAAGCTGCCCGGTGGTGATTGCGTCGCTTCAAGGAGCAGATGGTTTCCAACCCAGCCGGCCTCGCTGGGCACCTCACACTCTTCCTGTCCTAGGACAAGGGGCAATGTGTCTTACCACGCACCAGCAGCTTTCACCATACAGGTCTTTGGATTTTGTGTTCTAGAGAAGGGCCATTTATGTCCCAGCTGTTTGACTTTGGGCAAGTTATTGAGCCTCTCTGAACCCCAGTTCTGTCATCTGTATTGGTGGGAGGCTTAAACGAGATGCCAGACAGTTGTAAGGTGCCAGACAGGTAGTTGTGTGACCATGGACGTCTCTGCGATAATGTTCTCCTGTGACTCTCTACCACGAGTGATTTTGCCCCTGCAGGAACATTTGGCAATGCCTGGATGCATTTGTGGTTGTCACAACTGGGGGGCTGCTGCTGGCATTGAGTGGGTAGAGGCCAAAGATGCTGCCACATACCTTACTGTGCACAGGACAGCCCCCCAACAAAGAATGATCTGGCCCCAAATGTCAGTGGGGCTGAGGTTGAGAAGCTTGGATATACAAATCGCTCAGTGCAATGCTTGTCCTGAGTGTGTTTTCAGTAGAGGGTAGCTTCCAAAGAGTGGGCGCTCTGTGCCAGGGACTGTGCTAAATTTAGGGAGCGGAGATCAAAGACGATGGTCCCCGGGTGGTGGTGATGACGGTTGCAGAGCTCAGAGGAGAGTCGTCTAACCCAGCCTGGCAGCAGGAGGGACGAGGGGTCACGCACCGCTTCTTGGAGGAGAGGGCACCTGAGCTGAGTCTTGAACTTGCCCTGAATCCTTTTCTCTCCTCCATTTGGCTCGGTTGATGTCAGAGCTGGGGCAGCAGCCCTGGGGACAGGGCGTGGAAGAAGGTGGCCTGGAGCCCTCTGGATTCAGTCACGTGGGCCTGTGGGAGTGGAGGAGCCGGGTGGTGAGGGTGCTGGCGGACCTGGTGCTCCAGGAGAACTGGCTCCTGCTCCAGTCTGAGCGCGGCTCTGTCCTTTTCCAGTTGCGTTTTTAAATGAAATTGCTTCTTGTTGTGACTGTCGCTGTCGCTTCTTTTGTTACTTGTTCGTAAGAGGCATAATTTAGGGCTTGGAGGTAGCCTTCGTTTTGGCAAGTTGCTAAGCAGCCACTTTCTCAAGGCCGGGGGGCCCTACATGTAGAAAGGGTCCTTAGCAACAAGACCTGGGCCATCTCACCTAGTGGCAGCACGTGCCTCCCCACCTACCCTCCACCTGCCACCCTCTGTGCAGAAGTAGACACCAGAGGACAGATGCAGCGTTTCCGCAGACACACGGACCCTGGAAGTCTCTTCAACAGGAATGTTACGTACCCGGCTCTTCCCATCCGCAGGTCCGCAGCAGGCCGAGCTCCTCCATCACAGCCTTTCTCAGTGAGCGCAGGCCCGTTCTCAGAACCCCCTGTGCACAGCCGCTGCCTTCCCCAGGCAGCCGCCAGGACTGGGCCAGAGTAGGCAGGCAACTCGAGACTTGGCAGCTCTGCCATCCTGATTCTAACTCCTGAGTGGCTCTGTGGCCCTGGGCACATCACATGACCTGTCCACGTGGGTTTCCTCTTCTGCGAAATGGGGATAATAATACCTACTTTGCATGGTGACTATGAACACGAGAGAGGTGAAAATATACAAAGTGCCTAGCGTATCCCCCGTTATACATTAAGTGCTCAATAATCATTCATTGTTTTTCTATCTGCGAACAATTGCTCCTTCAAAGACTGCAGCAGGACTTGTGTACTCCCTTCCGCTGTTGTCATTCATCTCTTCAGCTGCATTTTCCTTAGTCCCCACTTAGATTGTGGGCATTTAGAGAACAGCAATGGTGTCTTAGGAGTCTTCAGTCCGCTGGCCTTCCATCGAGACGTGATAGTTGGATAGATAGGAATGTGGCAGAGACTGCTAGTTGCTTGCACATAATATGCATTTCTCACCTACCTCTTAGTAACAGAGTCCTGGCCAGTGAGCCCAAGTGGAAAACACTACATTTCTCAGCTTCCCTTGCAGCTGCATGTGGCCATGTGACAAAACTCTGGCCAATGAGACATAGGCAGACATCATGTGTGGCTCCCCAGAAGATCTGATTAAAAGGAGATACCTCATCTGAGTGGTACGTCTGTTACCCTTCTCCTCGTTCTCCTTCCGGATGCCTAGGATTCAGACATGATAGCTGGAGCTCCAGCAGCCATTTTGGTCCAAGAGGTGTCTTTGGGGATGGCAGGTGTGTAGTGAAGATGGCAGAGCAGAAAGATGGAAGGCACATGGTCCCTGATGACTTTGTGGAAAAGCAATACCACTCCTCGACCGCCTCCTGCCAGGCTGCTTGTACACGAGAAAACGAACCCCAAATGATTAGACCCCTGCTGTTTCGGAGCCAAATGCAATTCCTAACTGCTACAGAGGTCTTCGAAAGAGGTTGAGACAATTGCGTGACCAGAACCCTAGAGGTGATTATAACACATGGCATTTAGGGATCGTGGAGTTCAGTTTATTTATTCAACAGCTATTTATGACTTCCTGCCTGGTACATTGCCCAGTGTACCCGGTGCTACTGGGCATATGGCTCATTGTGGCTTTAAGAGGGAAAATGTCCAGAGAAGAATCTGGGAAGAGAGATGCTCAAGGGAGGCTCATGCTGTGCCTTTTACTCCCTGTCCAGGGACTTGGGCTGAACCTTGAGCGCCATGGAGAGAGAGCCAGTAAAGGCCTTGAATTGGTGCTTTGGAGCCGTCGCCCTGGCTGCGCAGTAGAGAAGGGGTGGGAAGGGAGACAGCTGGCTTCATCCCTGCTGACAGGGTGCCTCCACCCCCCCCCCCCCCCCCCCCCCCCGGAGCTGAGCCTGGCAGCCAGCTGTAAGACCCCCTCTCTGCACCAGAGCCCTGAGTCTTACATAGACAACCGGTCAGACCGTGCTTTGTTTCTGTTGTTTTCTAAAACACCCACAGCTCTTGACTTTCTGGGCTGGGCCTTCTAGACCCTGGGGTCTGCCCCTGTCAAGGGGCTTTTAATTTGGAACCTCCTCCAATCCTGGTGAGGGACCGGCCAAGCAAACAATGGAAAAGCTTGGCCCACGCCTGTTGTGTCTGTAACCGACCTCTGGGTGGCGGTGGCTGCCCGCTGCTGCTCCGGCTCTCAGCGCCATGGCAACCTGAAGCCCTCCATCCTCCACCTTAGGCAGTGTTCCTTCTCTTCCCTCCCTGGAGTTTGGATCCAGGTCCCTACCTCTGTCTCTATCTTAACAGTTTCCACTGCTGTGAATGTGTATCTTCTTTACCCAGTCTTTACTCGCGCAGAGGCCTGGCTGGGGTCTCACACAGAAGTCTGCACATGGGGACCTTGGTCTCCGTCCCCAGTGAGGACAGGGGTGTGTGTGCGTGTAGGTGACTGCACAGAGAATGAGCAGTGTTCCTGCCTGCCCTCGCTCCCTCGCTCCCTCCCTCCCGCGTGCCTTCTTCCTTCTTTCCTTCTTCTCCATCCATCTATCCATCCATCCAAACATCCAGGCCTCACCCATCTGCCTTCCCCTGGCCGACACCCACTGAGCACCTCTAGGCACTGAGATTCCCAGGAGCATCTCACCCATGGCTCTTGGCCTGGAGAGTGTATCACCTGGTAAAGACAGAAAGACTTGTAAAGGCGCAAATGCAGGGAAATGTTCATTCATTCATTCATGCGTTGAACAGTGTTTATTGGGCATTTATTATTTTCCACTCACTGGGCTGGGTACTGGGGCATAGTAAATTAGAATTGTGGAGTTTGCATTCTAGCTGAGAGGAAACAGAGGGCAGTTAATAAATAAATCTGCAAGATAATTGCTGATTACGCCAAATGCCAGGAAGCAACAGAGAGTAATATGGTGGAGGATACTTTGGGGGTGGCGCTATGACAAAAGGTTCCAGTCCAATGGGGGGAACCACTTGGGGAGGGCAGCAGGAGTTGAATGAACTGTCTTGGGAGATGTGTGGGGTTGTTGCCAGCAGACTGACAAGGGAAAGGCAGAGGGCCTGGCACAGAAAAGGCCATGTGGAGGGGAGCACTTGGGTGGGGGAGGGAGAATTCCGGGGTCTCTGGGGGTCTGGCCCCAGCTGCAAGACGGAATGTGAGGGGGCCGGGGCTGCTGAGGCAGGCAGGAGGGGGTGGGACGACCGCACGTGCTTTGTCAAGGAGTGTGGACTTGTTCTTCTACATGAGCTGGGGGCTTTCAGATATGGGTTTGTGATGCCCTAGCCCTCCGCTGAGGTGTCTCCAATCCACCCTGGGTAGAAGGGGACGGGTGGGGCCCTAACCCCCTCTTTGCTTTAACCAGAGCTGTTCAGCCTGCATCCCTTACATGTGTCAGAGCTACACATAGGATTTGATTTGAAAATGGGGGTTGGTAGCCAAAAAAGGATGCTTGAAAACTAAGAGTGGGAGTGGGAGAGATGTCTGAAGATTTCTCAGTTAAGTGTAGTTATTCAGCATCTGGGATTTTGTTATCAGAGCTGGCTCTCTGATCCTCAGTTTGTTTGTAAGAGGAGAACAGTAATAGTACTTGCCTCTCGGAGTCTTTATGAACATTAAATGTGGTATATAGTAAACTGCTTAGCGCTGGAGCCTGTTACAGTCAGTGCTCGGTAATTGGTGGTTGGTATTAATATTATCTTAGTATTAGTTTTCACTTGTCTTTTAGTTTTCCTTCTTCTTCTCTAGTATTTAACATAGTGCTAGGTACACAGTCAGCACTAACAACAACTAGTTTTAGTTGTCACTTCTCATCCTTCCAGCCCAAGATCCCACGGCAGTAAATAGGGATCATCTCCTGATTCCTCTTTCACAACCAACACAGTGGAGGCCGGAGCCAAGGCAGCATTAACACAGTGGCCACAAGCTCAGGCTCTGAAGGTCAGACAGACCGAGCTAGAATCTCTGCTCTGCCACTAACTAGCTGTGCGAGTTTGAGCAAGTCATGTAACCCCTCTGAGCCTTCGTTTCCCAGGGCTTGTGTGGATTACATAAAATGTGTGGGAAGCACTCAGTATAGTAAAAAAGAGTGACCACATTGTGAGCATTCAGTAGAGTAGCTTCATATGCCCTATTCTAGCCAAGTGTGTCAGTCAGCTATTGCCACCATAATACGGTGTAACAAACAACCCCCAAACTCAGCCGCTTAAAACTATTTATTCTTGCTCATTTATCTGTGGATTGTTTCGGGGTCGGCTGATCTAGGCTGGGCTTGGCTCCAAGCTGCCATTGGGCTACTCTCCATGTCGCTCCTCCTTCTTGGACCAGCAGACTGACTGGGACATGCCCTCCTGGTGAAGGCAGAGGTACAAAGACCAGCCCAACCATTCAGCATACAGCAGGCCTCTGCCTGAGTTACGTACATTTGCTAATTGACTGTTGATCAAAGCAAGCAACCTGCCAAACCCAGTGTGAAAGAAAGTACAACCTGCCTCCAGTGGGAGGGACTGCAAGGTCACTTGGGGAATGGCCTGGGGTACGTGGAGCGGGAGGAACTGGCGTCACTACGTCAGTGTTCTACCAGAGGCAAAGGAAAAATAGAGAAAAAGTGGAAATAGTGCAGCCACCCTACTTTTCTTTCATCAAGTACCTTCAAAGAAGCATAAACTGGGAGGCAATCTGCTGGCCCTTTTCTTGGTCGTAGATGTGAAATGCTCCCAGAGTGTAGTGTTAAAGACTTGCCTCTTTGATCTAATTAAAAAGCTTATGAAATTACATTTTGCATATAGCCCTGAGATACTACATCACGCTGTGCACACTGTACGTTTATATAGCCAAATTACTGCCTGCGGATGTGTAGCAAACCAGGTTTACTGTACTTTGTGGGCAATTCAAGGATTTTTGGGTCATAATTTTGACCAAGCTTACTTTTTGCCTCTGGGCAGATTTTAAAAAACAACGTTCAACTTCATTTAAATGGACTCTTATTGAAGGTCCATAACCCCTTATTCAAAACTCTCGAGGTCAAAACTCAAGATACATGTTTTCATTTATCTTTTCTTTTTGGATTTTAGAAAGAAATAAGGTCAGAATAAGTGGGTGTGGGGCAGCACCCAGTAACCAAGCGCGAATATTTCCGCAGTAAACAGCCGCATTCACACTGTGTGGGATGAGTCAAGTTTATAAACACCGTTAATCTGGTTCAGTCAAGTTTTGCCGACAAATGGTTTGCAGTACATTTACAGAGAGCCTTTTGGTTTTCAGAGCTTTGTGGATTTGTGGAAGCTGTGGATGGGAGTATGGGTGAGGGATTGGGCCTCTTAACATTGCAGCTGTTGGCATTGCCAGCCAGTGCCACACAGGCCAGTTGGTCCTGGGCCCTAAAAGCCCCCTCCCCCAAGCCCAGCGGAGGCCAGTTTTCCACCTGTGTCTGTTGGCCTGATGTGTGGTTAGCTCCTTCCTACAGAGAAAGTTGGTCTGTCTGCTCCTGGCACTGTGGGCTCTGACGCAGACTTGGCGGGATCTTGGGAGAAACCCGTGATGAATGGTCTCCAGTGCTCAGCTGCTAGATCCCAGGGGGCTGTCGGGTCACCAGCTGGGTTTACTGGCAGCCCAAAGCGCAGGCGTTCCCTCTGCCTTGGCAGTCCACTGTGGGGGACTCGGGTGGGCTGCTAGGATCGGGGGTGAGAGGGCTTCCTACAAGCAGGGCAGCGTCTTCAGTGCGGTGAGGTCTTATCTGCCCCTGTTGAAGCCAGAAGCGCCCTCTCACCCCTCGGAGGCAGTGTGTCTCCCCCTCTAAAGTGGAAATGTGACACTGGCCCTCTGGGTTGCTCCAAGGAGTAAATGCGAATGGACGTGTGAATGCCACTTAGCACTGGCCCACAGGGCCACTGCAATGACGGGCCTTCAGGGTAGCTTCCTCGGGAACTCAGAGCTCGGACCTGGCAGGTGCCACTTCCTCACTGTGGTGGCTGGATGAGCCCTGGCACTTCCTCAGATGAGCTGAGATAATCTGTAAAAGTGTGTACCTGCTGGGTGCGTGTGTGTGTGGCCTGCCCCTTGGGCTGCATATGTGTCATTGTCTTTTTCCAGGAGAGAATCTGCAGGCTTTATGATTTTTTTTTCAGGGGCCCTGTGACCCAGGAACAGTGGAGAGATTCTGAATACTGGCCTGAAGGGAGGCATGCCAGGATAGATAAGAGCTGTTCAGGGGCTCCCCGCGCATGCGAACTCCTGGGAGGCAGGGACCTTCATCATATCTGCCAAAGGCCTCCCGAGAAAATGCTTTGCGTGTCTCGGCACCAAAGGAGTTTTTGAATCAAGTTGCTAGATTGTGACAGCTTTGCCGCCATGCCACTGTCTTTGGGGAGCAGTAAGCTGAGCTATCAGGCAGAACAGGCCTCTTTGTCCTTCTCTTCTCTTACCAAGTAGTAATTCAGTCATGAAAAGTCAGCCATATTATGTATCCATCTAACATTTAACAAGAACTCAACCCCTCGCAAAATGACTACTAAGACGACAGACACGTGGCTTGTGTCGTGCAGGATGTCATTGGGCCATGATAACCCTGTGACGTAGATGTTACCAGTATCCCCATGGTACCCAGGCCAACAGCGAGGCGCAGAAAGGTTAAGTAGCTTGGCCAAGGTCACCCAGCTGGGTGGAGCCAGGGTTTAAGTGAGGCCGCAGATCCCACAGCCTGGGCTTTCACCTTTCTCCCTGGAGTAGAGCCTCCACTCCCGGTGGTCAGGAGGCGCTGACGGAGTGTTGCAGAGGCGTGCAGGGGCCTGTGGTTGCCTGCAGGCTGCTTTCCCTAGGGCCCGGCTCCTTCTCTGCTGCGTGGGTGTCATGGGAGAAGAAACACAGATTTGGGGCTGGTAAAGACAAAAGTGCAAGTCAGATCTCCACCACGATTGGCTCTGGGCCTTCGGGCAAACGCCATTCTCACTTCATTTACCTCACCATGAAAAGCTGTGGCCGAGACCCGATGACACACTTTAAGCGCCTTGTAAGTGAGAGAGGTGAAAAAGCAATGTTCTTTCCAGCCCCATCGTGGGCATCAAACTTTTTGTTTTTGAAATGTTCTCTGATGGGCATGACTAGGAGCAGGAGATGAGTTCTTGGAGCAAATTAGCTGTATCATGACGTTTGTGGTCTGCCGGCAGGCAAAATCGGGCTGTGTGGGGAGCTAAAAGGGCTCTTCCTATGACGAACGTGTCTGTCTAAGCGTACGTTCCAGAGAGGTGCACAGACTTCTCATATCACATCTGAAATGTTCTCTTGTCCTGTTCATTGTTCATGACTCTGAAATGATTACTGTAACAATTCCTAAATTGGATGCTTTTCGGAGAGAAAAATGAAAGACCATATAGGCACAGGCTGCAGCTGTGTCGGAAGAAACGTGCATCCGTGTTGCTTGGGTAGATTTTAGTGGCTTCACCTTGGGCTCTTGATAGCACGTGAGAAACGTCCAGGCCCGCTGCGGAGGGCATCTGCCGTGCTCCCTCCACGAGCCTGCGTGGAGCTCAGTTGGCATCTTGAAGCTTGATGCCGTCCTGTGGGCGTTATTGAACGAAAGCCGCCTAACGCATTTCGATGGGGGATGGGTCCCTATAATTCCAAGACAAGGATGCTGAGGCATTCTGGGACACTCAGACAGAGACCGTGAATGAATGCACGAGAGGAGAAAAATCTGGTCTTGACATGCCCACCAAATCGCTGTGTAGTCTTGCTTTAGTGCTGGCCTGGGAATTCGTGGCTTTTTGATTAAGGATCCATTCTCATTGGAGAGCCTTCTGCTTATTAGCCACAGTTTTTATTGTTGTTGTGGGAATGTCACCACCTGGCCTCTTTCTGGAGTGAGGAGGGAAGTAAGTGTGTGAACTCCTGGTGCTGGCTCCAAGGTTGTCCCAGCCCACGATTGCCAGAGTCACTGCCAAGGGTAGCAGAAGCTTTGCTTTGTTGTGCAAACAAGTTAAAGGGGCCTCTAAACCCAGCAGAGGGAATACTGTGGACACCCAGGAGGAGATGTCCTTTGGGGTGCCTTACCAATCTACTTCTCCTTCTCCGGGAATCGCCCCCTCCTCCCACATACACACAGCACAGACCCACAGAGGCGATGCCTGCCGCAGCTCATGGGCCAGAGTGGACCCCCACCCAGGAAAAACTGTCCAGATCCTGCCCTAGTCACATGCTCTTTTGGCCTGAAGTCTTTCGATTGCAAGTGGCAAAACCTCATCTTAAACAAAACAGAATTGATTGGCTTATGTGAGGAACGAGTTCAGGTGTGGCTTGATCCAGGGGCTCGGTCACTCTCTGTCCTTTGTCTCTGTCAGTTCTGCTTCCCTCCCTAAAGGCTTTACTATCTGCTATGTTTCCTTCTTGTGGTATTGCCAGCAGCTCTGAGTTTACACCCTCACAGGCCAAGTATAACTACAAACACCCTCACCTCCTTCCCAGCCATACAAGCTCCTGAATGGCCTGGCGTGAGCGAAACACCCTCACTGGGGGGCCTGCAGGGTTCAGCTTGGCCAGACCTGGATCTTATGCCTGAGTCTAGGGTCCGGGCTGGAGTGGGGTCCACAGGATGCACAGAGACTGAGGTTGGGTAGAGAGTGGGTCCCTGGAGGAGAATCAAGGTGCTGTTGCCAGAAGAGGGGGCCAGGCAGAGAGAAACCCCAGAGTCACTGTGGAGGCTCTTTCCCGGACCTCTGGGCTTGGGCAGGCATTGACTGGGTCGGTCTGAGTGTATGTGGGGTCGGGGCTGAGGGGTGTTGTGTGAGGACTGTGAGCTCAGGACAGAGACAGGGAGCCTGCAGAGCGCAGAATCGAGTGGGCGCACAGACAGACGCAGCGCGTGGGTGTGCAGCTAACGGCCCTGGTTCTGCTCCTGGCCCAGCCCCTCGGGGCCCCTGCAGCACTGCCAGCCCTTGGTCCTTGAGATACCTTTGTGTTCTTCCAGGCACTCTGCACTTCCCTGAAGCCAAACTGAACTGGCTTTTCTTCCCGGCAATCAAAAAGTCCGTGACCACAAGGAGGGCCACCAGGGCCAGCTTACCCTGGCTCACAGGCTTCCTCTCCAGGAGAGAAGCGCCTGGCTCCCGGGGGCCTGGCACCCCCAGAGTGGAGGCGTGATGAGATGGAGCGGACCCTGGCGGGGATCGAACGCTACTCGTCAAGAGAAGCTACCAGTTCCTTAAAGGGCCATTAGCAGTGGCAGGAGGAAGAGGGTCATCCTTAATCACATTAGAGAGTGACACGCTAATGGCCGTCCTGGATGAATTATGCCTCCCTAGCCCCTTCGTTTACACAAGAGCTGCTGGGCTGCATGACACTTCACCATTCAGCTCACGTCTCGGAGGCCAGATGCAGCCAAACAGGCCTAGTGTGTGTGAAACTCCTCATTCAGAAGAGGAAGACTTAAACTGTCCTTTGGGGACAGCCATTCCTCTGGTGTCTTCCAAGCTGAGTGCACTGCTTGTTCAAAGGCCAAATTCGTGTTTACGAATTTGCTTACTTATTTGCTATTCTCAACAACATTTGATTTGGAATGGTCTTGGTGTAATCAAGGCAAGTTGAGAACTCCTTCTGTAGCTTTGGCCTGCATTGCGTTCTTCGCATCTCCCCTCGCCTGGGCCAGCTCCTCCCCGTCCTTTAAGGCTCTGCTCAGACGTCACCTCTTCCAGGGAGTCTTCCAGGATGGCTTTTGCCCTGAATTCCGTGCTGTCTCTCTTTGTCTCCTGGCCTGTGCTTCCCTCTCTCATAACTCATCCCACTGGACTATGTTTTTTTTCTGTTTATTTATCTGCCTCAATAATGCATGAACTTATTTAGAGGCAGGCATGTACTTTTGCTAATAATGGCTATTTTTTGTTAAATATTTACAGGCCAAGCAAAGTAGTTGATCTTGAACACAATCCTAAAAGGTAGATGATAAAGTTTTCCTCATTTCAGAATTGAGAAATTAAGGCACGTGGAGAGGTTTAGTAAATTACTTAAGGTCACACAGCAAATAAGACGATGACATCAAGAAGGCAACCCTCGTCCCCGGACTCTGCTCATAATCACTGCTCTGAACTGTCGATTCCCCCGTCTGTCTCCTTGTGGCCGACACAGGTCCTGGCACTTAGTAGGTGCTCAGTGAACACTGGGGAAACTGAAGTGGATTAGCTACCTCTGTATAATAAGTAAACTCAGCTTAGAAAGACATTGTTGGTGGCTTTGCTTCTTTTCTTCCTGTGATGAGAGCTACAGACCGGTTGGTAGCGTTGTGCTGTCAGAGAGCAGGTCTGACCAGGGCCCTTCTCTCCAAGGCAAAGAGACTTACTCTGTTTTTAAAACGTAGTTCTTATGCCAGCAGCTTGGTCAAAGGTACTAGCTCTGAGGATACAGGGTGAAAAGTCACTTCTCATCTATCGTAGCATCACAGCTGTTTGGGGCTGAGAAACAGTTTGGAACAGCAGATCCTCCCAGAGGGTTTTCCTTTCTGTTGCTTTCTGTTGGAAGGATTCAGGCACGTCTGGGGATAGTGATTACGAACCCCCTGGCTCCCGGCGCTGGCTTCACACAGGTTGGCCGGGTCGGGGCTCTGCCCCCGTGGTTGGCAGTGCTTTCCCTGTTCACTCAGGGGGTTTTCTTCTTGGTTCCTAAAGGACAGAGATATTGCTTTTATTTTCAGATGGAGCCGTGCATGTCAAACTAGCTCTCAGTTTTCACATTTCTCCAATTGTGTCTGGAGAGAAGAGGGAGGGAAGGGTAGCTATGCAGCGTCTTTACCGTGCTCACCAGAAGTCCCACTGCCTCGAAAAAGACCATTTAATTGTTCTATTACCAAAGTCAGTATTTAACAGAGGAAAGACATTTGGAAAACTCGGACAACCATAAAGAAACCATAAAGATAATAAAAATCTACTAATATTCAGAAATAGCCCCTGTTAACGTTTTAATTTGAATCCTTCTGGCCTTATTTTCAGGGATTCAATTGCACACATACCCGTGTGGTTGGAGTCATATCAAGATGTCATAAATAGTTCCTAAATTAAATTATTTCAGAGTAAACAGATCTCTGGCTTCTGCTTCCCTCTCCCCGTATTCCAGAGAGACTTGGCTCGTATTTGTATCTGTGAAGAGAGAAACAGAAGACTTTTCTACTTTCCCACTGGGTCTAAAACTCTAATTTCAGTGCTACAAACGGAGTAAGCAGCTTTGAGCAAATGAACGTGTGTTGCAATGCACGTGGCTCGGGGTATGATCTTCATGACTCAGAGATCTAGACGGCATCATGTGATTGCAGGATGAAGTCAGATTTCCTTTTTCAACTCCCCACATATGAGCATTGGAGCCCCCAGCCACTTGATGGCCGGAAGTCAGCTCCCCTCCAAATGGCTCCAGCTATTTCTGAACTGCCCAGGGACTGTCTGATGGGTACTCAGGGACCTGCCCCTCGAGGTTTTCTCTGTGACCCCTGATGCTGCTGGTCGCGCTGAACGTGACCCTCATTAGGCAGCTGGGCTCCTGGCACAGCCGCCCCCCAGTGGTTACTGTTGCTCTGGCTGCGGATGGGGGAGGGCAGGTACAGTGCTGTCTCTCCTTTGTTCTTCAAACACACGTATGACAGCTGGCCCTGTTCCTTGTATCCCCAGCAAAGCTGAGACCAGGCTAGAGCAATTCATAAAACTGCCCGGCTCATGGCAGAGAAACATAACGGGAGGGAACTCGCAGTTGCTGTTGCTAGATGTGGCTACCATGAGGTCCAGGCCCACCACGGGCTCTCTGAACGGTGTCTCCTTGCCCGCAAAAGGGATAGCTTACGCCCCATCAGGGAGGCTTCCACCCGGAGCCCAGGCTCAACAGCCATGAGCCCCAGAGCATGGCTGCGCCACAATTGTCCTCCTTAATTCTCGGGCAGAGAATTAAGTGTCAGCAGTGGTGGGCATCCGGTGCGTCTGATGTGAGAGGGACACTGCCCCCAGATGTCCTCTGAGAGCCCGTCTGCACCTGACCTTCAGCCTGTGCTATTGCCCATGACTTACTGAGTCATAGACTTATTTTGGGGAGACAAGGGGTGAGCACCAGAGTCAGGAACTCAGCGAGCCAAGGGGCCTCGTGTCCCTGCCTTTTCCTCCAGCTTCCTTTGGTCCTGGGGAGGAGGTGCTGGCCAGTCATGCGAAGACATGGGCCCTGGAGTCCAGCAGACCTGGGCTCCCACTGTTGCTCCTTTTCTAGCTCTAATCGTTCTGTGTTGCACCAGGGGCTCAGCCTCAGGAGACAGAAGGACACGTGAAGTGAGAGTGAGCGGGTTCCTGGAGGCAGTTTTTAGGAAGAGTGTCCTGTCCTCTTAGAGACTTACACCTGTGTTCTCCCGCCCTGCATGGAAACGGTGTTCACTAAAGCAGCACTCTGTGCTCATCACCCCCCCCTCCAAAAGCCTAAGAGCTGTAGGTGGCCGTCCCGTGCTCCGAGCAGCCCCTGGAGCTTGTATTGGACGCACATCTATCCAGCACATGCGCAGATGAGGGAGGTGACATCCTGCTTTTGTGGGACGGGCAGGGGTGAGGCCTGAAAACTGGAAGCTGCTTGGCAGAGCTCTGACCAGCGTCTGGCAGAGCGCCTGTGCCTGCCCGGCCCTGGCCGCCCATCTGTCGGTCCATCCAGTCCATTCTTTCTCAACCTTTCTATCGGTGAATGTGTATGGGGTGCCTCATTTGTACGGGGCAGGGGGTACAGCAGAGCACACAACCACTGGATCCCTTCCCCAAGGGAGCTTAACCTCTGGTTGAAAGAGACAGACAGTAATCAGGGAAAGAAGGAACACCTAGCTTGCCAGGTGGTGGTGGGCACCAGGGATCAGAGGTGACAGTTGAACCAGAAGCCAAAGGGAGTGAGGGGACAAGCGTTCCAGGGACAGGGAGGAGCAATGCCAATGGCCCTGAGGCTCTACCCCCTTTGTTACCTCGTCACATCTGAAACGTGACTGCACACCTCCTCTCGCATCCCTCCTGCCCTCCTGGCCTCCTTTCAGTCCTCTCCTGTTCCACACACCTCCTGCCACAGGCTGTGCCCTGCCCTTTGCCCTTTGCCCTTTGTCCTGGAGCTGTTTCCCAACCAACACTGGGCCTCTCTGACTCACTGTTTTTGTCCTGCTCTGCTAACTCCACCCGACTCTCAGGCCTCATGCTGCGGCAAGAACCATGCCCGTTTCCGTACAGCCTGATGTCCCCCTGAAATGCTGTGTGCGTGTGTGTGGTTATTTGCCTCAGGTCGGCTGTCTGGCCGGCTGTGGGCTCCGGGAGGGCAGGGTCATGCCCGGTTTGTTCTCCATCAGCCAGGACCCAGCCCTGAGCATGGCACCTGAGAGGCACCGGCAGTTACCCAGAGGAGGGGACACCCAGGTCTGCTTGGGGTGCATAGTGGGGTGCGGGAAAGAAGAGACCTGTCTTGAGCAGGGTCCCGGAGGACAAGTTGATGCTCTGAACCGAGTGTCTAGCTCTCATCACCTCCAAACCCCAGCCAGGTGGGCAGGCGGGCCATGCTGCTCCCAGAGGCGTGGAGATTGGTGTCAAATGCCCGGAGACGGGACAGCCGGGCTGGTCTGTGTGAGCCCGTGTGTGTGCTCCGTGGTCCTGCGTGAAAGGGGGAGTCGGCATCAGTGGTGGTGGTGTCCCCAGTGCAGGGACAGCAGGGTCGGTCCCACTTCTGAACGGCTCATTCCGTATCCTTCCTGGAAAGGTACGTGGGGTCGTGCTGGCCATTCTTAGTAAATAATGCATTTCTGCCGTTAGGAGTCCGCCTCATTTCCATCCCCCAGTGAACTGCAAAGTCGTTTTTCTCCGGCTAAGTTATTCATTTTCCTCTCGGCATTTGGCTGCAATAATATTACTCCCTCAGCATGGTCATACAGTAATTCAGGCATTTTGTCCTAGCAACGAGGACACTTACAGTTAATAACACATGAAGCTATTTCATTAAAAGGAAAGTTTTGTTAGGGTACATTAACAGAGGCCACCAACCAAAACACAAATCATTTCATTCCTTGGATATTAAGGAAGCAAAATGAATTAAGAACCTAAAGCCGTTTTAAAAGAATCTTTGTTATCCTGATGTCATCTGACTGTCTTTAAATTTAACAATCCGTGTAAAGGCCATCGGAGTTGAGCGTTCGCAGCACTTGTTTTTCTCTGAGCTGGAGACGGTGCAGCGTGTACTTTGGGTGTAGTGTCGACTTATGGCCCGGTTCCAGTTCCGCCGCTCACTCCCTGCATCGTCCTGGGCACGTTACCTAGTTGTTCCCAGTCCCTGTTTAAGGGCATATAAAATTGCAGGTCTCCTATGAGAATCGTAGGTGGAAGGTCTGGCACGTGGGAGGTGCTGCTAAATGGTCCATCATCTTGGTTCAGTCCGAGGGCACAATCGTTTCCAATGCACGCTTTCACTCCCGAGTATCACGTGCATAAAATGTGTTTGCTTCTGGGATGGAGGAGTCAGAGATGAGAAAAATCACCTGAATTTTGAAGTGGAGAGAGAGGGATGCCTTGGATCTGTGCTGCAGGAAGCAGGGGCAGCCCAGTGTTTTGTTTCCAAACAGCGGAGTGTAAATGACCGGGTTTTTGTTTGTTTGTTGGGTTGGTTGGTTGGTTGGTTGGTTGGTTGGTTGGTTGGTTGGTTGGTTGGTTTTTTCCCAGAGCTCTAGTTGCATTCACAGCCAAGGGTTCTCTCTAAGGCTGATCCTTGCAGAGGGTCACAGCACCAAGCGTCTCCTATGAGGTCCCCTCCTGAAAACGCACTCTTGTGTGCCCACCTCGGTGCTTGTGTGACAAGGACAGCATAGATGTCAGGTGAGCCTGCACCCAGCAGAGGTACAAGCTCGTTCTGACTCCGGAGCCCACGTGACACTTCCCAGGTTTGGTTTCAGTGCTTAGAAGACCCACCCGAGAAGGTCATTTGCTGAACTCTGCTCTTTCTGCTGACAGTGTTTTAGAAGCCACGGGGATGTTTAACTGCCCAGCCCACAGACTGCATTCTGTTTGTGTTTCCTCGCCTGCGTAGCATTTGACAATTAATTAGGCATGGTAATTACCTGCTTTAATTTCGTGATTGCGCATCCTATAATTACCCCTAATTCTGTAATAGGGAAGTTCATGTACACAAAGGCAGGTGACAACGAATGGGCGGGGTTACAATATTAATAGCCGCCACTGCTTACTGGCTGCCAGGCACAGCGTCTCACAAGCACCCAACCAGATTGGTATTGTCCCCATTTCACAGACTGGGAAACTGAGTCTTGAGGAGTATCATTCCCAGGGTCACTGCTGGCCGGGGAAGAGCTGGGATTTGAACCCAGGCCTGTGCGCTTTCACTGTGCCATTCTGCCTCTTGCAGGACAGGCCTCACATGTGCCTAAGATTCAGGATGCTGCTGGCTGACAAACCTGTACCTGTGCTTGGCAGACCCTTAAAACAGGTCTGGGCCTTAAATCGACTGAAAGCAAGCTTTTCTTTCTTTTGAAATTAATTAATTAATTAATTTTTTTTTTTTTTTTTTAATTAGTTTCAGGTGCACAAGACAAAGCAAAACTTAGACATTTATCATTTATATCCCTCACAGAGTGATAACCCCTGCCCCATCCACTACCCCTCTGACATCGCACACAGCCGTTACATTTCCACTGTCTCTATTCCTAATGCTGTACTCCACTTCTTGTAACCATATATATATATATATATATATATATATATATATATATATATATATATATATATATATATATAAATAAAATTGTAGTTGACATTACTGTTCAGTAATGACATTACTGTTCAGCCTCAGCGTCAGGTATGCGGTGCATCTACACCATCACCTCATCAGATCAGGCATCTATATCATCCCTGAGGTGGTCTCCCTAATGGGACAAGTGTCCATCGATCACCCTACAAAATCTTTACAACATTATTGATTACATTCCCCAAATTGACTTTCGTATCCCCGTGGCCATCTTGTGGTTACCGACTGTGCTTTCTAATCCCCTCACCTTCCCCTTTATCCCCCCCCCCGCCCATCTAGCAACCCTCAGTTTTTCCTCTGTGTCTCTGAGACTGTTTCTGGTGAGTTCATTCATTTATTCTTTTCTTTAGATTCCACATGTAAGTGAGATCATATGGTATTTGTCTGAAAACAAGCTTTTCAATCTTCCTTCTCCCTCTCCCTGTCTCTCTCTCTGTTTTCCTCCTCCCTCCCTGCTTTCTCCCTCCCCCCTTCTCTCTAGATGGATAAGTGGGTGGATGGATAGACAGACAGACAGGTAGATAGATAGGCAGACATAGAGACAGGTTGAGAGAGATGTACCATATAGATAATGTAGATCTATCTAGATGTGTGTGTATGTTTCAAAGGTACATCTCACCCTGGAACATCCAACGTGTGATGATTAGACCTGTTGTTAGTGGATGTAAAGAACGTTGCCTCATACGCTATCAGTCCCCTCCCCTCAGGAGCAGCCACCAGCACCACCCTCCTGTCCAGATGGAGAACTGAGGCTTAAGGGGGCAATTACTGGGCTTGTAAGAGGTGGAGCTGGGATTTGAACCCCGGTCTGCCTGAGGCCATCTTCCAGTCTCCACCCCACCCCCCAAACACTGACGTCTGACTGCCTGCCAGGTCCTTGTGGATGGTCACCCACCACAGTCTACTTTAGACGTCCCAGGACCATAAATCAGGATACAGGTTACTCTCCTGAGGATAGTGAAGGCATAGCCTTTTTTTTTTTTTTTTAACTTTTGCCTTTAAATCTAGGTTTAATATGAATATTACCAGGTGCATAAATCTTAACTTTTAGTTCAGTTTTTACTTCTGCCACATCTGTGTAACCACTGCCCAGAAAGAGAGAGCGGACACGTATAGCACCCAGAAGGCTCTTTGTGCCCTTGTGTTCTGTGTAAGAATCCGTGCCTATCCCCAAGGTCCCCGTGATACATTTTCTCCTAGTACCTTTATGATTTTACTGTTCATATTTAGATCTATGATCACAAAAGAAATGAGTGCCAGAGCCATGCTCGTGAATGCCCATGACGGCCTTCCCTGTCATGGTGCCAGCTGGAGAGAGCCCAAATGCCCACCCCAGCAGAGCGGGCGAATAAGCTGGGGGGTACTAGGCAGCAGTGAACAAGGGCAGACCAGTGCTCTGTGCGACAACATGAAGACATCCCACAAACCCAATGTGCAGAGAAAGAAACCGGACACAAAGGAGCACAGTCTGTGTGAGTCCATGTAGATGGAATTCGAAAGCAGAAGAAAGAAACCAGCGGCAGAGTGTTCAGAGCAGGCGAGAGGCCCGGGGCTGGTGGAACGCTCTGGATGGAGGGGGTGCTCTTACGATTCTAAATGAAAGCATTTCCCGGAGACCCTATTGACACGAGAGTTTGTTGTGGATGCGATGCATTGATGGACTGAGGTTTTTGCCGTTTCTCACTGCTAATCTCTCCTTCCCCTCAGTATTACCATGTTTCCCCGAAAATAAGACATAACTGGAAAATCAGCCTTGGCATGGTTTGTCAGGAGGGCACCCCCTGAACGTAAGCCCTAATGCGTCTTTTGGAGCAAAACTTCGTATAAGACCTGGTCTTACTTTGGGGGAAACACGGTTATTACAGGTATTACGGGGGTCGTTCTTCCCAGTGGAAAAGAAATCTCAAGATTCAAACTTCCTTTTATAACAGAGAAGGGAGGGTTTGCCCTGACTCCTGATTACAGATATTACCCTCTTATTTTATTTTTCTTCTGCTGAGTCAAGGAGATTGGACTTGGAGTTGCTTTTTATTGCTTGTTTTAAAAGGGAACTTGGTTTTTCCAGAGGAGGTCAACTCTTTTTATTCCTCCAAGGAATTATTATCTTTATGGCTCAAGCAGAAGAATTGGGCCTATCAGACTTAATTTGGATGGCGGAGCTCTTTAAAGGAAAAAAAAAGAAAGGGAAAAAAGAAAGAAGAAGCAATTTGGGGTATAAGCTCTTTCAATTCTTTAATGAAATAAGTACCCAATTTGGCTTAGTATAATTCAAGGACAACTTAATTTGCAGAGTTTCCCAATTTTGGATGCTAAAAGCATTGCCGTTGAGAATGGACCATTCAAGTAATTCTGGGTGATTTTAATGGCATTAGGTTCCTGAAGGGAGAGGCGTAAATGAGAAGGTGCGATTGGAGACCGTTCTGAGGATATGTGATCTGCCCAGCACAGGGGCAGTTGGGCCACAGAGGGATCATTCAGGGACTGTCCTTGGCAGCTGCTGTCCCCAGCGTTGCTGGCTTGCGGTTCCCAGGCGTTCAGGAGCCTCGGCTATGGCAGTAACGTGCTGTAACAGAAAGCACCAGGCCTCAGACACGTCAGGCAGACCTGGGTTCAAGTCTTTTTTCTCCCCGCCCCACGCCCTCAAGGAGACCTATTCTCTCCGAGCCCATGTCTTCCTCTGTGGAAGGCACAAGTTCTCACTTTCTGCCTTGCTGATTAACTGAGGATGAAAGGTGAGGCATGTGGGTGCTGGCGTAGCCCGCAGCTGCTTCATAAATGGCAAGTGTTAGCATGAAGGTATTTGTATTTTATTGAAGATCTAAAAATATGATTTTACTCTTTCGGGTGTGGCGGTGGGCCCTCCACTCTTGCTGAATTTCTCCTAGAGCTGTGTAACTTGGACTACTAACCGGAGAGATGAGGGTTTCAGCAGCATCCAGATCTCAGCAGAAAATGGGAACGTGGGTGCCCAACCTGAAGTCCGTGACTGTCCCCCCCTCCATTACCCAGTGGCCTCCGGATGTAACAGAAGCTGGTGCCACAAATGCCCAGTGACCACCTTTCACCTTCGAGAGGGCCTCAGTCCAGTGATGCTCTCAGAGGCAGGAGTGAGGATGGTCACTGAGCATGATGGAAGCACCTAGAAGCCTCTCTGCCCTTGGTTCTTTGGTGAGCCTCAGCGTCCCTGTGAGGCTGCTCTCCCAGCGTTGGGGGGGGGGGGGGGGCTTTGAAGAAAGAGGCTGCAAGGATGGTTCTGCCGTTTCCTTTCCTCTCGTGTATTAAATCCTCCCCGGTCAAGGCCCAGGCCAGGCCTCCCACCTGGTGCCATGGACACCTTGGTCTCCACAGTGAGATGGGAGTGCAGTGTGGGTGGGACAAGGCCCAGTGAAGTATTTGGAGTTTATGGATCACCTGAGGACTCGGAGAACAAAACTTGAGGGCTGTGAAGGGACCCAGAGACCGTCTGGTTCAGCCCCGCACGTTACACATGAGGACACAAGGCCCAGAAGCAGGGGGACGCTCCCAGGAGCACACACACGGGCCAGGAGAGGCCACATCGTCCGGTCTCAGCGGGCACAGCTGCTTTCATGCAGCCATGAAGTAATATGTTTAGGGGTTCATTGTGGAGCTTTTTAGGGGGGATGGGTATTATCATTTATATTTTTATTAAATCATTTTAATGAGCCACACCATAGTTTGTTCTACGCCCTAAGATTGTAAGTGGTAATTTCCATACTTGTTCTTTACTAAGCACCGATCTTGCAGTAGAGATCATAAAGCGAAATGATCACCACAGTACGTCTCGTTAACATCCCCGATAAGGTTATTTTAAATTACTGATTTACTGAACACTCACATGGTGTCTTCTATGTACCAGGCCCCTGTCTAAGCCCATTACATGTGTGACACTCATTGAATCTTCCCAAGACCCACTGAGGGAGGTAATTGTGTCCTCATTTCTCCAAGGAGGACATGGAGGCACAGAGAAGTTAAGTGTTTTATGCCCCCGTTGTGTTTATCTCACTGGACATGACCTTACAGCCCCATTAGGCTGATCTCAACTCTGGCCCCTCCCGTTCCCCAAGGTGAGGTCTGCCTCCTGTGCATGGGGGTCTGCGTGGCCCCAGGAACAGCTGTGTTGCCTCTGCACCTGAATGCTGTCCGTGCCACCTTGGGAGGAGGTCCTGTTAGTCATCTATTTTACAGACGAGGAGACGCATAGCCAGAAAGGGGGCACGAGTCTCACCAGCAACCTCGCATTGCTGTCATATGCGTGTGACAGGAGAATGAAACACCCATCTCTCAGATAACTGGGGAAATGATACACAGCGTGTTGTTCCCCTAACCAGCCTGGTCCATCTGCCGTGTTCCCATTTGTCCCCTCATGACCACTGAGTCCCCTCGCTGTTCCAGGCACTGGGCAGCCGTGACACCGGAGATGAATGTGGCCTCTGCTCTCGCAGAGCTGGTTCTCATGGGCGGAGCGTTGCCGAAATCCCACCCCTTTGTAATGAAGTTTCAAGAGAAGCTTCCATTTTCTTCCTCTTTCCTTTTCTTGACAGGTGTACATCCGGATAAAAGATGACGAATGGAACGTCTACCGGCGCTACACAGAGTTCCGGAGTTTGCACCACAAGTTACAGAGCAAATACCCTCAAGTGCGAGCCTACAACTTCCCACCCAAAAAGGCCATTGGAAACAAGGTACCGTCTGTCATCTCAGCGCTCGTGCCTACACTAAGGCAGACGTTTTCTTCTTGTTCTTCTTCAGTTTATGGTTTAAACACACGTGCCCCTGTAAACGTACAAGTCAAATGCTAGCTAATATAAGAAAAAAGAAAGTAGTCATCCATAATTCCCCACCTAAAGCCAGTCACATTATGTTTGTTTGTGTATGTCTTATTTCTCCAGGGACGGGGTTGGCAAACTAGTTCTCTAAAGGGCTGGTGCCTAAATATTTCTGGCTTTGTTAACTGTATCATTTCAGCTAAAGATACCCAACTCTGCCCCTGCAGTGAGAAAGCAGCCATAGTGTGGACACCAGTGGGCATGGCTACGTGCCAATAGAACTTTATTTATAAGGATAGGTGGCAGCTAGATTTGGCCTGTGGGTCGTAGTTTACCGATCCCTGTTCTGGACTCAAAACACGTGTCCTAGTTCTCATCTGTAGTTGTCATGCTATCTGTTTGGACTTCTGTGGCGAGATCTCCCTAGCAGAGTTTTCTCAGAGGAGCTCCGTGTACTGTAGGGTCACTGCCCTCACAGGGTTAATCATCTGTCAAGACACTATCTATCCGGGTATTCTTCCAGGTGCCCTGGAGAAAGGAGGCACCAGTCCTCCACGTTTGCTGGTTGATTAGTTCTCATTCATTCACCGAGTGTTTACTGAGCACCTATTATGTGTCACGGCGTGAGGGGCAGGAGCCCAGCACTGAAGAGGGCAGGCCTGGGCCTAGCACCCCGTTGAAATCTGCTTCAGCCTGTTGGCCTTATTTTGTCATCTCTCATGTTTGCTTAGAGCAGCAGTTCTCCATCTTGGCTGCACTTGGGATCACTTGGGGAGCTTGAAAAACTACTGAGACCTGCCCGTCTCCCACCCCCATTCTGATTTAATTGGTCTGAAGTGAGGCCTGGGCCCTGAGGGATTTAAAGTTTGCACAATTGCAATGTGCAGCCAAGCTGGCAGCCCCCTAGCTTCAAGGCCAGTAGGCGGTGAGATACTTCAACAACTACGGAGTGTTACCTAGCATGGCAGGGACAGTTCGGTCAGCTGAGGTAAGGTCATGACCCTTCTCAGAACATGTGTGAAATTAGGCCTGTGGAAGAGGGCTCCCTCAACTGCCATGGTTCTAAGGATGGTCCCTGAGCAGCAGCAGGAGCTCGTTAGAAATACAGATTCTGGGGCTCCACTGCAAGCCTCCAGGCTCCCAGGCTGGACCCAGAAGTCTGGGGTGAACAGGCCCCCAGGTGGTGTGGGTGCTTCAGGATGGGTGAGAACCAGGTGCCATCTTGTATTGACAACGCCCTGTGGCGATTTCCACATGTGATGAATTTCCTGGTTTCTTTCTTGAAAAGGTACCTTACTAGGATTTCATACCCTCTTTTTTATTTCTTAATTTAAAAAGTGTTTCAATTACAGTTGACATTCAATATTATTAGTTTCAGAGGTACAGCATCGTGGTTAGACACTTACATAACATATGAAGTGATCCCCCTGATAAGTCTAGTACCCCTCTGACACCATACATAGTTTTGTTTGTTCATTTATTTTGTTTTTTAGGTTCCACATATAAGTAAAGTCAGATGGTATTTGTCTCTCTCTATCTGACTCATTTCACTTAGTATGGTACACTTGAGGTCCATCCATGTTGTCACACATGGTAAGATTTCATTCTTTGTTATGGCCGAGTAATAATCCATTGTGTTTATTTACCACCTCTTTGTTATCCGTTCCTCTATGGTTGGACACATAGGTTGCTTCCATAGCTTGGCTATTGTGAATAATGCTGCAGTTAACATATGGGTACATATATCTTTCGAATTAGAGTTTTGGGTTTCTTAAGTTAAATACCCAGGAATGGAATTGCTGGGTCATAAGGTCGTTCTGTTTTTAACTTTTTGAGGAATCTCCGTACTGCTTTCCAT
The DNA here is from genome assembly GCF_057876585.1 of Rhinolophus sinicus. Classification (NCBI taxonomy): domain Eukaryota; kingdom Metazoa; phylum Chordata; class Mammalia; order Chiroptera; family Rhinolophidae; genus Rhinolophus; species Rhinolophus sinicus. The sequence continues at coordinate 7,097,195 of NC_142510.1, read as the reverse complement.
AGTGGCTGCACCAATTTGCAATCCCACCAACAGTGCATGAGGGTTCCCTTTTCTCCGTTTGCCAGTAAATGAGCCTGGGAGTGTGAGGTCTGTGTTGGGCCTGGCCCAGCGCTGACCGGCTTGTACAACCGGCTGGTCCTTAACTAGATTTTCAGTCCTGCTCCCTGTGGTCAGGGGTGGGTGTGACAGTTTCCACTGCTGCTCGGGAATCTGACCACTCATGAGCAGTCCTGGGCCCTCTGCCTCTTGCCGAGCCTGTGCAGCCCGTTAGCTTTCCATTGGCTAGTCACGCCATGATTTGCTCTTTCCCTGGCATTGGGCTAGGCTGTGCCTAGGTCCCCTTTGGCTGCCGCCCAGCACAGATGGGAGGGTCCACCTGGTCTTCAAGGGCAGATTGAGTCAGAATGCAGGGATGCCATGTCCAGCAGAGGCTACTGATGAGCTCTGCTGAGACTCAGCTCGTGCCTGCCCTCTGCGCCTAACAGTATAGGGTACTCTCTGTCGCACCCTGAGGGCAACTCTACAGGAGCGCTTTGATTCTAAATTGGCCCAGAAAATTCCACCGGGTCAGAATCTTTTCTTTGGTTGGGTCACTTTAAGAATGATGCCCTTGGACCATGAAGGCGTGCAGATACAATACCTTTGGGTGGCCTGAGTCATGTGTACCTTGCTGCTCTCAGCCGTGGACCCGTTAAATGAGTCACTCCGGAATCCACAGACCTGGCAGTCCCCAAGGAAGTATTAACCAGTTCAGCCTTTTTAAATTCATCACACAGGTCATCTTTCTAGCCTGAATTTCTAGATATTTCCCCAATGATGCCAATTCTAGAAGTAAAATGTGATCTTAACCCCAGTTTGAAATTATTTGAATTGATAAAATGAGCACATGGTAGAGCTTGTGGATGCGGGATTTGTCTTGATCAAAGCATTTCTTTAGCTTCAAAAGGCCATCACGTGTTCAGTTGTAAAAGCTCAGATGCCCGGAGTGCTCTCTGGAGAGAACCATGCCTCCCCCTAACCACGTGAAGCCCATCTTGTTAAAATGGTTAACTGAGTATCAGTCCGGCACTTGATGTGGTTTCTGCCTTTGTAGCAGAGGCAAGCCATGGCAGTTGCATATTGAAGGTTCTCATTAGTGTTTAAATATCACAGGCATAGGGCTTCCATCAGTCAGGATGGGCTCGGTTAGGCTGCGTTAACACACAGCTCCTTGGTCTTGGCAGGCCAAACAGACCGAGGTGTATTTTCGGCTCATGCTCTGTGTCCGCCATGGGTTGGCTGGGAGCTCTGCTCATCATAGAACCAGGGGCCCAGGAAGCTGGAGACTCCTCTCTGGGTGTTGTGACAGTCATGGCAATAAGAGCAAGGGACAGAGGCAGATCAGACACTGGTTCTTCAAGCTTCTGTCTGGAAGTGACACATGTCAATTCCACTCATATCTCATTGGCCACAGCAAATTACAGGGCCATGCCTGTCCAAGGGGCAAAGGAGTCACTCCTACCACGTGCTCAGGAGAACCAGAATCTTTACGGTCAGCTCTCATGACCCCCGCAGGAGTTCCATTTCTCTCGAACCTCTGTCGAGCAGAAGTGCCATAATAAGCAAGCACAGTGCCACCAATCCAAGCCCTGTGCTTTCTACGTCTCCATAGCCCCAGTCCCGCCGCTTCCCTCCATCCCTGCTTAGATGATCTAACCCACGCCACTCTTATCTCTGGCGTGGCACCTGCAATGGCGGCCCCTTTCCACTCTTGCCTGCCCACAGTCCATTTCCTACCCTGTAGCCACAGTGAGGTCTGCAGGACACAAATCAGATTGTGTCGCTGTTGATTAAAACCCTCCAGAGGCATCTATGGCAGTTAAACGCAGGACTCTTTACTGTGGCCTCCTGGGTATCCCCCCGTCTGTCCCCCACCTTGTCTCATGCCCCACTCCTCTCCCTCTGCACCCAGCCACACAGACTTCCTCACACTTCCATGCTGTTCTCACCTTCACACCGGCTGTCCCCTCTGCCTGCAATGGCTTTTCCCTGATCTCTGCAGGGACAGCGCCTCCAGTCTCAGCCCCAATTCCACCTCCTCAGAGAGAGGCCTTTCCTGACCACGCTTGTGAATGCCGCCCATTTCAGTTTTCTCCTAGCACACGCCGTGAATTGAAGTGATTTATTCGTATATGTACTTGCATTATTGGTCTCTCTGCACTGGAACGGAAGTTCACAAAACGGGGCCTCGGTCTGTTACTGCTCCTTGCTCTCTTCTCAACTCCGAGAATAGCGCCCGAGATACTCATGGCCTGAATTAATGAATAAATGAACAGAAATTAGGTGGAAAACTTTCCCTTTTATATTCTTTCCTTCACTGGATTCTCAGCAGAAATTAAAAACAAAAAAAACTCTACCGAGTTTCCCAGAAAATAAGATCTAGCTGGACAATCAGCTCTAATGCGTGTTTTGGAGCAAAAATTAATATAAGACCGGGTCTTATATAATGTAATATAATGTAAGACTGGATCTTATATTAATTTTTGCTCCAAAAGACGCATTAGAGCCAATTATCTGGTTAGGTCGTATTTTCGGGGAAACGGTAAATTCCAAAAGTGAGTTGCGTAACTTTGAGGCGACTTGGAGGTTATTCTCACTCCACTTCTGGGGGCACACTTTTTGCAGCGTGGGCAGAAGGCTGGCAACCTCCAGAGACGGGAGAGAGGGCTCTCGCACCATCTGCGGGAGCTGCCTGGCCAGCTTCCTGTCCACACGGACTTGGCCAGCGTGAGAGCTGAGGTCCAAGGCTCGGTTTGGATGATGCTCCTGAAAGTGGACCTTGTTGTTCCGGGAGCAGATGAGGGCGGAGACTGTCACTCCTTAGGGTAATGGAATCAGCCTCCGCAAGTTCATTTAGCATTAACGCAAGGCAAATCGCTTTCCCCAGAGCCGCAGATAATTCAACTTGTTGGAGAAATTATGCATAAAACCCTCATTAAAAACACATACACCAGTGTGCGGCGGAGGAACTGACTGGCGCTCGCTGAGCCATGGAGCGCGCCTTTGCACGTCCCTGGGAGTCACAGATTACGTGCAGTTCTGGGGACGCAGGGCCCCAGTGGGGGAGGGTGGGTACAGACAGGGGTGGAAATGAGGGGGCATCGAGAAGAATGCTGAAGCTGGTTAATTCTTCCCTTGGGCGAACACGTCCAGAGTGCGAGGGTGTCATGCTAGGTGTAGAGGTTACATAGGTGATTTGAAGTGCAGTCTCTGCCTTCGCGAAGTTCACGGTCCTGTATGGAGACAGACAAATCAATTCTCACAGAGGAGTCCTCTGAGCTGGAGGAGGGTCCCAGCGCGCTCTGGAGAGTGAGGAGAGGACGCAGAGCTGCTTTCTGCAGGAGCGAAATGCTTACAGGGCCAGCAAGAGTCCTGGTGATAAGTCCCACATGTGAGGAAGCAGGGTCAGTTCAGGTGACGTCCTTAGCTTCTGCCCACCTTATTTCCTCGCTACGTCTTGTATCAGTTTCAGATTGCTGCCATAACATGTGACCTCTGACCTGGCTTAAAACAACACTCACGTAGCACCTGGCAGTTCAGTGCGTCAGGAGTCTGACACAGGCCTCACCGGACGGACGTCAAGGTGGCAGCAGGCCTGGCTCCTCCTGGAGGCTCTGGGGAGAGTCTGTTCCCTGCGTTTCTTGGCTCGTGGCCCCTGCCTCTGTCTTCATCGCTGCATCTCTCTGACCATGCTTCTGTAGTCACGTCTTCCTCTGAGCACCACAGGGAAAGGCGTGTAATGGGACTGGGCCCACCCCGGTAACCCAGGATCAGCTCCCCTCGCGAGGTCCTTACCTGAATCACCTCTGTGCAGTCTGCTTTGCGTGCCCAGGGCCTGGGGAGAAATTATTCTGCCTGCCTCACACCTCTCTTTCCTTCCCTGGGGAAGAGCTGCATTCCTGTTACCGCGCTTTACACGGGGGGAAACAGAGGCACAGGGAGGTGAGGTGACTTGTGCAAGGCTCTCGCTCGGCAGTGTCAAGGCTGATATGCGGGCCCGGCGGTCGTCCTGCAGAGTCCTAGCCTCTGCCCTCTGACACACAGACCTCCGTGTGCGAAGACAAAAGGAGATGACTGAGCCGTCGCCCAGTCTGTGGACATTCGTGTTGCCTCCATAAATAGTTCCGCAGCCTCGGTGGGTAGAAATCAGGGAACAGATGACGCCGAGGCCTCTGCTGGCCTCTCCCTTCTGCTGAACCGGCCACCCTTCACCCACCCCCCACTCTCACTCAGGGGCCATGTTTAGAGCTAAGGGCTGCCAGCCTTGTCAATCCACAGGCGTACAGACGTCCCTGGTAAACCCGTGTACGGACAGATATTCATTCACGTATGCTTCTACTCATTCAGCAGGCTATTGTCAACTCTGAGAGTAGAAAGCAAAAGAAAGGAAGGAATGTCCCTACTGCTTCACTAGCTGTGTGGCCTTGGGCAAGTTATTTGACGTCCCTGTGCCTCAGTTTCCCCTTGTATATACCCAGGATGGGCTGGGAGTGAGAAGGAGCACGTCCTCCTCATAGAGGATGCTGGGGAGCTGCTCCCTGCGGTGGATGAGCCCGACATGGGTGGTCCATCAGACCCCTCACCCCTGCGTTGCTCTGTGTAGTCACATCAGCCGTCACGTGCCCGGCTTGTCACGCACACCAGAGGCTCTGTTCATTTCCTCATCGTGCATTCTTGTCTTGCTCCGGATGAAACGCCTTACAGAGGAGGAGACTGGGCATGGAGGCTGTAAGCTTCCTGCCCAAGGTCCCGTAGCTCTTATCAGATGTTGAGTCAGACTGGTGTTACTGCCACTGTGCCACCTGCCCCATGGTCGGGAAGCCTCATAACCCCACGCCAGCATCTGGGAACTGGTACAGCAGGAAGTCACACGTGACAGCGAGTTTCTATGTGGAGATGCAAGATTTCGGGGGATTCTGCCAGAAACACCCTTCTATGGAAGAGGATAAAAGACGGTGCAATACCCTGCTTAGAACGGAGACCCGGGGAGCTCAGACACCATCCCCTGAAGATGAAGGTTTTCTAGAGAGAAACGGGGAAGAGACAAGAAGTTCCGACCGATTGAAGCCATAAACTCAAGCACATTCCTCATTTGACACCCTGCCAACCATGGTGTAAACAGTCCTGGTACTTAATGTATTAAGCAAGAAGAAGAGAGAAATTGGGCTCATTATACATCACACATTTTTGTTTTTCTCTAATATGGTAAAAGCCTCTTAAGATATTTTCCGGGAGAGCAGTTGCTAAAGTTATCATGCCAGAAAAATGGGCTCAGGAGAGAGATGTGGCTACGCCGCAGACCTGGAATGTATATTTGTGCGTCCACATGCAGATATACACATGGATTTAATAAGTGGGGGCTTCTCTAGAGGACTTTTTTATAATACCAAGTTAATAGCTAGCAAAAAACACACAAAAAAACTCAGGTCTTTTTATAAACAAATAACCCAGGGCCAGCAACCAGAAGTGTCTTTGCCGCTCTGTTCCCATGTTTCTCTGTGGAGCACATGGAAACACTGAATCAAAGAGAATCATCTTGATGGTCTCAGGTCGCAGACCTTGCATGTCCCACCTCCTCCAGGAAGCGCTCCCTGAACTCCAAGTGTTAGATATCCCTCCCCTGGGTTCCTTTCTCATACTCTCTCTCAGCCACCTGCTACACAGGTCTCTCTCCCCCATTTCCGCCATGAATTAGAGAGCAAAACCAGGCCTTCAGAGTCTTGGTCTTTTTCTGTGCCTGGTGCATAGTAGGTGCTGAGTAAAACGTGTTTGAGGAACAAATGAACTCAAGCTATATAGAAATTGGTGTGACACCAGTGTAGTATGGTTACCAATTCCCTTTGTCCCCAGTTCCCTTCGTTACTTTAGCTTACAAGTCTTTGGTAATTGTTCATAGAAAGATGCCCGCTGGCTATCAACACAACACTGCACATATTAGCAGAAGGTTCTACAAAGACTTTGCCTGAGCCATGCCTGGTGACAAAGAGGAGTTATGTGACACATCTGGGATCTGGCCTTCCCAACTCACCAACCAGAATTGGCCAGCCCCTTAACTTCACTCATCTCTGGCTGAGCCCGAGGTCGCTAAGGAAGCAATGCTGAACCCTTTTGTTTGGCAATTGACATGAATTATAAAAACACTTGACTCTCTGTTGGGCAGTTAAGGGTTGTCCAAAATATTTCTGGGGCTGTTAAATTGTGTCATTATTTAATCTCTTCTAGTAGCTCTGAAGGCCTTCTGAGCATGTTTCACCCAGGCTACATCTGGTTTTTTCCTTCTCATTTTCGGACAACTGATTAGCATCACAGCCCAGAAGAGTCCTTCTCAGCTCTTACTCTCTTCTCCAATAATTGAGAATCACTGCTCCCCCCCCCTTTGGCACTCACATTAATATTGAGAATTGTGTGTTGCAGTCTTGGTTCATCTTTAGCAAGCAAGAAAAACATTTTTTAATTTCTCACGTTGCCTCTATTTTAGCTATTTCCCCATCACCAGGTCTCGGGGGGTCAGAATCCCTCACGTATCGAGGAAGCCGTCCCCTTCTCCTAACGGTCTCTGCAGCGTCACAGGCCCCACACATTTTGAGAAGACATTGCCCGAGGCCAAGAGGTTAAGACTTTGGGCTGTGGCATCTCACTGGCCTTGTTTCAGATCCTGTCTCTGGCAACACTGGCTGTGTGACGTCTAGTGGGTCACCCGGCCTCTGACGCTCAGTTGTCTCAGCTGCCACATGGGGCGAGGGCACATACGTCACAGGCTCTTGTGACAATCCCATGCAATGGTGCAAGTTAGCCATTTAGCACGGCACCCGGCATATCCTGAACCCTCAAATGCTCGTTTAAAATAATACTTAGGTCTACACAGGAGCCTTGCTAATTTGGTTTCCATTCTTTTGTCATTTGTGATACCTCTGACATGTGCAGTCTGGATTCTTCTTTCTTCCCTTCTCTCTTCTTCCTCCCCTCTTCTTTTCTCTCATTGTTGTGGCGGTGGGTTTTTATCCCCCCCACCCCCATTTTGGGGGGGTTGTTTTCTTAAATTGAGGAATAATATATCCCCAACCTGAAGTGTACAGCTTGAAGGATTTTCACAAAATGAACACCCTGACATAACCAGCACGCAGACTAAGAAATGTACCATCAGTGGGGCTCCGTGCTCCCCTTGTCACTCTCTCCCCACGACGCTGGCCACTGCCCTGATATCAAAGGCATAGGTTAGTTTTGCTCCTTTCGGACTTTACGTAAATGGAATCGTACAGCATGTACTCCTTTGTGTCTGGTCTCATTCTCCCCACGTCACATCTGTGAGAGTCATCCATATTGTTGCAAGGAGCAATTGTTGTTTCTTTCTGTGTAGGATTGCATTGGATGCCTGACTCTACCACAATGTATTTATCTTTACTGTTGAGGCAGGATTGGGTGGCTTCCAATTTGGCCTGATTCCACATAATGCTGTTATGAACATCCTTGTATATGTCTGCTGCTGGCTATACGCCTGACTTCTGGGGGTTTATACTTAGGCATGGAATTGTGGGTCATAGGGTGTGTGTATGTTCCACTCCCAAGTGGGTATACAGTGACATGTGTTATACAGTGATGGCTTCTTAAAGGGAGGGGACAAATACAAAGAATAAGCGCGAACTCCCACCACCTACAATTGACAGCTGTTAACATTTTGTCTTATTTGCTTCTAAGCTCTTAAAAATTGATTGCAAAATGTTTCCAATGTGCCCCAGAATACGCAGAGAAATATAATGAACAAACATGTGTCATCATCCGATTGAACAAATGTTAGTGTTTAGAAATTAAACATTACGGAGACAGCGAGACAGCGGAATCCTCTTCATGTCCTCCCTCCCAGAGAGAATCGTTCTGTGGGATGGTTGTGTATCCTTCCTGTCCGTGGTTTTATACTTTTATTACATAGGATTGCGAGAGGGTTTTTTCCTTAACTTCACCTGAATGATACCAGCCTTTATCTTTTCGCACCTTGTATTTTTCACCAGTTTCACCTTTTGAGATTTACACATTTGGATTCGTGGGGTTCCAGTTCAGTAACTTGAACTGCTACACTTACTGATAGTCCTTTGTTTGAATAGTCAATGTTGTATTTATTCCCCCTTTGATGGGCACTTAGGTTGTTTGCAGTTTTTCCCCATTCAGACAGTGTTGCAGCCAGCATCCCGGCCACGTCTCCTGGCACGTTTGCTTCTCAGTTTCTCCAGGTTGCACATCAGTGAATGAGGGTGGTGGCTATAGGGCATGCTCTTGTCTCCAACTTTCCCAGCGGTTGCCAGATTTCTCTGCAAGGTGCTGGCACCAATCGTTCACCCTCAACCAGGTGGATGAGGATTCCCATTGTTTCATGTTCTCAATGACACTTGGCAGCATTAGATTTGCAATTTAATTATGTTTTGCATCCTTTGGTCATTTTTCCACTGGGGTTTTTGTCTTTTTCTTACTGGCTTCTGGGGTCTCTCTCTGTTTTCTGGATGCCAACCTTTGTGCATTCCTTTAAAAAGATACAACTCTTGCCGCCTCCTCCAAGAAACCTCTCTTGCTCCCCTCCACAGTGGCACCCACTGCCTCTCCTTCGTCCCTGCGTTTCCTGTGTGCCTGGCAGCCATTTCCCTCACAGCCCCCAGCATGCTTTAGTGCACGCGCTAAATGTCTGCTGTGCTCACCGGACCGATTTTCAGACTGTGCACACCAAGATGCTGGCACGGGGTCTTGTATCAGTAGAGGCTGGAAGAGTGGTGGTTTTCAGGAGAAAGCATTAGGCCCCAGATGTGTCCTTTAATATGAACCCCGAGTAAACCCTCTCCACAGCTCCTTGCTCCTAGATGGGGCCCAGAAAGCTTTGAGTGGCCTAGAAGCGTTGCACACAATTTCCTTTGCTGCTTTGAGAGCCATCTTCTCTGCCAGTTCCCAACTACATGGAGCGTCGCCGCCCCTCTGAAACGTTCTCATCATTCATTTCCCAGCTCCTCTGCCTTCTGAGGGAGAGTGAAGTTCTTTTTTATAATGAGTTTCGAAGCTTTTTGGACTTAAGTGCCTGATCCTCATAAGCCCGTGAAACTGGAACTGTTTTGAATCATGAAGGAACCTTTGTTACTGGCTTTTAGCTCTCCCTCGTGGACTGGGCAGCCTTATTCAGAGCAGCGGGAAATCATCAGACCCTTCTTCACATCAGCAGGGCCTCTTCCTAAGCAGCACAGATGTTCATCTATCCATCGAGTGCTAATTACACACCAGGTACCCCGGGCTCTGCCTGCTCTCTCCCCTTTAATCCTGCCAGCATCCCGGTGGTGGAGCGATTATTACCGCGGCTCACCTCATTGCCACTGTGCGTGGCTCCCCCTTAGACCTTGACCCCTCCAGCTCTTTCTTGTCTCAGGGCCTTTGCACATACAGTTCCTTCTAGAATAGTCCACATCCCACACTTCCTGTGGCTGGGTCTTTCTCATCATTCAGGACTTAGCTTAAATCCTATCTCCTCAGATATCCCTTTCCCAACTACCCATAATAAGTGATCTCCCTCCATGAGGGGCTTTCCTGGCCCTTCCAGTTTTTCCTTTGTAGCATCATCACATTTTGTACTATAGTTATTTGTTTAAACGTGGTGTGTGTGTGTGTGTGTGTGTGTGTGTGTTGGGCAGTGAGCAATTGAAGGGTTTTAAGCAGAGGAGTGACAAATGGGACTTGTACTTTGGAGACACTGCTGCCCTGTGGGGCAGGACTGGAAGGGGTAAGCCGGGGGACCCCTGCCAGGGCGTGGGCAGAATGCCTGCACCTGGAGCTGCCGAGCTTTGGGTTAGTGCAGGGCCCCTGAGGACCGAGAGGGTAGTTAGCAAACCTGGAGGTGTGGGGTCCACCTGCAGAGACGGAGTCTTGCAGGAAAGACAGACATATGCATAGGTGGCTGTGCTCTGGTGTGGTGGTCCTGGAATCGGGCCACATTCCATCTGAGACATGGTTTGTGGTGGTGGTGATGGTGGTGGTGACGAGGTTTACAATGGCAATAATAATAAACCTATGCCTGCAGCAAGGGGAGCCTGGTCTTTCTCTTTAGCTAAGGTTTGCTCATGGCAACAGTTGGCAGGAGCTGAATGGAGACACACCTTTACATGGGAAACGTATTCTCCAGGTCGCCAGCCAGCCTGGTTCTCCTACTTCCTGGTTCCTGAAAGCTTCTGAGTTTGTTACCTCTGGGAGTTCAGAGCAGACTCCTCGGAGGAGATGATTTTTGGAGAATTACATAGAATTTTGGAGAATTAAGTAGAGAAGGAAGGGAAGGGCATTCCAGTTGGAGAAGGCATCGGCAAAGGACCAGAAGCCTGAAAAAGTAACGGACTAAGGTGTGTGTTGGGTTCTTTATTTCCCAGTGCTCCAGGCCTCACCTGGGCGGCATAGGGGCCCAGCAATGACTTGGGTGAAGTCCAGGTAAGTCCTGACATGCGGCAGGACTAGGCCCCTGGGCCATGTGCCTTCTCAGCACCTTGGGCCTGCCCCTTCCGGTTATCCCCAGCTCTCTGACTTCAGAGAACGGAAAAGCCAGCGTTCAGGGCAGCAGAGCAGACTGGTGACAGAGAAGGCTCTGGGGAGTTTAAGAGTTCCGAAGTGAGTGGAAAGCTTCATTAATTCCCAGATAAACATTCCTTCCTTTTTCATTTGACGGGTCTTTATTGGGTATCTGTGGTACACCAAGTCTTGCGGCTACTGAGGCAAATGAGATGTGTTTCTGGCCGTCAGGGGGCTCATCGTAGGGCAGTTGGCAGGTGCCCTCTCAGGTGGTGCTGGAGGAGAGGCTAAGTCAGGGGAGAGTACATCATCTGGGGTGCTTTCTGCTGCAAGTGACGAAAACCAAAATCAGACTATTTTTAATTTAAGAAAAGGATGTATTGGCTTGTATAACTGAGAAGTTTAGTGTTGACTTCAGGAACAGCTGGATCCAGGAACTCAGTGACATCATCAGACATTGGTATCTTGGCCAGTCCCTTTCTGTTTTGTTCACTCACTCTCTTGCTTCTTGTCTGTGTGCCTACCTGCTTCTCTCTTCTCCCAGCTTTTTTTTTTCTCTGAGTTTGCTGCATTCTCAGACAGGCTCCCCTCTCATGGCAAAGAGGGTCACATGCCTCTAGGTGTCCTTGATGTCACCTTAGTGCCTCAGGCAGAAAGAACAAGTCTCTTTCCTGGTAGTTCTGGTCTCAGGGCTGATGCTCGTCAGCCCACCTTGGGCCCTGTACCCATCCCAGGACCAGTAATAATGAGTGCGATTAGTCAGGTCCTGTGCTCAGCCCGGGGCTGATGGCGGACTCAGTCCTGTCCTAACCCCAGCGTCTGAGAGGGGGACAAGGACATGGGTAGTGAGTAGGCTGAACAACAAGGGAACCAGCCTGGGGGGGAGAAGGGAAAGAGAGCATCTGAGGAGCTTCAGAAGAGAGGTGACCCCAGAGCTGAGCCTGGAAAGATGAGTTGAGTGAGGGGGGGGCATTGCAGGCAACGGAAGCAGCATTTCAGGTGGCAAAGTTCGTGGAGCAGCCAGCATGACCTGCTCAGGCCTGTGATGCCTCCTGAGCAGATGACAGATGACACGGGGTGCCTGTGAAAGGGCACGTGATATGTGAGGAGAGGACTCAGAAGAGCCAGGCGGGGACAGTTAACTTACATGCCTTGTTGAGGAGTTTGGACTTCTATCCTGAAAGTAAAGAAATGGCATGGTTCACAAAAAAATGATTTTGCATTTAAAAAAAAAGAAAAAAAGAAGCTCCCTCAGGAAGCAGTGTGGAGGGTGAATGGCAGCAATAGGAGAGACTGGCCCAGAGAAATGCCCAGAAGGCAACAAACATCAAGAGGAACAGCATTTACTCACACATCCATTTATTCAGGAAATATTTCTTGAGCACCTACTATGTGCCAGCCACCGAAAATACAGCAAGGAGCTAAACAGATAAACTCTGTTCACATAGGGCTTACAATTGGGGTGGGGGTGAGGGAACAGACAGTGTAACTTAAATAAACCTATCGGTGAGTTCTAATAATCTGTATATAATGTAAACTAGGTAAAAGAGATTTAGCTCTAGAACTGTCCTGGGAAAGTTACCTGGGTCATAGGAGGTGTTAAGTTACGAACTTAACAATATGGAATTTCTTCGACCTGCAAATGAAAATAAACAATTTTTTTCCCCACTGCTGCCAACCAAAGTAAAATTATTCAGCTCCCTTTGAAAGACAAGGGTCAAAATAGAGAGGTGGTAGGTTCTCAGCTGGCAGTGAACTATCGTTTGGACTTGACCTTCTGCTGTTTGATGTTTGAAGTGGCTCTGTGAGCTGGGTAATGGATCCATAGTTCAGTTTGGACAGGTGCATTAATCTTTTGGGGAAACTAGAAAAATGAGCCAGCCAGGCAGGCCTGGCATTCTACGTAATCCCCATTTCCACCTTTTCTCTTCTCCCTCACCCTCTGTTCATTCCTCTCTCCTACAGCAGGAAATACTTACATAAAAGCCCAGACTGGAGTTTCGCATAGACGTTCTTCTAGCTAGAGCACAAAGAAGCAAAGGTTCTGCTGTCTGGGGTCTCCCAGCAGTAATGCCATCAGTGTTCAGGCAGGTCTGCAGAGCTGTAAACTGCGTCTCTCATCATGGCCTTGGGGATGGTAGAGATGCTGCCAATGCATTGATTTGGGAAATAATTGGACATAGCTGTTTTCCCTTTTCCAATGGGTTAGGCTTCACTGCCGTGCTACAGGTGCCTGGTGGGTGTGCCAATAATGCCAGCACGCAGGCAGGGCAAACGATGGCTGTCTTCGCTTCTGGGCATCCCCTAAATCTGTATTTAGACCAGCTCTGGTCAGCACCACGGACAGTTCCACCATGGCTGTCGTTCCTCTGATGGTTTCTCCCTCTGGACGTGTATCTGAATCATTGGGTTTAAACATATTCAGATGCTGAGACCACAGCCAGACCAGTGAGTTAGAATCTCTAGGGCTGGAGCCCTAGAATCTGTGCTTTTGAGAAATTGCTGGATAATGCTGCCATGGCTGGTCTGTAGACCAGTGACTGGGGCTGCCGACCAAAGGCCCAGGAGGAGGAAATCACTTGCCCAAGGTTACATGGATGGGTATTCAGAGAGCCAGCACTAGGACTTCTGAGCCCACTTCTCCTTTATGACCTCAGCAGGCTCACTTCCTGTCAACCTTGTGCTGTCACGCAGAGGAGCAAAGAACTCAGTGGCGAATATTTTCATGAGTTGGTGCTAGGCTTTCCAGCCAAAATCTGGCTTCAGATTAATGATATCACACAGGACCCCAAAGAATGATCTCCATCTTCTATCTCCTATCTGTCCTTTCTAAAGATCTTGCCGCTTAAAGTCTGGTACGTGGACCGGTGCCATCAGCCTCACCTGAAAGCTTGTTAGAAATGCAGGTTCTCAGGCCCCACCCCGGCCCTACTGAATCAGAATTTGCATGTTTAACGCATGAGTTGTGTACCCATGAAAGTTCAGGCAGCACTGTTCCATGTTACTTTTATGTTCATATCTGACTCGACCCTTCAAACAGGACTTTTCCCTCATCTCCTTCCTGTTCTCTCTTTTCCCCTCCAAGGTGGAAAATGGCTGCTCTGGTTGTCATATCGTCAGGTTCCAAGCCACACCTGTCAGTGGGCAGTCACCATAGGTTTCACTGGTAAACTAGGGTGTGCCTGTGTCTGCTCTCAACCTCCGGGGCTGAAATAGGAAGCTTCCCAGAAGCGGCTGGCTCAGTCCCTTGCTGCTTTCTCTTCTTCATTCATAGTTGTTCAACAGTTGTGCTTAAGGTGGTGGGGAAAGACAGATATGGTCCCTGCCTTTGTAGAACTTTGCGTTTAGCCGGGATAGACGTTAACCAAACTCTTAAAGATGCTTTCAAATGGTGCCAAGTTTTTACTGTAGGAATGGTGCCGGGAGCTGTAACAGAGAGGACCCGATTTCGTGCAAGAGTCTGGGAGACGTTTAAACATAAATATGGAGGCTATGTAGTAAGTAGTTAGCTAGGAAACAAGTCAGAAAGCGTGTTCCAGGCAAGGACCAGTGCAGGCCTGTGGACAGCTCCACACTGGACATCGGGTCCGAGGCGCTCTCTTCCTGGCTTTCCATCTCATTGGAATTGAACGGTTGTAGTTCTTTCCAGTGAGCATTTGGGGTCTGCTCTGTCTCTGGGCTTCGGACGGCCTCTGACCCGGGCAGAAGAGTGTTCCATACAGATGTGCAAGGTTTGGAACCAAGGCCTCCAGCGCAAAGCAAGTCTGACTCAGCTTTTCTTCACCTCCCCTGGACACGTATCTCCCCTAGGACTCTGGAGAGTGGGAGTGAGAGGCAGTGGAGGACGGCCTGGCTTCTGGGGTCGGTGCCTTGGTTTGAATCCTGACTCCAGTGCACACCTGTGTGTCACCTCTCGGTGCCTTGTATCCTCAGGTGGAAAGATACTGGCATCTCCCTCTAGCGTTGCTGCCAGGAGTGAGTGAGGAAATGTAGGGAGCAGGCTCAGAACACGGCCCGGCCGGCAGTGAGCGCTCAGAAGCTGCTGGCGGTGATTACAAAGCCCTTTCCTGGGTCTCTGGGCCACATGGCCTTTTAAGGCCATCCCTTTTCCTCCCCGTTCTAATCCCTCTCCCCACAGTGGGCCAGGCACCATTCCCAGCCCCGTTCTACAGGTGGGGAAACTGACTCAGATTTGCCTCCTCAGGGGCCCAGCCTCATCCAGCCCAGGGGTTCTTAGCCTACAGTCTGAGGATGAAACCCAGGTGATCAGTGAGAAAGAATTGCGCGTTCATTTTCACTAATATCTAACCGAAACATGAACTTCAAACGTGAATTTAGGCCACAAACCATAACAGTAGTCATGGTAGCTGTGACTTTGTCCCCAGTAGAAATCAATTGTATGTATTTTCATATCACATGACTGTTGCTGCAGATGGCTCCAAATATCCTCAAAGCTCATCACTGCTTTGAAATGACAGTAGATCTTGCTATTTAATCCCTCAGCAAAGCAACACTGGAATTGCTTTCACAGTTTTGATAACTGCTTAAATATAAGTGCTTTCCTTTCTAATCCTATGTATCTTGTTTCATGAATTTAAAAACACAATTCTGATGAAGGGATGGATGGCAGCCTTCACCAAGGCCGCAGAGAGAACCCTGGCAGTGCCCCCGCCCTCCCATCGCGGGCTCTCTGCCTCCCACACCCCATCGCTCCCTGCCCTGGCTATGGACCACTATCCACCATTGGAGTTTTCAGCTGCCTGTTCTTTCCAGATTCTTCTCCCTAGTCCTTCCCTGCCAACTTCTCTTTTTTGTGAAGCAGGTGCTAGATAAATAATTAATAGGGTGGGAAAACTTGTTGGAAACAATGCAGCTCATGTTTATTTTTAAGCAGCTGAGTTACAGAGTCCTGCTCCAGGTGCAGTCCAGGTGGGGGAAGTGTCTTTGGCTAAAAGGCAGTGCATGAGGTTGATGGCGGCTGCTGTGAGCCGGAGAGAACGGATTTTCAGAATAGCCTGTGCATTGGGAGAGTTGGGGTATTGAGGGGCAGGGAGGAGGAGGTTCCCGGGTGGGAAGCCCACTGGGGAGGGAGGGGCCTGTGACCTGAACAGTCACAGTGGCTGGAGGGGGCCAAAGAAGAATAAAAATTGCAGTAAGGACTTGAACAAAACTCCTCCCAGATTGGCAAAGGCAGGCGAGGAATTTGATTTATGTGAAAAAGAGCAGGAATGGATTTCGACTTCAGGCACAGCTGGCTCCAGGGCTGATGTGATCGATACCATCAGAATTCGATCTCTCCCTCCCCCTTCCCTCCTTCCTTCTCTTCTTTGCTTTCCTCTGTGCTGGCTGCATTCTCAGGCTTTCTCCAAGATAGAGCCTCTGGCAGTTCCAGGCTTATATCCTCCTAAAAGCAACCCCAGAAGAAAGACAGCTTCTTTTCCCGAGAGTTCCAGAAAGAGTCCTGGGATTAGACTTTACTGGTCTGTCTGCATTATGTACACACACTGTTTGTTTGTTTTTAACAGTTTTACTCTACTTTTTGTATCTACAGATTTTCCTATTCTGGAAATTTCATATACATGGAATCATATCCTATGTAATATTTTGTGACTTCACAAAAGCATAATGTTTTCACGGTAGGCTATAGCGTGTGTAGAAGGAAAAAAAGGGGGTTTCTATGGAAAGTAACCTCACAGGGTGCTGTGATCATAAATTTCTAGCTGGACACGTCATGATGGGTAGTCACGCCCCAGGCCTATAACTTCTTTAGTAGAAGGTTTCTCTTTGCCTTAAGCCAGCCCTGTCCATTGTTTCTGTGCATCTAGGTTCACACACCTTTGAAACAAGCGATAACCACCCTCCAGAGAGCACATTTGTTAACTGTCCTGTGATCCAGTCCCCTCCCTGCTTTCTCCACCCCCAGGTCGTCTTCCTCACATCCCTCCTTCATCTCAAATGCATAAAAGAAGCTTCAAAACCGTTATTCTCCAGAGCATTTGAGATCTTGATCCCCAGCATCTGTCCTATGAGTTTGGCTCAAAAAAAAAAAAAACTCATAAAAATTCTCGACAGGCGTGGACGTTTCTTACGTTGACACTTGTGTCAGCACTTCATTCCTTTTTATTGCCAAATACTATTCCATTACATGGGGAGACTGCATTTGTTTATCTATTCGTCCATTGATAGACATTTAGATTGTTTCCACTTTTTGGCTGTTATAAATAATTCTTTATTTTATTTTATTGGGGAACAATGTGTACTTCCAGGACTTTTTTCCAAGTCAAGTTGTTGTCCTTTCAATCCTAGTTGTGGAGGGTGCCGTTCAGCTTCAAGTTGTCCTTTCAGTCTTAGTTGTGGAGGGCACAGCTCAGCTCCAGGTCCAGTTGCCGTTGCTAGTTGCAGGGGGCGCTGCCCACCATCCCTTGCGGGACTCGGGGAGTTGAACCAGCAACCTTGTGGTTGAGAGCCCACTGGCCCATGTGGGAATCGAACCAGCAGCCTTCGGAGTTAGGAGCACGGAGCTCCAACCGCCTGAGCCACCGGGCCGGCCCACGTAATTCTTATTTGGACATTTGTGTGTCGGTTTGTGTATGGACATATATTTTCATTTCCCTTTCATGTCATTCTTTTGTTTCATTTCATTCCACCGAGGAGTGGAATTGCTGGCTCATGTGGTAACTCTGCTGACCATTTGGAAGCAGCCCATTTTCCAAAATAGCTGTTTTCCTGAGTTCTGTGAGCCATTCTAGCAGATTTGAATCCAAAGAGGGGGTCCTGGAACCACTGATTTATAACCAGTTGGTCAGAAGTCAGTAGCAAGCAGGTGTCTGGCAAGTTGAAGAATTGGTTGTTGTTATGGAGGGACAGAAAGCCCCACGCAGGTGGTGTCAGAGCATTGCAGATAAAAACAGTTCAGTTTGCAGAAACTCAAGTGGCCTAAAAGGTTGGGCTCCTGCCCTCAGCCTCGCTCATCCCACCGGCACCTAGCATGGGGGGTGGGGGGTGGGGGGGCTCAGTCACGGTTTTTTAATTGAGTGGAATCTTTTTCAACATCCCCTGTATGCACTAAGGGACAGTGTGACAGCAGTCCCTTCTGCTGCCGGTGTTTGCAGCTCCTAGAAGTGACATTTCTGCATGTGGGCAATGTCTTGTTTTTCCTCTCTGGGTTCTTCCCATAAGTGCATGAACCAGCCTTTCCCCTCCCAGCTGTCCGGCCTGCAGTTTCCCCTGGCTACAAAGTCAGTAACAGAGAAAAATAGGCTTTACCTGCAATGGAGCCCCCTGCTTTCCTGCCATGCGATCATTTGTTGTGTCCTGCCGAGGGCCCAGCCTGTGCCAGGCCCCGTGGAATGTTTCAGGCAGCTCCCACCTGTGGCGCACAGGCCACCATATCTAACCCATGTAATAAAAGAGGCTGCGAGGAGGCCTCTGTATGTCATCTCCCCTCCCACACACAGGGGCTCTGTTGACGTAAAGACGAGAATTCATCCAGCCACAGATACTATTGCCATGCCAAGAGGAGGGTTTTAGAATGATGGTATTTTGTTTACCCCGTGTGACCTGCAAGACTAGTTTGCCTTTTATTTCTGTTTTTAGCACAGCTGTGGGTCTCCTGTGGTTGTGACTCCACTGCTCCTGAGTCAGGACAGCCTGGTGGTTCTGAGGGGAGCGCAGGAGGCCGCGGCCGTGACTCAGCTCCGCTGCTGAGCAGCGGGGTCACCCTAGGGAAGGCGCTCAAGCTCTTGGAGCCTCAGTTTCTTCATCTGCACTTCGTAAAGCTGTGGCGGGCCTGTTGATATAATGCAAGTAAACATTTCACATAGTTCTTGGCGCACACGAGGCGCAAAATAACGAGCAGTATGAGTATCATCATCGTCGTCACTCTCATTGTTACGAGCAGTGTGTGGGAGAAGAGTGTGAATGTACCTTGAGCTCTGTGTGGATCCTCTGCTCCTGTTTTGAAGTAGACGCGTGCTTTCTTTCCTGCATTTGCAGTGAAGGTGTGGTGTGCACGTGCCTTCCTGGCAGGTGGGGGAGCGGAGTCAGGGTTTGTTTTCTGTTCTGACATTTGCCATCATTCACTGATACCATGTTAGTGCTGCTTTACGGCTTCCTACTCTGTCATGTGTTGTGTTCCCTCCTTGAGCTCCCAGCCCTGGGGTCTGATCTGACTTCGCCCATTTCAGAGTAAGATCGTGTAAGCAGTGGGGTCACCCACAGCCTCTCTGGGACCGTTTGAGCAGGAAGAGGAGGGTTTCTTGGACCAACAGGAAGAAGAAGTTTGAGTTTAGTGCGGGCGCTAAGCCACGTGGCCTCTTCCATGAAGGAAGTGGGGAGGGGACCTTCGGGTATGTGACCTCCTCGTGAGTCGGCCCTGTGTCTCCCCATCACAGGCAGCACTGCGCCCAGAGGCCTGGGGTTTTTCTAAGTGAGATCGGTTCGGGGTACACCCTCATTCTTCACAAGGCTGGCCGCGTCTCAGCTACAAGCCTCAGGAGCAGTACTCACCAGAGGCAGCGTGGCACGTTGGTGAGAACGTGAGCTCTGGAGCCTGACTGCCAGTTTGGATCCTGGTTCCACCTACTTGACTCTTTGTGACACAGGCAGGCTAGTTCCATGCTTCAGTTTCCCCCAACTGTGAAATGGGGACACTAATTCCAGCCTCACAGGAAGCTACAAGGAGTACATAGGTTAGCTCATGTAAAGAACGCGGGTGCCGCCACTGTCAGACTGAAGGCATCCACCTGTTAACTCTTTCCTCTTCCCTCCCTGGCCTCGACCTGCACGCCTCCCTACGTGAGCGCCGGCGTCTCTTCCACACTCTCTGAACTGACTCTTTCCAAAGCCTGGCTCATCGCCCTGCTTCAGTCCACACACCCCGTCACTGACACCCGCACCGCTCAGCCAGGGGTCCCTCACTGCTCCTGACTCCCCTCACTTCCCTCAGGCACCCCCATCCGAATGCCCCGTTCCTCCTGTCACCGTCTGTTGAAATCCCACCCACCCCTCCGGAAGTACCTCCGACCTCCACACCGGCCCAGCTAGGCCGGCGGGCCACGCTCCCCTCTGAGAACCTGTCATGTTCTGCCACACGGTCTTCTTAGTGATCACACTGTCTGTTGTCCAGCTGGCCTGTGTGCTGGCACCGTGACTTGTCATCTAATCTTGGGAGCCCCCAGCACAGTGCCAGGCACGACAGCCTCCTGTTGGCAAAACGAATGGATTCTAGATTTGCAGCCTCTGTGAGGACAGCTCAGCTGTGTGCTCAGCTTCTCCAGCGCCATCTCATCATGGGCCCCGGTACAAGGCAGATACCGGTGAAGGGTGGATGGATTCCCTGTACGACAGCGCCTGATGAAGGCGCGGGTGCATGAATGAGTGACAGACCGTTGGTGCCTTTGTGGGTACCCTGGGTGTTCTGCAAACAGGGCCTGGCACGGAGGAGGCGTCAACTAAACGTTTGCATAGACGGATAAGTGTATAATGTCCCAAGGACGCAGTAAATGTTCAGAGACGGAGACAGTGACCCTCACAGGGTGTGGCCTGTTTCTCCTCTGTCTTTCCCAGTCAGTTACCAATCCACTTGCTTGGTAAATGGTGGCAGAACTGAGTTGCTGCGGTTAAGTAGTTCATGGGATTTTGCTTCCCTGTCCCTTCAGGAAGGACAGTGACTCTGGCCTCTAAATGAGTAGGTGTCTGTGGAAGTCTGTAGCATGGAATTCTCACCAAGGGCGCCTCAGACACGACTGGCCTTCCTCTCCCCTCCGCCCCCCAAACTGCCCTACGTAAAGCCCTCCTCCTCCCCTCTGTCATTCGTACCTGGTGCATTCCAGCCAGCGAGCACCCAGGGAAAAACGCTTGCCAAACAAGTCCCGTTTCAACCGGCCAGGTTGCTCACCCAGCTGTTTGGAGCCCCTTCTCACTGTAAAGATTAGAAGGACAGTTTTCTTTCCTAAGTTCGCACTTCTCTTATTTCCCTGAGTTAATCAAGCAAACATACTTTGTGCAGCTTTACTAAAACCACCTCGCCAGAAGCCTATACAAGGGGCTAGGTGACGTTTGGGAAGTGGCTGGGAGGGTCCATCATGCCCGACTGTTCATTGCTCTTCACATGTCTCCGCCAGGAGTGTTTAAAATGGCAATAACAGGAATTTTCTCTCCTCGGTTTCCCAATTAGCGATTGCACAATGGTCTCCGTAGAAACAGCTGCTCAGGCATCGGTGCTGCGAGCTAGTCCTGACATTCGTAATACCGCAGCGTTCACGGGTTTTCCGTATGTGCAGTGGCACGCGTGGCTCCGTCCCCGTGTCGCAGGATGGTGGGCTGGGCCTGTGGTGTACGTGAGCTGTGCCCACACCTCCCTGCTGCCGGATACTGGGACGAGCAAAGGCAGATTTTCAGTGCTCCGGGAACCAAATAGAGCTTGTTAAAACTGAAGCATCAGAAGCTTTCCAGCCTCATAGAAGGAGAAGCCGATTGTCACTCTGCTGCTTGAAATACCCATTACCCAGGGTTAGAGTCCAGATTCTCTGCCATGACCCCCCAGGTCTTCCCCTGCTTTCTCCTCCGACTCTTCTCTCAGAGCCCCTCTGATCCTGAATCCGGGGCTTCACTCCAGCTGTGGCCCCACCAGGCTGTTCCCTGACTGGAACCCCTTTCTCTCCCGCTGCTTTAGAGCAGAGTGGACATAGGCCCGGCGTTTCTGGGGCCAGTTCCTGTTTCCACCTGCCCAGTGTGTCTGGGCACCTGCCCTCAACCCCTCGAGTCTCAGCTTCCTCTGAAACGGGAAGACTTAAAAAGTCCCCATCTCAGCTGGCTTTTGAGGGTTAAATGAAAAAATGTGTAAGTGTGCTTAGGCCCGTGCCTGGCAGAGAAATAGCTCGGTAAACGCTGCCCCTATTATGGTAACTGCCGCAGCACACAGCCCTCTGGGAGGGCGCCCGTGCCCCAGGCAGCGCCCCTGTGCTCACCTTGACCTTGTGTGTTCATGGCTTCCTGTCCCGGTTCAGGATGGTTATCTTCTCCAACTGCCTGAGCTCCGTGAAGGCAGGGCCCACGTCTTGTTTGTCTTTTTATTCACAGTGCCGGCCTCACAGGCAGGATAAATGAATGAGCTATATGGCTGGGTCATCACGTGAGGGAGTGAGTGATTCCACCCCATCAGCACGGCCTGCGGGTTGTTGGCTCTAATGCAGAATCAAACCCATTTGCTTCTCTTCGTAGCCACAGGCCTAGGCCACGTCTGAGCTTCTGCCTGGGCAACCTCACCAGTCTCCTGGCTGGTCGCCCTGCCCCCGCTCTGCCCTCCTCTCCCTCTGCAGGTCTCACGGCACCTTCTCCCGGGCGGAGTCCGTCCTGCTTCCTCCGGTGCGCCCCACCCCATCGCCCCCACACACCGCTCACTGTGGATGCGTGTACCTGCTTGCGTCTCCTTCCCCCGCTAGACTCTGCGCTCCTGGAGGGCAGGGCCGCATGTCTTTAGCGGTGTCCCTTCAGGGCACCTGCCTTGTGTGAGCACCGGCGTGCAGCAGTCAGTGAGCGAGCCACGTGCGTCAGCGTGGAGAACACGAGCGCCTCTAACAGCGTGTGGCGTGACTCCGGCTCTGGCTTCAGCAGAGGAGGCACTTTCTCACTCATGTCCCAGCCCAATGCAGAGCGGGTGGCTCTGGTGGCCCTGCTCCTTCACGTGGTTCTGCCGTCCCCACATGTGGCCTCCACGTTGCTGGAGGAGTGGGAGAGGGGACGAGGGGAGGGTTGCAGGGATTTTCCTCGTCGTGGCTGGTCCTGGGCACAGCTGCCCACTCCCACGCAGGTGGCGTTGGCCAGACCTGGCCCGTGGCTCCCCAGGTCACTGCAGGGATGCTGGGAAATCTTGTCCTTTGTGCCCAGTCTCATCAGAATTGGATACGAGAGGGAATCTCGTAGCCAGAAGGCCTTACTGCCCAGCTCCTTGGGAGCCTGGTCAGTGTCCCAGAATTCTCTGGCTAGTGACACGTTGTCAGATCAGCTGACTCTGAAGCAGCCGTCTCTGAACAGCCTGAGCTGCGTGCTGCTCCTGATGGAGCGGACCTTCTATTTGTTTTAGAAAACGCCGTGATATTCCTAATGAGAATAAAAAGGACCTCCGGAAATGCAGTCCCCTTTGCCCACCCAACAGCTCACACGAAGGGGGGCTCCTGGGAAGGTCCCCTTGGAGAGGGGGGATGTGTGCTTGTCAGGAGCAGCCCAGGGAAGAAACTATTGTAAAACTGCGGGGGGCAGGAGGTCTGATCATTTGTTCTAGAAACTGTAGCTCATCATCTTGTTCACAACATTCCATCGTTTTTAAAATAGCTGCTCTTAATGTGATGGTGCCTTTATGTTCTTGAAGCTCAAAATAAAATTAACCTTTTCTGGAGGGAAGAAAGAATCACTCCCATGAAAATAGTCCCGAGCGCTCTTTGGTAATATGAGAACCAACTCCCGGTGCTGTCTGTTATTGTTTCTACACCGTGACTGACAATAATATTACGAGTGGAATGCTGTGTGAAATGAGAGCAGGGTGGCGAGCAGGAAGGACTCGAATCGGCCACCAGGGGAGTCTGGCAGACCCCACGAGCCGGACTTCCATCCAGTGCCATCATTTCTCATGCCGAGCCATCTATCCACCTGCCCCCACCCTGTATATGTAGAACCCCGACTTCCATGAATGAGCCACACCTATCACAGAGCCTGGCAGGCGCTTGGCCTAGGTGGGCACCACCCTCATCCCCATTTTACAGATGAGAAGCCTGAGGCTCTGAGTGTTTTAGCACCTGACTGTAGAGCTGGGAGTCACAATGCAGGTCGCTCCGCCTGCCCGAGGGAATGCCATCTCATCTTATAACGTGATCGTCTCATAGGGTGCTTTCTTAGATGGTTGTGTACGGCCTCGGCAATCCTGTCTGTGCAAGTGGTATGACTTAGGGGTCTCAAACTCTGGCCCGTGGAAGCCAGGCAGGGGATGGCACCGAGAGGAGCCGGCTGGGTGGGATGGTGACACTGCTTCCAGCCAATGAGGGCAGGGCTGCTCATTTTTCAGGGGAGGCCTGGAATCTGGATTTTATGCAGCAAGATCCTGGTTTTCATGTTTTGAGGCCACATAAGCCATTAGCAGCTTGTGGTGAAAAAAGTGGGACTATCTTCACCAAAATATCAGCACCATGATCCCCAAAGGGGACTCTGTTCTAAACAGTGTCACATTCTGCCTGCTAAAGAACGGCCAGCTTCCCAGCTTGTTCTGGGGTGGACCTCGACCCCTTTTAAAATTCCAGAAGCAGCAGGTGCATTTGAAAACTCAAATGTTTGAATACAGATGAGGCATGAGATAACACACAAAAAAACCCCACAAGCCAACAACAACAAAAAAACACATTTATTTTGTGGCTAAGTAGAAAAATGTTCCTAGTAGTTTAGAAATTCACACTGAAGTATTTAGGGGTGAAATGTCATGCTCACCATAATTTACTTTAAAACATCTTAACAAAAAGTGTGTTTGGTGAAAACCATGATGTAAAAACTGACAAAGCAAATGTGGAAAAGAATTAAGACTTTCTTAGATAAAAGTTATGGGGATTCATTGGCTCTGCTTTTTGCCATATTTTGAAATTTTCATAATAAAAAAAGTAAACAAAACAAAACAAATAATGGCAGTCATAGGAAAGACTGCAGCCTCCCAGGAATTGTCCTGAGAGTGTCCCTGCCCCACTGCGTTCTGCCAAGTTGTGTGTGGCGACACGAGGTATTGGTACCTCTGGGACCAGACTGAGACCCAAGGGAGCAGCGTCCAGGGCAGAGGTGGCCGTCAGGCAGCCTGGGAACAGGCGTCTTTCTCGTCACACAGTGAATGGCTTTGCTAAAGCCGTCGGGCAAGTGGAAGTTGTGTGAACTGAGTCCTGGTGTGGGCAGGCCTCCGCTTTAGAGGGCCCGCAGACCTTTCTTCTGTGAGTTCTGGATTGAGACGGCTCTCATTGCTCGAAGGTTAAAGACCCGGCCCTGGCTCAGCCACCTGCTAGCTCCAAGACCTGGGGCAAGTTCCTTACCCTCCCCCAGCCTCAGTTTCCAGCCTCAGGCCTGCTGTAAGGACCCGGGCAAGGAAAGAGCTGAGCTCAGAGCGGAGGACAGACTGCAGACATTGTTGTGGCTTATTCTGAAGGGCGCAGGCTGTCAAGTTCAGGTTGCTGCCATGTCGGATCTTCTCAGGAGCCAGCGGCTCAGGGAATCAGCACATGGGAAGAATGTGGGAATCGTCCAGGCTCAGCACGTCCTGCCAAGTCCCTCTTGTCCCTGGATTTGGGTGAGAAAAGTCACTGGTCAAGTGGAAATGGGTGGATTCGACTCCTGGGTGGAAGCCTCTGACCTCGCTTTTGGGGTCCTCACCTTCCTGGGACCCTGTGGCCCAGCCCCACAAGTCACCTGAGGCGCCATCTCCAGTCTCTCCTTGGGGCTTCGAGTGTCTTGAGCACCCCCCCCGCCCCCACAAAAGGAGCGCTCTGTTCTTCCTGGCTGATTAGCTCCTTCCATATCCTCCTGCAGGGCCCTTCAAGCAGTTTGAGGGTTTCTTGGGCAGATTAAAAACTAGGCTTAATTAGCTGGATTCAGCACTAACGTGGCATATTAACCACCTTCCCAAGGAGACGCATCTAATTGTTTAATGACGGGTTGAAGCTTGGAGACCACGGAGCAGAACCTGGCGTTCAGGCCGGGCCGGGCAGCAGAGCCCGGGCGGCTCCCGCTTGGGCCGAGGGCCTGCAGCCCTCCCCCACTCAGCACGCCTCGCACCAGGCTGCAGGCGATCTTGCCGCCACCTGGGACTGCGCCGGCTAGCTGGCCATGGGTTGCAGTGGCCAGCCACGTGTTCCACCGCCACCGCTCCTCTGGAGGCAGGTCCCTGCCCAGGCAGCTCCTCAGGGAGTCGCCTTGTGCTGGACGACCCTGCTGCCGGGTTCTTGCTCCCACCTGGTACGCAGAGGGCGGTGGCCAGATGAAACACAGGACGCTCAGTGAAATGTGAATTTCAGATCAACTAATTCCCTCAACATGTCCCAAATACTGCGCGGAAAGGTTTTATTGTGTGGTGCATGCCTGAAGACTGAAAAATTATTCAGTGAGGAATTATTGAATATTGGGTTATGAAAACTGACAAATGACTCACTGCCTATCTGAAATTCAAATTTCACTGGGCGTCCTGTATTTTTATTCGCAAGATCTGTTAACACCTAGGAAAGAATCTCCCAGCCGTGCTTGGATCCTTGGCAGGGCCTTGTGTGGGGTCTTCGTCAGAGACCAGTCCACGGACAGAGTGGGTTCTCAGGCACCTCTGAGCACGACCTTGTTCAGCAGACTGTCACTGAGCTGTGCCTGGCTGGGGACGGGGACCGAGCTGATTGTTCCATGGGGCCTCATGGCTGAGGCCGCAGTATCCTCATGTGTCACGTGATGTTAAGCAGAGTCCGCTTCTGCTGTTCTCATGAGGAGAAAGGACCGTGGCCTCTCTCTGCTGCCCCCCTCTCCCTGCCTGTGGCCCCCAGTCCAGGAGAAGCCTCACTTCCTCAGGGAGCGTCTTTCCTAAACCCACACTGGCCAGGGTTTCTTTGTCATAAAGCAGGGCCCCCGGTGCAGATTCGAAGGAGCAGGGCAGGCTTCCAAGTCTCTGGGGCCGAGGGAAACATGAAAACGTGGAGCCCCTTGTTCCAAAATTATTAAGAATTCCAGGACAAGGACAGCACATCACACAGGTCCACGTTTCAGTCCTGTGTGACTGCACAGGGCGCACACCTGGGAAGCTGGCCCTGCCTACAAGCCAAAGAGATAAGGGAGCGTGGTGGGGGCAAGGGGGGTGTTGTCTGTGGTGAACAGGAAGGTTCGGAGCACGGAGCCCCTGACCGGGAGGGGTGGAGATTGCACAGGTGGGGGGGGGGGGACATGCTGCCCTTCCCAGCAGGTGAGGCCCTATGGGTCAGAGTGTGCTGCCATGTCTCCTAGTTTCTCAGGAAAAGGTAGAATTTGTTTTTTAATACAATCTTTCTTAAATTGTGGCAACTGATATATATGTATTTTGGAAAATCCCTGTGAGGGCCAAATAAGCACCCTCTCTAGAGAGTGGCGTTTAGTGTGACTCGTAATTATACACTGACCTGTGTGGTCCTGGATTTCCTTGTGACTCCCCCACTGGCCTGGGACCTCCACCAGTGACTGACCGTTCGTGCCCACTGTTCTATCCTTGGTCCCTGGCACCATGCTTGGCACATGATAGGTGCTCAGTAAGTGACAGCCACAGTTGCTAAGACCTCATTCATTCATTCATGGGAACACAGTGTAGGGAGTTTTAGGGACCTGCTTTCCCCCACTTACTAGTACCACGAGCACCTTCCACATGTGACTGCACGTGGGAAGTGCCCGGCCGGCCCTCAGTTAGTGTAGGACGTGTGCTGGTGAGGAGGGATGCACTGCGTGAGCCGCGGGGACGTTCTCGGCTAGGCGAGGAGCGTACCCTTGAGCGCACCTGTCTGTCTGTCTTCTCAGGATGCCAAGTTCGT
Organism: Rhinolophus sinicus; assembly: GCF_057876585.1. NCBI lineage: Eukaryota > Metazoa > Chordata > Mammalia > Chiroptera > Rhinolophidae > Rhinolophus > Rhinolophus sinicus. The sequence goes on along the minus strand of NC_142510.1, from coordinate 7,070,079 downwards.
GGAGGAACGAAGGAAGCAGCTGCAAAACTACCTGCGCAGCGTCATGAACAAAGTCATCCAGATGGTCCCCGAGTTTGCCGCCAGCCCCAAGAAAGAGACCCTCGTCCAGCTGATGCCCTTCTTTGTGTAAGTACCATTCCCGGGGGCATGCTGCATCCAGCACGCCCTCCTTTCTCTTCCAAATGTGTCTGCGTCCCTAACACCCTGGGACCCGGCTGTGACCCAGGAGCTGTGGGAGGTGCGGACAGGGAGACATGGGCCACGACGCCTTGGAGTTCCTAGGGGCTCGTGAAGGGGCAAGTCTGCACGTGAACTTCAGTGATTCGAGGTCTGCAAATCCATGCAGGGCCAGGGGTCCTATACATTCGTGCATTTTGATCACAGGAGAGATTCGTTTTCTGTGCAGCTCACAGGTCTTCTCTCAGTGGCCTCAGCTTGGTTCGTGAATCCGAGGAAAGGTGCTCACAGACTCCCACTGGTACCGATTTGAATGATTTTCATGTTAATAATCCTTATGTATGAACAAGCGTAAAACTAGGTAAAAATTCCTTGTTCTTATATCTCTTAGAAAAGTATGAAACATTTAAAGGGGTTTGCATGTGAAGCACTTAACGAAGTTGGTATGATTCAAAGTTGTCATTCAAAGCAAAAGGTGCTGCCGTTTTTCTGAGGCCAAATCTTCGCTCCCAGTGGTGTGAGGCGGGCAGCGTCTTGTGTTTGTCATGCGCCAGTGTCCGCCTGCTGACTCCATTCCCGCCGCTCTTCTCGGGTCACATGGCCTGGAAACATGTTTGTGCAGCACCGTGGGGCAGGTGGCCGTCACGTGGTGCCACCATCTTACCCCTGCAGCGAGGCCACTCTGCTCAGCAGTCATCAGCCTGAGACATTTCCATCCTTGGAATTTTGAGAACTGAAATGACGAAGCAGTACTTGGTGTTTATAGTTTTTAGATGCCGTAGAATATAATTCTATCATTTCTAAACTATTTCCATCTAGAAACACCAGATGGAAAGGTCCTCAGAGCAAAAGTGTGGCTCCCCCAAAATGGGAGCGGAACTCGTCATGTGAGAAGCACTGGTCTGGGTCTGTGAGATTTGCCGGGATAAAGAATCTCCTTTCCCTGTAGCTCTTAAAAACTGGTACGCTGAGGGTTTGGGGATCGGTTTCGTTCTAACAGAGATGCTGTGACTCACAACAAGGGGCTCACTTCTGCTTCTGAATGTGGGGTTGAACTGTGGGCATCACACCTCCCAGGATTTGCAAGTTGAGCTTCCAGCCAGATGAATGTGGGCAGGGCTGCCCCACTTACCTGCTTCAGGCCTTTGAAATTGTAGCTGCGCTAGCCGCTGGTGTGTCTAATTGTTTAAAGGCTTTTGTGAGAAGACAGTAGGTTGGTGCAAAAGTAATTGCAGTTTAAAAGGTTAAAAATAATTGCAAAAACCGCAATTACTTTAGCACCAACCTAATATAACTGTATTGCGCTGCCTGTGATAAAAGAGACTTTTTTTTCCGAATAGAATACATCGTGTGGGAAACTGTATTTTTCTTTCCTCTGGTTATTTGTGATGCCAGGACCTTGATCTCTCGCCGTTTTTTAAGTTAGTGGGGGTGGGGTTCCCGTTCTTCTGTGCAAGGCAGCTCCCAGGCCCATGATGCCTGTTGGAAATTAACCTTCCGCTGAGTCATGTGCGCGTTGGTTAAATTCTCTGATGGAAATTGAGTCAGAGCATTGGTCCTACGGCCAGGATGCTGAGAAAGGCTGCCCGTAGTAAGTGAGAAGGAGAAAACTTTGCCCCACTCAGGCACGCCGGTGGCTCTTCTGCTGGCACGGGCAGTCGTGTTTACCAAACATCAGCCTGCGGAATTGTGAACATTGTGTGTGAATGAGCGCGTCTCGGTGTGTTGTTCAGATCTCAGCTGCACTGGTTGCCATTAATCAGAGCTGGGAGAGAAACCCTTTGTGCCTAATTAGCACAGAGAACATAAGGTTCAATTTCATTGGCTTTAAAAAATACAGAGAATTTCCGTAGGAGATTGTGGCAAGTGACATAATATTGACACAAGATTTCTGACTGAACCTTGGTACGGACCCCAGATGAATTAAACAGCTTTTGTCTGCTGGTCTCCCTGCAGCTCCAAGTTAAACTGCTCTCTCCTCCTCTGTCTTTTGGAGCAAGATGGAATTACAGGTTAAAATCTGCAAGTTGTTTCATTTTGGGGTAATGGAAGATGAGCCAGTGAATCTCCCCGTGATAATTTCCTGTCTGTGTGTGCTCAGGAAAGCAGCGAGACTGCTATCTCAGCTCCACAGTTCACCCTGAGGTTTCCAGGTTTTTGTGTGTTTTTTGTTTTTTTTTAATCTGTCTTGGCTAAGGAAATAAACCCCAAAAAGCATAATTTAAAAAAAAAAATATATATATATATATAAATCTTGACCTGTCCTCGGCTCTTTCAAATGCTGAACACAAATGCACTTGTTTGCTGGGCTGCTGCCGCCACTTCCTTCCTCCCCTCTGTTTGCCAGACTTTAGCGTGTGACCTGCCTGAGCTCCCTGAGATCCTGTTAGGTGGACCCCATGTCTCCATTTTACTCGGTGGAACCTTACACAACTGCCAATAAAAGGGCAGTTCCAGAGGGTTCCATATCCTGATGACAAGAAAAGTGAGGCGCTGAGAGGGGACCTGGCTGACCCCAGGGTTACCCACCAGCACAGGGGAAGCCTGGCTGTCCGGTGCCATGGCCCATGTTTTGGGGCTTAGGTGACAAACCCACGACCTGTGGGGCGACCTGAGCCTGACCCTCTGACCTGTCTTACTTGACCAGTCCAGTGGGGTTTTGTTATTTCTTTGTCTTAATTAAAGTATTGCCAGCATCCAAAAATGAGAAGGTGTCAGATTTCTAAAAATCAGATATCGAGCCTCTCTCGAAAAATGAGAATCGGTCACACCTTGTTATGGACTGACTGTGCCCCCACAAAATCTATAGATTAAAGCCCCCCCCATATGATGGTTTTTGGGGCCTTTGAGAAATGATGAGGTTTGGATGAAGTTACAAGAGTGGGGCCCCCACGATGCCATTAGTGCCCCGACAAGAAGAGGAAGAGAGAACAGTACTGTCTGGCTGCCATGTGTGGACACAGTGAGGAGGCAACGTCCAGAGCCAAGAAGGGAGACTCCACCCGGAACCGAGTCTGCCGGCACCTTGACGTTGGACCCCAGCCTCCAGAACCGAGAGAAATCAATGCTGTCGCTTAAGCCACAAACACTGCTGTTTTGTTACGGCAGCCAGGACAAACGAATATCCACTTCCATTCCCACTCAGCCACACTTTGGCTACAGGCTATAGCCGACTGTGCCCCGCCCCCACCCCCCTTGTCTCCACTCAGCCGAGCCTCCCCTGACGTTTGTGTTGGTATTTGGCTGTTTTTCTTATATACTCAGGTGATGTCACACATTTGAGTTACCTGCCTGGCCCCTGTAGATACCTGAGTTGGCAATCCTGCCTCTCACCCTCTACTCCGATGGCTTCTCCATACGGGCTTTGGTTGTGAGGACCAGACACTGCGTGTGACCCAGGATGCATTTGGCTTGCCCTCTGTCCTCCCACCATGCGCTGTGAGCTAGTTCACTGCCAAACTTCAGTAAAGGTGGCCCCCTTCCCATTGAGCGGGAGAGAGAAGGTGGTCAGAGGAATGAAAGCTAGTAGGTAGAAGTTACTCATGTTTTTCTTCCTTTTTTCCCCTCCCATAAATATTCCTTAAAACTTTCAGGTTTATGCAGCCTGGAGTCCAGCATTAGATGGGACCTGCTTTTGTACACACGTCTCCGGTTCCTTTTTTCTGTTTACTGTGTCAGTATTTCACTGTGTTCTGCAAGGGACATCATGACTTCCAAATATTCTACCATCTGTACAAATCTAAGCGTGAAAGCATCAGCTGGTTGAATGTTTTTTCCCCAAATCTCTCTGCCTCCCTTCCCTGCAAACACCGGCAGCAGTCTAACCTACTGAGTTAGAAAGTAGGACGGTAGGAAGTGGGCCATTTCTTTTCCGTGTTGAACTCTATGTATCAGTCTGGCCCTGGTGGGAACCAGTGTCCGCCCACCAAAATGGTGAGCAGATGGCAGGCCCCCAACACTCTCTTCTTTGGGGAGCCCCATATTCTTTGTGTCACCCTGGTGTTTCAGAGAAAGGTGAACGCCGAGACGTGACATGTGGCACATGTTAGTGGAAATATCAGGCGTGCTTTTGAAAGCTAATGAAGGGAAGCTTGGATTCCAAGAATTCATTCTGCAGAACTGGACCGCATATCAGTGCAGGCTTAAATGATTTGCTGTGCTGTCATTTAGCACATTATTAATTTTTTTATTTTCCGCAGAGTAACTCATCCTTGGGAAATATTTCATGTTCTACTGTTCCTTGAGGGGAGAGACAATGTTACGGGGGTGGAAGCTAGAGGAATGTAGGTCGCGGCACAAATTCCCAACTGGATTTTCAGCAGAAAATTCAGCTGAAAATCCAGTTGATGTTTTCCCCACTCCCCTCCCCACCCCCACCTGCTGCCACAGTCACTCTTAAAAGTTGTTCCATGTATTTTATGCTGAATAGGAGCTGCCGTGTTCTCCCCGTGAGCAGGGGATTAGCTCCCCACCTGTGCACCAGCAGGGGTCACCGGCGCCTAAATTGACACCTTTTGCTTTACAAGTCAGCTGCTCCCTGGAATTACACAGCTCCTACCTGGAAACCTTTAGCTCACCTTGCATCTGTGGACTGGCCCAAATTCCAGGTTCCTAGGTCTTAAGCGTTGCCCAGCTACCAGGACAGAGTGCGGGTGCTACTCAGGGGTCTCCAACGTGTGGCTAGACTGGTTAGGTGTGGACAGAGTTTTAAAACAAAATATATAAAAATATATAAATAGAAATAAAATTAAATATAAAATAATTTTGTATGGTGACGTATGTTAACCAGACTTATTGTGATCATTTTGCTATATATATGCTGTATACCTGAAACTAATGTAATGTTAGTTGTCAGTTACACCCTAATTTTTTTTTTTTTTGGATTTTTTTTTTCTTTTTCTTTCTCTTTTTTTCTTTCTATTTTATTTTATTTTATTAGTTTCAGGTTTTTTTAAAAAATACTTTTTTCTAGTAGGTAGAATTATGAGTTATCTTCTTGCTTGTTTCCATTTTTTAAATTTCCCCCATAATTAATATGCATTGCTTTTTAAATAAAAAAAGTTATTTTTACAAAAAAAAGAGAGCGAGCGAGAGAAAACAGCATATATCTCGCATACTTTGAAGTGGTAATAATAACTTGTTATTACATAGATTTGAAAGGCACAGGAAATAAAACTATCTATAAATGTGAATGACTTTCCCTGGGACAAGGATGCCCGAGTCTGGCACCTTTCCAACCCCTCCCTCTCACATTTCCCCTCAGCCTGCTTCACTGACTTACCTCAGCCACCTGGCCCTCAAGGCAGATGAGTTTGAGACCCCTGGTAGCCAAATGGAAAGCGTGGGGATTGGGAGTCAGCAGCTGTCGCCAGCGCTTCCGCTGAGGAGAGAGGTGATCTTGGGCAGGGATTTGCCTGAGTCGGAGCTTCCTTCTGTATAAAATGAGAACCGTCCTCACTGATCTGTGGGGAAACTATTAGAACGTGAGTTATCCTAAAGTCACTCCTCACTCCTGTCCCTACTAGGGACCTCTGTCTCTGGATAAAGCGGCCCAGGGCTGCCCTGGGAAACTGGGCATGGCAGCTGTGGTCTGACTTTCCAGGGAGGCTGAGAGGTTGGGCCTGACGGTAGCACCCCTTCTAGGGGCCAGGCGTCTCCTGCAGGAAGACGCCAGTCATTCCTGGTCCTTGAAGGTCATACCCTGGGGGATCCTGTGGCCAGGAGAGATGACCTGTGAAACGCCACTTCATTACCTCCAGCCGCAGGCCTGGCTTTTGTTGGGCTGCTGTGAAGCGGTGCAGCCCAAGTTCGGGTCCCTAGGCTGCTGGGTGCTAGCCCTCCAGATCTGCAGGGCTCCCACCCGGGGAGATCGTGGTCAGTCACTCTTCCTGGAAGTGATGAGGGCACAGCTGTTCTCTAATGTTCAGATAGCTTCCCTGACCCCTAGGCAGCCCCCCAGTCACAGTAACTACGTTCCATTTCTGCCATTTCTCTCCATTTGGTGGCGATGGGGGAGAGACCACTTCCACAGAAAGGAGGGAGACGGGGGAGGAGAAGGATGATGACGTGGCCACAGGGAATCTGGGACATCTCCAGGACAAAAGCTCTGCTGAGTGGATACATGGAAAGTCCCCTCAAAGGGGCCTGTATTCAGCAAACATCTCTTTTCATGCAGTCACTGTTTATTGAGCACCTGCTAAGTACTCAACAAGTACTGGGGATATGGCTGCAAACAAAACAGAAAAAGGATTAAAATCCTCTGACTTTATAGAGTAGGGGAGATGAGATGGAAAATGGACAAATATATAATATACTGCCAAATAAAAACGAATTTGACGCTAATTAATGCAGAGTTAGAGACTAGAAAACCACATAGGTGGTGTTCCCCGTAAAATGGTCGGGAAAGACCTCTCAGGAAGATCCTGTGAATTTCTGGGGGGAGGGTGTTCAGACACCGGGAACAGTGAGTGCAAAGGCCCTGAGGCGGGAACAGGTAGGGTGTGTCAGCTGATGCCATTGTGGCCGGAGCAGAGAGAGCAGGGCAGTGAGAGAGTGGAGGTCGCCATGGCCAGGTCACACAGGGCCGTGGCGGCCGTGACAGTGACTTGGGGATTTATTCTGAGTGGGTTTGGAGCAGGGTGTGATATGACCAGGGTTATGTTTTTAAAACCTCATTCGGGATGTGGGGTAGAGAATAGAACTGGACGGGGCAGGTCACGAGGTTTTATAGGGTCTAGACAGGAGGAGTTGGTCACCTTGGTCAAAGTGACCGGAAGGGCAGTGTGACAAGCGCTTGGACTGAATGTAGTGGAGGCCTGGCTGTCAGGTGTGAGAGAACTTCCCTGACGGGCCCGGCCTCCTGCCAGACCAGGCCGATGCCGCAGCTGCTCAGTATACACCCTCTGTATCCAAGTCAGTGAACTTGCATCGAGCGCCTACTCTTTTTTATTTTATTTTTTTAATTTATTGGGGTGACAATTGTTAGTAAAATTACATAGATTTCAGGTGTACAATTCTGTATTCCATCATCTATAAATCCCATTGTGTGCTCACCACCCAGAGTCAGTTCTCCTTCCATCACCATATATTTGATCCCCCTTACCCTCATCTCCCACCCCCCAACCCCCTTACCCTCTGGTGAGTGCCTACTGTTTACCGGTCCCGGGGCTGGCGGGGAGCTTGGTGGCGTGGTCCACAGATGCCTAACCATGGACCCAGCACTCAGGGGCCAACACGTGTGCCGGTCATGACATCCCAAGGCCGCCTGTCTTCCTTCATGTACTAGGAACATGCACGGTGCCCAGTTATGTGTCAGGCTGCCCGCTTTGTACCCAGCTCTGCGACTGGCTGGCGGCGTGGCCTTGAGTGAGTCACAAGCCCCCCAGGGCCTCAGCGTCTTCCTCTGTGCAATGGCGGTACTAACAGCATCCCCCGGACCAGGTGAGGTGACATGAGCACACGTGTGTCAGGCTTTCAGAGCAGCGAGCGCCTTTGTGTAGTAAGCTCTGTATGTGTGTTGCTGTTTTTACCAGCAGAAGGGGGGCACGGGGGAGAGTCTGGGGAGCAGACGTTTTGGAGGAAGTGATAAACTTATGGTATTAAAAAAAAAGTACAGCACTACAGAAAGCTATAAGACGAAGCAAACGTCACACCACCCTCGCTGTGCATCGTGGCCCCACCCCACGCTGTGCTCACCGGTAGGTTTCTTATGTAACTGCAGAAATTGTCAATACTTAGGTAAGCCAGAGCCACCCTCCACACAGAGTTCTGTAGTTTGCCTTTTGGGTTTAATAAAGCTGCCTCATCCTTTTTTGAAAACTACATCGTATCCACTGCAATGGCTGTTTCGTAACTTGTTTCACCATTGCTCTATTTGAACATTTGAGATGTTCCCAGATTTTTCTCCCTCAGTGTTGCCAGGATTATTTCAATAGATACACATTTCAGCAGGTAGGTCTGCAGCGTTGATTTTTAGGCTCAGATGGCATGTGCATTTAAAAATTGTTCAGGTTATCCGTACCCCACCGTCTTACACCAATTTGAGATGCAAACTTTTGATAGGCGTAAGGGGGAGATGTTCTTTCCACATGTTCAGGGCAGCTGCCAAGTGCAGGGAGCCCCACGTCATCCACTGTGGCCAGAGAAGCTCTGAAAAACAGGGCTGGGAGCTGGGGCTGCAAAGTCCTGAGGGAGTGTCCATCTTGGTCTCCGTGCAGACAAGTCCTTGCAGACCTTTGAGCTTATGTCTGTGCTTTAGGGATCATACTGGCAGCTGGGGGAGGGTGGGGCGGGGGGTGGGGACAGGAGACAAGATAGGGTGCTTTCATAGTAGCCCAGAGAAAATGGGGGGGGGGGGTTGGCAGATGATGCCAAGTTTTTGAGGCTGGAAGTCTGGACCAATGATGGTCAAGTGGATGGGGGGGCAGATTTGGGAGCAGGCAAGGTGAAAATGAGCTGTTGGGTGTAGAAACTGGTCTCCGAGAGGTCCTGAAGGCAGGCTGGGAGCCTGGCAAGAGAGACAGGTGAGCTGGGCATCAGGTAGGAATTCCTTCCTGGTGCATCTCAGGAAACATACATCTCCAAGCTCAAGAAAAATCAGTGAAGAGATCAGGAAGTATTATCCTTCTCCTGTGAAAAATCAAAGTGCAGCCGTGAGCATTCCTGGTTTGCAGGTGCCCATGCCCAGGAGGCAAAGGCAGGAAAGCCCACACACGGTTGGAGGTGAAGGTCAGTGCTTCCAGGAACCAGGGCGGGAGCTCGTAGGAGAGAAATGGTCACGGTCTCATTAGTCAGTCTTGCTTTTAGCTGGTGCCGTGTTATTAAATGTGTGTTGGTGGCTCTATCTGCTGCAAACAATGAGTCATTCTTGCAAATAAAATAAATACGAATAAGTTTATGTGCCTGGTAAACCCGATGTGCGTGGCAGGCCAAGAAATGGCAAGTTTGGGAAGCACAGTAAGTCCTTCTGTTAGCAGTTTCCATGCGCACTTCTGTGCGATGCCGTCAGCCTCGGTGTGAGACCCCTGGTGCTATTATTCCACCAGCACCCAGTGTGTAGGTTGGCTGGTATCTTCCAGAATATTCACTCCAGGCTCCAGTCCTTTGTAAATGCTACCAAACTAAATGTTTCTTGCTTATTAAGCAAAATCATTTGAGATTTCCACAATAATGAATAAAAAGTATCAAGAATGTTGGGATTATTTTAAGACTGAGTTACGATCTTGGGAATTTCGGAGAACTCCCAGGAATTCTGACTTCTTGCCAACGGGTCACCGCTCAGGAATTTGGAAATTGAACCCACTCCCTGGGGTACAATTTCCTGATACAAACTTGGGAATGGTGATCACGGAAGTGGGGAAGTGCCCAGGGAAACAGGGAGAGGAAGCAGAGGTGCAGCCCAGGACACTGAGCCACCCTGTGGGGCCAGCAGAGCAGGGGGAGAGGTGGAGGGAGCTGGGTCAGGGTTGCGAGGGGGTGCTGTTGCCCAAAGAAGCCTTCCTCTGCGTGAAAGAGCTGCAGAATTAGCACCTAGTCTTGGAGCATCAAGAATAGCAGGCTGCTGTCCTCCTCTGCTGCCAAGTTGGCTAAGGACCCACAGAGCAGGTGGCACAGCGCAACTGTGGTGGCATCCCTGTCACCCTCGTCACAGGGAGAGTGCTGCGAACAAGTCATCAAGGGCAGCAGAGGGCAGCTGCGCCTTCTCAAGCCCAGCCTGCCTGTCGCCTCCCTCCGGGTAGGGATGGTGGGGTGGGGACAGGATCAGCTCCGCCGCCTCTGACAGGCAGTCCTCCCTGCAGGAACGAGGTTCTGGAACTGGGAGCTGTCTGGGGCCTGGGGGGACCCTTAGCGTCATCGTTTCGCGCACAACGGAGCAGTTTATTGTGACGTGGGGCACGGTGCGTAGTTCGGAAATGCACTTCAGTGATTGTTTGGGGAACCATGGCCCTTTGGGGTCCTGGAATAACTTCAGGCCATTTGGACTTGCAGAATCTTTGACCCTTTTCTGATGCGCTGGTGCTTCATTGGACATGACGGGACAAAGCGCTGACGTCTCACTCCCAGCTCAGAGGGGACCGTGAACAATGTGTATAAATTAAAAGGGAAACCTTTTTCCCATTGCTGCAGCCCTTTGTCATCCCCAGCATTATTAAGGCAGCTCGCCACCAGCACTGACCCCTGATTGGGACAGACATGGCGCTGTGGGAGGCCCCCTCCTGCCTTGTTTGCTTCTGTGGTCGGTTAGCATCTTACCTTCCCAGCATCTGGGATCAACAGAGCAGACAAACACCCCAAGTTTCCCCTATCAACGGGGGACTGCAGCAAACTCAGGTGTCTATAGGGTCCAGGCAGGTCATTTCAGTGAAGGAAGCCTCATGTTGTGACCACAGGAGGGGTGTGGAGTGGAGCTCACAGACCCTGTCTAACGGGTCAGCTGCTGCTCACCCCGCGTGATTATTGCTATGTGGGGCTGCCGCTTGCCAGATGGTGGAATTTTCCAAGATGGCAGAAACCCATATCGAGAGATGAAAATCTGATTTTCAAGTTAGTTGGAAACTGATTTGAGGGCTAAACAAAATGTTTGTGGGCCACATGTGACCCACTGGATATCAAAAGCTTTCCAGGGTGAAAAGGGACTTCATTAGATGAGTCTGCTTAACACATGAGGACATAGGGGCAGAAGCTGGCAGTAACCCACTCAATTCCACGGGACGGTGACAAGATACTGATCCAGTACCTCTGACACCAGATGCTCCAGACAGAGCAGGCCCTGCCATTATGACTGAGGTCCCCTGAACAGTTTGGGCCTGGTGAGTAATGGGTCCATTGGAAACCGCCAGGCACTAGATTTCTGCCCGTCAGCTGGCCCTCTCCCTGTGGGGGTGGCCTGTCTCCCCAGAGGGCCTACTAACCAGCACGTTGTCGATTCTTCTGGGCAAAGCCCCCGCCTGAGTTTCCCCCACCTCAGAGCAGCTCTCTCTGTTGCCGGTCTTTACATGGCCAGAGGCAATGCTTGTTTTCCTGAAAAAATAACACAACCAGGAAAGGCAGGAATGACGCAGTTTCTTTTCAGCAGCTCCACCCCCCAAGGACTGGGGGTCCTTGGAAGGCACTAGTGTCTATTCCGGGGAGCTGGTCACAGGTTATTAAGATTGAAAGGAAATCTGGGTTCTCACCGGTTAAGACAAACTGTTCATGGGTACGATTGACCCCAAAGGGTTTTATGCACAGTGGCTGCTGTGGGGCTTTTCATTCTGGTTTTGTTGGCGTTCCTACTTTCACTCACTGCCGCTGCCCCACTCGGCCCCAGTGGGTTTCCTCGTGCCTCAGCCCCATAGTGTAAACGGGGCAGTGCTGCCTCGCTTGGCAACCCCAGGGACAGTGTCAATGGACAGAGACGTTTTTAGTTGTCACAACTCGGGATGTGGGAGGGGCGTACTATTAGCATCCTGTGGGTGGAGCCCCGGGAGGCTGCTAAACATCCCACAATGCACAGGGTGGCCCCCACAGACAGTTATCTGACCCAGGACCAAGTGCCCCGTTGAGAAACCCTGCTGCAGTCCAAGAAGCGGGTCTGTCATTGGATCTAGTACAACCAGCCATAAAGCCCTGTGGCTCCAGGGCCAAGAAAGAGATAAGGAGAAGAAAGCAGGTGTGAAGCCAGCAGCTTCTTGCATTACGTCCTCACATCTACCTTTAAGGCTGGTGGTGTTGTTGCCCATTTTTCAGCTGAGGAGATGGCATCCCTGACAGTGACGGGACCCAGTCCTGGTCTTGCAGCTGGGAAGTGGTGGAGCGGGGAGTGTAAGCCTGTCTGTATGGCTCAGCCGCCTCTATCTTTGTCACCATGACATCAGAATGAGGCCCATAACAGAGCACTCCTAACTGGCTTCGTGATTGGCTATTTCCAAGGTCTCAGTTTTCATTGTGGGTCCTCCATACCCCTAGAACAGCAGGCCCGTGCTTCGTCACACGCGTCTTGGGCCGCCCTGCCTGTCCTCTGCAGGGTCTCCGCTGTGGGCTCTCAGGGCACACATCTGTGATGCCACAGCTGGCTGCTGCTGTCCGAGGTCCTAGCCTCTCCAGCGCTTTGGGGTTAACTCCCAAAGTCAGTGTTGCCCAGAAGGGAAGTGGGGCTGGGGGCAGGGGGTTAAGGAACTCGCGAGGCTGTGACCCAGTTGAAGGAAGTGGTCTGAGACCTGCTCAACGCCCACTCCCCACCCCTCCTCTTGCCAACTGGTTTGCTCCTGAGCTGCGGCCCCTTCTTGTTGTTCATTAATGTGATAAGCCCTGGCGGTTTTAACTGCACCAAAGCCCTGCTTTGGCCCTGGGAACGCTCTCCTTTCAGCACACAAGCTGCTGGCTTGGCCCGCGTCGCTCAGAAGATAAAGCAGGTCACGGACCGCTGAGTAAGAACACGATTCCTTGTTGTTATTTTTCTTTTTCACACATGAGAACTTGCTGTGACAGAGTTGTGGATGTTTTTCTCACTAGCTTGTTCTGGGAAGGCAGGTTGAGAAATTACCAATGCAATAGGAAACGAGCCGTTCTGTCAGGGTTTGGGATGGGGCTTGTTTTAGGGCTTTCACGTGACAGGGACAGGCAGAATGGCATCGTCATTCAGAGAAACGGCCGCAGTGAGGCAGGCCTGGGTTTCACTTGAGGCCAGGCCATTTATGACCTTAGCGAACTTGGATTAGACCCCTTAAGGACTTTGTGCCTCGATGTTCCTATCTGCAAAATGGGACTGATAATAGCTCTACAACAGAAGGCAGATTCAAAAATTTAATAAGACAGTGCCAGAGCCCTTCACACCAGACACACAGCAAGCACTTCCTAGTTTAGCTGTGGCTGCAGTGGTAACAGTGGCTGCTTCTGTCACTAGCAGGAGTTTACACGGCTCACTCCTTGGGGTTTTGAGGGGAACACACAGGAAGCACACTCGCTATCCACCAGGGTCACTCCTTTTTCCCCCAAATATCAGTCAAGTTGACCTGGGACGCTGAGACTCTGTGTTAGGATCAAGATGGCATCCCCATGGCCAAGCCCTAAATTGCTGAGCCCAGAGGCCAAAGTGCCAGGTTCCTCCCAAATAACAGACCTTCGTTTCGCCCCAGTAAACTGTTCAGTGTGATGGATAGTCAGATTTCATTATAATACATCAGCCAAAGCCCTGTTGTGAGTTTCTTATAGGATTCCAACAGCAGTTCGGTACCTAACTGAAAGCAAGACTTGGAAACAGACAGACCTGGGCTCAAATGTTAGCTCTACTACCTAGTGGCCTTGTGATCTAGACCTCCCCGTGCCTCAATTTCCCTATCTGTAAGACAGGGCCAGTAGCACAGACCTTGCGGGCTTGTCGAGAGGATTAAGTGAAATGTCACCCAGTGGGAGCTTCTCCGAGGCGAGCTATTGCAGCTGCTGACACACGTCCCTCGATTCTTTATTCAGACGCTCACTTCAGTCTCAAAATGATTTGAGTTGGCAGCTTCGCTGTTATTACAATTACTTGCCCTACTTCATGTCTTTTATTTTTAAACATTGGAGCATCCGAAAATTCAGTTTGGAGCAAGGGAAGCAGATTACGTTATTTTGGGCACCAGAACCTCCATCCGATTTTGGATTAGTGAAAAAATAATGATTGTCAGGCTCTGTGATAGCTTTTATCTCTGGGCCAGACAACGTCACAGCATTCCGCACTTCCCGTGCACTTTTTAAGTGATACCTGTGAGTGATAACTGAGAACGGTCACTTTATTGGGTTATGTATCCGTTACCTACTGCACGTTAATACTGTGGAGTGAACAGCCATTGTAAGCTTGGTGGCAGACAGTAATAATGACATATTGCTCATACATTGGGTGATAGGCTGCGTTTCCTTCCATGTCTGGGGCACAGCTGGCCATCTCCTGGTCCGAGGTGGCTTTGGCTGGGAACAATGGGGCAACGGGGACCAGCGGGCTAGCCTGGGTATGAATGGCAGAGAGTGTGAACAGGGGAAGCCCAATCATTGTAACGTTTTCCAAGCTCTGACTTTGGCACGTTTGCTAACAAACGTCCCACTGGCTCCGGTGAGGCCCGAAGCAGAAACCAGAGTCAGGGTGGGAGGGCACCGCAACGTCACATGGCAAAGGCCAAGCTACAGACAGGGGTGGATAGTTGGGGCCATTTTTGCAACTCCCACAGATTAATAACTTGTTCTAGGTAGGATGTGAAAGGGTGTGAGTGGGTGGCGGGGCACAGCTGTGAAATTCTAAGGCAAGTGATAGTTCAGCTTTGAAGAAGGCAGAAGGAAAGCCAGTGAGTAGAGCCCAGAGAGTCCATAAATCAGCAGTGGGGCTGAGCGGGCTCATTTCACTGTATGCTGGGAAAGGGCCAACGTGGGGCTAGTAATATGCTGACCAGAGTCCTGCTGGCCCTGACCTTTAAAAAAAGCTCTGGCAGACGGTAAAATGGACTTTTGTTTCCGTGTTCAGTTCTATGGATTTTAACACATGTGTAGATTTGGGCAACCGTCCCCAGCATAATCGGGACACAGAACAGTTCCGTCACCCCCAACGCTGTCTCTTTGTGGTCACACGCTCCCCCAGCCCTGGGCCCTGCGACCGCTGACCTGTTCTCCATCACTATAGTTCGGTTTCTTTGAGAATGTCATCCAGTCACCACTGGAATCAGACAGTAAGTAACCTCTTGCTTCTTTCACTCAGCACAATTCCTTTGAGATTCATCCGCGTCCCTGGGTGTCAGTAGTTAGTTCCTTTCGCTGCCAAGTAGTATTCCCTTATATGGATGTACCACAGCCTGTTTATCCCCTCACAAAAGACACTGGCGTTGTTTCCAGTTGTTGACAGTTTTGAGTAGCGCTAATACAAAGGTCCATGTGCAGCTTTTTATGGGAACTAAAATGTTCATTTCTCGAGCGTAACTACCTAGGAGTGGGGTGGCTGGGGCCTGTGTAAAGAACGGCCAAGGTTTCAGATGCTCTGCGCCCTCGGCAGCTTGCTGTGGTCATTTGCTTTGGGGCCATTCGAAAGGCTGGGAACAATGTAGGTCTCATCATGGTCTCAGCTGGCATTTTCCTAATGGCTAATGATACTGGTCATCTTTTCATGTGCTTATTTTTCTTAGCTATATTCTCTTTGGGGAAATGTCTATTCAAATCATGTGCCCATTTTTTAAAAACTGGGTTGTTTGTTGTTTTACTGGTGAGTTTTGATGGTTCTCTATCAGATAGGTAATTTGTAAATATTTTCTCCCGGTCTGTAGCTTGCCTTTTCAGTTTTCTTAACAGTGTTTTTTACATTTTGATGAAATTCAGGTTTCTCAATTTTTTCAATTACGGATCAAGCTTTTGGTTTCATGTCCAAGAACTCTTTGCTAAAGCAAAATTACAAAGATTTTCTCCATTGATTTCCTGCAATAGGGAACTCCCCAGACAGGATGTTTAATCCATTTAAGGAGACTTGGCTTGTCTGATAAATCCAGAAGGGCTCACGTTTGCAACGCTACTCCTGTTCGCCTTTTAGAAATTAGTAGCAAAGATAGACCTAATCACCAGTTAGCGCAAATCTTGTAGTATGCCCCCCCAGACACCCCCCTAAATGGAACCACCATTTCCCATTCAGCCAGGTCACCTGGTGCCCCTGCTGTGTGAGGGCCTGTGTTTAGCGTTTTACATGCAGGGTCTCATTTAATCTGCAATTCCAAGAGAGTAGCACCTATTGTTCTTCCCATTTATAAGCAAGGAAGTAGAGGCCTAGAGTGATTGAAGGACCTGGCCAAGGTCACACAGCTGCTGAGTTTCAGAGCGGCATCTAAACTTGGGTCTAACTCCTAAACGTGTGTTGTTTGAAACCAGTGTTGGGAGCGTGTAGCTTGGGCCCATATATAATATCCTTGTCTCTTGTAACCTTTTTGATGTAAAATCTATTTTGTCTGATGTCAGTAACAGCCGTGTCAAGGGTGGAGCGTGAAAAGGAGACTTGCCACCTGTGCTCTGAGATTCATGCCTTTATTTAACATGTTCCTGTTGCGCCTCCTCTGCTGCTTTCCAGGCACCGCTAGGCTTTAGGAAGACAGCCCAACAGTCTCTGTTCCCAACGAGCTTCTGCGTCAGCTGGGAGGCTCAGTTCTGGGGCCAGGAGGTGCAGTCAGTGGAGGGGTCTGTGTTCTGGGGGTGGCCCCTTGCCATCGCCACCCTTAGAGAGAGTGAAGCATGACCTATAAGGGACCCATGCGAGGTGCTCTAAGACGTGACGTGGGAGCCGGACTTGGTCTGGGGCAGGGAGGTCTTTGCTGCGTGGGGAAGAGCCTAGGGGTCAGGGAGGAGTGAAGGCAGAGAGAGGGGCCGGGGGCGGCAGTAGGAGATGGGGTCAGTCCGGGCAGGGGCCTGGATTCCTGCCTGAGACCCAGGGGCAGCCTTCACACCACAGCACTCTTGTTCACTGGGCGTGTGGGGCTCTGGTTGGTTTCCTCATCAGACACTGAGCGCCTGTCTGTGCAGCCTGCACTGGGGACAGGGACCATCCTCTGCTGGCTGTGCCGGCCTCTCCCATGGCACCCGCCGCCTCGTCCAGCTGCCCGAATCCGGGCTTCCACAGGGAGCCCTGCTCTGCCCCACTGCCTCCCTCACCACATGGGCCTCAGACCCCCCACAGAGGGGCAGAGGTGGGAGTCCCTTCTGAGAGCAGAAATACCAGGGAGGGAGGGGAGTCTCAGGGGAGCCTGAACAGCCCAGGGATTTGGGGGATGTTCATTTATTCTGTACTTTGGTGGGGACTGTAGCTTGTATATCTGGATGTCAAAAAACACGACTGAAAAGAATGGAGTCGGCTGGGTTCAGGTCCCCAGTCTGTCCCTTGGATGCATGACCTTGGATAATTTCTTCTCTGCAATATGTGGTATATAAACCTCGTATTTCTTCATCCATAAAGTGAAGCTAATAACCCAGACCCCATAGCGTGAGGACACAGAATATAAAGCAACGAGGCACACAGTAGGTGCTCAAGGCCATAAAGTAAAATTAGTTCCCCTTTGCCATCCTTTGTCTGGCCCAAGGAGGATAATACAAGTAGAATATAAATGCTAGACTGGTCAATTAATAATTATAAACAATTATAAAGAATAAAGGGAGGAAATCTTTATTTCTTAATACATATAGAAACACTGCGATTAAGGCTGTTGTTTTGACTGGAAAACTAAGAAAACATGATGAGAAAATTATAGAGATATTTAAGCAGCTATCTCCTATGCGTGTATTTTTATTAAAGGGAATTTTAAATATAAACGATTAGGATTGCTTTCAAACTATGTAAATCTAAAGAGATTAAAATTAGTCTAAACACTGAAAGGTAAGATCAGGCTGCTTGGTTCTCCCCAGGATCCGTCAGAGCTCTGGGGACAGCCACTTCCGCGTGGGGGGCCAGGAGAGCAGCCAGATGTCAGAGCAGGGCCTGAGCAGGGAGGATGTGGAGGGAAACTCCTCAGTCCGTCTGTCCATCCGTCCCCCCAATACTTACTGTGCACCTACTATGTGCTAGGCACCATGTCAGATACTGAGAGTTCAACAAAGTCCCTGCCCTCGTGGACATTCAATGGGGGTAGACACACACTGAATGAACCAGTAAATGTACATATGTCAAGTGGTAAGTGCTCGGAGAAAAATAAAACGAAAGGGCATCCTGGGGGGGGGGGGTGTAGGGGAAGGAGCCCGGCGGCGATGGGGTCTGGGTGCTTGGGGAAAGCCACAAGGATGGTTTGACACAGTGTGGAGACCTGAGGGACTGAGTCAGGCAGAGGAAACAGCATGTGCAAAGGCCCTGAGACAGAGTGTGCTCAGCTTGCTGGGGAAACAGCAAGGAAGCCAGTGCAACCGGAACAAAGTAACCGAGGGAAAGCAGTGGAGGTGAGGTCAGCGAGGTGATGGGGACAGCTGGGTCCCACAGGGCCCTGTAGTCACGGGAGGGCTCTGGCTGCCACTTTGAAATGGCAGCCATCAGAGGGGAAGGGCTTTGTTGTGCATAATGACATGTGACCAGAACACTAGCACGGAGGTCAGGGTGTGGCCACCGTGCGAGAGGAGATGGTGGCTGGGTGAGCCTGGGAGCGGTGATGGTGAGCAGCAGACGGGGGCGGCAGGATTTGCAGGTGTGGCGACATGGGTGGGAGGGAAAAAGAGGAGTCGGGACGGCACCAAGGTGGTTCTGTGAGGACCTAGAAGAAGAGTTGCCATTTACGGAGCGGGGACCGCCGAGGGCGGAGGGGGATGAAGAGGTGGCCTTGGACGTGGTACCTCTACGATGCTTGTCAGACATGCGCATGGGCTCTGAGTTCCGAGTTCAGGATGGCCGTGTGGCTGGACTAGAATCTTAGGCGTCATCACATGTAGGTGGCACTTAATGCCATGGGACCGAGTGACACTGCTAAGGAGTGAGAACAGAGAAGAGGGGAGGACTGAGAGGGAGCCCTGCTCCCCCATCACACACGTTTAAGAGGTTGGTACCTGAGAGGGACCAGCAGAGGAGATGGGGTGGGGGGGGGCAGGGAGTTCCAAGAAGAACCAGCTGGGAATGGAGAGTGAACCTGGACAGGAGGGCAGACAACACGAGGTCTGTGCTCTCCCCGCCTGGGAGACCCGCCGAACTTTGTCCAGGGGCTGCAGTGGGAGAGAGAGCCGCACTGGGGGTCAGGGAGCCCTGAGCCGCAGACGCAGTCACTCACTTGGCAACCATGTGGGGGCCGCTGGCAGCTACCCTCTGAGACCCTGGTCTGGACAGGACACTGTTGTCCATCTCGAGGGGAGGCTCTGCCTACGTGAATTTCCCTGAGCCTCTTCGTCCACTCCCACACTGCTGCTCTGCGTGACACTGCTCAGGCGCCGTCTTTGACACCCCTGAGTAAACAGCTGCCTCCAGGCGATGCTGGATGTGGAGAGAATGTAGAGCAATGGGCGAGCTGGGCAGAAAGCACGAGGCGGGCAGGGTCCCAGGCCAGGCCACACAGGGCTCTTTCCATGAGGCTGATTCTCTGCCTCAGCCTAGGGTCTGTCCCATCATCTTTATTCTTTTCCAGATGGCACCCTTGACTTGGGAGAGCAGTGGCCATATCAGTAATATAACACCCTGCTATGGCCACCTGCCCCCTTTTCAGCTTCTGAGACACTGAAGGTCCCTCCCTAAACTGGGGCCTGGCACAGTTTGCCAAGGGCAGTGTGCTCCTGAAGGCGGTCTGACATCAGGTGCAGAGCCCAGGAGGGAGCGGGAAGGATGCCCGCTGGGCACAGGGTGGCTTGGCCTTTCGTTCAACAGCTGGAGGGAGACCTCCAGTGACTCGGGTCCCCTCCCTGAGCCTCAGCTCCTCAGCTTTAACGGGGGTGTATCGCACGAAGGGTCCCTAAGACTGTCTGCAGTGCCCTCACGGGAGCAGGGGGAGGTTTTTGCAGGGGATGAGGAAGTGAAGCATTTTGGGTCAGAGGAAACACAGCCATATCCTGGCTGACGTACCAGTCTGGCAGGCTCCCTGGGGGAGGTGGCTTCAGTCCCAAAGTGGCCTCACCTTAGCCACGTTAGGGCGGCACCCGGAATGCCCATCCATTTGGGTCCGACTGTGGGCCGCTGCCACAAGCACTGACGTGGACGCCTCCCCAGGCTGACCCCTGGCACACAGGCCGCCCCTCCCGTCTGCCCCCGCGGCTGACGCAGCTGATGAGGCTCAGTGTCGCTCTAGCTTCGTGCCGAGGTGGCGTCAGCGTGCTCTTCCAGACCTTGCTTTGGCGGCCACTGCTAGCCAAACGGGGCTGGGGCTGAGGGGGACCCCAACTGGTGGTTCTTACAAAGTAACAACAGTATCATGGCAATCATAGCTGTCACTGATCAAGAACCTCCCTCCTCTGAGCCTGGGGGAGACGCCTTATGTGCCATTTCTAGCCTCGTCTTCAACCCTGCAGTATAACTTCTGCTGTGCCCGTTTCATGGGTGAGCAAGTGGAGGCTCCGTCGATGAAGTGACGCGCCTAAGACTCTAACCCTGACCTTCCTGAATCCAGAGTCCGGGCCTTCCTTTTCCCTGCGGCAGCAGCTCTCAACAGGGGCAGCCCCAAATACGCAAGGGCTGTGGGATGGCACCAGGGCTAAAAGCGGCATTATGGCACAGCCTGTTAGCCTGGTCTATAGATAGGCCGCAGGTGGCAGAGGAACCCAGCAGAGAGAAAGCCGCCCTTCTGATGCCTGACCTAGAAAGTCCACCATTACTGGGACGCCAGTACAGAAAGCTGGGGGGCTGCACCTTGGTTTGCCTCTTTCCGGATAAGCACAGTCACTGGGCCAGCTGCTTTCGTTAGCGTGTCACCTTCTTTGGCCCCAGCGCCCCTTCACGCAGCATCTCTGTAGCACGTGAGGCACTCTCTCTGACAGGGCTGTCACTGGCTGGCTTGTAACGGAGTGTAGGGACAGTTGGTTACAGTTTGTGTCGTCTCTGACCTGTGTGAATTGCCTCTGTCTGGGGCCCCTGTAGGCTCTCGATAAAGGTGGCTTGAACTGGAGTCTCTTCCCCTTAAGCCGCACGAACGCAGGGCCAGTGTGTTCTGCCCAGCCCTTGTCTGGAACAAGTCCTGGACTCACGGCGCTGTCTGTGCTCAGCCTTGCTCTCCAGCTAGACCTGCAGAGGCTTTGGATCTGAGGCCTGACCCATGTTGTGCCTGGCCCAGGGCGGGCCTGGCCAGCTTTGTCTCCAGCCAGGGTCCTTGGCGTGTATCCTGAAGATGCCTGCATTCATTTGGGCAGCCGGTGTTTGGCGGAAGCCACAGGAAATGGACAGGTGAAGCCCTGCTCGCTTGGTGATTTGGGCCTGCTGGGGCAGCAAAAAATTGAACAGGCAATTCTAAGTGTAGGCCAGCGGTCAGGGCAGACATCTCTGAAGAAGTGACAAGTTGGTCGCGTCGGGGCCTCCAGGCAGGCATTGCAGCGTGGAGCACGAGAGGGTGGAGCACGTAGGAAGAGATCGTGCGACATCCTGGAACTTAGGCCACACTCGCAGCTGGGCCTTCATCGTAGCCTTTGGCTTTCTGTTAAATGACGTAGTTTCTTGGGGACACAGCAGATGGAAAGTCCTGGGGTAGAATTCTGACCTTTTATTTAACGATTTTCATCATTGGCATGTTTGCCGTGCGCTGCGTGGCTGTGTGTCTGCGGGCCGGACCCCCCACACGATGCTTTGCGTCAGGGTCCTCTGGATTCTCTCACACGGCTGGCTGGGGTTGGAACAGGGTTCCCCCAGGACGCCAGCCCAAATGCCATGCCTTCTGCACACGTCTCTGAAAAGAAAACAGAGCCGCTGAAGCCAGCTTGAGGTGGCCCCGAAGCCTGGCATCTGAAGTCCTGGATGCTGCTTGGGAGCCAGTGGCGTGGCCAAGCGAAATCTGTTCCGTAATTTAGCCGGAAATGTGTTGGGTAATAAACAGATGGGTGATCTCTGTTTGCAGTCAAGTGCTCGTCAAGGAGAGAGGCCTTTTCGTGGTCCCCGCGCTGTGGGCCAGCAGGCTGTGCCTCCTATGCCTTGTGCAGCCTTTGATGGCCACGACTGTGAGGAGACAGCCACAGTAATTAGGCTAGAACAGCGGGCAGCAAACCACGGCCCGCGGGCCAAACCCCACCTCCCTCCTGTTTTTGTAAATGAAGATTTACGGAAGCTGCCATTCACTTACATACTGGCTAAGGTTCACGCTACAGGCACACAGCTGAGTAGTTGCAATAGGGACCACTTGGTCCACGGAGCCTAAAGTGTTTCCTGTCTGAGCCTTTAGAGAAGAAGTGTGCCGACCCTGGATGAGAATATCAGGGCCGATTTAGATGTGACGATGTGGGAAATCTCCACGATCCAAGACGTAGCACGGAGCGTACATTTCCATTTTTACAAAGAGCAAACAAGAAGTGTATGTAGTACATATACAAACATATACGTATATATATGCACATACACACACGTATATATTTGTATGCTCCGTGAGACAGGATAACTCTAAGACTACATTAAAAAGCGGTAACCGTGGTTGCCTGGAGACGGGGTGGCGCGGAAGCTTCACTTTTTATACATTTGCTCTACGTGCTTTTCTGTTTTGCACCACTTTGTGTTACCTATTCAAAAAAAAATAATGTAGTTCACAAAGTATATTGAGGCTGAAGCGTTGAGAGAAAGGAGATGGAGGAAGGAATATCTTTTGTGTTAACGCCGTGGTTCTCGGCCCTGGCTGGCACATTGCATCTCCTGGAATGCTCCTGAGTGCAGAGTCCAAGCCCAGGTCAGTACGACGTACATCTTTGGAACTAGGGCCTGAGGATCAGAGTTTTGTTTTTTTCCTAAGTTGCCCAGGTGGTTGTGAAGTACAGCCAGGGTTGAGAACCCTTGCTTTAAAAACACTGCAACAATCGTTGGCCCTGGGGTCAGACCTGGGTCTGAACATGAACTCAGCTACACATGGTGCCTCCTGGGCCCAGCAGCTTTCTCTCTCAGCCTCAGTTTCCACATCTGTGTGATAGGTGTGCCAGCTCCCTCACACCCGGCTTATGAAGGCTGAGTAAGCCTTGTGTAAGGGAGCCGCTGACTCCATCCACAGTGTGTCCTCACTGCCTGTCACACGTGAGCAGCGGCTCCACTGTCACATGCATCATGGAGCGGCACGTTGGAGTCTCACTTCCGGATCCCAGCTCTGCCACTTAACAGCCAGGCAACGGGGGACAAACTCTGACATGTCTGAGCCCCAGTCTTCCCATCTGAAGGGTGGGATCCTCAGACCCAACCACACAGAGCTGCCGTGAGGATTCACCAGACGACCCTCTCCGTCGATCCCCAGCGCAGAGCACTGCTCAGTAATGGCAGCTCCTGCTGCTCTGCCTGGCGTCATGGCCGGGGCTGTGAGGCAGGGATCGGAGAGGAGACAGTTTCAGCTCTGCCGGCTGCTGAGTCTGTAACTACTCTGCTGCTAGAGCATGAACACACCATAGACAATATGGAAATGAATGGGGGGCCCATGTTCCTGTAAAACTTTATTTACAAAAACAGGTGGACCCCGGGGTTGGCCGGCTGTGCTCTAAGGTAATCTGTGGGTTTTGCGTTTCTCTGTAGCTCAGCATTGTACTCTAGGGTGGGAATGTATTTACCTGTCGTTTTGTAAAAGGGGGCCACCCCCGGCTGAGAAAGACGGTGTGCTCTGCTTACGGGCAGGGCCTGCGGTTCACCCTGCCAGCCGTCCGACCCCAGCTCCCTCACTCTTGTGCGCTGAGCCGTGGGCCAGTTAACCTCTGTGCCTCAGTTTCCTCACTGAGAAAGGGGGTGGGGGTGTAACAGCTGGACCTGCCTTGCTGACTTCCTGTGGATATAATGAATGAATACGGTAAAGCCGCAAGGACGGTGCCTGAAAAGGTCAGGCTAACATGGAACGAGCTCTCCAGTGAGGTGACTTCTAAGCTTAGCTGCAAATTCACGATGAGCAAGGACTTAGCTACATAAAGGAGGGAGCGTGGCCTGTCAGCTGGTCGTCAGCAGCGTGGAGTTACTCAGAGGGCAGCAGGCAGCCTCCAAGGGACTGTGCCGTGATCAGCTCTGTGTTGTAAGACGCTGTGTAAACCTAATGAGAGTAGGTCGCGCTCCTCAGAGCTGCTGGGTGTCAGGCTCGGCCTGGGGGTTGCAGGCTGGGGAGGTCTCAGGCCTCTGCCTTACAGCTCTGACCTGCTGGGGGTTTTTGACTCCTCAGCGCACAACTGCCATTCTTTCCAGGGACAAAGCTAGAGGACGGGGACTCGGGAACGGCGGGGGGTGGGGAGGAAGAGACCCTGCAAGACCCTACTGCCTGGAGCTGCCCATCCAGGCCCGTGAGGAGAGCCAAGTCAAGAGGGTGGGAGACAGGAGGTGAGAAGGTAGTAAGTTGAACTGGTTATAAGCCATTGCAGCCGCCGGCAAACAGCTCAGACGCGCCTGAGATGGCTCAAGCAGGGACAGCAGGTGTGCGCTGGCCGTGACCTGTGGGAGGGGGGCCCACGGAGCTGCTCCTCGGGGACCTCGAAGCAGCAGCCCAGGGACGTCCACATGGTGTTTTCTTCTTTATCGTTTTTTACTGACTGAGTCGTGCGATTAGGGTCTGCTTGGGGACATTTTAAATGCCGGATTATCCAGAGCAAACGTGAACATGGCCCGAAACCACTGACCATCCCTCTGATCTCCACTCGTCCACACATGGTGACGGCCACGTGCGCGCTGTGGCACCAGAGGTTGAGGTTTTAGTAAAAATAAGATCTCACATCATGTCTGGTTCTGTAACCTGTTGTTTCACTTAAACATCTTGAAGGTGTTTCCGCGTCAGTACAAAGGGGTGTGTTTCAGCCTCATAACGCTGGGCAGGGTGGGCTTTTTATGAAGGTTCCATCCGCTACATAGTTAGTGGGCAGGGAGGTAGCTGCCACGCTCCCTTATTAGAAACCACACTGCGTGGACCGTCCTCGCACTCACATCTCTGATGCACGAGTGCTTCTGTGGGAGGGGCGCCTGGCGGGAGCTCCTGAGCCAAAGGGCTGGCACAGGTGTGTTTGTGTGGGTGACAGTGTGGACACACACGCAGCTCACTCAGTGATCCCAAAACCTTTCGCCCGTTTGTGCATCGACCGACCACACGTGACCAGCCTTTCCCAGCATCCCCACCAGCGCCTGGCAACAGCCGTCTTTTAACTCTTGCCAGTTACCGTGTTTCCCCGAAAATAAGACCAGGTCTTATATTAATTTGTGCTCCAAAAGACGCACTGGGGCTGATGTTCAGGGGATGTCCTCCTGAAAAATCATGCTACGGTTTATTTTCAGGTTAGGTTTTATTTTCAGGGACACATGGTAGCATTTCCCTGGTGGCTAATGAGGGTACCCACCTGGCCACGTTGTGTGCCCCTCTAGGACTCGGTGTCACCTGCTCTCTAGGTGCTGGGGTTACAGCTGTGCCCAAGGCCCACAAAGATACACCTGTACAACATCCAGAATGATAGACAGTGCCGAGCCGGGGGTGAGACATGGGGAGGGGCAGCGGCACGAGGACCACAGCAGAACCGAGGCTGGAGGAGGTGGGGGCAGCGCCGCGCACAGAGCCCTCCTGTCTTCGGGGATGAAGTGACCACCAAGGCCCAGGGCAGGGGGTGCTCAGCGCCTGCCCAGGACTCGGGGGAGTATTGTAAGGGGTTCCCCACAGAAGGGAGGGGAGATCGGAGGGTGGGGAGCAGAGGACTGCCACCGACTGGCTAGTTTTCCCAGCTGGATCCCTCGGGTGCAGTGCTGAGACAGGACCAGGGAAAGGAGGGGGTGGGTTATTCAGCCAAGAGACACTGGGGCCCGGGGCCGGTGTCACCTCCCCGCCTGAGAGCAGGGACGCCGCTGCTTGGCACCTAGAATCGCCCTTCACAGATAGATACCAGCAGAATTAATGCACAACGTGCTTTTGTCCTGTGACGTGTCCCTGTATCCTCTCCCCACCTGTCTGCTGGGCTGTCAGCCTATTGTTGCTTTGCCGGAGCCCTTCACACGCCACACAGTTCCCACTCTGCCTGTTGTCTAAGGAAGTCACAGCTCGCCGTCTGTTCCCTGATGGAGTTTTGCAGCTGGTGTTAGGTCTGGGCATGTCACACTGATGTGTCATGTCACCTTTATGCTTCTCTCTGCCAGTTTGGTCACTGCCCTCTGACTCATAACCACTGTGCTTTTGCCTGATGCAACAAACTTGGGAGATGCTTTGGAGGAAGTTACTTTTCTTATTAACCCCATAAAAGTAACATTATCTCTACATTCTATGAGAAGTGAGCATGGGTTTTTACTCTCGTTTTCTCAAACTGAACCTCGGAGGGGTTACATGGCTTTTTCACACAGTCCCACAGCCGGGATGCTGCAGTCAGGAATTCAGCCTGGGGCTTTCTGATTCCAAGGCCTGTGTTCTGGGTCACACAGCGCCTTCTCCCCTAAGGTGGCCTGTCCCAGGTACTGTCAGACCAGGAGGACGCGTGTGGCATTTGCAGGCCACTTGGACTTCGCTCCAATGGTTAAGTACACCAGCCGTCCTCTGGGACGACAGTGGTGAAGCTGACACCTGAGAGAGAGACAGGTGCTGTAAAGAAACTAAGTGACCTGACGATGTCTGACTGGAGGTGACTGTTAAGTGAGACCTGAGGCACAAGAGCAGTCCCAGTACAGCTGCAGGAGGCGAGGTCAGAACTGGCGTCATGGCTGCAGTTGGGTCTGAGTTCACGGGAATCACGTGGAAGCAGGGAGGCCACTGGGGAATCTGCTGACAGAGTCCAGGCAGGCGGTGAGGGGATGGTCACAGTGGAGACACGGGAAGGACGGGACGGGGGGGATGTGAGGGGGCCGGGGAGACACCAAAGGGCTGCGTCCGCTTCCGCTTTGAGCAGGTGGGTGGGGAGTTGCACCACGTAAAGCGGAGAAGACCAGAGGAGGAAGAAACGTTTGATTGGGAAAGTCAGAATTCCCATTTTGGCCACACTCAAGACAGGGATAAACACGCCAGTGGGTCCACTGGGAACTTGACCCGAGCCCCTGAGGGAAGGTGGGGCTGAAATGTGCGTCCGGGAACCATCACCATTTAGACAGATGTGAAGCCACTGGCCTGGGAGAGGTCACACGGAGGGAGTGAACACAGGCAAGGTGCAGAAGCGAGGCCTGGGACCCTCCACCATGTCAGCTGCTGCTGAGACGTCAAGGTCACCGCAGGCCTTGACAACATGGAGGTAGCCAGAGGGCTGGAAGCCCAGGGAGGGCTTTAGGTGAGAAATACCCCAACCAGTTACAGGGGAAGGAGCCGAGCGTGCGGAGAGGGGCAAGACGGCTGCATAGCTCCGTCCTCCAGAAAGTCCTGGGGAGCTGCTCCTGGGCCCCGTGAAGGGGTTCGCCCCCCAGGGCTCCATCTCAAGGCCTGTCTCTGCCCCTTCCCTCCCAGCCCCACTGGGTGATCTTTAGAAGCTGTGTATCCAAAGTGGGTTGCACTCCCAATGGAGAACCCAGAGTCCCCAGGGGCTCACGTGGCCGGTCCCTAATCTGGCCCCTACCAGCTTCTCTGGCCATCAGAGCCCCTCGTGACAGCACACCCCACGTTGTCTTCTTTAATCTCACAGCCCTATTTTTCAGATGGTGATAATAGAGATTAAGAGACTTTTCTTAGAAACAAGCCTGGCCTAATAATTAAGGCCCTGAAAGAAATTTCTTAAATAGATGATTACACAGGAGCTAAACAGATGGGGTGGGGAGTGGAGAGCATGAAAAGGCTCATGTGAGGCAAGTAAATTCATAATCAAAAGTGCAGACTCCTCCCAGACCCCGTTAGGCCTTGTTTTTCTGCAGATACCGCCCTGTCCCTGCTACTCAGCCCAGAGTAGGAGACGTGCTGCCGGGTGAGGGCCCTGCAGCCTCCTGTCACGTGGGGGGCAGGTGGCATTACACAAGTCCCTGCAGCTCTGGAAGCCACATTCAGTGGTAACTTCTTGAGTTCCTACGTGTAAAACAGAGCCCTACCTCCCATGGTTGATGGCAGGGAGAAGTAGATCAAGTAATGGTGCTTCGACCTGCACCTGCCGCACAGCTAGCGCTCAGTAAACGTTACCTGGTGCGACTCTGCATCATCACTGTCACTACCATTTGCCAGGCCATGTCACAACATCTGTGGCACTCCGTGAACAGAAGGACTTGATTTAAAAGAACGTCAAATTTCAAAGCATGTTTATCTAGGAAGTAACCGTTTTCGTTTTGAAAGATTCCCTGTAAGAAATACACACAGCAAATGACCTGGAAAAATAGACGCACACCAATGACTGTCCTAATACTGGTCGGCCACGCAGGGCGGGGTTAATGCCAGTTCTGTTCCCTCCTTCACGCCTGGAGGTATTTGGTCCTTTTTTAAAAAAATAACAATGAGCCTGTGTCACTCTTCTTTAACTTTTTCTAAAAGAGGATTCTCTCCATTCTTGCTTCCCTTTGTACCGCCATTTAATTGGTGCTTCTAGAACAGTAATTACTTGGCTGGTGCTTGGAGTAGAAAAGCTTAAAGGTAAAATACTAGACGCGATGGACAAACGACAGTGCTATCAAAAGCACACCTGAAAGAGGAGAACAGAGTAGTAGGTTTACAGAGCGGGTTGGCACTCATCCGGGGACGATGTGTCCTCTGGAGTTTGGACTGTCTGGTGTCCAAAGGCCAGGACATCCTACAGAAGGCCTCTGTCCCCTCTCCGGTACCTCTGCGCCAGTCATGCCCCCTCCTGCCTTTCCGGCCACAGCCCTGCAGCCTCCCCCGGTGCAGGTCCTTGCTGTCTGTGTGGCTGAACACTGCTCAGTGGCAGCACTGAACACCTCCCCATAGCTCTGGGAGGTTGGTCTGTCTGTCCATCCCCCGTCTGTACCTCTGAGAAACTCGTGAGCACAGGGGCCTAGCCTCAGGCTGCTTGTGGCCCCTGCCTAACTGCCAGGGCTCGTGTCGTCCGGATGTGGGCTCTGGGGCCAAGCTGCACGTTCATGACCAGCGTCTGCGCCTTACTCGCTGGGGGACCTTGGGCATGTGACTCACCCTCTGCTTCAGTGTCCACCTCTGTAAAACCAAGTACCGCCTTCCTAAGGCCCAAAATGAAATGAGAATTTGTGTACTTTTTAGCCTAAGACTTGACAAGCAGTGGCTTTCTTGAATCCATCCAAAATAATTACATCACCAGGTGCCTTCTGGGGCCGGGATCCCAAAGGACCACAGTCCTGCCTGCAGGGAACACTTGGTACTGCCAGAGCCATTTCCGGGGCACGTGGGGACAGTGAAACTCTTGGGATCCATGATGAAACCAAGGGGCAGGAAACAGGAAATGCTGCAGAGGCCTCCTTCCACCCACCCACTCGATGGCGGTCCCAGAGAAACCTCTGAGATTGTGGGAACAGTCGGATCCCCCTGGGTCCCCATCACGTGGTCCTGAGGCCTAAGGTGGCCCTATGAGCGAACTCAAAGGCTGTTACCCTGGCACACTTGACTGACATGCCTCTTGAAGCCTCACGACCACCAGACGTGGTGTGCGGCCAGCCCGCCCTCCCAGCCCACAGGCCTGAGGGCATAAGACGCAAAGCAGGCAGCGGTCCATGGGCTGCAACCCTGGAGGCAGCCCCGCCTCCCAGCTCCCCCCACACAGACTTCATCTCAGGGGACAGTGGCTACATCTTGGCCCTAGCTGTGTCCAGCTTGGCTCGTGCATAGCCACCCGCCAAGCTACAGCTGGTGGCTCCCAGCACACGGAATATTGACCAGCCTTCGAAAGCTGGTTGGTAAGTGAAATGAAAACCTAATCTCTCCCGGAGGCCATTTTCACTGATGAGTGGCTGACGGCATCTGATCAATCTCACTGTGTGCTGGGGACAGGGATGCCCTGGCAGGGCACCCGGGAGGCTTATTAAAAAGGAAAGTCACCCCTGGGGCTCCTGGCAGGGGCTACTTGCACAAACATGGACTCCCTTGGCGCCAGCCAGCAGCGGGGAGAGACTGATCAGACCAGTGAGTTTCTGAAATGAACACCGAGCTGGCGACGGAGGAATGGGAGACCCGATGGGGAGAGGGCTCCCTGCCTCGGCCCCGCAGGACAGGGAAGGAGGGACAGTGAGGACCCCGGGCGACCACCACTTCTCTGGAGGCTGCTTCTCCTGCCGCCTTCCAGCTGAGCACCCAGGCCAGGTGCAAAGTGCCAGCCACAGGGAAGTGACGTCCCCAGCGATGTCCTCATCTTCGTGACAGTTAGTCCATATAGCCCGGGAAGGGTGGCCTCGCACGGATTTGGGGAAGAAAGCCTGGGCACCATTTCCCCGTTGTTGCTCACTGGTTCCCACCGGGTCTCTAAGGCCATCCCCTCATGGACCTTGAAATGGCTCCAACAGCACCAGGTGCGAAGGACGGGACTCAGTTATGACCTGGGGACAGTTTTCTCAGAGGAGGCACGAGCCACGCTGGAGGTGGCCAAAGCCCAGTTCAGCAGCAGATGAAGGGAGGGGACATTTACTAAGCACCCCCGGTGCTGCCACCCTCTGTCCCAGCGTTGAATCTCGTCCCTCAGCTTTGCTACGAAACCTGCCAGAGAAGATCCTGTGCTGGTCTTTTTTCGCTTGTGCCATTTTTTAAAACCTCCTTGAGCTCTTATACTTCACGTATCATACATTTTGCTCATTTAAAGAGTAAACAGATCAATAGTTTGTAGTATATTCACAGATGTACGCGGCCTTCACCACAGTCGACTTCCAAACAGAGACCTCACCTCTCCCTGCTCCTCGAGAAGCCACAAATTGACTTCCTGTCTCTATAGACGTTCACACGCACGAAATCCCTGACTATGTGGACTTCTCAGGCTGGCAGTGTTCTCCAGGCTCACCCACGTGGGAGCTCCTGGAGGGTGTCACATTCTACCTCTCCCTCCTCAGGGTTTTCTCACCTGGGTCTGAGCATTACACTAACATAAGACAGAGTCACAGGAGAAACGCATACAGATTTACGGGAGGGGTGCATGACGCGGGGGCCCTCGTAAATGAAACGGCAAACCGACCTGCTTTTCTACTAGGTTGGACAGGCAGGCAGCTGTGGGAAAGGGAATGAACGGTGCCACGTGGGGAGGCCGAAGGAAGAGGGATTGTCACAAGACCTGTTGGTACAGAGTCTGCTCGGCCCCGACTTCTCGTTCTTGGTGACAGAAATGCTACTTTCCTGCTGGTAGAGGGAGGATGTCTTTCCCGTGGGAACTGCATCCCCTGCTTTTAAGAAACCAAAGGAAGGCTGCTTTTCAAGTGCCTGTAACCCCAAATGGTCAGAATGCGGAGCAGCATTGGGCCGGGGGCCGGGGGCGGGGGGCGGTGTACACTGCCACCCGTCACATGTATCCGTTTATGGCTGAATTGTCTGCGTGCACCATTTTGTTGATTTCCCTTCCACTGATAGACATTTGGGGTGTTTCCACTTTGGGCCATTGGGAATAACGCTGCTATAAACACTCGGGTACAAGTTTCTGGGTGGACAGGTTTCATTTCTCCTGGGCATATACCTAGAAGTAGAATTGCCAGGTCACAGGGTGACTGTTTAATCACCTGAGGAACTGCCGACTTTTCCAAAGCAGCTGCACCTTTTACATCCCACCACAGTGTCTCGCCATCCTCACCTCCTGTCTCCGCCCATCCTTTCGATAGCAGCCATCCTAGTGGACTGGGGACGCTGTGGTTTTGATTGGCATTTCCCGATAACTAATGATGTTGAGAATCTTTACATGTCCTTATGGGTCATTTGTACGTCACCTTGGGAGAAGTGGCTATTCAAATCCTTTGTCCTTTTTTTAATTGAGTTATTTGTCTGTTTACTGTGATTCCGTCTCACACGTGAGGACTCTGAGTCCCGTGGAGGGTCAGTGACCTGTCCAGGTGGCTCAGTTGCTAGAGTCTAAGGTTTCTGTCCCCAGGGAAGGGACAAGGTCACCGTTGCCTGGGAGACCCAGACAGATGAGAGGTGCTCATTCATGCTAAAAAAAGAGGCTTGAAAAGACTGCCTTTTTCAGCCAAGCTCCCTGAGATTGGGGTATAATTTACATGGTAAAATTGGCCCCTTCTGCTGCGCAGTTCTGTGCATTTTGAGAAATGCAGGGAGTCACATCACCACCACCACCAAGCACGGAACAGCCCTTCACCCCCAGAATTCCCTTGTGCCCGTCGGTAGTCGGCCCCCGGCACCCACTGTCTGTCCCTGTGGTCTGGCCTTTTCCAGAATGTCAGGACTGGAACGCCCCAGGGCGTGGCCTCTGAGGCTTTCCCAGCATGCAAGGACGTGCATTTTGAAGACGCCACCATTCACCCCGTATTGCAGGTGGTACAGGAACTGGTGCGGGTACACAGGAAAAGTTTCTTCAATGTTTTACTATGCATTAAATCCATTACATAGGCTAAAGTAACCTAAAAGTAACAGTATTTAAAGAAAAATCTTGAATATTGTATAGGGGCTATGCAGATATGAGGGAATGTAGCCAGCACAAGATAAAGACGCGATCTGAGGAACATTGCCACTTGTTCTAATCACAGCTCTGGGCACAGGGACCTGGGCCTCGGTGACGGTTACCCTGTTTCCCCAAAAATAAGACCCAGCCGGACCATCAGCTCTAATGTGGCTGTTGGAGCAAAAATAAATATAAGACCTGGTATTATATTGTATTACATTATATTATGTTATATTATATCATACCCAGTCTTATAGTAAAATACGACCGGGTCTTAATTTTTGCTCCAAAAGACGCATTAGAGCTGATTGTCGGGCTAGGTCTTATTTTCGGGGAAACAGTACTTCCCAGGAGAAAATGCAGCGATTCTGATCATCGTGCCCCATGAGTGGCCTCCTCCTTCATCACTGACCCTGGGGACCAGAGGAGCTTCAAGGTCATTTAGACCAGTGGCTCTGAAATTCCCATTTGCGGGCTGGCGCCCACCCCAGAGTGTTCTCCAAGTGAGAAAACGTGCATCCTACTTACAGACGTGGCTTTTACTCAGACTGTGTCAGCACCAGTGACAGTGCCCACAGATGGCACCTGGCCTGTGGAGTGTGCCCCGCGTCCTTCGTTGGCCCGTGTAGGCCCCGCCACTGCCCAAGGCCGGAAGATGTTGTTTCGCTGCCTGCGGAAAGTTGAGTCATCCCTGCCTGAGTGTGTCTACACCAGGGGTGTCCAAACTGTTTTCAACTTTTTTCACCAAGGGCCATATGCGGTAAAATACACAAACAGCCGGGCCACTCACTCCCGGTGAAGTACCTATTGCCTCACCTGGTTTAAGTAAACTAAATGTAGTTTTGGAATTTGCTGTGAGCCAATTAACAATGGATTGCGGACCACAGTCAGCCCGCGGGCAGCAGTTTGGACACCCCTGGTCTACACCTTTGGAAAGTGGGTGAGGAGGCTCGTGGCCCTCAGGGCCGTCCTACCTGCACGGCGCCTTGCAGACTTAGGCAGCTTCGTCCCCACAGCCTGTCTTTCTCCTCTGGGAGCCTTTTCCCATCTGTTTTCCTGCCCTCCACACTCTATGGGACCTTACTCACCCCCACCCCACGCCTTGGCTCAGGCCCCAGCCCAGGGCTGTGGGTGGCTTTCGTCTGGCCACTTAGCCTTTCAGCCAGGCTTCTTGCAGGTAGCATAATGCCTTTGAGGTTTTTCCAACGTGCTACACCCCTTGTCTGAGCAACTTGAAGGTGGCAACTGAGTCTGACCTCTGTTTCCCCAGAGCCAGGTCTGGCCCCAGCCACGGGGACACAGTGCCCGTCTCATGGAGCCTTGGGCTTCGTAAGGGCATGCCCGCGGTTTTCTCGCCCCTGCCCCTGCTCGCTGGCTTATTTCTTCCAGCTCTCCCCACACATCCCTGCCAAGTGCCCGCGCCGCTCTCTCAGCTCTGTAGCTTTTTAGGGCCCCAGGTAAGGCTAGAGACCACCCGGATGTGTCAAGATTAAGAGGCTAGTCTTGTTCCAGAAAGGCTAGGATGGTCTCCATGGGAGGGTCCTTCTGCCGCCTCCCCGTCCCACCCCCCAGGTCTGACGGACGCAGAGGGTTGAGGAGTTGGTTCTGGGAAAAGGAGGAATGGGTGGCCTGGGAGGTGCCTGCATTTTGTAGTTTGTAAAATCTTTGCGAAAGCCTCTCCCCGGTGCCCTTGCTAGACTGATGCCGCTGCACTCAAAGCACCTGGGACGCTGCCAGGCTCTGCGGGCACTGCTGTCACTCTACGTCCGTCATCTCAGGGCCTGGAAAGAGCTGCGTGCATTCCTAACTAGAACAGACTCACAAGTATGTGTTGAATGATGTGTGGATGGTAAGAAGGACTGGCGCCGCCCCCATTTCACAGAACTGCGTCTGGGGATGGTCGTGTGTCTTCCTCCAAGGTCCTGACGTGTTTAACTGCAAGAACCCCGGTTTCCTGTTAAATCCACTACTACACATAGCCTCTAGAAACCCGTTCTCAGACATGGGCCTTTCTGCCATCCAGACCCCCCTTTTCTCGTCTGCAAAACTGGGGCAGACACAGCCCCCACGAACACAGAGGCAGGATCAGGAAAGGAGTATCGCTTTGCTCACTGGCTCTGCTCCTGCCCGGCCCCCGAGCCCCAAGCCTGCTTGTTACAACAGTGCAGACGTGCTGGAGAGACAGCTGGTTTCCAACAGCCTGACGGGCCTGACTGCTCCCGAGGGGGCAGGGGAGGAAATGGCACTGTCCTTCCCAAGTCTCACTAGCGCGTGAGGCAGGGGCTCAGAAAGTGAGGGACTCAGAGGCTGGCTGCAGCAGGGACCCCAGGGAGCCTGGGTTAAAACGGTCAGTGGCCCTTACCTAAGGCTGTCCTCATCAGCTCGAGGCCTTCCCACTTCCCCGGAAACTGCCTGCACACAGCCCTGGGCGCACACGGCCTAGGCCCCAGCTCCCCGCTATGGTGGTTGGGGTTGCGGGATGACACACCACACACCAGGTCTCTTCCCCTTTCAGAGCAGGCCCCGCCCCTCTCCATCCACCCAGACCCCTCCAGTCTGCACAGCCCACGGCCCAGGCCCGCAGACGCTTCACCCCCAGGAAATTAATATGCGACCCACCCGCTGGACAGATTTTCAGTGTGTAACACGTCATTGCCGACTATGGGCGCGATTCCTCAGCAGGGCCCCAGGACTTACTCATCTCACGCAGCTGACACTTTACTGCCGCCCCACTCCCTACCCTCACCTCTCCCCACCTCCAGTAACCATTATGCTAAACTTGCCTCTAGGAGTTGGACTCTTTTAGGTCCTGTCCTGAGGTATGTGTCCTTCTGTGACTGGCTTGTTTCACTCAGCTTCCTGTCACCCGTGTTGTCACAGGCGTCAGAATTTCCTCCCTTGTTTATTCCGTTGGACGAGCCACCTTTTCTTTGCTCACCCCCCGGGAGAGTTAGGTGACCTGTGACGAACGCTGCGATGAGCATGGGGGTGCTGTCACTCGAGACCCTGCTTGCAGTTCTTTTGGATACTCAGAGTGGGGTTGCCGGGTCGCGGGGAAGTGCTACTGTAATCTTCTGAGGGTCCTCAATACTGTTTGCTGTAGCGTCTGCACCATCTTACGTCCCCGCCACAGTGTACAGGGTTCCCCGTTCTCCACACCCCACACCCTCGCCAACACTCGGTGTGTGTGTGTGTGTGTGTTGTGTATAAACAGCCATCTTGACAGGTGTGAGGTAGTATGACTGGTTTTCACTTGCACTTCCCTGGTTAAAAAATGGCCAAAGGACTTGAATAGACATTTCTCCAAAGAAAACAAGCAAATAGCCGACAGGTGTATAAAACTATCAGACGGTTTTTGACCCAGCAAAATGGCCGCTCTGTGTGGTTTGGCCTCATCTACGCCGTGACTTCCCACTCTCTCCACTCCAGCTCAGGTCTTTCAACAGAACCAGCCCTGTTGATCCAGCCACTAGTTATGGACGCCTCCTGTCCCAGCTGGCTCTTCTCCAGCTGTCATCTGCTCAACTTGTCCCCAGCTAAGCTCATCCTCCAGTGGCCTCACCCCCGTCCACTCTCCTGTGTTTATGGGAAGTGTTGGAACAGCCCCTGCCACCAGACAGCCTAGCTCCTTGTCACTGGCTGCTGTGGCCTTTAGGGCCACGCTGTCTCCAGCTCACCCAGGCCCTCTGCAGCTCTGATGGGCGGTCACCGCGCCCGTTCCACCTGTGCTCACCTCACGCCCTCAGCGACAGCAGCCGACACTCACAGAGCCTCCCCAGGGACCAGGCACGAGCATTTGACAGACAGTATCTCAGTGACTTCTCACTGCACCGCGAGGTAAATCCTGCCTTCCGGGGAGGGGAGGGGCTGGCCCAGGTCTGCACGTCCCTCCCAGGCCCTCCTGCCTTCACGTGTGCTATTCTCAAGTCCAGAGGGGCCTTCTCATGCTGACCCATCCACCCACCCCTGCTCACACTGGGTTCACCCGCGCTGAAGTGGCCACCAGCCCCTATTGTAGTGATCGGGCCCGGGGGCCGCCCTGCCCCCTCCCCAGTGAGAGTGGGGCTCCTCGGACTAGTATTAACCTCTGTACCCCTCACTGCTTTCTAGCAACCTCGCTCCCATCTTTTGAGTGGTTACTCTAGCCAGGCATTGTCCCGCTGAGACAGGTGAGCTAGCGTGTCCCTAGGTAAACAGGGAGGTCCCTGGTGGAATAAACAACAGCCATATCCTAAAACTCCAGACTTTGAAATCACTCCTTCGCTCCAGGACGTAATGTAACGAGGCCTTGAGGTTAATCATAAAATTCCTTTTGGCCTGACAAATGGAGCAGATCTGATAGATAAGAGTGGGTTACTTTACTAATTCCTTCAGGATGGACAAGCAGAACAAACCTGGTGGACAAATTTCATTAGAAGGCGCCAGTTCCCTTCTTCAAACAGCTCCCCTTCCCCAAGCAGACAAGAGAAGGTATAAAAGTAAGAGCTTTTGCCTCAGTCACTGGGCACCCCATTCGGGACCCCCTCCCGCTTGGGAGCTCTGACCCTTTGCTTTCAATAAACTCCTTTTTTTAAAACTCTTTACCTCTCCTGGGTCCGTATTTCCATTCTTCCGTCTCATGAGACACGATCCCGGCACTCGCTCGCTCACTCCAAAGTCCCCCCCCATCCTTTGGGGGCTCAGAGACATATTCCTCCTTCACTAGGTACTTTATCCACATAATGCTCAAAACAACCCTGCCTTCATTATATCCAGATGCCAGGCGCAGCGCGGGCAGGGAGCTCATCTAAGGAAATGCAGCCCGTAAGTGACTCTCAGGTCCTTGTCATAGCACCGTGAGGGCCGTACGAGCATCAGCCCGTGACACACAAGGGAACCAGGCTCTAGGACAGCGAGATGCACAGGAGCCTGGAGGCAGACCCAGGGCTGAACGAGGGCGTCCTGACCCCCCCAAATACAGTCGGTGCCACTCGTTGAAAAACAGACACCTCGCTACTTCCCCTCCTAGCTCTGGGGCATGACCCCCGTAGTGGCAGCGGCCCCTGGAGAGGCCAGCTGGACCTCCAGGGGGAGGAGCAGGGTTGGGTGAAATGCTGTGTCTAAGCCCACCCTCCCCCCTCTCCTACCCATCCCCTCGCTAACGGGTGTTCAGGGATAAAGGGGCTTTAGCAACGCAGGTGTTTTGAAAGAATAAAGGGCCCAACGCCATTCCGAAGGGGGACCGCGCAGCAAAGCAGCTGGACTGGCTGCAGAGACAGCAGGGGCTGCTCCTGCTGGAAACACATCCAGACTCCCAAGGCAGAAAGGAACAATTGGGGCTTTTGCATTTTGTCATCGAGATATCACCCTGAACTCAAAACACTGAGCAGAGTGTCCCTGCAAAGGTGTGAAAATCAGAGCATGGTAAACAGAACCTCTCCTGAGAGACTGGGATCAATCGGGATATTTTAGGAGCCCTGAAGGGACCCCCGGGGTGGGGGGGAGAACATGATTTCTTTTTGAGTGTGACTCATTCCCTAATTCACCTGGACTGCGCTGGCACCACCCCAGATCTGCCACTTACTCACCGAGTGGCCTTGGTCCTCCCCGGCCGCTGTGCCCTGCAGAGTCCAGTGTGGTCCAGGACTCACCGGGAGCTGAAGCCACATAGGATGGAAGGAGGAGCCTCAACTTAGTTAGGTGTGTTTTCCAGAAGCATTTTGGACCCGTGAGATATTTGTTAGACAAGTTTTTTCTTATTTCTCATTGATGTTTTCTATCACCTGTAATATCACCCTTTAATTTCCTATTCAAATCTCAGTCTGCAGCAAAGGAAACCATCAACAAAATGAAAAGACAGCCTACAGAATGGGAGAAGATATTTGCTTTGCTAATGCTACATCTGATAAGGGGTTAATAGTCAATATATAAGGAATTCATACAGCTCAACACCAAAAAGACAATCGAATTAAAAAAGGGCAGAGGACCAGAATAGACATTTCTCCAAAGAGGACACACAGTGGCCAATAGACATATGGAAAGATACCCAACATCACTATTCATTAGACAAATGCAAATTAAAACCACAATGAAATATCACCTCACCCTGTCAGAATGGCCGTCATCAATAAATCAACAAACAAGTAAGTGCTGGTGAGGATGTGGAGAAAAGGGAGCCCTCGTGCTTTGTTGGTGGGATTGCAGATTGGTGCAGCCACTATGGAAAGCAGTACGGAGGCTCCTTAAAAAAATTAAAACTAGGACTACCTTATGACCCAGAAATTCCACTCCTGGGTATTTATCTGAAGAAATCCAAAACATTAATTCAAAAAGATATCTACACCCCTATGTTCACTGCAGCATTACTTACAATAGTCAAGATAACGGACGCAACCTAAGTGTCCATCAGTAGACGACTGGATAAAGAGCAGGTGGTACACTATACAATGGAACATTACCTGGGCATAAAAAGATTGAAATCTGACCATGTGTCACAACATGGATGGACCTAGAACATTATGCTCAGTGAAATAAGTCGGATTAAGAAAGACAAACACCATATGATCTCACTTATGTGTGGAATCTAAAGAACAGAATAAATGAACAAACAAACTCCTAGATGCAGAGAACAAACTGATGGTTGCCAGATGGGAAGGGAGTTGGGGAGCTGGGTGAAAATGGTGAAGGGACTAAGAAGTACACACTGGTAATTTCAAAACAGTCAGGGGGATAGAAAGTACAGCACAGGGAATAGAGTCAGTAATATTATAAAAACTGTGTATAGTGCCGGGGGTACCAGCCTCATTGGGAGGGGGGATCACTTCGTAAGTTATTAAATGTCTGATCACTATGTTGTACACCTGAAACTAATATAATATTGTATGTCAACCGTAGTTGAAAAATACCTTTTTTAAAAAGAAAATGCAAATGTTAGCACCTAGCCACCAATGAAATGCTTTGCTGTATGTACTTTACAGCCATTTAAACCAAAAGATTCACGAAGGTTCAGTGACACAAAGTTAATAAGTGATAGTAAAAAACATCTCAGTCTGTGCTAAACAGAATAATGCCCCCAAATGTCCACACCCTAACCCCTAAAACCCGCGAATGTGACCCCTTACATGGCAAAGGGGACTCTGCAGGTGGGAGTAGGGTCTCGGCACCAGGGGGATTTTCCTGGCCGGCCCGTGTGATCCCAGGGTCCTTATCAGAGGGAGAGAGAAAGATGTGACACCCCTACACTGCTGGTGTCTCCCCTGGAGCCGCCAGGAGAAAGCAGCCTGGCCGACACCTTGACTGCAGCCCGGGATGACCCCCTGTGGACATCCGATGTCCAGGACTGGGGGACAGCACATCTGTGTTGCCTTAAGCCACTCAGGGCCTGGCCGCGTTACAGCGGCCCTAAGGAATAAACCGGAGGTCACCACGTCTGCATTCACAGCGGCTTCTGCGCCTGCTCCCTGGGCCCAGAGCACTGGCCCCTCCAGTCCACTGTCCACCCAGCAGGCAGAGGCCACGTCACATGCCACCAGCTTGGGGAGTCCCCTGCCTCGGTGCTGCTCCACGGGCCTCTCCCAGCTGTGCCCTCAGCCACACAGCCCTCTCCAGGGCACTTCCTGCCCTCCTTCGAGCAGCAGCCTCAGGCTGGCCTCTCAGAGACGTCCTGGGGACATTGGTGACCTTAAACTTTTATAATAAATGACACTGTCACTCCCAGTCTTCCCGCCGTGAGCTCCACGGGGCCTGGGAGAATACGCGCCACTGTCTCACCCCCACCCCACGCCGCCTGTGAGCTCCATGGGGCCTAGGAAACTGTTGTGGTCACTTTTATCCCCAGCGCTTGGCCACGTGTGTGTTCAGGAAAGCTCCACAGGATGAAGGAATGAACGTGCATATCCGTTAGCGTTTTCCTCCACGTGGCAAGGTTACACCCTCCCTGCCTTGTCTCACCCTGTGTTCTCATCACATGACTTTACCT
This sequence comes from Rhinolophus sinicus, assembly GCF_057876585.1. NCBI lineage: Eukaryota > Metazoa > Chordata > Mammalia > Chiroptera > Rhinolophidae > Rhinolophus > Rhinolophus sinicus. Next base: position 7,029,932 of record NC_142510.1, on the reverse strand, counting down.
ACTTCGTTCTCTTCAGTGGCTTCCTGTTGCCACTGAAGGTTTTATACCCGGGCCGTGACCCTGTGTTGGACTCGTCAGCTGGTCCCCGTTCCTGGCTCTTTCGCACGCACTTGGATAAATGCCCTTAGATATCGGACCTCGGCACCCGCCTGGTTATTCTCAGGATGAATTCCACAAGAAGCCCCGTCCTGGGTTTGTTCTACCCACCCTTTACGACTTTATATGCAGTGTTCTCCAAAGCATCGTATTTTCTTTGAAAGGTGCCTTTGCTGGAAGATCAATGAAAATGGGGGTGAGGACTGGGGAGAGAGCCATGACTAGTACCTTCCTTCACAGCCTTAAAGTGGGGTCTGGAAGTGGTGGCCCCACAAGCTAGCTTGAACCCACAGCTAAGCTTGGGTGCTTTTGACAGACAGAACGCAGAACGTGTTCGTAACTATGGATTTCCCATTTCTCCACGTCATACTCTGGGCAGCACCTGTTCCCTCTGACCACCTGGCCATTCTCCCACCCGGCTCGCTGTCCACCTGGAGTGTTTGCCTTTGGAACCCCGACTTAACCAGATTCTCCCCTGCTCTGTCTTGCAGGGACATTACCCCTCCTGGAGAGCCACTGAACAAAAACAGCCGCCCCAAAGTGGCTGCCCGCTTCCCCAAGCTGTCCCGCAGTCACCCCAGGGAGACGGCGCGCAACGTGGAGCCCCAGAGCGGCGACCTCTGACCTCGATGGAACCCCAGACTCGGGCCCTACGAGCTGCGCCAGCTGCTTCTCCCGGCCACTCTGCATCCAGTCTGGCCATGGCAGCTGGCTCCTTACACCTCGGAGTGTCAACCACATCCAGCTGGTGAACCCCAGCGAACACCCCTTCCCCGCCGGTCACATGACACCCCGATTAAACTGGTCAGAGAGCAAGGCAGCTCCTCGCTGGACAGACTTGGACATGTGGGCACTGCCCTCCCAGGCTCTGCCCTGAGCGGCAAGGGTCATTCATCCCCTTCCTGCAGCCCAGGGTCAGCAGGAGGGTGGGCACCAGGCCGGGCTGGGAGCCCCGGTGGAGCTGCGCGACTCGTGTTTCTCTTGGTCAGATGGTTCACTCAGCAACCACCTCTTGACTCTTTCCCACGTGGGAATTAGAATGACTGTTCCTCTTTTTAATGTCATTGCCTGCTACAACTTACGGCCACGTGGGGTGGGCTGGGGCGGGGGCCTGGCTCCTTTCCCTTGTATTTCCCACCCGTGGTCATCGCCACCGCGGCAGCAGGAGCTCCGTGGTATCAGGCTCCAGGGAGACAGTCCACGGCCTTCACGGGAAGGAGCCAGTAAGTGACACTGCACTGTGGTCCTTGGAGCACACCCCTGCCCCACCTCCCCACAACTGGCTTCTGGAAGGACCAGCCCATGCAGGAAGCCTGAGGCCCCCTGGGCCCCCGTGCACCTTTGTCAGGCTTGGGGGTCTCACCCACCCAGGCCAGCTGTCAGCAGCGACCTGGTGACCACATGTCAGAGAGCCCCGAGCTGTCCAGAAATCGATGGCCTTGGCCTCACAAGCCCGAGGCCCCAAGGTCATGAGAGAGACTCCGCTGTAACTGCTGCGGACGATTCTGCCGGCCCTCGGCTTCCAGACCTCCTCCAGCTCCATGGGCCTCAGGTGGCCCAGTGAGCCTGGACTATGTCCTCTCTGGACAAACCGTGACTGTCCCCGGAAGACATGGGTTCGCCGTTCACCCTCTGCCCCCACCACACTCTCAGCGGGAGCCAGGACCCTGCTGACAGGTGCAAATGGGAGAAAGACGAGGGCACGGCGGCCACCCAGGCTTTGCCTCCAACAGTCCCAGTCAGGCGCCTCCCAGGACCAGCACGGCCCCGCCAGTTTTAACAGCCAGAACCATGGAACCGCTCCCCCTACCCCCCCGGGCAAGAGCCGTCCTCAGCCGCTGAGTACACTTAGGAAGAGTCTGCATTTTGGGGGGAAAGATTACAAAATTAGGAGGTTGTAAGATGGACTATACGCAGATAAGTGACCTGAGGAAGACGACACGTAGGGAATGTGGTGACAACGTAATCGTCCCTGAGACATGGGCAGTGGAAGCCTAACCACGGACTGTCCCTGGGACTCGCGGAACGGCCCTCCTCGGGGAGACGTCATCGGACTGTCCCCATGCCCAAGCTGCCCCAGTCCTGCCCCCCACGTTTGCCTAACTCCCCCCGGCCCCTCTGAAGGAGGGCCTGGCTCCCAGCTAGACAGCTGATCCAGAAATGCCGGTCTGCACAGTGGGGCCTGCCCCCCAGAAGCCCCGTTTCCGTTTGTGTTAGATACAGAATGGAAACACCCACCTCTGATGCCCCCCCCCGCCACCCGGGGCCCAGAGTTCTGATCAGCCAGCCTTTCTGGCACCTGACCTGACACACCTGAGTGCCAATCGGCCTGGTCTGCAGCCACCGCTCCAGGAAGCTGCTTTGCCATTCTGCACTGGAAGCTAAAATCCAAGTGACACAAAACAAAAAAGGCCCCCAGGCCTGACAGGACGGATGCTAAGCTGGGAGGAACAAGTCCCACTCAGCCTGTATTTAAAAGCAGAAACCCTGCCTCTGCATTCCTTAAAAATTAATCATGGAAACTATGCCCTGCTCTCTCAAAGTGTGGACTCTAGAAGCAGGCTCCTGGGGCCACACAGGCCCCATCGGGCTGCTGGCTCCTGGCACCCCTTCCTTGTGGTCATGCAGAAACCCTGGAATCGTCTTCAACATGCAGACTGCCCCTGATCTTAGCTCATCACAGCACCTCGTCAAAGCCTTAACTTTGGAATCACATAGAATGTTCCGCAATGATTTACTCTATCCAGCTGCCCTAAGTATGCCTGGCCCTGCTCTGCAGTGTGGGGGGGCCGACGTTGAAGGGAGGACGCCCCAGCTCCTGGAGAAAGGAGACAAAGCACCCAGGCCAGTGAGGTCCCGGCTGAGAGCTGTGGAACTAAATGCCACCCGCTTAGGACGCTCAATGCCCTTCGACCCAGATCCAATTCAGAGTGCAGGCTGTTCCCTTGGAGGACGCACTCAGCCCCTGTGACCTTCGGGGAAAGACGGCCCTGCAGAAAGGACCAGTTGAAGCTGCTTCTATCTCCTGATCCAGTTAGGAGGATCTTTGTTGCCTCCAAACTTGGCAGCGAAGAGATGAAGCCTCTGCATTCAGAGGGAAGCCAAAGGGGGCTGCCTGTCTCTAGAGGACCTTGACCTTGAGGACACCAGGACTGGGCAGAAGGCTCCCTTCTAGGTCCTGTCACCTAAGGCAGGCTGTCTGCTCTCAGGCTGCTTTAGCAAGAGCAGGGCCGACATCAGCAATCTCTGTCTCTGCCATCGTCTCGTCTGCTTCTTCCTTCCTTCCCCCAGATGAAAGAAACCCAGGAGGAGTAGGGCTGGCAGAGGTGTCTCTCCTTAAGAGGAAGCCAGAGCTCCCCGGAAGGGAGTCCACAGCTGGGGCACCCCCAGCCCAGAGCAACTCCTGACCCAGGAGCGGGCCTTGTCAGCCAGCTGTCCTGCAGTCAGGCCACCAGCGCGGCTGGGCACAGCTGGCTCCAGCTCTCAATCCATTCACTGGCTCATCTGCTCACGTTACTGACACGCAACCTCAGAGAGCTGAGCCGAGGCTAGAACAGCCCGCATTTGTCCAGTCCGGCCCTGGGGGAGGAGGTGGCTGTCACAGACCGCAATGCCAGGGTGGTCGCCAACAGCCAGGCATGTCCCAGGGCTCCCTGGTTACCAAAGGGGTCACCTGATTGAGTCACAAAGACGATACCACCCAGTGAGACCCAGCAAGGCACAAACAGCGAAAGCGAGGGCCGTGGGCCGGGGCTTGTGGACAAGGTCTGATGGCAGCACGCAGCTCTGAGCTCATTGAGTTCTTTCAGAGCCACTGCAGTTTTACAGGCGTGGCAGGTTGTTGTGTGTTGTGCCTGTAGCAAAACAGAGGCCCTCGGAGCTGTTTACATCCACAGGACCGCACAGCTAATGCTGAGAGGCAGCGAGAATGGATGCCCAGGTCTGGGGCGCAGTCAGGAGCCAGGAGTGAAGCCCAGCAGCCAGCCCGTGGACCAGACGCTGCTTGTCTCCCAGACCCAGAGCCAGCGCTGTGGCCAGGCCAGCCAGTGCCCTGCTTTTCCTCTTAGTATCACATGGGACAATCTGCCCACCTGAGGACCAGGTCACAGGGTTGCAGGCCTCGGCCCCCCACCCCACCCACTCACCTTCACATGGGGGTGACAGCCCAGAGATGCCAGCCAGCCCCTCACGTGGAGGCCAGGCCCTGTCCTCTGGGGTCTCAGCAGGCACCCTCCTAATCAGTCCCCTGCAGAATCCTTCTGCCATCCTGCAGCCTGCCCCCTGCCCAGCACCAGTGCCCATCATGGCAAGGCACTCACGCGTCATACTGTCTCAGCTGCCCTGTACCTGATGGCAAAGAACAGGCTGGCTTTTCAGGCCGCAGCGGGGGATGGGCACGCCCGGGCCTGCCTGGGAAAGACCTGGCGAGGGCCCAGCTGCCCATCAGGCTGTCTGAAAGGCATCTGGACGGGGCACATCTCATGCTCAGCTTCAGCCACCGAGGCCATATCTGTCTTAACCTTTCCTTGGTGTTTCACACGCGCTGGGCCATCTCCGTAGCCTGCGGCTGCACTCGGCAGGCAGAGGGGCTTCCTGCAGGCAGCGCCTACTTCCCGAGCAAGGCCTTTTGCAATGATCCTTTTTCAAAATATTGTGCATTGTTTCATTAAAGCTCACATGAAATATGTGCTGCAGATTGGCTTCTGTGTTAATTTTGTACTGTATATTTTATCTAACATTTCCATGCCAAAAAGTTCGTTTTCATGCTTCTGGAACATGTGGTCTTGATTATGTTTCTAAAACAGAACTTCGGCTACTGGGTCACCGGGAAGGAGGGTGGAGCACCGACGAGCTCCGTGCTCCGAGCAAACCCGCCGTCTGCGCACCCCACGGTCACCAACCAGTGCGACGCGGACGTCTCAGCCTTTCCGCCATGAGCCTTTGCCAACGTAAGGGCCTGGCTTGGGTAGCTCTGTGCTGCCACAGAGCCCTCCCTTTTGTCACTAAACCCTAACGACCACATTGAATGGGTTTCCTTACCGCCCTAATCGGTTTCTTCAGAAAGAAATTGGATTTCTCTAAAAGACAGTTGAGCCTACAGTATGGACGAGGATCCCACCAGTAGGACATGTGGGATTTGTTAGTGTTTTGGGGTCCAGTTCTTTCTGGCGCATGAATGTTTTCCCATCGTAACTGGAAAACCACTAGCTGACCTGCCCAGGCTGCCACCGTCCCCGTGGGTCTGCTCAGGTCTGCTCCTGCCATCGTGAACTGCCAGGGGAGATGCCACTCTTTCACCGTTGACGGTTCTCTCCCTATCAGTGTTCACCATTCAGGGGGTGCCCCTTGCAAAAACTGGGGCTGAGGACATAGAAGGGTACATGATGGTGGATTGTACGTTTGCACCCAGAGTTGCTCACGGGTGACTCCAGACATGAGTCCAGAGAACATGCGTGTCTAGGCGTGAGGGGGGGGTTGATGAGGATATTTTATTATCGAGGGTTCATCCCGGAAAGAACGTGCCTCTGCAGCCTTAGCTTCACCGTCCCTGCTGCTGGGAGGGGGTCTTTTGAATGCATGAGCCAAGGGCCCCACAACTGGGTCCCAGTGAGTGTCTGTCAGGGGTGCTAAGGCGACACCTAGAGGCCGGTCTGCTGCGTCTGTAAGTGAAGCCTGGACAGCTGTGGATTCGCTCGGAACCGTGTCGTGTTATCTACCCTCTTAGGTTAAGGTTTACATGAGAGAATTTCTAAACAAATGTGTTTAATTTTCTAAAACCTCTTGTATTACAATTTTCTTTTGGAATAAGCTGTGGTAATTTTGTTACAATCTGGTTGACATACACCTCTTTACAAGGACAAAATAAAAACGGTGACATTTTATACATGACTCGGTGTATGCTGTTTCTTTGTCTCAGTTATTTTCCAGCAGGTGGGCTGTAGGTGAACCTTCAATGCCCATGTTACAAACACGTCCACCAAGGCCGCTCACCACCTCACACAACAGCCGGGACAACAGCATTTGTAGCGGAGCCAAATCCCATTTTGCCTCATGAGGTGATGTGTATAAACTAGACATGCACGATCAAACTTCCATATGGGAAAAGCCCTCATCACAGGTTCCTAGGCCGTCACTCAAAAACACAGTTACTGGGCACCTACTGTGTACATGTGGGGAACAAGACGGAAGACCCCACCGTCCTGGTCTTACAACCAGGCAGACGGACAGTGAAAGGACCTCGTCGGCCGTCCAGCCTAGTACAGACGGCAGTAAGCACCACGGAGGAGAGCGGGGGGTGGAGAGAGGATAACGGGCCAGGCCCTGCTCCCCACGGGCCGGCACTGCTCACACTTGGGGTGGACACCGGGGTCGCGGAGTGTCCAGGGCACGGCAGGCTGCTCCCAGCATCCCGGGCCTCCACCCACTAGATGCCAGCAGAATGCGTTCAGTTGTGACAACCAGAAATGTCTCCAGAGACGGCCACATGTCACCTGAATGAGGGCGGTCCCCAGTTGAGAACCATGGGACTAGGCCAAGGAGTGCGCTCGGCAGAAGTGACATTTAAGCCGCCACCTGCTGGATGAAATGCTATCCCACCCCCTGCCCCCCAATAAAAATTCATACCGTACAGCAAGGAGCTTTGCCTTTTTAACCTGAGATGGTAACTGAGGAGAAAAAGTTCTCAGGAGTATAAGCGCCCGGCATGAGTATGTAACTCACACCACCAAAAGCTGGGAGATTTTGACCAGGGCCCACAAAGGGTGTCATGCAGCGCGCTGGGCCCCGTGCTGTGGGAAGGCCACGACTGGGCTGGTAAAATGGGCGTAGGACAAATACTGGTGTTTGAGGGCACGTGGACGGCCCTGGACCCCACCCTGCAGCCCCCAGCTCACCCAACACTTAGGCCAACGCAGCGAGGCAGATGCTCTAGTCTGTATTGGAACAGATGAGGAAACTAAGCACGGATGGAGTGCTGGTCCGAGGTCCCCAGCTCCCAGGAGAAACCGGGGGGACAGCTTCCATATGGAACACCCCGATTATCTTGGCCACAGCCCACCCCAATCTCCCCTCCCTGGTTCCCTCCCTGACGTCCTCCCCTCTCCTCCACGAAGTGTCTCAGCTTCCTGGCCACCTCCCCACACAGCTCGCCTCCCAGGGACGGGACTCCCTGGGGCTCTCCCATGTATGGGCTGTCGTTTTGTTTCTCCTTCAATCCACATTCCTGACTCTCGATTTCCCAATTTTAAACCACGTTGCTTCCTTAAAAACATCGGTTCCTTTGAAGCTCATGCCATCTGCCTGTCACCCCCTCTCTCCGAGGCTTGGGCTCATCTGTCGACCTCCGAGCTGCTTCTCACTCACTGCGGGTTAGCACCCCGCTCCAGCTGACACCCCGCGTCTCACTTCTCTGAGCTCCCCCCCTCCAGAGGCTTCCCCCCATGGCACGTGCCTCTTCCAGGCCAGCGCAGCACAACTGTCCCACCTCTGAAATCTTGGCTTCAGAGTTTCTGCTCTGACCCACTCCTGTCCTGCCAGTGCGTTAACTCTAGTGTCCCCACAGCAACAACTCTTCAAATTCTGCATGACCTCTAATCTGTCACTTAAACAACAACTCTGTCCTCCTTTCCCGCCAAGCCACCTCTCTCCCAGCACCGGTTCCGTGGCCAGGATGGTCCCCACTCCTTCCAGACTCTCTCAGTTGCCTGCCCCTCGAGTCAAGACCAACAAACAAGCTAGTCTACAAGTCAGTATTATCGGCTTGTAACTCCACACTTTGTTGTCTACAGATGCAAGAGATTAAAGCAGTTAAAAGAATTATTCGTTTGTTTTGGCGCACACAATGCATAAAGACGTAACTGTGTAACATCCACGTCCCAAAGGGGTGGGGATGCAGCTATAGAACAGCCGAGTTACCGAGCTGTGTGTCACCCAAGTTGAGCTGATACCAATTCAAATTATTCTTCAAAATAACTTGAGGATGTTAAATGTAATCCTCACAGTAAATCACAAAGAAAACAATGTCCATCAATAGATGAAAGGATCAAGACGCGGTCATACCTCCAGTAGAATATTATTCAGCATTAAAAAAGAATGAAATCTTACCATTTGTGACAACATGGATGGCCCTAGAGGGTGCTGTGCTGAGTGAAATATGTCAGACAGAGAGAGACAAATGTCATATGATTTCACTTATGTGTGGAATCTAAACAAATGAAAAAACAAACAGATCCACAGATATAGAGAATAGCTGATGGATGCCAAAGGGGAAGGGAGTGGGAGGATGGGAATCTTAAAAAAATGAAATGAAGAAAACAAAATTCAACACCCTTTCATGATAAAGAAACACTCCACAAACCAGGAATGGAAGGAATCTACCTCAGCATAATAAAAGCCATATATGAAAAAAAATTCTACTTACAAACCATCAAAACAAAAACAAAAAAAACCTTCATAAATGACTTAACCAGAGGTGAAAGACTTGTACAATTAACTACAAAACGTGGCTGAAAGAAATTAGAGAAGACATAAAAACATAAATAAATGAAAGAAACACACCATGTTCATGGATTGGAAGCCTTGATATTGTAAAGATGTCAATATTATCCAAAGCAATCCAGATTCAATGCCATCCCTTTCAGAATCCCCATGATGTGCTTTCAGAAATAGAAAAAAATCCCATCTTAAAATTCATGTGAAATCTCAAGGGACCTCAAGAAGCTAAAACAATCTTGAAAAAGAACAAAGGGGACTCATACTTCCTGGTTTTAAAACGCGTAACGAAGCTCCACTAATCAAAAGTGTGGCGATGGCATAAAAACGGATACACAAATGGAATGGAGAACCTAGAAACAAACCCTAAACTGATTATCCACATTAAAAGAAGGAAGTTGAATCCTTACTTAACACCATCTCCAAAAATTATCTCAAAATGAATCAAAGACCTCAATGTAAGACCTAAAACGATAAAACTCTTAGACGAAAACATAGGGTAAAACTTCACTCCATTGAATTTGGCAATTATTAATTATTATTATTATTATTATTATTTGGATATGACACCAAAGACAGGCAACAACAACAAAAAAGACAAATTGGACTTGTGAAAATTTTTAAATTTTGTGCAAAGACAGTACCAACAGAGTAAAAGACCAACCCACAGAATGGGAGAAAATACGTACAAATCACGTATCTGATAAGGGATTAATATCCAGCACACAGACAACTCCTAAAACTCAACAACAAGAATCCCCAACAACCCATTCACAAATGGGCAACGCACTTGAACAGGCATTTCAGCTAAGAAGACATAACAGACAAATGACCAAAAGCACACGAGAAGCTGCTCAGCATCAGTAATCATGAGGGAAACGCAAATCAAAACTGTAATGAGATACCATCTCTTACCCACCAGGACTGCTACTATCAAAAATAAATAAGAAGCGTGGTGAGGATGTGGGAAAACTGAAAATTGGAAACCTCGCCTGTTGGTGGGAAGGTAAATTGTACGCACAGCCGCTACAGAAAACAGTATGGAGGTTCCTCAAAAACTTACAAGTGTCCACAGTGGCAGGCAGGGGCCCAGGGACTGTTATTTTGGGACCCCCTCTATTGCTAGGGATGATTATTCTGATTTATTGAGCACCTGCTGTATGCCAGGCACTGGGCTAAGCCCTTCACAGCCTTTATCTCCCATGAGCCTCACAGCAACCCCAGGAGGAAACCGAGGCCCAGAGAGGTGTTGGAATGTGCCCAAGGCCACACAGCACTGCAAGGCGTTATGGGAGCAGAACATGCTGGGGGTAGGGAAGGGGGCTGCTGTGTCCCAGCCTCGCACTTGCTCCCGACTCACTCTCCCAGGTATTGTGGAAAGGAGCAGCCCAGCCAAGATGTGCCTCTTCCAGAAAATAAAGAATTTATTCTCATTTCACGTTGTCATTCTGTGAATGCTCTGACCTCCGTGTTACCCGTCTGCCCGCCCTGCCCGCCTGTTCTGTTTCCTGTCTCACGTTTTCCTGACACAGGATTCCTCACCCGTGTTCTCTGTGTCCCTGTAGTCACAGGGTTCCGGGAAAGAGGCAAGTGATGATTCCAGCAGAAGTCCTACTTACGCAGGTTTTTGCCTTCGTAAATCCCCAGGGTGGCCTGACACGCTGTCACCTGGGTCACTTGTAGGCCGGTGGGTCAGAGAGGCCACCTTCTGCCTCTGGAGCATCCTGATGGTCCCTGTCACTGTGGGGACGGAGGCACCAAGGTGGTGAGAACAGGACCGTCAGAGGCTGTCAGCCCTGGGCCCAGCTCCGCTCCCTTGGAGAAGCATCTCTGTGAGCAGCTTTGTAGGGACTCGCGTCCTCAGTCCTGCCAGCGTCTGGCCCTCACCTCCTGCTCTCCCGTGAGCGATGCTCAAAAACACCCCCCCATTTCAGGGCCCCCCGTCTCAGGAACCACCGCATCTCAGGCCCCCCGCATCTCAGGCCCCCCACCTCCATATTCTGTGCCAGGGGAAGTCTGTGTCTGACGCAGAGTGGCCTCTTCTAGTTCTTTCTGTGGGTACCTAACCTGGCTGGGAAGGGGAAAGTGAACCTGGTCAACCAGAGGCTGGAAAATTTCTGATGCTGACAGAACAGCTTTTTCATTCTTTGAAAATCAGAAGCGGTTTCCTGTCCCACTTGAAATGCATTAGGTGAACTTGAGCAGGTTGCTTTGTCAAGTTACATGAACATGTGGAGAACATTTCTGATTTCTCTCTGTAGCGCAGCTGAATGTCTTCAAATGCCACCTTTTCCTTTTACTGTTGTTACTGTAACTTGCATTTCTGTGTCTGCGTATTTGAAGGTTCACAAATGCTGCTGGTGCTCCTCTGTCTCTTCCTCCCTTTCAAAACCTCTCCGTGTTAGAGACTGAAAGATGGGTGCCAGCCTCTCTCTTCTCTAGCGACACCCCCCCCAGAGGACCTTATCCATTGCTTCGAACACCATCTACACACTAATGATACCAGAATTTAGTCAGCCCGTCTCCCATGGGAATGTCTAACAAGCATCTCAAACTCAGCGGGCCCCCCACACAAGCCCCAGGCCCCCTAGACTCACACTGCCTTCAGCTGCCCCGGGTCATGGTTAAGGGCACCTCTCCCCAGTTGTTTATCCTAACACTTGAGTCACACTCCATTCTCTTCTTCCATCACCCTCTGCCCATTACATTCAATCCCTTTCTGCTCTGCCTCCAAACTCTGTACGGGGTTGTTAGTGTCCCCTAAAATTCACGTCTGCCTGAACCTCAGAATGTGGGCTTATTTGGAAATAGGGTCTTTACAGGTGTAATTAAATTAACACGCTGTCACACTGGATTAGGGTGTCCCAAACCCAGTGAGTGGGGTCCTTATGAGAACAGGACATACAGAGGGGAAGGCGTGTGAAGACAGGACAGAGATTGCAATCGTGTAGCTACAAGCCCAGGACTGAGGGTAACACAGAAGCCGGAAGGGGCAGGAAGGGGCCCCTAAACCTTCAGAGGGAGCGTGGCTGTGCCAACACCTCCACTTGGGACTTGTAGCCTCCAGAAGTATGAGAGAATTTTATTTTTAAGCCACCAAGTTTGTGGTGATTTGTTATAGCTTCTTTAGGAAGAAACTAATACACTATCCAAAGCCATGTACTTCTGCCACTACCCTACCATTCTCTCCCACGGGACCATCAGCCCTCACCAGGAGCACCCCAACACAGGGCAGCTGGCCTCCATGTATCCCTCGATACACACACACACACACACACACACACACACACTTATACATACATATATACGCACACACATATGTACAATATGCAATTACATAAATTACATGTAAGTCCCATTGGTGCATATATGTATATGCCATATATGTTTGTGACATAGACTAGTGTAATCCCCTCAAAACACAAGACAGACACTATTTCCGTCTTCCCAGAACGTTCCCTCCTACCCCTTTCCAGTTAATTAATTCCCACCCGTGACTCGCCAAAAGCCCACTTTCCGATTTCTGTCACCACAGGTTGGTTTGCCTGTCCCTGGGCATCACACAGGTCCAATGGGCGGGGTGGCACTTATCACAGCTGGCTTCTTTTGCTGCGACTCATCGCTGAGATTCATCTACGCTGTTTTGCATATCAATGACTCAATCCCTTTTACTGCTGAGTTACCCCACTGGACCAAATAACGTTCTAAAAATACAATCAGACCGTGTCAATCCGGGGCTTCAAACGCACTACCAGCTGCTGGGGGCTTCGGCGGAAACACAACCCCTGACCGTGGCTCCTGAATGCTGCCGCCCACGCGGACTCCATGCCTGGCAGGACCGGCACTGGCCTCGTGCGCCTGGGGGGCCACTGCGCTGCGGGCTCCATCTCTCCCTCAAACACCCCTAATGTCTTCTCCCCTGGCCACCCTGTGCATAACCGCACCCCACGCCCCACACCAGGTTGTTTCATTCCACATGATGTGGCTGTTTGCTCATGTGTGATGGGCCCACCCCGGACCCTCGAGCTGCGTGAGGGCAGGACTCGGCCTTACTCAGCAGCACAGTCTCGGCCCGGGACTCACCCGACCACAGCGGTACGTGCTCGACAATAGTTGTTGAATGAGTGACTGAAGTGCAAGAAAGCTGAACTGCGGGTCATGCCTTTTGTGTCAGTTATTAGTGCTGCTCAGTGTCCTTCGAGGCGTCCCTGGACGTTAGGCCCTGAGCTGTGGCTTTCCAGGGGGAGGCTGGAAGGCGGGTGCACGTTCGCATGCCCTTCCCTGCCATGGTGACCACACAAGTTCGTGTGGACAGAGACCCTCCACCAGCCTGGGCAACAGGGAAATCCCAGTGACTGGAGCCCCCACACAGACCTACGTTAAATAGGTGAGTTTCTTGTTCACATATGATGAACAAGTGACTGTTCATGCGTGAAGACTTTTGGGTGACGCCAGTTACCACAGTATCATCTGTGCCATCCTGAGCGACCTGTACAGCTGTCTTCTCCTGTGCATTCTCCACACCCCACGCCTCCACTCTCTCCTGAACTCTTCTTACCCGGCATTTGCCAGCCACTGACCTGAAGCTGTTCTTTGTCAGCGTGACCGGTGACTGGACTTCTGCTCAAGAGGGTAGAGAAGGTAAACACCGCTCACCTCCTCCCATGACGTCAAGATTACAACTAATTACACAACCATCACTGCTGACGACCAGCTGAACAGAAGTCCTGTAACTAAGGATATAAAGCAGCAGTCACGTTCACAGGTGAATTTTACCATTCAAAGAAGAATTAACACCTAGCCTTCTCAAACTATTCCAGAAAAGTCAAGAGGAGGGAAGGCTCCCAGGCTCATTGTATGAGGCCACCATTGCCCTGATTACAAAACCAGACAAAGAGCGAAAATGACAGACTGATATCCCTGATGAACATAGATGCAGAAATCCTCAACAGAATATTAGCAAACCGAATTCAGCAACACATTAAAAAGATCCTATATCATGGTCAAGTGGGATTTATTCTGGGAATGCAAAGTTGGGCAATATTCACAAATCAATAACACGATACACCACATAAAAAAAAAGGAAGGATTAAAAACCATATGATCATATCAACAGATGGAGAAAAGGCATTTGACAAAACCCAGCAACCATTTATGATAAGAACTCACTGCAAAGTGGGGATAGAGGGAACATTCCTCAACATAATAAAGGCCACATATGACAAACCCACAGCCAACATCATACTCAATGGGGAAAAGCTAAAAGCATTTTCCTTAAGCTCAGGAACAAGGGTGTCCACTTCTACCACTTTTATTCAACATAGTATTAAAGCTGTAGCCACAGCAGACAAGAAAAAGAAACAAAAGCCATCCAAATTGGAAAGGAAGAAGTAAAACTACCATTATTTGCAGAAGACATAATACTATAGAGCGAGAACCCTAAAGATTCCACCAACAAACTATGAGAACTGATAAATGAATTCAATAAAGTAGCAGGATACAAAATTAATATTCAAAACATTTGCATTTTTATACACCAACAAATTATCAGAAAAAGAAATTAAGAGGGCCGGCCCGGTGGCTCAGGCGGTTAGAGCTCCATGCTCCTAACTCCGAAGGCTGCCGGTTCGATTCCCACATGGGCCAGTGGGCTCTCAACCACAAGGTTGCCAGTTCAATTCCTCGAGTCCCGCAAGGGATGGTGGGCTCTGCCCCCTGCAACTAAGATTGAACACGGCACCTTGAGCTGAGCTGCCTCCCGGATGGCTCAGTTGTTGGTTGGAGCATGGGCTCTCAACCACAAGGTTGCCAGTTCAATTCCTCGAGTCCCGCAAGGGATGGTGGGCAGCGCCCCCTGCAACTAAAATTGAACACGGCACCTTGAGCTGAGCTGCCGCTGAGCTCCCGGATGGCTCAGTTGGTTGGAGTGCGTCCTCTCAACCACAAGGTTGCCGGTTCGACTCCCGCAAGGGATGGTGGGCTGTGCCCCCTGCAACTAGCAACGGCAACTGGACCTGGAGCTGAGCTGCGCCCTCCACAACTAAGACTGAAAGAACAACAACTTGAAGCTGAACAGAACCCTCCACAACTAAGATTGAAAGGACAACAATTTGACCATTGTTCCCCAATAAAGTCCTGTTCCCCTTCCCCAATAAAATCTTAAAAAAAAAAAAAAAAAAAAAAAAAAAAGAAATTAAGAATACAATCCCATTTGTAATTGCATCAGAAAAAAAAAAAAAAAACCTAACAATAAATTTAACCAAGGAGGCAAAGACCTAGACCCAGAAAATTATAAGACACTAAAGAAAAAAATTGAAGAAGATACAAATAAATGGAAGGATATTCCATGCTCATGGATAGGAAGAATTAACATCGTTAAAATGTCCATATACCCAAAGCAATCTACAGATTCAATGCAATCCCTATCAAAATACCAATGGCATCTTAGAATAAATAATCCTAAAATTCCTATGGAACCACAAAAGACCCCAAGTCGCCACAGTAAACTTAAGAAGAGCAAAGTTGGAGGTTTCATGCTACCTGATATCAAACTATACTACAAGGGTATCGTCATCAAAACAGACACATAGATCAATGGAACAGAATAGACAGCCCAGAAACAAACCCACACCTATATGGTCAGTTAATCTATGACAAAGGAGGCAAGAATATACATTGGGGTAAAGACAGTCTACTCAATAAATGGTGGTGGGAAAACTGCACAGATACATGCAAAAAAAAAAAATGAAACTAGACCACCTTCTTACTTCATATACAAGATTAAACTCAAAATGGATTAAAGACTTAAGTGTAAGACCTGAAACCATAAAACTCCTAGAAGAAAACATAAGCAGTAAACTCTCTGACACAGCTCCTAAGTAATATGCTTTTCTGATATATCTCCTCAGGCAAGGGAAACAAAAGATAAAATAAACAAATGGGACTATATCAAACTAAAAAGATTTTGCACAGTGAAGAAAACCATCAACAAAATTAAAAGACAATCAAATAGAAGATATTTGCCATGATACATCTGATAAGGGATTAATATCCAAAATCTATAAAAAACTCATACAGATCAACACTAAAAAAACCGAACAATCTGATTTTAAAATGGGCAGAGGACGTGAATAGACATTTCTTTAAAGAGGACATACAGATGGCCAACAGACATATGAAAAGATGCTCAACATCACTAATCATCAGGGAAAAGCAAATTAAAACCACAATGAGATATCACTTCACAGCAGTCAGAATGACCGTCATCAATAAATCAACAAACAAGTGCCGGCGAGGATGTGGAGAAAAGGGAGCCCTCGTGCACTGTTGGTGGGAATGCAGACTGGTGCAGCCGCTATGGAAAACAGTACGGAGGTTCCTCAAAAGATTAAAAACAGAGCTACCTTATGGCCCAGCAATTCCACTGCTGGGTATTTATCCTTAGAAACCCAAAACTCTAATTCGAAAGATATATGTACCTATATGTTCACTGCAGCATTATTCACAATAGCCAAGGTATGGAAGCAACCTAAGTGTCCATCAAAAGCCAAATGGCTAAAGAAGAGGTGGTACATATATTAAATGGAATATTTTTCAGCCATAACAGAGAATTAAATCTTACCATTTGTGACAACTTGGATAGACCTAGAGGGTATTATGCTAAGTGAAATAAGTCAGTTTCACTGATTAACAAAATCAGAAACGTAAAAGGGGAAGTTATTACGGACACCACAGAAATACAAAGGATCATCCAAGAATACTATGAAGGACTATATGCCACCAAATTCAACAACCTAGAAGAAATGGACAAGTTCTTAGAAACATATAGCCTTCCAAGGCTGAACCATGAAGAACTGGAAAATCTAAACAGACCGATCACCAGTAACGAAATTGAATCAGTCATCCAAAACCTTCCCAAAAGCAAAAGTCCGGGACCAGATGGCTTCACTAGTGAATTCTACCAAACCTTCAAAGAGGATCTAATACCAATTCTGCACAAACTCTTCCAAAAAATTGAAGAAGAGACAGTACTCCCTAACTCATTTTATGAGGCCAACATTACCCTGATACCAAAACCTGGTAAGGACAGCACAAAAAAAGAAAACTACAGACCAATATCTCTAATGAATACCGATGCAAAAATCCTAAATAAAATTCTAGCAAATCGAATACAACAATGCATTAAAAAGATTATTCATCACGACCAAGTGGGGTTCATCCCTGGGACACAAGGATGGTTCAACATCTGCAAATCCATCAATGTGATACATCACATAAACAAACAAAAAAGGACAAAAATCATATGATTATATCAATTGATGCAGAAAAAGCATTTGACAAGATACAACATCCATTTATGATTAAAACACTTAATAAAATAGGTATAGAAGGAAAATACCTTAACATAATAAAGGCCATATATGACAAGCCCTCTGCTAATCTCATAATTAATGGAGAAAAACTGAAGCCCTTTGCTCTATGCTCAGGAACACGACAGGGATGTCCCCTATCACCTCTGCTTTTCAACATAGTGTTGGAAGTCCTTGCCAGAGCAATCAGGCAAGAGAAAGAAATAAAAGGCATCCAAATTGGGAATGAAGAATTGTCACTCTTTGCAGATGACATGATGCTATATATAGAAAACCCTAAAGACTCCACCAAAAAGCTATTAGAAACAATCAACGAATACAGTAAAGTTGCTGGCTACAAAATCAACGCACAAAAGTCCATTGCCTTCCTATATACTAACAATGAAATCGCAGAAAAAGAAATACAAAAAACAATTCCTTTTGCAATTGCAGCAAAAAGAATAAAATACCTAGGAATAAACTTAACCAAGGATGTGAAAGACCTATATGCTGAAAACTATAAGACATTTTTGAAAGAAATTGAAGAAGAAACAAAGAAATGGAAAGACATTCCGTGCTCATGGATTGGAAGAATCAACATAGTTAAAGTGGCCATATTACCCAAAGCAATATACAGATTCAATGCAATCCCCATCAAAATCCCAATGGCATATTTTAAAGAAATAGAACAAAAAATCATCAGATTTGTTTGGAACCACAAAAGACCCTGAATAGCCAAAGCAATCTTAAGAAAAAAGAACTATAATGGAGGTATCACACTTCCTGACTTTGGCTTGTACTACAGGGCTACAATAATCAAAACAGCATGGTATTGGCAGAAAAACAGACACATAGACCAATGGAATAGAATTGAGAACCCAGAAATAAAACCACATAAATATGGACAGATAATTTTTGACAAAGAAGCTAAAAACATACAATGGAGCAAAGACAGCCTCTTCAATAAATGGTGCTGGGAGAATTGGATAGCCACGTGCAAAAGAATGAAACTGGACTGCTATTTGTCACCATGTACCAAAGTTAATTCAAAATGGATCAAAGACTTAAGCATAAGACCTGACACAATAAACTGCATAGAAGAAAACATAGGTACTAAACTTATGGACCTTGGGTTCAAAGAGCATTTTATGAACTTGACTCCAAAGGCAATGGAAGTAAAAGCTAAAATAAACGAATGGGACTATATGAAACTTAAAAGCTTCTGCACAGCAAAAGAAACCATTGACAAAATAAAGAGGCCACCAACTGAATGGGAGAAGATTTTTGCAAACAGTGCCTCCGATAAGGGGCTAGTATCCAGAATATATAAGGAACTCATGCAACTCAACAACAAAAAAACAAACAACCCAATTGAAAAATGGGCAGAGGACTTGAAGAGACATTTCTCCAAAGAGGACATACAAATGGCAAATAGACATATGAAAAAATGCTCAACATCACTAATCATCAGAGAAATGTAAATAAAAACCACAATGAGATATCACCTCACCCCAGTCAGAATGGCTATCATCAACAAGACAAATAGTAACAAGTGTTGGAGAGGCTGTGGAGAAAAAGGAACCCTCATACACTGTTGGTGGGAATGCAGACTGGTGCAGCCGTTATGGAAGGCAGTGTGGAGGTTCCTCAAAAAATTGCGAAGAGAATTACCATATGACCCAGCAATCCCTCTCCTGGGTATCTACCCAAAAAATCTGAAAACATTTAGAGATAAAGACATGTGTGCTCCAATGTTCATTGCAGCTTTCTTTATGGTGGCCAAGACATGGAAACAACCAAAATGTCCTTCGATAGATGAATGGATAAAGAAGTTGTGGTACATATACACAATGGAATACTATTCGGCAGTGAGAAAAGATGATATAGGAACATTTGTGACAACATGGATGGATCTTGAGAGAGTAATGCTAAGCGAAGTAAGTCAGACAGAAAAAGCAGAGAACCATGTGATTTCACTGATATGTGGTATATAAACCAAAAACAACAAAAGAACAAGACAAACAAATGAGAAACAGAAACTCATAGACACGGACAATAGTTTAGTGGTTGCCAGAGGGTAAGGGGGTTGGGGGGTGGGAGGTGAGGGTAAGGGGGATCAAATATATGGTGATGGAAGGAGAGCTGACTCTGGGTGATGAACACACAATGGGATTTATAGATGATGTAATACAGAATTGTACACCTGAAATCTATGTAATTTTACTAACAATTGTCACCCCAATAAATTTAATTTAAAAAAAAAAAAAGAAATAAGTCAGTCAGACAGATACAAATACTGTATGATTTCACTTATATGTGGAATATAAAAAACAACATAAATGAACAAATAAACAAGAAACAAACTCAGATACAGAGAACAGATCGATGGTGGTCAGATGAGAGCGGGGTTGGGGGAATGGGTGAAAAGGGGAAGGGATTAAGACGTACAAATTGGCAATTACAAAACAGTCACGGGGATGTGAAATACAGCCTGGGGAACAGAGTCAGTAATACTGTAATAACTATGGATGGTGTCAGACGGGTACTAGACTTATCAGGGAGATCCCTTTGTAAGTTATATAAATGTCTAACCACTGTGCTGTACACCTGACACTAATGTAATATTGTATGTCAACTGTAACTGAAAAATTAAAAATAATGACTAAACACTAAAGCCCAACAAGCTGTGGTAGGAAGAAAAAGGACCCCATCTCCACGGCCTGATCAGTGGAACATGCGTGTGCTCTGCTACATGGCGAGGGCCGATGAGGGGCCAGCCAGCCTCTCGGAGACGGGGCCCAGTGTAATCACAGGGCAGCTCGGCTGGAAGAGAGAGACAGAGAGGGCGGGGGAGGTGCAATGTGAGGAAGGGTCCACCTGCTGTTACTGGTTACTGGCTTTGGAGCAGGAGGGAGAGGCCATCAGCCAAGGAGTGCAGGCGGCTTCCAGGTGCAGGAAAGGGCCAGGAAACGCTTCTCCTGCCAGCCTCCCACACCCTGGTGTTTAGCCCACTGAGGCCCGTGTCAGACTTCTGAACTAGAGAACAGTGAGATGACTTTGTGTAGTTAAGCCATTGAGTTTGTCATAATTTGCCACAGCAGCAACGGGGCATGAATACACCCAGTCCCTTTCCTGGCACACAGGAGGCCTTGGGTGTTGCGGGAACACCAAAATTAGTCTTGGGGCAAAGGGAAGGGGGGCAGTCGAGGAGGCATTCTAGAGGTGGCAGTGCCTGAGCGAAAGCTTTGGGGTCGAGCCCCAGAGGGGAGGGGCTGTGGTTTTCACAGAGACCCCCGTGAAGGGGTGAGCTAAGCGATGGTGCTCAGAGAACTGCAGGCAGTTGGTCCTGTACAGGGAGAGGATGGAGCCGGCTCTGAGCCTGGGGAGTAGGCGGCGGCCACGTTCAAGTTTGTGGACTTGATTCCCGGTGCCAAGGGGAGCCTGCAGGGGCTTTCTGGGGGCAGGGCTTAGCCTCTCCAGATTTGCCTCCTGCAAAGCTCACCCTGGGCCGCCCTGTGAGTGGGGGTGGGTGGGGGGGGAAGGTGAGCACAAAAGAGGTGCCTGCAGCATCCAAGCTGCGGTGACAATCCCTGCTGGCTGGTTGGTCAACTGAATCGATCAGGGCGCTGGAGGGAGGAGGAGACACACAGACACGTCCGAGCAGTGGTCACGGGGGGCTGCTCGCCTGGACTTGGGGGGGATGAAGGAGGCATGTGAATGATTTACTTGAGGTGCTTGGCCGGTCCCTTCTACCACATTTCTACCAACACTTTTTACCCCGAGTCTCCCAAAGCTGTTCCCCACTGCTTGATGCCACTGTAAGCTCTCCCCGTGTCCCTAGAGGAGTGTTTGACACAGAACAGGCGTTGTCATTTTCCATCTGCTGAGAGAGGCCCGAGTGGAGGAAGAGGCATGTCAATTATGAGGGGACAGAGGAGACAGAAAGAAAATGACCGCCATCTGCTCTGGTGCTTTGGGGAAGGGGAGGGCCTGGGAAGGGGAGGGGATTGGTGACCCCAATTTAGTTCAAAGTGTAAGCATCTTAAGGTCTGAGCCGAAGGGACCCTGGTGTCCTTGACAGTGTCCTTAGCAGGCTGCCAGTTTCTGTGGTCCCCACCTAGAAAGTGGCCCTGGGCCTTCTCAGACAGAGCAGGGTCACCTGGTGTCTGCATGGGGGGGTCCGTGGGACAGGTACCTGGGCAGGGAGCGTGACTGGGGAGGGTACAGTGGTGGGACAATGAGTCTGCTGGCTGGAGAAGACAGGCACAGGGCAGAGGAGGAAGGAAGGTGGGAAGCTGGCTCCAGGACAAGGATTCTGGGGGATGGGGGGTCCCTCACATCATTCTAAGGAGGACACCATTTTCTGGGCAAAGTTGGGGTAGAGGTGAGGTAAGATCCTTCTATATCCCAAATACTGTATACAGTAAGAATTTTTAATAACCCATTTAGTCTACAGCAATCGTATGGGGGTGGGCGAGGGTCCTATTATTATGGTCATTTGGTAGATGGGGAAATTGAGGCCCAGCTAGACTGAAAGGTCAAAGCTTGTCCATGCACAGCCTGGACGGAAGTCCCGGTCTGGGGCTCACACATGCGGTTTCTCCACACACGTAGGCTGCAAGCTTCCTGAGGGCAGGGCCACCCACACACACACACACCCTCCCCAAACTCTGGGCCCATAGTGGTTCATCCCTGCTGGCTGATTGGTCAACTGAATGAACCTTCTCCCAGTTCTGATTGGACAAGCTGATGACAGCATAAATCCCAGCTCGGGAAGAAAATGTGGTTACAAACCAGGGTCAGCAAACTTTTTTTCTGTAAAGGGCCAGTTAGTAAATATTCCAGGCTTTGCAGGACATTAGGTCAACTACTCGACTTGGATGGCTGGGCCATGGCTGCGTCCAAATCAAACTTTATTTACAAAATGGGGGCCAGGGCGGATTTGGCCCCACATTCTGCATAGATTTACTAAAATCCAGCTATGGGGACACGGTGGATACTCGACCTCAAAGAATGAGGTTAGTGTTTCTTCTTCCTGTAAGAAAGTGAGCAAATTCTGTGAAGACAGGAGAATGTTTACATTTAATTTGGTGTCGACTGCCTGCCAGGTGCCTTCCGTTCATTAGCTGTCACCCTCAGGATAACTCTCAGAGGAGATGGTTTCAGCCCTGTTTTCCAGATAAATGAAGAGGCTCAGAGAAGTTAGGGAAGTTGCCCAAAATCACACAGCCGGGAAGGGGTAGAGCCGGGATTCCAACACAAAAGCCTGTTCCTCTTTCCATTAGGCATCCTGGCTCTTGTCCTGACCTGGCCTCAGCTCCCCCGTCTGTGAAATGGCTTCAGTGGATACTCACTGAGACAACAGTGCCTGGTCACTTCTGGGTGTTCAGGGCCCAACAGAGACGCAAGGTTCTCGGGAGGCAGCAGCCTCGCCCACCCCGCACCCCCTCACTCCCCAGCACAAGATAACGTGAGACAGCCCAGGCTGTCTGCTGACTACTTCAGCGCATATAAAAATTTGGTAGAAGCATAAAATCAGAGGTCACGATGAGCCCATCAGAAACCTCTAGGGATTTGGGGAAATTTTGGAAGGCACTTTCAACCTCCCCAAATCCCTGACATAGAGGTTTAAGCCAATCTTATCTCCGTCTTTAAGGTGCTGGGAGACTCTCAGCTGACGTTAGGGCTCCACACCAAACTAAATGTAAAACTGATAAGGGGTGGGGCTACTCTGGCTGAAACAGGAGGTGATGGCCCCCAAAAGCTGCTCCCTGCATTTTCCCCTTTTCTCCCCAAATCACTGGGCTAGATGATGCTGGAGATCAGAGTCTCATTTAGCCTTGAGATTTGATAATTATAATGCAAATTGTACATTAGATGAAAACCACACTCCAACCAGGGCGAGTGGATACAGGGAAAGAAAGCCCTTAGTCAGGCTCCCAGGGAGGAAGCACAGAGCAGAGGTTAATAACTTGCTAATGGACACACACTTGGGGCGGCTGCCCTTGAACTCAAGGTCTGACGGGATTCATGCTCATTTCCTTTCCACACCTGGTACCTTCCAACAGTCAGTGTTCGGGGAAAACTATCCAGGACGAGACATCAAAGAAACCTGGTGCCTCAGGGTCAGAGCTGCATCGTGCACATTTGCTTTTCTTTTGGGGCTCACATGCTACCTTCTGGCAAAGTTGTACAAAATCAGTTTGTAACTTGAAATCAGCGAGAACCCCGATTCTGAAACGTAACAGACGTTTGCATGTACTATTGTCTCTTGATGCGTGAGCCCCAGCTTTCTCATGGGCACAGTTCACCTTTTATCGCCAGCCAACCTGCTTTATCTCAGGGCACAAAGCTCTACAAGTGACTCTGGTGTTAGATTTTAACAACGCGGGTGTTATCTAAAAACCCAAGTCACTTTATAGTCTGTGGGATGATCCTCAATGGAGAGGCAGGAAGGAGCGGGCAAAATAGGTCGGGGTCCAAACACGAGTTGTCTGTTTTCGTCCTAACAGCCTGTGGAATGATAATGATAACAGATAATAAGAACTAACAGTGGCCAAAATGCCAGTCTGCTAGGTATTGTCATTTACACGGTGTCTGGTACGGCTGCCAGGACAAAGTGCCACCGACGGGGTGGGTGGCTTATACAACAAATTGGTTTTCTCAAGTTCAAGTTCAAAGTGCCAGTCCGGCTGGTTTCTTCTGAAGCCTCTCTCCTTGGCTTACAGACAGGCACCTTCTCCCTGGGCCCACATGGCTTTTCTCTCCTGTGCGCGCTCCTGATGTCTCCTCCTCCTCTTATAAGGACACAGTCCCAGGTATTGGATTCGGGCCCCACCCTCGTGACCTCATTTAACCTTAATTACCTCCTTAAAGGCCCCCACCTCTAAATATAGTCACACTGGGGGTTAGGGCTTCCACATATAAATGGGGGGGAGGGAGGGACACAATTCAATGCATAACACACACCGTCTTCATCATCACCTCTATCTACTGGTAGGTGCTATTTTCCATTTTACATCTTATAGACGTGGCGACTGAAGCTCAAGGTCCACAGTGGGCAGACTGGGATCTAAACCATGCATTCTGAGTCCAGAGCCTGCACTCTTGACCCCTGGGCAGTCCCCGATTTCCAGGTGTAATATGCCCTTCCTTTAGGAAGACCTGTGGAATCGTTCCCTGGTAAGGACACTTTTAGAAAGGTGCAAGGTGGATGAAAGACTTAAGCTTAAGACCTGAAACAATAAACTGCATAGAAGAAAACATAGGTACTAAACTTACGGACCTTAGGTTCACAGAATTTGAATTTGACTCCAAAGACAAGGGAAGTAAAAACTCAAATAAATGAATGGGACTATATCAAACTTAAAAACTTATGCACAGCAAAAGAAACCATCGACAAAATAAAGAGGCAACAAACTGAATGGGAAAAGATTTTTGCAAACAGTGCCTCCGATAAGGGGCCAATATCCAAAATATACAAGGAACTCATGAAACTCAAAAACAAAAACAAAAAAAACAACCCAATTGAAAAATGGGCAGAGGACCTGAAGAGACTTCTCCAAAGAGGACATACAAATGGCAAATAGACATATGAAAAAATGTTCAACATCACTAATCATCAGGGAAATGCAAATCAAAACCACAATGAGATATCACCTCACCCCAGTCAGAATGGCTATCATCAACAAGACAAATAGTAACAAGTGTTGGAGAGGCTGTGGAGAAAAAGGAACCCTCATACACTGTTGGTGGGAATGCAGACTGGTGCAGCCGTTATGGAAGGAAGTGTGGAGGTTCCTCAAAAAATTACGAATAGAATTACCATATGACCCAGCAATCCCTCTCCTGGGTATCTACCCAAAAAATCTGAAAACATTTTCCATAAAGACATATGTGTTCCAATGTTCATTGCAGCTTTAGTTATGGTGGCCAAGACATGGAAACAACCAAAATGTCCTTCGATAGATGAATGGATAAAGAAGTTGTGGTTTATAGACACAATGGAATACTATTTGGTGGTAAGAAAAGATGATATAGGAACATTTGTGACAATATGGATGGATGTTGAGATTATAATGCTAAGTGAAATAAGTCAGACAGAAAAAGCAGAGAACTATATGATTTCACTGATATGTGGTATATAAACCGAAAACAACAAAAGAACAAGACAAACAACTGAAAGAACAAAAACTCATAGACACAGACAATAGTTTAGGGGTTATCAGAGGGTAAGGGGGGCTCTAGAAGAGGGTAAACGGGGTCTAATATATGGTGATGGAAGGAGAACTGACTCTGGGTGGTGAACACACAATGGGATTTATAGATGATGTATTACAGAATTGTACACCTGAAATCTATGTAACTTTACTAACAATTGTCACCCCAATAAACTTTAAAGAAAAAGAAAGAAAAAAAAAAAACGAAAGGTGCCTGGGCGAGTCAGTGGTCAACGCATTTGAGGACCAGGAGTTTGTCCCCAGGCTCTGCCTCCACCTAAGAGCTGTGACACTCTGAGCAGCTACAGAACATCTCAGTTCATCTCATCTGTACAAAGGGGTACTAATCTCTACCACCCACGACAGTGAGAGTCAAATCAGGAGACGGGAATCAACCAGCGGCAAAATCCTAAGCGATGTGCAAATGCATTCCATTGTTATCCTCAATCTCAGTTTTTTAAAAGCTCTGAGCACTGAAAAAGTCCTTAGGAAATCATTGAGAACCATGCCCGAAGGGTCCCTTGTACAGGTGAGGTGACCGACCTGAAGAGGTTACAGAATCAACAGCCTTGGAGGCAATGAGCAGCACTGACACCTCAGACAATTCATTTGTCCCACAGCAGAAAGGGCCCAAGGCCAGAAAGCGAGGGAGAAGGTAATGCATGTGGAGCAAGAAAGATGAGTGAATCTTAAGACTCATGGTTTTCCCAAGAAATTAAAACGAGGAATAAGCAAAGACATAGTTGACGAAACTATTTGGCATTGAAAAATGTTCTTAAAGTTTTTACGTTATGAGGATAAAATAATCTCTAAAAATACCCAGGAAGATACAATAAAGGTTAGCTACAATAAGCCACAAATTTTTCTGGAAAAAAAAAAAAAAAAAATCAGAATACAGTGGAAAAAAATCTAAAGGACTTTGAGAGGAAAAGCCATAAATCTAACAATATTATGCCCAACCAACCTGTTGTTCATGCTTAAAGCTGGAAAAAAAAAGATATTATCAGAAAAATAAGGCAATATTAAAGAAAAATTGAATACTAATGACCGGTGGTGACTAAGTTATCTATATATTAAAACACAACATACAGCTGCAATAAATAGAGCAGTGTAATATTGGCATAAGAATTCACTCTCCAAAAAATCATAGAATACCACCACACAGAAATAATAGACAACAACAAAAAGGCAAAGAAACAATGGAGACACAACCTTACCAGAAAACTAAAGATAGAATGACAGGAAATCCTCACATATCAATAATCACCCTAAATGTAAATGGACTGAACTCACCAATAAAAAGGCACAGAGTAGCAGATTGGATCAAAAAACTAAACCCAACCATATGCTGCCTCCAAGAGACACATCTCAGCTACAAGGACAAGCATAGACTCAAAGTGAAAGGGTGGAAATTGACACTCCAAGCAAATGGTACCCAGAGAAAATCAGGTGTAGCCATAATGATATCAGATGAAATAGACTTCAAGGTGAAAAAGATAACAAGAGATAAAGATGGACATTTCATAATGGTGAAGGGGACTGTACAACAAGAAGACATAACAGTCATCAATATTTATGCCCCCAATCAGGGAGCACCAAAATATACCAAGCAACTACTAACAGAACTAAAGGGAGAAATTGACCAAAACACAATTATACTAGGGGACTTAAATACATCATTGACAGCTATGGATAGATCATCCAAACAGAAAATAAATAACGAAATAGCACCCCTCAATGACACATTGGATGAAATGGACATAATTGACATTTATAGAGCACTTCATCCTAAAACATCAGACTATACATTTTTTTTCTAGTGTACATGGAACATTCTCAAGGATAGACCATATATTGGGACATAAAATCAGCCTCAGCAAATTTAAGAAGATTGAAGTCATACCAAGCATATTCTCTGATCACAAGGCTATGAAATTGGATATCAACTGCAAAAAGAAAGCAGGAAAAAACACAAATACATGGAGATTAAACAACATACTTTTAAAGAACGACCGGGTCAAAGAAGAAATTAGAGGAGAGACCAAAAGATACATAGAAACAAATGACAATGAAAATACATCCAATCAAAATTTTGGGGACGCAGCGAAAGCAGTTTTAAGAGGGAAATTTATATCATTACAGGCCTATCTCAAGAAACAAGAAAAATCCCAAGTAAATAACCTCACGTTACACCTTAAAGAACTGGAAAAAGAAGAACAAATGAAACCCAAAGTCAGCAGAAGAAAGGAAATAATAAAAATCAGAGCAGAACTAAATGAAATAGAGAACAAAACGACAATAGAAAAAATTAATGTGACAAAGAGCTGGTTCTTTGAAAACATCAATAAAATTGACAAACCCTTGGCTAGACTCACTAAGATAAAAAGAGAAAAGACACTAATAAACACACTCAGAAATGTAAAAGGGGAAGTTATCACAGACACCACAGAAATACAAAGGATCATCCAAGAATACTATGAAGGACTATATGCCACCAAATTCAACAACCTAGAAGAAATGGACAAGTTCTTAGAAACATATAGCCTTCCAAGGCTGAACCATGAAGAACTGGAAAATCTAAACAGACCGATCACCAGTAACGAAATTGAATCAGTCATCCAAAACCTTCCCAAAAGCAAAAGTCCGGGACCAGATGGCTTCACTAGTGAATTCTACCAAACCTTCAAAGAGGATCTAATACCAATTCTGCTCAATCTCTTCCAAAAAATTGAAGAAAAGACAATACTCCCTAACTCATTTTATGAGGCCAACATTACTCTGATACCAAAAGCTGGTGAGGATAACACAAAAAAAGAAAACTACAGACCAACATCTGTGATGAATATCGATGCAAAAATCCTAAACAAAATTCTAGCAAATAGAATGCAACAATGAATTAAAAAGATTATTTATCACGACCAAGTGGGGTTCATCCCCGGGGCACAAGGATGGTTCAACATACGCAAATCCATCAATGTGTTACATCACATAAACAAAATAAAGGACAAAAATCATATGATTATATCAATTGATGCAGAAAAAGTGTTTGACAAGACACAACATCCATTTATGATTAAAACACTTAATAAAATAGGTATAGAAGGAAAACACCTTAACATAATAAAGGCCATATATGACAAACCCTCAGCTAATCTCATAATTAACAGTGAAAAACTGAAGCCCTTTGCTCTCCGTTCAGGAACACGACAGGGCTGTCCTGTCCCCTATCATCTCTGCTTTTCAACATAGTGTTGGGAAGTCATTGCCAGAGCAATCAGGCAAGAGAAAGAAATGAAAGGCATCCAAATTGGGAATGAAGAATTGTCACTCTTTGCAGATGACATGATGCTATATATAGAAAACCCTAAAGACTCCAACAAAAAGCTATTAGAAACAATAAACAAATACAGTAAAGTTACAAAATCAATGCACAAAAATCCATTGCATTCCTATATAGTAACAATGAAATCTCAGAAAAATTAAAAAAAATTCCTTTTGCAATTGCAACAAAAAGAATAAAATACCTAGGAATCAACTTAACCAAGGATGTGAAAGACCTATATACTGAAAACTGTAAGACATTTTTGAAAGAAATTGAAGAAGACACAAAGAAATGGAAAGACATTCCGTGCTCAT
The DNA here is from genome assembly GCF_057876585.1 of Rhinolophus sinicus. NCBI lineage: Eukaryota > Metazoa > Chordata > Mammalia > Chiroptera > Rhinolophidae > Rhinolophus > Rhinolophus sinicus. Next base: position 7,001,143 of record NC_142510.1, on the reverse strand, counting down.
GGATTGGAAGAATCAACATAGTTAAAATGGCCATATTACCCAAAGCAATATACATATTCAATGCAATCCCCATCAAAATCCCAATGGCATATTTTAAAGAAATAGAACAAAAAAATCATTAGATTTGTTTGGAACCACAAAAGACCCCGAATAGCCAAAGCAATCTTAAGAAAAAAGAACAATGCTGGAGGTATCACACTCCCTGGCTTTAGCTTGTACTACAGGGCTACAATAATCAAAACAGCATGGTATTGGCAGAAAAACAGACATGTAGACCAATGGAACAGAACTGAGAACCCAGAAATAAAACCACATAAATATGGACAGATAATTTTTGACAAAGACGCTAAAATCATACAATGGAGGAAAGACAGCCTCTTCAATAAATGGTGCTGGGAGAATTGGATAGCCATGTGCAAAATAATGAAACTGGACTGCTATCTGTCACCATGTACCAAAATTAATTCAAAATGGATCAAAGACTTAAGCATAAGACCTGAAACAATAAACTGCATAGAAGAAAACATAGGTACTAAACTTATGGACCTTGGGTTCAAAGAGCATTTTATGAAGTTGACTCCAAAGGCAAGGAAGGGAAGTAAAAGCTAAAATAAATGAACGGGACTATATCAAACTTAAAAGCTTCTGCACAGCAAAAGAAACCATTGACAAAATAAAGAGGCCACCAACTGAATGGGAGAAGATTTTTGCAAACAGCGCCTCCGAGAAGGGGCTAATATACAAAATATACAAGGAACTCATGCAACTCAACAACAAAAAAACAAACAACCCAATTGAAAAATAGGCAGAGGACTTGAAGAGACATTTCTCCAAAGAGGATATACAAATGGCAAATCATCACTAATCATCAGAGAAATGCAAATAAAAACCACAATGAGATATCACCTCACCCCAGTCAGAATGGCTATCATCAACAAGACAAATAGTAACAAGTGTTGGAGAGGCTGTGGAGAAAAAGGAACCCTCATACACTGTGGTGGGAATGCAGACTGGTGCAGCCGCTATGGAAGGCAGTGTGGAGGTTCCTCAAAAAATTACGAATAGAATTACCATATGACCCAGCAATCCCTCTCCTGGGTATCTACCCAAAAAATCTGAAAACATTTATCCATAAAGACACGTGTGCTCCAATGTTCACTGCAGCTTTATTTACGGTGGCCAAGACATGGAAACAACCAAAATGTCCTTTGATAGATGAATGGATAAAGAAATTGTGGTTTATATACACAACGGAATACTATTCGGCGGTAAGAAAAGATGAAATAGGACCATTTGTGACAACATGGTTGGATCTTGAGATTATTATGCTAAGTGAAATAAGTCAGACAGAAAAAGCAGAGAACCGTATGATTTCACTGATATGTGGTATATAAACCTAAAACAACAAAAGAACAAGACAAACAAATGAGAAACAGAAACTCATAGACACAGACAATAGTTTAGTGGTTACCAGAGGGTAAGGGGGGTGGGAGATGAAGGTAAATGGGATCAAATATATGGTGATGGAAGGAGAACTGACTCTGGGTGGTGAATACACAATGTGAGATATAGATGATGTAATACAGAATTGTACACCTGAAATCTATGTAACTTTACTAACAAGTGTCGCCCCAATAAACTTTCATTAAAAATATATATATATATATATATATATATATATAAAGAAATAAGATCTTTATGTAGACAACTATCAATCTTTACTGAACAAGAGACTTATACAAATGGGGTGACGTACCATTTTAAAATGAGAAGACTCAATATTATAAAACTGTCAGTCAATTCCTCCCAAATTATTTTATATATTAAATGCAGCCCCAATTAATCAAAGTCCTAATCATATTTTTCACAGAATTTCACAAGCTTATTCTGAAATTCTAAAGAAGAGCCAGGACAATTTTAGGGGGGAAAAACAAAGGAAAGCTTCTCCCACCAGATACCACAAATGTGCTACAAAGCTACGTGATACACAAATACATCAATGAAAGAGAATACAGACCGGCAGAAGTGAAGGTTCAATATATGGTAATGGAGTTACTTTACATGAGTAGGGAAAGAAAGACTTTTCAATAACTTGTGTTGAGACAATTGGCTGTGCATTTAGAAGAAAATGTAAATTGGATCCCTACCTCAGATGACACGCAAAAATAAATTGTAGTCAAAGCCAAAACTATTAAAATATTACAATAAAATATGAGCAAATGTTTATGACTTTGGGGTTTTCAAGTACTTTACAAATAAAGTGTTTTTAAAGCCATAAAAGAGAAGACTGATAAATTTGACCATACAAGTCCTCAAATACATTGTTTTGTTATAATGTTAATGAGACGCTATAGGCACTTGACTCTTATTTATAGCAATCAGCTTATGGTAAAATTGGTTTCATTGGATGCAGTTTCACCACAGATCTAAGAACCTATCAACAACGTTAAGCAAGGACTTAATGTTCTAAAACGTTAAGGTTCAGCACAGCAAAATATTATAGAGACCAAGTTAAAAGGCAAGCAACATTCCAGAAGATATTTGTAATACATATAGTCACTATTATTTAGAATAGATGTATAGACATTTGGAAGGAGGAACCCTTTACACTGGTTACAATAAATCAGAAGGAAAACGCGCCATTCCCAGGAAAGGAAACACGAATACCCAGTGATCCTATGAAAAGATGTTCAACCTCATTAGCAATCGGAGAAATGCAACTTAAAACAACGAGGTAGGGCCGGCCCGGTGGCTCAGGCGGTTAGAGCTCCGTGCTCCTAACTCCGAAGGCTGCCGGTTCGATTCCCACATGGGCCAGTGGGCTCTCAACCACAAGGTTGCCAGTTCAATTCCTCGAGTCCCGCAAGGGATGGTGGGCTCTGCCCCCTGCAACTAAGATTGAACACGGCACCTTGAGCTGAGCTGCCTCCCGGATGGCTCAGTTGTTGGTTGGAGCGCGGGCTCTCAACCACAAGGTTGCCAGTTCAATTGCTCGACTCCCGTAAGGGATGGTGGGCAGCGCCCCCTGCAACTAAAATTGAACACGGCACCTTGAGCTGAGCTGCCGCTGAGCTCCTGGATGGCTCAGTTGGTTGGAGCCTGTCCTCTCAACCACAAGGTTGCCGGTTCGACTCCCGCAAGGGATGGTGGGCTGTGCCCCCTGCAACTAGCAACGGCAACTGGACCTGGAGCTGAGCTGCGCCCTCCACAACTAAGACTGAAAGAACAACAACTTGAAGCTGAACAGAACCCTCCACAACTAAGACTGAAAGGACAACAATTTGACCATTGTTCCCCAATAAAGTCCTGTTCCCCTTCCCCCAATAAAAAAAAATCTTTAAAAAAACAAAACAAAAAAACAACAACGAGGTAACAGTTTCCCCCGTTCAACTGCCAACAACGTAAGTATGATCGTGTACTTTCACACACTGCTGCTGATAAATTGCTAGAACCATTTTGCAGAATATTTTGGCAGCAAAATAGGCCCATATCCTAGGATGGAGCAATTCTGTATTTCATTGTCTCCTCCAGAAAAGCGTGTGCCCGTGTCAACAAGAAAGCTCGAACCAGTGTGTTCCCCGCATTGTGTAAAACAGCCAAATCAGAAGACCACCCAACTGCCAACAACTCGGTGAATGACACCAAAAACAACAGTTTCTGTGGATGTTAACACGTAGCGAAAGGTCTGGAAAGACACACTCCAAACCCATGACAGCTCACATCTAGAGGAGGAAAAGGAGGGGATTGCGGCTGTGGTCAGACAGGACGATAGTGTTATCAACAATCTTTTAAAAACATCCTGTTTGTTGAGAATGTGGTTCTCTAAAGGGAGTGAGACTCACTCATAGTTGGTCAATATATTTCTTTTTTTTTTTTTTTTTTTTGTCAGTATATTTCAAGTCTTGAAAAGAACCTTGAGAAATATCTGTCTGAGTCCTAAGAAAATGGGCAATGGATGTGAGCAGGAAATCACGCTCCCAGGTGTATCAGGTTGGATTTGCTTAACGTAAGTGACCTGATCTCAGGAGTAAAACGTTCTGTTTGTTCAAGTTCCTGGAGGTCAATTTAACGACCTAAGAAAGTAGCATTTCTTCTGGTCCCAAGTGACGCAGCCTGAATCCAGTGGAAAAAAATCAGAATGCCCGTGACCCAATCCCAGCTCCACCACATCTAAGCTGGCAATCTTTGGGCACACCATTTTACATCACCGCGTCCAGGATTTCTGTGTACAAAGAATGGGGTAACGTGGCCTGTCCTAGCCATCTTCTTGGGTCATTTTGAATCTTATACAAGATTAAGCAAAAGTGCTCTGAAAACTGTAAAAAACTATAAAGACACGCAACAATATGACTCTACTCAAAACACAAAAAATACCAGGATACAGTATGCACATGCTCATTGAGTGATTCAAAACTCATTTAAAATTGCTGTTTTCCCCCCAAATTTCTCATCAGTTCGATACCTCATACCACATTCTGAAATAAAGCCCAGATGAAATAGTTAAATAGTAAAAACAAAACCATAAATAAGACAAAAACCATCAAATAATATGGTTTCTCAACACAAAGGAAATATTTGATCACACAAAAATTTTAAACTTCTTCACATCAAGTAATATAAGCAAAAATAAAGAGGCAGGCAACAAACCTCAAAAGCAGTAAATACCACATTTAATGCAGAAAGATCATTCATAAACTGCTGTAAAAAACACAAATTCTCTAATAGAAAAATAGGCAATTTTCAGAATTATAAGCCCATAAACTCAAGAACCTCAGTGAAAATCAAGGAAAGGAAAATTAGAAACAAATGAGGTATCATTTTCGAATACCAAATTTAACAGTCTTAATGCTGTTAAAAATACATTTGATGTATCTTTTAGAGAAATGTTGTCCAAGGAAATATATGCAAGCCCCACATGTAATTTAGAACTTTCCAGCATCCATGTTAAAAAGTGAAAATAAACCAGTGACATTAACTTTCGTGTATTTATTTAACCCAGTATATTAAAAGTGTTATCTCAACTTGCTATATAATTATTAGCGAGATACTTTTTATTTTTTTGAGGGACACTAGTGCTTTGAAATTCAGTAGTTATGCATTTTCTACTTATACCACCTTAATCCAGATTTCTAATTTTTATTGGAAATATGTTTTCAATTTCATAAAATTTTCAGTTGAAACAGGAGATTCAAATACCCAAGGTTATTCCAAACATCCTTATAAGTTTTCCCCGGTTACTGAATTGGGTGTCAGGTTTTAGAATTGATTCTCAATTGAAATGAAACAAAACTCATATCCTCAGTTTCTCAGTCACACTAGCCACGCTGCACAGGTAAAAGCCACACGTGCCTGGTGGCTACCGGACTGGACAGTGCAGTTCTCGAATAAATCCACCGTCGAGATCAGCTCCGTGCCTGCCAGAGGCAGCTCGCAGCCCCCTGAAACCGGACTCAGTGGCTCTCAGATCTGTAGTCATGAAAATGTCAAGACTTACCTGTGCTGTCCTCCCGTCTCCTACGCAGGCCCCTTCTGCTCCTCCGAGGACGGAACCTCCTCGCACCCCGTTTCTGCTGTGCCTGTTTCCACAGGGCCCACAGGCCACTCCGTAATCGGCATATTCTGAGTTCTCAGGCTCTACCTAGTAAATAATGGGAATAGTAAGAATGATAATATAAAATCCTATTGAATGTCAACTGTAACAGAAACAAAAAAATTAAAAAGAAACAGCAGAATTTGCTGGTATTTATTAGGTACTTGCTTTACATCAACACTGTGCTCTTTACTGTAAATACAGTTAAATGGAACAAAAAAGAATAAAAAAAAGCAATAGGTTCCATCCATTGAGCAGACCAGGCCGTAGTGTCCGATGCTTTCCATTCTGCGTAAATAATCTGTACCCCTCCCGTTTCCAGACAGGAAAGAGGCTCAGAAAAGGAGAGCAGCATGTTAGGGTCACACAATTACCAAGTGGCAGAGCGCCTGACTGTTGGAATGGAAGTTAACGAGCCCCAAGCCCCTGCTCTCCCCCAGCTCTATGCTGTTCCCTGTTCTGTTTGTGTTGTGTCCCTTCCCCTGTGCCCTCTCATCTCTCCCTGTCACCAACGGGGCTCCCAACTCTCCTTGGGGGATTCGGGAGAACTGGGGGCCCATCCGGGACCCCCATCACTTCTTAGAATATCATTAGGCCAAGATGGCACAAAGCGGAAGGGGACCGACCACCTGTGGAACTTACTGTGTGTCAGGCCTGTGTGAAGCCCTTTGCGTAATAGAAGCCAGAAAATAAAATGCCGACCCCTGGACCAGGGCTGGGCCCCGACCTTCAGGGGACTCCAGCCTCCTCCACACCCTTCCTGGGGCCATGTGGCAGTGCTCAGGCAGCCACCGTCGCCAGCCACAAAGCGTCCCACTCCGGTGTGACCACAGAGAGCAGTGGCTCGGAAGGCCTGTGGCCTGGGTGCTGGGCCCTGTCCTGGCCAGCAGACCCCGGTCAGCCTGGTGCTGTGGTGGGACATTCCCAGAGCTGAGCTTCAGACAGAGTCAGGCAAGGACCCTGGCCCCACCAGCCAGGTGCTCCAGCTCCCTCCCATGTGAAAATGGAAACGTAGTAGTACCTGCCTCATAGTGTTGAGCGTAAGCAGTGCCCAGCCCAGAGCAGGTGTCCAGGAAGTTCTAGCAACGATCACCTGTGTGCTGGAGCTGCGATTCGCTGTGGCGAAATGTGTGTACCACCCGGCCCACTTTCAGTTAAGAAAGAAATGTGAGGCTGGCAGAAGGGGCTGGGTGGAAAGGTGTCAGTGGGTCTGGAACCCTAGAACCAGGATGCCTGGGTCGGGGCCTCGCTGTGGGCTCTCAGCCAGCGCCTTTGACATTACTGAACCTCAGTTTTCTCATCTGCAAAGTGGGAATAATGCGGCGACTATGTCCAGGGTTGATAAGAGCACTTCTCATGGGAAGGCAGGCAAGATGCTTAGTTTAGCACCGCACCTGGTCGTTAGTGAAGAGAGTTGTTACGAGGATGAAAGGAATGAGCTTTGCAAACGGTAACGTACTAATTCCCAGAGAACAATCCCCAGACCTACAGCACCAGGAGCGCCTGGGAGCAGGGCCTGTGCAGTTACACTGGGTCCTGGGCTCAGAAGGGCCCTTGCTTGGTGTCATGCTCTCACGTCTCCCATCTTGACCTTCTCCATTTGAGCAAGGGGCCCTGCAAAGTGCCAGGCCTGCCTGGGAGATGGTTAGAGTTGCAGACTCTCAGGCCCAGCTCCAGAGGGACTGAAGCAAAGACTCTGAGGGTGGGGACCAGCCATCTGTATTTAATAAGACTGATGCAGGCGACAGCTCAACACCCACTGCCGACAGGAGGCAAGCGGCACGGCACCCTCCGAGCTGTCCACATAAGCCTGTAGAATTTCTCCACTGGGGCAAAGCCCTGGGCCAGCCCTTGCGAGGGGACGGGACCAACTGGCCTGTGCTTCCTGCTTCCAGCTACGGCCTCCCCTCTGACGACACAGCTGTCCATCCAGAGGCAAATGTACTGCAAAGCTAAGGATGCCTCCCCTGCTTGCAAAAGCCCCTTCCATGACCCAGTATGTTCCCATTCCTTACCTATAGTTTTGAAATCTTTCCTTAAAGAGGCGAGAGGCGACCAAATCGTCTCGGCTCAGGCCTGAAACACGACCTACTGAGGTCTAGATAGGCAGGTGGGATTATCTGAGCGCTGCTGTCTCAGTTGCTAAGTAACGGTGACAGTGCTTCTCAGGCTTCCCCCCCCCCACCCCGCCCCTGCCCCCCTGCGGGTCTCCAGGAGGGTTTGTTAACACCCGGATGGCTGGGCCCCACCCTCACATCTGGGTCAGCAGGTCCAGGTGGGGCCTGAGAAGGTGCACTTCTAACTGTCCCAGGTGAGGCCGACCCTGCTGGTCCGGGGGCCACACCTGAGAACTGCCGCTCTTCTTCCCACCTACCCCCAATGCCCCAGTTTCATGTAGCTAAAGCTGCTCCCTGGCCCATCAAACACCCTTGATTTCTGCCTCCGAGGGGCTAGCCCTGCTTGTTCACCTCCTCCAGGAAGCCTCCCAGGCTGGGCTTGGGGCCCTTCTTTCAGTCTCATCAGCTGCCCCTAATTAGGGGCATGAAAAAATGGCCTTTACCTGGATTTGCCCGCCTCCACGCCTGATGAATAGGAGCCCCCCTCCCCTCTCCTTTCCCAGGCCCCCATCCCCCAGGACCCCTCCTGCCCCCACTAGGCCCTGCAGGCTGGGTCACACGAGTCCCTCCTCACGTTCCCCTAGGAGGACGGCCCCTTCATGGAGACTTCCCGAAAATTCACTGGAGAGGGAGGGCAATGCATGCTTTCACAGGTGCGGCTGGGCTGCGGAAGCTGGGGACTTGGGAATCTGCTTCTCCCAGGGTGAGTGACTACCTGGGAGGTGGCAGCTGCTCCCAGCACAGCAGTCTCCAGAGCCACTTCCTCATTAGGTCACAGCCAGCAGAGGGACAAAGGGACTGTGGGGACAGAGCCCCAGAGAGCAGTTTCCAGGCGCTTGGCCGCACGTGGAACGGTGCTGACTCGGGTAGTAGATGGCCGTCAGCTGTGGCTAATTGACCATCAGCTGTAACCAGTTAGCCAGCTGGCCCCTGACACAACTGCGCTGGTTGGTCAGGGAGTCGAGTGAATTGGTTGGTTTGGCAGGCAGAGAAGTGGACGCAGGTCGTGTGAACCCAGCCTCCAGTGAGACTTTAGTGGTGTGACTCCCCTACCTATGGCTCCGTGGCTGTTCCTTTTTGGCCTCACCCTCTCCTGTGTTCTTATGTGGGGAGCAGGACAGGCGGCCCCACAGGTCACCTCACACGACAAATGGCGCAGTGAGCAGGGTCTCCTGGCACGCACAACAGGGACGCAGGGGGCGAGGGTGGAGGAGGGAGTCGCTCTCCTTTCTGTACACGGTCCCTCTCTCCATGGACACAGCCCAACGGGTAGAGCCTGCGGTTTAAAAAGCAGGGACACCAGCTAGGGGCATCCAACACTTGGTCCCTTTCCCTCTCCCAGCCATGGTGGGTCCCTGCAGGGCTCACAGAGGCCATGCTTTCTCCTCCTGACAGTCCAGACTTCTGTCCCTCGCCATGCCTCTGCCCCTTCCTGCAGGCTCAGCTTTCTTCAGTAACCCCCTCTCCTCCCTGAACCCCAGCAGGGAGTTGTGTCCCGGGAGTTGAGGGGGGCCTCAGAGGCCTGGCCCAAAGCTGGGTCCCCAGGGACGGGCACGCTCATCTTAGAACCACGGGCAGAAGGGGAGCCGCTCACCTCTCTGGCTTCCAGAGACGTCCTCCGACGGGCTGGCTGGAGATCTGGAGGGAAACAGCCCTCTGTACCTGGGCTTTAAGGGGTCTGATTAATACAGCCCACAGCTGACGACCCTCGGGAAAACTTGCTGGCGCCTCAGGGCAGAACCTGGATCGCCAACCCCCCAGGCCCAACGAGTCACAGCTGCTGCTGGGGGTGGGGCCTGGGGTCCCCACCATATACACAGAGGGAAGTTTGGGGACTATATTCCGGACGGAGGCTGTTATGTGTGCATTTTCAGGCTTTTTATTATTACTGGGGGTCTGAGGGGTGCGGGGGTTCTTCTTTCCTCAGGTTTATTTAATGAGGAAAGGAGGGGAATGGTGCTTAGCTCTTAAAAGGGAGCAAAGCTTTATTACAAATCACCCCCTTCCAAAAGATCTCTCCCTCTGTTTATTCACGTCTTGCTCACCTACTATAGAGAATGTGGAACTTAGAGCAAATCGCAAAGTTCCAGGCCTGCTTCCACTGTGTGGCTTTGGGAAACTCTTGTCTCATCTGTAAGACGAGTGAATAGTAATATTCATCTATCTCAAGGGGCTGTAAGTATTAAATGAGATAATCCCTAATAGAGCTCATTAAATAGCAGCTATTTATTTTATTAAACATGTATCGAGCACCCTGGTATGTTTCAAATCCTTCACTAAGAACTGGAGATTAAAAAAAAAAAAATCCTAAGGTGAAATGGTCTTGGCTCTTAAGTAATTCAGTCTAACAGGAAGAGGGGTAATACATAATATTTCACAGTTTATTTTCAAAATGCTTCCCTATTTATTAATTCATTTTTGTGAAAGCCTCGGAGGTGGCTCTTACTGACGGATATTTCACAGATGAGGAAAGGAGGGTTCAGAGAGAAACAGCCGTGTGCTGGGGGAGCAGTGCTGTTTGTCCTCCCCCCCACCCCCCAAACGCCCACCCTTCCCTTCTGACACCAGCTGTGTGGGGTTTTCCCCCACCGAGCAACTCCCAGGCACAACAGCCAGGTGCCTACAATTCGATTCCGACATTCCTCAGCGTTAAGCCAGACCCCCCAGGAGAAAGGCTCCGTCCCACGAAACTGCCCCCCACTTCAGATGCCAATGTCTGGTAGCAGGTCCCCGGGTCACCCACAACTTCTGTCTGACTTGGCCACAAACTGGAGGCTCCCACTCCCCCCAGCCCCCACCTCGGATTTGGTGATTTGCAGGAACAGCTCACGGGATGCAAACAACGGCTGGTGGGTGGCACCAGGAATGAACGCTGCGCTTTGGAAGGCTGAGAGGGGCTGGACTGAGCGTGTAGGGGCCAGATACGTGGGACCCTGTGACCCCCACCGAGCTGGCTCTGCCGAGTGGGAGGGTTGCTGAGGACACTGGCGTCCTAGGCAGGCACACAGCTGTGTGACCTGGGGCCCTTCTCTCCCTGGCCGACCCTCCAATTCTCTTCTGAAAACACTGCAACCGTTCTGGGCTGCAAGGAAAAGAATGCGTGGCTAAAAGTGACCCAAATGACAAGGACATCTGTTATCTCACCGAGTGAGCAGCCTGGGGGAGGCAGGGGGTTCCAAAGTTGCTCCACTCAGCCCTTGATGGCAGCGTGGCTCTGGGACAGCCACTCTGCAAGTCTTGTGTTGTTTTGTTTTACCTTCCTCCTAGGGTTGCACGAACAGCAAAACTCATGGTGCCCCAAAGTAGGCAGGGCGGGCGGCGTTCTCTGAGGACATGTCTCTCTTTTAACCAAGGAGGAAAACCTTTCCCCAGACCCCAGCAGACTGCCCCTTACATCTCACTGGCATGTGTCCTGCCCAGACTCATCACCAGTGGAATCTAGACGGCTCTCCGAGGTCAGGGTACTGCCACCCTAGCCACTGTCCCCACAGTGGCTCCTCCCACTTCCTTGGATGACATGGTTCTCTCCTGCTACAGGACCTTCTAACATAACTGTCCCTATGTCTGGAGTGGTCTCCCCCAATCTGCCAACGCACCCTTCGTATCTCGATTAAGTTTCTCCAGGAGTTTCCTGAGCCTCTCTGTACACCTCATTTTCTTCCCCAGTAAAACGCACTCATGTTATTTAGTTATGATTCACTGTCTACAATTCTGTGGGGACACATGCCCAGCTGGGTTGCTCTTTGTTAGTCTGACTTGGGGTCTCATGCAGTTGCCCTCAGATGGTGGCTATGGCAGTTGTGACCCAGATGGCTTCACTCGTATGTCTCGTGCCTTGGAGGGGACAGCTGGAAGGTGGGACTTCTCTCCCTCCTCACGGGATCTTTTCATCCGATGACTTCTTCACCTGGTCACTGGATCCCAGGCACACAAATGTGGGAGATGCCAGTTCTTCTGAACGCTTGGGTCCAGAGCAGCCATGTTGTCACTTCTGCTATTTTTCACTTGGTTCAGATGAGTCACAGGGGGGTCTACGCAGGTCTGAACCCTGAGAGGCGTGACTCACTGGGCACTATCTCTGAACACTATCCATCATTTTAACAAGCAGCCAAAAGGGAATCCAGAGATGAAAAGTCATCCCTTCAATTCAAGGCCTCACAAGACATACTCAGCCAATGGAATTAATATGCTCAGGCCCCATTTCTTCTAACCCTCAACGATGTTCTGTCCCCCAAAGCCCATCTTACATAGGAAGACAACTAAAACCATTACTTAGCCTTTTCTTTATAAAGGCTCCACATCTAAAGTCTTTACTCCAAAGGAGCTAAGGCTTTGGGGAATCTCTTCCCGTCTAGGACCAAGCCTTTCGTCTGGGAAAACAAGAAGGTAGAACTAGATAAGGTTTCTTCTAGGGCAGGGTTTCCCCGATGATAGGGCCGGTACCACCAGACGGGCAGAAAATAATCTCTCATGACACACCGCGTAATTTTAGGTGGCACCCCTGCCCCGCACTAGAGAACACTGAGTCGCTTAGTGAGAAAGTTATCTCATCTCAAATTCTTTCTCAGTCTTTCTGCTTCCATCAAGGGGAAAGCCACAGTTGGGTGTTGGTATGTCTTTAACCGTCCAACATGTGGTGGAGTAATCGAGTGAGACTAGCTGCTGTAACAAACAACTGCCAAACTCTTACTGTCGTAACTCAATCCAGGCTTATTTCTTGCTCACTTCTTGCCCTACCCAGTCATTCAGGAGCTCAGCCTCCATCCGTCTGCCGTAGTTCCACCCAACTCCAGGCCTTGGGGTCTCCCTTATCGCTCTGCATCCAGCTGGAAGGCAGAGGGAGAACGGGAGCATGGAGGATTCCTTGAGAGGGTTTCAGAGCTGGGCCCAGAAATGGCATGTGTCACTTCCTTCCACATTCTCTTGGCCAAAACTACCACAGGGCCTCCCTTAGAAACGAGAGGGCTGGGAGGAGAGAGAGAGAGAAAACATTGCTACTGGTGAACCATTGGCCAGTCACTGCCACACTTGTCAGTCTTTAGAGCAAGAGCATTCTGGAAACCACAATGCCTCAGCAGGCTTCAGTCCCAGTGTCTGGTTTTCAGAGTGGCTGTCTCCGTAACCTTGTCTTTATGGTAAGCAATCCTGGCTTGCCATTTCAGTCGGTGAGGTCAAATTTCCTTCGTAAATAAGTACCTTTTTTTTTTTTTTAAAGGGAGTCAGTGTGGCAAAAGGTGTAAAGATATGTGAATGCCTGACATTTGGGAAACGCTGATCTATGGCAATGCTGTGTGGAACTGTCTGCAAGGATTGAAATGTTGTATTCTGTGCTGTCTGATATGGTCGCCACTGGCCACAGGTGGCTATTGAGCACTTGCAGTGTGGCTCGTGTGACTGAGGAACTCTATTTTTAATTTAATTTTATCGTATAAGACACTGTGCATCTAGGGTGAGAACCATGATTGACAATGAATGTCTGGAACGTGTCTCTGGGAGAATTCAGAGGGCGATAGTGCTGTGATAGATTATTAATGTCTGGCACGGGTAAGAGGTGGGGAGGTGATGGTGAGAGCGCCATATATTGGTTATTGTTACACTAGATTTTCTTATAGGATCTTTCTAGCATTAACATCCCAGGATTATATAGTCTTCCTTAAAACTTCCGTAGAATTTAGTGGAAATGTTTGTCTCTGGTCTCCAAGCTCCTTTTAAAACCTCCTGCCCTCTGCTCCTTTCCTGATAAAAGTAGAGACTATTGAGTAGAGATATTAAATTGAAGGTATTTACCCATATCTGCATGCATTTGCCCCGAAACTAATGATTTCAGGCTTGTGAGATGTGAGTCACCATTTCTTTTTCTCAAGAAAGACACTGAAGAGCCACCTCTTCAGAAGCAGGGGGTCATTACCAGTGGAAGAGGGAAGGACCCCTTCTGTTTAATGTGTGGCTAAAAGTGGGATGCTGGAAATAACCATTCGTCATGTGACCTCAGAGGTGGGACACGCTGTCACGAGGCTTCAGCTGTCTTGGCTTCAGGAGTCCACAGGTTCCACTGTGGAGGAAGGAGGTAGGGCACGGAGCAGCACTCTCCCCAGAGAAGCCAAATGTCAGGAAGGCTGGAGCTGGCCGACGGCGTGGCAGGACGGGTCACGGGGCTGACCCGGGCTGCCGTTCCAGACAGCTTCATAATTACACGATCTATTTTTCAACTAACCAGTAACCTTTTGATCTTCTCATTTGGGAGCTTGTGTGTGTGTTTTAGATGCATCTTTTATCTCTGCCTGATACCCTAACCGTCATTTTCTTTTCTTCTCTGGTATTTGTCATTTAGACCACAGCCCTGGGTCATCAAGGCCAACATGGTTTCTCTTTCTTTCTGCTTTTTCCTATAATTGAAGTACCTTGAATAAGCCCCATCACCTCTCTGACCCCGTCTCCCATTTGTGAAATGAAATATTTTGATTGTATCATAGGACTTAGTGACATATAACTCTTGACTCAGCTCACCATGTTTCTGTCACCTCCTGTTGCACTGCCTTTGTCTCCTGCCATAGTTAGGGCTGTGGTCCTAACATTCCAAAATAGCATCCCAGCACGGTCAGTTTCCCAGTAAGGGCTCTCTCACTGGTTTGCAGATGGCTGCCTTCTCATTGTGTCCTCAGGTGGGGGAGAGAGAGAGAGAGAGAGAGAGAGAGAGAGAGAGAGAGACTCCACCATCATGACCTCATCTACACCTAATCACCCCCCAAAGGCCCCACATCCAAATACCATCACATTTGGGGGGTAGGGTGGATTTGGGGGCGTGGATACAAACATGCAGTCCATAGCACAACACTAAGGATTTTCTTTCCATAACCAGACATCTCTTGAAACTCAATAGCCGGATTAATTGATCCAGCTCCCCTCAGATGAAAGATGTCAACAGAGAGAAATAGTATGACAATATCAAATAGCATATCATTAACCAGAGCATCGATTCATAAGTTGTAAATGGAATAGATTTTGAAAAATATGAGTGTCCATTCTGTTTGGCAGAATAAAAGCCATGCAAGTGGCAACCTCATGACATAATAAAAGTCCCTGGGATTGTCACCTTTTTAATGCTCAAGAAGGGCAGGGAGGCTACCTGGCAATGGTTGCATCATGACAGGAGGGTGTGATCAGACGTACGAGCCAGTGGGCTTTAGTTACCAGCGAGTCCAGCTCACCTGTCCACTGTTCTAGCCCTGGACCTGGAAGAGGGCCTGGTGAGCAGTAGTTGCTCAGTACATATTTGCAGAACTGAAGGTGCATCTATGAGGTGCTGGCTCACACCTCCAAAAGGACAGGATGAGGCTGTCCCCTCATCAGTCACCATGAGAATTTGCAGAATGGAGACATAAATGAGCGAAATGCAGGGGGGGGGGCTTCGGGGTAACTGGCAGGACACCAGCCTCACTTTTGGGAACTGGGGCATGTGGAACTGGGGGGAGGAGATGGAGCTGTAAGCAAAGCAAGGTCTTGCTTGGTCGGCCACGTCAGGGAGGTGGGGGGCGGTCAGAGCTCAGAGAGAAGGCTGGGAACGCAGGGGGATTGGGGACGGGCCCAAAGACAAAGGTCAAGAAGCCAACATCATTAGAGCCACAGAACACACCTCCTCAGCCATCTGATGGCACATGGCCTCCTTCTGACAGATTTCCTGGAATGGAAGGATGTGAAACCAGAAGCACTGTTGCCAGACTGACATTCTCTGACTCTAATTAACTTTGTTAAAAATCTTTACCTCTCCAAAGCTCAGTGGAATCCTGCCACTGGGGAACTCAAATTATTCCCCTGCTTTCCACCCTCCCTCCCCCGCCTTTTCAAGCAAGAGCATATTGTGAAATTTATCAGTATCAACTAATACTTGCATCCACTCTAATCCTTTAGACATTGAACCGTTTTCCTTCCTGCTGCGTTTGATTTTGAGACAATAAATGGGATTCAGGGGCACATGATTGCACTGCTGGTTTAGTCTGAATTTCTGATGCTTGGCAAAATTCATCCCAGTGTAAACAATTAGCTTCAGAGCCCTGTGAGAACCCACCTGGAGCCCAGGTCGGCAAGGTGTGTAGGACAGCGAGACGCAGAGATGAGTTTCTAATTTCTGCTTCCCCAGAATCTGGCGTTATCACCTTCAGAAAAGCCCATCATGCACCAAAAGGGTGTTACAATTATCGGCCCTGTTGGGGAGATGGTGCTGAACTGTCTACACAACATCAAAAAGCTTGTTTTCTTCAATGATGATTAGAGCATCTCTGTGGGAAAGCCAGTTCATAAAGCCGCTCCCTATGAAATCGCTTCATCCACACAAACAAGCCGGACGGGGTACCGCGACCGGGAGGGCAGAGACCACCGCTAATTACACGTGACATCAGCATTTATACTCCACTGGCCAATTACGTTAGGAGAAGTAAATAAAGCGAATGAAATTTCCTTTTCATCAGCCAGGAGCTGCAGAGTCTCCATAGGTGTGTGAGGTCGGCCCAGAAACCCTTTTTCTGGAGATTTTCTGGGGAATGTGTAACTTTATTGCTAGAATTCCTGGTGTGTGTGTGTGTGTGGGGGGGAATCTACTTAACTCAATTGAATAGTTAAATACTAGGCTGGTGCAAAAGTAATTGCGGATTTTGCAATTATTTTTAACCTTTTAAACTGCAATTACTTTTGCACCAACCTAAATAAAATTTGGTTCCATTTGTCAGAGGAGACAAAATTTTAGGATGGAAAGCATTTGCTTTCCAGTCTGAGTCTGAGACGAACAGAGGGACCCCCATGTTGGATGGGGGACAAACTGGGGTCTTGCTGGGTAACATAGACGACACTGTGCAGCCAAGGGGGTATGTGTGCTGTTTCCACCCCTTCCACTGCAGGAGGCTGGAGGCTGGCCCCAATGCCAGACCCTAACAGACCACTTGGAAGCTTGGTACAGTGTAGGAGTCATGGGTTTTGGAAGCACATGCCTTGGGTTTGAATCCCAGCTCTGCCACTTACGAGCTGTGTGATCTTGGGCAAGTTCCTTAACTTCTCTGTGCCTCAGTGTCCTCGTCTGTAAAATAGGGAGAATAAAATTGCCTTGCGTGGGTTGTTTTCTGCATTCTGTGAGTTCACACACGGGAAGTGATCAGAAGAGTGGCTGGCCATTTAGCTGACTTCCCCATATCTCAGCTGCCCCCTCCCTTACTGACCAGGAGGCAGTTTCTTTTTCCCTTGCGAGGCTGAATTATAAAAATACCAACTGCTGATCTGCTATTTGTTGAACCCGCCTTCTCTCTTCCCTTTCCCTGGTGCCACACTCACTCTCAGGGCCTTTTGTAATTATAACCAATGATGTTATCCTAGGAATTCAGGAATATAAATCTCTCTCTCTCTCTCTCTCTCTCTCTCTCTCTCTCTATATATATATATATATATATATATATATATATATATATATATATATGCACACACACACGTATATATAATCATATATATATGATTTTTTATTGGGGAAGGGGAACAGGACTTTATTGGGGAACAGTGTGTATTTCCAGGACTTTTTCTTGGGGAACAGTAGTGTGTTTTTCCCAGGACCCATCAGCTCCATCCAAGTCAAGTTGTTGTTCTTTCAATCTTAGTTGTGGAGGGCGCAGCTCAGCTCCAGGTCCAGTTGCCAATGCTAGTTTCAGGGGCCACAGCCCACCATCCCTTGTGGTAGTCCAACCGGCAACCTTGTGGTTGAGAGGACGCGCTCCAACCGAGCCATCTGGGAGCTTAGCGGCAGCTCGTTGTCTTCATTCTAGTTGCAGAGGGCGCAGCTCGCTGGCCCATGTGGGAATTGAACCGGCAGCCCTGTAGCCCAGAGCTCGCGCTCTAACCAACTGAGCCACCCGTCCGCCCCTATAAATCTATTTTTAAGGGGCCAATCTGGGAGGAGCCCGGGGACAGTGGGCCCCTCGTGATGCACTGCAGGGCTCCGTCAGGGTGGGGGTGGGGAACCAAACATGCCATGTTTGATGATGACCGGCATCGTTATTATCTGTCGTGTGCAAATTCTGCAGCAACACTAGTCAGATGCACTGAGGAAGATGCTCATGGAAACCTTATGGGGAAGGTACTTACATTGTACCCATCTTATGGATAAAGAAACGGAGTCCTCCAAACTGGGCATTACCTGCCCAAGGCCACAGCGTGATGAAGTAAGAGGGCCAGGACTCAATCCCGGATGGGCTCTGTCCTATTAGCAACTTTTCCTCCTTGCCTCCCTGATCTGGAAGGGGCAAGACATCCACAAGGCCGGGGGCTGGGTTAGGAGGCTGCAGCCATGGGTCAGTGACCGGCTGACAGCCGTGGCTATGGGGATACCCACTGAGCATCCTGTGTGCCCGGCTCAGGGCCAACAGCTCCACATGCATTGTTTCACTGACTCCTAACCAGGTACCATTATTATCCTTGTTTTTCAGATGAGGACGTGCAGGTTTGCAGAAGAACTTGCCCAGTCAGGCAGCCATCGGTGGCCCAGATGGGATCTGGATCCAGAGTCTGTCGTTGGAGCTCCCGCTGTCAACCACTGTGCCAAGGACCCACGGAGCACTGAGGTAGGCGGACACGGCGCGTGGCTAGAGGCAGAGGTGGGAGCTGGGTGTCCAGCCCAAGGCAGATGTGTGGGGGATGTTGCCACTTGTCAAGACCGGGAACAGTAGAAGAGAAAGTGTTTTCGGAAGGGAGATGCATTACATTTTGGAAACAGAGTGCCTGAGTCGTTTTTGGGACATTGTCATGCTGCCCAGTTGGCATTTGGCGTATGTGACTCCAAGGCTTAGAAGTTCCTCTCATCTTAAAAATAGTTTATGTGGGAAATATCATCCCACAAGTGGTAATTAATGCAACTGGTGTCACGGCTTCCGAGGGACAGAGGGAGCAGAGAAGGCTGCCTGGGCCATAGGAAACATCAGTGTGTCACGGCTCGCTGAAGCCAAAGGCTGGTCTGTTTGCTGGTACTTGGCCCAGGGCGTGGTCCCTACAGAACAAGTGGCTTTGGGATGGATGAGTAATCAGAGCGGGGAAAGGCTGGTGATGCGGGAGGGTTACTGAGTGGAGTGTATCAGCAGTGAGTCAACAAATATTTGTACGGAGTGCCAGGCCCTGAGCCAGAACAGAGGCCAACAGGCTGTTCCTGTCCTCAGGGTCTTGTGTGACAAACACTGGAGACCTGGCAACTGCAGCCCACGAGGTAAGTACAGTACTGGGGAATCTGAGACAGCGAAAACGTGTGGTGGAGTGATGTAACGTTCCAGTTGGCAGTTTCAAAACACGCAAATCCAGGCAGCCTTTCAGAGACAGTATGAGAGAGGAAAGCTTTAATGCCCAAGAGGAGACTTTCATAGGCACCATAGTAAGCCACACCCTTAATACGCCGTCCTTTCAAGTCCAAAACCCTCCATTCGGTCTGCCCCGAGGCAGAGCTTCAGGGAAAGCCTGATGGATACCAGTGGTTCAGAGACAGTGGCTTTTGCCTGACAGGACCAACGTGAACTGTACCTACATGCAGTGTGTCCCCTCTGCCCCACAATGCAGCAGACACACAGCGCTCCTCTGAGAAACCCACTCGCGGGAGTGGAACTTGCCTGTCCGTCAGTCAGTCAACCAACAGATCCACCCAGGGTCTGTCCACTGTCTTAGGGTCACCACCCTGTTCCATCCTCTCTGTTCCCACCTCACCACCACGGATGTGTCCCAAACCCCTTCCTCGCCCCTTCTGATGTCCTTGGGCCATCAGTTACTGTCCTTGTCCATGTCCATTTTTACCCTCTTCCTGATGGCGTCTTCCTTCTGTTAACACGCTCAACCCACACCTTTCTGCATTCACTCTGTCTACTGCCCTCCCAAATGCCCTGGAAAAAGCGGTCCTTGCTTATTCTTTTCTTTCTTGCTCGTTTCTTTAGCAACGTGTAGTGTGGCTTTCCTGTACTCAGTGGGGCAGTCTTCCCCAGTCACCAATGGCCCTGTCTTTTTTGGTGTTCTGTGACATCTGCTGGGTTGTATATTTGGCATTTCTGGTCCTAGTAGCTGCTTTACTGCCCCAGTGTGACCATTCCAACATCTGGGACATCTTAGGGTTGTCTTTTCCTTGGACAGTGGCTCACATTTTCTTCTTTTTGTTTGTTTGTTTTTTTAAAAGTTGCACGCCAAGTGTTTCTGAACAGATGCCTGGGCATTGGACACGTTATGTTGTGGGGAATCGGGATTCTGTTATATTCCTGAATGTTGAGGCTTTTGCTTGAGCAGGCAATTCACTTGATGAGACTCAAAGTGTAAATTCTCTGTTGTTTGCTCTGGGCGGTAGTTCCAACCTCAGTTCAATTTTTTAAGCTTCTGCTGCTGTCTGTTCTGTTCATGCATATTTAAGAGGTAAGCCCGAGATTTGTGTGAAGTTCACATACAAAATACGGGGATTCCCATCCCATGTCTCCCCTCTTCAGGGATTTGGGCTTTTTAAATAGATAATGACTTTTTTGATAAAAACGTTGTCCCTCCCTGGCTGCTCTACGAAGTGTGTGTAGTGGGAGGAGGGGTTTTGCGACCGTCTTTTGTTCCCTCTCTGAATCAGCTGGCGGGGTTCAGAGTGTGGATACTGCAGAAGGGCTGCTCTGTGGGGGCTGAAACCACTAAACGCCAAGGGAAGCCAATCCCTTTTCCTATTGTTCAATGTGCACCAGTCCGAACTTAAAAAAAAAGATTACCCTTCACTCCTTTTTCTGAAACAAAGGTGTTCCCTAGAAGTCTATTTTAAGGTTCTAGGGCTGCTGACGTTTCTCAGAAATCTCATTTATTCATGACTTATTCACGAAGCACTTCTAAGATGCATTTTTCCCTTTCCGGGTTCTAGACTTGTATCTCCAGCCATCTCACTTACACAGTCCTATAGAGCCGTTGTCTACAACCCGTCCCTTCTCTGGGCTCATGTGCTTTGGTTACAGGTACAGCATAGCATGCGTTCAGTGAGCGGGGCTTAGACTTGTAAAGAGTGAAGGACACTTCTCTCATTGCGCCCCCCCCCGCCCCCCATTTCTTCACTGTGAGGGGAGAACCCAAAATATCAGGAATGCTGTGAGCTACTTACTGACTTCGACATTACGTAACTTGGAGGACAATCTCGGAAGAACTGCCACAAGGCTTAGGAATGCGGCCTCTTTTCCCTCCTTCCTCCCCTGTACTGAGTGTTAATGTTGATAATTAGTGCTGGTCTGTATCTTTACTCATGTTACTCATTCCACATTCATCGCCAAGTATTCACTGAGCAGCTACTCTGTGCCCCAGGCAGGTTCTAAGCATCAGGAAGAGACAGAAGAGACAGACGAGGCCCCTGGTGCTCTGGAGCTCGTGTGTTCTGGGGGGGAGGGGGGATACACACCAAGAGCAGGAAACAAGCGGAGGGGAGGTGATGCCTGGGGGTGGGGTGCTGAGGAAAGGACTCTCTGGGGAGTGACTTTTGGGATCAAAATGACCACAAGAAACCAATTCCCATCAGAGGAAACACCAAGTACAAAGGGCAGGAGAATGGCTGGCAAGGGCGAGGCGGTCCAGACGAGGCCGACAGGTAGGAAGGGGGCAGAGTCCGCAGGGCCCAGGAAGCCACGGGAAGGAGTCGGGACTATACT
Organism: Rhinolophus sinicus; assembly: GCF_057876585.1. NCBI lineage: Eukaryota > Metazoa > Chordata > Mammalia > Chiroptera > Rhinolophidae > Rhinolophus > Rhinolophus sinicus. Next base: position 6,979,778 of record NC_142510.1, on the reverse strand, counting down.
GTCGGCGAGACGCAGAGGGACTTTGTGAAGGCAAGTACCAGAACAGAGTAATGAAAAGTATCTTGTAATTATTCACATTCAATCAACTTTCTTTACACAGATAAAACCTAAAGGAAACAGTGAATCTCTATATACTTCTGTGTTTGTAGAGTCACTAATGTTTGGAAAAAAAAAGCTGGAAGTAAAAATTAGAGGAAAAAGAGACTTTAGTCAGTAAAATCTTTTCGAGAAAGATGCTAGAAGTCATTATTCCTAAAAAAAGAAATATATATATATCCCCCCAATGGCATAAGACAGTATTTAATGAAGTTATTTTTTTTTTTAAAATCAGCATTACCTGTCAAGTACTATCTTTTGCATGTGCAACCCAAACTGCTAAGGGTATCTGAACAAGAAATCCCTAGTGTCTATTACACAGAGCTTTTAATAGGACTTGCCTTGACAGTTTATTCCTAAATCATCTTTTCCCCTCCAGCTCAATACAATATTGCGACTTAATTTCACGACTGCACAAAGCTGTTTCAGGCACCACTTGGGGAGTAAGTTTTAAGATTCCAGGTAAAAGCAAATGATATTTTTGCTACCTTTTCTCAAAAGATTTCACATTAGAATAGAGATTGTGACATTAAACCGCATTGTGTGTATAGAGTTTCTATGGTTATATATAATGCAACTCGGTACCTTCTGCAGGTAGTACTGAAGGTAAGTGGTAGGGTTTGCTTGCAACTGTTTATCAGGGACTGACAATCTCGTGATGCTGAAAAGCACGAGATACTATGAAATGTTCTGTTTAGAGCTGGTTCCATGATGTTTACCAGATATCCCCCCCGCCTCCGCCCCATTTTCCAACCGCAGGAGAAACTTGACTGAAAACTGGAGATAAATTTATTTATTATAAAAAGTGAATGCAGTTAGATGATCATTTCCCCACCCCATCCACACACTTTTCGGCCTTGACAATTCAATTTTAGATCATTCTAAGTAACCTTTCCCTCTTAGCAGCCCCTTGTTGGTTCCCCCAATTAAAACGATTCATTGGAAGGGGCCCATTAGGTGACATTTCTTACCTTAACACAGTTGGGGGGTTTCCTAAGCCCTGGGGGTGGAGGGTGGGGGCGGGAACAATGAACAAAGAGTGCAGCAGCATCTGACAACCATCGCGCATTCACCCTTGTGGGCAGAGCTGTGTCCTGGGGCCCGTGATGGTTCCATTCTGTTGCTCAGTCTGTTCCTGTGAAAATTCTCCATCTGTAGCAATGGGCTCCTTGGATAGGCTTTGCCATCATGAACCTGGTGCGATCAGGGAAGGGGTTTCGGGGCCTTGCCTGGGCGTCGCAAACCTCAGGAGGAAGTCCCAGGGCCTCCAGCTACCACTGGGCTCCCACCCAGGAAAGATGGCCAAAGGTGGTGAACATTGGAGTGTTGCCGTGGGCTGAGCTGGGACAAACCCCTCACCCACGACAAACGTTTGCCAGTGCTAAGGAGCATGGGCTTGACAGTCGGACTGCTTGCACCATGACCCTTCCTTCCCCGTTATGAGCTGTGTGACCTTGGCCAAATGGCCCCAACCTCTCTGAGCCAAAGTACTTAGGACATAGCATGTAATAAAAAGTCAACACCATGGCACTTACGATCAAATGTTTTCTTGTTTTTCACAGTAGAAGGCACTTAAAAAAAAAATTTTTTTTTAAGCAAAAGGAATCATAAGTGAAGGCACTGGTAATTATTATCGGAATAATGCACGCTCATCTATAAAATCATTTCCTTACTTCTTTCTGAACTTCTCTCCACTGTGGTTGGTTACTGTAAACATGGTGGGAAGTTCATGATTCCCTCTTCTTAGCCTAGTCTTGCTGAGTTTTGAATCAATTCTTTTACTTATTAGGCTTTTAGGGAAGGAGACTTAGTTTCATTTCCATTGCTTTGAATTATCTTTGTATCCTCTCCAAAACTCGAGTGCCACAGTCCAAAGCAATTTGCACGCGTAACAAGACAGAGATGGCTCCATCAGTGCCCTGTGATTAAACTCTTCTCATTTCCCCCCAGGAAGCCCCACGTCCATGTTTACGATCCTGAGACACAATTGGGGCAGCTAATTCTCCAAGTGTGACCACATCCCAGGCCTGAAATATGTGGCTTATTAGTTATGCCACTTACTGACTTCCTCTTCTTAAACTCTTATATCCACACCTGTTGTAAAGAAAAACGAATACAAAGCAAGAATGCAGCAGAACACTAAAACAAGAGCCTTCTAATTAAAAAAAAAATTTTAATTTTCTTGTGCCACGTATCAATGACCTACCGGTGTCACCGATCTGTGGTGTAATTAACTTGTCTTCTGTCCCTTACGAATTTACATATCCAATTATCCTCCTATGTAACTTCTCACGGCTTTCCTACAGTGACTAAAATCTTTTAATTTAATGGATTTTGCGGTTCATTTGTAACCAGTCGGTTGTTAAGGGCATTTTAAGATGTCGGAATGCTACTGGGCAACGCCAGGAGAGGCCCCTGGCAGGACCCGCAGGACCTAGGTTCCTTGTCCACCAGGACAACTGCTGAGAAAGACGATGTGGGCGAAACAACACAGTGGTCGGGAGCTGCGGAGACGATGCAGCAAAACGGGTTGCATGAAAATAATGCTGATTTGAACCATCCACGCTCCACTGCACTGGGGCATTTGATCAAAGTCAGCGCCAACTTAGATAACGTGGCTGAAAGTGGTTTGTGCCCCACCAGAATTTCTGCTTTGCTTCTTTGGAGAACTCTGCATCAAATCCTACTTTCTCCGTCCAAGGCGATACAGTGAAGAGTCTCAGGAATGGAGCGTCATACCGATCACACGAGGACACCAACCTGCAGAGTGACTGCAGCATTGAATGTGAATGAACTCAGAACACACTGCACTTAGGGCTCTGGTTTTCGTCTCCTGGATGAGATTTTTACACATGGCTGATCTGTGTGCAGAGGTCACTTTTCTAGTCACCACAAAGGCCAACTCAAGCTTTGACTTGTATCGACCACATCAACAGCAATCGGAGAAATCTCAAAATTTAACAGCGAATGTTGGCTACTCAGCTCCTTGTTAAAACGAGTCTGCATGGGACACACTGTTTGTTGTGTCAGGAGGGAAAGGAGAAGACCTTTGTTTTGCCGAGCACGGGAGCCATGACCACAATTTAACACGATCAGAGGCAGTTTGTTCAAGGAATTATCAAAGGTCGCAGTTGGATGTCAAGTTGGGACTGAGGTCCACAGGTAGACATTTCACCATATGCTACCAGAAAACAATCGAATTCGGAAGCAGAGAACTTTAGAAAGTTGAGAAACATCATCAGGAGGATTTATTCAAACACCCATGCAGAGCTGTTCCAATATCATTTATTCTTTTATTGCCAGGCTCCAACCCCCATCCCCTTCTCTTTTTTTAAAGGGAGGGCAGTTTTATTTCAAATGTAATTTAGGATAGGCCCCAGCTCTTTGATTTCTGCAAAAGGACATAAATTCACAAATCTGCCTGGTATACTTTCATATTCAATAAGTGGTTGTGTGCAGCTGCTGTTTCTGGCAAAATGAAAAATAAAAAATGAAAAAAGAACGTGGAAGGAAAAGTGAATGCATCAAAAATGAAGGCAATCATTTTTTCTTCATCAAATCCATCAGGTCATCTTCTATTCCTCTCTCACTTAGCTCATCTAAACTGTAGTAGCGATGGATGATTTTCTCAGCGGTCACCACCACGACTCGGAGCCCATGGGTGTCTTTGCCCAGCTGGCACCCGAGGGCAGACGACACCACCATGTCAAGCGTCTTGTAGGTGCCCCCTGCATTCCTGTGGTAGTGGCCTGCAAATACAGCTCTGATACCTGCAGGGAATGGAAACAAACATTAGGGGGCCGAGGACTTCCATGCAGGTGACCTGGGGGCGCCCATGGTTTTTCCCTGTGAGCAACAGTATATGATTATATGAAACGCGTCGTGTTATCCAGTGTGTAATAAAGAAGAAGGCAGCATAGATGGCAGCCAGAATCTTTTGCCAGAATCGAACTCATATGCACAATATGTCATCATCACGTGTGTCATAACTAGTGCAGGGACGTGCTAGGGAACCAGAGCACAGAAGGAAGAGACGGTGCACAGCTTTGGGAGAGATGGAGAAGGCTGAGGGAAATATTTCAAGGCCTATATAAGCAGCCTTGTGAAGGAAAGTTACACATCTATGAAAAAGAATGTTTATGCAGTTCTAGTCAAGATAGCATAGCATGTTCAATATTTAATGTACCTCAGCTCCAAACTTAAAGCAGTGATGGGTGAAACATAAAAAAGAAAACCGAAGGACAGAGGCAGCCTCAAGACCAAAATAAACAGCTCCATGGACCAGAAACAAAGCAAGAAGGCAGAGCAATGAGTGGGGTTACACTGCTGATGGGAGTTCAGCTCTTATTAGAAGACAATTGAGACTGAAAGCACTTTCTGAGATGAGGAAATCAAGCCTGGCCCCCATGTGAAATAGTGGGGGCGTGAACGCCTCTGTTTATGAAGGAGATGGAAGAAAACTGCTGCCCACTGCCTGGGGCCAAGGCCGCGGTGTAACGAAGCACTCCAGAGGGAAAGAAAGACCTGATCTGTAATGTCCCTAATTTCCATGGTTTAAACACTCTTATCACAGCCGATTTTAAATTATCAACGTGATGTCACTGCTGTGGGAAGAGATGCCCCGTAGCACTCCATCACATAGTGTTTCCACCGTGCAGATGCGAGCTCTGAACACAGCCTTGAGAGCACGGATAACAGTCCTATGCAGCAAGGTCATTAGAAAACGGCAAGTTTTGAGTGTGTGTTCCCTTTGCTTTTTAATATATTTAACGATGAGTTTGTATAATTTAATTTTTAATAATGGCTGTTTAACAACCAACTTATGAAATTACTTACAACTTAATAATTGGTTTTCGAGAGCTGGTAAGAGCTATCTCCAGCACACCAGTGGGCAGGGCTCGTAGCAAGCAGCCTGTGGGTCTAGGAAGGGAGGAAGACAGGTTCAAGTCTAGGAACTGAAACACGTTTTCCCAATATTACTGTGGGGCAGGGGCGCAAAAGCACCATTATAAGGCCTGGTCCCAGATGGTGGCTCGGGGGGAAGTAACCAAAACCACTAGACAGGGAGAAGTTAGTCAAGAGAGAAAATAAGAGAAAAACGAAACAAAAAAATACCTCTTACTCAAATTGAACCTGAAATAAAAAAATCCACCACCCAGGAAGAACTCTCATGCTAAATAAGATAGTCCACAAACTCTTCAATCAGGAACATGAATTAACTCCAGATGATATCAGTGATATAAGACTGGAAAATATTTTAAATAAATGTGTTCAGGATGTCAGAAAGTCCTTAAATAAGGACTAATATCCCTCAAAAGAGCAACATGTTATGAAGTAAAACAGGCATGAATTGAATAAGAATAGCTGGTAAGGAAAAGTTAGAAATGAAAGACATAAAAGATATAACCATTAAATTTAAAACAAAAACAACTCTCAATAAATGGCATAAAATCTAGACTGGACACTAATGAAGGAGGAAATTCATGAACTAAAAGGTAGAGCTGAGGAATTGAACCAGAAGACAACACAGAGACCCAGACACAAGCAGTATGAACAAGCAGTTCAAAGAACCCGAAGGACAGAGTAAGAGGTTTCAATGGGTGCTTAAGGGGTGCTAGAACAAGAAAAAGGATGAAATAATAGACTAATTCAAAAGAATAATAGCTGACAATTTTCCAGAATGGCGGAATATATGGATCTTCAGATAAAAAGTACTAAGTAGGATAAATGTCAATTTAAAACAACATATATCACAGTAAAATTGTGGAGCATCAAAGAGAAAAGGCTTAAAAAAGATATCATGGTAATAGTATTACAAAGAAACGACAATTAGATAGCAGGCATCTCAACAATAACAGAATCAGGGAGCTATACCTTCAAAATGCTGAGCGCAAGTAACTATGAACCTCGTATTTTATACCCAGCAAAAGAAATACATGTTTGGACATATAAAACTAAAAGTTTACCACCTCCAAACCTTCACTAAAAGAATTATTAGGAGAGATGTTTTAGCAAAGGAAGGGATAAATTAAAAAAAAAAAAAAAATTATGCGCCAACACTGATAAAATACTTTGGTAAATTTAATTACCTATTTATTTTCTTTGAAAAACTCCATTTTTTAATGTTAAAGTGAAACTAAAACTCAAATAAGAAAATGAAAAGATAACCCATGGAATTGGAGAAAATATTTGCAAATCATGTATCTGATAAGGGTATAATATCCAGAAAATATAAAAAATTCTTACAATTCCACAATAAAAAGACAATCACCAAGTTGATAAATGGACAAAGGAGTTGAATAAACATTTCTCCAAAGAAGGTATACAAGTGGCCCACAAGCACATGAAAACGTGTTCAACATCTTCAATCACCAGGGAAATGCAAATAAAACACCAAAATGAGGTAACACTTCACACCAACAAGAATGGCTATAATTCAAAAGATGGAAAATAACAAGTATTCATAGGGATTTGGAGAAATTGGGACCCTCATACAGCGCTGGTGGAAATAGGAAATGTTGCTGGTGGAAATATGAAATGTTGCAGCCATGTTGGAAAAAAACTTTGGCAGTTCCTAAAAAATGTTAAACATATAGTTACCACATGACCCAGCAATTTCCCTCCTAGGTATACAGTCAAGAGAAAGAAAACATGACATCAGGGCAAAAACTGCACAGGAATGTTCCTAACAGCATCCTTCACAAGAGCCTAAAAACCATCAACAACCTAGATGTCCAGTGACTGATGAATGGATAAGCAAAAGGTGGTACATCCCTACCGTGGAATATTATTCACCCACAAAAAGGAACAAAGTACTGCTACATGTTACAATATGTATTGACCTAAAAAACATGATGCTAAGTGAAAGAATCAGATACAAAAGGCCATACACTGTATGATCCCATTTATATAAAGTATCCAGAATAGGCAAATTCATAGAGAAAGAACGATTATTGTTTGTCAGGGGCTGCAGGAAGAGGGGAAGGTGGGGGGAATGGGGAGTGATTGCTGATGGGTAGGGTTTCCTCATGGAGTGGTAAAAATGGTCTAAAGTTAGATTGTGGTGATGGTTGCACAACCTTGGGAATATATTAAAACCACCGAATTTTGTACTTTAAAAGGGTGAATTTTATGGTGGGTGAATTATCTAGTCCAATTTTTAAAAAATGCAAAAAAAAGGTAGGGGAAGGGGAGACTGGAATGACCCATGTGGTAATGGACGAGAGCTGGACACATCAGTATGAACTCACGTTTAGCATTCTACGGAAGCAAATTGTTACACCCTGCATAGACGTGCGTATGTGCAGGGTAGTATCAGACACACGTCCTTGCTCTGTCGGCTGCGAGTGTTGAGAAGCAGGGTCGCATACTAGCAATAAGCACACCTAGCGTCCAGATCTTGGCTTCTCCAGCAAGATGAACTATGGATTCTTGGAGAGATGGCTGACCGTAAGGCTGGGGCAGGGATAATACAAGATGAGCCTGCAGGATCTTTCAGAGCCAGAAAGGAAGCAAGTGCGCAAAGACTCACCATGGTGAAGCATGTCTAAGGGACACAGTGGCCAACGGAACGAGCTCCCAATGGCCAAACTTAACGGTCGGAGAAAAAAACAAATAAATAAAACCAACAGAAAGCCCCTAATATTACATTATAACCCAAAGTATATATAATCCATGAGTGCAACTAATATAAATGACTAAATAAATACACGTGGGAAAAAGACACCAACCTCGCATACACAAGAGTAACAATAATTTACGCACATCCTCCTCGTGCCCTGGAGGAGGTGGGACATAACCAGCCCCCGGAGGTGCGGGCCATACACGGCCACTTCCTCCCAAGAGTCACTTCACAGGAGAAACTGAACAACATCCACAGTGAGGGTAAGTCCTGGGGATAGCACGTGCCCTTGAAATGACTGGGAGGAAAATGGCACTTTACCTGCCTGGTCATCCCCAAATCCATAACCTCAGCGTGCGAAAAACACCACAAATCCCAACAGAGACACAGTTTCTAAATGCTGACCAGTACTTCTCCAAGCTGCCAGCTGACGTCCACAGTGAGGGATGGAGAGCAAGGTGACCCAGCTTCCCCTACAGCCAAGGGTGGGGAGAAACAGCTATTTCTATGGCATTAGGATGCAAACACACACAACTGACTCATTTCAGAGGGTAAAGAGGTGCTATCGGCTCACATTTCATTGTGCCCTTGAGCCAGCAGCCCTGTTTTCGTAGAAATTTATCCTTTAGAAATACCCAGCGAAGAGGCCACAGGTGTGGTGGGCTCTGTCTGGGGGCCGACACCCAGTGCAGTGTTCACTGAGGCGGTCCGTCAGGTCCACTGACGGGAGGCCGCATGAACTATATCCACAGGACGTATGTGTTAAAAGAGGGAGACTTACACGTGCTGACAGCGGAAGGCACCAAGTATGTTAAGTATAAACAAGAAGATATAAAAGTGTTATGCGACCCGTTTTTGTAAAATGAAGCCAACATATGCATAAGAGGGTGTGTGCGCACGTGTCTGTGCCCCCCAAGTAAACTGGGGAGATCCCCACACTCAACGTCTCCTACTTGTGATTTCACGATGAGGATGGTGGGGTACGATTAACGGAGGGGGGGCATCACTTTCCACTTTATTACTGCAACGTTTGTAATGATCAGGCAGTGACCGATCATCAAGGTGCCGTGAACAGCCTAGCGGTGGTGTGACAGGGACCGGGGAGAGGACGACAGAGAGGGAGGTGCCACCCTCCCAGGGCCTGAGCTGTGCGCTTCAGCAGCTGTAGCTGGAACCACGGGATGGTGCCCACCGGGTCCCCGCTCAGACTGGAGGGCTGTGGAAATGACTGCTTCCTCTGCGGCCTTCCTGGGGTTTCGAAGCCTTATGGCCGTCGCAGGCTCCAGTGGGAGCCTCTGCTATTAGTCCCGCCTCGGGGAGCCCCTAATGGCCAGTCGGAAGGCACTTAGCATTATTATTTCGCTGTATGCTAAATTATGTTTATGAAATTGGGCTCTTTAGGCTTAATGCATAGCTGCAGACTGTACTATTCTGGAAGGAACGTTCGGCAATTTTGAAAGTAGCTCGCATTAGCAGTAATTAGCTGTAAAAACTCATTTGTGTTTAAATTTCACGCCATATTAATTGGCATTCGCGGAGACGCGAGAGTTAATGGGGACTGTTCAAGCGACCAGTGGGACTTTCAGAGCAGATCTGGGTGGACCGCACAGCGGGGCGGCTCTGCAGTGGACAGTGCCATCCATCTTCCCATCCCAGCCCCTAGGGCTCACCATTGATTGTTAATGTCACAAGTCACAGAAAATGTGACCAAATGTGGGTTCTTACATGAGCAAAGATGCCTGAAGAGGACCAGAAACAGAGACGCAAGAGGCTGTCGGAGAGCAGAACCATGTGGCAAGGACCTTCCCCTCTGGTGAACGAGCTCACCCTTCTCACCCCGATTATGCTGCGGAACTTGACAGTTTGGAGTCGTGAATGAGAAACCACGCAAGGACCAAGTTTGCAGAGGGATGGTCAGGCAGGAGGCTGAAGCCGTCTCCGACGTAGGAGCACAGGAAGCATTCCCTTGGGTTCTGGGGCAGAGGTCAACCTTCTAGGCTGTTTCTGGTTGGCCTGGTGAAAGCCGAGACACAGGGATGAGACTCGGGATGAGACACAGGGATGAACTGTGGGACCCTCTTCTTCGGTGGGAACCAGAACCAGAAGCGTGGGGAGTATCTGGTAGTGGGAGTTTCTGAGTCTATTTCCTTCCTCCTGGCAAGTCTGGGATTATGCTGTCCCTGTCATGCCCCAAGGAAGGGCAAATACTGAGGCAGAGTGGGGCGAGGATAGCACAGGACGCTAAGGACTTTTCATCCATCCTCTTGCTGAATCCGCCCCATGGGCAGAGTCATCTGCATTTTACAGATGAGACAACTGAAGCCTGGGGGAGTTAAGACACTGAGGCAGTTACACTTAGAACACAGAGCAGCCAGGATCCGAATGTGGGTGCTCTGATGTCAGAGCCCAAACTCTGAACTCAGGTTCTTTCCTTTGGGACCTTTCCTCTGGTCGGTACCTGAAACTTGTTGAGTCTTGATTTCCTCATTTGTAAGATGAATAGTGAAACACCTGCCTCATGGGCGGCAGAGTGGTTTGGAGGAGAGCCTGGATGCTGGAAACAAGCACCCAGTAAACAGTAGGCCCATCACCCCCTGGAGACGCCCTCCAGGGCTGGGCCATGAGCGCACTGCTGGAGTGGGACACGCGTGACGTGCTGGCTCTGATGCGCAGGCTCTGGTCCGAGTTACGGTCCTGCCCCTTGCACACTGACAGGCCCCGGGGACTTCTAAGGAGTTTTACCCATCCCGGCTTTCTATTAGCTTTTGATAGGGAAGCATTGATTCACGACTCAGTGGAGGCAAGGAATGTATTAATAAATCATGGTTTCCCTGACGGGGGATTGATTTTAGCCGTGTTTTCAAGGGTCGTGCAGAATTTCCATTCGGGCTGTTCATCAGTCATCTGGCCAACATGCCTCCATCGCGCCTTTGTTGAGTATTACGTATGGATTGTTTCTGAATTATGAGCTGCTGCACGGAGATGACAAGCGTCTTCTTAAATTACCGCCGGAAGAGGAATTCCCAGCAAAGGTAGCTCCCGCATCCACACAGGGTGACTTCTGTGGCACTAGCTTCATATTTATTTCTTTACGGTATCAAGCTATGAAGATGCTATAAAAGCTATTTTTAAGCTGTCTCCATTCAAATTCACTTCAAGTCAATGTGAGGACTAGGATGCAATCTCTGTATAACTTAATATTCTAATATCAGAAACTTGCCTCACATCACTCAGGATATCGGGACCCACCCCAGTACAATTTTGATATTCAAAACGGACTCCCTCACGGCCTGACTTTAGGCCCGGGGAAGTGTAAATAAGTTCAAATTGGGCAGCTTCTGCTTTCATCCTGCCAGAGTATCTGTAAACACCACGCACCTTTGCAATGTCAGCTCTAACAGTGAACTGTCATATATTATTAGTCACACCCGATTTGCTGTCTCAGGGGCAAGGAAGAAATTGTGACTCATAAAAAGAAAGAAAAGTAAGTAAAAATAGTCTGGGTGTGAACGTACAGAAAGCTGGTGTAAACAATCCTCCCTTGGCAGTCAGAGGCCTGGGTGGCAGAGACAAAGTCGGGGCACGGCTTTCCCGAGCAGGGCTGGGAGGTGCGGCTGACAGTTTGAAACAGGGGTCCAGGCCCCCTGATTCATGCAGTCGGAGGTTCTTCACTATTAAGTTACGGTTTTGATTTCCCAATTTGGGAATTCTAGGTTCCAGCACAATCACTCTCTGAATGCCACCAGCATGTATCTTTTCAAATGTGGAGGTGCGGCCCCCCCCTCCCCCCGGACTGCCAGGGAACGTGGGGAGAGGAAAAGGCCAGCTCCACGTTCTCTGGGCGAGGCAGGAGGCTGCTTCTTCAGCCAATTTGAGGCAACAGACATTTGCACCGAGCTCTCTCTGGTGCAGGGTGCTGTGGGAGCGCCGTGGGGTACCCAGATCTACCATTCCTAGCAACCAGGAGCTTAAGGCCTGCCTTGCAGCTGGGTGGTAAAGAGCGATTCACAATAAAATGCGGACAATGAGAAAAACACAGTTTAGTGGTTTTATTCACTGAACACCACTCTGAGCTGAGCATACTGCATATGTATCATCTTAGTTCAGCCTTACAAGGACGCCCATGAGGAAGACATTACCCACCTTTTACAGGTGAGGGAATGAGGCACAGAGAAGTTAAGTAACTTGCCTGGGGTCACACAGCTAGGATATGACCCTGGATCACGAGGACTCAGAGGCACAAAGTGCCGAGGGTCACAACACTGGTGGCTTCGCCCTAAACACACCCCCAACTGCGTCCAGTTCTTTGCTCGCATGGCAGACCTGGCATTTGAAGTCGGATCATGACCATGGCGATGACAATACGAACATTTATGGAATGTGCTCACCATCTGCAGACATTGTTCTCAGCACTTGACGTGTCTGTCAGTCACTTAACCCCCACCCTTTCCCTATGGAGAAGGCAGGCTATTATCCCACTTTTGCAGAGGAGAAAACTGAGATGTAGTGACAGTTAGTAGTTTTTGACCTCAGCCTGGAAGTGGCAGGACCGGCGTCAGAGTTTGGTCACTGAGACTTCGTTCCTCGGTGATCTGACAAGGGAGAGCCTTCAAAGATTAAATGGGAGCTTGCCCAGGACCACGTGCGAGGCCAGCACCCTTCTGTGATCCAGAAGTTCTGAGTCACTGCTGCCCTCCCTGTTCTTCCATCATGCTGGATATTCCCTCCCACCCTGCTCTCATCAAAGCCCTTTGACATGACTTACTTGGGTGGACGTTGTCAGCGTCCCCGCCAGTCCCCTTTACAGGCTGTGTGTCCATCCTCCAACTGTGGGAGGGTTGGCTGCTAACAGGTCACAGCTGCCTGTTCTCCTGAGACCTGACCAGGCGGTTACTTCCCCTTGGTGGGGGTCATAGCCAACGACCAGATGACGGGGGGGGGGAGCAAAATGTCAGCCCCCAGACCACGTATCATATGTCAGTTTATATGAAATACCCAGAACAGGCATATCTACAGAGACAGGAAGATTTCTAGGGCAGGGAGAGAGGGAGGGGATTTCGGAGGAAACGGGGGAGAGACTGCTCAAGAGACAGTGTTTCTTTATCCAGTCATTAAAATGTTCTAAAATTGACTGTGGTGATGGATGCACAACTCTGTGAATATAAAAACCACTGAACTGTACACTTTAAATAAGTGAATTGAATGGTACGCTAATGGTATGGCGTGTCAAAAAAGCTGTTACAAAAAAAAAGGGGGGGGGATAATGACTATAATAGTAATAGCTATCATTTGTTGAAGCTCCATTACGGGCCAGGCACTGTGAACAAGCCTCCTTCTACGCCTTATTTTAAATTCTTCAGTCTTCCTAAAATGGGTTGTTGCCCCTGGGGGTGGGGGAGCTGGCCCCTGCCTCAAGGCGGGTCCACCTCTGTCTTAGGATTTGTGCCCCGGAGTCCTGGCTGGGAGTCTGGCTCCCGCTGAGCATGTCTCCTGTGCTTGGTTTTGTCCTTTGGGGGCGGGGGGCGGTCCTACATCCTCAGATCCCTGCTTCCAGGAGCCCCCCCTCACATGTCCTCCAAACCGGGTCTTGGGGCTCTGTACCCAGGGACCCTGATCTGATCTAAGCAGGCCAACTGGGCTTCCTGCGGCCTCTCACTCCGCGGTGGCAGGAGCAGCCTGAGGGCGCCCTGGGGCCCGACTTCTCCCACCGTCCCACCTACTTTGAAAAGAACAGACTGTCTATTAGAGCGTCCGCTTGCTCTCTTCAGTGGCTTTTACATTTTCTTTCCATTATTTCTCTTTGTTGTTTTCTGCCCTCACAAGTAATGCAGTTGAATTAACTATGGTCCACACACTGCAGCTGTAAAGAACCAGGAAGATCTACATGCACAGATATGGAAAGAGCGCCAAGAAGAATGATGTGAAGCCAGTGCAAAAAAGCACATACAGCAGCCTTCCTTTTGTGTAAGAAAAGAAGGGAAAATAAGCAAACACACACCACTGCATGCAACTGACCCTCGGGTCAGAGAGAAATATATGTATTTGCAGTATCTCTCACAAATAATAAAAATTAAAGCAATCTAGGAAAAATGTCAGACAAAGCTAGGTAAAGGGTGTCTGTATATACGTTCGTTTTTACTTGTACCTTTTCTGTAAGCTTAAAAATATGTCTGCATAAAAAGTTAAAAGAAAAAAACCAATGCATGCTTGCTAAAAAATAAGATCAAATGTAAAAATACAAAACATAAAAATATAGGCCTATAGAAATATATATATATATATATATACACACACACACACACACGCACACATATAATTTCACACCAATGACATCTGCTGTCTATGGATTTGCAACTTGCTTTTATTCTCTCAACACTATCTTTTCATTGTCCCACGCAGGACCTCCAGCTCTATCTCTACAGCTGCCCTATAAAATCTTGAAAACCGTATTTCGCTATGTAACATCGAGGCTGTCAGACGGTCATTCTATATTTTAAACTGGGAGGTCAGATGGGTCCTGAGCCTTCCAGCCCTCCAGGGACTGCTCAGGTGGATGGGACACTGGCTCAGTGAGTGCAGCTTCTGAGGGCCCTGGCACCTGGAGCAGGGCCACCTCCTGGGAGGAAGGAGTCCATGCCCAGACGGATGGCAGGGTCTCAGGGGAGCAGCCATCTGCCCATTTGCTGAGGGTCATTAGCACAAGAAGAGACTCAGGTCAAGCACCCAACCCAAGCAGCCCTGCCTCTGCGTGAGCTGACTGGGGTGAGGGGGCATTTTCCCCTACAGGAGCCAAACCCCTACCTTCTGAAGGGTGTGAGCGGCTCAGACGGCTGGTGACGACTTCATTGCCATGGGACCAGGTGGTCCTGGGCTGCGCCACTGCTGGAAACCTGGGTTCATGCCTCTCCTGTGGCCACGCAAACATCTGGTCACCGCAGGCATTTGTTCAGCTATCTGGTCCACCTGCTGTGACACACCTGGCTTGTCTTAAGGATTCACAACCACCTCTTGAAATCCTTTCCCTGTCTTTCGTCTATTCTTTTTACCATTCGCTTGGGTAGGAAGTAACAGCCCAGCTGTCGAAATGACCTTCACCCAAGGCCAGCTCATACTCCATAAGCAGAAGAGATTTTTCTTTTTTCTTAAAAAACAACAACAAAAAACCCAATTTCCTCCCTTAAAAAACAAAAACAAAACAAAAAAACATGTAAATTATACTTTTCTTGCTTCACCTAAATAATAATCAACAGAGATTATATTCTTCCCTTTCAAGGCTCCTCTTAATGGAAACTATAGAAAGTGAGAGAGGGAGATGAAACCGCCATTCGTGACAGCAGAGAAGTAGATCAGAGAACCCACAGGCTGTGCAGTTTCAGCTTCATCAGGACAGAAGCGGTTCCAACACAAAAGTCCCATAGACAAGGGGATGGGGAGAGATTCACTGGTCACCACGCCAACACGGGAAGGCAGCCGAGAGGGGCCCAGGCCCTGCTTACAGCACGTTTCCCCTTCTACCACTGCACCCCCCTAATTATAAAGGACAGCAGCCGTCCCCAATTTGGAGCACGGGAGCCCACAGTATCCTGGGTACAAGGCAGTGCTGCCGGGAAACAATTCCCCTCCGGGCCGGAGGGCCTGGCTGCCCTCGCCTCCCCCAGAGCCCCCCCCAGAACCCAGTGAGGTGACTTCAGTGCGGCCTCACACTTCCCCACCAGGACTCAGGACTCATGATGCTCCTGCACCGTCACTCACTCCCTTATTCTTTCCTACATGGGAGGCTATGCTCAGTGTTTAATTTTTCCCCTTCCTGATGACTTGGAAATTCAAAACCTGTGTGTGTCAGAGAAGGGCTGTATTTTATCATGTTAGTATTTGGCTGCCAGAAAAGCGGTGGCAGCTTGGGGTAGAGGTCAGATGACGTGGGCTTGAAACACAGTCTGCCACTGCCGAGCTATGTGAGTGTGGCACGTCCGTCCACCGCTCGGAGCCACAGTGTCCCCATTTGGGAGGTAGGAATGATACCAACCACCCCTAGGGTCGCTGAGGAGATCAAGTGAGAGAGCTGTGCCCGAGGTCACGCAGCAGGAAGCTGCGTGTGACGTACTCAGGCGGCATTCAATAATTATACCTTCCTCACATCCTTCTCTAAGTATCTGATCAGAAGGTCTTTTATTCATTTGCACAAAATACATCTTTTTTTCCCCCCGCTATTCATAATCTCTTTATTTTTAAAAGAAGATGGCAGGCTTGCATGTGAGATGGAACGTGGGGCACACATTAAGGTTCCAATCCAGAACGGACAATTTTCTAGATTTCCATTAGCCGTTTTCAGGTCCTGTCTTAAACACAGCTGTCAGGACAAGAGGCTCATTAAAAAGATTGTTTTGACTGACGGCTCGTTCATGTATCAGATTGGAAATCCATCCAAAAATATTCGAGGGAGGTAGTCAGACGTGGTGGCAAGTCACGGAAGGGAGGGTTTTGTTTTGCAGAGCGTTGAAGATGAAATTGGCTTGGGAACAAGTGCTCTGGGTCAGACTCCAGCCAGCAGGGCCCAGAGGGCAGTGCTGCAGCCGGCGAAATGTGAGGAGCATGGGAAAGCCAGTTTCGTTGTAGTGACTGGGGAGAGAAAGCTTCCAACCAGGCAGAGATTCCTCCAAGATCACGGTATTCGCCAAATCGGCGTGCTTTTCCATGGCCCTTTGGCAGGTGGCCTTTCCCGGGCGCTGTCCATGCCCATGCTCGCTGGAGGACACAGCCGCTGCTGTGACCTCTGCCACCCCACCTGCCCATGATTCCGAATCCGTCCCCAGCCCCGACTTAGTTCCAGGACTGCTTCAAGGACCTCGCTGACGCCCCTGCAGGCACTGCACACACACACTCAGTCCTTTCGCCCCAATGCCTGCACCGCCTTTGGGGGCTCCCTGGGCCAGCACAGTCCCCTGGTAATGCAGGAGTCACCCCAAACTCCCTTCTCCTCCTAGGATGTGCATCTTGTTGGTTTTTCCATCTGAACCCGCTCACAGCCCTCTCTGCTCTCCATCCTCGGGGCAGCCTTTGGTCTTTGTGGCTGCGGGTCTCCTCAGCCTCCTGCCTTCCCATCTGCCCTCCTCTCTGCCCCCAGATGTGTCAGGACATTCAGCTGTCAGTGGCTTACACCAGTCAAGGGTGTGCTTGTGTTCATCTATGACGGCCGCTCCATCTCACAGAAAGAAAGGGGGTGGGCAGTCAGAGTGGGTGCAGCAGCTTAAGGATTTTGCTAAGGACCCAGGCTCCTTCTGTCTGTCTGCTCTGTCACCCTCAGTGTGTGGCTTTGTCCTCAGGGCGGCAACATGGCTGCAGGGCTTCCAAGTAACATGGGGAGGTAGCACTGCGTCCAAGTGCCAAGCAGGACGAAAAGGGAAGCCCCACTTACTAAATTCCAGTACTGGGTCACACGGCCACAAGTAGCTGCAACAGGGTCTGGAGAGAAGTGTTTTCAGCTTGTCACACTGGTGCCCTGAACAAAAACCAGGGAAGGAAGAAAGAGAAAAATGCATCCTGGACAGGCTGAGCAAGGCTGTCACTCTGAAATGCAAAACCGATTGTGCCACTTGTCCTGGAAACTTCCCCATGCTTCCCGAGCACCTGAAGTTTCCGACTAGGCCCTGCTCCGTGTCACCAAACACCTGCACCCTATTCCTGTCCCCGAGCAGCTTTAGCACCAGCTCCAGTGCACGCTGGGCTGTCCTGGGGCTCCCATGCTCTGCCTGTGTCTTGCATGCCCTCTTCCTGCCCACATCTGCCTGATGAACTCATTCATCCTTCAGGACCCTAGTTGCTGCTCTCCTTGGGGAAAACATTCCTGTTCATGCTGATTCTCCTTCCTCCTGCTCGTTGAACGTTCTTCTACTTTTGACCTGTGATTTCTTGTTTCCACCTTGGTGTTCCCTGCTGGTCTGGGAGAGCAGAGACCAAGTCTATTTAACTGAATATCTGTCTCCAGAATGAACAGAATAGAGCTGCTGCTCTGAAAATGACGGATGGATGGATGGATGGATGGATGGATGGATGGATGGATGGATATATGAACCTTACGGCAACACAGAAGCTATGTTTTAGGTGGTATCCTGGAGGACAAACAGAAATTGCCCCTTTGCCAATGTTACCTAAAGAAAAGGAGCCCCAGGATTTTCTGATGACAAAAGAACCACCGTGCTCCTGGGGTGTTATCCTTTAGTGAGGAAATCAGGCCTCCTGATGGGTGGGAGTCAGACAGCGTGGAATGAGCACGGGTTCTGAATTCTGCCCGTTACTTAAGGCCGCACGACGAGCCACTTTACCTCCCTGGTTTTAAGAGTGACAGCAGATCCCTCGTGGAGTTGGTGTGAGTCTCCAAGACTCACGCTGTGTGGAAACCCCCTGTGGCACACGGGGACACAGTGCTTTCCGGAACTGTTTTGGAATAAGGTGTGATACGGGGTCCTTTCTTCTTTACCAGGGGAGACAGTGCTGGTTGCCTCCCAGTGTCCACGCCCCTGTTCTCTTTGCTAAAAGAATCCTGGTTTTGTTCTGGGAAATGTCCTGCTCTGGAAGGTGAGGGGCTTCATCCCCAGAACCCGGATGGAGGCAGCTATGGCCATTCTCTTCCTGTGGCCCCTTCAAGGGCGGGGAAAGCACCTGTGTGGCCCAGGTCTGGATAGGGAGCTGAGGGAGAATGCCTACTGGGGGATGGGGGTCTTGGGAAAGTTTCTGCTTCGTTTAAAAAGTCCCCTTTGCTGCCTCTGAGGACTGCCAAATCTGAGCGTGAGCTGTGGCAGCCGCCTGAGAAGATCCAACCCAAGAGAAGGGCCACATGGGTGGGGGGAGCAGAATCACGGCGAGATCCTGGGCCCTGAGTTAGCTCGACAGACAGTCTGAATCTCCCCCAGATTTCTATTTACATGAGATGATAAACTTCTTAATTCTGTGCGCCGGGTGAGCTGGGCGACAGCCGAAAGGAAATAACACGAGCCTATACATTTTAGAAGAGTAACTCTCCCTTCCGGGTGACCAGTACTCCGTTTTTGAACCGTCTATAAGCCTGCCTTTGGAAGCTCTTACAAAATAAGACGTCCCAGGATGTTTCCTTACAGTGTGGGAGGCAGGAGGGTTCCACGAGAATGTTTTGTCAGTGACCTTCTTGACATGCTTTCTACTGCTTGGGAAACTGCTTTCCGAAGCGTCATGCGTCCAATGGAACCAAGGCTGGGATCCAAGGCAGTGCCCGGCACAGAGGAGGGGGAAGAAGGTGGCTCAGTAACCTTAGGCCACGTCCACATGACAACTCAGAGGCCACTTAGAAGTGAGAAACAGACAACCATCAGGCAGAGTGTGAGTTATCAAAACACCCAAAACACGGTCAACCAGAAACAAAGAAAGAAAATCTTTTCCTCCCTTAGATGTGAGCCTTTCACTTGTGGCTAAAAGAAGAGATTAAGTGTGAAAAAGGCTTAAATGGGATACATTTTTGAAAACTGATGGCTCTGTAACTGTTATCCTTAAATGTAAGTGTCCATAGTGATTGAGCTTAGGTACCTACACCCGGGCTCAGCAAACCACAGCCACCGTCTGTTTGCTCATAAGGAATGTGAGCTACAAACGCTTCTTGCGTTAATAAATGGCTACATTTAGGTTTCTACAAGTACTGATTACTCTTCTCAGTATTGCCTGGGTCCCACAAAGTCTAAAATATTTACTGTCTGGCCCTTCACAGAGAGTCTGCCACCCCCTGACCTAGACTTTATTACAGGGATGCTTTTCACCATTCTTTTCCATTTTCTGAGAAACTTAGAAGATGCAGATGAGCACAAAAAGTAATGTAACATTGATATTCGCACCACCCACAGAGAGCAAATATTAACATTTTGTAGGATCTGCTTTCACAGTTTTTAAGAAAGAAAAATACTATAATTACGTAATTTTTATCCCATTACAGCCGAAGTCCCCTTTGACTTTGTTCTGCTGGATCAGAGGCATTTGGCTTCACCTTTCTAAGGGGTGGGCACCTTTGGCCGGAGGGTCAGTGACCTTGACAAGGTGAAGATGGCCGTCCCACGCCCTGATCTGAAGGCAGGAAAGGGGGGGGCGGGGGGCACTGACCACAGTGCTTCCGTGTGCTGACAGATCGATCACCCAGAAAAGGTGTCCTTCCCTTGAAAGTTGGTCTTTGCCATGACCGCTGGGGGTGGCACAGAGTGGGCAACTCCAACTTCCGGAATTAAGTGAGTGGCTGCCCCCAACGCAAACACTGGATGGGACGATTTCATGAAGACACAATCGTGACGTAAAGGTTGTTATTTATGAAAGTAAAGGAAGGAATGGGAAAACCGCCGAAGGAAGAAGAAAGGAAGGAAGGAAGGAGGGATGACATGTCCCTGATGCTGTGGCCATCCCTGCCAACAGGTCCAACATGATTCACTCGGGCTTAAGGGACCCCACGCCCCATCCCACAGGGAGCAGGCAAAGTACTGACTCAACTTTAAACGCGATTTATGGAGAGAGGAACGTCAACAACATTAAAAAGAAAGTGTCATGAAGTCCCCACTCTGACTTGTACATTGATAGGAATTCTCGGGTTCCTTCCCCGACTGCTCCCCTAGACGCTGAGCTTCTTGAGGGTGGGACCGAGGCTTACGTCTTTGTTCCCCTCCATTTCCAAATGCAGAAGGCACGCGTAGTAAGTGTGCACAAGCACACAGGTGAATGTAACAATAAGCAGAGGCCCCCGATTCCAGGGTCAAGAGCCCCCCTTCCTCTTCCAGTGAGAAGGTGGAATCTCTTCCATGCAACAGGACTCTCGTCACATCGGGCCTCACCAAGACCAATTTCAGGCATGTGTTTTGTAAATGTTAAAATGTGAAGCCTTTTTATTTTAAGGTTTGGGCCTGTTTGTGCACAAAGTTCACGACAGTAGCATTTATCACAGGGAAAAAGTGGAAACAAGTTAAATGTCCAATAATGCAGAGTTCAATGAACGCGGTGTGTCTATGTCGTGCAAAATATCTGTAGTTTGGGCAACAGTTTGAATAATAGGAGATAATACTACGTATGACACAATCTTATGCTTCTAAAAGTGCTCCTCCGATGGTATGACTTCAGCTTTATGAGAAGAAGGAACTTATTAATAACAAGGAAACGTTAACGAACGGACTGCTTATAAACCAAGCCCCTGCTCAAAACACCAAAACCTGTGCAACCAGGCAGATGGATGGCCCTTTTGTGTGAAATCACAAATCATAACTAAAGACGGAGGATTTCATGAAGTCAAGAAAGTGACAGATTACGGGGAAGGCACTGACAAAGAAGGTTGTGGCAGAGTAAACACACATTAATTCCCAAGAAGGGCAATAATCGGATTATCGACGGTTCAGAAAGAGCCCCTTAGGAAACCTGGTGAACCTGCACATATGTTTTTCTCTTACAAAAATGACCCTCAATACCACTGCTGCCAGCTCCAAGTGTGAAGTGCAGGATACTGTCAGACAATTATTTTAAGACAATCTCAGCCAAGGAAACCAAACTGACGTGTGACTCATGTTTCGTTCATTCTAAGGGTTGGTGCCGATTTTGCAGTAACCACCAACTCTTTATCCAAGTTGAAAGAAACTGGTTGCCATATTTGTTTCTTTTCTCAAGATTGTCTCAAAACCAACCTTTGTTTTTATTTTTTTCACTATTGTCTATGCACTACGGTCCCCATTTTTCAAGTGAGATTTTGCTGGTGCTCCGAGCCCTCAGGTAAGAGCCCACCTGAACTTGTACCCCTGGGGAGCTGGTCTGTGGGGGGTACAGATCCCCCCGTTTCACGAAGAACTCCAAACACAGCACCTCGCTCCACAGAAGGCACAATTCACACATTCAGGGTGAGGGGATGAGTAAGGGCCACGCCCTGAAAGAAAAGTGCTGCTTGCTGAGGCCAGAGGGGCACCCCACGCCTGGTGCATTCCCAGGGCCCTCACTCTGCAGACCCCTCGGACATTCCCGTTCTCAGCCTCTTTGGCTTCTGGCCAGACCAGCTCCCGAGAGCCCCTTCGGAGGGCAGGTGGGAAGTGGACGTGGTGGGTGAGCAGCTGGGACCGGCCCCCACACGAGCTGGCCCGGCTCCTCTCAGCTTGCTGTCAGCACCCATGCCCAGTACGCACTCATTACCCCGACGGCACCGTGGTGAAGAGGCCGGGCCCTGGATTCAGAGCCTTGGGACCAGCGCCCAGCTCTGCCACTTCCCAGCTGTGTGGATCTGGGGGAAGCTGCTTGGTCCCTCTGGGTCTCAGTTTCCTTGTCTATAAAATCAGAAGAGTACCTGTGGCTAGCAGTTACTAAGTGGTAGTTATTATGAGATGAATGTAACATTAATTGTTCAACAGCTTATGGGATAAAACGGAGAGTCGAGGCAGGTGGTGACGCTGTGGGTTTTGGCATCCACTGGTGGCACAACACGGGGCTGTCTCTGAGACGTGGCACCCCAGTGAGGTGGGCAGAGCAGCTGTAGAAAGAACGCAGCCAGAAAGACCTGGGTTCCAATTCTGGCAACGCTCTGGCAACCCAGCAGTGGGTCAGAGGTGTGAACTGATGGAAAAGAGTAAAGTGTTCCTTATACAGCAATTTCTCTGGTGTTGCCATTTACGGATCTTAACAACGATAACGATGACAGTAAGAGGGGTCATATCAACAGCACTGGCGTTACCAGGAAGCAGGACCTGCACCAAGGTGTCGGATAATCTCATCCGACCCCCACAAAACCCTGCTTCATTCGTAGCTCTGTGACCTGAACACGCGATTCAGCCCCTACAACTTGAGTTTGCTTGTCAGTACAATGCAGAGGTGCCAGCACCTCGCAGGCTGTGGTGACAATGACAACGGCCCCTGACAAGAACGTGCCTGAGCATAAACTGCCCATTAGCCACAGCTCTCAAGGAGCTTGGTAATGGTTGGCCTTTGTCAGGAGAAAAACTGCTCTACGACACAGGTGCCTTCCTTCGGTGGTAGCACAGAAAGTGAGGGCACAGACCCCAACCCAGGCAGGAGGCCCCATGGCTGAGGCTGCCTCCCACCTGCCCCAGGCAAGGCCCCTTCTACCTGGGCAATGTTGGGGCAGGGGCTCCTGGCCTGGACTCCCACAGCCGTAGGACGGTGCCTTACGCACAGGAGACATTTCAGAAAAACTCGTTTCCTTCCTCTGATGTGTCTATGAGTTCAATCTAAAATGGACTCAGGAGCCAGACAGCCTCTGCTTCTTCCTACTGTGTGCTTGCTCGGTGTTCCCACCTGGGCAACAGCCACGGTCAAAATATCCTCCAGGTTGTGAAGAGCGGGCGTGCAGCACCATGTCTGCACCCGGACGCTTTACCCAAAGGGGAGCCATGCTTTCACATCCACAGGAATCAACATGCAAACATTTTTGTGAAGTAAAATAGAACGATGGAATTAAAGCAATCTCTCGCTTGCTTTGGGTAGCAGGATCCTAAAATGGTACTTACACCGTTGGGCACCGTGGGGGCAAATGCCTCTTAACTGAAAGCAAGTCCAGTAAATACAAAACACTGTGAGCCAGCAGAGGAAGTAAGAAGAGAGTTCAGCTAAGTGAGGGATATTGCAACTTGACAAAGGAATCCCACTGCTCATTTGAAAATGACACTAATTGCTATTTTTAAAACATGACCTAAAAAAAGGAGATATAATATTGTGACTTGATAAATTCCAACAGATACGGCTATTTTCCACACACCTTTCTGAGACGCCAAGTGCGGTTTTTTGACAAGCTCTGTAATTCTCAGTGTTATAGCGACCCAGCATCCCCGAGAAGGGGCCTCTAGCCGTCTGGTTCACGGCCGTCCCCAGTGCTTAGCACAAGGCCCGTGCTATCTACTAAATGAATAAACATTGACTTAACTTTGGGAACCAGCAGCACACATTTACACACGCCAGATTCTCAATTTGTAAATATTTACCGTCAGGACTGGATTTTAGCTTTAATGAGCCCAACTGTTAAGGGTACCTCCAAAGTGAAAAATGTAATCCATCACTTCACACCAGATGTAGCTTCGGCAGTTGGTCTTTTATCTGGGTTTATAAAGAACAAAACGCAGGCATCACATGACTAAAGCGTGATGCCCTATGGTGGTGAACTGATGGAGCCATAAAATAGACCCAACCTGGGAAAATGAACTCAAGACCAAATTGTCAAAAGTTAAGTTTTCAGAGGGTAAACTCCTCAAGCTGATGTGCCCCAAACACTCTAAACTCTGCGGATGCTTAAAAAGGACTGCTAGTGAGTTCTCCCTTGAAAGTTGGTTTAAAAAAAAAAAAAAAAAGAACCATTAATATCGTTTTTAAAATGCTTTTTAAACAGAGGCCATCACAAGATGATTCCCACTCTCTTGTGGGATTCAGAAAATACTGACTGTGAAGTTATGCATTCAAAGGTATGTTTACCAAGAGATTAACAGGTGAAGTATGTGCTTTAAAAAAATAATGAAGAGTCAAATACTATCACTAAATTCCATAGGAACTTTCCATCCAGTTCAGTGCTCCCCACCCTTCTAAATAAACACACCCTTTTGATAAAACATGCATTCCTCACCCACCCTGAGAAATCTCAGATTCCCTGAGACACTTGATCTTCCTGCATATCCCAGGCCCCAGGAGCCAGGAGTACTTTTGTCTTGCTTCACTTCCTGTAGTTTGGATTAGGAAAAGAGTTACTAATTCCTTCCTCTTTCAATTCATAAAGTCATGCCAGCACACTGCAGGCATGGCCCCAAATTCAACATGCCTGTCTTGCCCGGACATTCTCATGAACAGCGGGCGAGCAGACCCTGCCCCACTCCTGCCAGCACCCCAGGGGTAAGAAGCGCTACTCTGTCTAAGAGATGAAGCCAGACCCCCACCAAAGCACATCTGCCTGCTGGGGGCTTGAAACACGGTCCGGGTCGTACAACAAGCAGCCCTTTATCACGCACATACCGTCGACGCCAAGTGCTTCTGCGCATGCCTCACTCTACTTGATTCTCACACCAACCCTATGCGCTGGGAATGGTGGGGACGATGGACACCCCATTTAACAAGTGAGCAAACAGGCAGAGACACGCTCGGCAGCTCACCTGGAACCACTGAGTTGGGGAGAAGCACATAAGATTTGCGCATAGGATTTGCATGGAGGTCTGTCCCAAGTCAAAGCCTGCCCGCTCCCCCTCACTGTTCTGTGGCGTCACCCATCCTGCTGGCATGAACATGTGGCCGCTGCACCACCTTCACAAGTGCTGCCTCACCTGCGTACCACACACACTGTTATTTACTTAGTCTTTTCCTCAAATGGATGAGTTGGTCGTATGTTTTTCTAGCATTTGTGAAAAGAAACATTCACGGGGTAAATTTTAAGTGCGCCCTGTACCCTCCCCCCTCCTCCCCCACCTCCCATGACATCATGGGCGTCCAGGGGAAGGTGCCTCCCTACACATGCCCTCCACTCGGGAACCTGAGCCTCGTTCAGGCAGGCGTCACAGTGGAGTCCCCGGAAGCATTCTGGAATCGGACGTACATACAGAGTGGACAGGGTCTCGGGGCGAGCTAGAGCGTCACCCTGTAAAGGGAACATGTCTCTGTGCTGGGGAACGATGGCCTGCAGGCCCACCGCCTGTTTTTGTAAATAAAGTTTTACTGAAACACAGCCACGCCCATTTGCTCTGTATCGTCTGTGGCTACTTTCATGCTTCAAGGGCAGAGACTGTAGCTCAAAATGCCTGACCCTTGGCAGAAAAAGTTTGCCAACCCCCGCTCCAGCTAATGTGTTTCCCATCGAAAAGTCAGCTGGTGAACACCAATCCATAGGTAATCTGGCCAGTACCTATGCTTCTGCTGATAAATAGACTGGAATCAAGTTTAAATCAATTTCACTTAAACAATATTTATTTACTGCGGGGCTGCTGTGTGACAGCCTTGCCTGGCGCTGGGCGTACAACGGGGAACACAGCTGGGATCCCAGGCCTCAGAGCACCAGGGTATAAACAAATAATTTCAGTCCAATGCAGTAAGATGTTAGAGGACAATTTGATGTTTTATTTTTCCTATAAAGTGAACCCTGGAAACCTAATCTTTTTGTTCTTTAAAACTTTGAAATTCTAAAACCATAACCTTGGGCGAAAAGATCTCTGTCTCTTTCTCTCTCTCTCTCAAAGCATAAGGACTAGCAATGAAACTATAATTCTCTGAAATTACTCATTAACTTTTTCAGGAAATAGCAACTTATTGGCATTTTTTGTAATTGCCAATTCCCTCTGGGCTCTCTCCTACACAGTTCTAATCCCTCTGTTGAGAGTGGAAGAGAGAAAAGGTACTGCGACATCACAGCAAACAGGGGAGAGCTAGACTTTTGGGTTTTTTAAAGTGAGTTTTTAAACTGGAATACCTATTAGCTGGGTTACATATTAACGTGCTGCTGAAAGAGGCAGGAGAAACAGAGACAACGGCCAGGTTCAACCAAGATTTCATTATCTACTGTCGGTCTTTGCAACTCCAACGAGGTATCAGGTGAATTAAGAGGAAAACCCATTTCTGTATCCCATGGAGGTGATGAAATTGATTATTCTCGGGCAGAGCAAAAAGAAGAGAGAAAAGACGGTGCCGCTTCACATCTGGGTATCTGTGCTGCTCTGATAACTGTTTATTTGTACTGGCTGTTCACAACGTTTCTGCATCATACAGAGAAGGTTTTTTTTTTTTCCTCTGAGCGTCAGAAGTAGAAACAGAACGCATCCGTTTCTAGGGAAACCTGAGCTGGGGAGCCAGCGCTGGCTTCACAGATGGAGTCCGTACACACACACGGTGGCCCAATGTATAGTAACACCCCTCCTCCTCGTCTACCTCGTCCCATTTAGAAGTTAATGCAACAATGTGAGATGATTGTTGATGCTCGTTATTAAATCACTTATTCATCCCACACAATGATTCAGAATTATTCATTAAGCGTGCGGGAAGGAAGCTGGGTTTTACCTCCATGGTGGTTTGAGGAGGGATGTGCTCTTTCAAAGGGTATTTTATAACAACACAATTATCATAATTAAAAGCTACGATGAGCTTCTGACATATTTTTGAGTACTGGCATTTTAGCACAAGGAGATAAATGAGCCTGAAATCATATGAGGGAATAATATTTGTCTGGGGGAAAGCCGAGGCAGGGTTAAACACCATCTGCCACCATCACCCCAATGATATCTCGATCTTTAAGTTCATGAATTTTACAAAACGTCACTTGAACTTCTGGCTTTCCAAAATGAGTTCAAACTACACTGCTGTGACCCAAGCAACCTCCTGCGTTCCTGAGTCCCGGGTGCCTACAATTCCCCATGACAGCCGACCTACCTGGGCTGCCCACCCAGGAGGTCACTCAGCCTGCCACATCCAGACCTCTTCCGGACGTTGCCCACAGTTTGTTCTCTGTCGGAAAGGCCATTAAGCCTGGTTCGGTGACGCCACTAAAACTGAAAGGTGACTGCAGCAAGGGCACCAATCTCTCTGGTTTTCCTCGTGAGCAGGTTTAGTTAGGTGAAATCCTAAGGCCGGTAGCCAAGAAGAGGTAACCTTCTCATACGTTAAGGTGCTGCCTGGTGGGAATATTGCAGAGAGAAACTGACTGCCGAGTGAACCTGGAAAGCCAGCACATGGAACAGAGCGGAAGACGCACCAGTGGCTTTACCAAGGCCCAAGTGATGTGTGCTGACACTCGGACACACCACGAAACGCTGTGCCTGGAGTTCTGCGAGAACAGGGACCTGGTCTGCTCTCTGCCTGGCACACAGCGGGTGTCCATCAAAGGCAGGGCTGTGGCACTCGGCCACTGAGGGCAGGAGCAGGAGTCAGAGGGTTTCAGGTCTCCATTCATCCCACAAATGTTGACGAGGCACTTTGTTACGAGCTAAGACCGGAGCCCCCTGAATGCAGTGGTGACGATAACAGCGTCGCTGTGCTCAAGGAGCTGAGACTCAGACAAGTCAAGATGTACCGATCTGCTGGGATCCGGGAAAGACGAGGGAGGACTCAGGGAGCGGCTGGGGGGCACCTCATACAGAAGGTGTTGGCCAGGTGAGATGACGAGGCAGGGTGAGGAGCTGGCCTTCTTTGGGGGTGAGGGGCCTCAGAACGATGGAGGTGTGGAGCCATAACATGCCCCCCTGGCTGCCAGGTGAGAAGGGACGGGAATGGGGTGAGTGGGGCAGGGGGGCCAGCTCAGAGCTGTTGCTATGACCCAGGTGAGATATAATGGTGGCCTAAAGCAGTGGATGCACGTGTTCCATCCCACAATGGGAAACCCAGAACCACACGCCACTCAAAACTGGTTGACAAGAACGGAGAACAAAGACCAGCGTCTGCACCATTTAACATCTGATATGAAAGGAATCATTTCAGTGGCATTAAATGTTCTCTCTGACGTTATTCTCTGTTACAAAATAGTCTCCATGGCGTGCTGATGCCATCCTGACACCTCGTTTCCTTGTCAGCAGAACGGTTTTCTGCACCAACTCAAGCATGGCATAAAATTTCAAAAGCCTTAATAAAAGTTTTCTAACTTCATCTCCACGGAACAGTTGGAAAATGTCTCCAATTATGCAAGCTTTTTGTAAAATGCCTCAAAAATATAGAAGGGCCTATTGTACTTTCCACAAGTAAATGCGAACACATTTAATGCTCAAAGATGAAAAGAGAGTGCCAGGATTTTTTTTTTTTTTTTTTAATGAATGCTTGCTCCTGGGTCAGGCCACCTCCCTCTCCCTACCCCCTAACAAATAAACGCATATATTTAAATTTTAGAAAAGTCTGATGAAATACACACTGGAAAGATCTAAAAGGAGGCATTAGGACCAAAACAAGAGAAACACCATTTGTCAAAACTGGAATCCTGCCAAGTCACTGGTAACTCGGGATTGGCTCAGAACATACTGTCTTTTGTGAGAGGAATACTGCAGATGCTACCAGGAGAAATGAGGTGTGCCAGCTAGTCCCACACACAGCACCCCTGGAACCTGGGATCTCTACAAAGGGAGCGTCTTCATTTTGTGTGAGTGTGCACGCACGCATGTGTCACATGTATGACCAGTTAAAAATGTACAGCAAGGTGCAATCACACTAAATACCCTTCTTTCTCCTGGTTCTGGCGGAGAACTCAGTCCTCTCAAAAGGAAAACCGAGGAGGCCCCAGGACCTACCTGCCCGTTACAGCCCCGCCCCAGGATTTCCCAGGTTATACATCTAACACCAGTGTGAAGCTTGGTCTCCAAGGTCACCTGACCTCCAGCAAGTTCCTGCTTTTCAGAGGAATCAGAAAAGGTGCCTCTGGCATCTTCCCTCTTCCAGAGCACACAGAGCCACACTCAGACGCCCCACCCCAATAACCCCTACCTGCAGGGCCCCTATTCTCAGCTACTCACAGCTGCCACAACTTTAAGACTTGTAGGCTAGGGGCAAACTGTTCTAATGCTTTACAGGCCACTTCTCATTTAATCCGCACAACCAGCCTATGAGAGCTACTTCTGCTATTCCCATTTCACAGATGAGGAAACTGAGGCCCAGAAGGGGCTATGCTGCTTGTCCAAGACCACAGAGCCAGTGAATGACAGACAGAGCTGAGAGCTGGGATCAGGACCTAGTTCTGCCCAACGCCCCATCCTCGCTCCCCTTTGCCAGGCTGTAGACGGGCAGGAGGATCTGGAAACCTCTTCCGACCACCCTTCCGCCCAGACACTACCTGCTTTGAGGAACTTGTCGGCCATCTCCTTCCGAACGGTCTTGGAGAGGTTGAAGTAATCGTCGTCCTCGTCGATGCTTCGGAGGAACAGCGGAATGTGCTGGAAGACGACGGCGTGCCGGCACTGGCGCTGCCCCGCGGTGCTCAGCTGCTGCTCCAGCCACCGGTCCTGGGCCTGCTTCAGGGCGGCGCAGCGGGAGGCGTCGCACAGGAACTGGGAGTTGAGGACCAGGAACAGGACGCCGCCCACCCAGAAGCTGAAATAGTCGTCTCCCCAAGTCTGCTGGAACTCGGCGATGGTCTCGGGGGTGGGGGCGTTGCCCACGTCGTGGTTGCCGCTGACCAGGACCAGCGGGATCTCCCTGTCCACGCGCCGCAGCACCCGCTGCAGGTCCTCTGTCTGCTCCTTCCGCCAGGGCGCCCCTGGAAGAGTGAGGGTCACGTCCTGAAGTGGCTGAGGCTGTTTGTGCATTTACTAACATAAGAGCATAATCTAGAAATCTATTCAACCAGGCACATGGAAACTGCAAAAGTAACCATAAGCAGGGTGGCCGGTTAGCTCAGTTGGGTATAACCAGGTGTTAATAACACCAAAGTTGCCTGTTCAATTCCCACATAGGCCACTGTGAGCTGCACCCGCCTCCAAAAAAAAAAAAAAAAAAGTAACCATAAGCTAAAAGCAAATCAACAAGTGACATGGAAGGACCCTTGTCCCCAGGGGTTCCCCTCAGGATGCATTGAAAATTCAATGCCTAAGTGGCCATGTGACCCAGCACTGCTGTAGCATTAAATATGAGTGAAGCTTAATTTCTTTTATTTAGATAAAAAATAAATAGTTGTAACCTTTCTGCCCCATCTCAGTGGGTCATCTTGTGCGCCCCTGCGGTGCGTGGACCCAGCTTTGAACAGGAGTCCCAAACGGAAGGTTTTCTTACTAAACTGGCAGCCCTGCAGACTGTGTGTGCACTTTAATGGGAAAAATTCTTAGAGTCCAGATGGCTTGGCTAACTGGCACATGCATGTCACCAAATGCCCCTGATACAGGGCAAGAGACATTTTATATTCCACCAAGAGTGTGAGCGTGCAAGGGCTCAGTGTCTTCGTATTATTAAGCACCTCGCTGCCGGCACACAGGATTCAGTGTGGAGATAATTATTTCCATAAAGAGTTGGAAAGCGTGTGGGGACCCTCCTCCCTCTGATTCCTGGCTTCCACACTTCCTATAACATATTAAAACTTCACTAAATGGGCTTTAAAATGACCAATTCAATTCACATCTTTTTTTTTGAGCCCCCCCCCCCCCCGGTGCCAATTTATTCAACAAATATTTATTGAGTGCCGACTACATATAAGGCACTGATTTAGTTACTGGGGGACAAGCTGTGAGCCAAAAACACACAAATTCTTCCATTCAAACTGGGAGTTGGATAATTTGTCGAGGAAATTTTAGAGGCGCACCCATCTGTTTCAGGTGTTATGAAGCATTACTGAGAAAAGCAAAGTGGGGACAGGCCGTCATTCCTGCACTGTGTCAGTCCTGGGGAATGTGCTTGGTATCATGCAAAGGCAGCGTAAGAAACATGACGGCAATGAGCAGCCCACCTTCTGTAGGGATGATGAAGACTCACCTGGAAAAAGCTGCCACAAGCAGGTGAAAATTACACCCAACATTTCATTTCTACCGTGAATTTAAAAAGGAAGCAAAAAAGTCTTTATGAGGAAATTACAGCTAAGACCAGAAAGCAGAAATAAAGAAATTCAGTCTAGAGGATCATAAAATAGGCAGAAGTGAAACAGGAGCTGGTAGAACTAACGGAGGAAAGACACCGAGGGAAAAGACAGAACCATTTCAGAAACGATGACTGTAGAGACATGAGCAGCAGCGAGATTTCCTTTACAGCCAAGTACATACCAGTTTTTCCAAATATCCCGCGTGAGCTTATGTGCATTCTCTGATTGCTGAATATGGGATTCTTTACATCTCCACTCACTCCAACTTGTTAATGGTATGATTCAAATCTCCTATTTAATTATTCCTTGCTTTTGGCCTATTGATCTACACCAATTTCTTGAAGACTTGGTTAAGTCTGTGACTCTGGATCGATCCATTTCTCCTTGTAATTCCGCCAACTTTTATGTTCATTTACTTTTACTTATGTTGTCAGATGCCTAAGAGTTGAGAATTCCCATATCTCATGGACATATTCTTATATTTAATTCTACTAAAATAAATAAAAAGAGGTAGATCCAGTCATTTGCATGTGGGTGTCCAGTTGCCCCTGCACTGTTTGTAATAAAGACTGCCCTTTCCCCACTGAAGTATCTTGGCAACCTGGTCAGAAATCAATTGACCCTAAACGTGAGGGTTTATTTCTGGACTCTCAATTATATACCACTGATCTATCTATCTGCGTCTGTCCATATGCCAGTGCCCCAGTGTTTTCATTACTGTAGCTTTCTAGGAAGTTTAAAATCGGAAGTGTGAGTCCTCTAACTTTGTTCTTTTTGCAAGGCTGTTTTAGATATTCTGCGGAATTGAGGCCAGCTAAGGTCCACCACCCAAGCAGCTCACCGTTTTTTGGAAAGCCTGTTTGGGTTTCTGTCACTGCAGGCACACCCAGAGCCACGCCGGCTGTTCTGGGACTGGACCGTGACCCAGCATGGTTGCCCCGTGTCCAGAGTTTAAGTGATGTGTACTTCTGAAAATAATGTCCAATGACCCAGGCACCTGCACTGTACAGGAGAGGGAGGCAGGGAGGGTGGGGGAGTCCTGACGTGTCCTGAGAAGGGTGTCATGTTAGCAGGACTGTGTCCTCGTGAAGATTTACCTGCCGAAGGCAGACAGGACGGTTCTGAGGGAGGTGAGTGAAGGGAGAGACGATGTCAGAGAGGCGATTTTATGGTTTTCAGCCAAGAGGTGATGAAAGCTGGAGCAGGGCTGTGATACTACAAATGGGGAGAAAGGAGACCATCTAAATGTGGGGATGTGTGTAAGCTTTGTCCTGTTTGAGTAAGAAAACACGGAGGAGAAAATACGTAAATGTTCTGTCACTGTGTGAACTTGTTACTACTGGCCCACGTCCCCCATAAATTGTTTCCCCCCAAAGTGACCACCTCCCTGGTATTTATATTCCTTAGAGCCAGCTTTGGTACCACTGTAAGATAATGATGGAATATTAATTTAACAAACTCCTACTAGGCACTTGGTACATGCCAGACGTGGCTCCAGGCTGATACTGGCAAGAGACAGTGCAATGTCCCGCGACCAAGCAGTGCCAGGAAGTTCTAAGCAGATTCACCTCTGGCACTGGCAAGTTGCCTGAGAGCAAGAAAGGAGCCCAACTCACCTCTGTTTAGAACTGCTGGGGTGTCGGATGTGTGAAAAGGTCTTATTTAGAATGACTGCCTCTTTTCACTTTAAGATTCCATTTCATAATCTGAACTCTAGCTATGACCCAAAATCTTTGGTCCCATTTGGGATTTTAAATATACAACCTAATGAAAACTTAATAGAAGTTTCACAGTTGAACTCCAAATATAGCCACTGTTCTTTCAAAGTGAGAGGCGAAATCGTAAAAGCCCCAGTCATCATAGGGCGAGAAGAACAGACATTATTTGTGTTCAACTAGGCATTTATTCAACACACAGCTACTCTCCTACTGTGTGCTGGGCCATGGCCACACTAGCATAAGTTAGATGTTATCTTTGTTCTCTTGGAGCTCAAATCTAGAGGGGAACCAAAAGCAGGCAATGACCATGTGGCATCAGATGAATTGTCGAGTTAGGTGATGGGAGCACCAGGCCCTGTGGAAGCACAAGTGGGGGTCACCAACCCAGACGGCGTGTGAGAGAGCCTTCCCAGAGACAGCAACACTCCAGCCAAACAAAAGGCTTAGCAGTTTCGGCTTCAGGTGTACAACGCAGGGGTCAGGCATCTACACTGTCCCTGAAGTGGTCTCCCTAATACAAGTGCCCGTTGGACACCCTATAAAATCTTTACAACATTATTGATTATATTCCCCAAACAGTCTTTCGTATCCCCGTGGCAATATTGTGGCTACCGATTTGTGCAACTATAATTTAATATGTATATAGTCACAGGATGTGGAGCACAGCATAGGGAATAGAGTCAGCGGAACTGTAACAGCTGGATACGATGTCAGAGGGGTAGTAGATTGGGGGAGGGGGTTATCACTTTGTGAGGGGTGTAACTGTCTAACTAATACATTGTTTTGTACGCCTGAAGCTAATAGTGACAGAGAGAGAGAGAGAGAGAAATGAGAAATAAGAACAACAACAAAAGGCTTAGGAGCAATTAGGGCCTGCTAAAAATAGAAGGGGACTTTCCTAGCTAAGGAACAGCAGCGAGACAGGCAGGTGGCAGAAAAGGCCTGGCGCTTTCTGGGAAGTGGGGCAGTGAAGAGTGGACATGCCAGAATAATCAAAAGCTTACCCTTTTGGAGTGCCTATTATGTACTCGGCACTGAGCTAGGTGCTTTACACAGATGGTCTTACTGGCTCCTGCCAGAACCCTATGCAGCAGAAGTAGTAATACAAACGGGGAAACTGAGGCACAGGGGAGACACTCATTCAAGGTCACAGAGTTCATAAGAGGCATGGCTGGATTTTAACCCGGGTAGGGATGCTAGATAAAATACGAGACATCCAGTGAATTGTGAATTCAAATGGATACTTTTTTAGTATAACTACATCCCACACAGTATTTGCATTCCTGTATGTATTTGTATTTGCTAAATCTGGCAACCCGAAATTCAGCTCCCATCCAGGTTAACCCAGCCTGACTCCACAGCGGGTGCTGTCAGCTATGAATGGAAAAGGGTGCACACACCATCTGAGCAGACGCCAGTGAACGTGATCAGGGAGAAGAGAGGGAACCCCGGGTGACTCCATGAGTTTCCACGTTGAAAGGATCGAATAATGTCTTTTGAAGGAAATACATGAAATACCTACTTCTAAAAATTAAAAAAACACACCAAAAAACTCTCCTCTAAGAAGTTCTCATATTTATAGCACACATTACCCCATGGAGTAGGACAAACTATTTTCCAGGCCTTGAACCACAAAACCAAAACAAACACAACTAGGAAACATGTTCTCCATACTAACTCTGGCATCAGCCCCAGGGGAGGGAGAAATGACAGAAATCCCTCTGTAAACGCGAGCTCAGACCCCCCCCCCCGCCCCCCCAGCGCGCTGAGTCACCCTTCTCGGAAGCCATTGGGAAGAGGAAAGGAGGATGGCTGCGTGGTGCAGGCGCTTTCGTGCTGCCCTCTGGATAAATGCGGACCTGAGGTCAGCACCCTAGTGCTGACCAGGGGAAATCACTACCCGTAAGATGGGCCAGGGGAACAGGACGCAATCGTGGAGAACCGTACAATGAGGAAGACCTTAGACACTCTGAAAGGGACTGCTGGAGGAAAGGGGAGACGGGCGGAAAGGGAGTAGACCTTTCTGTCTGGTGCGTAACTCCACAAAACACATTTACAAAATCTTCTCAGTGTTAAGAGACAGGTCCTGACGCACAGGTATCAAGAAAATGTTTCTGTCTTAAAGTATGTAAAAATAGCACTGAAAACATTTTTACTGAAGGTGCTGTACCATTGTTTTTTCGTGAGCATTTCAAAATCCTGAAGGACGGCGATTCTTTATGAAGGGACATTATACAGCCATTCACCACCTATGCCTGTACTAACAAGGAGGCTTGTTGATGATGTTCCATGAAAAATCACAGCACACAGAACTATATAAATAATGTATGAACTCAGCTTTGCGAAATAATTTTTTTTTAATATTAGGAAGGAAACACGCCCAAAATATTAATAGTTATTACCTCTGGGTGGTATAGAATTATGAGTGATTTTTCTCATTCTTCCCAAATTTTTTTCAATTGAGCATCTATTACTTTTATAATCTCTCACACACACAACACACACACGATTTAAAGAAAAAAACAAAAACGGGTGCGGGAATGAAATCTCTCTGAATATTTTAGTTCACGAAGGCATAATGTAAGTTGTGGAGATGAATACAGATGATCATTGTTTCATTTATTTTGCACGAAGAACGCCGGGATTCTCAGGAATAATAAAGGGCAGAAAAGCCCCTGGCAATGTGCCTTACCTACCGAAACAGGAGCAAATTATGCAAAGTATTTAGAGTGTTAAGAGTCCAGACTAACCCCTGGGTAAATGCTTATTAAATAGCGTACCCGACAGAGCCCTGAACTAAAAATTAGAACCCCGCTCATGAAATGTGTGTCACCTTATTAGACCCCCAAATGCAAAATCACCCGAAATCACAGCTGCAGTATTATTAGCCAACTGTTTCTGCCCACATATTGGATGTGGAAAGTAACCTCTGGCAGGCTAACAATCATTGCCCTCTGGTATAAAAAAGTAAAATGTGGCAATTTTCGTAGGATCAGCTGTAACAGGTCTGGGAGGCAGTGGAGCATTGTGGGAGGTGAGAGGGATCCGGAGGGAGAAGGCTTTGGGTCTGAGCACCAGTTCTGCCCCACAGAGAGCTGCATGACCTGAGGCAAGTCACGTCTTCTTTTCAAGATTCCATTTCTAATCCCCAAATAAGTGTACTGTCTAACTTGCCAGCACCATCATGAGATTAAGAAAATGTGCGTGTAGAGTGACTAGTGGAGCCTGGCTCATACGGGACAATGAATGAGTGAATGAGCAAATAATCACAGTAGGTGAGTTCTTCCTACCTGCCCACTAATAATACCACAGTACTTGTTTAGGTCAATGCTGGGGCAACAGGGGTGGAGAGGGCAGACCACAACTGGTGTGCTAGCCTACCTCCCCTTTCCTCCCTTGGTCACTTCCCGTATAGGGGCTGGAAAACATGGTTTCCAGACTCCTTTCTAGCTAAAAGTGGCCAAGTGACAAGGTGACATAGACAGAAATTGGCTGGGCAGAGTCTGGGGAAACCTGCTTTCTCGGAAAAAGGGCGCGATGTTACTGGGACTGCCTCCCAAACTTCCTTCTTGTTGTCATAAACATGGGGGAGATGGCTGGGCCACAGCAGCCATCCTGCAACCATGAGTCAAGTCACAAAAAACATGGCAGACACACTGATGGTGACAGTGCTAAGCAACTGAATCAATGCCAAGATTCAGACCTGTTATGGAAGAAAAACAAGCCCCACTTTATTGAAGCTACTTTTTTTTTTGTTTAAACCTGCAGCCAAAACGTTCTTAAAGAATTCAGATCAGGAGTATAATCAGGCCTGGTCCTTGGTCCCATGGAGCTCAATGTCTACTGAGGATAAGGACAGGAAAAAGGGCCCACAAATAGGTATAAAAGTAGCATGTATCATTAGTGTGATGACGACAGGGGTACTGGAAGCTCGAACCTTCGTTTATCAGGGGTTGTGCGCCTGTTGAGAAGGTCGGGGGCAGCTTTCCTGGGTGGGTCATGAAGCTATTCGGGACGGGGTGGGGGTGAAGGAGACAGTTCTCAGCAGGTGCCAAGGCCCTGTGGTGGGACAGGCGAGTACAAGGTGTGAGGCTGTTTAAAAGGACAGGGGGCTGGTACACAGACACACGGAGAAGGACATACAAGACCAGACCACAGGAGGTGGGCAGGGCCAGGCCTCTTTGGACCTTGTATTTATTTAAAGTATTTCATTGCTTTTCCCCCCTAAGAGACAGGGGACGCAACATACTCGTCAATGAGTTTGGCAAAGAGGTGACGGGCTCCTCCTGGATCCTGGTGGTGATACGGCATCTACCTGTGGGTGGTGCGGTGGATGAGCGCGATGAAGAGTGCACAGCTGTGGCCGACGCCGTGCTCCCTTCCTCCTTGCCAAAAGAAACCAAATTTCGCTTGGGGCAGCCATGTGCCAAGCCTCGCTAAACTGGACCGTGACTGATGCAAGCCAATAACACATTCCTTTTCCCTGTTTCCCAAAACTCCCTGGAGTCCAGGAATGGCCATGTGACCCGGATCTGACTGATGAGAAGTCGGGGTGCAGGTGAACACAGAGGGCACAGTCCCAGGGACATGTCTGCTTTCCTGACAAAAGGGGACCCGCATGTGGTCAACACGACCACCCTGAGGTCCCCAGGCAACAAACCAGAAGATGAAAGCCGGAATGCTGAGGACGATGGTGCTCAAAGTCGGGGGACCGGGGTCCCCAAGGGCACTGCTGGGCCGGTGAAGTGCGGAATCTATGTGTTTAAGCTGCCAATACGTGGATGGTCTGTTAATTGCAGCCAAACCCTTTCCTAAGGGATGCACTGGCTTTCCTCACCTGATAAAGGAGAAAAGGCGAAGGGTCCACAACTACTCAATGTGTTCTGTAATAATTTGCGTAACAGCTCTAAGAGGCAGCAGCGCTCTAGGTAACACTCCCATTTCTAACCCAGGAGCGTTGCCTGACACAGCAATAGAAGGGGACCCAGTGATGACAAAATACACCTGTAACTTCAGGCCAGCTAGCTGGATGGTACTTCCAATCTGGCGGGCAGGACAGCGGACGAGCTAAATCATCAGAAAGAGCTGTTCTGCCTCATAAATGGCACCAGAGACACTCAAAATGGTTTTATATCAGACTTTAAAAAACATGGGCAGAAAGAAATAAATCCTCCTTTGGATACTTTCCTGTAAAATAAGTGGACTGCGACAGACCTGTTTGTGGAGAGCTGTGGAGAATCACGTGAGTGGAGAGAGTAGCCATCGTTAGGAGTGATAAAGGGACCCCACTCACTGCCGGTGAGCTTTACTGCTTGTTTACGCTCCATTCAGAGCGGTGTTTGAAACGGGCATGCTCGTTCACTCGCCCTTCATTAGAGGAAGGAATTAGTTGGCCACTGCTGATCTGTTCACACAAGCCATCAGAAAAAAATCACCGTCGAAAAGCAGGCCAGGCATGTGAATGTGTGTGGGATAAAAGACACTAAATGGCCAAAGAAGACAGCTGCTGGAATGCGAGGAACGGGTTCACAGTTAACTGTGTATAACGCCAATCACGGGGTGTGTGCTGACCGGCTCACCTGCGATCTATGGTCAAACAGTCAACAGGATTTAAAACATGACAACATAGAGACATTCTTACAAACACATGATTCAAGAACTATGTACAAATGACCGCTATGCTTTAGAAACAAAATGTTTTGAGTAACGGCAGATACGCCTTTCAACATATTTTCATGGGAATCGTTTAACTAATAAGAAACATTACATGAATAAAAGCAACTGGTTGAAGAGCTGGCTTTTGCCACGTGAGAAATCACACAGTGACACGTCTTGGTCACTTTGGGCTGCTGTAAAAACACACCACAGACTGGATGGCGTATGAACATCAGACACTGATTTCTTGCAGTTCTGGGGGCTGGAGGTCTGAGTTCTGGGTACCGGCCTGGTCGGGTTCTGGTAAGAGCCCTCTTGCAAGTTGCAGGCAGTCAGCTCCTCTCTGTGCCCTCACATGGTGCCCACCAGTCAGAGAGGAACGCCACTGCGTAGACTACTCCAGGGGTTTGCTTGAGTAGTGGGCAAAATGAGCACCGAACCAAACTGCTCTGGTCCTGCCTAAGAAACTTAAAAGCAAGACAGAAAGGACTAGTTGTTTCCGAGTAACTTAACCGTGTCCTAGAATGGCTCAAAAATATTTAGAGGAAGACAAAAATATTTAGCATCCAACCAGGTAAAATTCACTATGTCTGGAATCCAGCCAAAAATTACCAGAAATGCAAATAAGTAGGAAAATAACACCCATAACAAGGAGAAAATTAATCAGTTGATTAATCAATGGAACAGAAAAGGGAAGATACAGTAGCAAGAAACGGAAAACCTCTTATATGTCCAACAACAACATAATGGACAAGTAAATGATTGTACTGTCATATACTGAAATACTCTCCAACACTGAAATAAATGAACTGTAATGCTATCTGTGAAAGCAGATGGCTCTAACATACAGCTGAGTGAGGGGGGAAAAGCAAGTTGTGGAAGAAGATATATAGGATATGATACCCTTTACACGAAGTTTAAAACCACATAAAATAAGCTCGTATTTCTGAAGAACACATACATATATAGAAAATAATAAAGAGATGCAATTAAAAAAACAACAAAAACTCTTACTTTAAGGTAGTGTTTAGCATGACCCAGCAATCCCTCTCCTGGGTATCCACTCAAAAAATATGAAAACATTTATCCGTAAAGATATATGTGCTCTGATGTTCATTGCAGCTTTATTTACGGCCAAGACATGGAAACAACCAACGTGTCCTTCGATAGATGAATGGATAAAGAAGATGTGGTATATATACACAGTGAAATACTCTTCTGCCATAAGAAAAGATGAAATAGTGCCATTTGCAATAACATGGATGGATCTTGAGATTATAATACTAAGCGAAATAAATCAGGCAGAAAAAGTCGAGAACCATATGATTTCACTGATACGTGGGTATAAAACTGAAAATAACAAAGGAACAAGACAAACAAATGAAGAAACAAAAATGCATAGAGACAGACAATACTTGAGTGGTTACCAGAGGGTAAGGGGGTGGGTAAAGGGATCAAATATATGGTGATGGAAGGTGAACACACAACCAGATATATATAGATGATGTATTAGAGAATGGTACGCTCGAAACCTATGCAACTTCAGTAACAGTTGCCACCCCAATCAACTTTAATTTAAAAAAAAATTTAAAAAGAGTGTTTCGCTGTCAGGGACAAGGGGTTAGCTGCCCACCTAAATGCCCTTCTGTCTTTTCTCCCTTCCTAACCGAACCCACACTTTGACGGCAGCAAAAATGGTCTTTGCTGATAACTACACTCTCCAGTACAATTCTGGTCTCTGGAATGGAAGTCACTGGGTGGGCCTTCCTGAAAAGCCCTTTTGCCACTGGCCTTTCCTCCTTCGTGGAACTCAGACGTGATGCCTCCAGCTCCAGCAGCCGTTTTGTAAAAAGGAAAAAAAGGCCACATCCTAAAGGTGACGAACAAGGCTAGGAAAGCCTGGGTCACAGGAATCCCTATCTCCAAACTCCTCATTACCTGAGAGAGAAAACTATATATGCCGCTGCTATTTGGATTTTGTCATATGCCCTTAAACCCCTAAGTGAAACTGGCACACAGGCGGCTTCAACACCGTTGCTAATGTTCTAGTTCGTAAGCTGGCTGTGTATTCATTTTATTAATCGTTAGCCTATTTTTGGTGTTTTTTATGCTTTTAAGTTTTTCAGGTTTCCAAAGTGCTGAAATACTTAAAACTTAAAAAAAATATGTAGCCTAATACCTAATCCGCAGTAAGATTTTGAAGACTCGATGATAAAATATGAGAAATGCCTACGTAGGCAACTCAGTAAATAAACTGAACTGGAAATAATGAGAAAGCTCCCCAGTCACTGTGCTAATAGAAATTGGTGCCAGAACTCAAACCCCGTTTTGTCTGACCTCCAGGTCCAAGCGTTTCCCACTGCATCTTAAATTAACGAGTAGCTGAATACAAGTCTGC
The DNA here is from genome assembly GCF_057876585.1 of Rhinolophus sinicus. Classification (NCBI taxonomy): domain Eukaryota; kingdom Metazoa; phylum Chordata; class Mammalia; order Chiroptera; family Rhinolophidae; genus Rhinolophus; species Rhinolophus sinicus. The sequence goes on along the minus strand of NC_142510.1, from coordinate 6,938,802 downwards.
CTTGAAGAGAACGCTTTCTCAAAACAAACCAGTTCTAGTGTATAAAATCAAACACGACAGGGATAGGGCAGAGGTTAAAGTACTATTTTAAAATGAAAGGGCTCATTTTCTTCTTCACGAAAATCTGTTAAAAGAGCATCATAGCTTGTAACTGGAGTTTGGTGAAAAACATCCTTTGGATGTTAAAAAGCCTACGTGATGTTAGTTTATAACATCAGCAAGCACCTAAATCGCTGTTCGGGTTTTAATGAGTTGCCACACAGGATAAGAAACGCTCATGTTAGCTATTCCTCTACCACACACAAATGGGGAAGCTTTGTTTAATCTTGACAGCTCCCACTTAATTCTCCCTAAATGCCTTCTGTTCAACCACAGTTGCCTTCAGATTGGTGGGGATAAATCAATTTGTGTCAGTTTTGAGTGGATCAAATTTATTAAACTCTGAAAATCAGTTACTTGAGGGCTATCCTGGCAGGTAAACAAATGAATAAACAGAAAGAGCCTGTATGTAATGGTATGAAAAATTACATATGTGTTTTATTCTGCCTGTGTGGTAATACCAACTTCAAACTCACTTGCCTTTCAGATTTACAAGCTAAAAACCAATAGCAAAATAAAGTTAAAACAAATTCAACTTGTCTGACCATCATACATTCAACAGTGCGAGCTTATCATTGAAATTGTTTTTCTTATTATCCTATTACTGTGTCAACCACCAAAATATTTCTTTGAAACATGACTGGATTTTTTAACACATTATGGACTGAATGTTTACGCCCTCCCCAATTCATATGCTAAAATCCTAACCCCCCCCCGCCCCCCCCCCCCCGCCCCCGTGTTGGTATCAATTGGTATGATCTTTGGGAGATGATTAGATCATAAGGGTGGAGCCCTCATCAACGGGATTAGTGAGTGCCCTTGTAAGAACAGACTCAAGAGAGCCTGCTTTGTCTCTCAGCTCTCTACCAGGTGAGCACACAGAGGGCGGCTGCATGCAAACCAGAATGGGGGCCCTCACCAGGCACGGGATCTGCTGCCACTTTGATCTTGGACTTCCAGCTTCCAGAGCTGTGAGACATAAAATTGTTGTTGTTTAAGCCACCCAGCCTGTGGTAATTTGTTATAGCGGCCTAAGCAGACTGATACACATGCTGGCACTTTCAAAAATTATACCAGACTCCTGGCTATCTGCAGGGCTCTCCTCGGCATCTTGTTTCCCATGGCTCTCCCTGGGGCAGAGTCTGTCGAATCATTCTGCATTCATGTCTCCTTTTCCTGGTGACTGCACCACCATTCTGGCTTGCAGGACTCCCTTCCCCAAGCGTTCACCGGCTCTACTGGGACCATCATTTAAGATGACACGGTCTTCTGCTCTTCCAGCCCAAGGCTGGGTGTGTACACCAACTGGGCCGGTCTACCTTCCTCTCCCTGAAACCGACTCTTGAGTAGAGTGACACAAGGATAAAAAATGGCAGGAACAGCTCACCTGTACGGCTGTGCTGTGGAACGATCTCCCATTAAGCTCCGCTTCCCAGCTCCCCAGAAGGAGTCAGTTATCTGCTTTCCAGGCACCTATTTTTCAGCTTTGCCTCCAATCCTACAAACCACTTCCTATCCTTTCAACCAATTTCCTTAGTTTCTGTTGCTTGCATCCAAAGAATGTTTAAGCCACACACTGCAATGTCTCCTCTCTAGGCAAATTTCGGTCGATACCTTCTCATGGAAGACACCAGCCCCTTCCTGCCCCCACCTACACACATTTTTGGGGCTGAGCGCCAGGAGTCCTGTCTGTACAGTGTGACCTCAGCCCCAGAAATGGCTGATTGGTTTCGGGAGACATCGGATCTGAACTGAGCCAATCACACGTTCTGCTTTTTTGGGAGTCTGCAATTGGACCTTGCGACATCCGTGCATGTCACTGAAGAGCTGAGCTGAGAACTAAGCGAAGGCAGACCCTGGTGCACATCATCCTGTATGGGCCCCAAACCAAGAGAGCTGGTCTTCAGCGACCAGGGGCCATGAGGGCCAGTCCCCGACAGCTGCCTCTCCTGTCTGTCCCCACAGCTCCCCTCCTCCCTCAGGTCTTACCGCATTCCTGCCCCTGGATTCTGCGAAACCCTCCTGAGTCCCCACCACCCCCGCCGCAGCCACCCTTCTTCTTAAGCTAGTTTGACTGGGCAGCTCTTTCTTACCACAGAAGCACCTTTCTTCCAGATGCTCATAAATCCCCACTTTCTCCAGAATCCTTGTGTCCGTCACCACTGCGTGGGCTAATTTAAACATATGTCCTATTTTCTACATGGAGCCTGTGCTTCTTTCTGTACTTGGATCATATTCCCTGCGGACACCCCACCCCTTTTTGGGGTTACTCCTGTAAGTTTAGTCTTTGGGAAATCCAACCCTACGAGTATTTGGTAACTGATCCGGGAAAAGAGGACTATAGCTGTTCCTCCAGTGTGGACTGTGGAGAACCAGGAAAAGAATGAACCAAACAGCCAGCCAAGAACGAGGCTTTGGGTTACTGAAAAGTGTACTGTGGTCATTTCATTACAATGCAGGCGACCCCACTGGGGTTCTCACAGCTCTTCTCTTACGTTCCAATTCTTTATTTCTTTGTGTGGCACAGCCTTGTCGGGTAGAAGAAAACAGATTATTTGGTCTGCAAACTGCATCCAGTAACAGACCGCCACACTTGGTCGGGCACGATGGCCTTTGAACCCATCCACCAGACGTTTCAGAGTCTCTGTTTGATGGCAAATGAAAGAATAAATAGTGGTTTTAAAACTGGCTTTAATCTCTAGATCACTTGACAGGATGTTTTCAAGCCAAACCAAAACGAGAGAAAGCTCTCTTGGTTCAAGATGACTCTCATGAGCAACTGCTTGTTCACACATGTGCACACCCACGGGCTGCTCCCCCACACTGACGGCCATCGTACTGCATACATGGAGGCGAAGGGGGTTCACAGTTTCTAAATCTGATCTACACAAATCTGATTAAACCAACTGCGGAATGAGGGTGCAGTTCAAGTTCACTCTTCACCTTACGAAAGAATGAACTGCAGAGACCCCCTGCGATCCTCTGCCGCGCTCTATTTATAAAAATCCAATTTTTTGCAGGAACTTCTCTACTGCTGACAGGAAGAGGCCAAGAAAGAGAATCCCAGCTTTCCTCTGACCTTACAGTGGACCAACGCTTCCGTGCAAGCGTTGGAATATTCAGTCTATCAGGAAAACGTGGGGTCAGACTCACTGTAAAACTTCTGTACCAGGAAGTTACAGGGCAGGTGGCCTATTCAAGACTAAAATGAATAGTTTTCTCTCTCTAGGGCATGAGATGGCAAAATGGGACCAAACCATCTCTGATGGGTGTCTTTTGGCACTGGCATTGCATCATTTTCATGACTACTATTACAGAGACCCCCATGGATTATTCCCTGAAATTCTCTCAGGGTGACCCTCCTATGAGCATTTCAATATATATCTTTATGTATCTACTGGCTGGGATGTTAGATCATTTTTGTAATAGGTATAAATACTTTCGAGAAGGCTCATATCCATATAATAAAAGTAACTTGCTCTCTGTTGCTTTGTCCTATGAGACCAACTAGACACATTCAACAAATCTGGAAGGCATGTTTGGGACAGTATGATGTAAAATCCAGGTTAAGTGGCATATTTGAAATTTGCTCTGGGGGGCTCTGCACGGTGCCTCAAAAAAGCAGAAGGTGGTTTGGCTGCACAGCACTTGAAACGGGTACAATGAGATGGCCACAGGTTGGGTTACGGGGGGGGGGGGGGGGGGGGGATGCTGTCCGTGGTGCTGAAGCCGTGAACACAGCTGTGGTTTTAAATAAGCGTCCCAAAGGAAAAGATACAAAGGCAAAATGCTGCAAATTAGAGGAGTGACTTGTGACAGACCTGCCTCTCACGTGGGTAGTTCTGTGCAAACTGCTCCAGGGGAAGTAGCAGTAGAGATGTATTTATTTAAGAACAGTTAGTGATTCTCCTGAGAAATGCCAGGAAAGCCACCCAGCAAAATATACCAGACAAAAGGAAGCAATTCAAGGAAAAGCTTAGGGTACAGCTTTAACCCCTGAGATCAAAATCACAGACCTCAAGTACTATGATGCTCCCCAAATATGTACCCAGTGGGTTATTTCCTAGACTGGTGAACATTTATATTAAATGCGTGTATCAACCACTTTCCATGTCTCACTTCTAAACCGTTTAGTTACAATGAAAATGTTTATCTCCACAAAGTACAATCTGGGTAGAGGAGAATCTTATTATAGCACAATGAGGGTGACCAACCATCTCAGTTTGCGCAGAACGAAGGGGTTTCCCAGGATTCGAGAATTTTCGGTGCGGAAACCGGGACAGTCCGCAGCAAACCAGATTGGCTGGCCACCCTGATTCAGAATAATATACATTTAGAGCTCCAAAGTATAACTACAAACCTTACCACCAATGCTAAGAGCTCCATATAATGCAGTCTCCCCACAGGGTTTGCACTGTAAGGAAGGACCTTAACACACGTGAAAATAAAAGCCTATAATTAAGTCATGGGGATGTAATGTGTGGCACGCTGACTATAGTAAATAATACTGTTTTGCATATTTGCAAGGACTAAGAGGGTAGATCTTAAAAGTTCTCATCATAAGAAAAAAATGTGTAACTATGTGTGGTGACTGATGTTAACTAGAATTAATGTGATCATATCAAAATATATATAAATTCAAGTCATTGTACACCTCGAACCAATTTACTGTTATATGTCAATTACACCTCAAAAAAAAAAAAGATTCAAATTCAAAAATAAAAAAATTTTAGAAAGAAAATAAAAACCCACATGACTGAAAGCCTCGACCTGTCCACCTTTCAGCACCTGGCATTATGGACAGTGCCTCAGACACTAGGTGTTGGCATTCTCCGTAGGGTACAGACGGCAGAGGTATCCTGAGTGAGTAGCATTTTACATCCACGGCAGGACTCAGTCCTTCGGGATCAGCTACCAAACCAGTCCTAATGGCAACCTTTTAAACAAGGACAACAAGTCCTCCCAGCACGCTGTCAGATGATGCCACATTCAAACACTGTAATTATTGACAGGAGAGGGTGGTGCGTCGGAGCATTTGGCTGAATAGCCATGTTTCCAAATAAATTTGGTAGATAGCTAGGGCTGCTCTAAAACACAGCAAAATATATGGCAATGAAACGCAGAAGAGCAAAGAGTCATTTTGGCAAATCATGTAATCAAACATCCACTTCTCTTCGTAGGGCTCTCTTGGCTGTTGCTATTTTTCCGTGCAAGCGTTGGAATATTCTGAATAAATGCTGGAAAGTCTAAGGAAGAAAACACAAAGCCCCCGTCTATTCTTCACATTTCAGCTTCCTACAGGAAAAGGGATACAGTCCTACTACATGGCCCAGCATGGTGTCACAGGATAAAGGAAAACAAACCAGGACACCACTCCATCACTGCCACCATCAAGGTCTGTCACAGGCTCTGTAATTTACAATCTTGTTGAAACCCCCAAACAGGCCAGGAATGTAGATATCATCCCCCTGGCTTCCAGATAAGGAAGCAGACATTCAGTGAGACCGAAGACCTTGCCCACAGTCAAACAGCTCCTAAATGACACTTAGTTTTAAACTCCAGTCTGTCTCCAAAAAGCGTATATGCTTGGAGCACCTACTATGTGTCAGATACTGTGGTACGTTCTGGGATACTAATGAATAAATGGCAAAGAACATGTCTTCAAGAGGTTCACAGGCTGGGAGGATTACGACAAGCAAACCACTAACAGTCATGACAATTACTGAGTGTCACCAGGGGCCAGATACCACGCAAAATGTTTCCCAGTCTGTATTTCAGTGAATCCTCCCACAGTCCTTTTTAATACAGCTATTATTTTCGGTGTTTTACGGAGCCTGAGGCTTGGAGAAGTTCAGTCACTAGTCCAAAGTCACAGGTCAATTAGTCACGTCTTCTGACTCCAAAACCCAGGCTCTTTAACTAGACTGTCCATCAGGCAAAGGCAGCAGATGGCAGCCCAAGCTCGGCACCGCATTAATGCAGGAGGTGGACTGCTGAGTTTACCAGTAGAAGGAATCACTAAAAACTTGTACTTCTGTCGAGTGCCTGAGTAGGTGGGGAGGAAAGACGGCTCAAGAAGGAATCCAAAAAGTTCACCTCCTTGTGAATGAGAGAACAATGATGTACCACCAAATTCACAGGAAGCTCCAAGAAGAGAGCAAGTCTGGTTTTTGCATGACGACCCTGAGGGGTAAGTGGAACAACCAGGCAGATGCACGTAGGGAGAAGCACCGAGGAAACTCCGGCCCCAGGGAGGTAATTTGGGAAGCAACTAGAGGAAGTGGTGATGGAAGCTTCTGTCAGTCAGGTTCTTTGTTGCAAACAACTGACTCTGGCTGGTTTAAGCAGAGAAGCAATTTATTAAAGGACATCAGGAAGCTGTGAGTCTTAAAGAAAATGAGAACCAGGTTTCGGGGCTAAGAGGGCAGAAGCAGCACCTGAAATCACATGCAATGATGCTTCTAGGGAGAAACACTGGCCTGGGCACAGACTACCTGCTACCCTGGGAAAGTGGATGCAAGCTGCCAAGCCCAGCACCAGCACAAATCCTGCCTCCTCTGTGTCAACAGCTGAAGACTCAAAATCCACTTCAGATGGGTCTGAGTGATTGAGACCAGGTCACATGCCTGAGTCCTAGCTGCAAGGGAGGCTGGAAAGAGTATCAGGGCATCTGGGTTCAATCATGGCAGGTGGTTTCTGCCTCCCTCCAAGACACATACGTGATAGAAAGTGGAGTTCAAAGGTACTAGCAGGTGAAGAAGGATAAATGTCCACTGCAAGTATCTTGTTCTGTCTTTTCTAAATAATTGTCAAATTTTACATGTCTCAGAATGAACAAAGTATTTAAGATGGCAATGCTAAGATTTTGGACAAGATGGTCATATTCCCCCTCACTGGAGTCTACGGGCTGCTATAACATTAGGGTCTATTTTTCATGTGGCTGGAGGTCCACTGATCCCAGGGTGGGCTGTCAGCAGGCCTGCTCACTGAGAACAAACCTGTCTTCCATTCAGAAGTGCCAGGAGTTTGGAGATTCCTGGGTTATCGACTCTGGGGACCATTTTTAATTTACCGATAGGTGAAATTTTAAAATGTGACATCTTTGATTAAGTACTGCTGCGCTGGTCTATTAAACAAAGAGAAGTAATTCCCATGCCAACATCTTCCTATTAACCTAGATTGCAACTAAACAGCACCTATTTCCACTTAGAGAAACGTGGCTTCACCCTTAGACAGGTACGGAGACAGACGAGCTTGTATTTTGTAGGTTTGGATCCAAAAGCACAGCTAGGGCTGGCTGTCATCACATTCTAGTACGGAACCCTGACCTCCCCCTTCAGCAACCTCTTCCCTTAGTTTTCATGCAGCCTCAGCCCGTCAGAGGGCGGCAGATAAAAGGATTTGCCCTAGGGCGCCTGGACTTTGTGAGGGTCCTGTAAAGGGGGTCCACACTCTGAGTTCCTGGGCAGGGCCCAGCCACAGTCTCACATCACCAGCTGTCAAACCTGACAGCTTGCTCATCCAGAAAAGGGGATCAAAACACTATTATTTTATCATAATAACAGCTACCCTGTTGGCTCTACATTCCCATGACTACTGGTTTTTATAGTAATGGCTTTTCCCAATTTCTGGTGTCCACTGAAGTTTAGCTAATGATAAGGAAGGAATCAGGAAGATTGGTTTTCAAAGTAATTACTTAAACGGAAAGAAAAGACTATGGATGCCAGCAACTCATCTAAACTTAGCAAACTTCCTGTTTATTTTTCAGAAGTTTGGGTTTCATTTTCAGACAAAATATCTTTAATTAAAACTGTGGAAAATGAAGAGTTAGAGTCTTACAAAAACCAGGCTTTCAGCTATGCGAGGTGGCAAACTGGGGTTTGCCTGAAGGCAGGGAGATGAGCCACTCCAGAGCCCTTCTCTCACTTACTGCTCGGGAACTTTCATTTCCAAATTTAAAACACCCTCTCTTTCATTTTCACTTTTTTGTGGGGAGTGGGGTTAATACAAAGAAGATAGTTAATTTGATCTTTTGGGCTCCTAGGGATATTATTTAGTAATGGAGTAAAAAGATTAAAACGTCCTAGTTGTACCATATTATGAGGACAAAAGCCTAATTTCCACTTTTCTTTACATGACCATTTGATTCAACAACCTATTTCTAAGAATTTATCTCACAGAACAACAACAACAAATAAACCGTGGCCAGCCTCCGCATACAATGGAGCATTATTCAGACATAAATGGGAACGCAGTACCAACACATGCCACGATGTGGATAAACGCTGTAAACATGACGCTCAGTGAAAGCAGCAGGTCACAAGGGACCACAGATTGTAGGATTCCATTCATACAAAATACCCAGAAGAGGCAAATCTGTAAAGACACAAAGTAGATTAGTGGGTCCTCGGCTGGGCCCGAGGGGGAGGCTGGAGACATATGGGGAGTGACGGCTTACGGGGACCAGGCTCCTTTTGGGGTTGATAAAAATGTTCTATTCCAATGGATGGTGGTGTGGAATGCATACTTGTGAACAGACTGAAAACGCGGAACTGTACACTTTAAGTAGGTGAATTACATGGTATGGGAATTATATCTCAATAAAGATTTATTTTAAAAACAACAACTTGTAGAAGTAATTGTAGTGGTTGGATGGCATTACATGCCAGACAGTGTTCTAAGCATTGTTTTCAGTTTTACGAGAAGCCTATGAAGTAGGTACCATTACCATCTGCATTTACAGATAAGGAAACTCAGCTACGCAGAGATGAGTAATTTGCCCAAGGTGATCTGGCTAGGAAACGGGTCAGGCTTTGAATTTAAGCAATGTGATGTCACAGCCCTGTTCCTAACAGAACAGGGGACACACCATAAATACCCGCCACTTGGGGACAGTTCAAACACACCTGGTATCTTGTCCTTTGAAAAGAAGACACGTGGGTGTGCTGCTATGGAGAGACAACAGAAACAACAGAAACAGATGTTGTATCTTTTTTGCCCCATCTGTGCCGTTTACAAAATGCTATATGTGCAAGTGTATATAAGCATGACAATTTTCTGTCGTCTTTCATGGAAAACTAGTAACTGCGGTTTTCTCTGGGGAGAAGCAGGTCAGTGGTGGCAGGAAATCTGACTTTTTTTCTGTGTACCTTTTGGTACTGTTTGACTTGATTTGGTTTTTTCAAACCATAAGCATGGTGGGGCTCCCCAAGCCTACTGTTTCAAGGAAGCCTGCTCTAACCCAGCAGACCCGTCAGGGCCACACGCTGCATCTCCTCAGCACCATAACTCACCACGCCGGTGGTTACCCCTCACTCTGGGTACCACTCATGAGGCCACCACTTCATTCCATTTGTGTGGCTTTTTGCTTCCTTCCTCTCCCTGACCGGGCTTTAAGCTTCCTGAGGGCAAACACTGGGCTTGTTTCTTGCTAAGCAGTGCCAGGCGCAGCAGCAGACCCCCCACACTGACTTACTGTTATCGATCAGACAAACATGTGAGTAAATGAATCAAGATCGAACTACCTGGCTTATTTTACGTGCCAAAGTCAAGGGCACCAGCAAGTGATGGGTGGCACAGGAGGGGACCAGGACTGGCGACATGATGGCATAAGCAGCCTTGGGTGGAACTCGGAAAATGATTTATGACATCGATTAAAAACATTTACGTTCCTCTAGTCCCAGAGAACTTCTGGAGCCACAATCCTTTCCATCTCAAATCCTTTCCATTATCTTTTCCTAATGAACGGAGGTCTGTAAGTTCACTGATCTGAAACTTTGCAAGCATAAACATTACTCACGTAGTGATCCAGCCCCACAGTGCTAACAGATCAAGCTTAATCAGGTTCCACCGGCTTCTAAATTACACATGTTATTAGACAAGATTCATTTAATTTTGCATCTAACAGCCACAGCTTATTACACTGGCTGCTCCCAGACATTTATAGCAACTCACTGTTGAATCTGTACTATGAGCCAACTTAGGATACAATTAATAAAATAAACTGTTTGACATGATAGGAGACTTTGGTATAAAATATACATGAATGTGTCTTGGGAAAAAAATAAGATGAAGGAAGGTATATTATCCAAGTGAAATTTCTAACGTCGCTACCTTACAGATCAATACCAAATTTCATCACAAGAATATTTATGGATTATGACAGCAGTATGTCACCCAAATAATACTCATATATTAAAAAAAAGGAGCAGTAAATTTTTCATACAACCCCAATAATGTATATATATTGAAAAGAATGTATGGTTTTCCAATAAACTATTTAAGAACTGGAGAGAATGATACAGAATTCCAAATATTCAGGTGAGCTTCTAAATTCTGGGTATTCATTACAAAATAGGTGTCCTCGGCATCTCAATGTGCTCCGTTTTCCAACCTCTCATTATTTTTTTCACCTCACACTCTGGTCACCTGACCAATTACTTGATTATTAAACTCCTTTGGGACCATGCTCCTTTTTAGTGTTGCATTAGTTGCAGAAAATAGGGCCATCAAGGAGGTGAAATGTTCCAGTTTCAGGAAATGAGTGTTCACAGCACAAACATTGAAAGGAAAGATGTAAATATTCTAATCAGCTAAACACCAGCTAGACGGGCGTTGGTTTTGTCTGCACCACATCAGTTTGCCGGAGGACTCTGCAAGTTTCCACAGCGTCCACCACCCTCCCCAGGAGATCCCTAAGGAAGAGCCGACTGTGGAGTGGGCTGCTGAGCTGTTCTGCTCAGAGGGCGGGCCCAGCATCTCTGAGCACAGCCACGGTCCTCTGCCTGATGGCCTGTACAGTCACGGTCCACTCCGGGGGACAGCGTCCCCAGCTGGGAGTCCAAAGCAAGCGCACGCAGATCATAAACCATGTTTGCTCCTTGGCCCTTTGTCCTGTTGAGCCATGGAGCCGTGAAAGGATCTGGTGAAAGCTACAGACCTTCTCCCCACTCCATTCCTCACAGCATCTACGCAAAACACACTGGAGTTTGCACCTTTTTACGGGCTCACTGGCCAGACGAAGCCTAGTCATGGACCTGGCAGCCCGGTTAAGGAACCTGCCTCTACGAATCCCCCACTGGACACTATATTATAATACTTAGTGCCCCAGAAGGGAATCCTTATAAAAAACTTTTTTTTTCGTCTAAGATTTTCTAGGAAAAGCAGTGTCCCCTTTAGATATAATTATGATTTTGTTTTGTTGACAACTCCCTCTTTTTTCTGTGGCTACCCTTCCATCTTATCAACCACAACAGCCCTGAAGCTCTGTCTCCCTCCCTCTGGCCTTGACCTCCTATATGAACTCACGTTCTCTTTGGCCCTGATTGCTTGTTTCTCACTTATATTTTTCCATTGTGTGCTTCTGTTCATTTTAAGCCCCCTCAAATGTTTCATGGAACAAAAAAATACACGACAAGTATTTCTCAACTTTCCGTTTTTGATCCAAACACTGGAAACCAGGGAGAAGAAATATGGAAGGTTTCCTTTTTTCCTTAATCCAAAGACAAGTGTTGACTAGTGACTGCTATTCGGCTCCAGTCATTTATTCTCATTGAATAATCAAATGTCCACGTTTTCTGAGCTATGATTAAGAAGCCTTTAGCCTTTAATTAAAGATAGAGTTTCTGTCCTTGAGTTTATACTTTGGTCAATTATAGTATCGACATATTGACTACGAAGAGATAGTTCTAATTCGTCAAACCAGAGTGTGTCCCTATGTGCCCCTGGATAAGGGTTCTTAACCCAGGGTCCACGGGGCTCTGCGAACCTGGATGGGGGAAAAAAATGACATTTTCACTAACCTCTACCTGACATTTAGCATTTCCTTCTACTATGAAGTTGGGCAGAAAATCACAGAGGCATTCATGCTCTTGGGACTTCGTCACCAATTTGAAAGCACAGGATTTTTCATATCCCATTACGACGACTGTAGATACCTCACAATATTAACTTTGAAATTATGGCAGTTATTAGCCCCACGATCAGATTGTGTTATATAACAGAGCAGCAAAGAAGCATGCATTTCACGCTATCGAATAATTTTTAAATAGTTTGATAACTGTATTTGCATCTAATTGGTTTCCTTTGAAATCCTGTGCATTTTATTTTATGTGAAAATATTCTGAGAGGTGGTCCAGAGGCTTGACCACCTGCCAAAGGGGTTAAGACTGAAACTAATATAACATTGTATGTCAACTGTAATTGAAAAACTTAGCTCCCCCCTCCCCCCAAAAAAAACACAGGGTTAAGATGCCCCAACTGGGAACAAAGAGTTGACAGAGCCAGCAGTGCGCGGAGCCCTTTGACCATGATGCCGTGTGGCAAACGCTGGCGGCGGTGGGCGGACGTCACGGCTTCCAACAGCGCCACTTCTGATCGCACACCTAATCAGAAACAACGTTGCAAGTGGTGCTCCAAGTTCCCTAATTAGCAATATTAGGTAAATTAGCTCAAACCACTTTCAATCAGCCTCAGCAGACGGGAGGGAGTGTCACTGATTGCCCGGCTGCTTTAACAGTGCTTCTAATGGATGTGAAGGAGCCGGGGAGCTGGCTGATTGCTCAGGGTACCACTGCCCCTCACGACCTGCCAAAGGAGCTGAGGAGGCCTGGGCCTGGTGGCATTTCAACCAAGGCGCGTCACTTTCTGGCACTCGCGTAACCCCCTTTTTATGTTTCTGTACGTTAAACTGGATAGCAAATTGCCTTTCAATCTTGGCATTTCTTGTAGCCTGGAATAGGCACCTAAAAATAAAAACCCAAGGCTAATTATACAGCTGTGGAAATAAACCTGAGTTAACTAAGCTTCTTTGAAAAACAACAACAAATCCTACTGTAACAGGGACAAAAGCGTTTCTGCTCAATGGAAACCTGAGTGTCTACGGTGAGGAACGCACTGCAGGGACGCCTCACTTGTATGATGGGCGAGACGTTGGTTGCATAAAAGACCCCATGTGGAAGGAATGGGTGGGTCAGGCCCAACATACATCCTCCAAGGACCACGTGGCCAACTGGCTAATGCTCATGCAGTGAAAAGGCTAGAGTGGGTCCCACGCACAGCCCATTTCCTCTGACTTCAAGCCTAAAGAAACAGTGACCTGAGTACAGAACAGGGTCTGACAGCAGCATTTGTAGATGAGCTCCCACACCAGGAGAAGATCCCTCCTAGTCCCGACTAGGAGAGAGGATTCACCAATTGTGAGATTCCAATTCACGGAATGCAATGCAGTTATGAAAAGCCTGGCATAAACCTCTAGGTATTGACATAAAAGGAGTTTTCCAGACAGACAGGAGGGGAAAAAGTAAGTCACAGAACAATGTGCACAGAATGATGACATTTACCTAAGACAAGGGTAACTGTAGTGACCCCACAGAAGGACCTGGGGAGAATGAGGGTACCCGGACTTTCTAGATATAGATTTTAAATCTTGACAAAGAGAACACATTCCCATACTGCTCGTCTAATTTAAAAATCTAATAAAATAACAAAACAGATCGGCATCTGCCCAAGTTTGAATCCGCAAAAGAGCAGAACGAAAAGAATGGAACGTTTCCATGTGTCCGTCTTCCTTATCTCTGGGTCAGGCTTGGACTCTTGTCTGCTGTATTCACTGAGGGAGTACAGGCGTCTACAACAGTGCCCGGCGCAAAGTAAGCACTCAATAGAGATTTGCTAAATAAATGAATTGATGACTTAATCCAGAAATTTGCACTGGGTGCCCCCCACGTGCTCGCTACTTGCTAAGGATCATGGGAAACTTACAGTGATCTCTTTGACCTGCATTCACTGAATGCCTTTTGTGTGCCCACCCGCGTTGAGTACTAGAGGCGAATCCACACCAATAAGGACACCCACTCCCACTGTCCTTGAGGAATTTAGAATTAAGCTTGGGGGAAGGCGAACTTGTGACGGGTTGGAGGAACGAGATAAGGCCTTTTCCTGGCCAGAGCCTTAATCCTGGCTTTGGTTTTCAAAATTATGACTCTGAGGCTTTGCTTATCTTAGTCTGTGTTGTACCAGAATTATGTTCGTGCGTTTATGCCTGCCCAGCTGGGGGGGGAGGGGGGGATGAATGCCAACCTTCCTGGATTGTGTGAACTACGAAAAGACAAATGGCTTACTCTCTGCCTGAAGCCCAATGCACCCAATCATTCCACCTTTGCTCAATGGCTTCTTTCCCGATTCTATGCATTCGTTATAGAATTAGAAATCTCCAAATGGGGAGGGAGTCTTGACCATCCGTTGGCCATGGCTACTCTTGTCTGGACCTCGGCCCAGCCCTCCACATCATATTTAAGATAAAGGGCTACCGAACTAGATGAAATAGAACTTTTCCGATGGCACACAGGTCTTCACGGAAAAGCACAGTTCCAATTGTCATTAACTGTACTTCACACTCCCATAGCGTCTCCTGTTCCTCACCACCACACAGCTGACTCCTTTGCTCACCCTCCAGCCTTCTGCAGCCACATCTGCAGCTGCAAGATGCAGTCCTTCTCTGCCTTGAAGTTAAGACTTTTCTATGTAAGCAGGTTGCTCTACACTTAGCTTTGTGCACCTACCCTCTCCTTCAATTTGTCGGGATCGTTTCTGAATTTCATTCCATTTTCATACTGAGCTGCGTCAGTCCCAACAGAAAAGGTCCCCAAAATGCAGATTTAAGACGCCTGGGATTGTTTTAACTTGGAAGCTAAAATGTGGTTACTGTGCAACAGGTGTGCAGAAGTAAACGTGGGGAACAACATGCAATCATTGGGAGGATACAGCCTTCTGTTTCCACTGATGAAAGGGTTCTTCATCTATCAACCCGGAATGATCAATCTCGTACATCCATATGTTCTCATCCGCAACGCTCTGGGCCAGATCTGATTTGAAGTTTGGGGTTTTTCAAACTTTAAAATACCAGTCCTGGGCAGAGGGCACAGATTAACTAAACATAATAGACCCCTCGAGCTGGGTCTGGAGTAATATTTCGCTAGCAAAACACATGAATATTCTCAGCAAATAGGATAAAGACAGACTGTAAGTAGCCTCCTGTCAGTTCAAGTAAGTTTTGCTACCAACGGAATTAGTTTCAAAGTTAAGAAAAAACTCTTAGTTTTCAGAGCCTTCTGAATCTTGGAATGGCGAATAAGGGATTATGCCCACGTACATGACCCCAGTCAAGGATAGTCTCCTGACCACTCCACATAAAGATCCTTTCAAAGCATGGATGTGTGTCTGTCTTCTTGAATTCTCTGGTCCAGTTCTGTTTTGGAAGCCCTGTACACCAGAGGGCGACCGGCTTTGTTATTTCAACTCTTGTTTAGCAAGTAAAACAAAACCTGCAAACTTAAAGCATTTCCCTTCGGAAGCTGAGCGTGGTAAGTCAAAAGAAGTGGTAGTAGTTTTCTGGCTACATACCAGTATCTCTAACCATGGAAGGGAATTTTCACAAACCTCTGCGTACACACAAAAATGGCACGTGATACTTTGAAAAGCAAAAAATTCAGGGCCCTGGGCATTTGAGTATTGTGCTTCTCAAACTTGACCACACGTCCATTAAAATTCACCTGGGGAATCCTCTTAAAATGCTGACTCTGTCTCATTAGGTCTGAGTGACGCAGAAATTCTACATTTCAAACAAGCTCCTGGTTGTTGTCTGGGGACCATCCTTTGAGTAGCAAGGCTGCCGTGGGAACGTGCCTGAAGTCTGGAAGCAGATGAACTTGAGCTAGATCCTGACTCCACCATTTGCAAGTTGGATGACCCTGTGATAAGTACTTAACAGCTCTGAGCCAGTTTCCACCCCCAGTTAAAATGGAAATAACAAGGACACCTCTTCATAGCTATTGGTAGGTAAGCTTAGCAGCACAGCTCCTGGCAGACAACAGACCCTGAGTTCCATCCTATGCCATCTGTGGTAGGCTGAATAATGCCCCCCGCCAACGGCGTCCACATCCCAGTCTCCAGAATCTGGGACTATTTTCCTTAGTTGGCAAAAGGAGAATGTGTAGATGTGATCAAGTTAAGGATCTTGAGATGGAGAGACTGCCCTGGGTTATGTGAATGGGCCGATGTAATCACAACGGTTTTTATAAGAGGGAAGCAGGACGGTAGGAGGAATAGAAATGAGAGGATGAATCTAAGGTCGGAGAAGAGAAGATGCTGTTTCTGGCTTTGAAGATGGAGGAAGGGGCCACAGTCCAAGAAACGCGGGCATTCTCTAGAAGCTGAAACCTCTAGAAGGCAACTCTGAAGATCCATTTTAGACTTCTGACTTCCAGAATTGTAAGGGGATACATCTGTGTTGTTTGAAGCCACTAAGTTAGTAATAATTTGTTATAGCACCCAGTAGGAAACTAATACACCATCTACTGGAATAATGCTAATGCAGGCTTGCCTCACTCTACATAACACAGCACTTCCTGGCACTTCCTGAGACTGAATCCTCAACCGAAAGGAAATTCTGTAACAGGTGGAGTTCAATATACAAAGAATTCTTCAAGGAGACTATACCAAGGGAAGAATTCCTCCCGCATTATCTGTTTTATGCGGTTACAGCAATTAAAAAAAAACAGGGTTGGACACACATGCTGTTAACAAACTGCGCTAAAGGCTGAAAGGAATCTCTTGCACTCTCATTGTATCAGCAGGTTCTGATTTGTCGGCTTCTCACAAAATTGCTGAAATCTAACAAGGCTCCTGGGAACAGCATCAGTACTTTATGTCTCAACGTCAGGAGGACGGAAGAAAGAAAGTAATCCTGGACTTAAGAGTGAAGGACTGCAAAACAATGGTCTCAATATTTGTACAAATCTTCATTTGCTATTTCTAATGTGGCTTATCCCATAGAGAAACTTTGTAAAATAAGAAAATACCAAGATAACAAAAACAATGTCTAAAGAACGAAACGTGTTTCAAAACTAAATGGACGTTGTCTTGCATTCTTCAGCTCCTACGAGCCTCTTACCAGCCCTGGTTCTGCACTTCCCTTAGTGGCCTCTGAGCTCCAAGGAAGTCCCTGGTCGCTCATTTCCAGCTATGACATCCGCAGCTTCCACCACTGCCACTGGCACTCAGTTTACACACAGTAAATATTAGGACGGATATTAGTAATGGAAAAGTGTATTATGGCTTTCATTAGAAAAAGAATTACCCATCATGTTCTCTTTCTCCAGTTTGAACTTAAATCTACTTGGTCCAAGATACTATTTATGGTAGAATTAAAAGTTCGCTTTCTGATTTTACTTGCCTATTAATATAAGCATTGGATAATTAACAACGTGCTAAGCAGTCACAGCAAATAATTACTTTCTTGGTGTTGGCCCCTGCATAGGAGCTAAATGAGGGAAAGCCACTAATTGCATATTAAAAAATGGTAACTAGTTTGAAAACATTCTGTTTAATCTCAGACCACAGTATTCAAAACAGTTACAGTGCTTTTGCTGGCTCAGGTACAACCTCACAAAACAGTCCAAGTCTTTAGAACAGATATAAATTCTGCTTGGGTCGCACTGAATATAAAATACATATTCAAAATTTACCAGTTCACATTTATGAGGTCTTCTGACCAACTGGTAGGGTCGGCCATAAAAACTTTTCTTTTCATTTTCTTGTGTTTAGTATATTTTGCTTAAGAAGCAATGGAATCCCATGGAAAGCATTCGTTTTAAATCTTGGTTTGAAATAGGACTGAATACATTAACATAATTCAGAACAAGTCAGTAAACATCGACAAGAACACATACTGTAATTCTAGTGAGTCCCGCAATACTCTATCTCCAAAGAAAAGAAACCACTGGACAGAAAAATGTTCAATTTGGAATCTGATTTTCAAGTGTCCGAAAAAAACAGAAGTTTGCTCACTGTGAGGTCCAGAGTTAGAGTCTAGCTGATGCTACAGTACTTAGGGGCCAAATGATTCCCCGGCAACCAGCTAACGGCACAGCAGACCACTTGGAAGTAGCAGTAATCTGTCTGGTCAATGAACACCTTATGTTGGTTTACCATGTAAACCAAGCCTTTGAGTCCTGCTAAGATTTCTAGGCCCCTTTAGGTTACGGGGGTACTCTGTGGTCACGTCAGCACTGTACATCCCAGCACCTGGGAACCCTTGGCCAAAAGCCACCAAGGGTGGCCAAGTTCACATGCAGCTAAGACTTGACCCCTCTGCAAAATGAAATTCAGCAACTCCCTGTGAACGTGCTTCTGGACTGAGCGGCTGAGACGCTCGGCACATGTGTGAAGGTCTAGCGGCGTCTGCCACTGCTCTGCAGAGCCCCGGACTGTTAAGGTTTTAGATTCTTGCTACATCCATGGGCTCTCGGCTTGGAAACCAAGACCCTAAGAAGGTAAAGGGTCTGTGCAAGCTGAGCCAGAGTGTCGGGGCAGCTGGGGAGCTCGCATGCCAGTCACTGGAGCCCTAGTTCATCTTCCAGGTCCTGTCACCTGTCACCTAGAGGCCCAACAGTAGGACAGGCTGCTCCTCCATGGATGACATCCTTGGGCTCTACTCAGTGGGAGTGGATGACGTGGACATCTGCACATGTGTGACTTGTGTAAAATGCCAGGAAACAGAACGAGGGAAGGTCTGATGGATCGCCCCGCTGCTAATACTGCCTGCACTTTGGGAGAGCGACTCGGGGCAGCCCCTTTTCCAGTCTCACCTCTGCATTCTGGGATTGTTCTGCATAGGTAGACTGCCAGACGAGTGAGCCCTGATGGAGAGGAATTAATGCAGCTCGACTTACGGCAAAGAGCCTCAGCTTCTAAAGGCCCTGGACATGGTCGCAGGACTCAAGAGTCTTGGTTTACAAGGTCACATTAGATGAAAACAAACATCCACGGCCACTGCAGTGCTTTCTGCACTGGTCTTCGGGTCATGGCTATTCCACTAAGCAGACAACAGGACCCGGCTAAGAGTGGCCATTGGTACCGGCTCTGCCTCCCTGATGGGCAGGGGCAGTTTCTACTTGCTTATACTTGCTCACTGGGCTTTATTCTTGCCTGAGAATAAAGGAACAGAAGGATATTTAGAGTAGGGGAGGAAACAAGAGGAAGCGAGTTCTAGAAGGCATCTATTATTTTGACACTCCCAGCATCTCAGTCTTCTGTAGGGGGACCACCCTGTTCTTCAGACCACGTGGCTGCAGTGCAGCTGACCCCTCCCCTGGCCCCGGGGGCCTTGTGAGCCGATGGGTATCGTTCGGAGACTTTGATTGTACCACCAAGAATAAGGCACTGCTTTCCGGTTTCCGTGAGAAGGATGTAAAGCCCACTCCCCAGAGAGCCTGCATGAGAATGAAGTCAACCCAGGGGAAGGCGGGGCTGAGCAAAGGAGAGACCGAGTCCTGAAACAACCTTAACCCTCGGGATCCAGCCATCGCTGAAACCCAGGTCTGCCCCTGGTCTTTACAGTCCTATAAAATAACACACACCGTGTTTCCCCGAAAATAAGACCTAGCTGGACCATCAGCTCTAATGCGTCTTTTGGAGCAAAAATTAATATAAGACTCAGATATTGTATTATATTACATTATATTATATTACATTACATTATATTATATCTGGTCTTATAGTAGAATAAGACCGGGTCTTATATTAATTTTTGCTCCAAAAGGCACATTAGAGCTGATGGTCCGGCTAGGTCTTATTTTCGGGGAAACATGGTACCTTTAAAACAAAATAATCCAGTTTAAGTTAGGTTTCCATCACTTGACACTGGAAAAGCACTAACCAATACAAGAGAAATAAAAGTGTAAGAAGAGGAAAACTTGAAGAGAAGATGACATTTTACGGATATCTTATGTGAAAGCAGTTCAAGTTTGCCCCCTGGAAATAAAGAAAGGTGACACGTGGGAACGCGTTCCATTTTTCACATTAAGCTCAGATCATCAAAACTGCAGCTCTGCCTAATGACTGTGATTAATCTCGCCAAATTCTAAATAGAAAATGAGTGTGCATTTTCTGCTGTTCGAGGATACTGCAACAGTCATGAAGAAGAGAAATGAGCCGTTACTGAATAAAGAAATCTTTGAAGGGAAATCATTTGTTCTGCCCAAACTTGGCCATGACTGGGTGAAGGACAAAAGGTCACAGCAACAACCCAAGCCTTACCTGGCATGGCATGGATGAGGTCGCCACACAGAACAAAGAATCTGGGTCTGGGGTTCAGCTTGTTGATGGCCTGGATGGCTTGCTCCGTGAGACGGATCTCCTGTTCCCACTCGTCCCCACCGCTATCCGAGTCCCCAGTGGACCAGGCCTTCATCAGTCCAAACTGTGGGTCTGCCCCCTGGATGAAGTAGAACGGGCCTTTCCATTCTCTTTCCTTTTCTATAGAAAGAAAGAAAGAAGGAGGGAGGGAGGGAGGGAGGGAGGGAGGGAGGGAGGGAGGGAGGGAAGGAAAAGAGAAGAAATATTACAAAAACGATCAGGGAAAGCATCCAGGTTACTGTGTGAGGGGATACAATATTTTTCTTAAATTAAGTAGGTCATTTTAATAAGCTGCTGTTCAAACATACCATTTTCCTGTCATAGTTGAGAGGATTTTGATTTATACTAATTATTCCTGGGACCTGGTGATTCCCAAAGGCCAGGAAAAACCACGTGGGCTGCAACAGCCACACAACCAAGCTGTTTGTTTAAAAGTTAGCTGGCCAAAATGGAGCTCAGAGGCGCAAGAGCACGCTGTATCGAGGATATTAGTATTCAATAATAGTTTTTTAATTAGAATTAAAAATACCCCAAATTGAAAGCTGCCTGAAGTATTATATTTAAATTACTAGGTGAAATGCTTTCAAATCTTTTATGCCAGGCTTAATGGCACAATTTGCACTGTTTTGGGGGATGTGACAGAATTTTAATTATAAAACTTGGAGCTCGGTAGCTCTGGCTATCTGGTGGGAAATGCCAGAAATGAAATCTTGAAATGAGTTAGTCAATGTGAAAAAAAAAAAAAGGATGTTAACATTTCAAAGGCAGCATGATGTGGGCATACGTGAGGTGTGAGGCTGGAGGGGTGGGGAGGAAAGGGAGCTGGGTCACGTGCACCGAAATGATCAGGCTTTCCCTTCCTATTGGTTCTGCTGGCCCCGAGCTTCTCTGGCCACGGGCCGCTAGTTATCTGCCAAAAGAACCACAACCAGTGCCTGCTTCTGCAGAGCTGGAATGCCCATTCATGGGCATGGGTTTCAAATGTTTTTGGTTTTATTTTAGAGCGGGGGACACAGAATCCTTCCTTCAACCAAAACCTCATAGGGCAGAGCAATGTTGAAAACACGGAGCTGCCTCTGCCCGACTGGGATCTGGGCACAGAGCAGTTTATCCTCTAAGGAATCCAAAGCCCAGAGAGGTGACGTGATTTGCCTAATGGCACAGCTGCAATCAGTGACAGGGACAAAACTACCCTGCAATCAGTGACAGGGACAAAACTACCCCACAATCTTGAGACTGTTTTCTTCTTTTTAATCAATGCATGTATTCTGCATGTTAACTGAATAAGCGGTCTTTCCTTGGGACGTCATGAAGATGCTACAATTCCCAAAAGCGCCTTGGGAGCACCGCATGTCCGTGTGTCCGCTTCAGTCGTGTATCCTGTAAGCACTTACTGAGAGCCTACTGTTTCCCAGGCCCCATGCGAGATACACAGAAGGGACCAACACAGGTGATGTCCCTGCTCGCCTGGGCTTAGTGCTCCTGGGGCAGATTGACAAGGAAACGAGCAGAGCCTCGAGCCAGAGGGTACCAAGGGCCGCAAAAGGATGAAGAGGGAAGCAACAGCTACGTTCAATTGGATGCACAGGGAGGGCCTCTCTGAGGTGCTGTCGTTCAGAGGAGCCAGTTGTATGTAAGCTTGTCAAAGTCCAGGGCCACCCTGCCCCCACCACACCTCACTTACTATCATCTTAAAGGAAACCTCTGGAATTAGGCCTCCATTCCTTCTTAAGTCCTTTTTCAGAACTTGAAAAGACAAGCACGCAAACCAACAAAACAACCTGTGCATATGTTGTAGAACAAACTGCATATGCACATTCATGCAGCAGTTCCTGACCTACAGCTCAGAGTGTTAGCTGCTCAGTGAAATCACAACCAAGCTGAATATCCTGAAACCCCGGCGTGTGCCTCTCATCACTGTCATTGCTAAGGACAGCGACCCAGCACGCTAACGGAGTCAGCTCATTCACGGAGACCTTACTGTGTGAGGCTGCAAGACTCCAAGATGGCCCCAAAGACGGCGGTGCTGTGACAGTCACATACTAGAGCAACCCTTGGACCTAGCGACTCACTTCCAATAAACAGAATACGGTGATACATGTCCCTTCAGGGAGCAGGCAGGCCCAAGATATAGAAATAACCTAAATGCCTCTCAAGGGATGAATGAAGAAAGAAAACGTGGTAAACGCATACAATGTACTATTATTCAGCCTTAAAAAACACACCCGGAAATCCTGCCACATGGGACAACATGGCTGGACCTGGAGGACATTATGCTGAATGAAATAAGCCAGCACAGAAAGACAAATACTGTCTGATCCCATTTACATGTAGATTTTTAAACGGTCAAGCTCAGAGAAGCAGAGAGCAGCCTGATGGTTGCCAGGGGCTGAGGGCAGGGGCAGTGGGAGGTGATGGTCGAGGGTACAAAGTTCAGCTGTGCGGGATACAGAAGTTATGGAGATCTATTATTATACAGCATGGTGCCCAGAGGTGACTGTACTTTACTGCACACTTACAATCTGCTAATAAGGTAGATCTTATGCTGTGTTCTTACTACATAATAATAATAATAGGAGTAAGAGGAAACATTGGGAGGAGGTACTGATGGTTTCACAGGTGTATACTTATCCCTAAACTCATTGAATTATACATATCAAATATGTACAGCTTTCTACATGTCAATCATACCTCAATAAAGGGGTTTTAAACAGAGATTAGGCTAGTGAAAGAGCATGACTTTCATCTTGCTCGCTCTTTCTTTCTCTTCCAGAGCCCCGATTCTGGAGGAGAAAGGCTGCCTGTGGAGAGGCCAACGTGGCAAGGAACCGAGCGAGGCATCAGGCCAACAGCCTGTGAAGAACTGAGGTGCTTCACGCAACAACTCAATAACATGAGTGACCCGGGAAGAGGGAGCCTCCCGATGAGACCACAGCCCCAGCTGACACCTGGGCTGAACCCTGTGAGTCCCCAGGTAAGCTGCACTGAGAGTCCCGACACATGTGAGTTGTTTCAAGCTGCCAAGTTTCAGGGTAACTTGTTACACAGGAAGAGATACCAACGGGTCAGGCATTAAAAACAAAGGGCCAGGAAGGAGTCAGCAAGACCTCCACTAGAGCTGACGGTGGGTGTCATAAAAAAACACTGAGAGTCTGATTTGTGTTTTAAAGTTAATTGTGAGCATCGTTTATTTATTTTACTTGAAAATAACCTTTTTGCACCGAGGAATGCTTTGACTTACGTTCCTGTTTCTGAGACAGTTTGCAGAGCTGTTTAAACTGGATAATCAGAACCAGGCAAGGGAGGTGATTGTCACCCCCAAGGTTGAAACGTAAATCAATATTCTATAGCAAATAGACTTTATAAACAGTTTTCTACAGCAAACGTTTTAACAGATTCAGTTTCTTATGACAAACCACCACAGTCTTGAAAAGTCAATAGTTCTTGGAGGTACTAAAATACATTTTTCATCATTACTTGTTTACTTAGTAAAATCTCATATAGAATCTCAATTTTATGATGACGAGGCACAAAATAAATAGATTTGACCTAAAATGAATGACCGGTCACATTTCACTATTCCATCTATTAACACCTTATCGATCAAATAAAGGCAATTTGTTGACTCAGGGTCCTGCATTCTGGGTCCTTTTATGGTTCCTGCTACAGATATTTGCGGTCTTTGGTCTCATCTTAATTTTAACCAAGGCTGAATTCTAGATATTTGAGGCTTATGATGCTTAGTTCTAGAAAGAAGAATCTTTTGTACATTTATTCCCCCCCACCCCTGATGAAAGTGAATTGTTAATATTTGCATTAAATTATTTCACCAAAGCCCAGCGCTACCAGCAGAGCAGAGCACAGGTATTAGATAGCTGACATCTATGAGAGCCAGGGAGAGCCCGCAATGCCATCCCTTCCAGGGCAGAGCAAGTGTCTGCCCCTGGCACGGCCCAGCATCTTTCCTTAGACCCCCTGAAAGCACTGTCCTGGCAGTTCAAGCCGTGGAGTTTGAATACACTGAGGTCCATTCCTAAAACGCCCTGACACATCATCAGAGCATTAGAAAAGACATGTAAGCATCCAGTGGGGAGTTTTTTTGTTTGGTTTTGGTTTTGTTTTTTCCCTAGTCAAAGAACTTAAACATGAAACTGCCAACGGAAGAACTGGAAAATGTCAATGAGGAGGGGATTCTCCGAGTTCCTTTCACCGACTCTCTTATTTAACTAACGGGGACACAGAGGCCTGGCTAGGGAACCTGACTCATGGTTTAAGTTCAAGGTGATACAGTAAATAAGCAGCAGCTTCCACTGTTCAGAATCTCAGTGCTACCAGGCTGGTCCGAAGAGGAGAGCCGCAAAGTAGATGGAATGGGCCCTGAACTCCCCAAGTGTTGTCCACCTCCAAGAAGACATTTTTGTCTCCAAAAATTTTCCTTGGTAAATAAGAAGACTGTTCCCAGAAATGATGCACAGGCCAGGCTCAGAGCTTTACCCAGTGGGCTGACACTCACTGTCCCGGCCAACAGCACAGGGCCAATTCCGGGTAGAGGCTGCGGACCAGAACCACCATCTTCTGTGAGCTGCTGCCAATCTCGCCAAGAGATTACAAACTCCAGATCTCTGGATGTGGTCTGGCTAGCAGATGTGTCCTGTTTGGCTCCTACGGTGTTTATAAAATTTTGAATTTGTTGGCCAACATTTTTGATTCACAAGTTTCTCTATACATACACCCGGCTTTGTGATTTCTAGTGGACAATCCGGCCACACCAGGTCCCAGGGGAGGGTGCCAGCGGTTGGCTGGGGCTGAGCAGTGGCTGCCCCTCTACATGGGCTCTCGAATTCACCACACTCCACACCTGGCCCAATTCACCACCAGGCCCCTGTAGACATCTGCGATGACAAGCCAAATTCAACAAGGAGTGAGAGGCAGAACCAGGCTTATGAGGCCCAGAGCCCTGCCCTCAAGGCAGCTGTTTAAACTGGACAATCAGAACCTGGGAAGAGGGGGCCACCCTAGACATCTAGGTGGTAAGTGCAGAGAACTGTCCAGCTAGGAGTGCTGAAGTCTGCCCACGTGGCAAGCCCGGAAAAACAAGCTCTGAGTTACCACCGTACATTACCATCATGTGTTACCATAGCCGACATCAAATAGCTAATACAGCCTAAATCAAATGTTTTAATTCATTTAAAACTATTTTTCAAAGGAAATGTTGGCCTTAAAAAGAAATCTGACTCATCCATCATACAGATATTGGGCCACCTCCAAATTTTACCTGACAGACTACGGACAGGACCTGGGAGTCTTCTTTAAGCAATAGCAGATGCAAAACAACTGCACAGAGAAGAATCTCACAAACCTTTAAAAATTCACACAATGCCTTTCCATTAATCCTTCCTATGAGACTCTGTTCATGTGCCAATATCCTGCCTGAAAGACAGATAATTCAAATTGCAATCGCTCTTTACCGTTTGCACTTTGAATATCACGAACTAAATGTTTTCTCAAATTTGTCTCTGCCAATATTCCTCTCATTTTTAGTATACCTTTTGGGCATATTTGTCAATCGCTAATGAAAGCTGACTTTTTAATATATACCAAGAGTTAGAAATGTCATTGATCCTTTCTCTATTGCCAGTTAATCAATGACTGACTGTAATAAAAACACTCCCAAAAGCAAAGGAATCACTGCTTTCATCACCCAACTAGGAAAAGGCCAACGGGAGTCAGACATGCCGTCCATTAATACCTAATACTATAGTAATTTGCGCTCTCATGATGTGCTGCACCTGTCACTGTATAGGAAACCTCAAATAACTCAAGGTGGAATACAATGATAAACAGCTTTTTTAATTCCTACACATGCTCATTTTCTAAATCTACCCATTTCTTTGTTCCCCATAGCACATGGGGGGGGGGTGTCCAGAAACTATCTGATGATGTATATACATACATATGTATATATACACACACACATATGTATTTACATGCTTCGGCCTTTACATTTTTTCCTTCACATATTGTGGGTATTGATTTGGTTATAAAAAGGCAAAGATGGGAGCTTTCACAGCTGCCTGGAGGCTTTCGGGCTAAAGAGCAAATGCAAACAAAATGCAATTTTGGTAGTTTTTCACAGCAGTGATCTGCACACTGAATCACTGTCTAAATATCTTCAGCAATAACCCTAAAATCTGGGGACTAATCTTATTTTAGTGGTAAACAAAAACAAAACAAAAATCCAGGAGCAAAACCGTCTTCACCACACTGGGGTTCTTTCCGCTTTAACAACCCAAATGTCCCAACTATAAAACTGCCAGGACTCAATGCAACAGTCAACAGTGGGTGCGTCGGGCTGGGGGGGAGGGAGGGGTGACCACTAAGGGGTGCGGGCTTTCTTTTTGGGGTGGTGGAGATGTTCTAATACTGACGGTGCTGATGGTTGCACAACTGTGAACAGACTAAAGCCATTGAATTGTTCACTTTAAAAGGATGAGCTGTGTGGTCCGTGAAGCTGTTAAAAAACAATACTGTCCATAAGGACCCCCTACGGCCCCCAAATCATGAACTGACAGCAATATCCTCAGAGTCTCCAAATGATGCTTCCTAGGTACCAAGTAAATTGACCCAACCTGTCTTTCCTTGGCCTAAATGCATCTGAAAGGTAGTTTCTGAGATACACAGAAGCTTCTGAGTCATGGCTTGGCTGCCACACTTGCCATCTGGGAAGGAAAGACCTGCCAAAATCTTATCTGCAGCCCTTCGGAGGAGTGAGAAAGCAGACGGGCAGGACGGCTCTGCCGGGCGGCTTTCAGCACCACTGGCTTGGCCGACGCTGTTCTAGACAACGGCCAAAGGGGGAAGGGCATTTCCCGAACCTCTCTCTCTTTTCAAAAGCAGAACTCCACTTAGGGTTTGCCTGTTCTGGGTGGATGTTTGCTATGGCTGTTTCCCGCCATCCCCCATGTTCCCCTGCCAGGCGAGCAGGCGGTGCTTGGGGGACAGCTGAAGGCGGCACTGTCCCTGGGCAGATGCAGCCCTGCAGGCACAGGGCCCGGCAAGCAGACCCTGGACGTGAAGTGAAGGCAATGCTTCCTGGGGGCAGACGCAGCTCCATGCGAGGGCAGCCACCGGGTAACAGAAACCTCCTCCTGCAGCTGTGCGAGTAAAGCACCAAACGCAGAGCGGGGTAGTTTGCAAGGGTCCTGTTGGTGGGCTCAACACCGTGGCTTCTGTTTCGTTTTGTCCAGAGAATACGTGGTGCGTGTAAGCAATGGGTTAGGCAGATCCACACACGTGACCCAGGGGTAGGATATTCATTCATATTCATTTGTTTATTCACACAGCAAATGGCCACTGAGTGTCCGCTACTGCCGACACCTTCCTACGAGCGGGCTTCCTGCCCTCCAGGGAATTCTAGGCGAGTGGCAGGAAAAGACATCAAAGTCACCGGAATAAATACACAACTATAAGTTCTAGTAAGTGTTATATAGGAATAGAATGGATGAAGGTGAGTGACAGGGGACCTCATTTCGAATGGGAGAATTGGCATAAGCCTCCTAAATTGTGACCTGAAGAATGAGAAAGCACAGAGCGAAAAAGAGAGGGGCAGAGATAAGCCATGTCGAGGGGTGACGACCCAGTTTTGGTTTCAAAGAGATGACTCTGAATGCTGCCCAGAGCCTGGCTTGGCGGGGCCGGAGTGGCCCCAGAAGACTGCTGGGAAGGAGAGAGGTGGACAACACCAGGGTGAGCCCTGCAGGCTGGCCGGACAGGACTGTGCGTGGTGGCACATGGAGAGGAGGGGCGCAGCGGAGGTCAGGAATGACCCCTAGGCTTCACCGGACAGGTGTGTGCGGGAGGACGGGGAGCAGCGGAAGAGGAAGCACCTGGCCTATTGCAGGGGGTTCTGGTGCGGAGGCCAAAGGGCTGGGAGCCAGGAGAGCCGTGTTCTCTTCTTGGTCCCCCACTTACTAGTTTGGGACCGGAAATCCCCAAAGTGTGACAGCGTCCTCACACAATCAAGTCAACGCATCCATTCACGCAGCTGCAGCTCACACATCAGCCAACATCTGCCTTCGCTTTACGACAGGATCTGCAGCATTAGCGCGACTAGGTTTTGTTCCTTTTCTTTTAAACAAGGCGACATGGGGAGCTTGGGCGTTCTTTCCCTCAACAAGTAGTTGCTGAGTATCCGACTGCCCATCACACTTGGTTCTGAGAGGGGGTGGCAGCAGTTCTGGGGCTCCCGGAGTCTCCAGCTGCCATGGCCCCATGTTCCCACCCCTTCCGCGTTGGAGGGTTTCACAAAGCTCAAAACACACGCTGCACAACCGCAAAAAGTTGTCAGTTGGTCCTCTCGGTGAAGAAGACACGCTCATAGCAGACCCCCACCAGACCAAAGGGAAGGGCTTCCCGACACTCGCCCTGCCCTCTACAAAGGAACCGATCGCCATCAGGGCAAGCTGATGGCTGTCCCATGCTCGCTCAGTGCACCGCTGCCCCCTCAAGGGCTTTGCTCACCCCGAGTCCATCACGACTGGCCCCCAGATCTGCGTATGCTGGCACTTCAAACACGAAGCCAGAGAAATATAAACATAAAAAGGGATGCTTCTAATAAAACTAACACGGGTGTCTTGGGAAGACTCAATAAAGGCAAGCTGGTGAAAATAAAATACTATTGAATTAGGTGCTGGGGAGACAAGTGTAAAAGATTTGCGGAAAAAGAAAACATGAGCCTAGAAGCATTCTTCACTAGAGTGCTTTCCAAGTGGTTTTTAACTGACTGCTCCACTGGAAAAAATCCAAACTGGAGAAGATTCATTATGGGCGTTTAGGCAAGAAGGGCGGCATGGCAGGCCCATCTGCAAACCATACTCCAAGACAAGTCCTTGGCGCGACCTCAAAGACTGGTAAATGAATGTGCATTTATAGTTTACATTAAAATGAAATGTTTAAAAAAAGTGTGGTATTTTATGATTCCCCTCGTGAACTAATTTCTTCTATTCATTAGCCAAATGAACAGGCTTCTACTGTAGTTCAAAAAAACAAAAAAAAAGGAAATTTTCTAATAATTAGACCTTTACCCTACACCAGACATAAAAATTTTCTCAATGTGGATCAAGACCTAAATTTAAGAGCTTGAACTACAATACTGTTAAAAGAAAACATAGGAGTAAATCTTCATGATTTGGGGTGGACTAAGATTTCTTACATATGACATCAAAAGTACAAGTGATACAAGTTGATCATTTGGACTTCATCAGAACTAAAAACTTTGGTGCTGCAAATACTGTCACCAAGACAGTGAAAAGACAATCCAAAGAACAGGAGATAACATTTGCAAATCACATATTTGTATCCAGAATATACAAAGAACTCTTACAACTCGATAATAAAAACAGACAAAAACCGTATTAAAAATCGGGTAAAAGAGCTGAACAGACATTTCTGCAAAGATTACAAGTGCCCAGTAAGCACATGAAAAGATGTTCAACATCATTAGCCACTAGGAAAATGCAAATCAAAACCACGAGATTCCGTTTCACACCCATTGGGCTGGTTGTAATAATAAAAAGAAAACAAAGACAGACAATAAGAAGGATATGGAACCCAAATACACTGCTGGTGGGAATGGAAAACAGTTTGATGGTTACTTATATGACCCAGCAATTCCAATCCTAGGCGTCTACCCAAGAGAAGTGAAATATATGTTCATACAAAGATCTGCCTGTGGATGCTCTTGGCAACTTTAGTCATAATAGTCAATGTCCAGATGGGGGAATGTCCATCAATGTCCAAAAGACGTCCAAATGTTCGTCGGTGGGTGAATGGATACACAAAATGCAGTTATCCATACAATGGAATGCCATTCGGCAGAAAGAAACACAGCGCTGTTAGATGCTGCAACAACACTGGTGAATCTTGAAAAGGTTATGCCAAGGGAAAGAAGCCAGTCACAAAACACCCCAGATTATATGATTCCATTTATATGACGCGTCCAGTAAAAGCAAAGCTACAGAGGTAAATTAGTTGAGTGGAAATAGGAAGAAACTGGAAACGGGCACAAAGTTTGGGTTTTTTTTGGGGGGTGGGGGACTGAAATGTTCTAAAATTGTGATGCTGCACAACCCTGTAAATTTATTAAAAACCAATGAATTATAAACTTAAAATGGATGAATGTTATGGTACCTCAATAAAGAAAAGCAAAGAAAAAATGGCATTCAAAAATAGAAGTTCATTTGGAAATCTCATAATGGAAATGTTATAATGGGAACTTTTTACACACTAATTGTGACTGATGATAATGAGGAAGAGATAAATAACCAAAATTCCTGTTTTAGAAATAGGAAGCCTTCTCAAATAGATAGCTGGTTTGACATGAATTACAGCATAATTAAAAGCATTCATTTCATTTTCTTCACTGATACGTTAGAATTTTTTTAACCACAATATTTTCAACCCTGTTCAGACTTGCATAAAAATTTCCAGGTCTACTCTTTCCAGAAAAATTCTTAGGTGAAACCTGGAAGAGAAGGAGATTTTTTTTTTTTTTTTTTTTTTTACAGAGACTCCATTTATTCTCTGCATGCGAGAGGGTTACTAGAGGGCACCAAGAAATATTCAGGATTAGTGAATATAATTGGCTCCTCTGAAACAGCTTCAGAGGTTTAAAATGTCCAGGGAAGTAACCTTTTTAAGAAAACCAAGGAAGAGCCCTGTTCGCTAAGGTGGAAATATCCTCATGGTAAAATGAACTGGGAAAACAGATTAGGACCGGAAAAAAAAAAATTAAGGATACGTCATTTTTAAAACATATTTTATCTTGACATTTCTCCCTTTGAGAATTCCTTCAAAACAGATGTTGCAAGCTTTTCAGAAAGACAATTATTTGCTACGAGAAAGTGGTCTTAATTAGGATACGTGACAAGAAAATACAACGATCAATTCTCCTGATTGACACGAATATTTGAACCTGCCTGAGGAATGTCAGCCTTCTCGGGTGAGACATATACAATTTGCTTTTTGTAAACACCTGTCGACAGAGCCCAGCAGACAATGCTAATAGGGAAAGGGTGGCTGAAACCAATTTCACCCGTCACACTGCTGGGTCACCCGTCACACTGCTGGAAGAAGCGTGTGGGAATATCACTGACGCATGTGAGTCACTGAGGTGGGAGGGTGGCCTCAGAGGAAAGGGCTGGCCATAAGCTGAAGGTTGGGTCCCCAAAATTCTTACGTTAAAACCTAACCCCCAATGTGATCATATTTAGAGGTGGGGCCTCTGGGAAGTGACTAGGGCTTGAGGGCTTAGGAATGGGGTGAGTGCCCTTATAAAAAGCACCCCAGAGCTCGCTCCCCACTTCCACCTGGAGAGGGCACAGCGAGCAGACAGCAGTGTGAACCCGGAAGAGGGTCCTCACCGCACACTGCAGCTGCAGGGGCCTTGACCATGGACTTCCCCGCCTCCACAGCTGTCATTATAAACCACCCAGACTGTGGGATTTTGTTAGCGCTGCCTGAACAGACCAAGACTGAGCTCTTTCATGGACTTGCCAGGCTTTCCTAGAGAAAGAAACTGTCTAGCTCATTCCAGAGGGGGCTTCTAGAAGTGAGTGTGACAGCTGAGATAGGCATGGTTGCTTGAATCAACCGAACCTCTGGGACAGGCCGTATGTGTGCAACAGACGGGGAAAACCAGTTCTTTTCCTTCCTCTTCCAGGCCTGCCCTTGAGGCAAGTCTACCAGCTTGAGGTTCTACCTGCCCACAGAGCCTTGACGGACATCGGACCCTCCAAGAGCATCTCTCAGGCCCCAGCAATGCTAACAGGGAACTACAGCCCAGGGAAAAGTCAGTGACAGCAACAGAGGCAGCCTGGGGACGGTCCAGGGGTCCGGTACCTAGGGAAGCAAACCCACAAGACTGGGTATCCTAAGCCTAACCCTCCCAGGCGGGGCCTCTGGGCTGTGGGACCCACGGAACATGCCCACTGGGGAGCTCAGCCCAGAGGAGACCGAGTGCAGGCCCCACTTCTAGAGAAGTCCAGAGTCATTTGCCCTCTTTCCAGCTCATCAATTTATCTTCTAAGTCTCTACATCCCCCTCCCATCCTTTTCCAGGTGAAGGACTCTCTCATTCTCTGGTCCTACTGGCAGCCCTGTGGCAGCTCCAGTGGGTTAGGACGCTTCAACACCTCAGCACCCCCACAATCTC
Source organism: Rhinolophus sinicus (assembly GCF_057876585.1). Lineage (NCBI taxonomy): Eukaryota > Metazoa > Chordata > Mammalia > Chiroptera > Rhinolophidae > Rhinolophus > Rhinolophus sinicus. The sequence goes on along the minus strand of NC_142510.1, from coordinate 6,906,297 downwards.
CATCGGAAGCCCCCAGCATCAAGACCACATGCACCTCCAGTTACTGAAAACAAATTCAAACAAACCATGTGGCGCTATGGAAACGATGCTTCAAGACAAGCTCCTCCAATCAGATGGCGCCCTAAGTTCCTCCCGAGTAGAAATGCTTTTGTTGTCACTGCTGCCGCCAGAGCATTATTCTCAAAATGGGTATCTGATTACATGTCCTTGTTGCCTCATCCATGAAGCTTAAAATGCTTTGATGCTATCAGGGAAAGACAAACTCCATCACCCGCCACCGCACTCTCCAGTGTACCACACGGCTCCAGATTCAATGGCTTCCTTCGGCCCCCATCCTTCCCTTTCCGGTCTCACCGCGCTCTGCTCATGGCCCGCAATGGTCTTGCCTCCCTTCACGGCCCAGTAACTCATACTCAGCCTTCAGCCATCAGATGACAGAGCCCTTCCTCGGGGAGCCCTCCCAGCGTGTCATTAATAATCCAATGATAGGATCTCATGGTACCTAATCCGTCACTTCTGTGCCATTTGCCACAACTGTGATTTACCCGGGTTTGGGTGACCGACAGTTGGCACAAACCTTTCCAAGTAGCCATGTGCCAGCGGTGCATGTTTTTCACTCATCACTGCACAGCCTACAACTCGCTGAAATTGTTCTCTTCCAGTGATAAAACAATCAAACCTGCCATCCTCTGCTCAGGTACCACTCACGTAGACGTCTCAACATCTAACTTTTCCCCTTAGCAATGCCACTTACTGCTACAGAAACACCACTGACTCTCTCTGTGGATGGCATCCACACCTCCACCCGCAGCTGTGCGCTACACCCCACAAACTGCCTCGGATTTCCTGATGGCACCTCAAAGCCACCACTTCCCCAAATCAATCCCATCAAGTCTGACCCTACCCTACTCCCTGATTTCAGTTAATGGCCCCACCGTCATGCAGGACCAATGCTTGAAATCCAGACTCCTCCCACTGCAGTGGCCAAAGGAGCACCCCAGTGGCCAAGAATTATGTTTTGTGCCACAGCTCTGTGCCTAGATTACAAGCCCCTGAGGGCATAAAGCTGCCTTCCCCACCCCCTTCTTCTTCTACTTTCCACAAGATACTAGAGGCTACAATAGGAACATAATAGATACTTCTTGAACTGAAAACAAGAGATAGCAGAGTAACAAAGAACACTCACTCACTGCTGGCAGGTGTGTAAACTGATGTCAGGGTGTCGTGCGGGAGACCCTGCTCGCTGCGCCATTTGTCGTGCAGGGCGGCCTGCGGGGTCTCTGCTCCCGCTCCCCACATAACGCAGGATATGGTGAGGCCAAAAAGGAACACCCACGGAGCCATAGGTAGGGGAGTCATACCACTATATTCTCTCTGGCGGCACTATACTCTCACTGGAGGCTGGATCCATACTGTCCGCAAACCGCCATCCACACTTGCCAGCCCAGCCGCCATCTTCTTGCTAGCCCCCGTTCTTCTTTCCTCTTTCTCTTTCTCTGCTAGCGTAGCCACAGCAGTTATATTAGTGGCCAATGGCTCACTGGTTACAGCTGACGGCCAACTAGCCACAGCTGACGGCCATGCAATCACAGTTGGCCATTTACTACCTGAGCCAACACCTGTCTATGTGAGGCCGAGAGCCTGGAAACTACTTTCTGGGGCTCTGCCCCCACACAGGGCTTTGGAAGACGTTTCGACACAATTTAGTAAAGCAGGGGGTGATTATACCCTACACCCCAGAACTTCGCTCCTGGGTATGTGTGGGGACAGAGCCCCAGAGAGTAGTTTACAGGCTGTCGGCCTCACGTGAAGGGTGCTGGCTCGGGTGGTGAATGGCCGTCGGCTGTGGCTGATTGGCCGTCGGCTGTGGCCGGATAGCTGATTGGCTGCTGGTATAACTGCTGCGGCTACGGAGGACTGCCGAGGAGCCGAGCAGAGCCGAGCAGAGCTGAGAGAGAGGAACAGAGGAGAGAGTGGAGGAGAGTCGTCAGTCGGTCGGTTGGCGGAAAGGCGGACGGCAGGTCACGCGTCCGATGGGCCCAGCCTCCAGTGAGACCATAGAGGTATGACTCCCCTACCTATGGCTCCTGGGTGTTCCTTTTCGGCCTCACCATATCCTGCGTTCTTGTGTGGGGAGCGGGAGCAGAGACCCCACAGGCCGCCCTGCCTGAAAGATGGCGCGGCGAGGCCTCCGCGCACGACAAATGGCGCAGCGAGCAGGGTCACCCGCACGACAGTATGCCTTAGAGAAACTTACCACGTGTCCACACAAGACTTGTGCAAGAATGCTCAGAACAGCACTGTTACCAAGAGTGAAAAACAAACAAGTCCATGTCCAGTTATATCGGAATGCTAGCAGGAAAAAGCTGACATAGTCGAATGCGGATAATTAAAGGAGGGTTTTAAAAGGGGTTGTTTGGGATGAGTTCAGTGTAGAAAAACTATGCGGGGCACTTTGGGAGCCCAAAGATAGAAAAAGCAGCGCTCTTGTCGCTTCTACATCTGAAAGGAGGGAGGGAGGGAGCGGTTACCCAAATCTGAAAACAAAGTCCCAGAGGAAAGGCTACCTTAAAAGAAGCAGTGACCTTCAGTAAGGAATACAGCCAGTCCCAGGCAAACCTACAGGGAGTAAGCTGAGCGAGTAAACACCCTGACTTTTGCTCCCTCCTCCCTCTGCTCTCAGGTTGGGAGTCCCAGTGGTTGAACTCAACCGGAAGCCAGAGGTCCGTAGAGTTCAACCTCCTGTAGCACAGCGGAGAAGGGAGAGAGCAGATTTGGGAAGACAAAGGGATGAGACTCATGTTATCCAGCAACCAAATATATAAAGCACAGTATATGTTTACACAATGGAACGTTGCCCAGCAGGAAAATGAGTGAACTCCTTATGTCAACATGGATAAATCTCAAAATCTCACATTGGGGGGGGAAAAAGGCATCGTAAAATATTTAGAGAATGGGCACTACAGAAAATTGTATTTTCCAAAATCCACCACGGCTATATTTCTGGCCCCCACATGCTCTTCCAGAACCTTGCCACTCCCCGCTAAGAGCTGCAAAGAAAGAAGAGAACAAGGTTTTAAAACAGGGAATTACAGGAGAAACCTATTTTAGAAAGGGTAGCCAGTGAAAGTCCGTCTGAGGAAGTCACTGAACTTGCAATAAGGTATAAGGATTGAGAAAGAGCCAGGCCCACCAGCCCACCTATTAGCTAAGGGAACAAGGGAGAGCCACCGGCCAAGGTCCTGAGAAGAGAAAGGCCTTGGCCCTTTCCAACGCAGTTTAAAAAAAAACCAGTGTGGCAGAACCGGGCAAGGGAAAGAATGGAGCATGAAGCAAGAAAGGTGAGCATAAGCCAGAAGGAGCAGGGCATTTGTGACTCCCCTTGGCTTACAAAACTGGTGCGTGCAAGGGTGGGAATTTGACTCCAGGCAGCAAAAACTCACAGAGACGACAAAGGAACCAGAAACAGACTTCCCTCTTGATATCCAGCTCGAGGGCTAACGTTCACTTAGAACCTAGGTGTGTCAGACACTGGGTTACAGAAATACTTTGAATCTAAAAGAATAATCTGTTTAATCAGTTACCTAGGACGTACTAACGAACAGCGGCAAATTATCTAAAACCAAAGGTCAAGCAATTAACTCGAACACAACTCCTGACGGCCTTCCCTTTCCACTGTCCTGATGGGCACTGTTGGGCGACTCATATTATAAATAACCCTGATTACACAGTATAATGATCATGGTGAACAACCATAATGAAAATATCGGTATCTAACACGCTCCAGGGGCATAATGCAGTGCCACACAGAACTTTGCTATCATTAGTCCCATTTTACAGATAAGGAAACTGAGGCCCAGACTTGCTAAGTAAGGAGTCCAAGGCAAGGCTTGGAAACCAAGTCCAACTGCAGAGTCCACGTTATTAACTGCTTTGCTGCCTTACTCTCTTCTCTTGTCTCGGGGAAAATAGGTCAAGGCCAGCGAGGTTTCATGACCAGACTCCTAAGGGGACATTCTTTTCTCCACAGCGCCCCTGGAAAGCCCTACGAGCGGGCGGTGCGATTATTGTGGTCCCCAGCCCCGGGGTGTAGCCCCCAGAGGATCCGGCTGGAGGTGCGCGCACCCGGACTGAAGGTTCCCCCGGCGAAACGTTCCGCAGCCCTGAAGACACCCCCCCGCCCCCGGCGAAGGACTGGCAGTACCTGCTGAAAATGCGTCCAGGGTCCTGCCCTGGGCTTTGTGGAAAACACCCCCCGCCTCCTCAGCCGACATGGTAAGTGAGTTTCTGGCCTCGCTTGAGGACACTCCGTGGGAGGGACAGACGTGACTCCACTCAGCCCAACTGCCGGGCTCGGCCTGGCCGGCTCGAGGAGGTACCCTCCGCGCGGGGCGGGGCGGGGCGGGCGGCGGGCACGTGGGGCTCGGCCGCTCTGAGCGCCTCTAGTGCTGCCTGGGCGGGGCGGAAGCTTGAGCCGCCCATCTAGGATCGATTGAGGCGCCTGGCGAGTGGCGGCTTCGCATCGGGGGCGCGCGCGTGCGTAGAGGGGGTGTCTTTGGGCTCCAGCCGGGCGGCCCGGCCTTCCCTGAAGTTGGGGTTGTCAGGTTTACCAAATAAAAATGCATTTCGCCCAGAGAAGCCACAAATGATTGTTTAGTATAAGGATGTCCCAGGCAATATTGGGGAGGTACAATACTTACGCTAAAAACGTTTTCGTTGTTGGTCTGAAATCCCCATCTAACTGGGCGCCTGTATGTTATCCGGGGAGCCTACCTTGCGCGCAAAAGGACTGGGTCCTGTGTCAGGACAGTCCTCCCAGCCCCAGCTGCGATCGAGGGCCCTTAATCACGAGGCGTCCTTATCTGCCCGCTCATCACCACGCCGCCGCCATCATCATCGTCGCTCCCTCGCCCTGCGAGCCTCTCATCCTATGCACCGCAGCCCCAGGAGGTCGTGCTATGTCATTGCCCCCATTTGTCAGGTGGGCAAACGGAGGCTCAGAGAGGTGAAGCAGCTTGCACCAAGCCCCACGTCTGCAAAAGGTAGCAAAGCTGGGACTGACCCACGTGAGGACCTGTCCCGCAAAAGCCACTGAACTGCTAAACCAGCGTTTGCCAAACTTGTTAAAAATACAAATCCTAACCAAAATGAGTGCGTTTCTAACCTCCCAGCATAGGTTCCCTGGGAGGATGAAACGAGTCGGTGCATCAACGTGCTTAACACAATAGTTCTAATAGCAAGTGGTAAATACTCAATGAATATTAGCCATTATCGGTAACATTATTGTTAATCCCTATATCCCTACTCCCTGAGTGTGGCCTGGCCCCGTGAAAGATGCTCGGGAAATATTCAAGGAGAAAATGAATCAATGAGAATCGAAAGTTCTCATTATGGCCTCCAGGCCCTGCAAGATCCAGCCCCTGCCTGTCTCCCACTAACTTTGCAGCCACACATTCTCTTTTAGTTCCTTAAACACGCACATTCATGTCCCTCTTGTATATGTGGTTCCTTCTGCTTGAAATGTCTCTGCTCATTTGAACATCAATGTCTCTGCTTAAATCACTGTCGTGCGGGGCAGCCTGTGGGGTCTCTGCTCCCGCTCCCCATACAAGAACGCAGGACATGGTGAGGCCAAAAAGGAACACCCAGGAGCCATAGGTAGGGGAGTCATACCACTATATTCTCGCTGGCGGCATCCGCCTCTCTGCAATCCACTCTTGCTGGCTCAGCCACCATCTTCTTGCTAGCCCCCATTTTTTCTCTTTCTGTTAGCGTAGCCACAGCAGTTATATTAGTGGCCAATGGCTCACTGGTTACAGCTGACGGCCAACTAGCCACAGCTGATGGCCATGCAATCACAGTTGATGGCCATTTACTACCTGAGCCAGCACCTGTCTATGTGAGGCCGAGAGCCTGGACACTGCTTTTTGGGGTTTGGCCCCACAATCATCCTTCATGGAGAAGCCTTCCATGCTGGCACTCACTCTTCTGAGCTAAACTCACCTCCCTCACTCTTTTCATCGCACTCTGTTCTTGTCCCTCATCCCTTTGCACAGTTGCTAATGATATGTTTACAGGTGTAACTGTTTCTTTGAAGTTGTCTTTCCCAACTGTACGGTAAAGACCACAAGGGCAGTTACCTTGACTGTCTTGCTCACCAAGCAGGGTGCCTGAGGCATAGACACTCCAATGGCTGTTGCATAAAGAAGTGAATGGATTATAAATATCTTTTCAGGATAACCCCGTTTTGACCCTGGGCAGTGGCTGGGCACAGCTCTATTGGCAGTGGTGGTGAGTAAATTCAGAATTGCACTGCTGCCATGGGATTACACTGTGAACAAAAAGGGGTTCTATGGAAAGTAACCTCACAGGGTACTGTAATCATAAATTCCCAACTGAGCAGGTCACGGTGGGTAGCCATGCCCGAGGCCTACAACTTCTTCAGTAAAAGGCTTAACTTTTCCTAAAGCAAGCCCAGTCCATTGTTTCTAGGTAACTACATTTTTGAGATGCCCCCTTCAAACCACTCCTTTTAAAGCATGACCACCTTCAAGAGAGCACATAATCTTAACTATCCTGTAGTCTGATACCCGCCCTGCTTTCTCCCACCTCCATGTAACCTTCCTTATGTTCCCTCCTTAAACTCAAATGCATAAAAGAAATGGCATTTTACTTTAAAAGTAAATACTAAAGTAAGCTTACCTGCCAGCTACACTGTTGAGCATTTAGCTTATTGTGAGTCCTCACAGCCATGCTGAGAGGTAAGCATTGGTATCCCCATTATATGATGAGAAACTTGGGCTCAGAGAGGCTTCATGGCTTGCCCAAGATGGCCTTGTACCTGTATTAGTTATCTATTGCTACATAACACATTATCACATGCTTAGCAGCTTAAAACAGCAAATATTCATTATTTTGTAGTTTCTGTGGGTCAGGAGTTCAGGTATAGATTAGTGAGGTCCTCTGCTCGTGGGCTCTCACAGGCTGCAATCAAGATGTCAGCCAGGGCTGTGGTCTTGTCTGAAGACTTGACTGGGGAAGGATCTGCTTCCAAGCTTACTTACATGGTTGGTTGTTGGCAGGACTCAGTTCCTCGAGGGTTATTAGCCTGAGGGCCTCAGTTCCCTGCTGGCTGTGGGCTGAAAGCTGCCCTCGGTTCCTTGGCACATGCCCTTTCCAACATGGCAGCTTACTCCATCAAAGCCAGCAAGAGAGAATCTAGCAAGACAGAACTTGCATCTTACATACCCTCATCACAGAAGTGGCAGCCCATCACTTTTGCCATATTTTATCGGTTAGAAGCAAGTCACTGGGCCAGTCCGCAATCAAAGTGAAAGGGTTACATTAGGGGACAAATATGAGGAGGTGAGAATCCCTCGAAGATATTATAAACTGCCTGCCACAACAATTAAATAGCAGAACTAAAATTTGAATCAGTCCTTTCAAACCCTGAAGTTCCCCAGTTAACCACAATGCTCTACTGCCTTCCTAGACAAATTAATGATTATTTCTCAGAAAGATCAATCTGGTTATTCTAATATGGACTCTAGTATTTTTTCAAAATGTATTATCCTTTTAAATGTAATCTCCCAAGTGGGAATCTGAAAGATCCATCCAGGGGTGGGTGCGTTAACTAGTTCCATGGGTTTTATTTAGGAGTAACTTTAGAACGTAAGACTAATGACCACAAGACTTCCTATACTACATCCTGACCCCTAGATATTACACTTAGCCTTCTCATATGATTTTTAGACCATCTGACCAATTTGCCTAAGGATAAATACAAATTGGCAGGTGATTAGATTCCAAGCAGATAAAGCAATACTTTCCTGGTAGAAAGACTTTATATCATTCATCCACTCCTTTCACCCCTCCCATTTGGTGTCTTGAATCTGTAACTAAATTCAGGATTGAAATGACTAGCCTTAATAAACATCTTCAGACTCAGCCATACATCTGCGTGTGATTTGGTTTAGGGGAGAACAGAAGAACTGGTTCATGGGGGCATCTCTGTGGGCAGAGAAATATCTTCATTTATTGAAATGTTCCTAGCAACAGAAGTTGTTTTCTTTTTCGCCCCCAAATCTTCAAAGTAGAAACAGGCAAAATGATAATAAGAAATCTGGAAAATTGTGGATGTATTTTAGTTTTTGTTTTTCGGGTTTTTTTCTTTTATGAGTACAATGGAATTGTAAGGATATTGCATAGCATTTGCCCACATAAAATCGATTTTTAAAAATTTCAATGACAAACATGGGTTCATGTGGATTTTTTTCCCCCCAAAAGCTAACTTCTAGAACAGCAGGTAAATGCTATCATATTAGACTGCGTTGGGATTGCTTTGGCATTTCAATTGCATTTCCCCTGCATGATGATTTTTCCTTAGCTGTTTTCATATTATTCAACTATGCATGTATTCAGAACTTGCCAGCTTAATTCCTTATAGGAAGTGACAACAATAACATTTATTAATACATTTTATCTATTACTTATAGTGTTTCTTACTATGCTCTGCATTTTCCATTGTTTCATTTTCTCTTCATAATAATCCTAAAAGGAAGGCACTTATCCCAATTTTACAGATGAGGAAAATGAGGCTTGAGACACAAAAGAAGTTAAGCAACAAGCCCAAATGCACGCAGCTGGTAATTTGGTGGAGCAGGATTTGAGACCAGGCTCTTTAGACTATGTTGTACTGAACAAATGAATGACCAATGAGCGCAATTACAGCAGGCCTTGCTTCTAATTATATGAGCCAATCATATTTTCGCAACTCTCCCACCCTCCCTTGGCTACAAGTGCGATATAATACAACCTCAGGCTGAAGGTGAAGGGTGTAAACTGTGAAATCATTCTAATTCAGGCTTGCAGCTTTTTAGCTATATGACCTTGGGCAAGATATACAACCTGGCTAAGCCTGTTTGCTCCTATAGAAACCAAGAATAATGAGTGCACTCACTTCTTACAGTTGATACGAGGATTTTATGAGGGTATGCAAGCCAAGTGCTTAGCACAACGCCTGACATTATGGGTAATTTTTACTCATTGGTAGTTAATATCAGTAGCACAGGGAGTTACGGAGAGCTGGATCTGAGTCCTGGTTCTGTCACTTACCAGCTCTGTGACTCGGAGGAAGACACTTGCCTCTATAAAACACACATCATAATATCTTCATTGTCACAAGGGTTGTTTTTTTAAAAGGTTGGATGGCAGTGGTCCTCCAATGTTACCAAGCATATAGCCAGTAATGTTTAGAGACGTTTTGGTTGTCATAACTGAGGGGCCGTGCTACTGGCATTTAGTGGGTAGAGGCAAGGATGCTACTGAATATCTTACAATGCACAGGACAGCCCCCACAACGGTTAATTATCTGGCCTTAAGTATCGATAGCTTCAATAACAGGACAAACCCTGTTGCGTGGGGACTTCACGGGGGACATAGCACTCAATAAACGCTAACCATTTTAATTTCTTTTCTCTTTGACATTCCACCTCAGTCTATGTGTTATTTCTAAGAGCCCTGTCAGCTTTAAAATGCTCTGATTCAACATAAGGGGAAACGTAGATCCAACTACATACATGAGACAAGTAGGGTACGAACATGGTTTCTAAGTGTCCTCATCAAGACCAATTGAAAACAATGATTTATTTTGGAAAAACGGAAAATTCATGTCTTTTTGTTAGTGGAAATTTTGTAGAAATCTTAGGTGAGAACAGCAGTTGAAAGCAGTCCTTACAAGAGCAAGCTTTGCCCCTATTTTATTTTACGAGTGTATTGAAAGGACAGCTCTAGACGGGAACTACATGTGCTATCATTCCATCCCTATTGCCAGGGTTTTATAAACCTCAGGTTTTCTGAGAAAAAAAATGTCCATTTACTACTGATTTTTGTGTTCTGAAAAGTTATGGTTATGGGCATATTTGTGCACTTATGTTTTAAGAGTTAAAGTTCATACATCAGGCCTGCTTTTCCCTGGAGATCAGCCTTTTTTTTTCCTCTGTGTGTGTGTGTGTGTGTGTGTGTAAATCATTGTGGAAAACTTGCAGTGTCTAAAGAAACTAGGAGAAAGAAGAAGAAGAAAATCTCATTGCCCAAATATACAAAAATATAGTACTATCAATATTTTGGCATATTTCTTCCTAGGGTTCTTTCTCTAAGCATTCCTATAAATAGTTGAAATGATACTATAAAGAAGTTTTATCTTACCTTTCCCACTTAACATCATAGCACAAAAACTTCCCCATGTTATAAAAATACTTTCTAAACATTTCTAGGGCTGCAGAATATTTCATAGTAATATATACTTTTAAAATTTATACCCACTTCTAAAAATAGTTTATTATACAATAAATTAGTTGCAAAATGTCAAAAAATACAGAAGTCTACAAAATAAAAATTAAAAATTAACCTCTCACCTCTCCTCAAATTCTTTCTTCAGTTGTAACTATTTTTAAGAATTCCACATGTATCTTCCAATATGGTTTTGTGGGAGTCAGCAGTGTTGTTTGCCAACATTTCCATTTCTCTGTCTTCCAGGCACATATGATTGCAATTGCTGGCTATTTTTTTTTACTTATTTTTTGGTTACACCATGTGACTAGTTCTGGCCAATGAGTTGTGAGTATTTAATTGCTGCTATAAGACCCTTCAGGGCTTTTGTTCCCTCTGCCATGACAACTGGCAATGCTCTAGTCAGTAGTTGCTTCATCAGTCAAATTCCAGAGAGAAGGTGACGCAGTGAAGAGCTTCTAGACTACTCATGATGGACGTGTAGAATAAATAAGAAATAGCAGCTTGTTTCGTTTAGGGGTTGTCTGTTACAGCAGTATAACCTATCATATCTTTACTAATAGATTAGCATATGTATATATATATATATATATATATATATATATATGTATAAACACATGCATAGCACACATGAACACACACATATCAGCTGTATTGTCCACATTCTTTTGTAGCCTATTTTTTTTTCTTTTGGCTAAGAAATATATTTACTACTGAGAAGTTGTTTTTGAGCATCTACTTGGCTTGGTACTCTTCTGGATGCTGATAGTGTATCAGTGAACAAAACAGAAGAAAAAAGCCTACCCTCAATGGACTTTACTTACATGGATAGCTTTCCATGGGTGCACATATATATTTACTTGTAATTCTTAACAGTTGCCTGTTATATGGATATACCACCATCTATGTAACCTTACTTCTACTTATAAAGCCTATATTTAGGCTTTTCTCAATTTGTCTCTCGTTGAAAAGCAAGGCCATATTAAATATCAACATAAACATATTTTGAGCCCTGGGTATCATACATAGGTGCACTTGTGGACATATCTTTGTTTACTTAACCATTCTCCTGTTATTGGACACACGAACCATTTCTAATTTGTTGCTATTATTCATGCACCGGTTTTTATAGTTACAATTGAAGAAAGAATTGTAACTATAGTTTTCATCTATTTATTTGAAGCTTTGGGGATTATTTCTTTAAGATAAGGACTCTAAAATGTTCCTACTGGGTCAAAGGGTTTGGGCATTTTTAAGGCTGTTGATACATGTTGGCGTGCGTGACTCTCTTGTATAGATTTCCTACTTCAGCAGGAATTGTCCTGGCGTCTAGTGTTATTTTACACATGGGGAGTAAGGGGTTCTGAATTGCCCATCATCAACTATTCCTCCTCAAGGTCATCTGAGGAACCAAGAAAAATCAAGCCAGGCATGAAAAAGCTCAGTTAATACTGGTGGACAGACTAACTTTTTCTTTTTTAGCAGTTAGCGTGTTTTCTATTCTTTAGCTTTCTTTTCTAGGCGTTGCTGTATTTCTTTGTCTTTAAACAAAGTTGTTACAGCGGACACTTTAGTTACATGACTTCCACCGTAGTTGGCCTTGAGCCCAGTAGGGCACACCTACTGGGCTTCCCCCTGGCAGTTCTCTTTCTTACTGTCTAAGACAATGGCTCGTCTCTTCATGCTCCCCCACCCCCATCTTCCCACTACCACATCTGCCACCTCCCTGCATCTGTACTACTTCCCTCTCCCCCTTCCAGGGATAATATAGGGACAGACTGGGACACCCGCAAAACAGTCCCCTTATTTTTGTACATTGCACCCATTCCTTCTTATGGCTACGTAGGTAGTGGTTCTCCCTCTTCCTACTCTGCCACTCACTTCAGCATGCCATGGTGAGCAGATTTTCGTTATGGCAGACGTTTAGCCCCTAAAGTACCTGGTCTCCCTCTCTGGAAAGGGGATAAACAAAGATGCAAAGGGGAACACCCTGTCAGATTTTCTAATCAAACCAGAACTCCTGTGCAGTGAGGTGGGCACAGCTGTCCTATCCTGGAGGGTCTGCCTGGGGGACAGACCAGCTGCTGCCCACACTGTACAATGCCCCACACAAGCTGTGAATTTTTAACTGCTCATGGTTACTCATTTCCAGCCCCAGAGTTGTCGTCATGACATTCAGGATCCCTAGTTCGCACGCAATCAGCAGAGCAGAGGAGCCGAACAAATGAAATTCTGTTTTCTCACTTTTTGTACAGTACTGCATTTATTCAACCTTTATATCTCTAGAGCCTAGGACCGTGTCTGGTACATTGCAGGGGCTCCATAAATATTTATGGAGTAAAGGAGGAAATAAGTGAAGGAGGTAAGCAAACACACACACTCTCTTATTTCATATACAAAGTGAAACTTCAAAGATCATTCGCCAAATCACCTTGACAATTCTGCTGCCCAGAAAAGGACAGACTTGACATTATTTTCAGCAATAAGGTTTTACAAATTAATTGATTTTTCTGACTCATTTGGTGTGGGTTTAAACCATTTATCTGAAAGCACAGGAATATATTCTTTGAATTATTCCAACAATAAGAAACAAAAGCTGAAATAATGAGTTAAACGCTTAGTTGAACCATCTCTATCAACCCCTTTGCACATATTACCTCTCAATGTCACGGCTGCCATGCCAGCCTCAATCCACATGTGGTACTTTCTGGGGACCAATCTGAAGAGTCTTCTCCCCATTTCCCTCCCAGCTCCTGCGAGAAAACTGCAGGCCTGCCCTTTGGTGACATTACCTCCTCTCAGCTCAGGAGCCTTTGTCAGAAGGCTGCCAGACCTTCCAAATAAAGCTGCTTCCTCGTCCCAGCCCTGGTGTGCCACCCACCCGCAGCAGTAATATTTAATAACACGGAGAATACAAAGCTTGGCTGGATGAGTCACTGTTGTGAGTGACCAGCCAAATTGAAATCTCCTTTTTAACGAAAAGGCCTTGAAATGCAGCAACGAAAACACACTCCTTTAATTTCCAGTTTTAATGAGCGTGCTATGCATTTCCAGGGACAACACCTGCATTTTCTGCTTTCCTGTTGAATGTTATAAAACACCTCGGAATCTGAGTTAGGTTCAAAGTGCATTCTTAGCCCAGGGTTCTGCAGATGTGGGTCATTTGCATACCATCTTCCCTCACTTTCTTTGCTCTGTCTGCATACCACCTCGTATTGTTATTTACTTCCAAGTTTTCTTTACTGTAATTCATGTTTGTTACTTAGATATCTTTGTTTAAAAGAAGTAAAATTTTTCTCTCGCTCCTTGTGGTTCTGGCAAAACTGTATCTCTTGCCACAGATAGACATGTGTAAATAATACCAATCCTTGAAGAGGGGAGAAACCTAATAATACCCGTACTTGTTAGGCAGTTTCTGCTGTCTGCTGGGGACTCTGAGGCTGGGATTTGTGATGTCTCTGATAAAGAGGGAGAGTGGACAGTGTTAGGTATTAAAGAAATATTATAGTGATTACAGATGGAGACGCTCTCCTTGAAGTTATAAAGTGGATTGCAAGGGGGTACAGATGAGGCAGCTTCTTTCTGGAGGTAAAATCGAAGAAGATGCATTTGTCAGACCTTGAAACCCTCAAGGGTAGTGTGTATTAAGAACAGTAAGAAGCTTAGGCTCTGGGTCACATTGGAAGTGGGTGGATCTCAAATTCCCTTTTATCTTGGGCAACAGCCTTAACCTCTCAGGGCCTACATTTCTCTGGTTGAAAAATGAGGATACTAAGAGTGGGATGCCTTTCTCACAGGGCTTTTGAGGGGGCTGTGTGAAATAATTCAGGCAAAGTACTTAGCATGCTACGTGGCACTTAAGTGCTCCATAGTTATTTTTCTTCTTTCTCTTATTCTCCCTCTTATCATCACCATCATCATCATCTTTGTAGTGGGTTGAATTGTTTCCCTCCAAATGATAGTCCAAGTCTAACACCTAGTACCTATGAACATGACCTTATTTAGAAACAAGGTCTTTGCAGATGTACTTGAGTTAAGATGAGGTCGTACTGGAGTGGGGTCGGCAATAATCCACTGATTTCTGTCTTTACAAGAGAGATATTTTGAGATGGGGACTCAGGTAAGAAGGCTATCGAGAGATGGGAATTATACTATTACAAGCCAAGGATTTTTAGCAACCACTGGAAGCTAGAAGAGGCAAAGCAGAATTCTTCCCTAGAGCCTTCAGAGGAAGCAGAGCTCCCTCTGCATTCCAGACTCTGGGCCTCCAGAGCTGTGAGAGAATAAACTTCTCTTGTTTTAAGCCATCCCATTGGTGGCCATTTGTTACGGCGAAACTTGGAAACTCAGTACTTGGAAGTGGAGCACTGCTGTGACAATGTGGGAGTGGCTTTGAAACTGGATAATAGATGGAGGCTGGAAGAATGTGCAGGTAGTTAGTTGATGAAAAAGCCTCGATTGCCTTCGAGACACTCTTAGCAGACATATGGACACTAACGGAGACACTGGTGAGAGCGCAGAAGAAAGTGAAGACAATGGGAAGGAAAGTTGCTCCTGCTTCAGAGACGACATGCATTGTCACAGACAGTATGTCAGTAGAAATATGAATGTTAAAGGTTCTTCCACCAAGGCTTCAGAAGGACACGAGGAAACCAAGGGAATTATTGGACACTGGAGGAAAGATGGCCTTGGTTATAACGTGGCAGAAAACTTGTCTGAATTGGGTTCTAGTGTTCGGTGGAAAGTAGAACTCGTAAGTGATGAACGTGGAATTTAGCTGAGGACATTTTGAAGCAAAATGTTGAAGGTGTGGCCTGGTTTCTTCTTCCACTTATAGTAAAATGCGAGAAGAAAGAGATAAATAAAGCAAAAGGGAGCCAGAATGTGATGAGTTAGAAACTTCTCAGCCTATTTGTATTGCACAAGATGCTCACGCAAGAGTGTGGCTGGACAACCATTCGCTAAAGAGATTGGATGTGTGCTGAATGGATACAACCAATCATCTCAGCAGAAGCCAGGAATAGAGATGGGGTTATCCAGGAAGGATCTATAGGGGACCCTCCTGTCTGATGGCGTGAAACCTGTGAATTGCACAGGAGACCAATAAGGTTTTTGAGAATGTTGTACCAGCACAAACACTGCCAGCCTCGACAAGAAGGGATAGAGACAGCAGGAAATGAAGGAAGGCTGTTGGACGTCCACAATTGTACAGGCAGGGCACAAGCCAATGGAGGCACTCAGCTGCCAACACATACTATCCTTCAGGAAAAAGGAAGAACGACTCCAAAGGCAGCCCTGAGGCTGCCACGGCTGTCAGGGCCTCCACGGGCCCAGAGAACAGAGCATCAAGCCACTGCACATTATTCTCAGGCCCCGAGACCTAGTGGAATTCTCCCTGATGGGTTTCAAACTTGCTTGGGAAAAATGACCTCATCATTCCTTCCATTGTCCCCCTGTGGGAATGAGAATGGGAATGTCTATTCCATATTCGTTCCACCACTGTATCTCAGATACAGATAATTTCTTTTCTAGCGTCATAGTCTACACGTGGAGAGGAGTTTTGCCCCAGGATGGTTCATACCCCAAATTTCACTCATCCCTGATTTAAATGACAAGATTTGGGAGTTCTTGAGTTGATATTTATCTGAGATTTTTGACTTGGAGTTGATGATGGAGTTGGGTGAATATATGGGAAGGACATGAGTTGTTTTGTAATTGTTCAATTACAGTTGACATTCAATATTATTTTACATTAGTTTCATGTGTACAGCATAGTGGTTAGACACTTATATAATTTATGAGGAGATCCCCTGGTTAAGTCTAGAACCTACCTGGCACATACGTAGTTATTATAATATTTGACTATATTCTCTATGCTGTATTTCACATCCCCATGACTATTTTGTAACTACCAATTTGTACTGCTTAATGCCTTCACCTTTTTCACCCAGCCCCCAACCCACCTCCCCTCTGGCAACCATCAGTTTGCTCTCTGGGTCTGTGAGTCTGTTTTGTTTGTTCATTTATTTTGTTCTTTAGATTCCACAAATACGTGAAATCAAGGTAGTTGTCTTCCTCTGTCTGACTTATTTCCCTTAGCTTAATACCCTCTAAGTCCATCTATTAGGTACATATATACAATGGAATATTACTCAGCCATAAAAAAGAAGGACACGAAGTTTCGAGGAGCCAGAGGATGCACTGTAGTGGGTAGAACTGTGCCACCAGGAATTGGTGAACTGTGCCACCATGAAAGAGATTCAAATTGACCTCATTTGGAAATAGGGTCTTTGCAGATGTAACCAAGTTTAAATGAGATCATACTTGGTAAGGGTGGGCCCGAATCTCCTGACTGGTGTCCTTATAAAACGAAGGGGGAGATTTGGAAATAGAGACACAGGAGTAACACAGGAAGATGGCCACGTGAAGATGGAAACAGAGATTGGAACGATGCTGCCACAACCTAAGGAATACCAAGGATTGCCAGCAACCACTAGAAGCTATAAGAGGCAAGGAAGGATTCGTCCCTAGAGCCTTCAAACAGAGTACGGCCCTGATAATACCTTAATTTTAGGCCTCTAGCCTCTAGAAGTATGAAACAATAAACCTCTGTGTTTTGAAGCCTCCCAGTTGATGGTAATTTATTATAGCAGCCCTAGAAAACTAATACCATTGTCCTTATCATCTAATCAATCTTTGCAGTATTTCAGTATCTATCATATATCATTTAAAAGACTCTGTGAAATTCAGCAGAAAGAAGCGCATTTAACTTTCTTTGCCTTGTGTTTCCAAACTTCTGTGACCAGGAACTAGCCTTTGGGAACGACCAACTTCCTCTCATTTCAAATGAAGAAAACTAAGAACCAGTGAGAGCAGTTGATTTTACTCCAAGTCCTAGAGTAAAAATAGTGTCATATCTGGAATTATAACTCAGTTCTCCTCTCTACAACTCCATCTTAATAACAACAGAAACACTAATCACTGAGCCATGAAATCTGAACTGTCGGGACCTCAGAGCGCATCTAGTCGGCATCCTTCTTGAGAAAACAGAGGCCCAAAGAGAAGTGATTTCCCCAGGTGTCAAAGCAAGCTACTGTATTTTTCCTACGTGCACAAAATGCACACCCAAATTACCCAGCAATTAACGTAAAAGAATAGATGATGCTGCCCCTAGTGGCAGAACGCTGCAATACAAACCACCACAACACATTTTTAAAGATACGTTTCTTAACAAAAACAATAAGCCACAGACCACACAGCTTATCAGATGTAAAAGTAAGGTTAATTTCTGAACATGTTAGACTTAAGTTTATGATTACTCTAACTTTGCTATGGAACATTATTCATTGATACCAAAATATTTCTTTCAGCTGATTTTATAGCTTTTTTTTTTCTGGTAGTAAAATACGATTGCACCTATAGAGCTAATGATTTTCTGTGGGATTTTAACACATAGTAAAATGTACTTAAATCAACCAAAAGTAATGTGTTTCCTCCTACTCAGATTACTGGAAAATTACTTTCAATACATGTACGATGAAGAAAAATATTTATATTTTCTCCTAAAAGCGTAATGTAGAATTGGGATATATATCTTATACACCCTCATAACTTATGTGCCAGCAAAAGTGGGAGTAATAAGGAAAAACTGTCTTATTTTTAAATGTATATGTCTCAATGGGGAATCTTATTTTTCCTTTTAAACCATCTTGCCCTTAACTTCCTGGTCAATGCATATATGAATTTCAACAAAAACGTGATGGGCCAACAGTGTACTTAGCACCCTTCCCCCCCCCAACTCAGAGGAGCAGTTAAGCCAGACACACACGGATGTGGTCTACTTTTTGAGGAGTGCAGGAATAGAACAGTTCTGAGGAGTCGCTTTTCTGGAACGATCAGAAAGTGCTCATGTCTCAGGTTCTTCCACTGTAGATAGGGTTTCCCGGGACTCGTTGGTCCCGTGCTTGACAAATAGCCTCAGGAGTGAGCACAGCTCTAACTCAGGTCTTGCCATCCCCTGGGAAATAGAATGGTGATGCTCTTACACCAAAAGAAAGAAAAGGACCAACTCACGTTGATGCCACCTCGCGTAGCTTTCTCTAAGAAGAGGAAGACTGAAGGACACCAAATTTTTTTGTGCCAGACAATCACTTTAAATACTTCATTTTCTAAAATCACAGCAGTACACTTGAGGAAGACGCCACCCTTGTTTTGTAAACGGGGAACCTAAAGCTCAAAGACGCTCGTTTGTCCTTGCGGTTGTGTTGTCAACTAACATTTACTGGTTCCTGCCACGTGCCAGGAGCTGTAGGATGTATTTATGTGTATGATTTCCTTTAATCTTCAAAATCTGTGGCATCAAAAAAAAAAAAATCTGTGGCATCATCCATATTTCTCAGAGGAGGAAGTTGGGACTACTGAATGCGGAAACTTTTATATCGCCTTAGGGGACTGTAAAACCTTAGATAAGGTTTTCTGGAACCAACTGAGAAATAAAAGAAAGGAGTCAAAACAGCTTGTGGAAAACCAGAGGCTAAGTGGATGGATGGAGGCCTCCTCCCAACATGTCACATATCCAAGGTCGCATAGCTTCTAAGCAGAGAAAGTGGGATTTGAACTCCGAGCTGCATGGTGCCAAAACCCAGACTCTTATTCTCCCCTCTGTCCTGTCCTTATTCTTTCTTTTTCAGAGAACTAATGGGATGATAAGGACATGCTACAAAAACAAGTTCCATCCATTCAAACCTCAGTTCCCTATAGGGGACTCTCACTGCTGCCATTAACTGGTTAACTGAGACTTAAAGAATACTTCAATTCTTTTCATTATAAGCCTTGGAAATGAAAAATCTATTGAAAAGTGATCTTCTGCCTGATTTAGCACACACGATCAGGGCTCTTGATTGCAAGTGACGGGAGTGCAACTCCAGCCAGCTTAAACAAAAGAATACACGTGTTAGAAGGACAACCGAGACTCACACAAAGAAGGAAAAGGCAGAGTGAACTAGGAGAAAGCAGATGCTTCTGATGCTTCCATTTGAGGGCGATAAGAAACGGGATGTGCCAGAAACTCCGCCCTGGCTTCTCCAGCTGCAAGGGAGTGTGGTGAGTGTCCTGTTGCAGCTATAACAAGTGACTGCAAGCTTACTGGCTTAAAACCACACAAGTCTATTATCTTCTAGTTCTAGAGGTCAGAGGTCTGACATGGGTCTTGCTGGGCTGAAATCAAGACAATAACAGGGCTGTGTTCCTTTCTGAAGGCTCTGGGGGAGAACCTGCTCCCTTGCCTGTCTCAGTGTCTGGAGGCCACCTGCTTTGCTTGGCTCCTGGATGCCTTCCTCCAGCTTCAAAATGCTGCCTCTCTCCCTGAATGTCCTCCTGTTTCTCCCGTCTCCCTCTGACTTCCCTCTTCGGCCTCCTTCTTTCATTCCTAAGCACCCTTATAAACACACTCTCTCCCTTCCCCACAATCCAGGACAATCTCCCTGTTTTAAGGTCGGCTGATTAGCAACCTTAATTCCCTTTTGCCATGTACCATAATCTATTCATGGGCTCTGAGGATTAGGGGATGGACATCTTTGGGGGGAAGCAATCATTATTTTGCCTACTATCACAGGCAAAATATCACACCTGGATTGACCAACCAGCCATTCTGAACGCCATAGGCGAGGGCAAATTTCCTAAAGGAAAATTGGAGCGTAGGAAAGGGGGGAATGATTTATGAGTGGTCAAAAGTCCTCCAGTGATGGGGGGATCCGTTATTTCCAAAGGTGGAAAGGCTGCTGAGTGACACAACCACGTCTGCCTACTACAGAGCAAAGTCAGTCAAATCTCTCTCTCTGATGATTTACGCCCTCAGTGTCTCAAGGTCAGTCTTACGACTCCCACCAACTGGATATGGTGCTAATAGGAAATACTAGTGCAAGTGGATTTGTATTGACTTGGAAAATATCCTGAAGTGTTTTTGTTGTTGTTGTTGTTTTTAGTTCCTACCTAAGTTGTTCTCTTGTTGTTTGTCCTTTTCTTATAAAAGTGCAATATCAAAATCATAAAAATATTTATGTGAGGGCACCGATACATTGAAATTTTATTCTTTTGTTTAAGAAAATAAAACATCTTAAAAAAAAAAAATGGTAGTAAGACTTTCTCTCAATTTAAGGCATGAAACTTGTTCTGATATTTACTAAGATGGAATCCAAAGGTGGTGAATTTTTATGGCCAGATAAAAACCATTTAAATTCTGGGCTGCTGTGGAATCCCCCATCTCATTCCATTTCCAATAGGTAACTAGTTTAGTTTGGTGTGTGTCTTGTTGGCCTATTTCTACCTGGGGAAGACTCTATATACCTGCCTCTTGTATAATGACTTTAATTCATTCCTGAAAACTCTATTGATAAGTAAAAAGCCATTACATGGAAAAAAATATTTCCATTACTTTTAATGGGAAAATTATGATGCATTCTATAGATCTTTTTCTATGCATCCTTAGGTAGAACATACTATAAAAAAGTTTTTCTTGATCTTTTTTTCCTCATGTCAAATGCTCTGTAGAAAACATTGTAGGTCAGACCGTGTAATTCCACCTTGTTCTTTAATATAGGTCACTGTAAGATCTTGTGAATGGTTTCAGAGAAGCCATAGATTTTTATGGGTAAAGTTCCAATCTTTTAAAAGTTTGCAACTAGTTTGGAAATGTGACAAACAGTGTGAAAGCTGAACTGAACGTGCCTGTTCATCCTGTAAATGGCTAGTCTGAGACCTCTGAATGGATGTGCTCTCAATGCAGCCGCACCTGCGTGGTTTTGGTAGCATGTGCCAAGGTCTGGAAGGAAAGGGATAAAAAAGAACAGCAGACTCAGACAGTCATGGCGGAGATGGCTATTGTTTCCCAGTATAAGAGACTCATGCTTCTCAGCTCCCTTAACGTTGGGCAAGGCTGGATGACTAATTCTGGTCACAGGCAGGAGAAACATGCGTCACTGCCAGTCTGCTGCAAAACTCTCGCTCTGCCCTTTCCCCCAGCAATCATGGAAGCACATCCTAAAAAGGAGCTTCCAGCATCCTAGGTCCCTGGGTGACTGACTGTTCTCAGAGGAGTCTTTCTAATGACCCACATCCGATATTCGTGTGAGTGAGAAATGATCTTTGGCGGATTTGTGATTCTGAGATTCTGTGGTTTTTTAAATAATTTCTGAACTGCAGTAAAATGGTCTCTCCCTACTGGTATGGGGTATTCTTGTTTTGTACTGCTGCGTAACAAATTACCATAAACTTAACAGCTTACAACAACACTCTGGTATTTACTCCTAGTTCTGTGGGTCACGAGGCTGGCATAGTGTGTCTGGAATCTCTGCCAAAGATGCCACAAGGTGGAAATAAAGATGCCCATTGGGCGGCATCCTCATCTGGAGGTTCGATTAGGGAAAGGTCAACTGCCAAGCTCCATGGGTCGTTGGCAAAATTCATGCCTCAGTTGTCGGACTGAGGTTGCCATCATCTTGCTAGTTGTTAGGCTGGGACCATTCTTAGCTTCTAGAAATTGATCTCAGGTTCTTGTCATGTGGCCCCCTCCATCTCAGCCAAGAATCTCCCTCAGATTGAATCCCTTTCATACTTTGAGCCTCTGTGACTTCCCTTTCTACAACCAGCCAGAGAAAACTCTCTGAATTTTAAAGGTTAATGTCTAAAGCCAACTATGCCAGGGAACAATCTAATCATGGAAATAAAATCCATCATATTTTTAGTCCTGGAGATTATGTAGGGAAATTTATATCAGTGGGACAGAAAATCTTGGGGTCCGTGTTAAGATTCTGTTGGACATGTGGAGAGAAAGTAAGAAAGAGA
The DNA here is from genome assembly GCF_057876585.1 of Rhinolophus sinicus. Classification (NCBI taxonomy): domain Eukaryota; kingdom Metazoa; phylum Chordata; class Mammalia; order Chiroptera; family Rhinolophidae; genus Rhinolophus; species Rhinolophus sinicus. The sequence goes on along the minus strand of NC_142510.1, from coordinate 6,884,166 downwards.
GCAAGTGAGTGAGAAAGAGTATTTGTTGGCCTGTTTCTGCCTGGGGAAGAATCTATACACCTGTCTCTTGTATAATGACTAATTCATTCCTGAAAACTCTGCTGCTAAGTAAAAACCATTAAATGGGGACAAAAATAATATTTCCATTACTTTTAATGGGAAAATTATGATGCATTCCGTCTCAATCCAAAACATCCTCACAATTTGCAAAGATAGAAAAATGTACCAATTGAATAATGAAAACATGTTTATATAAGTAATACATTTAAAATGGAAAAGTAAATAAACCTATGTCGTACAAAAGATGTAATAATGCAAAGAAGGTATATTGCACTTGCCAAAGAGGGAGAAGGTAAGATTTAAGTGTGGAGCAGGTATGCACAGGAATCATTCTTTGAATTGTGTATTTTTCTTTCTGCATCATTTTCTTTGGTAATTTCTGAACCCCTGGGAGGTGGGTTGGTCATCTTGCAGTGCAGCTTCGCAAGCATACGTGCGCGCACATACGTAACAGTAGAGCTCAGATAAACACTTTCAAGACAAAACAGGCTTCCCCATGAGCGTGCTCATGGAAATAATACATATGCAAAACACTCTGGCATGCTACAGGAGATGCTGCCTCTTTCCCCCTTCCTCTTGGCGAATCTATGCAGGGAAAATCTTTGGGGCTCCTCTAAACGTGGCCTGCAATTCATCTTTGTTCCATTTGTTATTTTCTGACTCGAGAATGTTGTGTTGGGTGAACAGAAGCCTGTGTCTTTGCCTGAAGGCATTGTGTCAAACGACCACTTCTTGGAGTATATTTATTTCATGTGTTTTGGGGCAAAGACATCAGTATTCAAAAAAAAAAAAATAGAAAAAAAAAGATTAGTTGTCCAAAAAGTAGTATAACTTTTCAAAAGCCATTATGACAAAAATTGACTGAACAGCTATAATGTGATCTAGTATTTAGATTTAGTATGTACTAGGGTGCATGGTTTATGGACCTCTGAAATACACAGACCCATAGTTGGTTTCTATTGGATGATTTTGAAAAATCAATCTTCGTTGCCATAATTACACTGAAAATTAACAAGTCAAGTATCATAAAGGAAAAAAGAAATTGAGATTAAGTTAAACCAAAATGACCCATCTGGAGGTCATCACTAATTAGGAATTGCTGGGAGAGCCATCTTAAGAAATGAATGTAGAGCTTAAAGTAGATAGCTATTGGGTTTTATAAATCTTTTTATGTAATTTTTTTTTTTTTTTAGAAAAGGAAATTTCAAAGTTAAATGTTAATGTCATATTTCACGGTGTTATTTCCTGCAGCACAAAACATGATAATGAAAATATAATTTTAAAAAATCAGCACAAAAGCAATAATAATGAAATTCTCTATCTTCCTATAAAACCGTCCATTTATGATAAGTATTATATCTCTGTTTTCGAAATGCCATGTAGGGCATTTTCTTAGGATGTTTTAATCCGGTAGAAAGGCTGTAAGTCTCAGCTTTTGTCTTGTTGTTTTTCTAAGTTAACCTTACTTTAACAATTCCTGGGAATGAGTTTATCTTTACCTAAAATGGACAAAAGAATATTTTTAGTGAGGTCCCTTGACAGTTCCCAAGGAGAAAATCCAGTTTTAAGTGAATACGATATAAAACACGATACATTAAAAATAATGTTTATAAAAGATGTTTTATGTGTGTCCTTAATACCTTTATAATCTAACGCTATTTTGCTTCAATTCTGATATTTCCTAATACACTTATTCAGAACTAGCCCACGCACTATACTTATGGAGAAGTAGGTAAAGCCCTTTCTTTCCCTCTCTTCTCCACATTCCATCTTGGTTTATTACTTTGAGCAGGAGTGCTGAGCGAAGTGAAAGAGAAGTCAATATTTGATTGTGGTGAGCACTGAATCTCAAAGTTCACCCCAAACAGAGTTCAACACCATTCGTTTCAGGCAGAATTCCATTATTCATTCCCTTTGAAAAAGCTGTATTTGTGGGTATTGCCTTATGCAACGGAATCAGAAACCCAGGGGGTGAGGTCCAGCAATGTGTGTTTTAACCGCCTCCAAGTGATGCAAACTCAAGTGTGAGAACCCAAGAGACAGCATCTCTCCCAGGACAGTGAAGATTGAAGTTTTCTGTTTGTTGGTGGGTTGTTCCTACTAAGGATGGCTACTATTTATCTAGTGCTTCCTATGTCCCAGGTGCTCGATACATTAAAATAGTAATAGCCAGCATGTATCGTGTTTAATGTGTTCCAAACACTATTCTAAGTGCTTTCTTCTACCATCTCACTCATTTCGAACACAATCTAATGAGCTAGGTGCTGTCCTTACAACTATAACACAGATGAGAAAACTGAGGTACAGAGAAATTATGTCCTTGATGCAAGGTCAGGAAGGTAGCAAAGAGAAGACCCAGGATGTGAAACAGGAGGTCAGACTCCAGAGCCCTCACTTGTAACCACTATGCACCATCACTGGTATTCAGAGGTACACGAATTCATTCAGTGCATCATTTTAGCCCCTCCACGTTACTGAGAAAGTGAAATTCCTTACACAAGTGTTGAAGCTGGAGAGTCAGAGGCTCTGAGAGATCAATGAGTTTTTCTCAAATCACACAGCTCATTAGAGACTCAGCTGGACTTAGAAGCTGGCCTGTCTTCTTCTGCGGTGGGTTCTGTGACCTATTATGTCACAGTCCCTGCTCTTCCCTGTCATCCTGCCGCCAGACTGACTCAGAGACCAGGCTCCCACCCTATTTGGGGGCAGCCTGACCCGTTCTTTAGGGAATACAAGGAACAGCTCCTGCCTTCACCCCCAAACTGGACATCCCCAGGACCCTCCTTGAAGCTTTCTGTCAAACGCAGAGGAGGCAAGACCTGATTCAAATTCGACTCATTCGAACAGAGTTTTCATTCGTAAATAAATTGGAAAGAGACATCAATTGGAATTCGTGGTTCAATAATTAGAAATATGCAGAAAGTCCTTACGCCTGGAGGAAATCAGCTTGTTGCATTAACACTAGTTAAGAAACAGAAAGGGGCGGCTGGATGGGCTCAGTTGGTTAGAGCACGAGCTCTGAACAACACGGTTGCTGGTTCGATTCCCACATGGGCCAGTGAGCTGCGCCCTCCACAACTAGACTGAAGACAATGAGCTGCCACTGAGCTTGTGGAGGGGCAGCCAGATGGCTCAGTTGGTTGGATCTCGAGCTCTCAACAACCATGTTGCTGGTTCAATTCCGCCGTCGGATGGTGGGCTGCACCCCCTGCAACTAAAGATTGAAAACAGCAACTGGACTTGGAGCTGAGCTGCGCCCTCCACAACTAGATTAAAGAACAATGATTTGGAGCTGATGGGCCCTGGAGAAACACACTGTTCCCCAACATTCCCCAATAAATTTGTGTGAAAAAAGAAAGAAAGGAAGGAAGGAAGGAAGGAAGGAAGGAAGGAAGGAAGGAAAGGAAAGGAAAGAAAGGAAAGAAAGGAAAGAAAGAAAAGAAAGAAAAGAAAGAAAAGAAAGAAAAGAAAGAAAAGAAAGAAAAGAAAGAAAAGAAAGAAAAGAAAGAAAAGAAAGAAAAGAAAGAAAAGAAAGAAAAGAAAGAAAAGAAAGAAAAGAAAGAAAAGAAAGAAAAGAAAGAAAAGAAAGAAAAGAAAGAAAAGAAAGAAAAGAAAGAAAAGAAAGAAAGAATATCTTTTCCAGGCTAAATGAGGCTTGAGATTCTGGAAGAGAGGGGTGGTGTCGAAAGTCTGGCTGCTTTCAAGTTTGAGCAACCTGGTCACTTCACGGTATCAAGGCTCAAATCCTCACCAGCCTCACGGGCTGGGGAGCTTGACTCAGGCTTTAGAGTTCGCGGGGCCTACCTTGGAGGCTGGTTCCAAGGACCCACCTTTCTAATTGTATCTCACATGAACTCACTCTGCTCTCATCACTCTGAACTTACTGCTATGCTGGTCCACACTCCGGCCCTTTGCCGGCTCTTGTCTCCACCCAGGATACCCTTTCCTCCGATTTTTGCTCAGCAAACATTCAGGGGTGGGATGAAGGTTCCTGTCACTCCAGAGGCCTTCCCTGATCACCTTGGTACTGCTCCTCGTCACGGCCCAGGACACTCATGAGCATGGCATTCTATTTAGTCTTCACTCTCTGAAATCATTTTCATCTCTCAGTGGTTTACTGGCCCTGTGTCTCCCCTTCTTGGAACCTCAGCTCCCTGAGAGCAGGGGGGCCCTCACCTGGTCTGCTCACCACAGCATCACCTGTGCTGGGACTTGTAAGGGATCCCCACCCTATTGCTTCGAGCCTCCTGGGGGGACATTCCAGATTCCTCACCTTTCGTGCTATCGTGGATCGGATTTGATATCTCTTCTGGCTTGGCACTAAGTGGCCTGCCCCATAAGAGCATTATTTACAGTGCAACCCTTGAGTCTGCACAGCCCTGCTGTCCGCCTGGAGCAGGGAGGATGACAGGCCAGGGTTGCCTGCTCAGAAGCTGCCTTGCTCCAGGCTTGCCTAAAACGGGCAACCTGAGCTCACCTTCCCAGGCCCCAGGCCTTTTTGTTTCCGTGGCGATTATTTGAATGAGGCACTTTTAACTGCAGTGTGACAAGGGCTTCTCAGCAGGGGACCCATTAACACTGGCCTAAATGGGAGACACCTGGAGGGAGTGAAGCCCCAGGGACCCTTCTGAAAGCTTTAAAAGAGCGCGTGGCCACCTTCACCGCGGAGGCTTCCCCAGACAATTAAATGCGCAGCAGACAAGATTGCTCACTTAGCATCTCTAGCCTCTGGTCTGAGGCTGCTGGTGGTGATTGCCTGCCCTGCAGACTGCAAATCACCCGTCTGCCTGCCAGGCTCCCTTCCGCCCGCTCTCCATCTTTCCTTCTTCCCTTCCCTTCCTTTCCTGTCCAGTCCTGTCTACGAAAATCACAAAAGACTTATGAATTCTCCAGCTACGTCCTATCCTTGGCTATTGGCTCTACCCTTTCTCTGGTATCGCTCCTGCCTCTAAGTCTGAAATATCTGAGGTGACCTACTTTCACTTCATAAGGGGAGGCTGGGGAGCTGTGGGCTAAATGACTGAGAGAAGTGGGCAGAGGCATCCAGCTGGCGAGAACTGTGGGGCCCCACAGGTTATCTGGTGGGGCTGGTGGTGGCTCCTGGCAGGTGTAGATGTACAAAGCCCGGCACCTTCGGCAGCATTCATGCATCTGCAGTTCTTGACCTGAAGCATTTTAGGGCAGATCTTCTGATAGCAAATTGAACAGCAGCTGAAATTTATTTCTATAGCCAGAGTGCTATGGTGGCCCAGCATTTACTGAGTGTTACCACCACTGCACTAAGTACATGAGATCCAGTTAAGAATCACTGTGCACATTTTATAAGGCAAGCACTTTGCACACACCTTCTATGGTTTGTTACCCAAGAGAAGCTAACTGATACAGGTGTGGAAGATGAACCCACCAATTCCCTTGAGATGCTTACATTTCATTAGGGGAGATAACATATTCTTAAACAGAAATGGTCTGTAATGCATAAGGCCAGGTATTAAAATGATAAATCAGTATCAGATGGCATGGCAGTAAAAGATGCTTACTGTGTGCCTGGCTGTGAAATGCTGTGCATTCATTAGTTTACTCCATCCTCACTGGAACTCTTTGAGGTCAGTGCTATTTTTATGTCCATTTCATCGATGAAGAAACCGAGGCCTAAAGAAGAGCTTTGCCTGAGTTCACTTCACCAGCCAGTGGCAGAGCCAGGATTCTGTCGGACCCAGGTGTCTGCCAGGAGAGGATTTATGCAGAGGGTGCCCCTGGCTTCACTTTGAAGGCGAGGCAGGGGTTATGGAAGAGGGTTATGGATGAGAAAAAGAATTTCAGACAGAAGGAACAACTTGAGCAAAGGTGAGGGAACAAGAAAATGTCAGGAAGAGCGAGGAGTTTCACTGGCAGAAGAAAGTGTTTCAGGGAAGGACGGGGGCAGAATTTTAAATTCCGAGCATCCCAAAGATCCAGTTTAATAATCTCGTTGGACACGAGGTGTGGAAAGGTTATTTGAAATATTATATTATATTAACAATGTCTCCTGCATTTTAGGTAGTGTGGTCTCTGAATTGATTCACTGTTGGACGATACTTTGTACATAGTTTGAAGTCGTTAGACCTGAAACGGCAGGGAAAATATTTTGTTGTTTTAGTTTACACACTCACCTAAATTTTTCATGTAGATATTTTTTCCTTGAAACTTATTGAGAAGGTACGACCCTTCTCCATCTGCTTTCTTCTCCGTATATATAAACGGCCAAAAGAGGGAATACTTAAATGAGCAGCTAAGAATGCCAACTGTGCCCAGCCCTGTTCCACGTTGCCCACAAGTCAGGACACTGGCCCTGCTCCAAGGAACTTAGCAATCTAATTGGGTACTAAACTACCTGGCACAAATTCTAAGGCTCATTAACAGTGAGAGAGAGAAAAAAATGAGAGCGGGCTGGGGAAACCAGGAAGACTTCAGAGAGAAGTCAATATTGACATAGAAGGAAAACGTCGGAGTTTCCTACTGACATTCAGTATCTTAAGGCCATCCTTCGTATCAGCTAGAATGCACTCTTATCCGATTTCGAAAAATAAGAGATGACCTTCTGCCTAAAAATTTCTTGGCTTTTATTTTTTTTTCCAATCTGAAATAGCAAATGTGTTTCACCTCTTGGATCAATTCTGCTCGAAGCGCTATCTTGAAAAGGATGTTGAGTCTCTGCCAGCCTCTGGGGAAATGAGTGCTGGAATTGGTTAGTGAAGCCTGCCGCAGGTACGGGGCGATCAAGGCAGAAAGAACATTCTACATCCATGACTTCCCTCTTCCACACTTTTCCCTGAAAAGTCTTGTAAAATAACTGTTTTCATGTACCAAACTAGCAGAAATCTTTAATTCTCTGGACTTCATGTTTTGCTTCTGACTTTTAGGACAGAGGCACATAAGAAAAATTAAACACATCAAATATTCTTAAAGAGAATCTCTTCATACATTGCTGTTAGAACTAGTTAGATTTTAAACGTAATGCCCGCACTTCACTTAGAGGATTGTGAGTTGATTCTTTTACCTTTAGAAAGAAGACCCCAAGGTACAGGAAAATGCAGAATTAATCATAAAGTTATATCTATATAAACAGTTGTGTTCTGTTGAAAATATATGTTCTTGGTTGGTTAGGTGTCTCCTTGCATTAAGATGGAAACACTCATTGGAGGATGTAGTTACTTACCAGAGCAGTTTTAGGTGATTCTAAGGCGTTTGAGTCTAACGACCTTTAGATAGCACCTCTAGACTTTGGAGGAGAGAAATCAGGAAGAGAAGTGAGTCACATGGAGAACATTTTTTCTTGAGAGACAATAGCGAGAGGAATGGAGGTGCTGTTAGTAGGGCTTCTAAATTGCACAACCCTAGCTGTTGGCAACATGGTCATTTGCAACATGGCGAATCGTGCTGTGCAGACTTTTCCAGTCTAAGCCAATTTCAAATTCAAATGCCAATTTCAGTTCAGCTCAACATATACTTATTTAACATTTACCAAGTGTATTAGCCAGCGTTCTCCAGAGAAAATGAACCAATAATTTATATATACACAAATATATACTGGGGGTGCCAAAAAAATGTACACGTTTTAAGAGATGTCATCTATGTATCACTTTTTATTTTTATTTATTTATTTTTCTAAAATTTATTGCGGTGACAATTGTCAGTAAAGTTACACAGATTTCAGGTGTACAATTCTGTATTTATGTATCACTTTTTGAAGTTGAATTACGGTAGCAATGTGTAGTATGATGTTGGCTCCAAAGATGGCTTTCATCAAATGAATGCTAGCGTCATTCATTGTATTACTATTTTAATACAGTGTTTTCCTTTCTTAAAATGTGGATACATTTTTTTGGTACTGTCTGTATATCATATACAAGATTTATATATACATTACATATATGAGATTTATATATATATATATATATATATATATACACTATATATATACATATATATTATGTATGAGATATATATGTAAAGAGATTTATTAAAAGCAACTGACTCACTGGATTATGGAAGCTGAGAAGCCTCAGGACCTGCTGTCTAAAAGCTGGAGACCCAAGAAAGCCAGTGATGTAGTCCCCGTCCAGTCTGAAGGCCCGAGAACCAGGAGGACTTATGCTGTAAGTCCCGGCGCTAAGGCAGGAGAAGACCAATGTCTTCTCAAAGAGTCAGGCAGAGAGAGCAAAGTGTCCCTTCCTCCAGCGTTTTGATCTATTCAGGCCTTTGATGGATTGGATCAGGCCCACCCACAGTGGGGAGGGCAATCTGCTAAATTCAGGCTATGGACTCAAATGCTGACCTCATCCAAAACCACCCTCACAGACACCCCAGAAATAATGTTCAGCCAAATATCTGGGCACCCCATGATTCAGTCAAATTAATACAATAATACTAACTCTCATACCAAGTGTTGTGGTATTGTGTTGAACACCGAAAATACAGAGATAAATAAGAAAGGGTCCCTTACCTCAGGGAGCTGTCACCATAGCGGGAGAGGCACTGACGGTTATACTGCACATTAGTACAGAGAGAAGTGCCTGGTGATATGGGGGTACAAGCAAAGGACACACACTCTGGCCAAGGGCGGGGCATGGAGCCGCAAGAATCAGGGTTTCCCGGAGGAGGCGACGCGTATAAGCTGAATCTTAAAAGATGGGTGGGAGTGTATGCAGAAAAGATTTGGGGAAGTTGCTCCAGGCAGAGAACAGCATGGCTGAAGGCATGGGGGTGTGAAAAATCACGGAGTGTGGTGGGAACCATAAGCTGCTTGGTATTGCTAAAAAAGGGAAGTGTGGGACTGTGTGTGGCCGGCAAGCCTACTGGGGAGCTAGCTCCTATAGGACCATGGCGCTGCAGTAAGGATTTGGGACTTCATCCTGAGGGCGCGGAGAGTCAATGCAGAGTTTCCAACATGGGTCAGGTTTTCCTTTCAGCTGAATCACTCTGGTGAGCAACATAAAGGAAGTGCAAGAATATGCATAAGGCAGAAAGTCCCTTTCCTTCTTTTGCAAAGAGATGCAGAAGGGTAGAAAAAGTGAAGGAGAGAGCCCCCAGGGCTTTGATCTCAGAATACGTTGAATGCTAAAAACTTGGAGCTAAAGGGAGATTCAGGTGCATGTTGGAAACTTTATGAGGTTCATAAAAGATTCGGAAGAGTTGCTTTTTTTCAACCTCAGACATAGTGCAGAGAAAGATTCTGCAGAGATTTTTGAATTAAAATTTGGTGAGGACATACCCTAGAGAAACCTGTGTGCATGAGCTCAACATTCACATTCTAGAATGTTCATGGGAGCATTGCTCAAGCTAGCCCCAAAGTGGAAACAGCCTAAATATGCCTCATCCATAGACTGGGGAAATACAGTGTATATTCAGGTAATATATAATATATGAATGGAATACTATACAGCAACGAAAATAAACACAGCAGAGCTACATGCAACTGTGAGGATGAAACTAAACGTAACACTGAGCAAAATAAGCAAGATACAAAATAACACATCCAGTATGAATCCATTTATATAAGGCTCAAAAAAAGGGGGGACAAAATGAAATATTGTTGAAGGATGTGTCTATAGGTTGCAAAACTACTAAAAAAGGCAAGAAACACTTACATCGCAATCCTGGTACACAAAGTGGGCCCCACCGACGCAGGGCAAGGACAGACTGAAGAAAGAGACAGGTTAGTAGGTGGCGATTTTAACAAGCAAGGGAACTTGTCTTGTGTGGCTACGAGACGGGTAGGTCTCTGCACTGCCCACCAGAATCTTCAAAGCTTATAGAGGGACCTTAAGCTTATAAGTTGTCCGTTCTAAAAACGATTGGCCGGCTGTAGCTGCATTTGAGATTGAACTTTTTAAACTGGCAAACAGTATGATCTCCTGTGTATGGGTCGGCAGTTAAGTGTACTATTAAAATGAGATGTTGTTTTGCTCTTTACATATGATATGCTGATACAAGCAAACTGGCCACAAAAGACACAGCCAGGACCTTCTCTCAGCAACTTTTCCCACATCTTCTCCCAACGTACTTTTCGTGATGTACTTTTCAAATTAGACTCCAAGTCCATTTGGGTCTTGCCTCAATTTTTTTTTACCCCCTCTAACAGTAGGAGCATTGCGATTCTGGGCAAGCTAGTTGCACAAATGCCACCAGGCTTATTTCATGGACTTTTCTTCTTCCACTCTCCCCAGCGTTGGTGTAAACAAGCACATCCAGAGGGCCTATATATACCTTTAATTTTAGTTCAAGAAAAGATTCTCCACTGTTGACAAATACCACGGGAGAAATCTAGCCGTAGTACTGAACTACAATATTTTTGCATCAAGAAATCATCTATATTGCAATTTCATTGTCCCTTTGCAACAAGTCTACCATTCCGGCCCCTGTTCCTGTCAACACATCTGCTTGGTAGATGTTACACTAACCTGTGATCTCCCCGGAGGATAAGCAGACACATTTTTCCAAAGCTCCTTCTAATGCCAACCTTTTTTGCTCTCTGTGAAGTGATGACAGCCCAGGTTTGCCTTCTCTGGCTAATATGGTTTACAGAAGATTAACCCCTAGCTGAGCCAGAGGGACCAGCGAGCGTCCCATCCTAGCCTATCACGTTTGCATCTCCCGACACAGAAGAGGCAAGATTTGACCTCTCCAGGGAGGGCAGGTCAGTGGTTTTAAGTCTGTCTGAATCATTTTGAGGTAAATGCATCCTGGAAGCCCTCCTGTCCTGCCTAGGCAGAACCAAACCTCCTCCCCTAGGACCCAGAGCTTGACTTCTATTTCTGCTGGCATCCTATTCGCTATATAGGGGATCAGCTACCTAATTGGTGGGGACCCTTATTCAAAAATAATCTAGAATTTCAAGAAGAAAACTGCAGAGCCTCAAACCAAGCAGGGGACCCTCTTGAACATGACTGCACAGATTGCTTCCCCAGGAAGCCTGCCCTACCTCTGTATTCTATTGCCCCCTGGAGATGTTGACATCTTGCTGAGTATGGTCTCGGCTCAGCCATTTCTCTCCCCAGGACTCAGTTCAGTGCCTGCAGATGCCTTGTAGGGCCTTCAGGTGGACATGAATAACAGTGACCCTTTATTAAGCAAATGCCAAGGTTCCATTTACTGTGCTAAGCACGCTGCACAGGGTAGGGAGTGTCTGTAACCTTCCTGGGGAGAGGCACCTTTGTTATCCCCATTTTACAGAAGAGAAAATTGAGGCCTAAAGAAGTGAATTATCCGAGTCATAAAGCTCATATGATAAAGAGCCAGGATTTAAACACAGGCTTGATTGACTTGGTGGTTGTCAATTGATTTTGTTCCCCCCACCCCCACCCTGGGGACATTTGGCAATGTCTGGTTAAGAGTTTTTGGTTGTCACACCTGGGGGGTTGCTACTGGCATCTAGTATGTGGAGGCCAGGGATGCTGTACAACATCCTACATGCACCTAGGACGGCCCCACAGCACAGAATTAGCCTGTCCCAAATGTCACTCGTAAGGCTGAGAACCCCTGTCCTGAGAGCAAAGCCCACATTTCCTAAACTTCGGTGTTCAGTACCAGACACTTCCTATTGTTTTCTTTATTTGTATTTCATTAACAAATACTGTGATGTATTTATTATTCATCTTAAATTGACTTTAAGTTGAGGGATTTAAAGGAATTAACTACACCTTAAACATTGATGCCTGAGAAGCCATGTGTTGGATGTGTCGTTCTTTTTTCTGATACACACTGAAATAAATATAAAACTATTTAAAAAAATCTTTGCTGGGGTACCACCAAAAAGTATCTCACGTACCACCTCCCGTCTGGGAGAACCATACTTCAGACTCACTTCACTTCTATAAGGCTTCTCTTTATCTCTTCAGAAAAAGAGAATAAAATGTATCAACTCAGGGTGTTGCAAGGTGTTAGGTACATTTAGGCGTCTGTTGGAGAAAGCCAGTGAGAGGACATGATAGCAGAGTGACCCTCGAGCTAGACCCAGGCCATCAGAGGCTGCTCACCCCTCCTCCGTCCCCTGTACATTCCATTCTGCCCACTGTTTCTGCACTTTCAAGGCTGCAGCCTTGAGAGAGTAACGTACTGCTGAGACCATCTGGATGGGACACATGACAGAATTCAGTTAAGGCCTCCATATAACTTTAAGATTCTGGTGGGCGGGTGTGGAGACCTCCTCATCTTGAGGCGCCTAAGACAAGCCTAGTAGTAAGTTCCCTTGCCTGTTAAACCTGCCACCTACGTATCTGGAGTGGCCTGCCTTTCTTCGGTCTCTCTTCGCCCTCTGCATATGGGGCCAGTTTCAGATTTCACCCAGGGAGCTCCCGAGGTTTTTGAATCAACAGCGTCTGTTTCATCTCTTTTTGGCTCAAGGCTAACAGTTGCTTAGAAACCTCTTTGAACCCTAAAAGCCACCTGATGAGGACGATTTTGAGGGTCACAGCACAAATAATCTAATTTGTTGAGTTGCTTTTGGACATTGGTTGCAAGTCCTGGTAAGCACACATCCTTTGTCACGTGGCTCCCTCCCCTCATTGTTGGGGAGTACAAGTGCATTCTCTTTGCAACATGCACTGTGGTGTGACATAATTAAGGTTAGAGCTAATGAAAGTCTTTAGATATTAAAAGTACCTGTGTTGTAAATAATGTCATCATCTCTTTCTTAGAAAGCGCTTTCATTAAGAGCCGCATTTTAATTTCAACACATTTGCATGAATTCATTTGCGTAGTGGTGGGGGGTGGCATTTGATGATGCTTTTTCATCTTCCATGAACTTGCCAGGTGTTTCAATTAGGAAGTTTACAACACCCCCACCCCTCAGGAGCCCTGAAAGAAATACCACCTCAATCATCTCTTCCAAAAGGGCAAAAGGGGGGCATGTTCCCCCAAATCACACATCTGTTAGGAGGTAGTAATTATTTGCTGACTGGACATACAAAGAGGACATTGACTTTTTTCTTTTGAAGAGTAAAATGAACCAAGATGATTCCTCCCACTTCTAAATAGCTTTCAAGGTTTGGGAAACAGACTCCGGCAATATTCCAGGGGTTAACCGCAGCCTTGGTGAGCAGGAGCGGGAAGGGACTTTGTTTTAGGGCAAACCTCAAGGGATGGGAGGTTCCAGGTTCGGAATCTGACAAATAAGCGATGCAGGGTGGATCTGGTCTGTTTCTCTCCAAAGCACAGTCCTGCACTCCCTCTGTTACAAACAGGGGGCAGCCTCTGTTAATTAAAGCAGGGAGCAGAAGCTAGAGCCCTTCTGCTCTGAGGACTGCATCAAATGTCCAGGTGACAGGCAATATTTTACAGAGATTGGATTTCACTAAAGCTTTTTTTTTAAAAAAAAAGAATCAGATTTGTAAGTGCCTAAAACCCCCAACTCTTGTGGGAAGGTTCTGTGACCTACTCTGACCAGGTTTTTGCCCTTAGCTCTCAGCCCGGATGCATGCCGGGCAGTGCCATGGTAGGGTAGGGTGCAGTGAGGTGGGATGGCAGTCTGCACACAGCCCTGGCTTTCCCATTTGCTGGCTTGCGACCTTGGACAAAGCCCTTCACCTCTCCGAGAGTCAGCTTCCTGGACCTTAGCAAGCCTGCTTGGGCAGTCCTTCCAATTCTGACTCAGTGTATAGAAATATGCCAAACCCTTTGCACGCGTCAGGACAGCAGAAACTCTGTCCTCCTTCTAAGTATTCCATTCCTCTCTTGGTTTTAAGACAGGGTGTTGCCTAAAAGATCTTAATTAGTTAAAGAAAACAGCCCATAGATAGTTTTTGAGTGCTTCCCACTGTTCTTGAGGCTGGGGATTCTGCAGCGTGGGGGGTGGGCATTTCTGTCTCAAAGTTACATTTCAATGTGGGGAGACAGAAAAAAATAAATGCTAATATAAGGTCAGGTGGATCGAGTCTGGAGGCCTATTTTCGGAAGGCACCACTTTGCATCAGTTAGAACACAGGCCCCAGAGTCAAATTTCTTGAGTCAAAAGCCGACTGTGCCCCTTCCTGAGCTACCCGGGGCCACCACAGGTTTAATTGTTCTGGGCCTCAGTTTCAACCTCTGTTGTGGGGGCCGGGCAGCATTACCTGATGGACAGAGTTAAATGAGGTCCGTCACTCAGCGGTTCAGCAGAGATTTTCCCAGATTGTCTGCTATGTGCGAGGCACAGCTCTGAGCATCCGCGAGGAGGTGATTTTAGAAAAAGCACGCGTGGTGGGGATGTCATAAGCACTGAATAAATGTCAGCTATCGTTAGCTCACACACCAAACTTGTGTTTGTGGAGACTCACACAGTGGTGGTGGGTGTGGGTCCACAGAAATGCCACACTGTTCTATTTTGGGGACCCAGTTATGATGAACCAGGTAGATTTAGGCTCAACACTCTCACACCATGTCCAGGTGGGTTTGGGACATAATACAGCCCATAATTCTGTGAGTCTCCCAGGACTGATATACTCCTGGATATATTGTCAGTGTTGCCCTGGTGTGTTTTTGCTGGAACAGGGTCACTCTTTGCAAGTCTTTGGGGAGACTGTAAGTGACATTTCTTCAGAGACAATGCACAACTAGCCAAGCTCCCCCTCATTCTGAGAAAACTTGTAATAGAGTCCCAAATAAAATCCCCCCTTGCTTTTTACATTAAGCGGACCCCAGTATGTCATTTTATATGTGGCCCAACTTCTTACTCCTTTGACGATGCCCCCAGAAGCCCTTAGAATGCAGCCAAATGGAGAGCAGCGTGGTGGAAACATCAAATCACTGCAAATAGCCTAGCTGACTGCAAAGTGTATACTTAGTTAATGCAATTAAAAAACAAAACGCAGGGGCGTGTGGAGATCTAAATTTGGTGTAGCAGCTTTGGTACAAATCCTTTTTCGGGGGCTACTGGAGTCAAATTGAAGCAGAGGAGAGAAGAAATGGGAGAAATAGGAAAGGGCTGATGACTGGCTGGAATTGGCTGAGTTGAGAGAGGGCAACGCGAGGCTGGAAGCCCAGGAAGCAAGGCTGGCTCCGCAGCTCCTGGTGAGGATGTCCTGGGGGTCTCGGTGGGGACAGGGGCCAGCCGGTTCCGGGGACCCATGCGCGGGCTCCAGGTCTGGGAGGGTGGCTGAGACTGGGTGCCCAGGCCTTGCATTGCACCAGATCTGGGCGTGCAGAGACGCACCGCCGTGTGCCCTCCTGTGGAGTGCAGGGAATGCTGCGAGGGCCGTGAGGGACAGAAAGTGGCAGGTCCGGGGGCCTGGGAGAATCCCAAGGAAAGACCTCCCGAAACATGTCATTGCCTCGGCCTTGTGGGCTGCCTCTCCTTATCTCCTGCGCTTCTTCTACTTTAGTTCAGCCCAAGCCCCTCTCCAGTGGGTGCTCGCTCACCCTGGGCCCAAGGGCTTCCCACCCAGCCTTCCCAGCTCAGCCTTGGTCCTCGCCTCTGCCCAAGGAGTTGAGCCATCGGGTGACGCTTCTGGCTGGAAGGGGGAAGGACAAGGTGGCCCCGCGCACCTGGGAGGGGCGGTCCAGATCCGACTGCGCCTCAGTCTGTCTTGGCGTGGAAGCTGCCTAGTCTGTCCCTATCGCCTCCGAGTCACCCTTTCCCTGTTGGGCGGGTTTGAGCCGCAGCTCCTGCGTCCGCATCCCCGAAAAAGCCACGGGCGGAGCCGCCTCTGCGCCGGGAACAGGTCTTAGCCGCGCCTCGCGCCCAGAGAGGGCGCGGGAGGTCCCGCCGTCGTCCTCCACCTGCCGGGAAATCCGAGCTGTTCCCTCCGCGGCCGCGAAGCTCCCTCTTGCCCGCCCGCCATCCTGGCTCGGCTCTGCACGCCCCCCAACTCGCTCCCGCCCGCCCAAGTCACCTCCAGCGCCCCCGCCCCTCTCGAGCTAGTGCCCGCCCCCCTGCATTCCGCGCTTTCTCTGCCCGCCCTCCTCCCCCTCCCCCTTCCCTCCTGCCCTCCCTTCATTCCACAAGTGTCGCTTCGCTCTCTCCAGCGCACTTAGCGAGCTGAAGAGGTGAGAGGGATCCTGCGAGCAGGCGCTGGGCGGTGAGTCCCCAGCCACCCGCGGAGGGGAGGCTCGGACAGACCGACTGTTCCCCGTCCCTGCTCTCCGGCCCCCGCCTCCCCCTAGAGCCAGCCGGACCTGCACTCCGCGCTTGCCCCCGCGCATCCTCCCCCCGCCCCGCCCGGCGCGCTCCTCCCCGGCCAGCCCCTCCACGCGCTGCGCGCTGGAGGCGAACGCGGGCTGAGCCGAGCGCAGTGGCCGCCGACCACCGAGCGCCCCGCGCCGCTCCCTGCATGTGCGGCCCGCGGCGGCTCGCAGCCCCTGGCAGCAGCCTCGGCAGCTTCGGCCGCGCCTCAAGAGGCGGCTGCAGTGGCTCCAGCGGTGGCCGAGCGGCCGAGTCCGGGCTGGGAGACACGATGCGCCGCGTCCTCCGGCTGTTCCTCGGCTGCTTCCTCGCCGAGCTGTGCGCCCGCGTGTGCCGGGCGCAGGAGCGAGCGGGACTCGGGCAGCTGGCGCAGCTGGGCGGCGTGGTGGTGCTGACGGGGGGCAACCGCTCCGGGGCCGCCTCCGGAGAGGCGGGCGAGGGCGTGGGGGTCTCGGACGCGCCCCCGACCCGGGCGCCCACGCCGGACTTCTGCCGGGGCTACTTCGATGTCATGGGCCAGTGGGACCCGCCGTTCAACTGCAGCTCGGGCGACTTCATCTTCTGCTGCGGGACTTGTGGCTTCCGGTTCTGCTGCACGTTTAAGAAGCGGCGACTGAACCAGAGCACCTGCACCAACTACGACACTCCTCTCTGGCTCAACACCGGCAAGCCCCCCGCGCGCAAGGACGACCCCCTGCACGACCCCACCAAGGACAAGACCAACTTGATCGTTTACATCATCTGCGGGGTGGTGGCCGTCATGGTTCTCGTTGGCATCTTCACGAAGCTGGGGCTGGAGAAAGCGCACCGGCCCCAAAGGGAGCACATGTCCAGGTGGGCTGCCTCCCCTCGTCCTCCCCTCAGGGTGCTCTTCTCCCTCTGCTCCCCTCTCCACCTTCCCCAGGCAATGGCGCCCCCACCCCCATCCTCTCCGCCGGGGGATGTCACGGTGGAATGTCACCGGAGAAGCCAACTTAGGTTCCGAGCGCGGAGAGGGGGCGCTGGGCCCCGCACAGGTGTGGAGATGAGCTTGTGTGTGTGTGTTTGGGTGGGTGGGGGTCTCTGCTGTCCCTCACCCTCCTTGCGTCTGTCTCTCCTCCTCCGCCGAGGATTAAAGCGGACTTGAGCCCGAGGCCCTTAAGTCTTGGGTTTTGGGGAGGGGTCCACCCTCGGGTTCCAGATTCTAGCTTCTCGGTAAACAGAGGCCAGCGGGAGAGCCAGAAAGGGAAGGGGGGCGTGTGTGAGCCCCATCGCGCGTGTGTGATGGAGGGAGGGAGGGAGGGAAGGAGTGTGTGCCGCCTGCAACTCGTACGGCTCGCTAAAAGGAGGCGAAGGAGGTGGAGAGCCCGGGGAGGGTGAGAACAAAAGCCTTGCTTGGAGCTGCCGCCTCCTTGAGCTGCCAGGTCTCTGCAATCTGGACATCGGCTGCCCCTGGCCCCTCTTAACTCCTTCGCCCGGCCCCCCTGTCGCTACCTCTCCTTGCGCCCCTTGAAGCGGCTGGCGTGGACTTCAGGGGCCTGAGCCCCCGCCCCACGTGCCCTCACCCCCCAGACACCCTGATTCATCAACTTTCCCGTTTGCTTAATTCATTATGCAAGTCCCAGCACGAGCAAGGCGCAGCAGATGGGAGAAGGCATTTGGGGATTAATGGAGCTATTTGCCTTTTGCTTGTTTTTTTTTAAGTGTCTAAATTGATTCTCACAACCCAGTAACTTTGGAGGCGAGGACGCAGCGGCGAGGACGCAGCCCCAGACCCGGAACAGGCCAGGGGTTGTTGGTGTGAGGTTGGGCGGGAGGGTTGAAGAGCGACAGGCGGCCTGCGAACATCTGGATGGCTGGGGCCAAGCTTTACCCTCTTTTCTGAGTAAGGCCAACGCAGTCACCATGTGTCCCCTGTCCACATACAAACACTGAAACCACACTTCCGCCGAGAGCCTGTGTGTGCGCGTGTGTTATGCACGCGCTCTGGGCGCCTGCCTAAAAAATCTGAACAAAGAGACCCAGCAAAAATAGGCGAAGGAACATCACTACCTCACTAGTAATTATTTTCTATTTATACACAGAGGATCGATGACTTTTTTTTTTCTTCCGGAGGGGCAGGATTTGGGGGTCGAAGTGAGGAAGTTCCTCTCGGTTTGGGTCAGCAGGGAGTGTGGATGGATGATGGGGTCTTGCCGCATAGAAGTAAGCTCCGAGGGGACTCAGGAATCCCTGACCTACTAAAAGAGTGCAGCGGTGGCCCTGCCCGTCTCCTGCCACCCCAAGGTGCCCTGTCACCACCCCCACCCGTGGCCGGGTGGTTTCACTTCCCGCAGTCTCCGCCATCGCCATGGATTCCCAGGGTCGGTGTTAAGATGAGGCTAAGATAAAGAAACGGGACTGCAGCAGTGAGCCTCTCCTAGGTAGGGAGAGATTTGCCCAGGGATAGGTAAGCTGCCTTGCAGATTCCTTCCTCTGCTGAAATCTTGACGGAGCACTTTCCTTACAAACCAGCGCTTAAAAGGAACCTTCGGTGGTGGTGGTGGTGGTGGTGGTGGTGGTGGGGCTTTTGGAGGGGGAAGGAGATGGGAAGGTGGGAGAAAAGCTAACCTTAGAGCGCCTCTGGGAGAGGTAGCTTCAGGCGCCCCTAGAATTGCTGTTCCTGTGGAGACAGCACTCCACCAGGTACCCTAGTGCCCAGCAGGGGCTCAACTTCCTGGCACTGCCCCCTGGTAGCTCCCTCAGGGGAAAACGAATCACTGCAGCCCAGCCGGTTGCAGCCCCGCATCCAGTCCTCTGGTAACAGCCTCAACACTGGCTTGCCTTGTACACATTTTGGGAATTCCAGGACAGAGTGCAAGTACATACACCCAAAGACAAAGAAGAGTTGATTTTTACGGTCAGCTTCCAAGGTGTCATTTTCAACTCTGACCGCTGTTTAGGATTATCTAGAATGCTTAGCAGCAACAACAACAACAACAGTCACCCTAGGGCTCACCATAGACTGTTAATTAAAATCTTTAGAGGGAGGGCCTGAGCGGCTGTACTTTTGTAAAGCTCGCCAGGCTTTACAGCCAATCACTGTGAAGGAAAAAAGTAACATTTGTTGAGCACACTTCTGGGTGCCAGGTACTGCACGAGTGTGTGTGTGTGTGTGTGTGTGTGTGTGTGTGTGTGTAAGCATTGTTTAGTTCTCACAACTACCCGATGACACTGGTGCTATTTGAATTCCCACTCACAGAGGAGAAACTCGTGGCTCAGATTGCATGGCTTGTCCAAGGTCATAGTTAGAAGATTGTGCCCTACCTAGTCCTCTGGTTTCCATTGTGTCTGGGGTAGACGTGTTCAGATGGAGTGAGCATGAGAGTTTGGGGGAGCTTCCTAAAATGCATTCTTGAGTTCTATCCAGAGAGATTCTAAATCGAGAGGTCTGGATGGGCCTCCCCCACCCCCAAATCTGCATTTTAATAACCTTCTCCAATGGCTGATAAAAAGTGGCCCGCACTATAAGACTGTTCTTGGGTTTGGGAATGTTTTTCAGGGCTGGGGGATGGATGAATCAATCCAAGGTAGCTCTTATTTACATTCTGTTGCTTGTTTTCTGCACGTAGTAGGTAGCCTTTGTATGTATTTCTGCGGTGCTAGGGCTGCCCCAAGTACCCTCCAGGTGCACCTTGCATAGCTTATGCCGTTCACTGTTTCTAGTCTCAGCCAGAGCAATGGGCTCTTTAGCCTTTAAGGTGTCAGGGATGCTTGGGTGGGGCCGGCTTGCCAAGCTTGGGCTCAGAGAGGCGATAAGGTAGCTTCCAGGTGAAATTAGTGTGCTGGCCACGCTTCTTCATTTGTTTTGTCTCGGGGTGTGAGGGTCACTGAGATGAAGGGTTTGTTCTCATCTTCCCTGAAAGCACCTCCCTTCCCAAGACTTAACAGCACATTGCTGCTCCGTGTCACAGACTGCCCCTGGTGACCAGTGCGCTTGTGTTTTCCCAGAAGAGGCCTCTGTAATGTCAGTTTTCAGGCTCAGCGTCCTAGGCGTGTTGCCTGCTTCCTTTTGGGCTGATGAGGACAGAAAGTAGGAGAAAGACAGTAATTCCAGGAGGGTGGGGGTGGGGGTGGGGCCTTGCAGTTGACATTGTAAGAACTGTACAGGTGCTCACTCAGCAGCTGTTGCAGCAGCTACATTCAACCATGATTTATCGGGAGAAGTGACTACCAATGGCCAGCTATGGGGACCCAACCCTGCAGACATATGTTGTTTGGTCTGCAAGGTATAGCTGTTTATGTCTTCTTATTTTTTTATTTTTAAGTTTTCCTTCATTTTTTTTTTTTTACGGTGAAACATGGTAAGCATACAAAAAACTTGAAAGAATAATCGCAAGGAACTTCAGTAGCTCTAGACCAGGGTGTCTCACCCTCAGCCATATTGACACTTGGGGCTGGAAAATTCTTTGCTGTTGGGGGCTGTCCTGTGCACTGAAGGATGTTTGGCAACACCCTTGGACTCTACCCACTAGGTGCCAGTAGCATCCACCACACAACCCAGTTGTGACAGTAAAAAATGCCCTCAGACATAGCCAGATGTCATCTGGGGCAGAATCACCCTCACTTGAGAACTACTAATCTATATTCAACAGTTATTAGTAGTTTGTCATATTTGCTTTATTGCTGCTTGTCTCTCTTTCTCTCTAAATATTCCTTTCTCCTCCCCACCCTCCCTCTCTTTTTTCTTTGTTTTTTGGCTGAAGCATTTGAAAATAAGTTGTAGATGTGGCACCTTGTCCGTAAATGCTTCAGCATGGATCTCCTAAGAACAAGGGCTCCCAAATCACACAATTCCAGTGTCACACCCAAGAAAAACAACAACGATTCCACAGTATCATCAAATGTCCAATCATATAAACATTTTCCCAGTCATACCAAAAATGTCTTTTAGAGCTCAGTGTTTCAAAGCAGGGTCCAGTCAAGGCTCACTGCATTTGGCTGTGAACTCTCTTTAGTCTCTATTATATGCAGTGTTTTAAAACCAACTTAGAACCCATTGCCAGTGTTTAAAACCTGGGAAGGTTCACACAGAAATCCAGATGTCTGAGTTCTCTTGAGAGATTGGTAGATCTGGCAACACTGCATTTTCGCATGGCAACTATTGATTGCTACTGACTGCTGACTGCCCCATTTAGGAAGCTCTCAAGTTCACCTCAGTGGCCACCCCCACGCAATTCACTTAATAATGTGATCTGCAATCCCTAGAGAGGCAGTTAGGTTGATCTGAACGGCATGGGCTCCAGCCACTGGCCCCAGATTCAATCCCAGCTCTGCCACTTAATAGCTGTGTGACTTTGGGAAACTTACTTCACCTCTCTGATCTGAGTCTTAAGTTCTTATCTGTAAGAATAAGAACTTAAGAGATAATGATGATCCCTATGTCATAGGCCTGTATAAAGATTCACTGAGACTGGGCTTGGAAAGCTCTTAGCACAGGCCTGTCACAGGGTCACTGTTGAGTGACTATTCCCCTTTTATCATCATCCTTATTAATAGAATTTCCTAGCCCTTGTCTACTGAAGAGGATAATGTTGTAGTCTGGAACTCAGTACCTTGCTGTTGCTCTGCTGTGTATATTTAGCTGCGTGACATTGGCCAAATCTCATAACTTCTCCAGACTTGCACTTACTCTTAGCAGGAGAGGGTGGCAGGTTCAGGACGGGAGAGGAGGTCTCCGTCTCCATAAATGCATAAATGCATGACAAAGTGTTGGCCTAGATCATGTTGAAGAAACCTTTGCTGGCTTTGCTCTTCTGCCTGAGGCTTGCGTGTAAATTCCCAGTTAATTTCATGTCGCTCCCCAGGGAGATGGGCCTGATGACAGTCTGCCTTTTAAGAAGCACACATGGCTTTGGGAGAGGGTGAAGAAACCCCCCTGGTGAGTGGAGGGGCTGGACTTCAAACTCAAGCAGTGTGAGGCCAGAGCAGAGGTCCTTGACCACTAGGCTGCACTGCCTTGGAGCACAAACGTGCAGGACTTCAGGCGTCTCAGATCACAGAGGGCTCCATGCCCTGCAAATTCCAGCACATCCTTGGGTCCAGTTCAAGGAGCGGCTGTAAGAGCAAGACTAACAGTGTGTTCTGCCTCTGCCCTTGGCAGGGCCAGCTCTCTTGGCGGAGGCGCTGATGAGAAATGACCTCGGGGGCAGGAAGGCGTGTTTGAAGCTCTCTACCCTTGCAGCCAGCAGGGAACACACGACATTATTTTTTCCCACCTTCAAACAGAATCAGAAATCCAAGCGGCAAGTTACATACCCTGTTTCCCTGAAAATAAGACCTAGCCAGACCATCAGCTCTAATGCATCTTTTGGAGCAAAAATTAATATAAGTCCAGTTCTTATATTGTGTTATATAAGACCTGGTCTCATGCTAAAATAAGACTGGGTCTTATATTAATTTTTGCTTCAAAAGACGCATTAGAGCTGATTGTCCGGCGAGGTCTTATTTTCAGGGAAACACGGTAGCACAGTGTCCTGTGTGTTTTTCAAACGCACTTCAGGAGAGCGGGAGTCCTTTGCAAAGAAATGGCATCAAATCATAAATGTCCCCCCTTCTCTTGCCTTTTCTCTCTTCTTCCAACTTCCCTTCTACTTCCTCCTCTTCTGATACATTTGAGGTTACCCTGTGGCTTCAATCAGCTCCCAGGCTGGGGGAGCGCATGCATGCATATACTATTAGCCATGGAAAAGTCTCCAAATTATTTTTCTTTGCAGGATATGTTTGCTTCTCTCCGGGCACTAAGTCCTTGAATTTTAAAAGTCACCTTCATTGGGGTATAGTTTACACATTTTAAGTGTACAGTTCGATGAGCTTTGACAAATGTCCACACTGGTGTAACCACTAATCCAGAAAGTTATCGCGTGCCCCTGGCTCTTGCGATCTTGAAAAGTAAATGATGGTTCTGGTGCAAGAGGAAATGCTTACGAATCCTAGTCACGTGTTTAAGAGTCAGAACATAGTTTAGACCTTGGGGCCCCTTGGAAGCTGTGAAGGAAGATGCTGGGACACTGAATTCTATTCAGAAATGTTGGGGTCCTTTATTTGCTCACTGTAATTGGAAAGAAAAGGGACGCAGCCTTTTCTTTTTGTTCCCTAAATAGGCCAAGCTCATTGCCACCTTGGAGCTGTTGTGGTGGCTTGGCTCAAATTCTCTCCCGTTGGACTTTATGTGGCTGGCCCCTCCTCGTCCCTCAGGCCTCAGCTCAAATGTCACCTTCTCTGAGAAGCTGTCCCTGACCACCCCGGCTGAGTTACCGCTGTCCCTAATCCCCTCCTGCCTGTCGCTCAGTGTTGTTTGCTTCATTTCACATTACTGTCTAAAATGAACTTACTCATTTACTGTCTTACTAGTGTATTATCTGTCTCCTTCCACGACCGTCCAGAGCAAGGAGAGCAAGGCCACCAACAGTTTCACCCACAGTTCTAGCCGGGTGTCTCGAATAGAATCTGGCACAGAAGAGTTCCGGTTTCTGACATCCGGGTTTGCATGACATAAGAAAGTATCTCATTCATTCATTCATTCATTCAATTCACCCATTCATAGTCTCATGCAATAGGTATTTATTCAATAGGTACTTACGGTATGTACCCAGCACTGTGCTGAGAGCTATCACAGAACAGTGAATAGTACAGATAATTCCCGCCCTCCATAGTCAAATAGCGAGACAGGTAACATACAAAGAAATCTACAAGTACATTGGTACTAAGTCGCAGTTTATGGATTTGCCCATATTCAGCCAGCTTTGCCCTCACAAATGGCAATAAACATAGTTGTTCTGAAATGGATTAAGGGTTATCAAGGAAAAGTGTAGTTTCTTCCATAAGTTACCTGTATTATTCAGGGCTCTCCAGAGAAGCAGAACCTATAGGGAATTAGTGTATGTACACACACACCCACACACACGTTATTTCTCATATGGAACTGCCACTGACGAGTCCAAAATTTGCAGAGCCCATGGCCCAGTTTGAGTCCAAAGACCAGCAGACTACATAGAACCAGGAAGAGGTGACTTGCAGTTTGAAAGCCATCAGGTAGGAACATTCTCTCTTATTGGGGGAGGGTCAGCCTTTTGTTCTATTCGGGCCTTCAACTGATTGACGAGGCCCGCCCACATTAGGGAAGGCAATTGGCAGTATGAAACAGCTGGGTGTTTACAGAGGGCATCCATTCTGATTAGTCAGTGTCTCCGCCCTACTAGCTGATGGATGTTGAGACTATCCTGTCTGCAGGTAAATGAACTATGGGGGTTGCATAGGTTGAAATACTGTGCCGCAGTTGCAAGTGAGTAAAAGACACACACGCAATCATAACTACAATGTTATGTATCTTTTGAGGATGTTCATATATCTACGTAAACACACGGTGGAGGGTAGGTAAAGAGAAAAAATATGTGTTGGTGAAAAATAAGTGCAATATCTGTTTGAAAAAATAAGTGCAATGTCTGTTTGACAATTATCTTTACTCTGTTTTGTGTGCTAATGCTGAGCTTCTTTCCTAAGCTTACATGTAATTGGGAAGGCCACTATTATGGGTTGAATTCTGTCCCTGCCAAAAAAAGACATATTGAAGTCCTAACCCCCCTGGTCCTCCAAGTGTGACCTTGTTTGGAAATAGGATAATTGCAGATGTAGTTTGGATGAGGGCAAACTGGAGTAGAGTGGGCCCCTGTGACGGGCATCCTTGTAAGAAAATTTCCATGTAAAGACGGAAATCACCCTGTGAGCATGGAGGCTGAGACTAGAGTGACGCACCCACAAACCCCTGAATGCCAAAGATTGCCAGCAAACCCCCGGAAGCTAGAGTGAGGCAGAGAGTTCCCCGCCAGGTTTCAGAGGGAGCGTGGCCCTGCTAACACCTCGAGTTTGGACCTCTAGCCTCCAGAACTGCGACACAGTAACTTTTGGTTGTGTAAAGTCACCCAGTGTGTGGTATTTTGTTACAGCAGCCCTGGGAAGTTAAAACCATCACTTGGCTACCTCTCAACTTGTTTCCTTATTTATAATATAATAGTGATAAGAATATTAACCCTTGGGTGAGTGTCAAGGGGATTAACCATGATGATAAATGGAAAGTGCCCGAAACACAGCAGGTGCCTCAGGTTCTATGCTTTCCCTCCATCCCTACTCATTAAGAACAGCAGCAGCCTGGGGTGTGGATGGATCACACCAAATCCTCCATAGGTAACGGGAACCCAGCGCACACCAGGTACGGGGCTGTGAACACAGACTCAGGTTCAAATCCCTGCGCTACTCCCTACGGGCAGTGTGACCTTGAGCAGGTTAATTCACCTCTGTGAGCCTTTGTGGGGCCAAACCCCAAAAAGCAGTCCCAGGCTCTCAGCCTCACATAGAAAGGTGCTGGCTCAGGTAGTAAATGGCCATCAACTGTGATTGCATGGCCATCAGCTGTGGCTAGTTGGCCGTCAGCTGTAACCAGTGAGCCATTGGCCACAATATAACTGCTGTGGCTATGCTAGGAGAGAGGAAGAGAGGAAGAACGGGGGCTAGCAAGAAGATGGCGGCTGGGCTGGCAAGTGTGGATGGCGGTTTGCGGACAGTGTGGATCCAGCCTCCAGTGAGAGTATAGTGCCGCCAGAGAGAATATAGTGGTATGACTCCCCTACCTATGGCTCCGTGGGTGTTCCTTTTTGCTCACCATGTCCTGTGTTCTTGTATGGGGAGCGGGACCAGAGACCCCGCCGGCCTCCCCGTATGACAAATGGCGCAGCGAGCAGGGTCCCCCGCACGACAGGGGAATTGCCTTCCATCCCTAATTTAATGGACAACTTGACTGTTTGGGAACATACCACCATGTAGTGGAACTGGGGGATATTTGCTTTTGTGTCTTGACTGGCCGCCATTGAGAATATGTAAGCACCTTGATTGTGAGTCGCTGTTATTCCAGCAGGGTACCCTGAGAGGCCCAGAGAGAGTGGCAGTGCCCTGAGAGCCCTGGCCGAGCCCAGGAAGTGTGGCTGTGCCCACAGAGAGTGGCAGTGCCTTGAGAGCCCTGGCTGAGTCCAGGAAGTTTGGCTGAGCCCTGAGATACCCTGGCTGTGCCCAGGAAGTCGGGCTGTTCCCAGAAGTACTGGTGGTGCCCTGAGAAACCCTAGCTGTGCCTGGGGAAACTAGTGGTACCCTAAGAAGCCCAGGAAGTCTGGCTGTGCCCAGAAGTACTGGTGGTGCCCTGAGAAACCCTAGCTGTGCCCAGAGAGCCTGGCTGTGTCCAGGATATTGCATTCACCCCCAGGCTCCTCGCACAGGGCCCCTCGCGGAAGATGCTTGTCGCGTAGATTGTGAGGCGAGAGCCTGTAGGGGTGGAGTATGGGGCCAAACCCCAAAAAGCAGTCCCAGGCTCTCAGCCTCACATAGACAGGTGCTGGCTCACGTAGTAAATGGCCATCAACTGTGATTGCATGGCCATCAGCTGTGGCTAGTTGGCCGTCAGCTGTAACCAGTGAGCCAATGGCCACTAATATAACTGCTGTGGCTACGCTAGCAGAGAGAGGAAAAAGAATGGGGGCTAGCAAGAAGATGGCGGCTGGGCTGGCAAGCGTGGATGGCGGTTTGCGGACAGTGTGAATCCAGCCTCCATTGAGAGTATAGTGCCGCCAGCGAGAATATAGTGGTATGACTCCCCTACCTATGGCTCCGTGGGTGTTCCTTTTCGGCCTCACCATATCCTGCGTTCTTGTGTGGGGAGCGGGAGCAGGGACCCCGCAGACCGCCCCGCATGACAGCCTTTGTTTACTTACCCGCAAAGAAGTGGCAATCTTCCTAAGGTGTGTGTATGCTGCCTACTTGAGTTAACATAGTGCCTGGTTTACGGTAAGTACTCAGTAAATGCTATTTGTTACTAACCGTGGGCCATTGCTGTACATGAAGCATTGGTATCGAGTGTTAGATATTGGGGGCATTAAATATATGGTGTGCACATTAGGTTTAGTCATCCTTTGGTCTTTTCAACAGCTCTGACGTGGGTAATACTGCTGTTACACAGCTGTGGTGGGCAACATGGCAGCTGTTCTACATGAAGCCTTTATAGCCTCTCATTGCAGTGAGCTTACTTGCTTGCTTGTGTCTTTCCTCCGCTCCCACCTCTAACCAGAATGGTGGCTCCAGGGAGTAAGGGGCCTCGCCTTTTGTTCCCAAGCACTGTGCCCAGAGGACAGCGGATGCCGTTCATTGTGTCCTGGATGAACAGATTTCAACTCTTTCTTCTTTCAGGGCCCTTGCAGACGTCATGAGGCCCCAGGGCCACTGCAACACGGACCACATGGAGAGAGACCTCAACATCGTCGTCCACGTGCAGCATTATGAGAACATGGATACCAGAACCCCCGTGAACAACCTTCGTAAGTAGAGCTGCGCGATCCATTTCCAGTCCCACATGGCGAGCCTGGCGGTGGTCACACCTCCAGCGTTCAAGCTGTGTGTTTGCGTTCATGAAGAGTTTCTCTTCATTGACTAGTTAGACGTTTTACTTCGTCTTCCCTGGAGGAAACTGTGTTTGGCACCGTCAGAGTTCACTTGGTTTGTTTCTCTGTGAAAGAGTGATCCACTTGGTTAGTTTCTCAGGGCTGGTTCTCCTGTTAACTAATGGCCCCCTTGGATGAGTCATCATGGTTGGGTACTTAGTTAACCAATTGATTGCTTGGTTGGTTCATCTTAGATAGTTAATCTGTTAGCCAATAACCCATTGGGTTGGTTCATCTTGGTTTATCAATCAGTTAACCAGCGGTCCATTTGCTTATCTGTCTGCCTCCTGAGGTAGACCAGTTGTGACGTTTAGGTTTCATACTATTTTCAATGAATTGATACTAGTTCAGAAGAATTAGATCTATTTTTCATAAAACTAGAGTTTCATAAAAAGAATCCACAAACTATTTTGTGTGTGTGTGTATGTGTGTACGTACATGTACATGTGCATACGTGTACACAGGAGCGCCTTTGTGTGTGGAGTGAGTTCTGGTTTTGTTGTTTCAGGCTGAGTATATGTGATTCAACAGTAGCAAAAAGAGCTGCATTGGTTACTGTGTTTCAATAGGTGTTCTCCAGCAGCGGATGGAGCATGCTTGGGGATCTTGGTATGCTCCCAAAGATTTTATTTCCCTTCAACGGTCTGTGTATGCAACATACATTATGGATCTGATGTACTGACTAATGGGAGTGGGAAAAACAAGATGGTTTAGTTTTTGACAATAGCATACTCCTCTGGGTATTCCCAGCAATTATGTTTTCAAGTAACCCCCACATTAGAGTAATGCGGAGGGTTTGGTTTAAAATAACAAAAGCCAGACAATTTAAAGGATGCATTTAGTTGTGGCTGGAGGTTCTTCAAAATAGAAACAGTTCTGCCATTGAACGTTTTATAGTCTGGGTCGTCTTGGCTGAAGTTCCACCAGGGGTTGCATTGGTGTTTTATTTGCTGAATCATCATTTTGAACTGTTTGGTTGCAATTTTTTTGTGCTCCAAGGGTACAGGAATTCTGTGGAATTTGACATGGGTGACGCAAAGTCTCTGAGTCTTCACAGTGGTCATTTCTCATGGCCTTGGAAATGTCGCAGTATGTTCCCGAAGTCAGTATTCATATGGTTTGAAAATGGGCATCAAGTTTTAGGTTTCATTGGGTTAAAGAAGTCAACATTATATATTTATGAACCAGGTCATAAAAGGGTATGAGAAATAGCCACATTTGAGAACAAACTACACCAGCAATTGGAAGTTTTATGGCCAAATCTCCCAGCCCTGAAAGATATGGTGTATTTCACCAACTCTGACACAGCAACTGCTGTGAGCCATTCTGGCGTTGATGGAAACAAGCACATTGTCTTTTAGATGGATGGCTCTGGGAAATAAGTTGAACTGAAATGCGTGTGAGTCCTAACCATCCTAAGTGAGTGAATGTGATCGTGGGGAGTAGACAAAGGTGAAATGGGGGAGTCCCTGGCTATCAAAGGTGACTGTTAACCCTGTTCTCATTTGAAGTTTCAATCTTTAGGATGATGTTTGAATCAGCAGTCACAGGGAATAGCTAACTCACTGAACTCACCCAAGCTTTTTCATTCCATCAGGCAAAGGGCAGGGTACATTAAGGAATCTTGCTTTACTGAGTGACTTTTGTTTAATGTTGTACTGAAAAAAAATACACTGCTTAGAGATGGGTGTTCAGGCACCGAATAATTCAGACGTCTCTTGTGGCAGACTAACTTGATTTATTTCTGATACTTGCTTTTACTCTGTATCTGTGTCTCAGGGGTCATTGATCTTTTATACCAAGAAAAAAGAAATGTGCCTTGTAATATTCTAGTGGGTGGAATAAAACCAGAGCATTCCTGGTGAACTGCAAGGGAGAATTCCAGGTGTAATGGAATTCTCCGCAGATGTTAATATCATATAATCCTGCTAGGTTGATCTAATCCTTATTTCCTAGAATGCTTGGGAATATCTGGGAAATAAGCATATAGCTTTTTCACAGATTTATATTAGTAAGTCTATACAACTAATTCACTAGTTGGTAGTAATGATAGGTTTCCTCATGATGGCTTTGTCTTTTTATTGATTTTCAGGAGCTATTTATGTATGATAGACACAGGGGAAAAGTGGCATGTTCAGAAGAAGGAACGATTTTCAGAGTTCATTGAGAGGATAGGACTAGATGACTGATATCTATCAATTATTAGGGATTCAAGAAGCCAAACAGAGAGCAGAGCTCGCTTTCATCAATAGAGGACTAGGAGAGAAGGAATTCAGTCTGATGATTGGAAAGCGAGACCAGCCCTTAGTGCCAGAAGTAGAAAGCACCTATTGAATATAAAAGCCTCTTCTGGACATTCCAGGAGCTAGAAACATGTACTATTAGAAAACATGGAAAGAAAGATGTGTCTGCTTATAATATACAAAAGGGGGCATGTTCATGCCATTTTTAAGGTGTTCTTCACTAGACATCCAAGTTACCGGGTTTGACTGGGAACTCAATAGTCCCCCAACTTAAATGTCATTTTCATCTCTATTCAACGATCCACTCAACATTCCTTTAAGATAATATGTTAATCATTTCCATCTATTTCTCTCTCCTCATCTTCTTAATACTAATGCTAACTCACGTTCTGAGCTTGCCCTTGTGCTGGGGTCAAATGCGAAGAGAATCAAAAGTCAGTGTTAAAATCTGGACATTCAGAAAGAGGGTTGTGGAGAAGAACTAGGGTGGCGTCAAATAGGGAGGAGAAAGTTTCAGTATGGGGACATTTTGGCCAACATTTCTGCATAAATTTCCTGTGGTTGATTTGTCCTGCGATAGGCAGGACTTGCCTCTCTCTGAAGACGGATTTTTTCTTCTCCTGATTCTGCTCATGTCCCTTCCAGGCATTCACTGATATTGCCTAAAAATATTTAGTCTGATAATCAAAAAGGCCTTGACCTCTTTGATTAACAGGATGTAGATTCAGATGAGACAGTGATTTTCTGCAAATGCTCTTGGGCGTCTGTATAATTATAGTTTGCTTTTGAAGGCACATTTTGTCCTCAAGTGCTATGAACATACTCTGTCTCCCCAACCTCAGCCTCCCTGCCTGCCACCCCTTTTGGGAGTGCAGGGTAAATACAGGCTCCCTTCCGTCGTAAGAAGGGGAGATGTGAGTGGGGCTGTGGATACGAGGATACAACCTGGAGCAACGCTTCTCAACGTGTTTGTGTTAATATACTTTAAAAAAAAACTTGAATTTTGGAAAAATGAAAAAGGGAGCACACAGTTCTGTATGCTCCTCACCCACTTTTCCCTAATGTTAACATCTTACGTTACCATGGTACCCATGTCAAAACTAAGGAATCAACAGGAGTACATTCTTTTCACCTCAACTGGACACAGTGTTTGAATTTCACTAGTTTCTTCGCAAATATCTCTTTGCTGTTCCCGGATCCAATCCAGAACTCCATTCTATTTAGTACAGCAGCCTCGGTGGTCGGATTTTGGTTATGCAGTAGTGTTTCATGATGTGGTAAAGACTAGAAACAATAGTAAGTCGGCAGCTAGGACACCACCTTTATTGCCACAGTATAAAAAGTTTCTCCCAGTGCCTATAAAAACATCCACATAAAATTTTTCACCAGGTCAGTGCTGGAATGGAACCAGTGGCTATCCTGACTGTGGTTTCACACTCACGGGACAAAGTACCTTCAGTCCGTACAAACATGCGGCCCCTCTTTGAAATCGGGTTGATGTTACACTGTTTATTTTACAGCATAAACGGAGCAAGTGAGATCTCACCTCAAACTGAGGAAAATGCTGACTTCCTATTTCGGGACAAAGAAGCCATCAGAAAGACCAGGCCCCGATTCCAGCCTCACCCCACCCCTATTCCCCCAGGACCATTCCCCAGTAAGAAGGAGGCAGATGAAAAGCAGGTTCATTGTTTAGTTTCTGAAGATGTTGTATGGCTCCTATCTAGGGCCAGATGGATTTCTGTTCATTTCTCCATATTAACCAAGGCACCTGGAAGTCCTATGACTTTTGGAGATACTGGCAGGGATATTCCCAAATATTTAAAAAAACAATGGGGGGTGGGGTGGGGAATTTCCTAATCAGGGCAGGCAAAAGGGTAAATATAGATATGAGTATATGAGACTATAAAATATGTAAGATTGTGTAATGTGAATAGCGACTTAGACAAACAGCATTCTAAACCCCCAACCCATTAAGTCGTCAAAACCTTATTAGGTTGGTAATATTATTTTCACCACCATAAGGTTGGGAAACTGAGACTCAGAGGTTAAGTGGCTTGTCCAGAGTTCATACAGCTACTAAGTCATGGAGCTGGGATTTCAGTGGAGCAAGTAAGACCCCAGGGTCAGTGTTGTTCGCTGTTACACTACATGACCTCTCCTTGAGGTACAGGTGTTTGCAGACGGGGACGTCTTCCCCCAGGAGTAGAAAGCATTAAAGGATATGCTATGTGAATCGAGAGATCTCTCAGCACCCTAGGAAAGAGAGCTGTTTCCAAAATATACTGCCGTGTATTTAGGGTCTTGTGACGAGTTCTCCCTTAAGGGGAATAAGAAGTTGTATTTGTGGAGCCCTTGCTATGTACCAGGCATTGGATGCTGAAGCTTTGAATGGATTAGCTCATTTCGTACTCAAACCAACCCTCAAACAGCCTGGCTCATTTCTGCGGCAGGGTCTCGACACTTGCGCTTCTGCTCCCAGACCTCCTTGCTTTCACAGCTTATGCCCATTGCCACTTCCTTAGAGGACACTTCTTTGGCTCCCAAGTCACCTACTATTTGTTCCCCATGTCTCCACTGTTTCCATCATAACTTTGATTCTCTCTGAAATTGTCACACTCATGATTCATGCCTCTTCCACTGCATACACTGTAAACTCCACGAGAGCAACTGCTGTGTGTTGTCACAGCTGCACCCCCCACGGCAGGAACCGGGCTGGCTCGTGGCAGCAGCTCCATAAATTTTTGTCCAATGAATGAAAAAGCCTATGGAAGAGGTATCATTATTTCTGTTTTATGAAGGAGAAAACTGAAAATTCATGGAAGTTAAGGAACTCATCTGACATGATGACTGAGATTTTCTTTTAAAATCTCCAGGAACCTACAAAATTGGGGTGGGGCGGGGGGTGGATCGCAGATGAAACAACATGGGGAAAATATTATTATTGCAGCTGGATGACTAAATACCTGGGTACTCAGTATCCTATTTTCTTTATCTTTGTGTATACAGAGGTACCTTGGTTTTCAGACGTAATCCATTCCAGAAGACCGTTCAAGTTCTGAAACGTTCGAAAACCGAGGCATGGTTTCCCCATAGGGAGTAACGCAAAATGGATTAATCCGTTCCAGACCTTTAAAATCAACCCCTAAAACTGCAAAGTTAGCATGAATTTTACTATCTAATGATAGCATAGATCCATATAATTTATGGCGTTCGTAAACCGAAATGTTTGTCAATGGAGACATTGGAAAACCGAGGTACCACTGTATTTGGAAATGTCCACAATAACATTAAAAATTAACTTGTCCCTGATACCATAGTAATAAATAGAAGAGCCGGGATTCAAACGCATGTCTGTCTGCCCCCATAGCCTGGATGCACAGTGGTTGTCTTCTGGTGAATTCCAGGCTCAGGAAGGGTGGGACGCAGGACCAGCACACCGGCTTCAGGAGGTGGAGTGAGTGAAGATGCATCGCCGCCTTATCTGTCCTTCCTGTGGTCAATCACTCTGTCCTTTAGTCCACATGATCCAGAGAGACAAAGTGGGATGGGTTTCCTCTGACCAGCCAATGGCCTGGCTTCCCCTGGGGCAGCTGTCTGACTCCACCCATTCTATCCGTTGGGTGGGGTGGAGTGTCTTAGGGCTCCCAGTCAGCACTGTAGGGGGGCAGGTCCTCCTAGAAGGCCATGCTTGAGAAGCAAGGTGGGGGCAGGGTCGCATTTGCTTTATTCATCCCTGTATCTCCAGTGCCTAGACATTATGCAGCGTGCAACAGGTGTTTGCTGAATGAACGAGTAGACGCACACATGATTGGATCTCTAGCCCAAGCTCTGTAAGAAGCCTGGTGGAACCCACGAGCAGATTTTGAGTTTTGAGGGAACTCATGTGAGGCTTTAACTCTCTTCTATGAAGCCTCAGCTACCAACATCTGAAGATCTGTGACTGCAATGGTTTTGGCCCATGGGTCAGTGAGGTATAGGGTTCATAGGAGTTAGGGGGTGGATGTATACTGCATCAGCTAAAGCCGTTTGTAGGCTCAGCTGAATTGACTTTGTGTGGTCTTAGACCGAGAGCTCTGGCTTTGTCTTGAGGTACTCACGTTATAGGGGAGCCCCTGATATGTGGGTGATGCTCACTAAACATGTCTCATATGTCCTTGAGACAGTGCAGTGAGGAAATGGGGGATATGGGCTTGGGAGTAGGCATAACTGGACTGGGTGTCTGCTCGGTCACCTACTAGCTGTGCAGTCTTGGAAAAACTAATTTAATTCTCCGAATCTCAGTTTCCCCTTCTATAAAGGGAGCAAAATAACATTTCCCTTTCAAGATTGTTGTGAGGATTAAATGAATGAACACAAACTTGAGCATAGTGCCCGGTAGCATACATGTTGGTGGTTACTATTATTATTTGTGGAATCAGGGGACATTGGTGGTAAAGTGGTCCATTCACCAGGGGACAATGGTACATATCACCACGAATTCACTGTGCAGTTGTCTTCAACAGTGAAAATGTTTTCACTCTGGGTGTCAGCTGATAACACGATTTGTGTGTGTGTGTTTGTTACTACTAATGTTTTTGATGCAAATGAGATCTGAAGAAACTGTCAGTTCCTTCTCAAGGAAACAGCTCTAATGGAGCAGCTGTCCCATTCTTCACCATTTGTTCCTGTCTTCTGTTTTTCTTGTATTCCCATTTAAAACACATGAGCTTTTGTTCTGCTGGAAATATTGATTTTTAATATTCTATTTACCCTGGCAGACCAGGCCAGTAGCAATCGGTATGGCCCCAAACGTGTCTTGTATTTCTATCCAGAAAGTGAGATTGTGTGTATGTGTGTGTGTGTCCATATGCAAGCAACAGAAACAGAGCAAACAGAGCCCTTAAAAGAAAAAAAAAATCACCACTTTCTGGAAGTCATCTCCTGGGCTCTTTTCAAAAATTGCTACTAATGCTGGCCACATGGCATTGCCTAATTAGATTTGCATTGCCTTTCCAAAGTACTTCCAACCAGCTGTAGCACTATTTGTAAAGAAAGCCGAAGTGCTTATCACAGTGTCTGGTTTAGTTTAAAAGATGCCAAGTTCTGTTCCTTCCATACTAGGAAAAGCCTATCCTTGGACACAGTTCCTTTGGGAGAGCATTTCTATTTATATATTAGGATTAAATGTTGCAGCATGCCGATGATGTGACTGACACTTAGCGTGGATAAAAAAAGAGGAAGAAATAAAACAGAATCATGTTTGTTCTGGACCTACCACGCGCATGCATTATACTTCTCACAACTCCAGGAAATAAATGAAATAGGCATTTGCATCCACATGTTACAGAGGAGGAACCCACGGCTCAGAGAGTTTAAGTAACTTGCCCAAGGCCACAGAGATGTTTGGTAAGGAGTTCAGACACTAGATGTGGGTTTTAAACCCTGTATTTCATTCATGACCTTTCTCATGCCGTCCCCAAGGACCCACACTGGGTGATGTACCAGATTATCTCTTCTTCTCCTCATGTATTGATTTCCACTAAGAATCACTATATTAGATTACCTTCATCTTTGAAAATAGACCGACTGAGATAAAGTCACCATTTCTGTCCTGGAGGACTCAGATTTCTAGACAATTCTTTGCTTTCTTGTCATTAATATTTCCATGTAATCAATCAACGTTCAACTGGGGTTTATTAAAATCTTGCTATGTATCAGGCAATGTGCTAGGCATTGGAGGTATGAGGACGAATGAGACAAAAATAGGAAATGTCCTGTCGGGTTTATTATGCGGGGTCAGGGATGAAAGAGCGGACAGGTAATTAATTGCACAGCAGCAGGATAGGAGTAAATACCAGATGCTATGGGAGCATGCAGGCGGCTTCTTTAAAATGCCTGAGGCTGAGGGAGAGGGAAGAGAGAGTAGGACAGATTTTCCTGAAAAGCTGATATTTTGTTCTGGAAGAGAAATACCCCCCCCCCCCCAACAACTTTCCAAGAATCGGAATGAAAGAAAACCAAAAATTTTCATGTCCTGACTTTTCTCATCTTTGATTGTCTTAGAATATAGATGTCTCTTGCAGGTCTGGTTAGTTTTATATAAATTGTATAAAGGGTAAGAGGATTTTGTTAGGGTCACACTGCTTTTGGTAGGGAAATAACAATGACATGTCTGACACAGGAAGATCAAAACTTCAGGACCAGCTATCGATCGTTGAATACAGTTTCTTTTCCAAGACCTCGTACAGCTCAGTTAGCTTGCATCTCTTCAAGGTTAGTGTTGCAATTTTTATTCTTTTAAATATAACAGCCAGCATAAAATTAAGCAACATAGTTTAATACCATAATACATATATTAGAATAATTTATAATGTTTTAGGAAACTGCCAAAAAAGAAAAGAAAATCCCAATAAGAATTCTCAGGAAAGTTAATTACAATTTGAAAAGGAAATCCCAACACATTAGTCTGAGAATGCAGTTAATGAAACTAAGTGTAATCATAATCTGAATATTTTATTAAATGAAGATTTAAACTCATTAAGTTAGGTATTAGGCCTGGAGTTGGGCTCACGCGAAGACTGCCATGCTCAAAGCACAGCCAGTATTTTATTCATTTAAATCTAACCTTGTGTCCAGGGAGATGGACCGGCTCCTCGGAGATCTGTCCATGGTGCTGAATCGCACCCTGGATGTGATTATTCAGTTCAAAACACCCAGAAGGAAAAGTTTATCTTATAGAATTTTGGAGCTGGAGGGAACTTTAGGAATTATCTTGCCTTTGGTTCACCATACTTTTGGTTGCAAAGATAATTAAAAATTAAAATTAACTGAAGAAATGAGGTCCCAACATAGTGTACTAACTTTCAGTTTTGCCAAGAAAGGAAATTAGGTAAACAAGTAACTACTAAATACTCTCACCATCGTTTCATACATGATATGGACATTTTAGCACCAAACATTTAGTTAAGAAATCGTTCTCAAAATAAAATGCAGTTCCTAAATGAAATGAAACTAGTGTCATGAGAAGTTTATTCCACCATTCTCATTTTTGTTTCTCCCTCCAGTCAGTTGAAAACAAGAACATAGATTTGCATTTTTAGTAATCACTGATCATTCCTTAAATGGTCTTATCATATATGTGTCTATATGTGTATGTATATATGTATATGTAGAGAGATTATAGTCATCCCATTCTCTGCATTGTTTCAAATAATGAAACTGAGATCCAGGAAAATGTATGGTTTTCTTAATGTGATACAACCATGAAACCTGTTAGGTTAAAAAATGTTATTGACCATTTAGGACACAATTACTGGTCACAAATACCAGTTGACTGGGCCATTCTCTGAAATGGACTTCAGGATATAAAAGAAGGGATAGATTTCATAGCTACTGGTGCAGCACTGCTTTAGTTTGATGCCTCACCAATTATTCAAAGGAAGCTCTTTGAAATATTCAGATGTCCTTGCCGTTTTAACAACATATTGAATTTCCTAAAGCCCATGAATTGGAAGTTGTGCAAGGGAAGGGCGTGGTATTTGATTTCCTTTATTGAGTAGTAACAAGGAACGGAGGCGGAAGCGCCTCATTGGGCAGAGGCATTATTTAAACAAATTGAGTGCATATATTCAAAGTCAAAGAAGGTCCTCAGTCAAACAATTCTTTGATAATAGCTGACAAGGACATTGCATAAGCATGTTTAAAAAAATCTTTCTTATGAAAATTTTTGTTCTGCTAATCAGCTTAGAGGTAGCTAGGTTCAGATCCTGGTACTGCTTTAAAACACGCATTGATTATTATTTTAATTACATAATTATTGTGTACATGCATATAATTATAAAAATCTTCACATAATATGGTACTGAGAATCTTGTTTCTGTCATTGATGATGACCTCTTTATAGATACAAACATGATCTCCAGTCA
The DNA here is from genome assembly GCF_057876585.1 of Rhinolophus sinicus. NCBI lineage: Eukaryota > Metazoa > Chordata > Mammalia > Chiroptera > Rhinolophidae > Rhinolophus > Rhinolophus sinicus. The sequence continues at coordinate 6,846,323 of NC_142510.1, read as the reverse complement.
TAGAATTATTTATTCTATGTGAACTAAGTATTTTATTTCAGCATGAACTAGGTCCATAACTTTGTTGGTGAACTGTTGAAGAGAAAAGTCACTGCTAGGGTTACTAGGAGGCTAGAATATCCACCTGGAGCTGTTGGAAGCTGTCTTGCCACTACAAGGGGAGAACGTGCTCTGAAATAAAGACATTGCAGAGAAAGGCAGAATGTAGAGGTGAAGAGAGTGAATTTGAGTTCCTGGATCTGGCCATATCTGAAGCCACGGGGTTTTCAGCAACATAAGACAATGGCTTTCTTTCAAACTTAATTTCAGATGGGGTTCTGTCCCTTGCAATGGAAAGAATGCGAATTTCTATAAGCAAAAGCTACCATTTATAAATTACCCACAGTTTTCAAAGCGTGTGTCTCATTTAAATCTTACAAAAATCCCCTGGAATTACAGCGCCTTAGCCAGGAATACCCAAATCTATCCATAGATGTACTGACTCTGTTGTGATTTTATCCTTCTAGATCGTGAGCTCTTTGAGGACTAGGATTATGCCATTTTTTGGTGTGTGTATCTTGATTCCCAGCGTTTAGACCTGAGTTCACAACAGGCAATTAATAAACGTTTGGTGAATAAACTAGTGAATCCCTGCCCTTAGCTGGTTGTGATTGGTCTTAGCTCACATAGCTGGTTAAGTGGCATAACAAGGACCACAAGCCCATTATCCAAGCTCCAGATGTAGTGCTGCTGCGTCCCCACCTTGCATTTGGATGTGGGGCAATTTGGGGGGTGCAGTGACATTTGAGTTTTCACCTTAACTTCATTACACCACTCTATATCAGTTCGTTACATCACTTTCTTAAAACCATCCAGTTGAGCTTTCCATTGCTCATTTCCACAACAATAATAATAATGATAATATTAATAATTAATAAGTTAAACTTATCGTATGCCTGCAAGGTCCAACATCACCTGCCTGAGCTCCGCCCTTACTCTTTGTCTCACTCACTTTATCATAGAGAGGTTTCTTTTCTCTCATTGGGACCTGCCAGGAAGGCTTCTACCTTAGGATCTTGAGTTTCGCTCATCCCTCCGCCTGCAATACCCTTCTCCAGATCATTGCGATGTATACCCCTTCCTAGCGTGTAGGTCTTGGCTAAACTGCTATCTCTTCCCAGAAGCCTTCCCTGTAGAAATCAGCCATTCTAGACACAAAGAATCCCACCACCATCCCTCTCTATTCGGTCACTGCTTTGTTTTCATCATAGCTCATGTCACTACCTAAAATTGTCTTGTTGACTTGTTTCTTTTGTGTCTTTCCTGCCAAGATGTCAGTTCCGCGAGACCAGGGACCTTGTGTGTCTTATTCCTCACTGCATCTCAGTGCCTGGTGCATATAGGTGCTCTATAACAATTGGTTGAAAGAATGCTCTCAAAATACGATACTGGACACATTTCTCAAGTAATTGCTAGTATTACTTTGTCAATTCATTGGGTTTTATTTCTTGTGGACTAAACCTTCAGTGTTGTTTTCAGAGTTTAGCAAATGCCAAATTAGGTGCCAAGAGAGGTTGCATACATTTAAAAGATCACAAATACATATTCCACCACTACCTGGAAATTATGAAATGTCACACAAAAGCAAGGTTTTCAAAGTCCAGTCCACCAATTTAATCACAGTTGATTTTTTTCTCAATAGTATTTCCTCCTGTTTCATTTCTTTCAGCTTTTCTGTATCATAGATTGCCTTATAATGTCTCTGTCTGTGCTGACTCTCAATTTCATTAGCATGAAAGCAAAATAAGGAGGGATTGGGTATGTTTAATATTTATGAAATAACTGTTGTGTTGATATGGATAATAAAAAAACCTTTAGTGATGCAAAGTAATCTTAATAATCCCCTGCTTAGGATCACAATATTGATTTTAATGTATTGCCAAGCAGACTCTAAATCTCCAGCAGCTATGTTCCACATTTAATTATTATATTTAAAAGAAAGTCTTAAAACCCAAAGGGAGGAGGTGGTGGGTGCAAAGGGAAAAAAAAAAAAAGGAACAGATACACAGATCAATTTCCTATCCTATAATTGGGCAATCACCCAATGACAAGCCTTAAGCCCTGACTTCTCAGGGGCTAAGATCAAGTATTTACCTACCCTTTGACTCTGAATCCCAAAATGCCCCAAATATGCCACGGGATCTTATAATCCTCACCCTTGGAGCAAAATCAGGTCAAGCTAAGAAAAGCACTTAGGAACAAAAGATGCAGTCTCTGGATTTTTAATCACGAATGCTCTGAGTGAGCATTGCTGGCCTCCCAGGATACTTTTTAGGAAAAGTACAAGAGGAAGACGGGATATATCATGCCGTGGATAGAGGGGACGGAGGGAGATTTTCGTTCTTGGCTATCTTTTCCTGTTTTTTTTTTTTTTTTTTTTTTTTTTATGTCCCATTGCAGTTGCTTCAGCAAGGTTTCTGTTCATTTCAGCCCATTTTATGAAGCAACCGCTGTATATGAAACACACTCTTGGGCTTACTTGGGGGTAAAAGTAATAACATCAATAGGTAGCATTTATTGGATACCTGCTGTGTGCCAGGTATTTCAAATATATTATCTCATTTAATTCTCTTTACCACCCTGCAAAGTAAGTAGGATTATCTATATCTGATATATTAAACAGGCTTAGGCTAGCCATCTGCTCCATGGATTCAAATACAGCATAGCCTGATTCCAAAGTCTGGGCTCTTTCTTCCACCCAGAGAAGGCACAGGTCTCCTTTTGGGTGCTGACTGCTGACTGCTAGTGGCCTGAAGTGAAGTGTTGGAAGGGATTTTGAAGCCATATTCAAGCACTCAGTGGGCAGGAGTGCTGAGATTGATTCGCCATGTCTGCTCTGAGAGAAGTTTAGAAGCGTAGTACTTCTGTGCCACATATTTACACCCGTTTGTTTAAATTTTTTTCCCAAATACATACAATATTATATTAGTTTCAGGTGTACAACACAGTGATTAGACATTTGTATAACTTTTGAGGTGATCACCCCATAAGTCTAGTACTCACCTGACACCACCCATAGTTATTACAATATTATTGACTCTATTCCCTGTGCTGCACGTTACATCCCCATGACTATTTTGTAACTACCAATTTACACTTCTCAGTCCCTTCCCCTTTTTCACCTATACCCCCACCCACCCCTCCCATCTGGAAACCATCATTTTTTTTTCTCTGTATCTGTGAGTTTGTTTCTATTTTGTTCGTTTGTTTTTAAGATTACACATGTAAATGAAATCATATAGTATTTGTCTTTCTCTGTCTGCCCATTGCACATAATATAATACCCTTTAGGTCCCTCCATGTTGTCACAAATGGCAAGATTTTGTTCTTTTTTATGGCTGAGTAATATTCCATATTTTGTGTGTGAGTGTGTAAGTGTGTGTGTGTGTGTGTGTGTGTGTGTATTTCACATCTTTATCCATACGTCTGTTGATGGGCACTTAGGTTGCTTCCATATCTTGGCTATTGTGAATAGTGCTGCAATGAACATAGGGGTTCACACCTCCATTTCTGCTACCTATGTGATACGAACCCCTCAAAGAACTTACGATTTTGTAAATGAGGGAAGATAAGTGTAATACAACGTGAGGGACTGTAAACCAGATTGATGTGTTGGAGAGGCCTCAAGCGCGTGGTGCCTAACATATGGTGTTTGCACGTATATTGGGGATTAGCATAGTTTTGCTTAATGGATAAGTGAGTACATGAATGGGGAGTTTGGGGCATGTGACAGGAGAACCTTTTGTTCTCCTATGTTCTCTAAGCTGTTCATGTGTATCGAGTCAGAACATCATAAAACTGCATATCAGACCTGCAATCAATTCCTTTGATTGCTACAGAAATGCCTACCCAGAACTATGGTTTAATAGTATATCCTTGATTTTAAAAAAAAAATCACGGTTGATATAGCAAAAGCAACATGAAGAATGCATATGTATTCTTGTAAATCTGCTATTGAAAATGGGGCATGTTATGTTCAATATCCTTTACATGGAGAATGACTTCTGTATTACACATATATGCAATACATCTTTTTTTAAATTACTTTTTATTTATTTATTTATGTACTCACTTAATTATTTATTTAAGGAGGGCACAGCTCCCAGTGGCACATGTGGGGATCGAACCGGCAACCGTGGTGTTATCAGCACCACGCTCCAACCAACTGAGCTAACCAGCCACCCCTTAATACATCTTTTTCTTGCGTTATCTAGTTAGGCACTGTGCTAGTGGAGCAAAAAACAAGCCAGGTCTCTGACTGTTAGAGTCTACATTTGAGAGGGGGAAGACTGTTCACATATCCAATAGGTAAAACATTTTTAAAGGTAACAGTTATTACCTGTGATAAATACGGGAGGAAACAAGTACTGTGTTTCCCCCAAAATAAGACCTAGCTGGACAATTAGCTATAATGCGTCTTTTGGAGCAAAAACTAATATAAGACCTGGTATTATATTACATTACATTACATTACATTACATTACATTACATTACATTATATTATATTATATTATATTATATCATATTATACCTGGTCCTATATTATAGTAAAATAAGACCGGGTCTTATATTAATTTTTGCTCCAAAAGATGCATTAGAGCTGATGGTCCAGCTAGGTCTTATTTTCGGGGAAACATGGTAAGATGATGAGATAAAGAATAACAAGGCCAACTGAAATCACTGAAGAAGTGACAATTAAGGTGAGACCCAAGGATGAATGAGAAGGAACCCTTCAAATGACAACTTAGGGAAAGTGGCATTCTAGATAGAAAAACAGAATGAGCAAAGGCCCCAGGGTAGGGAAATGCTTCATCGTGCTTGTGAAAATAAAGGAAGCCCAATGGGGCTAGTCCGGTGAGGGAGAGGAAGAGATTGTATGAATAAATGTGGAGAAATGCTGCTCAGAAATGGGAACAAAGGGAGATGCTATTTATAGACTATAGCGGTAATTTTTGAGCACCTACTGTGTGCTAGGCACTTTGTTAAGTGCTTTACATCTATTATATGGCGTCTCCATGGTTGATCTGTCGCTCTCATAGTGCTTCCCAATCGGTGTTCCACTGAGCACTAGTCTTTTGAGATGTTCTGCAAGATTCTAATTTCTTGGCCCAAAATGTTTGGGAATACCTACACGCTCTCCCTACCTCTTGGAAAATTTTCAGTACATATTAGCACATTCAAGATAGAATAAATGCCATAAAGCCATTTATAACTGTGTTCACGTCAATGGTTTACAAACCGATATCCTATCTATTACACATCTTTCTGTGTAACAATTATTGATAGACAGAGGAAATAATATTCTAGAGAGCCGACTTTGAAGGATCCTGCTGGATTAATGTTTGCATGGCCCCATTTATCATCTTCTTTGGTGGTAAACTCATTAGGTTCCAAGGTAATCCATTCTGCTTTCAGGCATCTGATGCATAGGGAGTTTACCTTATGCTTGTTGCAAAGTTATCAGCCAAACCTCTTCGAACCGCTTAACAAAGGACGGAGAGGCCAACGCTGCTAATACTTTTCTTTCACCCCGCTCTGCATCCTCATAGTCTGTTACCCTTCAAGGCTCAGGGTAGCTAGTCTATATCTGGGTATTTTGGATACAAGCGGCAGAAATCAGAGCTGTGTGATTTAAGCAGACAGGGAATGCCTTGGAAGAATACAGGTTGGTTCACAGAACAGGAGAAACAGCTGCAGAACAGAGCTTGGGATGGCAGGACCCTGGGCAGCTCTAACCTGGGTTGGTGGCGTGAGCCAATGCACCATCTCATCAGAGCTTCCCTGCTCCTAGGAATGAGTGTAAGGGTTTTTCTCTTTGTGCCGGCTGCAGTGACGTGTAAGGGGTTGGGAAGTGTCCAATGGGCTCATATTGAGTCACATGTGACCCCCCTGGGCTAGGGAGGCGGGGCACCTTGATTGATAGTCTCACCAAGACTGCAGAGTGAGGAAGAGGAGAGTCTTCCAAAGGAGAAGTAGGGAATGGATGCTGAGTATTCAAAAGGAGAAACAAACACATTTCCGAAGGTCAAGAGAAATCCCGTCTTCTGCCTAGTCTCTGTCTTCTGGTATCTGTCCAAGTCCCTTCCAGACCACTCAGTTCTACCAACATCTGGATGCTGCCCGGCCACCTCCCCTGCGTGGTTCTCCTTCCCAGTGGCTTAGATCTTGTGTTGCGCTTTAACTGTGGGGACGTGTTGGCCTCATGTCTCTAATCGTGCCCAGTAACGTCACCAGTAAAAACAAGTGCTCACAGGGTCATCAGTCGTGGAGGAAGGGAGTCAAGGAATTGGAAGAGGGTGTGAGATGTGGGCTGCCTTAAGGGGAGGGCAACGTGGTCGGTAAGGAGGGAGACGTGAGTGGAAACATCTGTACGTGGAGAAGAGCGTTTGTGCAAGGCTGCTAAGCAGGTGGAAAGGAACTAGCCTTGCTGGGGCAGAGGAGCCGCCCCTGGGAGTGAGGAGTGATGGAGTTGACTGCAGAACGGAAGACCTCGGAGCCCAGCTCAAGGAATTCGCAACAGAGCCTCTGTGAGTTTTGGAGCAGTGTGTTACCTTCCATCACTTCTTTGCCTAATAGGTGTCGTGTTGGGATGCTGGGGTGATGGACCACAAAGGCCTTTGAGACAATTTGGGGAAGCTCTCCAGCAATCTGAGAGCACAGCTGCCACACCCTTACCCGTGAAGTTCTTGTTCCATTCCAACTCTTCCCCAAAGCGTTTGGAGGGTTGCTAGGAAACCGGGGATGCTTGAGCAGTTGGGATCTGATTATAATAATCCTCTAACTTTCCATGGTTGGAGGAGGAGCCAGGTCAGTCCAATGCCATATTTTATCTTACTATGGAGGACAGTGAGGCATAGTGCCTTTGGGATATGTGCATTCAATGCTGTGATCTCAGGTCAGCGATGGGAAGAAGCGAAGGGGAGGGGCAGTGAGCGAGAGAGAGAACAACATAAATAATGTAAGTATTTCTGTTCCCCACACCACACAATGAGCATATGCTGAAAGTGAGATGGGAGACATGACTCTGCTTTTGCCTCAGACAGACTCACTTCCCACGAGCTTTTCCCGAGTGTGATTCTAGCATTTAAAGATATGCATTTTTCATATAACTTGGCCCCTACACACAAGCCAGTTACTTCATCTGCTGTTCAACCAGAGAAACAGCCATCATGGGTAATTTTGGCTGACCGTGATTTTAGCCACGTCCTCTGGCCTCAGATCCCTGCACAAGATAGGACCGCAGTGTAAAACCCCTACTGGGTGCCCGTGGATGTAACTGCCTGTTTACTGACTTGCCCACCCCTTGGCACAGTGTGGGCTGGCTCAGGGCAGTGGGGCTGATTTGTTTGTTTGTTCTTTATCCCAGTGCTGTTTCTTCTGAGATCACAGTTAATACACTTAGGTGGGCCTCTCACCCACCGTAGCCCAACCCCTGTGTTGTATAAGCCCACCACTGCCCCAGCGTTGCATATTCGATTTTTAGATGGTTTGTGGAGCTGGGGATTTCCAAGAAAGACAGCTTATCCAGGCCTCTGGGCAGTGTCTTTTGCCACTTACATATAGTATATCTATTTTTTTTTTAAATAATGTATTTACCTATTTGGATAAGTCAATAGGTACGTGGTAGAAAAAAAAATCAAGTGATACAAAAGGTTGTAAACACTAGGTGTCCCCTGTCCTCCAGGCCCCAGCTTTCCTCCTCACCTGAAAATTATATAATGTTATTAACCAGTGTTACCCCAGTGAATCTAATTTTTTAAAAAAGGCACCAGCGCTATGGACTAGGGCCCCACTCCTACGGCCTCTTTTAACCTGTATTGCCTTCTTATAAGCTCTGTCTCCAAATACAGTCACCTTGGGGTTAGGGTTTTAACATGTGAATTTCAGTCCATGCCAATAGATATTAGAGATTGTCCCCTGTTGGTACATTTGGGCATAGACTCATCTTTCGCTCCTCCGGGAGGCTGTGAGCTGAGCCTGGAGGATTGGTAGCAGATGTGCCCTTAGAAGGTGAGGAGCAGAGGACACAGAGAGGTGGATGAAATCTCACTGTCAGTGCTTCAGAGAAGCATCCGGAGATCTTAGCAGGTGGGCACCTTCCTCTCCTGGATGAACTGATGCCACACGGTGGCTGCGACCCAAAGTGTAGATACTGGTCCTTTATGAGGCCGTGGCTCTCCTCTGGGGTTAGTGACAGAGGGACAGTCTGGGTCAGGTGCTGGCCCCTCACAATATGGATATTTTTGGGTGGGTCATTCGTTAGTCTTCCAGAAACTCAGCCCACTGGGCAAATCAAGACCACAGTGAGGCTATCAATAGTCTCCTGCAAATGTCCCCTGCAATGTCCTCTCCTTTCTCACCGGACAAATCTTCCACCTGCTGAGGATTTCAAGGACAAGCTCAGCTCCTTGTAATTAATCTGTCCTATTCCTTGTCTCCGTGGCTCTTCCTCAGTGCCTTGCTCATTTCTCATCTCTCCAAGTCAGCTTACATGTATTGATTCCCAGCACTAAATCGCACTCTGATTTTGATTTTGACTGCCTCGTTGCCTCTGATTTTGATCTTTGTGGCGTAATTTAACTTTTGTAGGAGTATTTAATTTTTTCTCTACCTAGAAACTGAAAGCTCTTTGAGAGCAGGCAGCACTGCTAAGCGTTCCCCGCCATGTCCAGTGCGTACCATGTTCTCAGTAAATACTGGAATGATATTCACAGAATTAATGCATTGAGATGGTGTTTTGGGGGAAGATTCAAGAGAAGCTCCATCAGGAAGTGGTTTCTTTTGAATGTCTTTGATTGTCCCATAATCCCCCGCTTCCCTCAGGTTTGGTGATGGTGGAATACACATCTTGTACTGGTCACAAGCTCTTTTCATTTACTTTGGATGGGAGCTTATGGTTGACTAGGAGCTGTCATTTACTGAATATCTACCTAGTTCTCATTGACTGTTCAAGTCAACCCCGTGGGAAATAGGCTCAGGGAGGTTGTCACTTGTCCAACCTAGAGATTTGAATACCTACATCTGTCTGCCTTGTGTTTTCCCCACGTCCTCAACTTTTCTAGACCTTCCCACTCCTTCTCTGCCTCTACCTACCCTTATAATGATATTCAGTGAAACATCACAGAATTGGTAGATATGACAAGGCTCCTAGCATATACCCAGCATAGAACAGTTTCTCTGCAAGTGCTTGTTGATACAAGTTCCCATTGCCAAGCCTCATTCTCTTAGGTAGAGGTGGCGAGAAAGCACGTTTGGGTTTGGGACTGGAATACATGCCCATTTAGCAGCCTAACCCTCCTCTCAGGTGATTTGATGTAGATGGTCTTGGGTCCATATGTTGAGAAATACTGCCTTAAGGGTCCTAATTATCTAGCCAACTAATTCTTACTCTAGCGTAGATGGTAGATATTTGTCATATTTTAATGGTGTCCCAGATGTCATATTTTAATGGTGTGATTCGTACGTGGCCCTGATGAGAAGGAAGTCATTTTTGATTGAAACCCCAGGGGTAAGGGTTTCTTCTGCCACTTGTGGTTCCATGATGTCTACCTCCAGGGTCTGAGGCAGAGGCCAGGGCATGGGCTCAGGGGTCCTTTAGACATGGGTTCAGATGCATGGCTGTTCTGCCTCTTACGTGATGGTGTGGCTTTGGGGCAAAGTATATAACCTTTTTCTCATCTAGGAAATAGTGGTGTTACTATCTAGTTCCTTGGATCATTGTGAAGATGAAACAAATAATGCATGTAAAGCTCTTGGCAGAGTTCCTAGGGTAGTGAAAACAAAAACAGACACACAAATAATCAAACTGTGTCTCCCCTAGGTCACAGTTACAATACTTTGCTACGCACCTGCCTTTGTGCATGGTGTTGGGGTGAGACATGGTGAGAATGTGCTTTATCAAAACATCACCACTCCAAGACAAGTTTGGGGGCAGGCACAGTGGCAGTTTTTTTTTTTTTTTTTGCTTTGTAAGGACAGGGAGTATGGAACAATCTCTTATTGGGGCTGGAGCCATGTGAGATCCTCAGTGCGGTGACAGCCTGATGGTAACGTGAGATCCCAACAGCTTGAATTAATCATGGAGACAGGAGGTGAAGACGAGGGAAGCTCTCGAGGGCGGACCCCGACATCTGCAGGCACCCCAGTGCAATCTTCTCAGAGCTGAAGGGCAGGAACTTTAATTCTCTTGTAGTTCCCCGGCTGGCAGGAATCTCCAGAAGCTGCTACAAGTGAGCTTATTTCGAGGAAGGAAAGGCAGAAGGGAGCTCAGTATTAGTAATGGTTACAGTGTTTTGGAACCAGTTCCGGGGACGTCCCCGTGCACTCTCAGAGCACATACTCTCTGTCCGGATCCCACAGAATCAAGCTGACCAGCTATGGAAGGGGGATCCGTCAGCATCCCCACAGAGTCTGTAACTAACAGCTTTGTAAATCCCATTACTGCTTTCGCTGAATGGCGTTGGTCAACAAGGCTGTCACCCTCCACATCTCAGTATTTCCTTCTACAAAGCCCACTGTGTTCTGAAAAGCCAGTGCCAGGGAAAAGCTTTGTTTCCCCCAAGGATCTGGAATGTTCTCATTGCACACATAGTGAGGACGCTATAACTGACCAGCTTTCGCTTTCCACTTTGTCCACCCAGAATCACACAGCCAGTTTCGAACCTGCATTGACCCTCATCTCTCCTGCTCCTCGGTTTCCATTTTGCTCTCATCTTGACATACACCCTGTACTGTGTCAGGATCTTTTACGTTCAAGTGACAGAAACCTAGTGCCAACCAAGAGGAATTTAGTGGGTCATGCCACTGGCCTTTGGGTACAGGTAGGTCTGAACAGACGTTCTCAGGGCTCGCTCTCTCCATCTTTAGATTTTGTGTGCTTGTCTTGGCTTAATTTTCAGATGGGCTCTTTGCCTGGGGTGTCAAGATGGCTCCTCGCAGCCATAACCCAGCATCGTCCTTAGTGGTCCAGGCTCCAGAGCAGTAGAGAGTTATTTCCCTACAACTTTGGAGAAAACTTGGGAGAGGTCTGTGATTGGTCTCTGATAGGTCACATGCCCATCCCTGAACCAATCACTTTGACCAGGGGGAAGTGGTGCTCTGATTGGTCAGTCTGGGATTATGTGTCCACTGTTGGATGTGTGTGGAGTCAACTCCATCTAAATCTCAAACAACGTCACTATGGAACAGGGAGAGAGAGAGAGAGAGAGTGTGTGTGTGTGTGTGTGTGTGTGAGATCTGAGGGGGAGTTCTTCAGAGAAGAGATGCCAACCAAACAACCACCACAATAAAAAACTCTACACACCCCTTTTTCGAATTTATATTGTCCCTGTTTTGGGTGTATGATTATTTGTTTGTATTTTACTTCACTGCCTCAAACTCTTTGTGAAATGAGGTGGAATAAATAAATGATAAGATGTGTAAACTGGCTGAATAGACCCATCAATTCATCCCTCCTTAGGAAAGGAGGGTGGGCTTGATTAGCAGTAACAGCCGACTCAGCACCAGGGTGAGCTCTGGAACGAACTGGAGGTGGAAAACGTGTCCCTGATCGCCCACGGTGTATGGCCGAGATCTCCATTCCGTTACACGCATGCCCCTTAAAAAAAAATGACCCTGCCTTCATTTGTAGATGTTGTTGATAGCTCAAATCAATAGTTTGCAGATTGATGACAAAAGCTAAGACCCCAGCTCAGGGTTGACATCTTGAAATTCTTGTTTTCTGAGAGGGCCGCTTCCGGGGGCATCGGGCTTTGGCACTTCTGCTTTACCTCATGGAGGTACCAAGTGCATTTTCTAGCCAGAGCAAGTTAGCAGGCCGACAGTTGCAGGTGTTTGCAGCTGGCAGGGCTGAGTGTAGAGGTGAGCGCTGAAGGGATGGTGGCAGGGCACTGACGGTGTCTGCTACGGGACATTTTGTGGACCGAGGCCCTGGGGACTCATCCTCTAACACACAAACTGCCTCTTCCAAGGAAGAACCATCCCACCCTGAGCGCTAGTAGACATCTCTGAGAAACGTGATAAATGAGAATGGCTATTTCTTTTCTCTTTTGGATTCCTGGAAGAGAGAACCCTTTTTGTTTGTTTTATTTTATCTGTATAAGCAGTGATTGTTATTTTTTTTCTGGCTATAAATGTAATAGGTACTCCTTGTAGAAAATGTGAAAGTATAAGAAAAAAAACTTTGAAAGACACACAGCCTGGTGCATTTTCTTTTTATTCTTCCTAAACACGCTAGTAGTGGTTACAAAAATACAGTTGAAAGTCAGATAGTCCTGGGTTCAAATCAAACTCCATCACTTAGTAGCTATGGGGATTTGAACAAGTTAGTTAACCTCTCTGAGCCTCAGTTTCCCAACTGAAAAGTGGGAATGATAAGATCTTATAGGGTTGTTTTGAGAATTAAATGAGATACTATATATAGTGTACTTGACTTATAGTAAACACTCATCAAGTATGGTATATATGAATCTCGCTCCTTTTAAAAATGAGAATAATATTTTTAGCCTGTTATTAGAACCCGGCCATGGTTGTTCGTTCACATATTGTCTGTGGTAATTTGTGGTACAATGGCAGAGCTGGGTAGCTGTGACAGAGACTGATGGCCTTCAAAGCCAACAATGTTTACGAGTCCCAACACCTAGTGTGGGGCTCAGAGAAGAGAGAGGAGTTCAGAGTAATCTGGGGTGGCCCCCTGGTGGAGGTCACTTTTCTCCAGGACTTGGAGGAAGAGTGAGGTTTGGGTTAGCGGTGAGGAATCTGGAAGACCTTTAAGAACTCGCAGGTAAGGTGGGTACAGGGGAAGCAAATATATGCAGAAAAAGGTAAAAGACTGTACCCAGGGGGCGTGAGATGGTGAAGAAACTTCTCTCCAAGGACCACGTGACTATCTGGGACAGTAGCTTGTTTAAGTGAAGAAATCCACTTAAGGCTCATTTGCAGGGAAGAATCCCATTTAGAAACCTTTAATCAGAGAAGTGCATGGTCTGTGGTGTGCTAAATGCAAATGCATCCAGACGTACTTATTTGGAGCAGCTATAAACAAGCCGGGTCACTTAAGAGAAAGACGTAAAGCACAGACTTTGCCTTCCTAGGAGCAGCCAAAGGAGAAAAGGGTGTATCAGTCCTTGATACTGGTGGGTGCTGAGCAGGAATTCAGACATCACGTGCTAGCTATCAGGGACATCAGGACAGCAGCTCTTGAAACCCACGGACTATTTTTGTCAAAGGAGCATTCAGTTTTAAATATTCGATGCCTTTAGGATACCTCATCTATCACTGGGCCAATTTAAGTTTCATTAATCATCTAAAAGAGAAGGGAAAGCACTCCTTGCCCCAGGAAGCTGTTAGTGGACAGCTGTGAAATAGAGGCCTGGTTCTTCTGAGCAGGGGAACTCAAGAGACACAATTATGCTGGGATGGGAGTGAGTCCCTTAAGGGACTCTTCCTTGACTCAAAATTGCCCATCGTGGATTCTGCTGCAGAGCCTGGGGCAACCTGATTTGAGACAATTTGGACAGTCATGCTGGGATTTGCAGATTACCCTTGAGGAAGCATGCAGTAGGGTAAAAGACCATGACTTTTGGGGCCAGGTAGCCCCTTTATGGATCCACTACCATGTTTCCCTGAAAATAAGACCTAGGTGGACAATCGGCTCTAATGCGTCTTTTGGAGCAAAAATTAATATGAGACCCTGTCTTATTATAATATAAGACCGGGTATAATATAATATAATACCGGGTCTTATATTAATTTTTGACGCTTTAGAGCTCATTGTCTGGCTTTGTCTTATTTTCAGGGTAACACGGCATCTACAGAGAATGTACTGTATGCCAGGCAATGTGCTGAGCACTTTAACACAAATCCTCATTTAATCCTCATAACAACCCTTTGAGACAAATGTCACTGTCCCCCTTTTTATAGGTGTGAAAATTAAGGTTTAGAGACATTAGCTCATTTCCCCAAGGTCTTAGAACTTGAGAGTGACGGAGCTGGGGTTTGAACCCTGTTCTGACCATTTCTAAGCAAACCAAGCTCTTTAACTGTTACACTGTACTGAACTCAAGGAAAGCGAAATGTCATCAGCAAAAGAGCCCTTACTGACTTTGGAAAACTGGAAAATACAGGATGATAGGAAGTGGAAGAAAAACAAACAACCATTAATTCTAATTGCCCAAAGTAAATTATCGATAACATTGTAGTCTATTTCCTTTTAGGCTTACAAAAAAATCTTTATATTTATAAAAACACTTACATTCACACGGTGAATTTTGGTCTTATTTTTCCGAATCAACATTATACCATAGGTATTTAAATGTTATCATATACCTTTGTAAGTATAATTTGAAATAACTCCATAATATTAGGTATTGTATCGCTGAATATACTTATCGGTATTAGCTTCCTTACCTTTAAAATGTGGCTAATCTCTCCCACCTCATAGCTTCCTGGTGAGATGAGATAATAGTTATTATCTGACATGATAGGTACTCAGTAAATACTTGTACTCCTCTCTCTCTGCAGTAGGACAAGTTCCCTAGAATCAGAGCCTGAGATGACGATTGTCACCCAAGTCATTTGTTGTGGGAGCGCTCTCAGGAAAGATCTGGAAGGGAGAGATGGTGGCAGGATTGGGCAGGAGAGCAAGTGAGGCAAGAACGTGATCTGAACCAGAGCCCAGCTGCAGCGGGATCCCTGAGGCGCTCTGGGTACCCCAGAGCTGGTCCCACTTTGAGACAACGGGGTTGACCTTTTATATCTTCTTGTTAGCGGTCTCCCTCGGCTGTGGTGTGGTATAGGGAAAACTTACTCTTCCTCCTGTGTTTTTCCCCTTTGGTCTCACACTAACACTGCAATCACACTTCTGACACTGGATGTGTCCTACAGTTCAGTCCAATTCTGACACTAACAGGAGTTAGCGCAGACCCCACAGGTTAGGGGCTCAGTCCCATAAGACTGTGCTTCCATCCTCCACCCCCACTTCAGATGCCAATTGCAAGTCTCAGGTCATCAACTGTACTTCTGATCCACTGGCTGTAAATCGGGATTCCCCACTTGGGATCAATAATTTGCTAGAATGGCTTATAGAACTCAGGGAAACACTTGCATTTACCATTGTGGTAATAAAGGGTATGATAAGGGATATAGGTGAACATCTAGGCAAAAGAGATACATACATATGTGGGGCAGGGCAGGCAGCTTCCATGCCCTCTTTGGGTTCACAACTCTTCAGCTATTCCATCTGTTCAGCCACCCAGAAACTCTCTGAACCCCGTGCCTTTGGGATTTTTATGGAGGCTTCATCATGTAGGCATGTTCGGTCATTAACTCAATTTCCAGCCCCTTTCCTCTTCCTGAAAGACAGAGAATGGGGCTGAAAGTGCTAAGCTTCTAATCATGGCTTGGTGTGTCTGGTGAGCAGCCCCCACTGAGGAGTCCACCATGCATGACATCGTTAGAACAAAAGACTCTCCGATCATCCAGGAAATTCCAAGGGATTTAGGAGCTCTGTGTCAGGAACTGGGGTCAAAGACCCAATATTAGAACAAAAGATGCTCCTAGTGTTCTAATCACTTAGGAAATTACAAAATATGTATTTTCTATTATTTCAAAGGTGAATAACCTCTGTGTGAGGCATTTCCTATTTAATCAAAGGAGACTTTCTAGAGGAGCCTGTTCCAACATTGTCGCCTGTAGCTGCATGTGGCTATTAAACACTTGAAATGTGGCTAGTCTTGATTGCGATGTGGATGTGTTATAAATTTAAAATACACACCAGATTTTGAAGACTTAGTATGAAAAATAGATATCCACATCATTAATAATTAAAACTTTTGATTGCATGTTGAAATGATAATATTTTGACTACGCCGGTTAAAGAAAATCTTGTTAAAATGAATTTCACTCATTTCCTTTGCTTTACTTTTTTCATGTGGCTGCTTGGACATTTGAAATTACATGTGGCTTGCGTCTGTGGCTCTCATTGCGTTTCCGTTGGACAATATTACTCTGGAGTATGGGTTGGCAACCTTTTTCTCTAAAAGGCCAGAGAGTAAGTATTTTAGACTTTGTGGGTCATATGACCTCTGCTGCCATTACTCAACTTTGCAGTTGCAGAGGGAAGCAGCCACAGACAACCCATAAAGGATAAGTGGCATGGCTGTGTTCCAATAAAACTTTATTGATAAAAACAGGTGGTAGGGCGGAATTGGCCATGCATGTCGTGTGTTGGCCTCTGCTCCACTCCAGAGACAAATAGCTGTGAACTGTTAACAGCCAGGGCTGACACCAGCTGAGGGGAGGAGGGGGCGGGTTGTGGAGGAGTTGGAGGGGGTACCAGTCTGGTCAAGGGGATTGGGCGAGATCTCGATAGTGTGTCCTTTATACATTCATGCCTCTTCTGGTTAGGAAAGAATTATTTTTCCAGATGATTTTCCCCTGCTTTTGACCTCTGGATATTTTGACTCTAAAGGACGAAGCTTTGGGGGGAGGGGGGGAACTTTCCTCAGGAAGCTTAGACTATGAAACTTGCCTGTGTCAGAGGCTAGAGATGGAGAAATATGCAGAAAGAAGGAAAACAAGGGCAAACATTTATTTCCTTCTCAGAATTGGAAAAGAGGAACATATGCGTGTCAACACGGCATTTGAAGATGAGACTTAGTATTCTGAAGGTGGAGGCAGTGTCCTCTTGGCGATTTCAGTGGATTTTTTTTTTTTTTAATGATGCCTCCTCTCCCCCACCCCCCAGTTTTTGCCAACACAACATAAACTTGGAGTTTTTCAATTGGGAACAATTAACGTAAAATGCCTTAGGCCAGGAAATAATTAACACAAAATTCTGGGGAACCAGCCGCTCTGCAACTCATGTTTCCCCAAGGTGGAATTGCTCAATTAAAATGCTTCTTTGGCCTCCAGAGAACTTTCTGTGACCTGTTTAGACTGGACCCATAAGTGTCCACTTGCTCAGTGCATGTCCTCTGGCCGGAAAAAACCCTGCCCCTCCTTATAAATGCTGAGGCTCCTTCAGCTGGTGTGCAGTAGACCTCCCCCACTTTTTTTTTTTAAAATCCATTGATATGTAAGAACGGTCTCCTCAGCCTTCGGTCTCCTTCTATCAGAACCTGTTCCTTCAAGGCAGAATTCACATCTCCTTCTGGTCCTCTTTTCCTTTCACAAATGTTCCTTGAATACCTTGCATGGGCCAAGCCTATTTTAGACGCCATGTGTAAATGAGGTTTAGTGTGCGAATGCGGAAGAATAATAATACATGTGTAAATAAATAAGTAAATAACTTCAGGGAGTTATAAGGGCTGTGGAAAAAATTAAAAAGGGCAAAGGAATAGAGAGTGGTGGTGCATGTGATGTCTGGACAGGGGACGTCTTTGTGAGGCGGTGACATTAAAGAGGCCTAAAGTACAGGCTAGAAACAGTCAGTGCTTATATAGTGCCTGCTCTGTGCTAGCCACTGTTTGGAGCGCGTCACAGACACTGACTGATTCATTTCAGGATAGTACAGTGAAGGAGACTTCTGAGAAGGACCATTTGGCAGAAGAGAGCCTGAAGCATAGGAAGATGACATCGTTGGCCCACGGATGCCAAGTCATCAGTGGGGTTTGTGTATGTGGGTGGGATATGGGGTTTGAACCCAGGGCCCTGGCTTCCAATGTGAACATTTGACTCATTGATTTATTCTAATCTCTCACTCACAGAGGACCTAATAGGGGCCAAGTCGGTATAAATAAAAGCTACTTTTCTCTTACTGCCTGGGGGTAGAGAAAGCCTTGGGGGCTTCTGCTCCATGAGACGTGTTGTAAAAGTGATAAGCACACGATCTTGTCTCTGTCTGGGATGGTGGAAGGATGATCCTGGAGGACCATTCAAAAGAAGGGACACAATGAATCGCGACTTGAAGGAATGTTGGACTGGAAAGGTGGAAAGCGGGGAAAGAGGAGTCAGGAAGGGCCTGGCAGGCAGGCAGAGGAAACAGCCCGTGCGCAGGCAGCGTCCTGGCATGCTCGGGGAAGCAGAAGTACTTAAAGATGGCATAGAGTGTGCACAGGGAAACAAGAGCTCATGAGATGCGAAATGTGGAAAGAGTTCAGCTTGCTTCAGGAACTTGGGTTTTATCCTGAGGGCACGAGGGAGCCATTGAATGATTCTAAGTAAGGGGTGATATGGTTGCACTTCTGTTGTTAGATCACATGGGCAGGGGTGTGTATGTTTGCATTGTGGTTTAATGGGGGACCGTTCTCCCCTTAGTTCTTCTCGGTGCCTTGTCATCGATCAAGTAGAAATGGAACTTTCTCCTTAATTCTTAGGTATTTTACTGAAGAATAATAGCAGCTAATTCCTATTGGGCACGTACTACAGACTGAGTAGATTCTGTGTTAAGTCCTTCACAGTTTTGACTTGATATAACCCTAAAAGCACTCTATGAAATAGATATCACTTATTTCTGTTTCACCGATGAAGAAACAGAAGGTTACAGAGGTTAAATGGCACATCTGGAATTACAGAGCCATTAATTGGTGAAGCAGGGCTTATCGCCGAGGTGTTATCATTACAGAGGCCCCAGAAGACTGCACTGTGCTGTCTCACTCATCTTGTCATGTGTACCTGGCTTACGGCCACACGTAGAGGGCAGGGAGTGCATGAATGCATTTACTGAGCATTGCCTCTGCACTAGGTACATGGGGGACACCTCTGCACATATGGCCTAGGGTAGTGTATTCCCACAGTGGCCTAGAGTAGTGTACCCCCTTGTAGCAGATGAGAAAATGGAAGCCCAGAGGTGGGGGTTGCCCCGTGTTTCCAATCTTTTCTCCCTGAGGGTTTCATAAGCTGCCTTCTCAGTTTTCTGCATGTCTAACTACCTCTACTTCTTGTGGGATTGCCCACACTTTCCCCTACAAGGACTCGAGCCAGTGGCCACCTTCGGGTGGGCTGGGCTGCCACCAATCTCAGATGCGCATATTTTTTCTTCTCCTTGGTTCACTTCAGGCTCATGGCTTCCTGATTTCCCCGCCCTGTGACCTCGTCCATCAGTAGCCTTCTCTCCAGCCTGGTGCTCATTACACCCTGAAAATACCCAGCCAATCCAGGCTTTGGGCTGACGTGTGCCTCCCAGTGTCTATTCCCACTGGGGGGCTGGGGACGGCTGGAAGGATTGCATTCCCAGAGACTAACTCAGGTCCCAAAGACCCTGAGTTCACTTTTCCTCATGGTGGCATGACTTATTTATTATAGACCAAAGAACGTGTTTTTACATATTGCTTCTTATTCCTAAAGTAATATATATTCATTATTATTTAGAGTGTTTAGAGAAGCAAAAAGAAGGAATCAAAAGTAGCCTTTGACCTTACCACCTACAGGTAAACACTGCCTGCATTTTGGAGCACATTCTTCCAGTCCTTTCTCTTCTCTCTCTTTTTCTTTTTATGACAAAATGAAATCGTACTGTAAGTGCTATTTTGCGATTGGTCATTTTCGTTTCACAACTCAGCAGAGTCACCTTGACAATCTTCTCCAGTGATGGTTTTCCAAATTGTTTTAGCAGCTCCCGAACCCTTTCCACAAGCACAGTCATTGAAAATGAAGTTTATGAGACAGATTGTCTGAGTGTGCTGGGGTTGCTATAATGAAAACCATAGGCTGTGCGGCTTAAACCACAGACATTTATTTCTGACAGTTCTGGAGGTTGGGAAGTTCAAGATCAAGGTGCTGGCTGATTCGGTTCCTGGGAAGCACCACTTCCTGGTTTGCAGATGGCTGCCATCTTGCTGAGTCCTCCCTCACATGGCAGAAGCGGGGAGGGCAGAAGGGAGGGAGGAAGAGAAGGAAGGTGGGGGGGGGGGAGAGAGAGAGAGAGAGAGAGAGAGAGATTGAGATTGAGATTGAGAGAGCAAGCCAACGTGCTCTGGTGTCACTTCCTCTAATCCCATCAAGAGACCCCACCCTCATGAACGCATCTAAACCAAATCACCTCCCAAAGGTCCCACCTCCTAATACCATCACTTTGGGGGAGGCGGTAGGGCTCCAATGTATGAAGTATTTTTAGGAGGACACTGTATTATTCAGTCCGTAACACAGATAAAAGCAGAGCTTCTCTGATCAAGGAGACATTCTGCCTCGTTGCTTTGTTCTCTTGCCCAAATGGGCTCCTGAGTCCCCTCTGTGGATCTTCTAGTTTTCCATGGAGCATTGTTGGCAAAAACACTTTCTCATCTGCCATTATTTAAAGAGGTCATATTGTATTTTATTCTATGGATGTGTCCAGTTCCCTACTGGTGAACATCTGGGTTGCTTTCCATTTTTCACCAATATGAACAAAACTGTAACGAAGATCTTCGTGCTAACAACTTTGTGTTTATTCGGGATCATTTCCCTTGGATAAAGTCTTAGAAGTAAACATGCCTTTTGATTTCTGGTTTGTAGAAATTTCCCTCCAAAGTCCCAAATCTTTGTTTGGCAGAGCAGGAGTGAGGGACCTGGTTCAGAGTGTGTATGTGCTGGACACAATATGTCTTCATAACAGACGGCTGGTGTTGGCCTGCTGAGTCATGCTGTGTTGTCAGGATAGCAACAGACTTTTTCCCCTGGGTCTGGGCTGGCAAGATTGATGCTGATGATACTATCTTATATTTGCAATAGCCTTTTACAGTTTTCAAAGCCTTTTTCATCACAGTCACTCCAAGAGGTAAATGGGGGAAAGAGATAATATAACTTTAAAAATTTAAAGCATACCGAGGTTCAAAGGGGTCAAGCGGCTTTCCTACGGTTATGCATCCAGGAAATGGTGGCACTCTGTATTAGGCAGCTATTACTGCAATAATGCCGCACCACAAATAGGCCCCTCACCATTCCCCTCGCCTCCAAATCTCAGTACCTTACACCCACTGTTATTTTCCTTTCTCCCATGACAGTTGGGTCTGAGGGTTGTCTGTAGTTTGGCTGATCTCAGCTGGGCCTAGGGGGCAAAGGGGACAGTGACACCAGTTAATGTCATAGAGGAAGACTTGGGAAAGAACTTTAAAGGCCAGTGACGGGTCTGAATCTTGTATTTATTGGTCTGATTTATGTTTTAAAAGATTATTTGGACTTATTTGTTCAATGTTAGATTTTTACTGCCTGGTTCATAATCGATGCTCCATAAATATTTTATCGGATTGTTCGTGAACCTGCTTCCGGGCAATGCAGGGCAAGATCCGAGGAATTGGGTGTCGTCCCATTCTGTACAAGGTGCTGGTAAGCTGGTGGTCTTCTCTGACCCACATCCATTCATTAGCTTGTTTATTCACTTAGTCATTCATTTCACTAATCCCGATAATATTGAGTAGGTACTCCTCTGGGGTGTCTGCAGCAGGAGAGGAAAGGCTGTGACTTGGCAAACTCTCAAGATCATGGATGAAACTCTGGTCTCATTTCCTCTGCCATCTTTCTTTTCTCCTGGGGAGGAAAAACTCAGAGCAGCTGGATAATAACCTGGGCCCAGCGTCAAAGGGAGACAGTCGTTATTAGGGCTGGACCCCTTTAGTCATTGTTTCATTTAGCTCCATTGTGTGGGCAGGCAAACTGAGGCCCTGGTGTGGGGGAGGTGGTGACCTAATTGCTCAAGACAGCCCAGCAAATTAGCACATAGTCAGGGGACGCCAGGACCCCTGGCTTGTGCTCCTGGGGTTCTTTGCACCATGCTGCCTCCCCACCCCACATTCTCCTTTAAGCTAACAATGTACTCTCCCGAAATACAAGTTTCGGGAAGAATCTAGTGGTATTTATTTTGAACTGAAATGCTTTTTTGATTAGAACACCAACCCCATAAAGATAGTTTACATTTAAAATGAAATGTTAAAGTGCAAAGGTTTCCTTCAGGAATAGGAATTATGTCTAATTATATAGTATTTGGGACTACATATTTATGGAACCTTTGAAGAAATACTTTATAAATAGGTCATAAAAGGCCTCACAGTCCTTATGTGTTTATTTGCTTGGGGTGCTTGTTTGGCATTTGGCCCTGATCTTGTGTAGCCGTGAACTCTAGTTAAATTTTCTTGTGGGAATGAATCATCTCCTGCTAGACTGGAAGCAGGATTTTTTTTGTCTTTCTATTTATCATTCCCTTACTCTCTATCCCACTGTCTAGCATAATGCCAGGTACAGGGAGTTTGCTTAATAATATATCCATTCCCTTCCACTCCCCTCCAACCTTCCTCCTCCTTCTCTTCCCTCCCTCCCTCTCTCTCCTAACGCCTCCCTCCCCACCCTTTCTCACCACTCTCCTCCCTTCCTTCCACAGACATTTCTAGAGTAAAACAATGCCAAGCACTTGTAGGCACTGGGGGTCCAGGGATGAATAAATGAGTTTCCTGTTCTCACAGAGCGTTGAGTTTGGTTGTGAATCCCCGAGCACTAAACAGCTAGAAGTGCAATGACTTGTAAAACAAAATTTGTAACACGTGGAGTAAAGGCCGGACCACAGGAGAGCATGAAATGAAATGGGGGCATTTGGTCAGGGATCAGGGAGTGCTGTCCCCAGGTATGACGGCTTGAGCCCAGCCACCGAACGGCCAGGGTGGGATAGCAATCCAGGCAGAGTCACTGCACGCTTCTGAGAAAACCTGGAGGTGAGGAGTGGCTGGGTCTTGCACACACAGGAGACCTGCGAGGCACCAGAGAGGAAGTGGAGGGGGACGTGGAGAGATCACACAGGTCTCAGAGGCCATGGGAAGCTTTGGCATTTTTCTTGAGAGCCATGCAAGGGGTTTAAGCAGGAGACAAACACAGAAAGAGTTTCATTTCTGGAAGGTCACTTTAGGCCAGAAGTGTAGGCGGCTCCTGCGATAGGGAGTAGGTTAAATAAACTAGTGCATCCCCAGAATGGCATGCTCTGCAGATGTCACAAAGAAAAAGGATGATCTCTGTGTCCTGGAATGGCAAGGTCCCCAAAATAACTGTTACATGGCAGCAACCAAGGTGCAGCTCAGTGTCAGAAAGAGGTGGATAAGACTTTACATCTATTTCAATTCCAATTTACATCTCTTTGCATAAAGAAACACTCGAAGGATACAGAAAAAAGGACTAAACATTGCTGTATATTATGTGTGTGTGGGGGCCAGATGGATGCGGACAGGAGTGGGGGGGTGACAGACTTCCCCATGTGTGCCTTTTCATATTGTTTTGATTTTTAAGCCATGCGTATGGTTTATTATTCAAAAATTGAATAGAAATGAGCCGAGCTGGGCTCTAACAGCAATTGTTGTAAGTTTGGGGGTGGGGTGAGGGGGATAGAATGGGGGCTCTCAATTCTTGATGGGATTCGCTCATTTAACTTTCTTCTTGCAGGGCTCTTAGTCTAATATTGATGTTTTAATCATTTATTGAACAAACAGCTCCTTGATCTCTTACCTCCTGCTCTATCAAGACTCTTGTCTTAATAACAGTGATTCATCAACGTTTTTCCTTTAGCGAAGGTTGCAGAGGTGCCTCAGTGGGAGGGTAACATTCTGTGAATTTTATTGAGCACGTACTGCATGCCAGACACAGAGGGCTCTACCTATATTATCACATTTAATTCTCACAACAATCCAGCACCACCATTGTGTGGACAAGGAAACTGAGGCAGAGAAAGGGAAGGTGATTTGTTCAAGGTCACCCTTGGAGATGACCCCGTGGAGGGCACATCAGGTCATTTATTAGTATGATGGCTATTGGCAGAGTGCCTACGCCTACTGGTGTGTGCCGGGCTCTGGGTGAAGTGTTGGGATTCTGCTGGCGAATAAGAAGCAGTTTTGCTCTCTCAGAGTACAACAGGGCCGGATGGAACTTCCACACATACCTGCTATGCAGTGTGACCGAGGCTTCCAGCCAGATATGTGCAAGGCCCAACCAAGTGCAGTACAAAGACTTGGGGGGAGGCAATCAGGGAAGGCTTCCTGGAAGGAGAAGAGGTGCTTTCCCAGGGTCCTGTGACGAGTATAGGACAAGCGGGTGGAAAATGGAGAGCCTGTTGATGGGAGGGCATTCTAGAGGGAAGAAACAGTGTGTGCAAAGGCACAGAGGCAGGAAGTGATGGATCATGATAGTAGAAATGTAAGTGCTCTGGAACTGACATGGGAAAGGACCCGGAGAGGTGGTGGTGGGGCAAGATCATGATGTGCTTAGACTTTATGTCACTGTTTTCCAGCCAACCCACTTCAGATGTGCACCTTTCCCTGCCATCCGTGTGTCCCGTTGTCTTTGGGATGTGTCTATACTCAGCTCCCAAGATTCATCACTAACTCAGCTGAGCAGTTGCTTCGGGTCAGGCTCTGAGCTAGGGGCTCGATGGTAAAAATGATGAGGTGGTGCCTGGGGTGAGTCAGGCAGGGAAACGGACCATTTCCGTGTGAGAAGTGGCATAAGAGTAGGAAACCCAGAGAAGGGGCATGCAATGAGAGACAGGATGTGGCAGGGAGGGCTTCTTGGAAGAGGTCCCCTTTGGGCTCAGTTTTGATGGATGAGGAGGAATTGGTTGTAGGAAAGAGCTGGTGTGGCCTCATAGTGGAGGGGACAGCAGGGACAAAGCCCAGAGGCGTGATGCAATTAAGGGTGTATGTGGGGCTGGAGCGACAAGAAGTAAGGCTGCAGACATAGTGGAGGACCCTGGGACGAAGGCCTGTAGGTTGCATAGGGTGTTTTCCAGGTGAGGAGGGAAGAAGGCAGAAGGAGAAAGAAGGGGAAGAACGGCGACATCATCATATTACAAACTCCTAGTGAAACCAGAGTGCGTTTGCCCCGCCGAGAGCAACCTGTAAATAGTACGTCGCTCTGGACCTTCCCCCTCCATCCCCCCGGAAACAGTGAATTCTTCATAATAGGTCAGGTTTCTGCCAAGCCCTGCACGTTGGCTGGCTGTCGGGTGCAATCACACATACCTGCCAGAGCTGGCCATTCCCTGCTGTGGAGTTACATCTCCCAGCAGGGCCGAGATTGAGAACCAAGGGGCTGGCCCCTCAGGCCTGGTGAGAGTAATTAAAATGGGATCAGTGGTCCCTGTGGCGATGGCGACCTCAGTGCTCCCAGCACGAAGGCCTCTGGCCACGCCTGGACTTGCTTCTTGAGGACTGGGGAGCCCTGCCTGCCTTACCCACTCTGGCCAGGCTCCCCCAGTCCCCCGGCCATCGTGTGCTGCCTCTCTGCTGTTGTCATTTCCTATACGTGACCTCGAATGCTCAAGACAACAGCCCTAGGAGGCAGGAAGGGGGAAACTGAGGCTAGAGAGGCTTCAAGGACCTGCCCATGGACAGTGGGAGCCAGAGTCCAGATGGGACCCCGGGTCTTTGGGCCGCCGTCGGTTCTGGGTTTTCTGACCTTTCCCACCCTGACTTTTCACTGTAAACTTGTGAGGATGGTGTTTGCCGCGTCTGCTTGTGTTATGGACCGAATGCTGGTGTCCTCTCCTGACTCCTATGTTGAAGCCTAACCCCCATTGTGAGGTGTTTGGAGATGAGGCTTTTGGGAGCTGCTTAGCATTAGATGAGGTCATGAGCGTGGGGACCACAGACTAGAATTCATGCCTTAGAAGAAGAGGACGAGCCATCAGCGCTCTCTCTCTGCCACGTGAGGACACGGTGAGAAGGCTGCCGTCCGCCAGCCAGGAAGCTCTCCCTGGGAACTGAATCAGCCGGCACCTTGACCTTGGACTTCCAACCTCCACAACTGTGAGACATCAGAGTTTGTTGTTGAAGCCACCCAGCCTGTGGTATTTTGTTATAGCAGCCCGAGCGGACTAGGACAGCTGACATTCGCCCCCCTGCCTTAAAGCACCATTGGGAGAAAATTTCCAATTGGGAGAATTTTGTTCCCCTCATCAGCTGCATCTTTTGGGGACTGACCAAGGCGTGGCCGTGTAACCATGCCGAGCTCATCAGAATTCTTCTCCCAGAGCTTGGCGCCTGCGGTGGGTCCTCACAGCCCAGCACATTCCTCCCCCAGGGGCACACAGGGAGCCAGGGAGGGAGTGTACGTCCTGTCCCTGACCCCCGTCCAGCTTCAAACACGTTGCTCAGCTCCTCTGTCCACTCTGTATGCTGCCTGTCCATCCCTTCACGTTCCTTTCTGTTTGGGTCTTTCACTGTTGTTTTTGCTGCTTGTACCCAAAGGTGCCTGAGGACAGGGGCAGCCTGGGTCTGGGCACCTTTGCTGACAGTTAGCTCTTTGTGTTTTAAACAGCTTTACTGGTATATAACTTACACACCACACAATTCACCCTTTCACAGTGTACAATGCACTGGCTTTAGAATATCCATGGAGTTGTGCCTCCGTTACCACGCTCACATGTTAGAACATTCTTCTCACCCCCAAAAGAAACCCCTCCCCCTTAGCAGTTTTTCCTCCTTTTTTTCCTCCCCTCAGCCTTGGCAATGACTCATCTCATTTCTGTCTCTGTGGGTTTTCCTACTGTAGGCACTTCATTTAAATGAAACCCCACACTACGTGTGGCCTTTGGGTCTGGCTTCTTGAACTTACCAGGTTTTCCAGGCTCATCCACCGTGTAGCAGGCATTAGGACGTCATTGCCTTTTTTTTTTCCTTCTTCTTTTACTGTGGTTAAAAAACACAACACGAGACGTACCCTCTTAACTCACCTTCAAGTGTCCAGTAATGAGTGTTACCTGCAGGCAGAGCAGACGAGTAGGCCATTCTCATCTTTTTCCTTATTGTTTGCTACAGGGTCTCTGTTGTTCATCTTACACTACGAAAACCTTATACGCCTTAAATGCCCCCCTTCCCCTTTTAAATGGTCAGCTGAATGTATGTCGTGTGTGCATGTTATGAATAAGGCGAGTGGGGAAGGAGAGAAAGATGGAGAATGTCTCCACTGGACACAGCACTGGGCGTGGAGGGAGTACAGGGCGAGCGTCTGGACGCATTCCTCCTGCACGAGCTGGGCACCGGGGGCCAAGGGGGCATGTGCCGTGGCCTTGGCCTTCAGCAGCTCAGAGTGTAGCAGGGGAGACGTGACGGGGGCATAAATAACCGCAACATCAGGGTGAGCGTAGCAAGGGCCAGAGGAAGGAAGACAAGACTGGGGTGGGTGGGGATTCAGAGGAGGGGATGGTTCAGAGTGTGGGATAATTAATAACAAGAACAGTGATACTAGGGAGCATCTATGGGACCTTTGTATTATGCGCCAGGTGCCTTAATGTTTTATATATTTCTGTCATTTGATCCTCATTCTAACCCGAGGAGGCAGCTACTACTATTTCTCCCATTTTCCAGATGGGGAGACTGAGGCACAAAGCGGGTCTAAAACTGGCGTAAGGTGACACGGCCAGAAAATTGTCAGCACGGTATTTAAATCCTCTGGCTCGCCAGCCCATGGTTTCACAGAGTATCACTGGGGTGGAGACTTTTGAGTTGAGTTAGGAAAGGCAGCCTGGGGAAATTTAGCCCAGAGTCAGATAATACTCACCCAAGGCAGAAGGCATGAAAACAGGCTTCTTTGTTCACGTGTTCAGGATGCTGTAGCCGGAGAAAATCATTCATGTAATCTCTTACCTCCCTCTAGTCCTCGCCAAGGAGGCTTCTGGAGCCCTTCAACTCATAGCCTCCTAATTAACTAAATGAAAAGCTCCCTGCAAACAAGGAATCTCCAAAGGGCTGCTGCTTGCAGACTAATAACACTGACAAATCATAGTTTTCCTTAGAACAAATTGCTGCTGAAGTTAGGCCGGGCCCCAGGTCTGCCCCGGATAGGTTAAAAATCAGGCCGTTTCTAGACCTGGCCTGAGATGCTGGGTGTGAAAAGAACTTGAGGCCAAGATACAGACAGAGCTGATTTTGAAGGCAATGAGCATGTGTCCAGTGTCCTTAGCCCCAGGGCCTTGGCACACAGTAGGTCTGCCAATAAATCTATGTTGCCCAAATAAAGAAGGTTCCAGAGAAATCCCGTGGAATGCTACAGGTATAACACGAACCCAAGACTTTGAGGTTTACTGTTTTTTATGCAGCAGAAATTCAAGCTGACTTATATGATAGGATTTATTGGCGATGGAACGACAATATCCAAAGGTACGGTGGCTTTAAGGAAAGGTTTGATCTAGCAATGTCAGTGTCAGCAAGCGACTGTTTTTGTTGTGAAAGCTTAGCCCTTGGGACACTTAAGAAAGCATGTGTTTCTACAACAAACTTGTTTGAAGCCTAATGTCGTGGCATGGTCAAGGGCCGTATTTTGCAGACACAGTTTGGTCTGAGGTAGAAAGAATTCCCTGAGTTGTCAAGCCTCTGCGAAGTACAGAGGAACAGGTAACAGCGTTCAAGAACGTGACAGAGAAGGAGGGAATTCCTAGCTGTGCTAAGCTCAGAAAAATTGTTGCACGGTCCCTGAGCTTTGTTTCCCCATCATAATCAGGGGTAGTAACGTCTGCCCTGTTTCCTTCTCAACAAGCTCAGTTGAGAAAATATATCCATTAGAATTCGACACCAGTGAGCAACTATAATTAGTGACCATGGGAATTAAGTGATTATTCATCATGGTGATTTCTTCTAGTAAGTGCTGAGGTTGATTTATGCATTCATTTTATATGTACAGCCTTCAGGAAAGGTTTGATCCACCAGTGTCACTGGGTTATTGTTTTTGTCTTGAAAGCTCAACCCCTAGGAAATTTAAAAGGTGATGTGTTTAAACTATAGCCCTGTTTGAAATGTGCGTGTGTGTGTCTGTGTGTGTGTGTGTGTCTGTGTGTGTGTCTGTGTGTATATATATTTATTTGAGATATAATCCACATATAAAATTTCAGCCTTTTAAGGTGTACAATTCAGCGGTTGGTAGTATATTCACAAGGTGGTACCACCGTCACCAGTATCGAATTCCAGAACGTGTTTTTTTTTTAACTAAAGTTTATTGGGGTGACAATGGTTAGTAAAGGTACATAGATTTCAGGTGTACAATTCTGTAATACATCATCTATACATCACATCGTGTGTTCACCACCCAGAGTCAGTTCTCCTTCCATCACCATATATTTGATCCCTTTTACCCTCATCGGCAGCACATATTCTAAAATTCCAGCACGTTTTCATCACACCTCAGAAAGAACCCCAAACTCGCTGTCAGTCACTCCCATTCTCTCCCCCTAGCACCTGGCAACCACTAATCTTTCTGTCTTTTTTATTGAGTACCTACTGTGTGCGAGGTACCGTACCAGGTGCTAGAAATATGATCATGAAAATATTCTCCCGATTGATTTGGAGTCACATGAATGTACTGTAAGTGACTCAGGCCAAAAAAAAAAAAAAAAAAAAAAAGATGAATGGACCTGGCTGACTGCCAATGTCACTTAGGAAGTGACTGCCTTTTCAAGGGCAGTATAGGGTGGCGCAGAGTTGACTCCCTCTGTCATGACTTGGCAGCCATAGTCTAACTGAGCCTCCGTTTTCTGAACCAAAAAAAGTGGTTTTTATTGAGAGAGTGGTAAAGGCAGGTGAGTGCTTATCTCAGGAGTTGAAAATGCTGCATTGAAACTGGGGTCTCTTGACCTTGTGGGGGGTTCCCATCTACTTGAGGCTCTTTAGAGGCACCCTTAGGTTCTATCTGCTGCATGCCATTTGTGTTTTCCAAGTGATAGCAACCAAAATCATCTCCAGACATGGCCACATGTCCCCTGGAGGGAGAAATAGTCCCTACTTGGGCACCAGTGATCAAAAACGAATACTCAGGCATTCTCGGAAGAACACTGTGCTTTTCTGTGTCTGTGATTTTGCTCACCTCAGGGATTTCCACGTCCCTAAACCCACAGTGTCCAGATCCCACCATGGACCTTAAAGGTCCAATCTAAGGCCGCCTCCTTCCTGTATCTTCCCTGTTGAAAGAGCTTCTCCCTTCTCAACTCCTGAAAGCACGTTCTCTCTACCTCTTGTATGATAACTGAGTGCCACCCATGTGTCAGATCTGTGCTTTGCAATCCTCACAGTTCCACAAGGAAGGCAGCACTGTTCTCACTTACACATTAGGAAGCCAGGGCTCAGAGAAGCTGCGTGACTTGCTCGAGGTCCGTGACAGAGCCAGGACCTCTCTGTGTGCCTCAGAACGTGTATGTTTCTTCTCCCACTTCACACCGTCTTTGTAAAGATCCCTTTCTCCTTTGCGCTGGAGTGAGCTGTGCACATAACTTAGTGCCTTTCAACACTGGGAAGCCCCTGCCTCACTCATTTCTAGCACAGTGCTTGGCGCATAGCACATGCTAAAAAATATTTGTCGAATGCATGAATGAAAAGAAGTGTCAGAGGAGGCTGCCAGCGGAAAGATTCAGGTCTATCCAGGATGCTTAAATATTCATCTTCCTGCAGGAAGGCTGTTGTCTGGATTGTCTCTTGAATTCTTGTCTGCTTCTCGTGATTCAGCAGCGGTTTCCTGAGTCCTTCCTGTGAGCCAGGACTTGCGATAACCCCGTGGGGTCCAGAAATGAATCAGACATGGTCTTGTGGGCAGAACTGTTTTAAAGACCAATTGGGAAATTTCCAGGAACATTGAAGATTCTTATACTCTCGGAACCAGCAACTTCTTTCCCAGGTATAGATCCTGAAGAAACTGTTGGTCATGGGCTCAGCGAGACACGCAAAGAATAGTTATTGCAGTGTCGTTGGTGGTCATGAAAAAACTGGGGACAACCTAATTCAGTGGTTGCCAAAGTTGTCTGCATGTTGGAATCATCTGGGGGTCTTTTAAAAATTCCAAAGTTCAGGCTACATCGCATATCAAGTAAATCACAATCTCTGGGTGGGGTGGGGTGGGTGGGAGGGGACCCACAGCTGTTGCTTCACTATGCTTTGACGTTCCGAGGTAACACCATTGTACAGACTAGTTTGGGAACCACGGATCTCAATATCCATCAACAGGTGAGTGACTAAATAAATCATGGCACAATTACATAATGGATCACCTTGCCGTAATTACAATGAATGAATGACACCAAAAGACAGGTACAAGAATGTTTATAACAACACTATTCATAATAGCCCCAGGCAGGAAACAACCCAAACATCCATCAACAGTAGAGTGGATAAATAAATCATGGCGTGATCATGGAGTATCATTCGTCAGTGAAAAGGAACAAACTACAATTACGCGCGTGAGCCTCACAGACGGTTGAGTAAAAGAAACCGGCCCCAAAGGTGGGCAGACTGTAGGATTCCATGTATGTCATGTTCTAGAACAGGGGTCAGCAAACTTTCCTGTGAAAGGGCAGACAGTAAATATTTTTGGTTTATGAGCAACATGGTCTCAGTCGCTAATCAGCTCTGCTATTGCAGTGCAGAAGCAGCAGTAGATGATAAGTGAATGGGGCTGTGTTCCCATAAAACTTTATTTATAAAAATGGTCAGTGTGCTAGATTTGGCCCACCATTCATAGTTTGACGTAGTTTGCTGACCCCTGTTTTAGAGTGAGCAGCATGAATCTATGGGGAAACCAGCATGAAACTTGTTACCTTCTGGAGAGTAGTGAATAGAAAGGCAGCTGCTGGGACTCAGGAAATGATTTTTTCCCCTTTTATTTGGCGTCTGTGTCCACTTTGTGGAAATTCGCCATTCTGTGCGCTGTTGATGCGTCCACTTTGCTGTGTGGTATTATTCTTTAATGTTAAGCTTGCATGAGAAGCAGCAAATAAACAAATTGAACTAAAATGATATGCATTAAATCATAATGTGCCAAGACGTGAGTTTTGGAAGATAAGAATGTAAAATAGGCAAAACAATATAATAAATGGGTTAGGGACTGGACACTAGGTTAAGATTAGGAAGGTGTTAGGGGAATGAGAACCACCAAATTCAAGGTAGTAGGTACCCCAGGGTGGGGGGGGATGAGTGGGACAGGGAGGGGTGCAGAAGGGGTTTTTTGTGTAGTCGTAATTTTTTATGTCTTGAACTGAGTGGTGAATATGTGGGTTTTATCATGTTATCCTTTACTTCCTTTTATATGTTTCAGTATTCAATAATAAGAGCAAAACGAATAACAGATAAAATCCCTGTTTTTCAGGGGCCTATGTTTTAAAGTGGGTTCCAAAGAATGTGAGCCCAGGAGGACCGTGGTTTTTATCTGTTTCATTCATTTATTTATCTCCAGTGTCTAGAACCGGGGCTGATACATAGTAAGCACTCACAAAATAGTCGTTGAATGCATGAATGAATGAAACGCTCATCCCACAAGACAGAGATTGATTGAAGGATACAGTTTGGAAGTGTCATGGGAATTTGGAGAGAAGGGGAACCAGAGACTCTGAGGTCCCACCTGGGGCCTGGGGAATAAGGTGGGCACTACCAGGGGCTCCCCTTATGCCCAGTCTTCACGTGTACTCGTTTCCTAGCTTAAAGGGCAAGATCAAATCCTTGGTGCAAATATTTCAAAGATGACGCCTGCTGACCTGGTTCCACCTCGGAATCATGAGTCTGTGCAGGGGAGGCGAGGCAGTGAAGACTCCTTTGCTTGCCTGCTTTGCAGACTGTCTAGTAGATCCTGAAGCCTTTGGCAGGAGCCAGAAGCTCAGGTCACCTCTGATCGCTGATGGGCAAGGAGGTGATGGGGAAGATGGAGGCTGCCCAGCCATGTTGGAGAGGCTGGCAGAAGCCCGCTTGTGTCCTGGCCAGCAGCTGGGTCTTGAATGGGTAAATGGTCTTCCTGTGAAGCATGAGTCAGCCTCTGAAGCTTGGGGAGGGAGCGGGGGGACTGTGGCCTAATTTGGTACATAATTGTGGAGGCAAGCGTCCTCCCTGTGCTCTTGGGATGCTGTCGCTTAAAAAATTCATGAATTGCCTTCCTCACCCTGTGCTGTGGTGTGGGTCAGCTCCTTTCAGGAGGATGAGCGCTGAGAGCCATGTCCTGTACCTGATTATTTATGTGGTGACCGTATTATTAATGCCATCAGCGTTGTTCTTGGGGCGGGGGGTGGGGAGGTGTCTGTGCGGTCATTAATCAAAGTAGCTTAAGTAAAGGAAATCCTATAAAAATGGAGAAAGCCAGTATTTGGCAGACTTTCCGAGCTCCTTCTCAGCTCAGCATTCAGCTCAATTTTAGTGGTACCCATGGAGTTATTCATATTAGCTTACTCTTTAGAGGACTGCCCCGTGGATTCTGGCCTGTTTTGCACTGTATTTAGTCTATTGATGCCACAGAAATTTCCCTTGAATCCTTACTCCATGCTATGGCAATTTTAGGTTACTCAATGTGAAAATTATTTGGAACCAGGCAATATCTGTATTTATACATCTATATCTGTATCTGTTTGTATATCTCTCTACCTATACCTATATCTACATCTATCTGTCTATACCTATATTTATGTAGACTTTTGAGGTTGGTACTCAGTTAGCTGCGATTCAGGCTCTTGTGTAATACACTGTTAATCTGCGTGTACAATATTCATCCATCCATTCATCCATCCATCCAGCTAATGTTTGCTGAGCGCCTGCGATGGCCAAACACTGTATTTAGTGCTGTGAATACAAAGGTGTATAAGACACAATCCCTGCTCTTGAGGAGTTTTTGGTGAGTGTGGGTTGTTGTTAAAGAACAAACTGATGGTTGCCAGATGGAAGGGGTTTGGAGGGCAGGGTGAGAAAGGTGAAGGGATTAAGCAGTACAAATTGGTAGTTACAAAACAGTCATGGGGATGTAAAGTACAGCATAGGGAATATAGTCAATAATATGATAATAACTGTATAGTGCTAGGTGGGTACTAGACTTATTGGGGGGTCACTTCGTCAATTATATGTCTAACCACGCTGCTGTACACCTGAAACTAATACAACATAATATTGAATGTCAACTGTAATTGAAAGAAAATTACATGCATTGTTGTTGGGGCGTCGGTGGGTGGGGAGACAGATCAGGTAACAAATAAATTGGCAGATTCTGTGGTCAAAATGATTAGAATCATATCCACAAAGTGTTGTGGGAGGAGCAGAGCTCTTAGCCCTGTCGGAATAGTTGGGGTTTATGGAAGCTGGGTGTTTAAGGATTATTAGACATATTTAAGTAGTGCTAACCAGGGAAGGGCAGTCAGGCACGGTAACGGAGGGTCAAAGGCATGGCATCGTGACTAGGTCTTGCCTGGTCAGGAACTGGTGAGTTTAAGATAGAATTTTTTGGGTGAGGGAACTGGCATCATCTCTTGGCCTGAAAGGCTTGAGATTCAGCAACGTGTCCTGCTACTGGGTCAGCCGACTCACAGAGCTTTGGAAAGATGCTTAATTCCTCCAAAATTCAGTTATCCTACATGTTGGGAC
The DNA here is from genome assembly GCF_057876585.1 of Rhinolophus sinicus. Lineage (NCBI taxonomy): Eukaryota > Metazoa > Chordata > Mammalia > Chiroptera > Rhinolophidae > Rhinolophus > Rhinolophus sinicus. The sequence goes on along the minus strand of NC_142510.1, from coordinate 6,812,031 downwards.
CACAGTGATTTCCCCCATTCTCAGAACCTCTCAGAACCACTCCAGGTATGCTAAATGGTGCCTATGGCTTTCTACTGCAAGGTTCCTTCCCAAGAGTGGAGTAACAAGTTGTTTTTGGGCAGGTGAGCATTTCAGTGGGAGACAGAAACACCTTGCAGCTGAGAGTCAGATGACCCTGGTTCTAAGTCTGACTTTGCCTAGGTCACCCTGGGCAGAGAAAATGAAATAGCGTGGTAGAAATGGGCAGTTGTGTCATCAGGGCATCAGAGGAGAATGGCTGAAGGTAAACCAGTGAAGGCTTTTGGAAAGAGATGCTACTTATGTTGACCCAAAAGGACATCTAGGGTTGTATAGTTTCTCTGGAGGAGGGGAACATCGTGAGCTTGAGTGATAATGGGAAAAGAGGGAGAAGTATGAGCACAGAGCATGTGGGACATTTTTCGGGGGGTCAGAGCTTGGTAGAAGGATTGTGTATTAGTCACGATAGTCTGGGTTATGTTGCAGCCACAAATAATTCCCAAATCTCAGTGGCTGAAAACAAAAAGGTTTATGACTCTTGCTACAAGTCTGTTGCACGCAGGGTCTGCTCCAAGTGGTACCCCCTCAGGAACCCAGTTTTTCAAGGCCTCCATTCTCTAGGATGCTGCCAGTCTCTGAGGCAGGGGGAAGAGATGTCACTGGACAGGCAAGCGCATGGCTATGCCTAACTTCCTGGGGATTGTACAGTCTGGTCCTGCCTGGAAGGAGGAGTGGGCAAAGCAGGGTACAGAAGGAGTGGCTACAAACACAGTTATAACAATGGTTTGGAAGCATTTGCTTTTACCATGCCCATTTCATGTATGAAGAAACCGAGGTCCTGAACGGTTAATCTAAATTTGCCCGAGGCTATGTGTTTACTCGGAATCAGTTTTCGGTTCATGACTTGAAACCAGATTTCTCGTGCATCAAAGTTCTGTCTTTCTAGTTGCAAGGGAGGTGGGGCAGTTCCTGTCATGGGGGTACGTGTGGGCTGATGTTCCCACTGGACAGTAAGCTCCGTGAGGCAGAACATTCCTGTTTCATTGGCCACTGTGTCCCCAAATGCCTGAAGAGTTTCTAGTAGATGCTCACCAAGTATCCTATGAATGAATGAGAAGGGGAAGATCGTATGGACGATCCTATACTAGTCACTGGGCCTACAAATGAAAGAAATGGCCCCTTCTTCAGGGAACTTACGACAGAGGGAAGCATTTAGTGGAGAACACAGTCCAACTGGGGATCAGCTAAACCTTGGGAACGGACAGCCAAGCAAAATTGTGACGCATGAGAGGGAGTTACTCACCTCATGTGAATAGGGTGGCAGGTGGGGAGGAAGCTTGCAGAGGGACTGGATGTGCAAAAACAGAGAAGAGAGAGCAAGAAAGGGACTGCTTACAAATGGGCAGATGACACAGCGATGGGATATTGTTCTCCAGAAAACAAAATGGCAGCCGTACTTGGCCTACGTCTAGATGACATGTTCATTAACCAAAATGGCGCCACCTTGCTATAGGATAATTGGTCTGCTCACTGTTTATTCTGGAAGAAACAAGCGTGACTTCTCTTCCCCCTTGGGGGATGAATTTTCATAAGTGCAGCCCTCTTTCATCAAATTATGATTGCTGATTTATATAGAGAAGAGAGCTATGTAACTCAAAGACTCGATTTTGATTATAACTGACGTCTGAGCATTATTTGAAGCACTCAGAATTTAATTATGCTCCATGTAAATGGTAAATAATTGGAAATGTTAAGCAATGAGTGTATTTTCAAACCCCAGACCAAATGCCAGTGATGTGAATTGCCACCTCTGTAAAACTCCCATAAAGAATAATTAAGGACAACAGTATTTGTTTCCAGACTAGTCTGTTTAATATCTAACGTGAATGAGGTTATAAACAGCCCCCAAAAGAGTGCCGCTACCTTGGGTGGGGTTGCAGGGATGACCTGAGATCGTTACAGAACATTTGTTTTCTGTTTCAGGACATGAGACATTTTCTTTTAAATTTCTTTTCTTCTCATTGCAATATGACAGAACATGTCACATTAAAAAAAAAAAAAAAAAAGGGTTGATGGGTGGCTGGAGAGGTAGATAAAAGGTTAGATGTGTGTGAAAGAAAAGACACCCAAGTATTAGTTGTAGAATGTAAGTGTGAGTATACAGGGGTTCATCACACAATTCTTTCAAACTTTCTGTATTTTGGAATGTTTCCGTAATAAAATCTCGGGGGAATAAAACAGTGCCTTTGAATTATGGGATGGTTCGTGATGTGTTTTGGGATCCCAGAGCCTGGTTGCCAACCTTGATTTCTCTCTTCTCTCAGTCCCCATATCAAATAAACCAGCATGTCCTGTGGGTGCTACATTGTGTGAAATCTTCAGACAGCATCTTCCCCTCACCTGTTCCCATTACTCCTGCCTCCACCCGTTCTTGCCTGGGTTATGCAGCCACATTCTCTCCGCTGGTTTTTACCTGATCCCTCTCTGACCCTTTACATGCCTGTCAAGTAATCCTCTATTTTTTCATTAAACACATTTTGAGTATCTGCTATACCCAAGACGCTGTGCCACATGGTTGGGCCTCAGGTACACAAAACTGGATTATAATCCTTGATTTATAACACACTCCCAGGGTTCCATGCAGGACGTGCTTTTGTTAATTATGTTTAAGAATTATAATTAATTGTTTTTAATAATGTAACAACCACCTCTGAACTTATGCCCCAAACAAAAGCTAGAGTGTTGACAATAATATGCATCTAAGCACATGGTTCTCTGTCAGCCCTCCCCCACCCACCCCCACATTAATCTTTTTATTTTGGTGTTAGTGATCTCATCTATCCTCCATATCACTTGACTTTAAAAATGTTCTTTTATCTTTTGTTCTTCCTTCGAGTAGATTTCCTTAATCTTGTCTTCCAGTTCATTAATTCATTCTTCAGCTGTATCTTTTCTGTGTCTATTTATCCGTTTCAACGATTACATTTTTCGCGTCTGATATTTCAGCTTGGTTCTTTTAAATATTTTCTTGTTCCTGTTGTATATTGTTACTGTCTTTTTAAAATCTCTTTAATATTAATGTTTAATAAAAAGGCTAATTTTAAATTCTAAGTCCATCTGTTCTAATATTTTGCTTTTGTTGGAACCAGTAACCCAGTATGTTTTTCTTTTAAAATGGTTGTATCCCTCAAATGTCTTGGTTGTTTTGCGTTGTGAGCTCAGCATTCCCTGGAGGCATTGGGCAACTCTGATGGGCATTGTGGCTGGGCAATGGCCAGGCCCCCATGTGAACTCCAGGGACCTCAGATGGTAGGAGGTGGAAGGATGCTAGGATGGAGAGCCCTAGACACCAGCAGCCCACCGCCCATCACTGCTCACCATTCTGAACAGCTTTTCAGACATCACTTTGTAACCCCAAGGGAAGGGACCCCAAGAGGAGGAGACACAGTGGAGGTACCAAGAGGAGAGGTCTTCATATCTCTTTGAGGAGGCAACTTCTCTGAGGTCAGTGAGTCCTCACCTGCTTTTCTCCACACCTCACAAGTACACAGCTTTGCCCTGCCCCAATTTTATTCTGACAGCATATGGACCAGAGACCTGTGGGGCAGGGCTATGGGGCAGGTGCTGTTTGCCCCGAGGTGATGGTGGGGGGTCACCATAGCCAAACTCCTACACCCCCCTTCCAGTTTATCCCCCCGCATCCATGCCGGCCAGCTTCTGCCTCAATCCCGTGACTCCTGCCTCCTTCGGTCCAAAGCAGCCCCCCCCCAACTTCAGCACCAACTCCCAGGTCCTCTGCTTTTCTCCCTGGCTCGTCCAGCGTGGATTATGAGGGAAGGTTCCAGCAGTCGAACCAGCTTGGAATATTGGTCAGAAATGGAATTGGTGATCTTGATTTTCAGTCTGCTGTGTCTTTTTTATGTGATCACTTGGGTGTCGCCATCCCCACGCCCCAATTCAGATGCTTAAGTCCTAAACTCCAGTACCTCACAGTGTGACTATATTTGGAAACAGGGTCGTTAAAGGGTTAACTGTATTAAAATGAGGTCATCTAGGCGGACTCTAATCCAGTATGACTGGTATCTTTATACGAAGAGGAGATTAGCGCATAAACATAGAGGGAAGGCCATGTGAGGGCGCAGGGAGAAGGTGGCTATTGACAAGCCAAGGAGAGAAGCCTCAAGAAACCAGATGTTCTGATACCTTGACCTGGGATGTGTATCCTCCAGGATTTTGAGAAAATAAATCTCTGTCATTTAAGCCACCTCGTCTGTGGTAATTTGTTAGGCAGCCCTCCCAGCTAACACAGTGTTTCTCTAAGGGAACTCTCCGCTTTAGCGGACCGTCCCCTGCTTAACCCCTGTCAAAACTTCCCAGCACCTTCTGAGCAACACACGTGCTTGCTGAGTGATTGCTATGTCAGGCACTGTTCCAACGGCTTTACATGTATCCACTCGCGTGATCCTCTTCACACGCCCAGGACACGTTTTATTATCCCCATTTTATGAATGGAAACACTGAGGTACAGAGAGGTTGAGAAATTTCCTCAGAGTCACACAGCTGGTTTGAGTTGGACACAGCACAGGTCTACGTCTAGAGTCCACAGCTTCACTGCTAGATTTGGCAGTCCGCTATGGCAGCCAGTAGCCACATGTGGCCATTTCCATTTAAATTCATGAAAATGAAGTCAAGTTAAACATTCAGTCGCTCAGTTGCCCTAGCCATATGCCAAGTGCACAATTAGTGGCTGCCAGCGTGGTCAGTGCAGAGTTAGAATACGTCCACTGTCATGGCAAGTTCTATTGGACCGCCCTGCACCAGATCGTATCGCCTCTTGAGAAAATGATTGCATTTCTTTTCCTAGCACAGATAGTCACTCATGGATTAACCCTTGCCTACCTTTTCCACCTCATTTGCTGGTGCTTTTCCATTGTACCCAGTACTGAGCACAGCTCCCCAGCAAGGCATGCTTTTCAGGTGTACGCTGTATTTCCGTACAGTAGGTCATGCCCGATTATCCATTTAGACTGGGTTCATGTGCTGTCATCTTTGGGACCTCTTCCCTGATTTCCTGGGCCAGGTCAGGTGCTCTTTTTCTGCCAGATGCCGGCATTCCTTGTTTCTCTCAACAACCAGCACTTACCGTGCTGGATGGCAGTGGTTCACTTAGGTGTCTACTCCAGACACTGTGAGCCTTCCAAGGCAGATACAATCGTTTCTTTCCTTTGGAAGCTCTGGTACCTGTGAAGTACCTGGGAAGATTCAGATGCTCACGCAAGAAGCATTGCACGAATAATGAGGGTGGTATCGGGACCTACCAGTTTCCCTACTCACATACCCATTTCATGCGCTGGCTACCCGGATTTGATAAGGTGATATCTTGCCCATGCCATCATCACAGCTAAAGGGAGAAGCCAATTAGACTCTTTACTTGGAGAATTTGAACCCAAAGATACCAACACTTTCATTGGGTGTGACGGGTATTATTGAATGTAATTATAGATATGGGTGGGCTCACGCCCTTCATCCTGGTATTTTCCTCCAAGTGTTGTTTGGAACCAGAATCAGGTGGTCATTTTGCCATTCAAAAGCCTGATGAAGCAGAAAGAGCCAGCCTGCCGAGAAAAGCATTTAGAACATAATAGACCCAGAGAGAGAGAGGCTGAGGCAGAGCTTGTGTGGCCGGTGGCAGAGGGCAGACATTTGGAAGACAGGGTGTGAATTCTAATTTTGTTGCTTTCAAGCTTGAGAAATTTTCCTTAAACTCCTGGCGTCTCAGTTTCTCCATCTGATAAATGGGGATGTTTGTACCGCTGAGAGGTTCTGTGTGGATTAACTGTGAGATAATGCAAGTAAAGCATTCAGTACAGCGCCGGACACATAGCAGGAACTCAGTAAACATTATTATTATTATTATTTTATTTTATCTTGTATGGGGTGTTGAGAGAGTGTTTCCAGTTTTTTAACTTTCCAGTTATTCACTCTTTTGAGTTCTATCCTCTGCCCTTGATTCTTTCCATTAAAGTCCCCTTTAGCTCAACCTAGTTTCAGTGGGTTTTTGTTTCTTAAAACCAAATGGTACACGATTAGCATTATGAGTGCCTGTCGGTTCGTGGCCGTGGCTTCTGTGCATGACTCCCCTATTGGCACCCATTCCACTCGGCTGTTGGTGTCTTTTTATTTAAATACTTGGTAGGTAACCTTGATTTTGAAGCTCAAGACCATCCTGGATTCCTCTCACGGGACCTGGCATTCACGTAATCCCAGCTTTCTCAGCCTGGGGCCCCTGGCCTTCCCACCGATTTGCTCTTGTCACCCCACTGCCAACTCACTGATTCCCATCTCTTTAAGCTTCCTCAATATCAGAGCCTCAAGCATCAAGGAAATGACCAAAGGTACAGCGGAAAGCAATGAAAGGCACATTCAGTATCTGCCATGGTAAAAACTGAAGCCCTGTAATGTATTCAATCATCTTCTTTGTTGAAGGAGGTCATATGAAATCTCAGTGGCCTTTTATTTTGCCCCCAAATATGAGCTCAATTTGCCAAAGTTCTGTGAACAGTCAAATTCTCTCTTATTTACTGTTATCTGTGTAAGTAAAGCTGAGGACTCAGGGACAAGCTACTCGATTACGTCTCCCTCTTTCTGTTGATGTAGGAAATGGGATACTTTCCTCAGATTAGAGCCCTGCTCAAGTAATCAGCTTTTGAAAATGGTTTTTGAGATGATCTTTAGAATATCAGGAAAGAAGACTTTTTTTTTTCTTTTCCCCAGACAGGAGGGAAATTGATTCTTGGGGTTTGAAGCCAAGGGTTCTGGAAAGTGCTGCTGGGCTTGGATAAGAATGATTGATGTCGTGCATTGTCCAGATACCCTCCAGTTCCTTGCATGCTTCTGCCGGATGTGCTTCTCAAGGGCTGCTCTGACTTGCTTTGACGGATTCCTTTGGGCTCCTGGAGCCACTCTACCCGAGGGTCTGTAGACCCTGAGTACCTGGTGATGCAGGCATATGCATTCTCTTACCTCAAGCTGGAGCTAACCCTAAAGCCCAGTGTATCATCAGAGCTCCATATAGGATCAGGCTGAGGCTGGCGCTTCCTCTGAAGTGGCCCCTTGCTCTGTTTATTCCCCTTCTCTGTCCTGCTCCTCCTACTCACTTCCAGTTCTCCCCTGCGAGCACTTCCTTCATAATGTGTTGCATGTGACCTGAATTGCGTGTTTGCCTCAGAAGGAGGTGGTATTGGGTGGGGATGGGGGTTGGAAAGAACATAAACTCTGGGGTCTGGCAGGCTTGCGATTGAGTGGGATTTCTCTGTGACCGCGTCTTTGTTGCGAAACCTTTCCCAAGTTTCTTAAACTCTCCCAGCCTCAGTTTGCTCATCTGTAAAATGGGAAGAACATGATCACCTTGAGAAGTTGTGAGGTTGGACATATCATCTGCATGGTCCCCAACCCACGCTATACATTTCAGCTCTTAGCTCGTATTTGGAATTGAAGGGGATGAAACTGGAGGCAAGGAAGTTGGTCCAGAAATGAACCCCTAATCAGAGAGATGTGAGCACCTGTGTGGTACCCCACGTCACTATATGCACTTTGGCCTTTGGACGTATTCCTTCCCCACCGAAGGACTTGGGCCATTGTGGACAGTGCTGGAGCGCCACTGAATACACAGATTTGTAACCATGTTCATGGGCTCCAACTTTGCACTTCTCCATGCTTTTGCTTCCAGCGGGCAGCACCAGTAGCTTTTGCTGGGAGGACTTCCCGTGCTGCCACTGCAGCTGCTTTGTTTTGCTTCGTATCCTGTTCCCAGGACAGCCCTTAACTAATGCCTTCCGGGCGCACGCATATGAAAGGCCGGCACTCTTGCCTCAGATCAGGCCAAGGGGGACCAAGATTTATCCTCCCGACCCCCCTGTGGGATCAGGTTGAGGTTGCCATCTGCGGGTCTTTGATGAAAGCCCTCCTTCTGGCGAGGCTTCCTTCCGTCCTCTGTTCTGATACAATTGCGTCTTTACTGCTTTGTTTATTTGATTGCTTGTTTTTGTTTTCCCTGAGAACAGTTTCTTAATAAATCACCCACATACAAATTCTCACCTCAGTCTACTTCTGGGGACTCAGGCGACGACAGCTGGTGTGCACAGAGTGTACATCCTGGGTATTAAAATATTGACATACTTCCAGGCCAACTGGGGAACAGCTGTGGTGTCCCGTGTCCGCCTGCCACCCTGACCCTTCTCTTGGATCCCCTAAACCTTCCCAAGGGTTTTTGAAAGGGTATCAGCAGGGGACTTCCAGAACCTTCTTCATAGCTATGGCCAGTGTCCATTCTGATTGGGCAATAGATGCACTGTCAGGGTTGTTATTTTGTCTGTCACCCTGTCAAGTAGGCACACATGGGGTTACTCAGAAGTGTGTGTGAGTGTGTATGTGTGTGTGTGTGTGTGTACCAAGAATTGAGAATGGCAGTCAGGCTGCCCCAAATTTATCATGTTGTGGTGGCATGTCTCCCGGACATCACAGTGCTTCCCTTGTTCAACAAAAGCTTCAAGCACTTTTGTCTGCACCAACGTCCAGACTCATGCCAGGGAAAAGGAAGAATTGGCTTCTGTTGGGAATCCGCTCAAGACCGTGAGTCTTTGCAGCTGGGGGATCACCCGGAATGACCTGAGGGGGCTTCTAGGCAAGCAGGTGTTCAGGCAGAATAGTCACAGGGGAGACACCTGTCACCGGTCTGCTCTGTCAGGTGAGGCTGGGGAAGAGTGTGCTCAGGGCTCCAGACTCATCCTCAGTGTTCGTCCTCAGACAGTGACTTCACCATCCTTTGCTGCACCTGTTCAGTGAGCGGCCTGCCTCCCTCCCTCCGCTCTCCCTTCCCTCTCTTCCTTCCTTCCTTCCTTCCTTCCTTCCTTCCTTCCTTCCTTCCTTCCTTCCCTTTTCCTTTTCCTTTTCCTTTTCCTTTTCCTTTTCCTTCTGCCCTCCCTCTTTCCTTCCTTCCTTCCTTTCTTTCTTGATAAGGAGAGTGGGGTATTATTTTTAGAAGTGTTCCTTTCCATTTATTATAGAAAATGGATGAATTACTCTTTATAGCCAAGAGTGGGTTTTTTTTTGTTGTTTGTTTGTTTTTTGTTTTTGTAAAACAAGGCAGGTGTTTATCTTGATTCTGGAGAAAGTTTCCTCTAGATCTGGGTGGTGATGCTGAGGGAGAATTCAGGTGTGGTGAGATGAGCCCTGAGTTCTGCCCAGACTGAATACTGGAGGGTGTAGCTTCCCACCGGAAAGTCTCACCCATCTGCAGGTCAGAGAATCAGACTTGCTTTCCAGGATCCATACTTCTAGCCACCTAGATTTTAACAGCAGTAACAGCTAACATTTATTAAACACTCTGTGTGTACCAGTTACAGTTCCCCTTATTTCGCCCTGCCAACAACTCTGTGAGGGAGAAGCACTACTGTTATTACCCCCATTTTACAGATGAAAATGTGGAGGCTTAGAGAGGCGATGTAACCTGCTCAGGTTCACCTGGCTGGACGGATCTGCAGATAAAACCAGGGTGTGTGGCTCGAAGGCCCGAGCGCTAACCATGACCTTCCTAACCATGGCTGCTTCCCCCTTCTCACTAGATGGTATCGCAGTCAAACGAAGTGTATTTGTGTCTCCCACATCTGGCCTCTCCACGGGATTCTGGGCCATTTCAGTATCCTTAGGACCTACCCAGGACGGGCATATCGGTGCTGAAGGGCTGAGAGAACTGTGGTCAGAAAGAAGCATTGCGATCACCCTGGGACACCGGAGAGGTCTTGGCGGGGCCGAAGGCTGGTTGCCTTTCATCCTTTGTGCATCTGCTCTCTGACCTCCCCTGTAGTCAGAATTTCAAAAAGGCAAATTCCACTTTGAGGGACGTTCGAGTTCTATATTTGGAGTAACTTTTGAAAAAGTAATTAGAGCTGCCGTTTTGTCGAGTGCTTGTTGGTGGCCCCTGGCACCCTGCTCGGCGTGTGACTCAGCCTGGGCACTGTCGTCCGTCTCGTGTAGATGTAGACGTGCAGGCGTAGGTCCATGAAGTAAGTAACTTGGCCGGAGGGACAATAGCTTATACGTGGTAGACCCAGGATTCTCCTCTAGGTGGTTGGTCTCCAGTTTCCCTGTTCTTACACACTAAGCTATTCTACTTGTCTAAATACAGCAATAGTCAGAGACCCAAAAAGGAAAGGGAACTGGCAGAAAAAGGCAGCAAGATCTGGAACCAAGTGTCCATGTTCTTTCTGTATGTCACCATGGCCGTACCTAGTGTCCTCTGAGATTCTCCTCCAGTGACCCGGGACTCTTGACTATCCAGGCTGCAGTCCAAATGGACCAGAGCACACACAGTAACATTTCCAGATCCAATTCCCAATGTCTCTTTGTAAGGCCCTTCATTGGTAGTTTAAATTGTTAGACAGTTAAACTCTTCATGGCTGTTGACACTTCAAAGTACTCTTGACTTGAAGCTCTCGCACCGTCCTGTCTAATTCAAATAACATTTTTCCACAGGTCGTCCCCTTCTGCCAGCTGGATTTTTCATCCCTGTCTTCATTTTGTCACTAACCGTGTTCTGCCCGATGCCAGGTCCCCAACCATCAGCGATCACTCATTCTTAGGCAGTGGCTCTGCCCAGAGAAATGAGACAAGCTCCTTCTGACTCGGGGTTGTGTATTTGGTTTCTTTTGAAGGAAAACATTTTAATTAAAAAGGGAGTACCTATTCATGACCAGTAATCTTTAACCGAATACTTACAACCTACCAGGCACAGTGCTAAGTACTTGACTTGCACTAATTATGTCATTTACTTTTTACCGCTCTTTGCAATTGGCACACGGTCCCCTTTTTATAGATGACGAGTTAGTAAAAGTTAAGAACTGGTAAGAGTAAGTTGGAGCTACAGAATAGCAGTGCTAGGATTTAAAGCCAGGTTTTTTCAGACTAGAAATCCACTCTCTGAGTTTCTAGAACCAATAGTTGTTTTGAAAGAGGAAACAAAAACGGCTTTTTATTCTACGACTTAAGGACAATCTCGGCGGCACTTGCTTTATTTCCATTCATTGTGTTTTTCTAAGAATAAGTGGCTAATTAAATAATTCTTTGCTTTTCTTCACTTACTATTTTGTTATGATTAGGTTTCCATGTCATTAGATACCCATTGCAAGCAACATTTTAAATGATTACATAATATTTTGCCATACGAACAGACCATACGTTACTTGACCATTTTATTACACTTGGACATTTAAGTGGTTTTAAAGTTTTTATTCTTAGCTCAATGGTTCTCGGTGGGGATATGCCCCCCAGGGGACATTTGGCCGTGTCGGGAGACTATTTTGATTGCCATAACTGGGGCAGTTGGGTGTGCTCCCAACCTCTAGAGAGTGGAGCCCAGGGCTGTGCTAAACAGCTTGCAATGCACACGACAGCCTCTCCAACAGAGAATTCATTGTTGGGTTGCAAATGTCAGTCGTGCTGTGGTTGAGAAACCCTGATCTTAGATGTACCATAATGATGGACATCCTGTCCAGTAAACCAGACATATTTGACAGACAAATCTATGGTTTTCTTTTGGTTGATTCCTAGAAGGGGAATTGCTGAGTCCAGATTATAACCTCTTTGAAGGATGTTGAAACACGATATCCAATTACTGTCCAGAAATGTAGAAATATTATTCTTCCAACACCAGTTTCTATTGCACCCCACTCTAACTAGCAAGGAAAATTATTATGCTATAACCCTTTGTTAATTTGACACCAAAAAAAGCGCTCTCATGTTGTTTTAATTTGCATTTTCTTCACTTATGAAGGAGTGAGTACCTTTTCTTATACTTATTGGTTGTTTGTGTTTCTTCTCCTGTGAATTATCAGTTTATGTCCTCAGCCCATTTTTCTACTGAAGCTTTAGGGATTTTTAATGGATTGGTGGGGAAGTTTTCCTTTTCACACTTTTTTCTGTTTTTCTTTTTTTTTTTTTTTAATTTCAAAGGCAACTCAGAACGTACATTTTTGACTCATTATGCATAACTTATGAAATCTTGTTTGGTAAGAGCTGTCTAGAAGGATGATTGTGGGCTTTTTGAGTCTTTCCCCTGTCAGATACAGAGAAGTCATTGAAAGTTGATAATATCCTTTGAAGATGAAAACATCTCCACCTGGGTGTAAACGAACGTCCTTTTCAACTGAAGAGGAGATGAAAATGCCTGAAGTTGGGAGTGTGAATTGAAAACGGAGGACCTGGAAGTTCAAGACTATTCTCAAACTGACAAGAGCCCTAGTCTCTGGCTCAGGAAAAAAGTTGTAATTGCTGAATAATTACTCAATTAACGTCACTCTGTTCATTGCTCTAGCAGAGTGGGTTGGAATTAAGATGAGTTGTGTCAATCTTTTCTTCAGGGAAATTCAGAACCGTACAGTTTTGAGATGTACAAGGGGTCTGACATATGATCCAAACCTGTGTGTCCAAAAACAACGACCTGACATCACTGAGATTATAGTGGCAGCATCTGAGATTATAGGTAGACACTAATGGACCCGTTTCCTCTTTTTATTGTTCTGAATTTTTGTAAGTTTATTTGAGCCAAACCGATGACATATACTGAGGAGCAAGATCTCAAATGCTCCTGGACCCATTTCCCCTTAATAGTCCTGCATTTATTTTAATGTACATTCGAGACAAAAATCTATTTTATCAATCCCATGAGTTCATGGATGTTATTGATTAGGATGGAGGTAAAGTAGACATTAAGTTAAAAAAGAAAAGAAAAAGGTCACCTAGAACAACAGTGCTCGGTGCCTAGACGTGTGTGTGGGTGTTGTCAGTGCTCAACAGATATTTGTTGAGAACATGGATATAAATAAAAATATTAAATCAGTAATATCATGGGTGGTCTGTAGACTCTTCACAGTAAAAACGGAAGGTGGTAAGAGAATAAAAAGTTTGAGGAACAGTGCTACTAAATAGCATTCTTGGCTTTAGAATTCTTTGAGTTTTTAGGGGAAAAAATTGCCCAAGGTCACATGGGAAGAAAACCAGGGCTAGATTCCAGAGTTTCTGTCTCAGAGGCCAGGGCTCTTTGAGCCACAATAAAAACTTTTTTCCAGCAATTTTATCATGGAATTTTCTTCTTCACTGTTGTAACTGTAGTCTCTACAGGTGTCACTCTGTCATTTTTGCTTTGGAAAATGACACGTGGTGCCTTGCATTTTGAAAAGGTGTGCCTTCCAGAGAGAGCCAGCATTTAATCACTGCTCACCATGTACTAGGCAGTAATGGAGCACTTCACATGCTTTATCTCATTGCTTCCTTCCCACGCCTCTCTGAGGTAGGTTCTAGCATTATTATCCCATTTCACAACTGAGCAAACTGAGGCCCAGAATGATTACGTCTTCTAGTGTAACATTGCCTGTACCACCTGTTTGGCCTTTACGCAGGCACTGCCTGTGACATAACCCTCATTTCCATCTTGGATTCTTAAGGAACTTGTCTTGTGTGTATTTGTAGTTCCTTTTCTAAAAGAGATTGCATGTTTCATGGTGTGGGTTGGGTGGAGAGGAGAATGGTAAAGCCTCAGTCCTTTCATGAGGCCCCCACTCTGCCTACCCTCAGATGTGTTTTCTGCAGGGAAAAGAGTTGACCTTCTCCTTGTCTTTGAGGCTGCGTGAGGTTGCAAAGAACAGGGACCTGGCAGGTTGTCTTAGATCCTGAGAATACTTTTGGGTTTCCTCTTGAGAAAGCAACATCGCACAATCATTGATTGTGTGGACTCTGGAAATAGACACAACTGGTTTGTATGTGGGCTCTGATTTTTTTCCAGCGATGTGACTTTTTACCTTTCTGAGCTTCCATTTCCTCGGCTTAACGTACCGAAATCAGGCATGAAGATGCAACAGAACAACATAGAAAGTGCCCAGGTGCTCTGTGAAAGACAACCAGTTATCAAGCACCTACGATGGGCACTGTGTCCCATGCTGATGACGTGGTGGTGGGCAGAAGAGATGCAACCACTGCCCGCATGACATTTACCCTGTAGCAGAGAGGCAGACATCAAGCTGATAATTGCCCACCTATCATTTCAATCTATAATAAACCGGTTCTTTAAGAAACTAGTATGAGGAGTCCATTTAGACTGGGCAATCCCTTGCCATCCCGAGCAAGAGTGTGTTACGATCTGCAAGGTGAATAGAAAGAAGCCCATGGGTGAGGAAAAGAGAGGTGTCAAGGCTGATGCCCCCATTTCTGGCAGAGGCAGCTGGATGGATGGAGGTGCCATTCGCTAAGAGGCAGAAGATGAAGAGTTCAGTTTTGTTCTTGTTAATCTGAGATACCTGTGAGGTACCCAAGTAGAGATATCATATCTCGGACTCATGAGCGATTTCTGGGATAAAGATACACTTTTTTGTTGTTCCGAGTGGCATGTAAGCAGTATCAAAGCCCCGGGAGTGTGGAACACCGTTTGGCTAGTGTTTTTTGGACTTAGTGTGTCTGAATGTCCGAGGATGCTTGCTGAGAAAGCAGCCGTGGCAATACCCATGGAGATTGCAACTCAGGAGGCATTGGTTAGGACCTAGGGGTTTGCATTTTTAAGAATATTCTCCCAGGTGATTCTATAGTAGGGGGTCTGTGGGCCCCATTTGAGAAACACTGGCCTGAGGAGAGAGAGCTGTCTCAAATCCAAATGAGAGTGTCTTTTGAATGTCCATTTGGCTTTCAGCCCAACAGCAACGATGTGCTTGGTTTCTGAATTTATGCGGCTCTTTATTGCTCCTTCACTTGGCTTCCACCTTCCCACCATGAGAGTTCCTGAGCCGCAGAGGATTTCTTAAAGTAATCACATGGAAGAAGGACTTGAAGGGAAATGAGACGGTTGCATTCATTTCTATGTATTTGTTTATAATGTAAGGTCTGATAGCGTTTTAGCTCTCTCTACAGTCCTCTGTACCAGCTGAGCTATGGAAGGGTGCTAACAAGCATTTTAATTAAGCCGTTTTATCTTGTTTATTCATTTAAGTGGTGTCTAGGCTGAGCTACTTGAGGTAGGGACCTGCACACCATAGTCTCATAATTTGCGCCTTTACCTTGGTGGTCACTCGGGTGCATCCCTGGCTAAGGGGGGGACAGGTGTGCCGTGGGCAGTACCCACAGCTCTCTCTGTGCTTCCTGTGTTGTAGCTTGTGCCCGTGTCTCTGGTAATGCCGATGGCAGAATTCCTTAGAGATGGCAGGCGAGTGTAAGTGAAATGTCCAGACAGCTCAAATTGTTG
The DNA here is from genome assembly GCF_057876585.1 of Rhinolophus sinicus. Lineage (NCBI taxonomy): Eukaryota > Metazoa > Chordata > Mammalia > Chiroptera > Rhinolophidae > Rhinolophus > Rhinolophus sinicus. The sequence continues at coordinate 6,796,730 of NC_142510.1, read as the reverse complement.
GATGTATCCAGGGCACAAAGGGCTGATACATACGTACCTCTTTGTATGTGTTGCCCGGAACTCAGATGCTTTTTGATTAAAGCCTGAAACCAAAAGTTGCAAACTGGTGACCTAAAAGGGAGGGTTTGTCTTGCAGAGATGTCTAATGTGGGCTATACCATGTTTTTAAAATTAATTTAATTCCCAGCATTTAAAAACTGGGAGACTTTATATAAAATCCAGATTTTTGGCTCTCCTGAAAAAAAATTCAAATCTGGCAGGGCCGAGTCCATTTTCCCACATAGCAACAATCAGTTGGGGGTGAGTTATAGCTGTCCTCTTTTAATAGGGCTGTTCACCAGTTTGCCACAGCGCCACCCCTCCCCCCCACACCTGCCTGAGCTTCATGCTCTGGCTAAGTGCTACTTACCATTTATCATCTTTTCTGGGCCTACTTGACTTGCTTTTGTTACCACTATGGCCCGAGGGCCACTGCATTGCACACTTCCAAGGGATACCACTCATATAATAGTCTTCAGTTGTGCAGTGCTCGACTGTGCAACTGAACTCAGAAGCCCCGCTGGCTTCCTTGGATCATGGGTTGAAAACCTAAGGGTCCTAAGGGTCTTTGGATATGTCCTAGGGAACCTTGTAGGGTGGAAGGGGAGGCCCTGAGGGTGGGGCCTTTGAGGGACTGTCAATTTCTTTTCTCCACTCCAAACAGAAATGCTTCCTTTTGGTTGGTTATTTTGGAATGATGAATAATATTTTTATTTTGGAAAAAAAAAGTTTTATGGCTAAGAAAATTGGGAAACTATGACGGCTAAAATTAGCGGTGTATAAGGCATCCAGTGCTGAGTGCTCTGGGGATAAAACCGCTCCACATGCATGCCGTTGGCTTCTGCAGCCCCCCAACTGCCAAGTCCTTAGCCCAGAATTTGTTTTCATTTGCATCCAGTCAGCTGCACAGAGCGTAAGTGAACAATTCAAGGAGTTTTGACAGATGCGTATACCCATGTAAGCAGCTCCCCTGTCAAGATGCAGAACCTTTCCATCACCCCCAAGTTGCCCGTATTCCTTCTCAGTCAGCCTACCCATCCCCTGGAGGGAAGCACTGTTCCTATTCTTCCCCCATAGAGGAGCTTTGCAGCTTTGCATGCGTCTGAACATTGGACAAATGCAAGCACAGCACACGGAGTCCTTTGTGTTTGCTGTGTTTCTCCTCATCCAGCTGGCCAGTGCCACCGGCCCCCTGACTAAGGGTCAGGAAGACTTTCTGCTCCTTCCTGGCTGTCCTCCCCTCTCCAGAGAGCCCTAGGGTGGATGCATTTACCTAAGCCTTTGGTTCTGAATCGTGACTTCTCAAAGAATCTTCTCGGGAGCATTTACAATTGCAATGCCCCAAACGAATGGATGGCAGGAAGAACAAATCAGAACAGTAGTTGGTTCTGCAGAGTGGAGGGGTGGATTGACTGCAACGTAGTCTGCAGGAACTTTCTGGAGGGATGATCACGTTCTATAGCTTGGTAGAGATTGGGGTTACATGGGCGTATGCCATGCTAAGCTCATAAAATGGTACACTTCAGATCTGTGGGTTGCATGCTCCATACATTTTATCTCAAAAGAAAAAAAAACGTAAATATTAATAGGTATTGAGCTTCAGGTAATGACGTGACATGGATGTTGAAGTATTTGGGGGGAATTATGCTGATGTCTGTAATTTAGATCTGAGCTGCCTAAAAAATCAGTGTGGATTGATGGGTAGATAAAGGGATGGATGGACAGATAACTACATGAGAAAGTAAGAAGAGTGAAATGTTAAATGTAGAAGTTAGGTTGTGGGTATATAAATGTGCCCAGTAAAACGCGTTCAACTATTACGTGTGCTTGAAAGTTCTCATCATAAAAATGGAAAAAATCCCCAGGGCCCTCCCCCAGATGAATGGATGTGCTTGGCCGGGGTGGGGCCTGGTCATCAGTGCTTTATAAAGAACTGTGATGGAAAGCCTGACTTAGAGCAATAGCCTTTGTGCTTTATAAAGTGCCAGGAGCTTTACATACACCGTCTCATTTAATCCTCACCAGAGCTCTGGGTGATCAAAGGGGTGTGTCATTGTCACACAGCTACTGATTGGAAGAGCCCGATTTGGGAACACCACGCTCCCTTATCTCTAAACTGTGACCTATTATTACTTCCCTGAATATGTGCCGGGCGTGATGATAAGGCTGCAGAATGTCGCTGCTTCTCCCGACCATCACCCCGGGAGTTCGTCATATTATCCTCATTGTGCACAAGCAGAGGCTTCAAGAGGCTAAGTCTCTGACTCACTTATTCATCCTGTTGGTACAAGTCAATATGCCAGGTACTGTGCTGGGAGCTGGCGATGCACTGCGGACAGTCACTTGGTTCTTGTCCTTATAGAACTGACACTCTAGTAGGAAGGTCGGCTGCAAAATGTGTTCTTGGCTGTGCACTCAGTGACAATAGTGGTATGTGCTACCGAGATAGAATTAGAGGTCGCTATGAGTGCATCTGAGAGAGACTAGACCGAGCCTTGGGGGTGGGAGGCCGTCAAAGCAAGCGTCCCTAAGAGAGTGACAGCGAACTGAAAACGGAAGCACGGGTTGGTGTTGTCAAGGACGGCCCATTCAAGTTGGACGGAGCAGCAGGTGCAAAACCTTCCAAGTGGGAAAGATTTCAGGAGCACGAAGGCCAGTGTGGTTGAAGCAGAGAGAGATGGGAGGGGTCTGGTGGGTGCAAGGCAGATCCCGCAAGGTCTTCAGCACCGTGGGGATGACTCGGAACTTCAGCCCGAAGTGCCTGGGGAACCGTGGGAGGGTTTCAAACATGGGAAGAACATGACCCATTTTGCTCCAGGTTACATAAGTTAGAAAATGCCCAAATCCAGATTTAGACTTGGATCGCTCTGCCCTCAGAGCCTTTGTTCTACTCCCTAAGCTTAATGGAATTCTCAACTTTTCAAATGCGGGTGTATTTTCTAAGAATGAGTTGTCAGGGCCGTGTACAAAAGTCCAGCCTTCTTGATCGAACAGGCAAGAAAAATTCTCTCCATTATGAGGTGAAGGGCATAAAAGCAACTTGCAGACATCACTCACATAACAACAAACAATAATCAGAAGTTACAGCATCCCTCCGATTCTGTGTGGCAGGACTCACCCTGAGTGTTGGATGAGCCATGTGCTAGCCATGCATTCTTTATGACTCCTCTTACAGAGGGGTCCTGGGAGAACAACGTGTCGGACCCAGCAGGACAGAAAGCAGGAGGGGAGGTCAGGCTGGAGGTGTTTCACAGGGTCTCTGCTTTATCATGTTTGGAAGACGTCTGAGAAGAGACCTGTGGGTCTTCCTTAAGCCTGCCTCAAAGGGGCTGTAGGAAAAGCCCAGCTTTTGACAGGTCTGGAAGGGTCACTAGTGAGCCATTTGTCCATTTTAAGGAGACCCAGAGGAGGGATGCTATGCATTCAGGGCTCAACAGTGAGCCTGTGATAGTTCAGGAGCCAGAAGCCAGGTTGCCTGATGGCCAGGCCAGCGTGTTCCATATTTCCAAAATCAAGGTGAAAAACATTGTCGATGGTGAGGACAGAGGGCGGGGCTGGACCAGTCCATGCTCTTTTGGGGGCTAAGGTAAAGATTTTGATTTTATTCTAAGAGCCCTGGGAAGCCACTGGAAGGCTTGAAGCAGAGGGAGGGACTTGACCAGATTTACATTTTATTATACAAGGAGATGGCTAGAAGCCTGTTCTCGAGTGGATTGGCATAGTCACCCAGGTGGGAAATGGTGGTGATTGAGTCTAGGGTGGAATGGAGGAGATATTGAAAAGGGGATAGTTTCAAGAAATATATAGGAGACGCAACCAACAGAACCCAGTGATTGTTTAGCTATGAGGGTGGAGGAGGGAGGTATTTGGATGCCTCCCGGATTTCCGAGTTGGGCCATTAAGATGAATGAAGGTGCCGTTCCTGAGTGAAGGTGACTGGTCCGTGGAGTTGGGGAAGGGAGAGCTTGCTTGAATTGAGGCGCTCTTCAGTTTGGGATGCTTGAGAGACATCCAAACAGAGATGCCAAGCCAGCTGTTGGATAGATGAGTCTGGAGTTCAGAGGACAGATCAATGTTAGAGATTTAAATTTGCGAGTTACAACAGAGATGAGATCAGCTTCTGAGGAAGTGTGGCGGGGGAAGAGGCTGGGGTGCGGGGAAGGACAACCCACATTTATGAAGTACCTACTATGTGCCAGATCATCTCGCACCATGCAAGCTCCACATGGGTGGATGCCAATTTTGCCAATGAGGAAAATGAGGCTTAGAAAAGTTAAGTCATTTGCCCAAGGGCACACAGCTAGTAAGTTTTAGCAGAGGTGGAATTTAAAACCAGGCTTTTCCCTCTTCTGCGTCTAGAAAGAAATCTCCTCCTGGTCAGTGGATCCCATGAGGGTCCCTAGGTTGACTCACGCTGGACAAATCTGAGTACTTTTGCACCACTCAGGCCAGTGGGACCTTCTGATTGGCCAGGCCTAGGACAAGTGCCCACACCTGAAACTGGGCACTGGTACTGGCCCCATGGACCACCTGGCTGGGGAGCAGGGGCGGGGCGCAGCGGGGAGAAACTGTTACCAGAAGGAGGAAGAGGACAGAGAGCAGAAGCTCAGCAAAAACAAACCTTTGCCCCTTGGGTACCAGCATCCCAGGGACTGCTGCCTGTTTGGAAAAGCATTTGCTGCCACATGGCGGTTCTTGGGTGACCTCGGCCAGTGAACAGGGGAAGGTCTGAAGCAGTGGGAGGCTCTTATTTCAGAGCGTTGAGCACAGAATTTTGGAGTCCTTTTCAATTGCAAAGTCACCCACAAAGGCATATGTCTCCCTGAAGCGCAGGCTACAGATGGGCAGTGAAGCCACACACACACACACACACACACACACACACACACACGCACACGCACGCACGCGCCCTGAGAGACTGATTTCAGACAAGCTTTTATTAGCTAGCATATCATCTGTGCAAAGGAGAGACTCACATTGGAGCATTTGCATCATGTGAAGGAAAGAAAAAGAAGCCTGCCACACTCTTTCCCTTCCTCCTCCCAAGGGAGGGGCCCGAGTGACCTCAGCCAGCTGGGGGTGTGTGTTTGCTGTGAGCGCCTGCCTCTGGGCTTGTTCTCTAAACCTGGGAGAGGAGAGGTCAAACCACAAGATATCAGCAGTGAGAGAGAGTCTGGGGGGGAGAAGGGTCCTACTCACGCCCCCTCCTTGCTACCCATCAACATAGCAGTCAGCCCATGTCACTGGGTCAATATTTATTGAGCACTTTCTCTGTCTCTCCAACTTGTGGCAGAGGGCAAAGTGGATGTCAGTGAAGCATGACTCAGAGCTCTGTCCTCAAGGACTTTGCAAGTCACTTGGGGACTTCATTCATTCATTCATTCATTATCAGACATTTTTTTCTGTCTTGTGCATTATAGTTCTTGCCGGTAACTTGTGTGATGCCTGGCTCACAATAGGTACTTAGTACGTATTTGTTGAATGCATGGTGAGGGAAGAAATGAGAAAATGAAGATGAAAGGACTGGGAACCTACTCGTTAGGGGGCCATCGGCACCCATCGTCGAATCTGGTGTGCTGTCCCTCCAGCCTGCTCGGCTATAAGTCATGCTTGTCTATAGTCCATTCTCTGATGTTTGAAACGCACCCCTCCCTGGGTTCTCATGCTCTGCTTTCTCCTCTGCTTCCCTCCACCTCTCAGACCAACTAGTTCAGGCGGCTCTTTTCCTGCCTTTCCCAACCGTAGGCGTCCATAGCTCTCTTTTTTGTCACCTTCCATACTTTCTGTACACCTGCGGCCTCAGGGCCCTCTCCATGCTGAGGAGAACCCCAAATCATTCTCTCATTCAATCAACAGATATTTCTGGGGCACTATTCGTGAGCCAGTCTATTCTAGATGCTGGACACAATACAATGAACAGCCCAGACCCAGGCCTTGTTCTCAAAGATGGCCTGTCTTTCACTGTAAACTAACTAACTATCTCTCTCTCTCTCTCTCTCTCTCTCTCTCTCTCTCTCTCTCTCTCTCCACACACTCATGCAGCCAAATGTGTACTTGACATTCTATTAGACACCCAACAGGAAATTCATCGTCGCTCCCACAGAACATCCCCTCTTCCTGTTTTGTGGGTCTCAGCAGATGGCTCTTCCCACCACCTCGTTCCCCAAACCAGAGAATGGGGACTCAGCCTCTTCCCACTCCCAGTGGGTCCCCACTCCTCTGTCCTGCACACCTCCCGTATCTGCCTCCTCTTCTTCACTGTCCCAGCACAAGTTCTCTTGACCTCTTACCTGTATGTGTTGCCGTGGCTGCCATATTGGTCTCCCCGCTTTTGCCGGGACCTCTTCCAGCTTATCTCCCCACTGCAGCCTGAGGTGCTAAGATCCCCATAAGATCACATTTTGCCATTGCTCCCAAGCTTGAGTGCTGTCCACGGCCCCGGTGTGAGAACCCCCGCTCTGAAGCACGGCCTCCAGGGCACATGGTGACTTGCCCCCTCCGTGCAATTCCCCATCTGCCTCTCTCACCGTGGCCCGTGCAGCTCTGCTCCCAGTTCCTTGCATGTGCAACCTTTTGCCCAATGCCCGTCTTTCTTCTCTGCAGCTGTTTCTTACATGGCCCCTCTGCACAGAGCTGGCCTCTGCCTCCTTCAAATAGCCCTCTTGAGCCTTGTAACCTGTCTCCCCTCCTGCAATTCCTACTGCACGTGCTGCTGACATGTCTTTCTCTTTGAATCCCGCAATGGAAGAAGCAGTGTCTTCGTGGCCCCAGTGCCTGGCACGTGAAGGTGACCGTAGCAGACACTGTTGGTGCCCTGCCCTTTGCTTCCTACTGGCAAGGACCTGTGACCGTCTGCCTGCTGGCTTGCTCTGGCCACAGGAACTTACCTGGCATGTGAATGCGGATGGAAGTGCCAAGGAGTTAACGCTGTAGGGACATTGGTGAACAATAATAATTAAAATATATGTTAGCTAAGGGTGGGCATGGGAGGATTAGTAGCCTAGCTTCCTTGCTCCTTGGCTGTAACACTCTGAGATGTTTTTTCACCCTCTCCCGAGCTCTCCATTGCGAATGTGCCCCAGTTGTGTCAGTAGTCACCTCATTAGCATACCCCTCCCCAATATCATGTCCCCAGGCCTCTACAGGGACTTCCTGGAATCATCTCCCAAATACACCATTGCACCCACATCTTCTCTAGGGCCCCAAGTAACAGAGTGCCTTAAGACGTGTTTGATGATTGACTAAACGAATGTAATAATGTAATACAGTGACTGTAAGACATCCATAAAACAGTAAGAAACAACACAAGACAACTTACAAGCAACAGTTGGCAGTTCCAAAGCCTTTGTAAATCAGAGGAGAAGGTCCCCAGGGCCGATGGGAAGTGGGCATTGACTGTGCCCCAGGCCTGGTTTTAGGGGTGTGTCTGCACGTATGTTTTTCTCATTTAGGTGCTATTTATAGTGCTTCACCAATGAGGGATTAAAGTGGGGCACAGAAAGGATAAACCCACGACTCCCCAGCTGCAGATGGAGGAGGTGGGGGCGGGGCTCCTGACAGTCTGGTTTCCAGCCGGGTTCTGAAACCCTGCTGGGCCTCATAGGAGGGGTGAGGTTTGATCTGGGTCTTGAATGTCTTGGGGGGGTAGTGGTTGGCAAGGACATTCCAGGAGGCAGGTCAGCAGGGGCAAAGTCAGGGAACTGAGAACACACAGGCCTTGCTAGGGGTCATATACCTTGTGGTGGGTGGGGTGGGGGTAGGGAGTCTTTATTTGCAGGAAGATCTGCATTCTGCAAGGACCTCTTTCCTCCTCCACTTTTCCGGTCCCCCAGATTATTTTCAGCACCGGGGCGCATGGGGAAGGCTGAAAGGCCAAAAGCTGGAACCAGAAACCTCTGAGGGACCTGTGTGCAGTGCCCCAGCAGATTCTCTACAGTGTTTCTTCTTGGTGCTTGGAGTTTGCAAGTGTCTCAGACACACCCTGGAACTCAGATTCAAAAATCACAGGATCCCGAAGCCTCATATCCAAGGTTGGAAACTCCAATGCCTGCAAGGGCTGGGCAGCCAGGGCGCACAATGGAACACCCCACTGTGAGACGGGGTGTAAATGGAAGGGCCTATGTCTTGCCTAAAGGACGCAGGCTGCACTCCATCCTTGCCTGGTGGGAGCAGGGGCTCCGCGTGGCTGTTTCTTCCCTTCTATAATAAAGGAGTGGACAGATACCCAGTTTTAAGAGGTGCAACAGCCCAAGTTTTCAATATTAGCAATAAATTAATATTTAGAAAGCACTTTGTAAGTTGACATCGAGGAGGTCAGACAAAATATGTCAGTAGGTCGCTTTTGGCTCCCAAGCCCGCATGTGAAGACCCCCTAGTGTAGACAATAGATTATCGGACTGAGATGGACAGACTCCTTGGCTTGGAGAATCTGAGCTTCAGAATCATTAGTGTTATAGATTCTTAGACTGAAAACTCTCTCTTAGGATACTTAACACATGGAATCATTAGCACGTCAGATGTAGACTTTTAGCAGAGCTCTCAGTTACGTGGAATCATAGAGCCAGAAAATCATTGTAGGCATTTTTGAGTCTGAATCTTTACTTGTTAACCTCTAACACCTCAGAATCAAGTATTATTGGAATCAGACGCCGTCTACATTGAGTATCTGCCCTTTAAGAAATGCTAGTTGAATAAATATACTTGCCAAGTCTGCCCTTGAATGAATCCCCCCCTCCCCAGAAATTCTTGTTCATTTCTTCATATTTTTATGGAGCACCTAATATGGGCCTCAGGGAACCAAGATAGACAAAGTGCCTTTTGTCGTGCAGCTTACATTCTTGAGCAGGTGGGCAGGCAGTAAGCATACACAAGATTAACTTAGACAGTGATCATTTCTAAGGAGAAATGAAATAGAATGATATTAGGGAAAGTGACACAGTGGGGTGAAAAGATGGGGTTTCCTTAGGCAGGTGTGGAGGGAGGCCTTCTCGGTGGAGGAGACCCGAATGATGAGGAAGACTCAGCCAGGGGCAGATCTGGGGACAGAGAGTTCCAGGGAGGGTGACGAGCAAGTGCAAAGGCCCTGAGGTAGGGGACCAGCTTGTGTGCTCGAGGTATAGGGAGAACACTGGTGCGGCCACAGCACAGGGACTGGGAGAAACAACAGAGAGGAGACCATAGAGCAGGGCAGGAGTGCACCCTCTTTTCATTTCAGATCAACGAGAAACCTTCGGCACACCTGTGTTTAACCCGCCGCCCACGACACATCGTCCTGAAGTGCTTACTAAGTGTTTTTGGATGCAGAAACCAGGTCACAGACAGTGAGGTGGGCGTTAGCACTGCCCTGGCCCCAGCATCCTGCACGGGTCCACTGATGTGTTTCCTCAGTGCTTTTGAAAGCATTCTCTTCTATCCTACATCACTTGCCCATCATGGCTGCCCTGTGACGTCCCTTCTTCCCCGGTTCTGTAGCGCTGGGGTCCTATAACTCCATCAGCGACTGCCAGACGGGGAGGAGAGACAACTTTCAAAAGGGTGTGTGAAAGCTGTCACAGCCTCTGTTCTTGCCATCTCCATGGTACCCAGGCAGGGGGACAATCTAATTAGGCTATTTTCAGCATCCCAGAGGGAGGGGGAGTGGAGGGCGAGAGGGAGAAGGGGACCTGTCTTTCCAGCTGCCTGTCTCTCTCTCTCCTCCTCTCTGAAGTTATTATTGATTAAGCAGTCAGGGGCCAAGGAGGCAGGACCTTTCCGCGCTGTGTGTTGGGATCAGAGGAGGCTTTCTGGCAATGCGGTGTGGCCTTGCCAAGCGTGTCAGGGTCCCCAGGGCTGGAAGGCTTCCAGGCGCTTGGTGCTAATGAGCTCTGAAGCCTATAGCTTTGACCGGAAACATCCCCTGTAGGCTCTTTGTCCAACTGGGACTGGCTGCCACCAGCTTGCTCTGGACTGATGGGTCTAGAGACAGGGATGCTGGCAGCTCTTTGTTGCTTAGCCTGAGGCTTGTGTTGGCCTTCAAGGCTTTTGCCTGTGATATTCAGAGCCTTGGAAGGAAGCTGGCTTTCATTTGCCGGGACCACATGTGGCCAGTGGCTCCTGGATGAGACTCATGGGCTATGGACTCAGTGGAAACCCACTCAACTCTTAAGTTCCAAATGGCCAGAGATCACATCCAGCTCACCCGTGACCCAACCCCCAGCGCGTATTAGGTGCTAAACATTTATCCACCAAATATTCTACTACGAGCCGCTAAGAACTGGCTCTAAAGGGACCTCCTTTAGCTCACACGGCACCACTTTTCCCATCTCCATGGTCACTCCTGCTTTGTCCAAACTCTGCCCAGGTCTGCTGGGTCTAGATGACACTGTGGTTAAATCAGGCGGGCAAATAACCGATACCTTCAAAGCCCTCGCTATAGGTAGGAACTGGGCCAGGTGACCCATGTCCATCAGCTCATTTAACCCCCGTCACAACTCAGTGAAGTGAGGAAACTGAGGCACAGTGGTGAAAGGAACATATCCAAGATAATATAGCTGGTGTGAGGTTTGGAATTAACACTCAGGTTTGCCTGACTTCAGAGCCGGCTTCCCAAGGTAACAAATGTAAATGGGATTTTCGGCTTCAAAATTCAAAGGAGTCTTTACGAGGTTAATGTGAGTTCTGAGACTCAAAGAAGGGGCATTTCCTAAAATCATTTGACCCTTCCTTTTTTATTTCCTGGGCACACTTGTTAACATCTTCTGACAGCAGTTAGGGAATGGCTGTTAGGAGGTAATTAAACAGAGCAAGTGATAATGTCCTTAATTAATCCAATTCACTCTCTTTCATTTGTGCTTATTTCCTTATATTGTCAATAGCTCCAACAGGAGGCCTTTTAACAGTCAAATCCCTGGTTATTCCTTCTGACTCCAGAAAAAGCATGAGCACCAAAAGGGGCATTTTCAAAGAGACTCTAACTTGGGGTTACTGCTTTGCACCACTCTGAGATGTGAAACTGCCGGTCATAGCAGAGGGCTGGCATGAATTGTGAACCAGAGTTAAGGCTGTTGCACACACACGCGTGTGTCCCCAATCTCCACCCCCACAGCAAAGAATCAGACCTTACTTTGCCTTTTTGTTTAAGATATTATGAGGTCACAGGACTTCAAAGGAACCCCTCTGATGTGTTTCCATCGCCATATTCCTTTTCGCCCACGAATTACTTATTTGGTGTGTGAATATTCCTGAAAGGTGGGGGCCTCATCTGTCTGCCTGTTCCTTCTGTCCTTCAGTGTCCAGCAGAGGCTGGGACACACAGAAATGCCCAACAAATGATGGTTGGTGGCTCTTCTGCTCTCATCAGCGTTGCTATCATCATCGAGGCAACCAGGTGTTGCCTTCTGTCTGTAGACATTGGGCTTCGTCCTGTAGAGCCAGGAGTGGGCACACTACAGCCCATGGGTCAAATTCAGCCGGCTGCCTGCTTTTGTAAGTAAAGCCATAGGAACACAGCCATGTCTCTTCATGTTTGTATTGCTTTTGTGCTGCAATGGCAGAGTTGAGTAGTTGGCAGGGAGACGGTAGGACCCTGCAAAGCCTAAAATCTAGACCATCAGGCCCTTTACAGAAAACATTTGCTGACCCCTGCTTTATACACATACACAGGGTCTTATAATTCATGTCAACCTTGAAAGGTGATGTGCCCATTTCACAGAGGAGAAGACTGAGGTCCTAGGAGGTTAAACAGTTTGCCCAACTATTTACTTTGCTCTATGCTCCCCATTCCTCAGTTCTGCAGCAAATTGAGAACAGACTGAATTTTTTTCAGTGTTATTTTTGAACCAAGTCTTCTGAGCATCTGGGGTTGATTCTGTTGGGATCTGCGAGGGCACCACCAGCCTAAACTCCCCCGAGAAGGAGGGCAGGATGCCTGGGTAGTTTGTAGCTGGAGGGGACTGTTACTCTCCACATGGATACACAAATTTCCTCCTGGAGATCAAAGGTGTCTGGAGCAGCTGATTCATCAACAGCTTTGAAGTCTGGTGCCAATTTCACAAAGACAAATTAATTTCTTGAGCTTCTCAGCCTGATGCTTTTACCTGGAAAGTCTCCCCAGTTTCTCTTTCCATCACGGATTCCTAGGGCCGTCTAAATCTTTGGTGACTTATCTACACAGGGGAGGAGGGGGTGGGTGGTGAAGCTCAATCAACAAGCATGAGTCCAGGTGCAGTTGTGTCCTTGGTGGTGGCGAAGGCAGCGACTAGTCTTGTCTCTGGGGAGAAGACTCAGTGGAGCTGGTCTCCAGTTGTTGGTGGAGTTTTGACCAGTTCCATTTATGTTAGGCAAATCCTGCAAGGCTACTAACCAACCCAAACGGGGCACATTTCCCTTGATTGATTGATTGATTGATTGATTGATTGATTGATTGACTGACTGACTGGACCTATGACCTATCTTTGTGTTAAAAGTATTACAGAAGCATGACGTTATGTGTTAAAAAATTGGGCTTTGTGGAAAAGCATGAAGTGACATTAAACCCAGATTATCTTGGAATCATTACTCCCATTTGGTAAAAAAGAGAACTGAAACTCAAAATTGTGAAGCAATTTGTTGAAAGCCTCATGGCTGCTGGCTAAGCTGGGGTTCACATTCAGGTCTGTCTTGTTGTAAGTCCTTTTTTTTAGACAATAATGGTATCAACAACGATAATAGTGGATGATACAGATGGCTCACGACATGCCAGGCCTGTGGAAAGCACCATCCGTGAATTTCATCCTCACAATAACCTTATGAAGCAGGGTATACATTACACATTATTCCCATTTCACACGTAAGCGAACCTGAGGTGCAGGGCAGGTAAGTGACTAGTTCAAGGTCCCCAGCTTGGAAATACCAGGGACAGGGCCTGACTACTTCGCCGTGTGATACCAACGCTGCAAGGACATAAACTTCTGCCTACTCAAGTTGTACTAATTCCTGCATTCAACCCAGAATGTCTTTGCCTTCGCGGCCATCTCATCCAATTCCCTCATCCAGCAACGGCTCAGATCGGACTTAGGGAACTCTCTTGTTCCCCTCTTCTCAAAGGAGATTTTTAACTACTTAAAGGAGAAAGCTCTAGACTTGGCCTTCTTTCTAATACCAGCCAAGACCATTCACTCCGCCCCAGGTCCTGTGTTGCCCCCTACTGAGGGGCCAGCTCAGAGCTCCCTCCCCTGGTTGGACAGAGGCAGCTCAGCTGGACCCCTGCCCAGGCCAGCCTTTGCTGCCCACTCTGCCTGCCTTCGAAATACTCAGCATCAGCAGACCTCCATTGTCGCGAAGGTGTATGGAGCTGCTTGCTGGCCTGGCTTCCCCTTATCTCTGACACCATGCAACCAAAGCACTGGCCCTAAATCTGGCAAGGGGATCTGGTTTCCAACTGGACTTTGGTTTCCTGCCCGTTGACCCCACTTCCTGAGGAAGCCATTGACAATGGTCAATTGAGACCAGTTACTTAGCATTTCTGGTTCTTTCCTGGTCTTTTCTCTTCTCCCATCCTCAGCTTGTCTACCCTACCTCCTGGCATTTGCCCAGCCCCCAAATCCTCCACTTGTGTGAGTCATTCTTTACAAGCTATACCTTTGAGCAAAATGGGGGATGAATCCATGGGAATTGCCCGTAGGGATGAAAGCAGTTTGCAGTTTTCAGAGTTGCAGAGAGAAGAGTCGCAGGCAGGACACATTGCAGACGTCTCCGTGTTCTCTCTGCCTCCATCACAGTCATTTCCTGCCCAGCGCAGGCACTGCAACGGGTAATATTTCCAAACGATACCTCTGTTTACAATCCTTTATTGATTCCCAGGTGCCTGTCAACTTTGGTTATACAAGTTTGATGGGCATTCATCAGTAGGGTGAGGTCTCTGCTTGACTGGAGTCGCAGTTGTGGAGCTGGAATCTCACTGCCAGGCACCTTCTGTCAAATGCCAATGAAGGAGGCAGATACTGGGGGACGGACGTCTGGGTGCCAGACTGTGGGATCCTGTGGGACTTTACCTGGACGGGTTTTTATTGAATAGTAACTACGAGCCAGGCCCTGTGCTGGGGCTTCACTGCCCGTCTCTTTTATGCTCAGTGTCACGGTGGGGTTGGTGCCAGTCTTTGAAGAGGATTCTTTAAAACTCAGCACAGCGTCATCTCCTCTTGGAATGTTCTTTGAACCTCCAAGTATATGTGATATCCCAAGTATATGTGATACCCCACATTTTATTTGTCATAATACCTGTAGCATTGTATTGTAATCGCCGGTTTATTAAAGAAAATTATAACGGCAAGGGCCAGTGCTTCTTTCTAAATTTTCTGAGATGAATGATATTTAAAATTGGGTCCCATCACTTGTAATTGTTAGAAATGGGAATTCAGGACATGGCTCAGACCTACTGAATCGGAGACTCTGGGCGTGGGGCCAGCAGTCTGTTTTTAACGAGCCCTGTGTGGGATCCTGTGCTCAGACTGGAAAACCACGGCCCTGACCACTCGTCCTCACATTTGGCTATGTCCTGGGACCCCGGGGGAAGCTTCAGAAAATAGGGACGGCTTGGTCCCATCTCCAGAGGTTCTTACTTGATTGTTGAGGGGTGTGGCCTGAGCTTAACTCCAGACGAGTCTCGTGTGTAGCCCCGGTGAGAACCACCAACATGGAGTCTCACTCAAATAGGCACTCACCATGCATTTACTGACTAGTAGAAAGTGGTGGGTCAGTGCCTTTTTGGGAGTCAGACAGACACAGGTGACACCCCGACCTCCATCTTCCTGACTGTGGGTCAGTTGTTTTTTTTTTTTCTCTGTGGCTGACTTATTTCACTCAGCATAATGCCCTCCAGGTTCGTCCATGTTGTCACACATGGCAGGATTGCCTTCTTTTTTTAAGGCGGCATAATATTCCATTGGATGTAGATACCACATTTTCTTTATCCATGCATCTGTCAGTGGACATTTAGATCGTTTGCATATCTTGGCTATTGTGAATGGTGCTGCAGTCGACGTGGGAGAGCAGATATGTCTCTGAGATCCTGATTTCAATTTTTTTTCTTTTGGGTATAATACCTAAAAGTGGGGTTGCTGGATCATACAGTAATTCTGTTTTTAAGGTTTTTGAGGAACCTCTCTGCTGTTTTCCATAGTGACTATGCCATTGTATATTCACTGTGTATCAGTTCTTAACGTCGTTAAGTCTTAATGTCCCTACCTGTGAATAGAAGCAATGGGTATCGTCTCATAGGATGATTTATATAACTACCTATTAATGCCCATAAAGCACCTGACACATGGAAAACTTCCAATTAGCTATGATAATTAGTGTTAGCTCCATTTTGTGGAGAAGAATGTGAAGGTCAGAGACTTTTTGGACAAGGAAAGAGGAAATCAGTTCCCCTCCTGGGTCAGAGTCAAAACTTTAAATTTTAGGTTTGACAGCCCTTGGCTTTGACTGGAAGGAACCGTAATAAATACCTGAGTCTCATGGTCTGGGTGATACTTGAAGAGACTTCCCCTCTCCACCTCAACCTCTGTGCCCAAGCCTTTGGGGGCTATAACTCATCTATTGAACAGCAAAACATTCAGGTATCCTTAGGTTTTCTGTTCTCAATACTGAGTGATACTATTTGTTGTCAAGTGTTGTGTGAAGAATTTCCAGCTTTCTTTGGAAACTAGCCAACACTTAACGGATGTTATTACCTGGAAGATGGATTCCATCAATATTCTTTCTGTTATAAGCAGTAGCAGTAAAACCCATGTCAAACTTGCTTCAACAGTTAATGGTATTGTTGAGGTTATGTAACAAAAAATTCCAGGAATTCAGCTAGACGCAAGTACTCAAAAGAGGTTGTTATGAAGTCTGCCTTTTGTTTCGTATAAAGTGTAACATACACTTAGCATATAACTCAGAATTTCCACTTCTGGGTATTTATCCAAGAGAATTGAAAATTAAAATGATATTGACCCAAATCTGCACCAGTATTCACAGAAGCTTTATTCATGATAGCCAAAAACTGGAAAAAACTCACATGTTTATCAGTAGGAGAATGAATGAACAAACTGTGGTATATCCACACAATGGAATAATTCTCAGCAAGAAAAAAGAATGAATATTGATCCATGCAAAACATAGTTAAATCTCAAAAGTGTTATGTTGCATGAAAGAAGCCAGGCATATATTGTATGATTTTATTATATGAGATTCTAAGGAGGTAAAGCTATTGTGATAGAAGATTAGACCAGTGGTTGCCTGGGGTTGGGATGGAGTAATTGACTACAAATAGGAAACTCCATGGCAACTTATACGTGTACCACAGGCAACACTGGTGTTCAGAGGAAGCATGCCAGTGTGGAATGCATGGGGACCCTGGAGTCTGGGTTTGAATCTTAGCTTGACCACTCACTGGGTCTCTGAACCTCAATATGTTCACTTTTAAAATGGGAGAAAGAATATCTGCGTCATAAGGTGAAGGCCAGGCTCACATGAGATAGTTCTGTGATCACATTTGTCCCGGAAACATGAATTTGTTCCAATGAGATCGATATATTAGGAAATAATTTGACCTTAATGTGAATTTCACATTTGCTGATGTGCAATTTCATCAGGGACAAACAGTAGGTGAATGAAGAAAATTGCTCTCAGCTAAACTGAGCCATGGAGTTTCCTGTGTTTGTTTGTTTTTAAATGTGTCCTTGATAGAGATTTTGAGTATTGTGCCCCCATTTGCGCATCCGCTCTGTAGTTTTTGTCACACAGCTTTGCACAGTGCCGTGTATTTTAAGAAGAGATAGGTTGTGTTATAGCAGAACTGACTGTACAATGCCTAGCATAGCGCATAGTACAGAGTAAACATTAGCGTGCCCTCATCCCCTCACTTTTCATCCTCATATGGGAACAAGTGGAAAGACCTGAATCGTGACGCTTGATTGTCAGTAAGAGAAACTACTTGAGCTTTATAGGTAGAAAAGAGGAATTTACTAGAATTCTATAGGGATTTCTCTTGGACAGGAATGTAACTTGGTTTCAGGGAAGACATCGTTATGACCTTTGGTTGTAAGAAACAGAAAACACAACTCATACTTTTTAAGACCAAAAAAAAACAAAAAAAACTTATTAGCTTGGAACTAAAAAGTTCCTCGAAAGTTTGCTTCGGTCACAGCTGGATCAGGGAACTAAAGCCATGCTCTGTCACTGGGACTTAAGTTTCCATCTCTCACCCCTGCCTTCGGTCATGTTGGCTCTATTTTCAGGCAGGCTGTATCCTCTTGTGGCAAGATGGTGGCCAGCAATTGCTGGCTCATACCACATAGCTTCAAGCCCAGTGCAAGAGAGAGGCTGCTGCTTTCTTCTAGTCTCATCTGTCTCAATTCTGAGATTTACTGGCTCCACTTGAGTCATATTACCATCCCTGAAATTATCATGGTTGCCTGAGGGATGTCATGCCCAGTGTCATACCTCCATTGGCACTGGGGTATGAGCTGTACTTATGCAAATAACCTGGACTGAGAGTGGGATGAGAGATGGTTTTTCAAAGGGAATTCAAAGTAATAGTCCCTGAATGAGGAGGAATGAATACTGGATGGGCAAAAATAACAAAGTTCCACTATAAGAAGTCACCCAAATTAGGGATACGGAAGCCAGTTAGATTTCCTTCACTGCTCTATGTTTTATTGTTTTCTTTTTCTGAAACCTTTCTTTCTCTGCTTTTGTGGTCCTCATAGTGGGCAGACTCTGCCAACCACACACTTCCCAAACTATTACAGAGCCAGCCACCAGAGAGGAATGACTATCTCAATTCCAAAATTTAAAGGAAGGATTCTGACCACATTGGACCCGGGGCCCACTCACATTCAGATAACCTGACTCAGGCATGGGATGCTGCTGTTTCATTGGATAGACTGCCGGGAGTCCACTGTTATGTCTGTAGATGGGGAAACCAACAGGTATGGTCACGGTGGCTGTCAGACTGCCTGGTAGGTGCCCATAACTGGGCAGGTCTAATCAACCTGCTCCAACCCACCTCCACTGTTCAGGACCACGTCCAAGGTGGCTCCAACCATGGTTGATAAAGTGAAGGCGGCTTATTAAGATATGCCAGCTAAAGCCAAAGTCTTCACCTCCCCCATGCAGGGAATTAGTCTGCTTAGCTCCTTGGGATGGAGCCCATTTAGAAGGAGAGAGGGGAACACAGAGGGATGGAGTTGGTGGGGGGCAGGGGCAGTCAGCCGCAGCAGCACATTCTTACAAATGACCCAACTTCACAGCTTCTGTTGCACCTCCTGGCTCTGCTAGCCTTGCTCATGACCAGCAATGCTGACTCACATCTTATAGAAGTCAGGTCATTTGGGATGTTCTTTCTTGGGAGGAAGGAAATTGGACCATAGATATTTAGCCTCTGTCCAGAATTAGTGAGACAGGAGGGCAGGAAGTAATTTAAGTTTATCTTTTTGGTCCACTTAGAGATTGTTTTGTGTGGAAGATTATCACAAGAGACCCAATTCTTCAGTCCTCCCTGGATGCACACTCTTTGCCACATGACTTAGTTTCTGTCACCATAGAGGTGAAACTATTTTCTCACCTCTTGAATTTGGTCTGGCCTGTGATTTTCTATTGACCAATTAAATATAGTAGAAGGGACTGTGAGCTGAAGAGCCCTTGTGTGTTTCATCTTACTCTCTTCCACTTCCACCATTGCCCAGACTACCCGCTGGACGATGAGAGACGTGAAACAGACTCGGGGTACCCTGTCACCCCATCTGAGGTTATCCTAGATTAGTCAACAGTCAGCCGGTCCCAGCAGTTTTTTTTTTTTTTTTTTTTTTTAAAGTTAAATCTACACTTACCATATGACTCACCAATTACACTCCTAGGTATTTAAAAGACATGTAAACATGTCCATGCAAAAAGACTTGTACACGAATGTCCCTAACGGCTTTCTTCATAATAGCTGTAAACTGGAAACATCTCCCAAGTCCGTCTAGATAGGCGAGTGAGTAAACTACTCATGGAATGTTACTTAACGATAAAAATGAAGAAACTACTGACATGTGCATTAGTATGTATGAATTCTGAAGAAATTATGGTGAGAGAGCGAAGGCAGATATAAATGAGTACATAGCAGGTAATTCCATTTACATGAAGTCTAGAACTGACAAATCAAATCTGCAGTGACTGAAGGGAAATAAATGTTTTTTCTGTGGCTGAGGTGGGACATTTATTAAGATCGGACCTAAGGGGACTTTTGAGGATGATGGAAATGTTCTGTATCTGAGTGTTGATGGTTAAACTGGTGTATAAATTTGTCAAAGCCATCAAAATACACAATTAAAATGGGTGCATTTAATTGTATATAAATTATACTCAGTAAAGTTGATTTTCAAAGAGACTTAAAATTATGTCTTCTGAAAGTCATATGGTTAGAAGTTCCTGGGAGATTGTGGATGGTTTCGCATAATGAGCTTCCTGAAAATAGGAGAAAAAAAAGCCCCCAGCTGCCAAAGACAATTCAGAACCACGGACAGAACTTCAGTATTAAATGATGAAGTGCCTGGAAAGCAGTTAGCACAGAGCCTGGCGACAAAGTAAGCACTCACTATAAAGCAGTTCAAAAATCCCTTTAATGAATGCCTACTATGTGCCAAGTATCACGTAAGACCCTATTTATATGCATTATTTCATTTTTTCCTCACCAGCCACTATTATTATCCTCCCCTTGCAGTTGAGAAATCAAGCATTTTCCTCAGTGCCATTTTATAAGGAAAAGAAAAGCAGGAAACAATGAAACACAGTTCTCTCTCTCTCTCTCTCTCTCTCTCTCTCTCTCTCTCTCTCTCTCTCACACACACACACACACACACCCGTTAAACTTTAAAATGTTGGTCCCAGGTCCTGAAAGGGGGAAGGGCGTTCTTGCATCTCTTGTGTAACCACGTTCTGCTTCCAGGGCGGGCGTCCGAAGGCAGAGCAGTCGGCAGGCAGGCAGGTGTATGTGCCATGATGTGGCGGAGCTATAGGTACATTTCCCCCGAGCCTCTGGCAGGTCGTTTTTCACATGCAAAATTACTTGTCAGGCAGAATTTTTTCTCCCTTAGTTCTCATAGGATAGAAACAAGACTGTTACATAACACTCATCAGCTGTGTTGGTTTTGCACAGCATCTGACCAAGATTGGGGGGTGGAGGGGCAGCAGCAAGAGACGATGCAAGTTATAGCTAAGAGAGCCTTGAAGGCTGAGATTCTGTGCAGGCGTCTGTGTGAGAAAACCCTTCTTAGAGGAGAGTGGGCAGAGGTCCTGGCCTGCCAGCCTCGCCTCCCGTCCACACTGCTGTCACCGTCATGCCAGCCCCCATTTCATGCCTGAACTCCACAAGGAGCCTCCTAATTCTCTTCCTACTTCCAGTCTTTCCCAGGGGTGAGCCTAGAGCCTTGTAGGCATATACCGGGGGTGCCAAAAAAATGTAGACACATGACTTGGATTCACCTTTTGTTATCGGTATATATTGAGTATTACAATTTTAATAGTTTTTTTTCTTTCTTAAAATGCATATACATTTGTTGGGCACCCTCTATATATCTGATTTTTTTCACTGCCCCCTTTCAAATGTACTAAACATTCCCCCAAACTGGTCTTGCTCGTGTAGAGTCCTCCATAAGCGTCAAGTATCATTGAAAACATGGGCTCTGCTGCTTCACCCGTCTCTTTCCTTGCTGCAGCCTCGAGCCTCAGCCTGTTGCCCTGTTTGGAGGTCCCTGAATGCACCACGCTATGCTGAATTTTGCCCACCTGGTTCCTTCTACCTGAGTGACCTCTCCTGTCTCAATTCTCTCTCGAGCTCCCAAATAACCTCAAATCAGTCACTCAGGTGTCAGCGTCTCTCAGCAGCTTTCTCCTCTTTCTTCCCCCACGACACTGCCAGCTGGTTTACAGACCGCTTCTCTAAACCCCGTGCTCCTATAGTACCCGTTATAATCCCCTATTAAAACATTCACAAGGTAACAATACATTGGTCTGTTTAATCCTTCTCCAGTTTGCCTTCTTTTCTCCATTCTCTCGCTTTCCTTCAGAGCAGCTGGGGTAACCGTGCGGCCCACAAGCCCCTGCCCCCAACTCCAGCCTCATCATGAACGTGTCCCTGCTCTTGTTCACTCTGTTCCAACGACCCTGGCTTTTTTGCCGTCCTCCAAAGGGCGCCATACCAGGGCCTTTGCACATGCGTTCCCACTCACTGGCATGCCTTATCATGCCCCATAGTTGCCCATCTCATAGTTAATCCACATACATCCTTCAGAGTTCGGCTCCATCGTTTTCCCTGGGACGCCTTCTCCCAGCTTTACCACCACCCGACATGTTCCTTTAAACACAAGTACTAACAATGTGAAATTATACATTTGCCGATGTGGTTATTGGTTACTTCTCTCCCCTACTGGACTATAAACAGCACGGAGGCAGAGACCACATGTCATGTCCATTTTATCTACCACTGAATTATTAGCGTCTGGCACGTAAAAGAAGCTCAATAGCTATCAAATAACTCAGTGGCTCTCTCTACCTCATTCCCTTATTTAATACTAAAAAATTCATAATATTAACCATGATGTCACAGCTTTCAGTTCACAAATGATTTTCGAGATGCGGTGTCTTCTGTGATTCGACTTGAACTTTCTGAGATTGACAAGACAGGGAAATTACCCCATTTTTTTACATGAGGAACTTGAGGTGCAGAGCGGCGAAATGATTGTGCAGGGTCGTATAGCTGTTCAAAACCCTGCACCTCCAGCTCTCTCCACACTCCCACTCCCAGCTTCATTGTTTGGAGAAAGACATGCCTGGATGATGTGTCAATGCCATGGGTTTGTTTATTTTCATAGCTCGTAGAGGAGATTGTGAGACTAACGAAGGTGGCATATTCAGAGCCCAGAGAAAGCAACAGTATAATTCAGGCCCTTATTACATTACCCTTTGGAAGATGAATTGGAGCTGCCAAGCATTTGCCTAAATCAATAAGCAGCATGGCATTAACTAGTGCGAGGTTCATTTTTCCTCCCCAAATGAGGAGCAGTTGGCACACAGGGAAACACACAAACCCCACACACCTGTTCCTTGGCAATGGCCGCGAGAACAAACGCGCCACAACGAGAAGGCAGAATGGAAAGAACATGGGGGCTCTGGAGCCACACAAAACACTGGCGTCAGATCCCGGCTCTGACCATTTCCAGCCGTGTGACCTGCACCTCACTTTTCCTTATCTGACGAATGGGGATGATAAAGCCATTCCTCATCCTCCCCATTGGTTGTTGGTCTGCCTGATTCTTGGAGTGCTGTCAAGTCCGACTACTTAATGTGTCCTGAATCTCTGCTTCTTGGCACCGTCTTGGTCCAAGCCACTGTCATCTCTCTGCTGGTGAATTGCCATAGCCTCCTACCAGGATTCCCTAATTCTTGCTTCCTTGACAGTCTGTTCTCCACACAGCAGCCAGGATTGTCCTTCAAAAAACAAATCAGCTCATCATCAAATGATCCACCTGCAAACTCCTCACTGGGCTTTGCAAGTTCTACTTGATTTGGTCTTTGCCTCTCTTTCGTCTTCATGTACCCTTTCCTCTGCCTTCACTACTCAGGTCCAATCTCACCTCCTTCTAGCCCTCAAACACGTGATGCTTGTCCCCACCCCAGGGCCTTTGCACTTCTTGTTACCACCACCTGGTGTGCTGTTCTGTCTCCTGTTTGATAACCATCTTTCCTGTCATTCAGATTTCAGCTCAAATGCCACTTGTACAAATGGTTGCCTTTTCTAAAAAGCTTCCTGCCCTACCAGTATCTTTCTTTCGCATCTCTCTATTTGAATTTTTTTTTTAGTATTGATCACATTCTAGATGATCTCATTCATTTGCATGTTTGCATGTTTATGGCCTGACTCCCTCATTAGAATCTAAACTTCAAGAGAGAGGGAACTGGCCTATTTTTCCTCCTGCTCTAACATCAGGGCCTTACGCAGTGTCTGCTGCATAAAACACCCCAGCAGCATTTTTGAATTAAAAATGTTAAAGAGTCACTCAGTTAAAAAAGGCTTCCCTTTCTTCCAATCATGCGAAGGTCTGAGGACTTTTAGAGGTAGATTTTTGGTGCAGGTGAGTAATTCGTGTAAGATTTTAAGAGTCATAAGCAAACAGTGCTTGTCTTAAGCTGCCCTACTGAGCTTCACAAGCGCCTTTTCTAGAGCCAGACTGAATTTTCTGGACCTTGGGGTGGGGAGCAAGCATGGGATCCTGGATCCCACCCCAGAGACCCCAACCCGGAAATGTGTGCCTCTGCTTCAGAGGCAAGTAATGGGTTCTGTGACAGATACAAAGCCCTTCATCCATCCATCCATCCATCCATCCATCCATCCATCCATCCATCCATCCAATAAATACTGCATTGTTGAAGGCAGACTCTATGCAAGTACTGGGTGAGGTACCCAGGATGCAATACTGAACAAAACACACATCTTTTCCTCCCAGTAGCTCACAGCCAGGTATGCCGTCTTGGTGATGGTACTTTATCAGAGCAGCGTAACCCTCCCCAAAGTAGCACAGGTCCCCTCACCCCCCAAAGTTCCCTTTCATCACCATCTCCTCCCGAGCCAAATGGAACCTGCTAATCTGGCCAACGTGATCGCTTTGCCACTCTCTGTCCCACCCCCGGTCTCCCTTTGTGCCTTGGGCGGCTCCAGACTTAGGATTCCTGCCTTTGGTTCCTTTGGCCACTGTCAGGTGTTGTGACTTGCCTGGCTCCTCCCCCACGTCCTGCTCTCTCTTTGGCTGTCCTCTTTCCTGTGGGAGCCAGGCAGCGCCAGCCATGGCTTATGTAATACACACTCCATCCTTACCAGCCATCCTGAGGCTCAGGCTTGTAAACAAGGGGCTGTACGAAGCTCTCGTCTGATACGCTTTGTGTTTGGAGAGCCTGATGTGGAGTTTATTTTAAGGAAGGTTTCTGAGGCTCTGATCAAGTTTCAAATCCACTGATCAGATCAAAAAAATGTACAAACCAGTTTCTCCTCGTTTCAGAAAAATGTCAAAGCAATACCTAGCCTAGCAGTTCGCAAACTTAAGAGTGCACGAGGCTTGTCGAGGAAACTTGATAAAAATACCAATTTCTCGGCTTCACCTCTATGGATTCCAATGTAGTAGTATGTGTTTGCTGGATTCAAGAATCTAAATTTTTAACAAACTCCCTGGGAATTCCAGTATAGGTCCCGGGGTAATATCAAGAATATCTGCTACATGTCATAGCATGAACACCGTCCAATCATCAAAGTCTTAGAGCATCTCCTCTCCCCTTACCAAGTGCCCAGCTTGATTTCTGGATTGCGAGGAGGTCTAGGGGACTTGGAGGGAGGGAGTGTGGCATCTGGATAATTAGATGGCTATTTCGGTTCTCAGGGTCGTAGCTATGACTGACACGTATGGAAATATTTCTGTATGATAATCACTGGTGTTCCTGCCAAGCCCTTCCGTGATCTCCTGGTTAGAAGGTCTGCAGCACACAGTGTGAACACAGGCTGTCAGGAACACCGGGAGTCTTGGGCCAGTTCCCCACCCCGTCACCCCCCGCCCCAACTGTGTGTTCGTGTTGACCAGCGTCTGCCAGGGGCTTCCTACCTGCTACTCAGCAAAGTTTTCATACTGTGCTTGTGCTTGCTTTCTGCTCATTGACAGAATTTGTTCCTTGGGGGGCTGATCGGTAGGATTAATGAAATGATAGATTTGCTCTGACTGTATTTAACGGAAATACAATAGCAATTTATAGGAAAAAATAGAGCTGAGCCAAACTCCCTGCACACCGCCACGCTTTGGGAGCACGTGACCAGGCTCTGGATGGATACCTGTTGTTCTCATCAAAGTCTTCCTGAGCCAAGATCCTCTGGCTTCTGTGAGTTGGATGTCCAACTTCTCGATGACGGGGATCTCAAGAGGGGCCCCTTTGTGATAGTTCCCTGGTCCTCTGGTGTGCAGAATGCTTATGGGTACTGAAATGGAGTTCCGTGTCTCGGGAAAAAGGAGGCGGGAAACGATTGCGTTTTTCAGGGTAGGTGTCTTTCTCCCTACTCTCTAGTTACATCATCTTGTTTTAGTTCCTTTCTAGCTCTCATCATGGTCGAAAATGATCTTCTTTGCTTGCTTGTTTACAATCTGTCTCCTCCCACTAAAGTTGTATAACCTAGAGGACCGTTCTCTCACTGGTGCCTAGAAGCATCCCTGGCACATAGTTGATGCTCAGAGAATATTTGTGGAATGAACTAAGGCAAGGTGTGTATTAAAGGTAACGCTAGCAGCTTCCAGAACAGAGAAACCCTAGAATCTCAGGGGCTTACCAGGTCAGAAGTTTATTTTGTATTCACATTAATTCCAATTCTATATTCCTGGAGAGCAGTTGGGGGGCTCGAGGTTGGGGTGGAATGCTCTGCTCTGTGCAGTCACTCCAGGACCCAGGATGCTGGTGGAAGTTCCACCAGCATCACATAGCTTTCAGGGTTGGCCGGGGTACCAGTGTCCAGCCTGCAGGTGGTGGGGAGTGGTGTAGGCACAGGATCCCATGGGAGGTTTTAACAGGCCTGACCTGGAAGTGGATACGTTAGTTCCATCCATATTCTGTTGGCCAGAACGTAGTTACATGGTCACATCGAACTGCAAGGGGGCCTGGGAAATGTTGCCCAGCTGTGCACCCAGGAGGAAAGAGAAATGGACTTGCTAAACAGCGATCCACTCTCTATCTTGGGGGCTTTTGGGCTTGATCTCTGATTGCTCAATTGGACTTTCAGGTGCTTCTGTTTCTCTGCGCACCCAACGTTGATATGTCTCTTCCTGCAGCACAAAGTCCAAACTCCTTAGCATTCCACAGGCTGGGCTCACTGTCCAAACAGCATCGTTTAACACCGTGTCCCTCTTT
Source organism: Rhinolophus sinicus (assembly GCF_057876585.1). Lineage (NCBI taxonomy): Eukaryota > Metazoa > Chordata > Mammalia > Chiroptera > Rhinolophidae > Rhinolophus > Rhinolophus sinicus. The sequence continues at coordinate 6,770,771 of NC_142510.1, read as the reverse complement.
GAACCCATGTTCCGTCGTCCAGAGCCTTGCATGTTACACATCAGGACGGTTGCTCTTCTCTCTGCCCAGAATGCCTTAATGACTTAGGCTTGTTGAAATTTTGCTGACTGATCCTTTGAGGCCCAGCCCCCACTTCCTCTCCTGCAGGAAGCCCCCTTGGCATTGCTCCAAGCAGAACCAACCTCTGTCTCTTCGGGTCCAGCGGCACATGGCTTGCTTCCCTGCGTCTCTGCACTGTACTTGCCTGTCCTTACTTGTTTTCTCAGCGTGCTCCCTCCTGACTATAAAACATTTTTTTCTTTTTGTATCTTGCTCCAGAACTTAGCCTGGCCAAAGAAATGTCTGCTTATAGTCCACGAATTAAAGCAGAGGGCCCTGTTTAGACTTTGCTTGGAAACTGACTCACGGGATTTCACATGCTCAACCTGTGATCTGTCTCACGAGGTGGAATCTGAAAATCCCATTGAGGGAAGGGGTCCGCGAAGAAGTCTAATTTAGTTCCCCAGTTTTTGACAGGCAGCTGTCAAATCCACATGGCGCTTGTGGGTATCTGTGCAGCAGGAAGAACTTGGATCCAGAAAGACACAGGTTCGAATCCCAGCCCTGCTGTTTACGGGCTGTCTGACTTGGGGCAAGTTACTGAGCCTCTCTGAACCTTGGTTTTCTCAGACATAAAGTGATGACTTCAGCAAAGCAAGTGTTTACTGAGGGCCTACTAAGTGCCAGTGCTGAGGGAGGTGCTGGCAATATGGGGGTGAATGAAGTGGCTGTAGACCTTAGAGATGAGGGGCCCTGAACGAAAGACGAATAATGAAGTCTATGGTTTCAGTGCAAAGAGGACTTCAAGGGAAGGTGTCCTCAGAAGCTGTGGGGGTGAGACCGGAAGGTGAGCACATATGACAGGCGATTCCAGGCAGAGGTAACAGTGTGTATAAGGCCCAGAGGTGAGCAGGGACCTGGGTATGTAGTTTGGGGGGTTCGATAAACCGCTGCCATTTCCAAGCATGTGGAGAGTGACACATTGGTGGCTCCCAAGGTGATCACAGTGGTAGATGAGTGATCAGTCAAAACCTTTTTTAAATAGTATTTCACTTCTTGTATGTTCACATTTTCCCACCATAAAAATGTCATGTAAAAATTCATATTGATGTTGACGCTTACACTTTTAAATTGGAAAGCCATGTGAGTATTTTACGGAGCAGGTAAGCACGTCGATTCTGGAACCCTGAGGCCTGTTTGAATCCCTGCTCTGTGATTCCCAGCCCCATTACCTTGTGCCAGGTCCTTGTGCCTCAGTCTCCTGATCTGTAAGGTGGGGATAATAACAGTACCTACCTCATACAGTTGTCGGAGATTCAACATGTGTGTTATCATCAGGAGGAATAATTTAAAGTTTAAAATGTATTTAAGCCAAAATTGGTAGTCAATATAAAAATAACTTGGAGTTCTTCCGAGGTACAGTTTTAAGTGTCTTACGCTTTATATGTCTTACACTGAATATTTACCATGAGGTGGGTGTTATTAGCCCATTTCACAGGTGCAGACAGATAAGTCATTCTGCTCAGGGTCACACAGTTAATAGCAGGGGAAGGATTTCAACGCCAGCATTCTGCGTCCAGAGCCCACACTGCTCACCATTACACAGAACTGTCTTGGTTGAAATAGTAGGGTCCATGGATACAAACATGCATCCTAAAAGGCTGTTCATTCACTTATTCACTCAAGAAATATTTCCTGAGCATCTGTTTGCCTGGCTCCATAGCAAATGCTGGGATTACAATGGTGAACAGTAAACCTCTTACAGAGTGTCTACAGGTGATAAATCAGTAAACGAAGACACAAGCCAGATAATTTCAGACCCAGATACGTCCCATGAAGAAAGCAAAGCCTGATGATGGGGTAGCGAGTGACCTGAGAACTTTCATGCAGCTGCCCCCTGGGAGAGGCCAATTGGTGCCTGGAGAGGAAGGGTTCTGCCATCTTCCCAGATGCAGCTTGTCTTTCCTGGTAAATCAGGCCATGGCACTGTTACGAATTCAATCCGAATTTCAAGATGGTCAGGCCTATTAAGTCAGACTTCCCAACGAGTGTGCAGAGCACAGATTTATTATACGTCAATGTTTGTTTAAATCCGTAACTCTCTCACAGTGGAATTGAGGGGGCCAGGCTCCAAATAAGCATCAAAGCCCATTCATTTTCTCCAAATGCAATAGCATATTAATCAGGCATCACCAAGAAGCTGATCTAAGACAGATACCTACTCCCCAGCACCCTTTTCTGGGATGACAAGTTTTCCTCTGTGGCTGTGTATTGTACACAGACTTGTTCCAAGATGAATGTAAAACATCCCAGCATATTTGAGCCAGAGGGACTTTATTGAGGGTGGCTATGGCTGTCTTCTGAGCTTAAATTCAGGTCCTATCTGGGCTGACAAAAATTGTTTGAGCTGCCTCTAAGTGTGAGAGGCATTCTGGATATGGACTCCAGACTCTAAGCCAGCAGAGTTTCTGGATGGTTTGGGGGCTACGTGCCACAGGGTTTCCTGAGCCTGCCCTGGGGGGTGCTAGGATGCATTCTCGCTATGATTTTGCATCCACACTTCTTTTTTTTCATCTTCTAGAAAACAGAGCTCAGAGAAGGCATGCATAACCCGTAATCACACAGTGAGTTATTGAGAGAACCAATATTCCCTACAAAGCAGCCAAGGCACACTTCATAAAAGGGAATGTCACTGGGCCTCCTTCTGTCTAAAGCCCTCCATGGCTCCCCGTTCCTCTAACAAGGAGAGTTCAACTCCTTGCCCTAAGCCCACCACACGCTGTATGCTCTGGCCCTGGTCTGCTTTGAACTGTTCTCACTTCTGTCTTCCCTCACACTTTCCGCAGCAGCCATCAGGAATTCCTTTCTGTTCCTCAGACATTTCAGTCTCTCGTTCACCTCCAAGTCTTTGATAATATTATTTCTTGTGCCAAAAACACACTGTGTCTACTTCGCCTGGCTAATTTCCGCTCATCTTCATGCTTCAGTTGAAACAGTATTTCCTCCAGGACATCTTCCTGGAACGTCTGGTTAGACCAGCCCCTGCCCTGTCTCCCCTTCACACCCTGTATTCCCTTGCATATTCCTCTGGCCGCTGCTGGGCACAGAAAGGAAACCCAACAAGTAGTGCTCACGTTGACGATGATTTACTCTGCGTTTCTCTCGCCAGTGGGTCTGGTTAGGTATTTTCTGGAAAGATAGACTGAGGAAGGCTACAAGTTTGTTCCACGAGGATCACCCCAAATCCCAACTCTTCATCCGCACCTTGATTTGATGCCTCCGGGGCCAGTGTTTTGAGACTTGTACTGGCAGTTTCTGCAGAGTTTTCACAAAACCTTTCTTGCCCCCTCTGCCCACTGTGGGAAGAAGGAGCCAACTCAGTCCCCACCAGGCCAGGCAGCTGCCTGGCCCTTCCATCATCAGACCGTCAGTCCACAGCACCTCTTCCATCGTGGGAAAAATCAGCAAGATTTTGTGGAGCCTTTGGGGACACGGGCAGAGCCTCCAGCTGTGGCTTCCAATGCTGGGACAGATCCAGCCCCAGACTGTGGCAGATTTGCCATTTTTTATTTTAAACAAACTTTCTTAGGCAACAGAAGGAAGTTTGCAGTCTGTCTGCTCACCCAGGGTGTGAGCATTAGCTTTCAGATAGTAGCTTTCTGGAGGGTGCCTGGATGTTTACTGCATAATGGTTCTGCCCTTCAGAAAAAGAATAAATACAGAAAATCCCCAATAGGGCCATCTGGGAAAAGCGACAAGAAATAAACATACATCAAGTACCTCCCGAGTACCAGAATCTCTGCTAGATTATTTACATTCTTTATCTCACGCGAGGCTCACACAGTTCTGTGGGCTTAAATACAACCACTAATACTTCAATAATAGAATCGCTAAAGTGTACAGAGCACTTGCCATGTCCCAGACTTCAGGTTGAGCGTTCACATGTATCATTTCATTGGATCATTACCACCCCCCCTGTAAAGGGGAAGTTATTCATGTGCCTTCACGTAGAGGGGCGTGGAAACAGACTCGGTCATTTTCAGCTTTATACCGTCTGCAGGGGGATTCAAACCCCGTCCGGCACACTCCAAGGCTCCTCGTCCAGAATCCCTGCCTATGATTAGCTGAGCTTGTCACCGAGCCGTCTGAGGCTTTCTGAAAGGTATCATCCCAGGGAACCCTCCCCCCCCCCACCCGCCGCCCCCCACCACACACACACGCACCAGGAATTTCTTGAGATGGATTCGCAAGGCTTAGCGTTGAGGAGGAAGCAGCATGCGTACAACACGTGCACGCTAAATAACTCATTCTCATGTGTTGTCCCACACAAACTCCGTTGTTCTGAGCAATGGCATATCTCAAAGTATGATGAGGAAGTGACACATGATTTCTTTGCTTTTATTTCATTTTGCACAACTCAGAATCAGACGGGATCATGAGAACGTCTGATCAGCATGATAAGGGGGCAAGCATGTATGTGACACATGCTGGCATCTCCTAAGTGTGCCATTCCTAATAAGCTCTTGGAGCCATTGAAACCTTAACAGCTTAAAAAAAAATATCGTGGACTCGGCGTCTAGAAAGAAAGCTGTATTATAAGACAAAGTCTGGAATTCAAGAGAACGGCATAATGGTTAGAGCTCATGAGACCTAAGTGATCAAATATGTGTAGGTTTCATTGAATAAACCGTTCAGATATAATTATTCAGTTAAATACGCTCATTCATTTAATATTTCATTTCTGCTATTATTGATTCATTGATTGTCCTTCAACTCATTAAACCCTTTAGTCATTCAACAAACATTTCTGGTCCAGTGTGTGAGGTGCTGGAATCTCCAAAAGGAAAAGTAACCTTGTTGGGGGAACTTTCTGAGGGATACTAGAAGGAGGACGGGGCCGAGAAACCGAAGAAAGGCTGACAACTCTAGAATTAAAGAGTTGTATTTAATTCTAGTATTAATACTAGGATAAATGCAAGTTCTAGTATTAAGGGAATTTGCAGACAGAAGCAGAGTCTTAGTGGCAACAAGAAAGTGGATTGCTCTGTAAGACTGGTATATTCCAATGCAGTAAACAACTTAATAAGCCTACTTATCTATGTAAGAGCACTCCTTTCAGGTGATATGGGCCCATCCCTCCTGGGCTGAACTGGTGGTCACTGAAAGCAACTTGCTTCCTAAGATGGCTTTGGTCACGTCAAGCCCTAGAAACCATTTTGCCTAACAGACCTTAAAAGAAATCTGTTTTTTGTTCCAGGCTCAGCTGGCTCTAGCCAGGAATGACTGGCAAATCCAAAGCCTTGAGTAGCCATTGGAATATTTGGTTAGGAGTGTGTGTGTGTGTGTGTGTGTGTGTTGGGTTTGCAGGCTTTCTCTCAGTATTTTTCTAAGTAGAGTCATGGAAGTGTTTTGTGGCTTAAGGGAGGAAAACAACATTGATGAATGATCCCAGATGGCTTTGGGTTAGAGGTTAGCATACGTGGGCCATAGGATGGCCCTGCTTCTTAACAACTGTGTCATTCCTGGTGGTTGAGAAACATCTCTTAAATGTCACTTTCCCAATCTGAGGAAAAAGCAGGTCGACCAGATGACCTAGGATTCATTTCATGATTGCCTGTGGAGAGCCCAGCCCTGTGTTTGCCGTGTGGTCAGCCCTGGGTAGGTCATCGCTTCCTTTACCTCTCCTCCCCCAGGTGTGAAATGAGAATTCATTGAGACATGCCCCAGTTGGCCTTTGCTGTTTATACACTGGGGAGAAAGATGTGCCCTCTCTTCTGTTGTCCCCAGGGAATCGTTCCTAGTGGCGAAGAAGCAGGATATCGTGGGACCAGCTGCATGTGTTATAACTAAAACAAGAACAGTTCTTGACAGCACAAATTTCTTCTGTATCCGTAGCTTAAAGCTTCCCTGTCAAGAGGGGAAAATTAGACAAAGGAAAAATTCTGAAGGGATAATGAGTCCTCTCTCCTTCCTGCTGCTTTCCCTCCTGGGACCAGTGCAGTCAAAATGTCCTGACTTTACGCTCCTGTACCCACCTCAGCCTGCGCTGCCAGCTGGCTCTGACCTTGGCAGTGCCCAGATTGGCTGTCGAATGACACGGGGTCAGATCCTCCCTCTCTGTGGCTTGGTACAGCACCTGGAACCCCACTCTTGATACGTTTTCTTTAATATTTTTTCTCATTTGTCTCTACACATGTCTCTGAAAGTCTTCAAAGATAGAGATTATGCATCTTCTCAAAAGGAGAAACTACCTCTAAGAATTTATTCTGAGGAAATCAGCTGGGCGGTATCAAACTAAATGCCGAAAAAAGGGGATGTTATATAAATGAAATACCGTAACACAGTATCATGACGATGTAGAGTAACTTGACACGGAAAGAGATCTATGTCAATACATCTACGACGAATTGTTAAGTTTTAAAACAGCATCTAATGGGGGTCAAGTACAGGTTGAAGGAAGGAGATTTGACTCTGGGTGGTGAACACAATGCAATATACAGACGATGTATTATAGAATTGTACATGTGAAACCTATATAATTTTATTAACAATGTCACCCCAATAAATTTAATAAAATAAAAAGCATGGTTAGCATGGTTACAATATATATATGAATAATATGATCCTTCTTGTGATTATGGGTACGTTTTATGTTTTTCCTTTTGTACTTGTCCGTGGTTTTATAATTTTCTATGATAAATATATTTTGCATCTATAAGGAAAACTACAGTCAATATTATCGTAGAGCCCAAATGGGGAAACCGGAGCATAGAGATGTCATCTGTCTTTTCCTAATCTTAACAAGTCTGTAATAGATTAGGTTTCAGTCTTCCTGCTTCCGTGCTCTAATTCTTTTCAAGAGACATCTTATCTCCTAAAGATTCATCCAGAAGGGTGCACCAGGGAAATCTGAAATATTTTGCTGTGTCTCTCCCATGAGATAATCTCTGTGTGTAGAAGTAGTGTAACTTAGTGTGCTCTAGAGTTCTTTTTCACCATTTCACCATTCTGTGTGACTTTGGGTCTCAGTTTTGTCATCTGAAAAATGGGGTTAATAATAATTCGTGCCTCAAAGGGTGTTTGTGAGGATCCCATGAAATGATGCTTCTAAACGATGCTTAAAACAGAGTCCATATCGAATACCTGTTAACTACTGTTGGGCACACTGAAGTTTGGGGTTCAGAAAATATGATTACTCTCTATGCTACTAGCTCTTACTACCCACCTTATTTTACCTACCTGCTTTCTTCTTGTTCTTGTTCTTCTGCTTTTAGTAGCATGAGCAGTTATGCTAGGACAGCATGGTTTAAACAAACAAGTGAGCAACTAAAAGTGGCTGTTGGATACTAGTCCCTATTTCCAGAGGGAGGACCACTGAGAATTGAATTTACCCTCAATCATGCCCCTATACTGTTTTTGTGCTTTTAAAGCATTTTTAGACTTTTAATACTTCTCGTCACAAGAAAGAAACAAGTAAATCTAGCTTACCTAGAGATGCTGGAAATCCCAAGTCATTAACTAATAACAAATGAAGAAAAGAAAAAAAGAAACAAGCAATATTGTATAAAGCTCCAAATTAGAACCCAGTCTCTGAAGGGCTTCATGCTTCTATTAGTGATTTAGTGTATTCCTCCCCCTGCCCCCTTTTTTTTTTCCGAATATACTTCTAGGCTGTGGAAATGAAATTGTTTTTCTGTAATAACTCTTGGTGAACATGTCACCCAAACTGTTTGGCTCTAAAGATGATTGAAGATTATGTCTGAGGGAGCAAAGAAATAAGGCCAAGGAGCCCTTTGGTTGAGCTCTGTCTCCTGAGAGCTCTACAAACAGTCATTATCAGGAGAGATTCCTGCCTCACCCCACGCTGGATGATGAGTAATGACTCAACCACATCTCTTAAATCCTCATGGCTGCCAATTGCACTGAAATAATCGAGTCTTGAACCCAATCTATGGCAAAAATACAACTGACTGACACACACGGTGTAAAAACTCTATTCAGATGAGTTCACTGAACCAAGAAATCCATATGGCTTCAAGTTGCAGGAGAGCCATTTCTGTTTTCCTGGATGAAGTTAAATGTCTTCAACCATCTGATGTTCTTTTCCAGTGGCAGCCAAACCTCCAACACGCTAATGGAAAAACAGATTGGTTTTTTTAAGTGCTACCCGGGCCAGGTCCTGTGCTGGGCACCCCTCCGTGTGGGCTTGGTCTTTCTCATTCGTGGCCGGGCAAAGCTGAGGCTCAGAGAAGTTGAGTTACTCAAGTTGATACAGCTATTGAACATCTAACCCTTCCCTCTCTACTCCTTGCATCCAACCCTTCATCAGGCACTGGCATCTCATCTCCATGACGTCATTTACACCTGGTCACTACCTGTCATCCCCACGGCTTCCCCCCTGGTCCAAGTTTCTATCACCATCACCTGTCACCAGTGCCTCTAACAGCAGGTAAGTCTCTCTGCTACGTACCTTACAATCCATTCTCCACGTAACACTCCAAGTGGTCGTTGTTAAGAGGTAAATGGGATTATGTCATTCCATTATGGCGCTCCTCCAGAGTTTTTTCCATCCACCTGGATTAAACTCGGAATTCCTCCGCATCACCTTTCTCTCTGACTTCACCTTGACCAATCCCTTCCTCTGTCACTGCACTCAGGCTGTCTCATATTTATTCATCGATCTTACACCTGCCAAGCACCTTCCTGCCTCAGTGACTTCACATTTGCACTTGCTGTTCTCTATGCCTGCAAAGCTCTGCCTCCAGATGTTGGACAAGGCTTCACGGTCCGGCTGTCAGATCGTATGTCACCTCCTCGAGAAGCCGTCCATGACAGTCCCAGCCAGAGGAGTCCACCCTCGTCACCCCTCGTCACGCTTTCTCCTTTATCTTCTTTGCAGCCCATATCGATCCATGAAATTATTTTGTTTACATATAAGTTAGTTTAATGTTCGGTCATCCCTATGGCAGTTAGAATATGACTTCTACAAGGACAGAAATTATAGCTGTGTGTTTCTCGTATATAGAACCAGGCCTGGCTTTCACTCCAAGTTCAACAGTCATTTGATGGCTGAATAAATGATTCCATTCTTGGGGTTGGAAAATGCGGGCATTCTATGTGCCATCAGTGCTTACTGTCCTTTATTCTTACCCAATTGTACTTAAGTTTATAGGGGTTCAGGAGTATGAGCAAGGTTGCCATTCAACAAGGTGCTTCCATGTCCAGTAATATTATTCACCCCGAAATTTGCTCAGGACCCTGCCTTGCAAGGATTTTTCTGGATGCTTTGGCACAGGGGGCAGGGCGGGAACCATGGTGGTTTGCCAAGGACTACGGGCTTTCCTGGGATGTGGGACTTTCCTTGTTACAATGGGGATAGTCCCAGGCAAACCTGCAAGGGCGGTCAGCTAACCTGGCACCTTCACCATTGCTTTGTCTTTCTTCCTCACCTGACCACTGATCAAAAATAGTAGGAATTGCTGTAGGTTCAAGCTTTTGTTTTAAATACTGACCTTAGGCAACCCGTCTCAGGAGCTTAAGTGTTACTATCTGGAAGAGTGGGGGGTAATAACATCGTTAGCTTCCAGGGTGGGTGTGAGGACAAAATAAGAAATACCTGTTGCAGAGACCACTGCCAGCTCAGCGCTGGGTGCGAGGTTGGCCCTCAATGAATATTACTCCTTCCTATCCTTGCGCCTTTTTGTGTAACACTGAAGTTTCCTCGGCAGCAAATGCTGACTGTTCTATTTTAAACTTCCCGATATTTCTGGGAACCAAGGAGCCTTGTAAGTCATTTGACTACACACACAGCCATGGAAGATCTTACTGGCGAATCAAGAAGCCTACCTTTAACTTTCCATCAGAACTTCCTTTTAGCAATAGCTGACAAATTTGACTTATTTTCAGGGTACCAATAGGACTTTGCTAAGGGGGTTTGTGAAACTTCTCTGGAGGTGATAGAAAAGCAAATAATGACGTTGCCTGGTACGGGGAAGGTTTAGACCTGCCTCCAGGCAAATGTTCGGATTAGTGAGATGTCTTCACCATGGCCTCTGCCTGCCCCTCCAACCCTGTCTTCACTTATGTTGCCCTCACCCTCTGCCTCCCGCCATGCTGAGTTCCTCTCAGTGCTTGGAAATTGCCACGCTGTCTCCTGCTAAGGGGCTTTGCACATACTGCTCTCTCTGTCTGATTCACTACCGTCTCTCGTCTAACCTGCGTTCGCTTTCACTTGTCCTTCAAATGTCCACTCAAATAGCTCTTCCGTAGGGAAACTTTCCCTGACGTCTCCAAATCAGATCCTTTTTTCCTCCACTCTCAGTGTCTCAATGATCGCAGATGGAAGTGTACATTTATACAGATGCTCCTGGGCTTATGATGGGCTTACAACCCGTAAGCCCCTTATAAGCTGAAAATGTCATTAAGTTGAAATGCGTTTAATACTCCTAACCTGCCGAGCATCATAGCTCAGCCTAGCCCACCTTAAACATGCTCAAACACACATTAGCCTACAGTCGGGCAATTATTTTGAGTTTCGTTTCAAGAGTAATTGCCTTCATCTTCTTCTCACCAGAAGCAGGAGAGGCAGATGGCCATTTTGTAGACATGATGGGACGTGAAACACAAAATACAATCCAAAAAGCTCTGGCAACGCGGGACACTGCAGGGTATTGGTTGTTTACCCTGGTGATCGCGGGGCTCACTGGGAGCTCGCTGATGTGTCCAGCATCGTGGGAGAGTATCAAACCACGTATCACGAGCCCAGGAAAAGGTCAAAATTCAAAGTATAGTTTACACTGAATGCGTATTGCTTTCGCACCGTCGTAAAGTTGAAAAATTGTAAGTTGAACTATTGAAAATCAGGGACCATCGGCATCACTATCATCATCACCACCACCATCATCGCCACCATCATTAACACCACCATCATCATCACCATCATCACCATCACCACCACCATCACCACCACCACCACCACCACCACCATCATCATCATCACCACCATCATCACCACCATCATCGCCATCACCATCACCATCACCACCACCATCACCACCACCACCATCATCATCACCACCATCATCATCACCACCATCATCATCACCAGCATCACCATCATCATCACCATCACCATCATCATCACCATCACCATCATCACCACCACCATCACCATCATCATCACCATCACCACCATCACCACCACCACCATCATCATCATCACCACCATCATCACCACCACCATCACCATCACTCACACTTTTAGAATTCCTTCTCTGTGTCAGGAACCGTTCTAGGCACGGCCCTCGTGTTAGTTTAGATAATCCACACACCAACCTCCTGAGGTAGGCACAGTGACTCTGCCAGCATTTTTTTAACCTCTCGTTGGGCCTCAGTTTCCTTATCTGAGAAGTGAGGAGGGTGGAACTGAGCATAGAGGGTGATGGTCAGGATTGGAAAAAATAATGCCAGGAAGCAGCCTAGCACCAGCGCTGGGCAGAACAGGCTGTCGGTGGATGGTAGTTGAGGCTGTGATTACCTGGAATTGGGTGTCGGCCCCTTCAAGTCAAGGTGCTAGTTATGGGGGAGGGGACTCCGGTCCCAATGTTTCTATGTCCACTGGGAGCAAAAGAACTGGCATGTAGGAAAAGCAGGGCTTGGTTTTCACCCTGCCACTTGCAAGCTAGTTCCCATTTAACATCGTAAACAGCAGAGATGATTTTTTTCAGGTCCTTTACATGGGGCCTGATGTGGCTACCACGAGACCTACTAGAATAGGCTTCCAAAGCCTTTGCGTGTGCTCCATGCTGCAGCCAGAGTTATAAATATGCCTCACACACAGTGTTAAAAGAATCATTCCGCAGCCTACACAGATGTCAAAATAATAACAGGATGATGTTAGGCAAGGAAATATTTTTGATGATTATTCCCCCATCTAGAGTTATATAATACTTCTTTTTGGTTGTTATTGTTGTTCAGGGAAGTAATCTAAAGGTTGGTGAGTTTGAAGGTTTATTAAGTGTGTTCAATATGGGCAAAGCCTTTGAACTTGGCAGGTTTATGGACTTGTCCGGATTTGAGGGAAAGTGGGTATGAGGTCACTTTGGAGGAAGCTTTGGGGACAGGTAAGATGCTGCTGGATTGGGGGTGCCCATTAGTTATATTGACTCAACACATTTGTTGTGCACCTACTGTGTGTTGGGCTCTGTGCTAGGTACTGTGATAGAAACAGGAATACCTGGGCATAGCTGCTGCCCTCTAGAGCTTGCAATCCATGGATCAGAGGCAGCCCCACACCAAGTAACCGGCCCTGTGATAAAACCATTGCAAGTTGTGACTCCTGCTGTCAAAGAAATAAGAAGCCGAGAGAGAGAGAGGGGGTGAGGAATATGAAACGATGGGAAGCATTCTCTGAGGAGGAAGCATATAAGCCAAGATTCAAAGGACAGAGAAACCTGAGCGTTGAATAGCGAGGGAAGGAACAATTTCAAGCAGACGGGAGGACTTGGGCAAGGTCCTTCAGTTTGGAAAGAGGTCGGTGTATCTGAGGACCAAAGAGAAGGCACATAGGACTGGACTTGAGTGAGGGACGAAGCGAGGGATAGAAGTAAATTGCCCACTTAAGTGATTATTTTTCTTATCTGATATTTTTATTGTCCCAAGTCTGTTGCAGCCTTGGGTTGCCACATAAAATATAGGACACCCAGATAAATCTGAATTTCAGATAAACAACAGATAACTGTTTAGTATCGTATGTCCCAAATACGGCATGGGACTTATACTACAAATTATCCATTGTTCGTCTGAAATTGAAATTTAATTGGGTGTCCTGTATTTTTGTTTGCTAAATCTGGCAACCCTAGCCGGAGTGACCAATTGATCCAGTGCCGACCATGAGGACAGCTAGGTAGTCAGATAAATCTTAGGGGAAGAAGATGATGGTTTGACATATAAGCAAGGGATGTGTGAACCTTTTAGAGGCAAGAGAACAGAATTCAAGACTACAACCATGCCCAGGGCACAACCAACTGAGACTACTTCTGGTCACATGAAAGAGGACACATTTGTTCAGCCATTTGCTATAAAGATGATAACTTCAGGCATCTAAGTGGCCTTTTACCCCTGTTTCTAGCTCTCAGGTGTTACTCCCCCTTTTTAAGCACTTTTCATGTTCTTTGCCTAATTTAACAGTTCTGTTGCTATGGAAGAGTTAGAAGCCTTGCTATGTTTCCCACACTGCAGCTCTTCTGTAGCGAGGACTAGAGAAAGGAAAAGCAAAGTTTCTGAACCGAGGTGTGAGCCCTTTGAATTTTCCATGAAAGGCGGAAGCAGTCAGTGACTGCTCGTCGCTGCTTGTCAGGATGACTTTGCAGGTCCCTTGTCACTCTGAACTAGATCTTGACAACGCACTGCCTTCCACAGCTCAATCTGCAAGTCTTGGCCTTGTGTACCTGTGAGGCAGGGACTGCCTTTTGTGCCAGGGTCCATTCTAGCAGCCTTGCCCACTGAGCAGGTGTGGGTTTCTGAAAGCTCAGCGTTCATAACCCAGTCCTGCAATTTGCTATCCTAAGGGCCTTCTCTGATCTCTCTACTCAAAGCAGTGCCCTCAATTACTCTCCCTCCTTCACTGAGGGAGACACCAGAGGGCTGTCACAACACTCTTTCTTTATCTCCCAGGGACAGAGCTGCATTGCTCTTCCGCACCCATTTTGAAGTTAGGGATAGCCATGTGACTTGTTCTGGCCAATGAAATGTGTGTAGAAGTGACATGTATCACATCTCGGTGGAAGCTTTAAGAGCCAGTGTGCGGTGTTCTGCGTCCTCTTCCCCTTGCCGTGGAGATCATGCCGAGATGGAACATACACTGAGATGAATCCTCCATCAGCTTGGGTCCCTTTGTGACTTCAGTGAATGTGTCCGCCGCCCTATGTGCATTTGACATGTATTGTGAGTGACATGTGGACCAGCCTCTGAGACTTGGGGGTTGTTTGTTACTATAGCATCACCTAACTGAGCTGAGTGGTTCAACAAGGGAGGCTCTGAGAGCAGGCACTGTGGGCTTGAATTGGGGGGTCCATGACCATGGGAGGTGTCAGCCCTTAGGTAGCACTCTTCACCATCCTGTGCTCAGTTTCCCCATCCATAAAATGGGCCAACAGCAGTCACTGTTGTGCGGCTGAAATGAGACAATACCTGTAAATGGTGCCTGGTGCAGAGGAAATGCTTTAAAAATAGTGGTTATTTTTACCACTTTCCTGTTGTTTTGTGGACCTGGAAACAAAAAAGTTTCCTAAGAGGGTGTGAGAACACATGCATGGATACACTCATTCTACTCTCCCTGTCGCTGTGGGACATTGGGGACAGTCCCCAAGTACCAAACCTTGTGTAGCAGTTAGGCTGGTTTAGGAGTGGCCCTGCTTTTAGCTGGAGAACAGGACTGGTTGTCTTCCCAGGCTCTTCATCCTCCCCATCCAGGAGCCCCATCAATAAATAGCTTTTGAGATACGGCTTTGACAGATTTCCCAAATGCCACTGACTACCCCAGCTGGACCATCAGGAAGCCCAGCGCCCCTGTTACTTGCAAAGGGAAAAGGGTTCTAGGTGTTTGTGTGCATTTTTGTATGTGTGTATGTGTGTGTTTATAGGTGTATGTGTGTGTGTGTGTATGCGTGTACATGTAGTATGTATGTATATATGTGTATGTATGTGTATATGCACGTGTGTGTGTATGTGTGTGAAAACAGCAGCAGAAGAGATGGGATTTCCTTTCTCCCTCCTTCCACCCTTCTCCATGTCTTCCTGCTGTGTCGCTGCCTGTGTCACCTCCTCTCTGTGCCTGTCTCTCTCCTCTGTCCTCCTCTGTGTCTGACCCTCGCTCGGTGGGCCTGCCATTCCCTGGGCCTTTCTCTGTGTCTTCCCCTTGGCGTCCCCTCGCCCAGCACCCAGTCTGTCTGTTGGCAAAGGAGGATTGGTTACCTAGGAAACCACTGCAGGGCGAGCACATGTGATTGGCCCGGCTGGGGCCCGCCTCTGGGTTGGCAGGCAGATTTTTGGGGTGATTCTTGGCCTCAATCCCCTTTGGGGGAGGGACATTCCCTGGGTCAAGAATGTGTGTGTCATGGTGAGCAGGGCTCCTTAGCGGGGGAAGGGATTCCTGCCCTAATGAGGACTCAGACTTGTAGAATAAAAGCCACACTAACAAATTTCCGAAAAGGCATGCGTGCAGGAGGCCGGGGGAGGAGGGGAATATCATCATCATCATCACTAACACCTACTCATCAGGCACTATTTGCTAAGCTCTTCATGTACGTTAGCTCCTTAGCAAAGCTCTGCAGTAGGTGACCTTTCGGCCCATTTTACAGATTAGGAGAGGGAGGGAGGCTAAGAGAGAAAGGGCTTGGCTAAAACTGGGCAGCAGACAGAGGGGTAGTAGATTGGGGGAGAGGGATTATCCCTTTGTGAGGGGTATAAATGATAAATGTCTATTCCGTTGTTTTGTACACCTGAAACTAATTACAAAAACAAAAACAAAACCGGGCAGCAGCGATGGGATTTGAACCCAGATGTTGTCTTGTATTTAAGAAATCCGCACGGCCTCCTTTGCTGGGGACTCTGAGGGAAGTGATGAACGATGTGGGATCAATGGTCACAGAGACAGGGACAGATGAGATGGCTTCTCAAGATGCCCCCTGCACGCTCCTCGCCGTGATCCTTTAATCGGGGTCTCCTCTCTCTTGAGGAACGAGCCAACCACACGCCCTGCGGTTCTAAGGAACTGTCCTGTCACACGTTCTTCCTCATCTTCTAAGAATGACCGGGGTTCTGGAAATGGCCGGTGGGGATGGCTGCGTACTTGAGATTCTGCAAAGTTGAGGAATTGCTGGCGTTGACATAGCCTAGCCCTGATTGGAACTCAGGACTTTCTGTCACCAGAAAGCCTCCTCACTGCAAGTGGGGATGCCAGCGAGAGCCCTGCTTCTCTGTAGTCCCGCAAGATTAGATGATTCTCATTCTTGGTTCCAGCTCAGTTCCTTCTGAAGGCTTGAGAGCTCGTCAGTTTCCTAGCCAGCAGTTGGCTGTCCCAGGCCATCTCCCCAGTGTCCTTACAGTGTCAAAGCTGGGTCAGGAAAGCGGTGGCTGGAAATAAACCCGGGACCCAAGGCAGGTAAGCTGGCCAGACCAAAGCTAATGAGGCACGTCCTTGGGAAACGCAGTGGAGGTGGGCAGCATCTCCTGTGATTACCTGCCATTTATCGCTTCTGGGGACGTGGCTGAGCAGTGCCTTGGTGGGAGGGGAAGAATTAGGGGCTCTGCAGGGCCAGGAGAGAAAGTGGTGGGGCAGGACACACACCCTTGCAGTCATCATATGGCAAAATGAGAGCCGGCGTCTGTCTTGCTAATTTGTCCATCACACATCAGCATCTGGGCCATGTCCCAGGACGCCTGGCTTGCTGCGATTTTGAGCAGCAGCAAACGCTACTTTTACATAGAGGGGCCATTCAGCCTGCTCAAGAGCTATGATTGGGCGAGTCAAGATTCTTGTTCCCATTTTACAGAGGCGAAAACTAAGGCTCAAAGAACTGAAGCGGCTCATCCAAGCTCACATAGCTGGCAAGATGCAGAGGCAGGTCTGGCTAAGCGCAGCCCCCGTTTTTTGTACAGTTGGCCTTATTTCTTCCTGAAGATTATTTGGGGTTACTAGGGAGTCAGGGCAGGGACTTCTTAGGTGGTCCAAGATGAAAGATAGAGTCTGTTTGGCTGGGAGATTCATTATGTGGCATACAAAAAAAGTATTTGGCATCTTTCATAGTTCTGTTCAGTGTAGATATCTGACACTTGTTAATCGGACATCTGATCCCTGGGATGGGGAGCTTTTGCCTAAGGCATTGGTTCTCAAAGTGTGGCCCCTGGACCAGACCCATCAGCATCACCTGGGAACTTGTTAGAAATGCAAATTCTGAGGGTGGAGCCCAGCAGTCTGTGTTGACTGGTCGCCCCTCAAAAGACATGTCTACCTGGAACCTGTGACTATGACCTTCTTTGGAAAACAGGTCTTTGCAGATGTAATTAAGGTAAAGACTGTGAGATGAGATCATCCTGAATTAGGATGAGCCCCAAATCCATGGACAAGCGTTCTTCGAAGAGGAGAAGAGAGGAAAGCACACACAGAGAAGAGGGTCCCGTGAAGACAGAGGCAGAGGCTGGAGGGGTGTGTCCACAAGCCCAGGAACGCCAAGGATGGCTGGCAGCTCCCAGAAGCAGAGAGAGCTCTGAGCATGGAATGGATTCTCCCCGAGAGCCTCTAGAAGGAACCAACCTGCAGACACCTTGACTGTGGACTTCTGGCTTCCAGAACTGGGCGGGAATAAACCACCCCGAGTGTGGTCCTCTGTTCCGGCAGCCGCAGGAAGCTCACACCGAGGCCGCCACGTGACTGCTGCACATAAACTTTGGGCTCTCCTGACTCAGAGCAGTACCTCTCCAAGTGTGCAAACACAGATAGCCGTCCCTTGCCCGCCCAGTGAAAGTCAGCCCAAGGACGTGTGTATAGCTTTGAAACAAGCGTCTGTGGTGATTTTGACGCATGCTAAACATTGAGAGCACTTCACCTTGAGGGGCGTTGTGCTCAGAGTACATACCTTTTGTCTTCTTCCCAGCCTGGCCATGCCAAGCCCCGTGAGAAACATCCTTCTTTAGCCAGCTTCCTACACTTGCAGGAGCGTTGGTATTTTTATTATCCTTATTTCTGTTGCTAGTTTTCTCTGCTTCTCTGCACTTGGCAGGGGAAGAAAGCCAACCAGGTTTATGGTAGAGACACACGCACCCATATAGGACCCTACATCTGCCCTATACCACAGTGACTCAGGCACACTGCCCAGAGCGTTGGGGCCTGGAGGGGGGGATTGCAAAGCCACCAGGCATGAGGCTTCGCTCCCTGATCCACGTCTGGGGGTGGGCAGGACCCCTGAGGACGCAGAGCAGGGGTGTGGACATTTCCTAATTCTCTCCTTGGAGGGTGTCACGAAGTAAACACGCCACATAATTACGTACTTGAGAAGTTTCCATTATTCACTGTATGTTGATCTCCAGCACTGAATGTTGGCCCTTCTGGAGATGGAGGGCCGACATGGCAAAAGGTCCTTGTCAGGTCCTCTCGGTCCTAAAACCAAGGGATCCTGAACACGTCCTCATGGCTTGAACCCTTGGGAAGGTCTTTGGATCCACGATGCTCTGTTGAGCCTGCCGCCTGTAAGAGACAGGAAGATGGGGACACCCACTGGTCTGGGCTGCGAGAAGCATCAGCTAAGACTGTGGGCTCCCCAGGGATCCTTCTGGTTGTGAAAACAGCCTGGACATTTCTGAAGATGCTGAGCAGAAGCAGCCCTTTCAGTTACCAATGTCTGTTGATGGCTTTGGTTGTCTCCCAAATATATATGCGAGACACGGCATGTATATTATCTTAGTTAACCCGCGTAAAAGCTCTATACTGAAGGTATTATTGATTCCCATTCTGTAGAAGATGAAATAAGGCCCAAAGGAAAATGTAGCCTGCCAAAGGTCCCACGGATGGTAAGGCAGAACCAGGATTTGTGGAAATCAACATTTCTCCACCTCGGTACTATTGATATTTTGGGCCGGCTCAGTCTGTGTGGTGGGGTCGTCCCACGTATTGTGGGGTGTTTAGGAACATTCTTGGCCTCTGCCTACTAAACGTCAGGAGCACCCCCCCACCCGCCCGCCCCACCTCCAGTTCTGACAACCAATAATGTCTCCAGACTTGCCAATTGTCCCTGGGAGCAAAATCACTCCCCGCCTCAGCCCATTGAGAACTACTGGTCTAACTTTGGGTCTTGTGTTCTTTCTAAGATGCTGCTGGGTCTCAGCAAATGTTCTCTGTCTGATCACCTCTGTTTGAGGCACCAGAGTATAACGTCATATGTGGTACAACTTGTTAACCTCATTACCTTCTAGTTAAATTCTCTCTCTCTCTCTCTCTCTCTCTCTCTCTCTCTCTCTCTCTCTCTCTCTCTCTCTCTCTCTGTCTCTCTGCCATTTTAGAGGTCTGGGACAACATAGAGGTTCGCTGGCTTGTTTTAAGTTCAAACAGCTTGTAGTACCTGAATCAAGGCTAAAGCCCGGTTCTGTAGGCCCTGTCTCATTTCTCCATTCTCTCCCGCCGACATCCCTGCAGCTCCAAGGCCTGTCTGTTGCTCCTGCATGTGTCTCGATGGGCTTCTTGAAGATTTATTACGTGGCATTAGCCATCGCCTCTTAGAATAATTGGTTTCCTTCCTTTCCCTCCATTCTTTTCCAAGAATCTACTTGATTTGTCATTTCCACAGATCAACAGCTGTTTTGATTACTAATAAGGACACACAACAAATTATAATGAACTCATAAACATGTGGCACCACGATTGAAAAGAAACCAAGGAGGATGAAGCAAAGCCTAAGCAATAGAAAGCCCAGGGGACCTGCTTTATCGCATAAAACCTTGGTGGTTGTCATGAGCACATATGCAGTTGGAGCGAAAACAGGTGCTCGCTTGATTCTCTTAAGTAATAATCATGATAAGAAAGAAAACCAGCAAATGCGTCTACATCGTTTACTATGTGGGGTACTAGTCTAAGTGTGTAATAGATTATCAACACATTGAATACTGTGGGACTCAATTGTGGGGATCCTAAAGGGTGGGAAAGCTCTGCTAGACCCTGGAGGTGGGGGGTGCTCAAACTCTTCAAAAATACTTTTGAAATGAATTAGGAAGATAAAAGGGGACGGCATGCTTGTGTAACCTTTGCTAGAGGAGGCAAAACAGGGCGGTTAAAAGCTGGGACTATGCAGCAGCCAGAGAGCCTGGGCTTGCATCTGGCTGGGTGGCTGACCTTGTGCGACTTACATAATCTCTCTGAGCCTCAGCTTCCTCTTCTGTAAAATGGGGATAATGAAACCTATCTCGCGTGATGGTGGGAAGGTTTCCGTGTGACCTAGAACCTCGGTGAAATGCCCAGCACAGCTCCTGGCACATAGAAGCCACTTAGTGAATGTGCCGTGATATTGAGGACACAGGGTCTGGAGTCCAGCTGAATACTTTACGAGCTTTGCACACTTGGAATTACTTCTCACTAAGCTTCCATGTTCTCATCTGGAAAACACGGTTGGCGATAGATCCTGCCTCGTGGGGTCTTGTGAGGAAGAATTCAGGTAATGCAGGTGAAGTACTCAGTGGGGTATCTGGCGTGTTGTACGTTTTCACTGCATGCTGTTACTATTATTAGCATTCTAGGATGATGGACCGAAGTAACGCAGAGAAATAGGTGGGTCATTAAAACTGACAACATGAAACCCATTCCACTGTTAGATGATTTGCCCTGTACAATTAGCAAATTACACTTTGTTTGTTTGTTTGTTTGTTTCCCCCTCCCCCAAAATGCTTTACCAAGAGGAGGACACTCATACCAGTCATGCCACCCCATAAATAATTCATTTCCCCTGAAAGATCTATTTTCTCCTGACAGTGCTTGCTCAGTTTGACGGCATTTGCATTCCCCTTGATTTGCCTAATTTTAATGAGACTTTAGTTCAAATCACAAAGGTAATTTCAGATTACTTGGGTTCCTTGACAAAAATTCTGCTACCGTGACATTATTCGGTTTATACATGGAAAATCTTTGCCATTGATTTGCAGGCCCAAACCCTTACATACTGCCAGAGCACGTGTGAAGAGGTTATTTTTTAAATAGATAATTAATGTTTTAAAAATCCGAAAAGACCTTTTCGGAGTGTAAACACTACACATTAGTGTTCATTGATGCAAGCGGTGGAAACCAACCTTGGCTAATGTAAGTGGAATGAGACTACCCGGAATGAATAAGAAAGGGAAGGCTGGGGAACAAGGACCGAGGGAGTCAGGTGTATAGGAAGCAGGACAGCTGGACAGGTCCTATGTAGATGCCACCACTTGGTCAGCTCCGCCCTTTATCTCAGCCTTGTTTTGTTTCGTTGGAGGGTTGAGGTCCCAGGAAGAGCCCCTTGGTCTAGCTTGGATCCTATCTCTGCTCCTTGGCTGGGTAGAAGAAGGTGACACATGGTGAGGTACAGTTTGGTGGGGGCATGGTGTATTTGTGTGAGAGGCACCTCCTTTTCTTTAGTTGTCACTTACCCGAATCCCAATTAATGCTTTGCCGTGATGGATTAACGTCCAATTTATCTACGTATTGCCTGTCACTGGAGCTATAACATAGCTATGCTGTGGGAAAAAGGAGTCTCTAGATTATGGAAAATGGGGATTTGCATAGTCTCACCTGATTTAATTCAGGGGGTTTT
Source organism: Rhinolophus sinicus (assembly GCF_057876585.1). Taxonomy (NCBI): domain Eukaryota; kingdom Metazoa; phylum Chordata; class Mammalia; order Chiroptera; family Rhinolophidae; genus Rhinolophus; species Rhinolophus sinicus. The sequence continues at coordinate 6,749,409 of NC_142510.1, read as the reverse complement.
TGCTGTACCCAAGAATGGATAAAGAATGTGATCCCCACAGGTGAAGACTCGTAGCGATCTGGGCTTTGCAGTCATTGCATGTGGAGAGGGGGTACCTCATCCGGATTTCGACTCAGAGCTGTGGGAAGGATTGTTTAGCATGGGGAAGCAGAAGAGAGAGAAAAGACAACTTTATAGCCTCTTAATCCTGACTATAATGGGGTCAGATGAGGCTGACAAGCCCGTCCTCACAGCTGGACTAGAATTGCTCTATGAATTATTTAGGTCGAACATGAGGACGGGCTTTCCAGCTGCAATGGGAGTCAGTCAGACTGCGGCGGCCATCCTTCAAGTATAGTTTTGATCCAAGTGGCCAATTAGTGCCGACTCCACCCTTCTGCCCTATACCTGTGATGTATTCACCAGGTAACCACAGCATTCCTTCTGGGCAGGTTGGGATTCCTGAATATTTCTCAACCCTCCCTTCGAGAAGGCCTCCACTGACCAACTAGATTAGCAAAGGGCGTGGGGTGGTATCCTTTACTGCCTGTCATCTAGATTCAGAATGGAGGTTATGGGTAGAAACATGGGCCGCGCTAAATACCGATTTGATATTTTGTCATTTTTAGGAGTCACTGCCAACTCATTAGGTAATTGTCAAGACAACAAGAGAAACCCCAAGGAAGGGAAAACCAAGGGAATCTTGTAGGGGTGAATTCTTTGAAGCAGAAGTGAGGTATTCGCCAGAAGTGTTTAACTCCCTTGAGAACACACAGAATGGATACATATCATTTAAGATCTTTTTGCTTTGTACACAAAAAGAAAACACAGACCACTCTGGGTTACACAATTTGTGGCACTTATTGACTAAAGCACAAGAAAGTCAAGAGATGAGCTCCATTCAGGTAGGGCTTGATCTAGAGGTTGAAAGACCTGGTTTCCCCTTTTGTTGCCTTACCACGGTAGTAGTTCCATCCTCAGGCACTTCTTTGTGGGTCATCAGTAGCCACACGGTCTTTTCTTTTGGTCTAAAAACAACTGCAGCAGCAGCAGACTTTCCATCTTCAGCCCACACTATTCAGAGAACAGAGAATATCTCTTTATGTGCCTCCTACTCAAGTGCTGGGATTCACTCTTTCTCATTGGCCAGGATCGGGTTTCTTGCTCCTTTCTGAACACTGGTTGGAAGATGGTATAAAGGTCAGTCCCCCCCAATCACATGGCTGAGATTGGAGTGGAGGTAAATTCCCCAAATGAGAAGCAGGGACTGATTGAAAGGAGAGGGGAACATGGATATTGAAAAGGCAGTAAGAAATATTCTCTGTAAAGGGAGTTTGTGCCTGTGTGAGTGGAAGGATGAGGGGCTGAAGTCTGTTTCCTAAATACCATTCCTTAAATAAAATGGAATAACGAAAAGAAAGAAAGTTCACCATGTCCAGGGTAACAGGTTATAATTTGTGTATAAAATAAGTTTGTTTAAAATGATCGAAGAGACAAAGGGAGGATGAAAGACAATACTGACAGCGCAAGATATTGTGAAAAAAAGATTTTTTAAAGCAACTAAAATTTATAGAAATCAAGACTATTGTCATTGAAATTAAATACTTGACAGCAGAGTTAAACAGCAGATTAGACACAGCTTCAGAGAGAGGTAGTGAATTGAAAGACAGACTGGAGGAAATTATCCAGAGTGCAGAAAAATGGTGTTGATGGATTGGAAGAAGTCAAGAGTAGATTCAGAGGATGGTTCAGTTATAGAGGTAAGAGATGGTTGTGGTGTCTTGGACAAAAGTGGTACCAGTGAAAATGGAGAAAAGGGGAAGGATTAGAACAAAATTTAGGATACTTTCAGGATTAAGAAACAGTATGCCACGGCAGAGAGAAGTGTACTTGACCTCTGAAGGGAAAACAAAGACCAACGGATGGAAGTTGGAGAAAAGCTAATTTTCACATATTATATGGAAGATTTTATTTTTCTAAGAACCAGGCTTGGTGGGATTATGAATTATTATGATGAATTCTAGAGACAAGAGTACAAACCCAGCTCTTTTTGACACCAAAGGCCATTTGTAGAAATACAGAGCTGGGATGAAAAGGGATGAAACTTTGAGGTTTCCCTGGGGACATCGAATCTTGAATCTGATTGACAGCAATGGAGTTGGAGTGGGTGGAGAACAAGGGGCATCAGCTCGGGGGGCTGGATCTCTCTTTTTCCCTCTTTTTCTGGGTCTTGGCCTGGGACTTGACTTCAACCTCAGGTGACAAGATGACTTAGACAGGAGGGACTTCTGTTATAGATCCTGCCTCTCACTGTAACAAAGGGGCTCAGAAAAGACTTATGAATGGGACTTGCCTTTAATGGGTGTGGCCTTTTCCCCAACTCTGCCAGTAGCTGTGTGACCTAGGTCCAGTTGCTTTCTGTCTCTGGGCCTCTGTAACATGGGAATGGATGCTAATAAGATGCGTCTTGCAGGGTTTTAGACTAGATTAACCAAGCAATGCATACAATGGCAAGTTGGTTGTAAAATTTATAATAAATGTTAGCAGAGTATGGTTACTCACGACTATTTGTGGGTACAGTTCAGAACTTGGGGTGGGAAGGGTCCACATAGGAGGGGATCTGGACACATTAGCTGTCCTGGATTTCCAGGTCAGGAAGGAAAAGAGTGACTTCTGAATGAAAATTCGAGGTATGATGTGCATGTGGGTTATGGGGAGACCTGGCAGATTATAAATCAGAGGAAGCCAGGCCTCTGGGAAAATCCTGTTTCCTTTTGGGTAGCTATTGGTACCAATTCAGCACTGGATTTTCCCCCCAGATGCTTAGGTGTGTTTTGAGAATTTCCGTGGGAGTGTGGTATTTTTCTGCGTCCCCGTGCTGCAGTCTTTATATCCCTTTGTATCTCACTGTGACAAAGCCTCTCTATAGATCTCTATGGTACTGTGGGAGATCTATATAGTGGGAGGGCAACCCAGTTCAGAAGAAATTGTAGCTGACTCAGATATTTCTTCCTCTGGCAGAAGAGGGAGGCGCCAGAGGGTTTAAATAGGAGTGGTTGGCCCTCCCCGTCCTGCCTCCTCCCTCTGACTTTCCCCATTCCGTGGCCCAGCTCCAGGCCACACCCATTAAAGGCAAGTCCCATTCATAAGTCTCCCATTTCCAGGAGGCTGCCCAGGTCCCCAGATGTTAGTACTTTTCCATTCTCTCATTGTCCTTTGCCAAAGACGCCAACAGAAGGGATTCTGGGCAAGAAAAGATTGTCATTGCCTCCAGAAAGGAGAAAAGGTAAAATATTGACAGATTCTCCAAGTGTGCTCCTCTGATTTGGGACAAAGGTAGAAGATGCATTTTTTCTTCTTCCTTTGGAACTGCATGAAACAGTTGAGAAAACATGCAACCGAACATCCCATCTTCGGAAGATGACTTTAAAATAGGCCATTAGACAAAAGTAAGCTAAGAGCCAATTTAGTGCTAAATATACCCATTCTTATAAAATCTGCTATTTTTGAGTTAAATGTTGCAGAAATTACCAAATTTGCATTTAATTATTTTAATAGATCTTGTTTACAGATGACTAGGCAAAAAAGAAAATAAAAAAGTCCCCTAAACGAATTCACTTTGACTGCTCAGATTGTAACTGTGCCTAAAATAGAAAAACATACTCAGAATATTTTGTCAAAGTCAGAGGGAAAGCTAACTTTAATTCCATTTTGTCTCGGTGTCAACACCACACATGCTGTTTCTCCTATTAAATGAGATTTGTACTTTTGAAATTGGGGATGAAATATCTTTTCCCTGGTGAAGGACTTTTCTGGACTTGTCTCCTAATTGGCTTGTAGACTTTGCTGTGGGTGTAACAAAGAGTAATGTTTTATATAATCGACAAGACCATGCATGGTCTTTGCGGTCAAGCATGGCTGGGGTTGAATTTAGCTTTTGCTCCGGAATAGCTGTGTGTCCTTGGGTAAGTCACTTAACCCCTCTGAGTCCTGGTTTCGTCTCCTAAAATAGAGATATTAATTTAACTGTGTAAGAGCGTCAGAAAAATTAACAATAACATCTGTGGAAAGCAGCTAGTTACATGCCTGGCACATAATAGATGCTCAGTAAATACATATCCCTTCCTTATCCTCTTCCCCTTTTCTCTTTAGATGTAATCAGGTTTTTTTCCCTCCCTCCTTGATAGAGCAAACTTGCTAGGTTCAATGGTTTGTCTAATACTTCCTGGGCCTCAGGGATAGCTGTGAGAGAGAAGAGCAGAATTTTCTGAGCAATCATTGTTTGTGGCCATACTTGCAGGCACCTTGTATTTGGAACATGTTTCTCAGGAGACTGGCAGACATCTACTTGAAATGTTTTTCATTCCTGTTTGTACTTTGGGGACCGCCTAACCCATTAGCCCACAAGACACAATTTGTCTTCAAGCTTTCAAGCTAAGCTAATGACGCTGGGAAGTAGTCAGGTCTGTTGTTTCCTTTCTGTGCTGGTTGACGCCCGATATTCTGCAGAGGCTGTGTGTATGTCTTAATTAAGTGGGGGAAGAGACAATGGGTGAAAGAGGAAAATTATCGTTTCTCAAATATGAGTATGGCTACCTCATTGGGCCAGGGGAGGGAAACCAAAAAAGAAAGTGTTAAAAAACAAACAAACAAACAAACAAACAAAAAAAAAAAAAAAAAAAGAAAGTGTTGAGGGGCTGCCAGCATCCTTCTCAGGACCGTTCTAGCTCGCCTGGACTTTTGGCACAATACTTGCTCTGTATCAAGGAACAGGATTGTGGTTCAGACAGTCCTTATTTTACAGAGCTCTAGCCTTGGGGTTTCAAGTGTCACATGCATTCAACAAACACTGGACCATTAGCACCATAAAGGCATGAGCTGGCGATGGGCTTTTCTTGTGACCATATTCCCAACGTTGTTTAACATACTCTCTGACACCCAGTGAACACTCAGTAAAGAGGGAGTGAGTTTATACTGCTAGATAATAAGCACTAGCACACGAACTTTCAAACTTGAGCATGCGTCAGAATCACGTGGAGGGCTTGTGAAAACATAGATTGCCGAGCCGTATGGCTAGAGTGTCTGATTCATTAGGTCGGAGGTGGGGCCTGAGAATTTACGTTTCCACCAAGTTCCAAGGTGACACTGATTGGTGCACTGGCCCAGGCGCCACATTTGGAGAGCCACTGCTGAGGTAGTGTAGAGTGACAGCTTTGGAGTCGGGAACACCTGAGTCTGAATCCCTACTTCACTAGGTGTTAGCTGGGTAACTTTGAGCAGGTCATTTAACTATGCTGAGCCTCAGTTTGCATATCTACAAAATGGGGCTGATAACACCTCAGGTCATAGGGTGGTTGAGAGGATGAGAGAATGCACCTAAAGTTAGCGTAGGCCTAGTTCATAGCAGATATTCAATCACTGGAAGCTAGTTGGACTGTATCGCCTGGCTGTGATGGGCCTGGCTCTGCCCCTTCCAGGCTCTGTCATCTTGGACAGCTAGCTCCCTTTGCCTCTGAGCCTTGGTTTCTTGACCTGCAAAATGGGATGGCTGTGCAGAGTAAAGGGAGCGAGTAATTAGTTAAAAGAAAGTGTTGTATATAGTAGGTAAGGGACTGATGTTAAAGCTGCTGAATTTATTTTTAAAATACTTAATTGAGTACACACTTAATGTCTATGGGCACAGTTCTAGGTGCGGGTTTGGAAAATTGTAGCCCGCAGGTGAATCCAGCTACTGCCCATTTTTATAAATAGGGTGTTACCGAAACACAGCCACATCTGTTCATTTACGTATCGTCTACGGCTGCTTTGGTGCTACAAGGGCCGAGTTTAGTTATGACAGAGACTGTATGGCACGCAAATCCTAAGCTATTTGCTATCTGGTCCTTTACAGAAAATGTTTGCTGACTCCTGATGTAGGTAATGACAGAGAATAAATGAAACATGCATACATCGCTTCCTAATGGGATATCTAGCAGAGGGGAAACAGATAATAAACCAAATACATAACTACATTTTATAATACAACGGTGCCAAAAGATGTATACACATTTTAAGAAAGGACAAAACTGTATTAATTTTAATACTCAATATATACAGATAACAAAAGATGAATACGAGTCCCGTTTGACTTCTGCAATTACAAGAGGTGCTCAGAGTGGTTCCCACCAGCGTCCAGACACTTCTGATTACAGTGATTATTGCTTGAGCATAGATGACATCTCTTAAAATGTGTACACATGTTTTTGGCACCCCCGGTATGTTAGAAGGTGGGAAGAACAATAGAGAAAAATGAAAACAGGTGGGTGACCAGGCCTCCCAGGGAGGGGATACCATTGTGATTTTAAGTAGGTTGACCAGAGCCAGCTTCTCTGAGAAGGTAGCATGTCAGCCTTAACTTGAAGGAGGTGAGGGAATGAGCAGTGAGGTATCTGGGGAAAAAGGGCTCCAGGGAGAGGGAATGGTAAGTGCAAAGGTCCTCAGGCTGGGCCGTGCTCCATGCATCCTAGAAACGGTGAGGCGTCCTGTGTGGCTGGTTCAGAGTGGATGGGAGAGAGAAGTGGGGAGAAACAGGAGATGGAGAATCTTCATCTCGGAGGCGGACCGTTGTCTCAGACTTTGGGGGTTCTTCTGAGAACTCTGCCTTTTCCCCTGAGTGATCTGGGAGCATTGGGCGGAGTGAAGCCGAGAAGTGACGTGATCAGACTTGTACTTCACAAGTGCCACTCCAGCAGCTGTGTTTGAGCTGGGGCAAAATCCAGGAGATTGGAAAGCCTGGGGTCTTCACGTGGACCTGTGAGCCTTCTATCCCTGGCCATTTCCTGTGACACCTGAAGACTGTCAAGAGCCCAGACACACGGGCCAGGCTGGGCGTGATTCAACGGGAAGCGGGGACACATGGCCCTGTAAGGGACAGCTGCTGTTCAGCTCCAGGCCGTGGTCCCCATATGGAAATGGGAGCTCAGTGTTCCTAAAGCCGGCTCCTCAAGAGAACTCAAACATGAAGATTTTAATATCAAATCTTCCAGCTTTCATGTGTTCACTAGTCGATTTAACGTGTCTTTTTAAACACAATGCACGACAAATAATATCTTTCCAACCCAAATACAAATACGAAATACTTCCAGTTTTACTGATTCTCCACATGATTTGGGCTGTGGGCTTTGGAAGTTCCCTGCGTCGTCCGCCCCCCTCCCCCAGGTGGGCCATGTGAGACCTGGCATTAAGAAATCTTTGCTTCTATGACTGTGCCCTAGCCAGGGCACAGATAGGAAGGACTGCATGGGGGGGCATGCCATGGGGGCTGGCATAAGAGAATGCATCAAGACTTGGGTGTGAAGGTCCCTTTTTGGCTTGTGATGTGTTGACGATGTGACTTGCACAGCAATGGTGGATGCTGGCCGGCTCATCCACCCTCTAGGCCGGACCCTGTGCTCAGGCCTGTCCAGGAGACTGAGACTTGCTTTTGCCTTCCCCAAGTTCCCATTCTGGGAGAAAGGGCAGCACAGTTGTCCTTATCAACAGAGAAATACTGACCAGTGCCGGGTTACACGCGGGCGTTCTCAGGCGGAGCTGGCCAGATATCATAGTTTGTTTGGGTTACACAATCTTTTATACATATAAAGTCAACACTTTTAACTAGGTGCTACCTTTTGAAAAGCAAAGCATTTCACAGTAATTTCGAGATGTGGGCTGCTTTTGGAACATCAGGGAGATCTGGCCACACCAGGCCCCCGTTCCTGCGTGGATGTCCTCATGATGCTGAGAATGGCCGCCTCCTTCAGGGGTGTGTGTGCTCCCAGCTCACCCTGGGTCCAGGTCCACTTTACTCACGTACGTTCCCTGCCTGTCCCGTCCTCCCACAGGCTTTTGTGTTTGGATCTGTTGAAGTGGGGGCCACAAATCTGAGTGAGGCTTGCCTGGGACCGTGTCCTGTCTGCAAGAACTTCCATGCTCATCCCTGGGACTCAGAACCTCATGTGTGTGCTTGACCAGTTGCGGACCCCAAACACCCAGCACAGTGCTCCCGGCTCAACCTCCCTGGCAGGGCAGCCTTCAGAAGGAATGGCGAGCAGCTAAAGGTGGCTATTTAGGCAGAATTCCGACCTGCCCTGTGTGTCCTAGAGGTAGACTTTCTTCAACTCTGCCAGCTGCCTCTGTCATCACCTGGTGGCCCAGATGCTCCATGTCTCTGCGTGTGGCCATGGGAACCATCACTACCCCTCTGAAATACTGAGGGTCAAGAGAGAGAGGACAGATTTTCCCTCCATCCCATCTGATGTCCCAGTGCAGCCTTCTTGGGTATGCTGGTCACATGACAAAGTCAGGGTCGCAGCTGGGCCTTGGGAAGCATTTCAGCCACGACACTGTAATTGATTTTCCTTCTTTTGTCCTCCCTCCTGACTCCCCCTCCGCCTTTCCCCATTTCTCTGCTGCGATGATGCTTCACTGATTTCCCTTGACGTTCTGGGAGAAGTCACTCTCCATGACTTGTTTTGTCCGTGCTAATCCCCAGTCAATCTGTGGCATCCAATACGGAGAAAAATAATTATTATTCTACCTGGGCCAAAAGTCGTGTTAATTTAAAGGCTACATTGCTAAATCAACTTTCAGATTTTTAATTTTTAAGGGAATTAGGTCATGGGTTGGCAGAGGGAGGTGACAATTCCTGATAGTTTGTTCATACAGCAGTACCTTACAATGTGCATTATCTCTAGGGAAATTGAGGCAAAGAGCTTGCATGACTTATGCAAGGTCATATGGCTTGTTGGTGGCAGAGCTGGGATGGGAACTCAGGTGTGTGAGGAACATCTTTGTCCCTTCCCCTGGACAGGCTGAAAGCTCCCTTCTCAAAGGTCTTCTCCCTTTGAGGGATGAATCTGATGATTTATGTTTCTCCTTTGAGCCTGATTTACACGCGTAGAGTTTTGGTTATGCATAGGGGGACTTGATCGTGTTTCTGGGATGAATTATTGCACATGCAAGGTCAGAAAGTGTCCTTAATGTCTCATGAGCAAGGTGAGTGGAAAGAAGCAAGAGCTGAGGGGAAGGAAGCCAGGGCCGCATCTGCAGAGCTAGCAGAGTCTCAGGTGAGAATGAACTCTGCTCTGGAACATGGTAGCCAGGCCTTCCCAAGCTACTCCGCTTATGGGGAGGATGGAGACGCAGGGTTTCTTGCCCCCATCATCATTCACACACAGGACTTCTGTCCTTGCAATTTCCCCTATGATGTCTGAGAATTCTTGCAGCAGATTCAGAGTGGATTTGTGTTTGTCCAGCTGCATTCATCTCACAAAGTCCGTCATGTTTTTTTGATTTTTCTACTTTGGCTTCATTGCCAACGTTTGCAGTTTGAGAATGTCTCGAAGGTGCTTCACAGTGTTGATGCCAATGTATCCCCAGGCCACAGACTCTGTCTCACCATGTTCACCAGGGTGTCAATTCTAAACTTTCCAGAGCAGCGAGAAGAAGGCACTTCTCCCCAACTCTGGTATAGACGCTAAGCTCCAAAGCTGTCCTGCCTTGGCTTGGCATTTGTGTCTCAGGAAAACAGATCTCAATTTCATCTCCATTCATCTCCTCTGTAGATTACTCCAGGGGCCACACACCTGGTTCTTGGGAGACCAAAGCTGCTTGCTTTCTTCTTCATCGCCAACCAGTGCCCTCACGCAAGGGACTCATGGAAAGCCTTGTCCCGGGGGCCCAGCTCACCCGTTCTCCATACTCTCAGACATGGTTGACTTTCAGTTTGGCTTCAAGGTAGGCTATGGTCATACTTAGTAGTGTGGGCTTGGATGGGAAGGTGAAACGGGGCAGCAGGTTGGGAAAAATGGCTTGGTAGTTACTGAAAAAGTTAAATATAAATTTACTATACAACCCAGCAGTTTCACTCCTAGGAATCTACCCAAGGGAAATGAAAACATATGTTCACACAAAGACCTAGTTATGAATATTCATACGAGCATTATTCGTAATAGTGCTAAAGCAGAAACAGTCCCAATATCTATCAATCTTTGAGTGGATAGGCCAAACGTGGTACATCCACTTAGTGAAATACCATCTAGTGATGAAAAAGGAATGAAATGCTGGTAACCGCTCCAACATGTATGTAGACTCGGATTCAGACAGACCTTAATGTGAGTTCCCACTCTATTGCTTACTAGCTGTACCATCATGGATTAGTAAACTGTGTCGCCTTATCCATAAAATGGGCATAAATACTACTCTCATGAGGTTTCTGTGAGGATAAAAATTGGTTAGAGCATGAGAAGTGCTCAGCACCAAGAAAATATAATAAAAATTAAGACATTAAAAAATGAACATTTCTATATTGTGCACTCAATAACAGTTATTTTTTATTGTTGTCTTTTCTTGATGCTAAGACTTTTTTTATATTATTAATGCTAACCTAAAAATAAAAGGACTTTCAAAGTAAGAATCAAACACGCGTTTATTTGACATAAGAACAGCTATTCAGGAACCGCTAATTTAGGCAGAAGCCCAAATCGTATTCCGCATAGGAGACCAAGGGTGATGGATGTTTATGAGCAGGGGAAGGGGAACAATATTATCAATAGAAGGGAGGCATTTCTATTGGTGCAATAGCATAAGGTAGTGATGTTTGTTCTAAATAGTGTTTTTAATTTTCAGTGCGGTAGTCGTCACTCCTGTCGTCATAATATTTGCTTTCTTGTTATCCTTGCAAACAGTTCTTTGGGACATAATGTTTTTTTAGGCCCAGTCCAAAGGTTATTTTGTCCTATTTTAACATTCCAAAGTTGGAGGTGCAAGGGACTTCTGGGATGGCTCCAGCTCCATTTTAAAGTGGCTCCACTTCTATTACCGTTGACATTCCCATTTTTGAAATGGACCTTAAGAGCGTACACCCAGCCAAGTAACTGGGTTTCTTTGATCTTGGAAAGTGTCTCTGAATGCACGGTGAGCGATTGCCTGTCGCATTCAGTCCCAAGTGAGTCCTCGCTGAACTGCATTTGAGGCCACCAGCCTCCTCCCTCCTTGCTCCCCACAACAGGTCTTCCTGTCTCCCTGGGCTCCCGCTTCCTATTTTTTGCAAAGCATCTTGTAGGGAGGCTGAAAGGAGGCAGGCAGGACGTCCCCACGGGGCTTCCCGCAGCCTCCCAATTAGACTAGTTGTGGGGAGACTCTGGAGGAGGGAGGTCTGGGCTCCTGCCAGCAGGACGGCTGCGAGTCTGGGGAGAGAGAAAATAGAGCGCGGAAAGGGAGCTGAACTTTCTAAGCAGCCAGTTTCATTTTGGGCATGGCAATTGCTTATGCTGTCACAAGGAATCAAGCTCATCTGCGGAGGAGAGCTGCCAGGGGCTCAGACACTCCATCCTTACAGGTTCCCCAGCTCCTCTTGGGCTTACTGAAAACTTGGCCCTGCCTGGTGGGGGACGCAGAGCTTCGAGGTTGGGAAACGCCAAACTGAACCTCAGAACACTATCTGAGGTGATTTATTGGCATTCAAAGTCTTCATCCTTTGCCGTCTTCCGTGGACACTCTTTACTCTTGCAACTCACCCGAGTTTGACTCCCCGTGTGCCCTGATCTCCCAAATAGGTACTGTTTTCCCTCTGCCTTTTTGTGTTTGTCCCAGAAGCCCTAACCCCCGTCTTTTTGCAGAGGAGGAAATCAAGCCTGAGAGAGATCAAGCGACTTGTTCAAGGTCACATGGCCAGTAAGTAGGAGAGAGAGAATTAGAACCCAGGTTTCAAGGACCCAAGAGCCTGAGCTCTTGCTTACTAAGCCCTATTATCTCCCCAATTTTGGTGTGACTTAGAGCACATGTTATCACAGTATCATTGTATGCTGGCATATCTGCTTCCCCTGTGCACAGATTGTATCTTTTTCATCTCTGTGTTTTCTGGGTCCAGCACAGAGCCTGACATACAGGAGCGAGACCCCCCCTTTCTCCACTTACTAGCTCTGTGGCTTTGGAGACTCATTTAAGCTTTCTGAGCCTCCGTTTTCCCATCAGGGGATAACAGTACTTATCCAGGGTGTTTGTGAAGATTTGGTGAGGTGATGCATGTCTGCTATCTCATGCTAACTAGGTGTGGTGGGCAGTTTTTTGGGGGAGGGGCACCCACTCTGTTCATTCTCAGCCCAGTCAGTTCAGGCGGGGTTAATCTCTAGTTCTAGGGACAATGCCAGGACCCTGGCTGCACTCGCCAGCGTGCTGAATTACCCTGGCCACAGGGATTGGTTCACAGGTGGACATGTGACCTGGGTGTGCCAATCCATGCCTTCTCTGGGAATTTGGCTAGAAATACCAGAAAGAGGCACATTCTATCCTTCTGAGATGATGGGTGCTAGGGCCATATAAACAATGAGGTGTTGTCATCAGGTAGGAAAGCACTTTCCTGAGAATGAACTGAGAATAAAGACAACCCAGAGGAAACAGAACTAAGAGAAGGAGAGTGAAAGAGAGAGTTCTTATCATATTGTTAGAGTGTCTGGATCCAGTCATGCCTGGACTTTTCTAGCTAAATAAGCCAATAAATTTCTCTCTCTCTCTCTCTCTCTCTCTCTCTCTCTCTCTCTCTCTCTCTCTCTCTCTCTCCTCCCCTACCCTTCTCTCCCCTGCCCCTGGCTTTAGCTAGCTTAAGTTGGTTTTTGTCACTTACAAGTGAATTTCCTTTATCACGTAGTAGACATTTAAAAAGGGCCAGTCTTCTTTTTCTTTAAATGTTCAGTGAGTGAGGAGTGAATGAAGTAATGTATGCTTGTAAAATTATCAGAGTTGAACTTCAGATTCAGTAAAGATCAAATAATTAGCTAGGCAGGCAAGGTGCAGGCAGGTAACGAGGGTCAGAATTCACAGAGCGTAAAATTCTTCCACAGAAAGCAGGGTGTTACGGTTGAGTTATGAGAGCCACGGTGGGATTGGGGATTGGTGAGGCTGACCAGGTAGATTGGGGCCAAGTCATCAAAGCCTGAAATGTCATGATACTGCATTGGAGGACACTTAGTGGGTGGTGAAACAAAATGCCAGTGGCTCGTTTTGGGAGGCTGAAAGGGGATAAATCAGGATAGTTGCAGTGGGTCTGAGGCACATAGATAGTCCTTCATTTTAAATCAGCATGAACCAGACTGGGAGAAGGGACCACTAGGGTGGGGTCTAGTCGTGCATAACACAAGCCCTACACCTGCTAAGTCCTATAGATGTGAAGTTTGATTGGGTTTTTTTTTAAGGAACTGAGCTTGTCAGCGATAGTTTTGCAGTATCCTAAGTTTCATTCACTTCCCTCATTCATTCATTGGATATTTATAGACCCAAGCACTGCAGTAGGCACTTGGGATTCAGTGGTAAAAAAAAGAGCGAGTTCCTGTCGTCTTAGAGTGCCCTTCTTACGGGGTGATGAGTATGTCATATGTGAGGTGGTGGTCAGAGCTAAGAAGAAATCTGGCGGGGAGGACGGCGTGGGGAAAGAAGTGCTGTTTAAGGAGGGTGGGCAGGGCAAGCTAAGCTGATACGGAAGTCTCCCTTAGTTCACGACATGGGAAAATGTTTGTAATGTAATATTAAATGGGAAAAAAAAATCAGCATAAGAACTAGAAAGCAGACTGGGGTACAGTGAGGTTGCTTTACCACTGGGGAAATCTTGACTCTAAGCCAATCTTTTTTTTTTTTCTCTTTTGAAGCAAGTCACATACAAATTTTGGGGGTTTTTGTTTCCTGGTTTGAGGGGACTCATATCACAACTGATTATAACATAACAGACTATCGTGAACCTGAGGTGGAGAACAACTCCCCAGGGTGGAGTCAACTTTTTCAATGTTCCTCCTAAAACATAGTGTCCTGAACTGCCTAAACCCTTCCAGAGTGCTCTGAGCAGTGTCATGGGAAGTGGCACAGACGAGACTGTTGTCTCCTAGCCTGTGACAGGTACACCATGAGTCAGGGTGGCTGTTTTGACCTGGCTCCAGAATCATTTGATATTTATGAGCTTTTCGGGATGCTGAAAATCAAATCATCTTTTTTTCACCCCCGCATTAACAAGTGTTGTGGGCGTCAGACACCGTATCCCATTTACACCCTTCAGGGGTAACTGGACATTAACCTTGTTCCTTACCAAGTCTCTCCTGGTGCTCAAGGATGGGGGGATGGTAGCTACCTGCCAAGGTGTCTAATACACACATTATTCAGTAATTTAACAAATGTAAATGTTTGATGATTAAAAAAAAACACGCCGAATAGTATTCCATTGTGTATATATATCACAACTTCTTTATCCATTCATCTATGGAAGGAAATTTTGCTTGTTTCCATTTCTTGGCCACCGTAAATAAAGCTGCAATGAACATTGGAGCACACGAGTCTTTATGGATAAAGATGAAATAGGACCATTTGTGACAACATGGATGGATCTTGAGAATATAATGCTAAGCAAAAAGTCAGACAGAAAAAGCAGAGAACCGTATGATTTCACTGATATGTGGTATATGAAGCAAAAATAACAAAAGAACAAGACAAACAAATGAGAAACAAAAACTCATAGACACAGACAATAGTTTAGTGGTTACCAGAGGGTAAGGGGGGAGGAGGTGGTAGATGAGGGTAAGGGGGATCAAATATATGGTGATGGAAGGAGAACTGACTCTGGGTGGTGAACACACAATGGGATTTATAGATGATGTAATACAGAATTGTACACCTGAAATCTATGTAACTTTACTAACAGTTGTCACCCCAATAAACTTTAATTAAAAATAAATTAAATAAATGAATGAATGAATGAATGAATAAATGAATAAATGAATAAATAAATAAAATAAAATAAAAAACCCCCAGCCTTCGGGAGGTATAATTTATGTAGCATAACATTCACCTGTTTTAAGTGTATAATCTGGGACTTTTAGTAAATTTAGTGAGTTGTGTAACTATCAGCGCTGTCCAGTTGCATCACATGTTTATATCACCCCAACAAAATCCTTGTTTTTCTTCTGATTTCTAGCTCCAGGCAACCACTATTTTCTTTTTCTATACACTCGCCTAATCTGGCTATTTAATATCAATGGAATCATACAATATGTCGTCTTGTGTGGCTGGCTTCTTTCCCTGTTTTTGAGGTTCATCCATGCTGTAGCAGATATCGCTGCTTCGTTTTTTGTTAGTGCTGAATAACACTCCATTATATGGAGACCACTCCATTTAACCATTGGTGGACGTTCGGGCTCTTTCTGTTTTGGGGATATTAAAAATAATGCTGCTATGTATATTCTAATGTGAAGTCTTTGTGTAGGTAGAAGTTTCCATTTGTCCTGGATGGAAATCTGGGCATGGAACTGTTAGGTCATATATAGTAAGATTATATTCAGGTTTTTCTAGAAACAAATGGCTAGTTTTTTTAAGCCATGTTAAAATGTCCACCCAGCCTCATCTAAAGGGTGGTGTCTCAGTGTCCTTTGTGGCCAATGGGACTTTCAGGACCTTTCATATCTTTCTGTTTGCTGGAGGTTTACCCTCCCCTCCCAACCCCTGGTTGCCCCTCCAAGCATCTGCCTGCTGCCCCAGCCAACTCCAAGGAAGAGAGAACACAGAGACGGCTGAACTTTGCTTTTTCTCCAGATCAGACCTGTGCGGTTTTGTTAAAGCAGCTGTAATGTTTCCTTGCTGAAAAGGCCTTTTCATGCAAGAGACAAAAACGATGGATGTTATGCTAGGAAGGTGAATGTCGGTAGCTGGCATGAAAAGCGTACAGTGTTTGTTCCTCGTTGTTCTGGGAGGAGTCAGTTGGGTTGGAGATGCAGTCCCTTTTCAGTCTCAACTATTGCTTGGGTCTATTTCAACATGCAAAAGCACAGAGAGGGGAAACCGGAACCTTTCACAAGAATATTGTAATAATAACTATAGTTGTATAGTACCAAGTGGGTACTAGACGAATTGGGGGCATCACTTCATAAATTGTATACATGTCTAATCACCATGCTGTACACCAGAAACTAATATAAAGAAATACTGAACATCAACTGTAACTGAAAAAACAAAACAAAACAAAAGAATCTAAGTTTGCTGGAGATAGTCTCCCAATGGTGTGACAGGTCAGTGAGGCCAGCCAGCCAGCCAAGGAGCTGTGATGAAGGGAGAGCCCTCATAGCACTGAAGGTGATAAAAAAAAAAAAAAAAAAAATTCGAAACTCGATTCCCAAGATTGAATTGTAGGTCAAGCTGTAAGCTCAGGTGTGCAAGAGGTACACCTCCCTTGTTCAGAAGGTGATTTGGGGCATCAGACTACCAGAGTTCAAATCCTGGTTGTAGAGCCTCATTGGATAATTTATTTCACTTCTCTATGCCTTGGTTTCCTATCTGCAAAATGGGACTGGAAAGAATACCTCCCTGTTTTGGGGATTAACTGAGATAATCTATGTAAAACACGGAGCATAGTGATGGATGCATAGGAAAACCATGGTAAATAAACATTAACCATCATCACTGCTACTTTTTATGTTTTATTACTAAGGTAATTTTCCCTTTCGAGTCTATTCTACCAGATGGGTGAAACTGGATCTTGGTCTATTCCAGGTTATCGCAGGCAATTCGGTATTGCCTCTCCCCAAAGGTTTTGATTCTGTAAAGGGCCTGTGTCTGAAGCAGGGTGGGAGAGGATGGTGACCCCTGGCTAGGTGCGGGGCTATCTGGTCTTCAGTTAGTATCTGTCCAGGCGATATCCATGGTGGCCCACTTTATCTTGTATTTGTAGATTTAGGAACTGAAGCTCAGAGAGGTTAGGAAACTTGCCTAAAGACACACAGCTAAGAAATAGAGCTGAGATTCAAAACCAGGTCTGTCTATCTTCAGGGCCCTTGTTCTTTACCATTTGTCTTCTTGACCGCCCCGTGATTGGGTAGGGAAAGGCCTGAGGACTTACTTGAGCATCTGCTAAATAAAATGTTTTGCTCGGTTTGGAAAGCAATCTGGGGTTTTGGTTAACAAGCTATTAGGTTGGTGCAAAAGTAATGGCGGTTTGAAAGGTTAAAAATAATTGCAAAAACCGCCATTACTTTTGCACCAACCTAATATATTCAATGCATATTTGTTGAATTGAAGGAAGGAGGGAGGGGAGAAGGGAAAAGGTGAGAGAAAGGGAAGAAAGCAAGCAAAAAAAATGGAACGAGGGTCAGAAGGGAAGAAGAAAGGCGAGTAGGAGGGAGGGAAGAAGGCTAGAAAAAGGTTTGGTTTTCATTCACGAGGCGCTCCTCTGAGGTATATTGATGGGACTTTATCGGGGGAACTTTTTCAAACTATGTGTTGTAGGGCCACTCCCCCCACCTACAGATTTAGAATTCCTGGCGTTAGTAATGGGCACATAAACACGGGATTCTAAATTGTATCTCTCATGGAGAACCGGGAGTTGGTAGGTTTTTGGTTTGAGTGGTTGTTTTTAAGTACATTTAGGAAGGACCGAGGCTTAGTGAATGATTTGTTCCCGTTCCTGGGTCTGGGTAGCCTGTGGCTCCATCTCTTCCTTGGATGTTCCCCAGTGATTTTCATGTTGGGAGGAGCCATGTGGTGATGACCTTCAGAGGCCAGTGAAGGGCAACCCCTGGGTGACAGAAATGGGAGTCACTTTTCACCCTTATCTCGCCTCAGCTCCCTGATTGGAAGAGCAACAAATTTGAATACATTTTCCTGATTTTCATGTCTAAACTGATCTCACCCAAAAGTGCTTTCACTAGTTGTAGTGACGATGGAGGTTGTGGTTCCCAAGGGACCCATAATACAGCATCCAATGTGTGTTTGGGTCAGGGGGCTCTGATAGCCCTTGAGGGGGAGGGTTAGGGTAGAGTTAGATTGCAGTTAGGATTAGCGTGATCTGTTTTTCCAGGTAGTACCTGTCCTGACCAAGCTTGGAGGTTGCCTGATCCGAATTTCCCATCACCCAGCGTAGAGGATGGTCGTCTTTACTTGGTACAGCATTTCTGAATTGATTGGCTGCCTTCGTCAGGACTTGTAGGTGTCACCCACTGGACAGGAATAGACATTCAAGCCCTGGGAAAATTGTCTTGCCCGAGAGGCTCATTACTGCGGCCTATACAAAGGAATTTGGGCAGGGAGGTCAGAGTTAATGTGTTTAATATTCAGTGGCTGCAGGAACCCAGCCAAGGAATTGAGACTGTCCTGAAAATTACTGGCTCATTTGTTTGCATTGTGTGGCTGTGTTCTTGGAACCCATGGTGGAAGGAGGACTGAACACAATGGAAATTGGAAAGAGGCCCAGGCCGGTATCTTAGGGAGGAAAATGGTTTTGTGGCCAGAGTCAAGAAGTCAGTCTGATTCTCAGTCGATGTAAGACTCTACCCTAAACTACCTACCAGGTTTCCTTCCTTCCCTGCCTTCATCCCTCCTTCCTTCCCTCTCTCCATCCCTACCTCCTTCATCAAACACTGATGTAAGCCTCGAATTGTGCTGCTGTAAGCCTGGAATTGTGCCTGGAAAAAGTGGGGAGATCACCTGTGTTGGTTGAAATATTCCTAGAAATAAATGACTGCTGTTCCCAGAGCACAAAGACTTAATTAGGGAAGCCATAATAATATTGAAGTTTCCCCTTCTCCCAATTGTCTTCTTCTTAAATTATGATTTTTATTTTGAGGAAATTAAAAATAATACAGAAAAGTACAAAGAACCAAGTAACAATCACCCAGCTTTCCACCTCCTAGAATCAACGATTGTTAAATTTGGTCATATTTCTTCAGACATTTTTTGTTTTGTTTTTTGACATCGGAACTGAGAAGTGACAGATGATGTTGGAATTGCCTCTTTTTGATTGTCGTCTGTATCCCACCCCTTCCCAACCAGGCAGCTAGAGTTATGAATTTTTTGTTGTTTCTTTTTTATATCTAATCCTACTACCTTTTAACTTGAAACGTTTAAAAGTTATTTATTTTTAATTGTGGTAATGTTTACATAAAATTTACTCCTTTTAAGGGTACAGTTCTGTGGCATTAAATATGTTCACATTGTTGTGCAACCATCACCACCCTCCATCTCCAGAACTCCTCTCTTCTTGCAAAACTGGAACTCCGTGCCCATTAAACACTAACTCTGAATTCCCCACTGCCCCCAGCCCTGGAAACCACCATTCTACTTTCTGTCGCTGTGAATTTGACTTCTTTAGGTACCTCATATTCATGCAATCATATAGTATTTGTCCTTTTGTGACTGACTTATTTCACTTAGCATAATGTCTGCAAGGTTCATCCATGTAGCATGGGGTCAGAGTTTTGTTCCTTTTGAAGGCTGAGTAATGTTCCATTGCATGGACAGACCACATTGCGTTTATCCATTCATCCTTCCCTGGAAACGTAGGCTGTTTCCACCCTTTGGCCATTGTGAATACTGCTGTAAACATGGGTGTACAAATATCCGTTTGAGTCCCTGTTTTCAATTCTCTGATGTATACCCAGGAGTGGAATTGCTTGTTCCTATGATAATTCTTTTTTTTTTTTTTTTTTTTTTTTTAAGGTTCAGACTCTTTTATTTAATTTTTAAAATACTTTTTTTTAATTTTTCAATTACAGTTGACATACAGTATTGTATTAGTTTCAAGTGTACAACATAGTGACTAGACATTTATATAACTTACGAAGTGATCACTCTGATAAATCTAGTACCCATCTGACACCATACATAGTTATTACAATATTATTAACTATATTCCTAGGCTACATCCTACATCCCAGTGACTATTCTGTAACTACCGATTTATATTTCTTAATCCCTTTGCCTTTTCACTCATTCCCCCAAGCCCCTTCCCATCTGGCAACCATCAAAATGTTCTCTGTAACTATGAGATGTTTTTTCTGTTTTGTTTGTTTGTTTATTTTGCTTTTTACATTCCACATATAAGTGAAATTATGTGGCATTTGTCTTTCTCTGTCTGACTTCCACTCAGCATAATACCCTCTAGGTCCATCCATGTTGCTGCAGATGGTAAGATGACACATAAACCCACAGTTACACAGTAGAGCAGGTGAAGGTGGTGACAGAGGGAAGCACAGAAAGGGCAGGGAAGTGTGTATGTTTCCAGGAATCTTTCCTGGAGCTTATCTAAGCTGTGTCCCCAGGATCAAGGAGTTAGCCAGACAAGGAAGCGGAGGGCATGTCAGTAGAGGGAGCCGCACACACAGAGGCAGGAGACAGCAAGAAGAGGCAATCATTCCTGCCTTCTGGACTCTTGGGAAGGTCACATAGCCACCGAGCGTGCTTCTCAAACATTAAGGTCCGCAGGGATCACCTGGGGGTTCTTGTTAAACTGCAGATTCTGCTTCAGGTGGGGCCAGAGATTCTGCAGTTCTTAGGCGCTCCGAAAAGAGGCCCATGCTGTTTCTCTGTGGACCACACTTCGAGGAGTAAGGCCTGAGGATTCTGACGTGTAGAGCACTTTCCCCCATTCCTTCCCACATTTGAGCCTCCCCTGGAGATAGCCAAGTCCTCCACTGGTTTGCGGCTGTGAAACCGGAAGCCTGCAAAGCGGAGGTGCCCATCCATGCCCAAGGTCACGCAGCCTCAAATATCTTTGATTTTAGATCTAGGACTTTTGACTTGGAATATGGGTGCTCTTTTAAATAACTACCATGCAATTTATGTCATGCAAACAAGGGCTCGATTTTGAATTTTTTGATTCAGTCTGAGAGTCTTTTTATGTTTATAGATTGTATTAATTGTCGTCATTTTTGGGTGATGTTCTTTACATGTTCTTGCTATTTCCTTTTCTTTCTCTCTTGTATCTTTTGCTGTAGAACCGTACTTCCTAGCGTTAGCCACACATTGGGATCGTGTAGTACAAACCTTTAACGAATTCTGACGTCTGGTTCCCACTGGAGATTCGGATTTATTTGCTCTGGCATGTGGCTTAGGTATCAGGATTTAAAAATCTTCCCCAGGTATTCTAATGAGCAGCTAAGGTTGAGAATCACTGATGTAAATCTTTTTCTTAGCCTTGGTTTTTTTTTCCCTTCCTTCTTGCTATTTCTATGATACCTATAGTCATTTTTAAAGTTCTTCTACTGGTCACTTTTGTAACTAGTATGTTTACTTTTTTTCACTTGTTAACAATAAAACTGAAGTGGAATCTTTTAATTCTTTATTGTGAAAACGTTTGAAAAAATGTGGATATTCACTCGCACATGTATCTCTCCATTGTCCCTTCTACTCACTTTCATTTTAATTACTGTGTGTGTGTGTGTGTGTGTGTGTGTGTGTGTGTGTCTCCCAGGCCTGAAGCTTCTTACATTCCGTTGGTTTTGTCTATTTTGTATTACTTGACTTTTCATTTAAGACTTGTAAGATTTGCATTCTTTTCCCAGGATTGTTTAGCTTTAGTTTTATATTTGTGTGGTTTCCTTTGTTAAAACAATTTGAAGAGGCTGAAAGTGTTACAATGATGGAGGCAAAATTATTATTTTAATAATAATAATAATAATACCATGTACCAAGACAAGTTACCATCATTATCTTTAAATCATGACATCTTACGAATTGGGGCCAATTACTGATCAGGTGCCAACCATTTTAGGTGTCCTGGTTCAGTTAGGTTTTATGTTTCTGTTTTGCATCTGTGTTTATAATGGAGATTGGTTTTCTTGTGTGGTCTTTGTTCAGTAAGAAAGATTGGGTTAGGATTCATTTTGTACGGTCTTTGTTCAGTCTCAGTACCAAGATTATACTAGGGTCACAAAGTGACTAGGGTAACTGCCCATCCTTTCCATGTTCTGGAACAATCTAACGAAAATGGGAATTATCTGTTGCTTGAAGGTTTGCTAGAATTTGACTGTAAAACATTCTTGGGAGAAGGCTTTTGCATGAGTGTATTTTTTTACCTAGACTTTTTGTTTTGACGTTTTGACAAATGTGCAACTTACAGAAAAATTGAAGAGAAGTACCATAAAAACGACTTCAATTTTTAAATGGCTTTTGGTCTAGTGGGGCTTTCTATTTTTTCTTGGGCCAGTTGGGTAATGTAAATTTTGCTGGAAAAACCGGCCATTTCATCGAGATTTCTAATTTATGGTGAAACTTTTAAATACTGTTCTCGTATCACTTCTCCTCCTCTCAGTTGTGGCTGTAGTTATAACTTCTTTATCCTTCCTCACATTGGTTTGCAATATCTCCTCTAATCCTCACATTGACTTTATGAGGCAGGTACTGCATTGTATCTTCATTTTATTGGTAAGGACACGGAGACTGAAAGAAATTCAGTGACTAGCCCAGGGCCAAGTAGCTCGTGAGTGACGATGCCAGGATTCTAGATCAAGTTTTCTGAGCTTGGAGCCCAGCCTACATCAGCCGAACCTTTATAGCCCGATGGTTTGCGGACCGCTGTTTGAAGAGCACGGCTGACGTTTCTGAAGTGTATAGCACTTTCCCCCACTCCTTCCCATGTGGGAGCCTCCCCTAGAGATGGCCAGGTCCTCGATTTCCAGTTGTGAGACTGGAAACTTGAAGAGGGGAGGTGCCTCCCTAAGGTCACATGGAGGGACTGTTGGGCTTTAGAACCCAGGTTTTCTGACTTCTAATACAATGCTCTTTTTCATAATTCATCATTCAGTTTTATTAGTAGGACATACAGATTAGGGCCAGATTTTAGCTTTTTGACCTTTTAATAGATTGTTACTATCCTATTTCCAGTTATGGATGTAACATGGCATGTTTATTATTAATAATAATTATTGTTTATGTTACATATTAAATAACTATATACTTATTAACTATGATTAGCATTAGCACCATTCATTAATAACTAAATGAATTATCATTAAGCTGCCTCCTTTCAGATCCTCCCCCAACGCATGGGCAGTGATCTGTTTGCTGCTTCCTTCAGGGAGAGAGACTCACTGGGGCTTAGGGCCGCATGGGGCTGTCCCCAAGCTGGGTGCCCCCTGATCAGGGCCTCAGTGGACCCCAGTGTGGCTCTTAGGCTTAGCTCAAGGCAAACTGCTGTTGCTGAGTTTTCGACCAATTAGTTATATCAGATAAATACTGAATGTTAAAAGGGAGCTAATGTGTTGTGATTCCAGATTCATGAGATGTGAGCTGTCACGCACGTCCACCTACAACAGCAGCAATAATTGCGGGGGGGGGGCATAGTGTGCGACCTTGGAAAGAGGGGATCAACTCCTGGGAGGACAAGTACATGACAGAGTCATAAAGGGATGGAAGCAGTGTGGTCTTAGAGGTCAGGTGGCAATGGGGTGACTACCTCCAACGTGGCCTTAAAAATGGCGTGATGATGGTTGACCCCTGGAGGGGGCAGGTAGTGCAGGTGTGTCGGCAGGCAGCACTGAGAATGCATGACAGGAATTCTGTCTGTATTTCTTAGCTTTGGTCAAGCTCGTTTGGGTGCAGAATTATTCCCACCATTATTCACATGGGACTGTCTATAATTATGCAGTGGGAGCTGATAAATTCCATTCTAGAGCCTTGGAGCCCTTGGCATATCAGCGAGGACCTGTGACCAGGGGACTTGTGAACAGCGGGCTGCACGTCCAACATCTGTTCCTCCCCATGACTCAGGATGAAGCTGGTGGCCCTGGCGCTCCATGACGCTGCATGGTGGCACCATGTTAGTAGTGCCTCAGAGGGCCACCCCCCCCCCCAGCTGTATGTAGAGTGGAGAACACCAGGGACTGTGCGAACATATTTTTACACATAAATATTTATGTCAAACCAGCTCTGCTAAGAAGGTGCTGAAACAAGGCGTGAAAACAATGAGACAGAGACCCGGACTTTTTTCAAATATCTATGGGGTGAGGGGAATGCTGAGAGAGAGAAATAGTCCAGGAAATTTGGCAAAGAAGGAACGAGAAACCTCGAGGATGCCCCGAGCTGTGGGAAGGCTGCCTTCTTAGCGGAAGAAGGGATAGACAGCAGGGATAATCAAATAATAAAGCTTTTAGGGAGGGATGAACTGACACTTTTTATTTGTGTTTTTAATACCTACATATGACGGTGTCTTTGCCAAGCACATGTAATCCTTTGAGGTAGGCATTAATAACCCATTTTACAGATAGGAAAGTAAAGGTCAAAGAGATTAAGGGATTTTTTTCCCAAGTTACTCTGCTAGTAAGGGAGAGACCGGGGGTTCCATTCACCTCAGCTTGTCACCAACCTCAGTGGTCTTTCTGCCACTCATTCTACCGCAGTGCCTGACCCCTTTCAGTGTGATGGGCAGAGAGAATCTGTGTCACCATTCTGTGCTTTTGCTGTATATGCATGTATTTGTTTTTTAACCCAAAGTGTAAACATTAGAGATATTAACACAAAAACTACACTAGACAAAAGGTCTAATGTATGAAGAACTATATTCAATAAGCCTTTTTTGGCACAGGCAATGTCTTCAAGTGTCTACACCGAATGGTATTGGTGTTAATTTTGAGGGGAGAGCAGGAAGGGAAATGGGCAACTGTAATGTTTCATTTTGTTCATTTCTGTTTGAAATATTTACAAAGACTATTATGATTTTTGTAATAGATGACTAAATTCCAGACACACACACACACACACACACACACACACACGACAGGTCTATATAACAGGCATATCCTTTTCTCTCACCCTCAGGAAAACGATAATGATAAAAGTCCTATTTCGTGGGAGTCTCTGAGGACTTCGTGAGACAGTCCACATAAAATACTTCAGTGCCCAGAACACCTGACGCTCTCAGGCCATGTCAGATGTTGTTACCGTTTTTTTCCAGCTCATTGAAGAGGTCCCTAGAGTGGTGGCACGGTGGGTGTCACATGTGCCTTGCGCATAGTAGGGCTCAATGCTTTCACTATTGCTGCTGAAGAAGAAAGAAATACACTGGGACTGACAACGGTTTTGAGAGAAGGAAGTCCAGCCTCTGCAGTCCAGCTGTAGGTAGTTACCGGCCATGGCAGAATTGTGTCGCTGTTCAGTCAAAGTCCTCTTTTGATGTCCCTTTAGGATGCGGCCATTTCTTGCCAAGCCACCAGCAGTTGTTTCTGCCTCTGGCAAACAGTTACCGTCAAATTGACTTGAGAGTCCTGTTCTTTTTTAAATGCTGGAGGGACTGGAACAGGAAAATCTCTGGAACATAGAAAACCAGCCAGAGCTGTGATAGGGGAGGAGGAAGGAGATGCCCCTAAGATGTTTGGGCATTTTCTCAGGAAGACATTGGAAAAGAAACACTTCTCCCGGGTTTGTGGGTTTGCTGCATAGTTATTCAGCACTAGGTTTCTATCAGGAGCAAAGACAAAAGTATAATGCTTGATGGTTGGGGGCAAAAGGGAGAATTATGTTGGCAGTAATGGACTGTCCACTGTCCAGGCGTTGTGTTTGGTGCCCGCTGCGTGTTTTCTCATTTAATCTTCCGACAATGCTGCAGAGATGATAATATGTGTGTTGTATAGTTGAAACAGCCAACTTGTCTACAATCATGTAACTCGAACAAATGTGACAGAGCTAGGGTTCGAGAACTAGAATATCTGTCTGGACCCAAATCTTTGGGAGACTACGTGGGGGATGGAAAAGAAAAAGATGTGATAGCAAATACTTCCGTTAGAACCTCCTCGGTTTGTTTTTCTTCTGCTTTCTTGTGTCATGGGGCAGGAAAGAAGAGATTTTATTATTCAAAAAGTAAATTGGATAAATTCTGTCATTTACGTAGGAGCTGTGCTTGGCTTGGGTCATGGCTGGCGAGTGGATAAATCTTCAGTGCCTAATCTGATCTGTTGATAATGGCTGCTCAGTGGGAAATCGATTAATGATGCCTGTTACAGATATGGGACGGGGGATGTATGGTCCACTTGCCATTTCTTTGATACCTACTCAGGAAGCAGAGAAGTGGCTGTTCTGAGTAATACAGGAAGACGTTCTTTATTGAATGGCATAAATGAGGGCGGTGCATTAGACCTTTGTAAGAACAAAGATATGAGGTGGGCAGTGAACACAGCTGGCAGATACTGGGAACCCAGGGGTAAGGGGCAAAGATCTCATTTTGTGTTTTAACAGATGGCCAACTTCTAATTCTTCCACTGCATCCAAGCAAAGCAGCCCAGTCTGGGCAAAAAGAGAGACTTTGGGGAAAATCCAGGAGTGCGAGCCCTTCTCATTGCCATGTTTCCCCGAAAATAAGACCCAGCTGGACAATCAGCTCTAATGCATCTTTTGGAGCAAAAAGTAATACAAGACCGGGTCTTATGTTAGATAAGACCCAGTCTTATAGTAAAATAAGACCGGGTATTATATTAATTTTTGCTCCAACAGACGCATTAGAACTGATTGTCCAGCTAGGTCATAATTTCGGGGAAACATGGTGGTAAAGCAGTTCTTAGCAATGGGACTTTTGGAGCTAGACACCATATTTCAAATCCTGACTCCACCACTCATGTGCTGTGTGACTGGGTTTTCCCCTCTATCTTCTTATCCACAAAATGTGACTACTACTGGTAACTCTTGGTGTTATTCTGATGGTGAAACAAAATAACATTATTCACGTGCTTTGCATACAGCAGGTGCTCAATGCAGCGGTACCTCAGTTTTTGAACGTAATCCACGAGTTCTGAAACATTCGAAAATAGCCGACAGGATCTTGCACTCAGCAGAAGCCATGTGACGCATTCGATTTCTGAGCTGTGTTTGAAAACCGAAGCATTTACTTCCAGGTTTACGGCGTTCATAAACCAAAATGTTCCTCAATGGAGATGTTCGAAAACCGAAGTACTGCTGTATATGATTGTTTCCTTCTCCACCCACCCCGTGGGGCCCTGCAGGTGAGAATGCTCTCCTTGGTGAGGAAAGACCTCGTTGGTGGGCACTAACTCCTGACCCAGACTGAGTCCCGCCCTCGGGATGCAGGTGTTTGTAATGCCCCTCTCCCATGATGGAACTTCAGGACCCACTTGGCTTTCTCTGTTACTATTAATGGAAACCGTGTTCCTAATTCCCCTCTCACTATGCAATCAATTTACCTCTTAAAGCCGAGCGGAGACAGCGTGCAGAAAGATTGACAACATTGTTCACACTGTTTAAAGGTTCCGCTGTGTGTTGAAAATTGTCTAAATAGGGGGATAATGAACAATCACCAAATTGGAGCTTTCTCGAGCTGAGGGGAAAGAAAGCCTTTGGAGAGGAGTTGCCACATGACCCAAGTTATTAGCTGGGGTGGGGAGGCAGAGAGAGATAGTGTCAGTTCTCCAAGCCCAAGAGAGATTGGACCTGTTAGAGCATGAAGCGTTTGGAGCCTGTCACTCTGTGCAATTTACCTGGTAACTTCCCAGGGAATTCTGGGATAAGAGAGACACCTTGGACTCTGTTGGCTACAGACAGCTTCATAAAATAGTGAACCCAGTGGTGTCCACCACAGTCTGGACTGACTTGACATGTAAATGCAGCACTGATTTCCTGATAGTAACTGGGCTATCCTGGGTGGAAGGACTGTGTCTCAAATTCTGGCTCTCGGTTTCATTAGCAGCATGTCTGGGTGGGTGACTGCACCTCTTTGAGTCTCTACTCTTTTCCTGAAATGCGGGGTTGATGGTACCTAGCTCACAGAACCATCACGATGAGTTATAGTCATGATATTTAGAAATCATAAGTATCATTTATCAAGTTCTTATTTTACGGTGGAGGAGACACGGTGCTAGTTTCCATTTTGCTCAACAGCCTGCACTGTCGGGGTTATTACCCACATTGTAAAAAGGTGACATTGAGCGTCGTAGAGTTGAGGTTTCTCATCCAAGACTTCACAAGGAGGAACCCAAATTTGTTGGACTCCAAATGTAATACTTTATTCCATCTACCCTAGACCACCTCAACACGATGCACTTACTAATTACGAAACCACTCCGCCTGGTGCAAGAATATAATAGCTGCTCAATAAATATTTATGGGTTTGTTGCTCATTACTCTGTTCTCACAAACACTGGGTATTGATCTGAGGTTAATGTTGGACTTTGGCTGGTTGATGTCTGAGATTACCTGCCTATATTGATGGTTACCTGGGACAGGATCAGGTAGGCAGACAGCAGACTATCTTCTTTTTCTCTTAACAATGAATATGGCTGTGTCAGCAATAGCCAGCCCTGCATGAAATTGACAGGATGTGAGAAAGGGTCCAAGTCCATGACATATCCTAGCTAGTGGCAAACCCAAAAGCGTCTTATTGCCCAAGGTGAGAAGTCAGTGATCTACAGAGGCTGATGAAACCTGGGCAGCCCCGTGAGTACAGATGGTGACATTCTGAGTTTGGACAGCAGTTTCAACAGTGATGTAAAGCCTGCCTTAAAGAGAAAGCCTTCCTTGGGGCTGTCCTCCATGCTCCCACAGCCCCTTCTAATTCCCCCCATCACAATGCTTACCTTACTACAGCTGCTGTCTGCTTTGCTTTTTCTCCCCCCGCCTCACCTGGCTGAGAGCTCCCTGAGGACAGAGACAGTGTGTAAATGATATGCCTGTTCCCTATGTGTTGCATTTGGCCAGACAAAGGGTAGGTGGGTAATTAATACACAGAGAGAGTGTGCGTGTGCAAGAGAGACTGAGGAAGGGAGAGCGAGACAGAGAGACTGAGGGAAGGAAGGAGGGAGGGGGAGACAAACAAGGAAAGGAGGGAAAAGAGAAAACAAAGGAGGGATGAGAGTAAAGAAGAAGGTTAAAGAGAAAAGGAAATTAGAAAGGAATGGATGGAGGAAGAGGGAAGAGAAGGTGGGGGGAGTGGAAGAAAGAACAGCGTCTACAGGACAATTCTGGAAGGGTTTCTTTGGCTTTCCTCCAAGACATGAACTCGGAAGCTGGAAATGTGACAGGTTCCCCAGGACACGGGGCTGCAGGGTGAGCTCAGGAAGTTTGTTGCAGAAGATCCAACTTTTTCTAAGTCTCAGTCCCCTTGTGTGTGAAATGGGCTTCACTACGTCTACCTCACACGATTGTTGTGAGAATTAAGTCACAGAATTATGATAAAAGAGTCACAGCCCCAAAGTATGGGAACCTGAAGCAGAGATGAGCCACTTTGGAGGCGGAAATGTCCTGAGACGCTCAGACAGAGGGAACAGATCGTCCTGGGGGAGCCCTGATTCCCGTGATAACCTGTTGGCCTTTCCTATTCTGGGTACTGTAGTCGCTAAATTCTTTTAATAGACGCTTTTCTCTGGCTTAACAGGCCTGTGTCTGAGAATGGGGCCTTTCCTGGGATGTGCTATTCTGAATTTTGCATCATTAAGATAATTAGGTGCCCAGACAGAGTTTCAATACTATTAAGGGTTTGGTGCACACAGGCTGGCCCTGGTGGCAGAGTCATTTGGGGACACAGCCTCTCCTTGCTGCTGGTTTTCGGAGCTCAGAATCTTGATGAGGATGAAATGGTTCTCCTGGGCAAAGGCAGGGAAGGGAAGGAAGGGGGCATATTACCAAGCACCTTCTAAGGGCCAGGTGATCTGCAGCGAATTCTGTGTGCATTTGCCTAATTTAATTTCCTCCTCCTAATACACTTAGCAGGTGTGCGTAGTTGCTCCCCTTTTGCAGATGAAGACAAGTGATGGAGAGGTGAAGGCATGTGCCTGGGACCAAGCACCCAGGACGCTGCTAGCTTGGTGGCCTCGAGCAGTTTCCTTCAGCTCTCCAAGTCTGAATTTGCTGGCTTGGAAACTGAAGATAATAACAGTAAGCCCTACCATGTGGGGTTGAGACGAGAATTAAGTAAGATGGGTGTGGGGACAGAGCCCCAGAAAGTAGTTTCCAGGCTCTCGGCCTCACGTGGAGGAGTGCTGGCTCGGGTAGTAGATGGCCGTCAGCTGTAGCCAGTTAGCCAATTAGCCGCTAATATAACTGCTGCGGCTACGGAGGAGAGAGAGAGAATGGGGGCTAGCAAGGAGATGGCGTCTGGGCTGGCAAGCGCGGATGGCGGTTTGTGGACAGTGTGGATCCAGCCTCCAGTGAGAGTATAGTGCCGCCAGAGAGAATATAGTGGTGTGACTCTCCTACCTATGGCTCCGTGGGTGTTCCTTTTTGGCCTCACCATATCCTGCGTTCTTGTGTGGGGAGTGGGAGCAGAGACCCCGCCGGGTCTCCTGCACGACAAATGGCGCAGCGAGCAGGGTCTCCAGCATGACAATGGGACATATATAACTCTCTTATCATGGACCTGGGAAGCTGTGAAGGACTCAGGAAGTGTAAATTCACATTGTGATTCCCGAATGACCTACACCCAAAGCCTAAGCTTGGGCTGTGACACCGAGCCCAGCTTATGTCTCACTGGGACATGGACAGAGGATCTGAAAGTCCCTTTTTCTGTTTGGACCATGAGCACTTGTGGTCCCCGTCATCCTATAAGAAGACAGCCCTGTGGTGCCTTCACCAGTGTCTACACCACGATACGGTAAGAACTTGGTGTGCCTCTACCTGCATGTACGTACGCTGTGCCTGTGTGTGTGCAAACCCTCCCCTGTGGTGACGGTAAATATTAATATTTGTACGGAACTTCACTGTTGACAGAGGAGCAGTTTGTGTGTATGTTTTTATCTCCTTTTCTCGATGACTCTAGGTCATTAATTGCGACTCACTTGTTCTCAACTTGCTAATATTTTTGTCTACAAAAATTTTTTGGAGCAAAAGTTAATAGGCATTATTTTGTCTACAAATAATTTTTGGAGCAAAAATTAATATAAGACCTGGTATTTTATTCTATTCTTTCTATTCTATTCTATATTATACCCGGTCTTATAGTAAAATAAGACCGGGTCGTATATTAATTTTTGCTCCAAAAGACACATTAGAGCTGATGGCCCAGCTAGGTCTTATTTTCAGGGAAACATAGTCGATGGGAGGCTTTTACTAGGATGGGATTTGAGGGACAAACATAGTGTCTCCCTGGGTTCCATTGGCCAGAGCTGTTGTGTGGTTGTACCTAATTACAAAGGAGGCTGGTGAATATGGTGTAGCTCATTTGCCAGGGGAAAAAAAGAACCAATGTATAAAAATGCCTACATCCTCTGCTACCGTGCACGTGAGGGTGGTTGTGCGGTGCTCTGTTGTGTGTTTGCAGCTGCTTGGGCTTCTTTGGAGGGGCTCAGAGGGGCTGCTGTCTGCAGGAGAAGGAGGCATCCTTGGTGGACATGTAGTGCTCTCTGTGGCCTCACGATGTTCAGTAGGGAAGTTTGACCTCTAGACCTGCCTTTTTCACATACTCCTTTCCCTCCCTTTGCTATCTCTTACCGGGGCCTATCCAGTGCTCAGATCTATCTAGTGCTCTGCTTCTGTGCCTTCTTTCCTTCCCCGAGTTACTTCTTCCACTCTTGTGAATTCACCCCCCACTACTACCCCTCAAAGGATTCTCACAACTGGGAACCCAGATAATGGCTTGTACCTTTCAAAACTTCTCAGCCAAGAGTAGCCGTCGTAGTAATGCTGACACTTAATTTGAAAGGCCCTTCCAGTTTTCAATGAACTTTCATGTGCTGAAATGCATTGTTCAAGGTCTGTCTATTCCGCTAGACCCTAAATGCCAGGATGGCAGGGACCATGGCAATCACCAGATGTACAACTGTGCTCAGATAGCCATGGTCCCTGCCATCCTGCTACCCAGTGGGGCATCCATTTGACACATTCAGCAAACAAATGAGTAAGTCATTGAATACTCCCAGAAACCTTGGGAATGAAGTATAATTATCCCTGTTAGGCATTATTCCCCCTCCCTAGTTTAGTAATATCCTCAGTTAAGAAAACTCAGACTCAAAGAAATCTGATAACTACTCCCAAATCATAACAGTAATAATTGGTTGAACTTGGATTCAAACTCAGGTGTGCTTGATTCTAAAGCCCATGCTGTTTTTGTTTCTTTCTTTCTTATTTACTATGTCATATTGCATCCCCGTCATTTAATATCAATACCACAATGCATGAATTTCTTAGTACTTCTGCAAAGTACTTTCACATGCATCATTTTATTAGAGCGTCACGACATTTCAGTGTAACATGTAGCACAGGTAAGAGTTTTCATGTTCCTACTCTACAGATTTAGAAAGAAAACCTACAAAGAGATACCTCTACACTAGGGCTTGACAAGGTTTTCCTGTGAAAGACTAGATAGTAAATACTTTTGGCCTGCGGGCCATACAGTCTCCACTGCAACTATTCAACTCTGCCCTGGGAGCACAAAAGCAGCCCTAGACAATAGTACAAGATGGGCATGGCCGTGTCCCAGTAAAACGTTATTGACAAAAACAAGTGACAACCATGTTTGGTGTATGAACTATAGTTTGTCAACTCCTGCTTTACACAACCACAAGAAGCGCTAAAGTGGAAAATACCACAAAAGAACAATCATGCACGAGAGCTTGAGTAACTTGCCCAGAGAGCTGTGCACTGAATCCCAGCTTCTTGCTTCCTGACCCAATGTTCTTTCCACTACACCAACCTCCCTCGTTAACCATGATGGTGGAAATAGAAACTGATCTCAGATTCATGAATCTACCATTTGTTTCCCCCAACTGCAAGCATTAGTCACTGTTCTGTCTTCAGTCCCGATCTCGTCCTTCCACAAACACTTACAGAAGTGCAAACTTTGCTTTGTTACGTTCTAAACTCAGCCATGAACACAGGATGCTGTGTCTCTTTCTTAAAGAAATGAATCTGGAAGCCAGGACAGGACCCCTCCTTGACTTTCAATACCCTGGAGTGATTAAGAATGTAGATTTGGAGCTAGACAGGTGAGATGGGAATCGCAGCTCTGATGCTCGCTAGCTGGGTGCAGTGGGTGCCTTGGTTTCCTCATTAGTAAAGTGGGGATCACCCTCCCTGCCTCAAAGGGCTATTGGAGGAAGATTGACAGAGTTAAAGTGTAAAGTACTTAGAAAAGTGCCTGCCATGAAGCAGATGTATACTGCTCTTGCTACTGTTTTCATTCTCATTACATATCGCACCGTGGAATTTCTGACTTCCTGTATTTAACGCTTTTCAAGTCCAATGCCACTAATGCAAAGCTCCTTACGTTGGCACTGCTGACATTTTGGGCTGGATCATCCTTTGTGGTGGGGGGCTGTCCCGTACATTGTACTATGTTTAGCAGCAGCCCTGACCTCTAGGCAACTAGATACAGTAACCTCCTCGTCCCCCAGTTGTGACAACCAAAAATGTGTCCAGACATGGCCAATGTCCCCTGAATCCTGGGGGCAAACGCTCCTCCTGGTTGAGAAACTGCTCTAATGTCACTGCCTCTTCCTTGGCAAGTCCTGACGTGGGTCTTCCTCGTGAACAGAGAAAATAGCAGGTGTTCAGAAAAAGTATTGAGAGCAATTAACCCCTAGTGGAGACCCTCTCAGTGATATGGTGAATGGAAGGTCGTTGGAGAAAACTTTGGAGAGAAAGTGGGCAGCTTGTGGGAAGCATTTCTGATTGAAACCAAACATTTGGGGATTTGTTCCTTGGCCCAGATCTCTAAGTGCTCGTGGGGAATTTTCTGTGTGACCAAGTCAATCACTTGGGAAAGGTACTAGGAGACACTCACCGAGTAGACCGCTGACAGAAAGAGGCAAAGTTATCATTTACTCAACAAACCAAGGGCTATTTTCATAGCTCAGGAAGCAAAGAGGAATGGGATAGCATCTCCATATTCCAGAAACCTGTAATCTAGTCCAGAACACAGACAGGTGAGCCGTCTCTCACATGGGGACGACAGAGGCAGGTAAGATCTTAAACAAGTCCTTCATTTTTTTGGATCTTGGTTTCACCCAATATAAGGGGATTTTGCATTGATGAGAAAGTGTAGTCATGTTGAAATTCCCATCAAACTAAGCTATAGGCTTTGCTTTAATTGAAAGTCATGGAAGTAATTGGCCTGTTCTCTGACAACTGCTGCATCTTCATGATTCTCATTGTCATCAGTTCTATCAACTAGATCATTCATTCATTCAGCAGCCATTCAGGGGGGTGGGAGACGGAAAGGATCCCCCCTGACCAAGACGATTCTTCTGTCACTGACATTGTTTAGAATTGCCGGTACATGGTGAGCATAGAAAGCAGACCAAATTTTCAGTGGTTTTATTATAGTTCATACATTTTCATGGTCCGTGTTCTCCCTCTATACCGACACTAGGAATGGGTCCCTCCAAATACCCTGACTGATATGAGTTCTGACAATTAAGTTCGTGAACTCATCCTAGAAAAAGTGCTCCATACCTCATTGCTGAATATCACTATGGTCACGTTTGAAGTACTCCCCTTGGGAAGCTATGCACCGATGCCAGCGCCTAGTCCACCCTTCAAAGCAATTCTGGAACTCTTTTTCTGGAATGGCCATCAGAGCTGTCATCGTATTACCCTTGATGTCTTGAATGTCATCAAAATGTCTTCCTTTCAATATTTCCTTTATCTTCGGGTAAAGGAAGAAGTAATCGGGGGCCAGATCAGGTGGGTAGGGAGGGTGTTCCAATACAGTTACTTGTTTCCTGGCTAAAAACTCCCTCACAGACAGTGCTGTGTGAGCTGGTACATTGTTGTGATGCAAGAGCCATGAATTGTTGGCGAAAAGTTCAGGTCATCTAACTTTTTCACGCAGCCTTTTCAGCACTTTCAAATAGCAAACTTGGTTAACTGTTTGTCCAGTTGGTACAAATTCATAATGAACAGTCCCTCTGATATCAAAAAAGGTGAGCAACATCGTTGCAACGAGTTCACAAACTTAAGTGTCAGACATTGTAGCTCCTCGTACACCATGGCACCACTGCTAGTGTTCAGCGAGTGTTTACTGTGTATAAGAAGCTTAGTTAGAACTGGGGCACACGCAGATTGCTATAGGACAGCCCAGGGACTCAGAAGTGAGGGATAGAACCAGACCACCTGGTGCTGTTGCTGCCAAGTCCTAACAAAATTACTTCCACTCTCTGGGTCTCATTTGTAGAATGGGAAACAGTAGTAATCCCTACCTTCATGTAAGTAAATTAATTTAGATAATCTACATCAAGCACGTATGCCGGGCACATACTAACACCTCAGTGTACGCTAGCTACGATTCATTCTGACAAATATTTATTGAGCATCTGCTCAATGTGCTGGCAATGTGCTAGGCATTGGGCAGGGATTAGCAAAATAGTTTCTACCCAGGCCAAATTCCATCTCAGCATCTGCTTCTGGAGAACCCAACCTGTGACATTGTTATAGTGGTAATAATGAATAAGGTAATTATCATTACAGCATACAATAATATCAACACCAAGATGGATGTATTTACTTTACTCCCTATCAAGAGTGAACAAAGGGAAATAAACCAGGTTGCAGAATTAGTAATTAAGACAACAGATGATTCCTTTGAGGTTGTTCTGACAAAGCCACCATATTTTTTCTTAAGGATTTTGTGCTCCTTGGGGTAAATATTCAAGGGCTACTATGAAGTCCTTTCAGGATCTACCAGAAGCTTGAAATCTGGGTCCTAGAGCGTCTGAAACTCGAGATTCTGGGCCAAGAAAGTCCCTTTAAGAGAATCCACTGGCTCTTTTAACTGCTACAGCTCTCTAGAAATAACTGCCCTGAGGCCCTTGATGGTCTGTGGTCCTGTTTTTCATCAGTACCATATCTGTGATGCTTCTATTTGAGTGTACCGGAAAAGAACCCATATTGGAAGCCCGAGAGACCTGGGCTTGAATCCAAGCTCTCCACCAATATTTGACATTAAGCAAGTCCCTTAACTGCTCTGAAACTCCTCTATGGAATGGGGGTGGCAGCACTGAGCCCATATGTTTACGATACAGTGAGGATTAGATGAACGTTCTGTATGTCAAGTTCTTAGGAAGGTGCATGGCACACAGAAGGGGCTCAGTGTATGTGTGTCTCCTCAATAGGTCGTTTGATCACGCCCCCTGATGACCCTGGAATAAGGAGTCTTCTTGTTGAGAAATGCGTACTTTGAAGAAAAATGCTAGTAGCGCTTTTTATTCTGTGCCTGGTAAAACATTTATTTTGACTAACATTCTCAGTCATAGATGCCTAGAGAGCTGGGCTGAGAGGATTTTTTATGATGGTGTCTGGGCTAAGTAGGAAAAAGAACAGAGATTGATTACTGATGTCTGTCACAGGGACAGTATTAGGAATTGGTGGCATATATGCCACGTGTACCATCTTTGTGGCATTTCAGTAGGACATATCCTTCTTTCCCCCTCTAGGAGTTTTCAAGCCTGTCTCAGCTTATGGGCAATCATGTCTAGTTTTGCTTTGGCAATGATGTTGACCTTCTGTGTCTGGCTAAATGAACAAAAACTATTTGTTGGAGCTGAGATGGGAGGCAGACAGTGGAATCTATGACAGATGCTATTGTATAAGGTTCTTTTTTTGTTAAATGTATTGGGGGTGATGTTGGTTAATAAAATGATATAGGTTTCAAGTGTACAATTCTATATTACATCATCTGTATATTATACTGTGTGTTCACCACCCAAAGTCAAATCTTCTGTCACCATATATTTGATTCCCTTTACCATTTTCTACCTTCCCCACCCCATTTTTCATCTGGGAACCACTATACTGTTGTCTGTGTTTATGAGTTTTTTGTTCGTCTTGTTCATTTGTTGCTTTCAGTTTTATATCCCCCATGTGAGTGAAATCATATGGTTCTTGACTTTTTCCATCTGACTTATTTCTCTTAGCATGATAATCTCAAGATCCATCCATGTTGTCGCACATGGCAGTATTTCATCTTTTCTTATGGCTGAGTAATATTCCATTTTATAAATGTACCACATCTTTATTCAGTCATCTATCAAAGGACACTTGCCTTGGCCACCGTGAATAATGCTAAAACTCAACAACAACAACAAAACCAATCATCCAATTAAAAAATGGGCAGAGGACCTGAAAAGACACTTATCCCAAGAAGTCATGCAAACGGCCAACAGATACATGAAAATATGCTCAACTTCACCAGCTATTAGGGCAATGCAAATCAAAACCACAATGAGCTACCACCTCACCCCAGTCAGAATGGCTATCATCAACAAGACAAATAGTAACAAGTGTTGGAGAGGCTGTGGAGAAAAAGGAACCCTCATACACTGTTGGTGGGAATGCAGACTGGTGCAGCCGCTATGGAAGGCAGTGTGGAGGTTCCTCAAAAAACTAAGAATAGAATTACCATATGACCCAGCAATCCCTCTCCTGGGTATCTACCCAAAATTTTGAAAGCATTTATTCGTAAAGATGTATGCATGGGCTTGTTAACATGGCAGTTTTACCTCTTTCTTTAGGCCTCAGTTCAAATAGATCCCCAGTGACGCTGTTTCTCGAGTGTTAGCATGTGTAAGAATCACCTGGAGAGTTTGGTCAAACACAGATTTTCGGGCTCCACCCCCAGAGATTCTGATTCTGTGGATCTGGAGTGAAGCCCGAGAAGCATTATTTCTGCGGCTCAGAGTCATGATGTACAGGGACCACGGGCTGAGGGGCTCTGTTCTCGGCCCTTCCCCATGTGGTCTAGGAACCAGCAGCAAGAACAGCACTGGGGAGCTGGTTAAGACGTGCAGACTCGGAGGCCCCACCCCAGGGCTCCCGAATCACAACCTGCATGCAGCAAGATCCCCCGGGAATTCACATGCAGACTCCAGCTTG
Organism: Rhinolophus sinicus; assembly: GCF_057876585.1. Classification (NCBI taxonomy): domain Eukaryota; kingdom Metazoa; phylum Chordata; class Mammalia; order Chiroptera; family Rhinolophidae; genus Rhinolophus; species Rhinolophus sinicus. The sequence continues at coordinate 6,711,864 of NC_142510.1, read as the reverse complement.
AGGCCCACTGGGCCAGGCACCCTCCTCTTCCTCTCCTGTATTGGGATAGGCGCTCGCACTTTCTTCCCACCAACCCTCTCCTATGCTGCGGGGCGTCCTTATCTCATGTTATGATAAGCAAAATGGTCTTCCTCTTAGACCTGGAGCTTCTAAGACTAGAAGTCACATTTTTATCCATGTGTATCCTCCTTCTAGAATGGTATCTGGAATATAGGTGGCCCTGAGAAAATGCAGGTGGGAACAAATATGGCAGCCCCCAGACCTTACTCTCCACCAACCACTCTCACCCAAGTCCTATTCAAGTTCTCTTTTGTGCAGTCTTGGAAGAGAGATTTTCCTGAGTGTTTTGGGATTATGGAAGCCTCACAAGGGGGGACATTAGAGCCATTTAGGAGGACAAGGGATTTCCAGGCGCAACAGCACCTACTGAGCTGCAAACGGTTGCTGCCCTCATTGTGACTTATTTCCCCCATTCATGCAAACAAGTCATGGGGGTTCTCTATTGGGCAGCAGTTGTTTTGCAGGCTTCATGGCTCATGAGATGGCCAGAGTGTCTGACCTCCTATGTGAAGTTTTTAATTTCCACGATACCACTTTGCTTTTCACTTCACTGGGCATCGTGGGCTTAGTGCCTTTGTTACGTGCCCTATGGCATTGTGGGATGGAGGGGAGGAAGAGGAGGCCAATGGAACATCTGTGTTCAAACACGGTACTGAGTTGGGAATGCGGCGGCTAGAGTTGTCATCATGACGGTGCCATATCCTTCCTCAGAAATATCATCTCTTCTCCCCTGACTCCATTTTCTCTTGACAGATTTGGGTTTTCTTACGTAGTAGTTTTTCTTTTTTCTTTCCTTTGTTTGTCTTCTTTAAACTTCCTCCCACCACCATCCCCCCTTTTTCCCTCCCTCCCTTCCTCCCTTCTTTCCTTTTCTTTCTAGTTTCCTCCTTTTCTCTCTCCTTCCTTGGTTTTGTTTCTCCCTCCCTCCATCTCTCTCTTTCTCTTTCCTCCTCTCTCTTTCTTTCCCTTCATTTTCATCCCGTCTCTCTCCCCCCACCTTTTTTATTCTTTCTTCCTCCCTCTCTGAATTGTTTTCAGCAGAACCAATACTTCAGGAATTTTCTGTGGCGTGGCTAAGCCAGTTGCAAAAGGAGCTCCCTGGTTGAGGTGCCCATAGTCTGCAGCCCCTGTCTCCTCCATATTCTGTATCTTTGACACACTTCCACAGAGTCCCAGATTTCTGTCAAAAGCAATTTACAAACCACTGGATTTAATGACCTCTGATGGGTATTTTGTTCCAAACAATTTAAGACATGGATGCGTCAACAAGACAAGTCAGGTGAGAATCTCTTATCTGGCAGCTTGCAGCAAGGCAACTATTAAACTCACCTGGGACCTCAGAAGATGCAGCCCTTGCTCCTCTGAATCACTCACATTGGTTAGGACTCAGGTGAAGTTCCTTGTCATCTGTGTCCTTGGGCCTTTGTCATGGCTCCACGCTCCTCTCACCTGACTTCCCAGCATGCCTCTCTGGCCCTCTGCTTTGGCTCTAGGTCAAACCTTCTTCTTTTTTAAGTAGCTAGTCCTCCCTTCTGAGGGTGGCCAAACATCTGCTCATGTGTCCATTCGCTAAATCCACCCAACAAACATTTATTCCAGTAAGTTCCATATGCCAGGCCCTGTACTAGTCAGTCACCAAGGCTGCAGTGATACATCAGACACTGACCTGCCCTCGGTGATTTTGTAATCAGGTTAAACATATAAATATATCAATACAAGTCAGTGTGATAAGTGCGAGGATAGAAACCTGTGTACGGCGTTGAGGGGAGAGCGTGAATTCTGTAGGGAGGCTTTGTGGGGTGGGGTCAGGGAAGGTCGCCCAAGTAAGGGGATAGCTAGGTTTTGAAGGGAACATCCAAAAATTGGACTGGGGCGGATGTAAGGCATTTGAAGCTATAGGACTCTGGGACAACTGTGGGCATTTAGAATTATCCAGAAATACTGTCATCTAAAGGTGGATGGGGGTGTGCGGGATGATGAAATTAGAGAAATAGGCCAGATCATGAAGGTCTGGTATGTTACATTGAGAAGCTCTATGTTGTAAGATGATAGGGCAACAGTGAAACCGGTTTGCAAATTCCTTTTCCACCAAAAGTAATGGTGGAACATTTAGAAGACAAAGGAAAATTAAAGAAGTAGAAAAAACAAACAACTCTCTGCTTTACCTATGGAAACTCACTCTCCAAAGGCAACTTATTACCCTTCCTGCTTATTTTCTTCCAGTTTTTTTTTCTATGCCAGTTTTTTACATAGAGGACGTATTACCCATGGAGGGTTTTAAACAGAAGAATCATCTTCAGATGTGCCTATTAGAGCAGTCACTTTACGGGGCTAAGTGATGGCTGGAACCCTACCCCAAATGTCAATGAACTGAAAGTGGCTTAATAGTCTTTCGTTTTTTAAATGTTTTGTTTTAGAATGGGTTAGATTTACAGGAAAGTGGCAAAGATAATCCGGTGAGCTCTTGTGTACTTCTTACCCTAGTTTCCCATTTAATAGTCTTTTAATGAATCGAGGTGTATTGCCGTCGCTTGTTAGTCAAATAAGAAAATAGGCAAATCCCAGGGCTTTGTCTGAAAACACAGTGGCTGGCTGCTGCCTCGCGATGCCTCCCCTGCCCCTGCAGCTGTAACTCTGGATGTTGACAATGAGAGTTCACATTGATAACCCTGCAGGGACACATCAGTAGATCTGCCGTGTTGAGGCAGGAAATTAACTCAGAGGGTAGAAAGATTCCCCACCACACAAGCTGAAATCAGCATAGCTTTCTGTTCTACCTAAAGTAAAGTTACAGCATCTCTGAGACTCATCCTTGAAAACCACAGGCAGTTAGAGGTGGTTCTGCTGGGTCTGCGCTAGGTCTTCTTTGTCTGGATGTGTGGACCGGGTGAAGTGAGAGCCCAGAAATCATTATACTGTACTAGAAACAGGTGTACAGCACGGCCAGGCTCAGTGATGTAGCCACAGCTATTTCCTAGGTGTTTCCCAACTCAAATTAATAACAGCCCACATAGTCTCTTACGTAGCTACACGCTTTGGTTCCCCCAAACCGTACTGCCTAAGCCAGGCAGCTGGATTCTTTGCAGCTTCTGAGTTCCGCCAGGCTCTACTTGGTTTTCACACTCTGGCTCAATGCAGGTAGTCAGAATCGAATGTATTGGTCACCTGTATGGCCAGCTGCAGTGAGAACGGTACAGGTAGGAACCCTTTGTCACAATACTGAACCTCCAAGTCTTGGTAGTAAAGTTGTACATAATTATCTTCCCCCCTCACCCGCCTCCCCGCCAATGAAGTCTGCAGACGGTGCATTGCCATGATCCTTTGGATTGTCCATCATCTGGCTTAAAATATCTCTACCTCTTACTTATCCAAGTTTACTATTTTATTACCATCTCATTATTTTACTGAAGGGGGCTGTTTCTATGGTAATGTAGACACTTTACCACTTTGAACCAAGTTAAAGCACATTAGCACACTCTTTTAGAACATGTTCTTAGAGAGGACATAACTCAGGATGCTATGGTGACAGGCCCTTCCTCATTTCCCGTTTTTATGTATATTTTATGGGAGAAGATACTATTCAAGTTAGCGGGGATGAACTTAGCAGCGTGTGGGGGTGGGGAAAGGTCCTCAGCAGACATTTCCGTTACTCTAATTCGCTTGCTTACTTCACATATTAGGGTAAGTGTTCAGGCTCACACCACAGTGGGCCAGGCAGGACTATGTCCCAATACCTGTCCTGGAATTCACAGCTCCCGGAAGAGACTGCTAAGGAAGGAAGCCAGTGGTTACGACAGAGGCTGATAAGAATTTCACACGATGCAAAGGGAAGGCCCGTGGGCAGCTGCACTGGTCCCCAGTGGAAAGCCATATTGTGTTCTGGTCCCCAGCCTGCAGCTGTGCTCCCCAGCCTTGTGGGCTGTCTCTCTTGGTATGTCTGGCTCTGGTGACGGACTCCCACTCGATGGATGTATAGCCATCATGACCATGTCTAATATCTATTGCTTCTGAAGGAAAGAGGGCCATTGAAGTGGACAGTGTTGAGGCAGATAAGTGACTTCTTCCCTACCATGGGCCAAACCACGTGAGAAGCTAGACTACAATCTAAAAATTCCCGAGGCCTTACCACGGAGGATACCAGGGCCCGCTTGTTTTGACCTACAAGAACCAACTGTACACATCTCTTCCCGTATCCACAGTCAATGGATTGTACACATCTGTACACAAAGCATTATACACGTCTCTTCCCAAATCCGACATTCACATTGGTGGCTCGCAATAGGCCATGATAGGCATATCTACATTGTGATAACTGACAAATGTTACAAACTAGAGCTTTTTTTCTTCCCCAGATATCTGGTCGTTAAACATTTACTAGCATACCAGTTGAGCTATTAAATCTGCCATAAGATGTGTGGACGTTAGTAGAATGCTCTGGGCAAGACCCATTGTGGTGGATGGATCAACTGTGACATCCTAGCGTGGGAGATTTTTTTTTTTCTTGCTAGTTTTTTAATCGATATTACTTCTATTCTGGTGTCCAGCCTGCATTCTGTGGATAACCTGGTTTCTAGATTCCAAATTCTTTGGGGCCACGTCACCGTTGGCCTTGGGTGCACTAATTGGGGTGGGGGGGGAGAGTGGAGAGATAAGACAAAACACAAGAGTGAGGAGAGGCCTATTGTGATTGTTAGTGACCGTTACCATCTGTCATTCAACGTTTTTCCTAAAACAATGTAAATGGATTCAAGGGAAGCTTACAGTTCATGCTAAAAGTGGCCTTCTGCTGGTCTTGGCCCTTGGTTTGGACAAGAGGAAGGCAGCAGAAGCCACCACTACGTGGGTTCTGCTCTTCTTACTGAGAGCTATAGTGCCCCCCCCAAAAAAAAATTAAGTTTCTTTCATTAGTGAAAATGAGACTCCTTCATCAACTTGTACATTATACGCAGCGAGACAGGAAAAAAAATACAGGCAGACGATAAGGGAAGGAGCCCGGACAAAGTAAACAATTATTTTTGATTTATTGATTCCCCACAAGAAGAGAGAGCTTTTGGCAGAACAAGCAGCATCTTTCTTAATTAGTGTCACGATTTTTTGGCAGTTATTGACAATGCAGTGTCTTCATCCCCGACGTATCCTTCCTGCCAGCCCCTCTCCCTGGGTTTCTCATCATCGAGTTTGGGGACACCATCAGAGGGATGAGAGGGAAAAGCGGTGCTCTCCTTCTCCCCAGGAAAGCACAGGAGGCCGCGGATTGTAGCTCTGCACGGTGCTGGGATCAGCCCGTGGACCCACATCCCAGTTGGGTCACTTCGTGGGGATGTGGCCGTGGCAAGTTCCTGGCCTCACTGGGTCTTACATAACCGAGCTTGCTCACCTTTAAAATGGAATAATCGGACGTGTCTCATGATTTCGTTGAAAGAATTAGGGATGCGGCGTGGACCATGTTTCAGAGTTCATGGAGAAAGTGGCAATTGTTAGTAATAGTAACGACTGGGCAGGTTAATTTCTGCACCTGCTGACAGGTGCCGTGTGCATTATCCTAACCGTTAAGTTGGCGAACTCATCCTAGAAAAAGTGCTACATCCCTCACTGCTGAATATCACTACGGTCACCTTTGAAGTACTCCCATTGGGAAGCTATGCACTGATGCCAGTGCCTAGTCTACCCTTCAAAGCAATTATGAAGCTCTTTTTCTGGAATGGCCATCAGAGCTGTCATCGTATTACCCTTGATGTCCTGAATGTCATCAAAATATCTTCCTTTCAATATTTCCTTTATCTTCGGGTAAAGGAAGAAGTAATGGGGGGCCAGATCAGGTGGGTAGGGTGGGTGTTCCAGTAAATAAACAGTTCTTTATTTACTGGCTAAAAACTCCCTCACAGACAGTGCTGTGTGAGCTGGTGCATTGTCGTGATGCAAGAGCCATGAATTGTTGGCAAAAAGTTCAGGTTGTCTAACTTTTTCATGCAGCCTTTTCAGCACTTCCAAATAGTCAACTGGATTAACTGTCTGTCCAGTTGGTACAAATGCATAATGAATAATGCCTCTGATATCAGAAAGGGTTAGCAATATTATTGCAACAAGTTTGCGAACTGAATTGTCAGACCTCGTACTCACTGAGAACCTACTGTGCGCCAGAAACTGTTCTAGACACTGACATTATATCAGTGAACAAAGCATCCCTGACCTCATAGAGCTCACATCCTAGCACATCATTGAAAATTATTATTTGAGTTGAGAAGACACTGGACGCCTGAGCCCAGTGGATAAGGCTCTCAACGGAAGCCCAATTTCTGCATTCAGGAAATGAAAGGGGCATGATCCATGTCTACCGGGAGGAAGTTAGGTGCACACTTCCTTCCTAAAGCCAGTATTTACTGAGCCCTTATAATGATGCAGCATCTCATTAACCTTTTGAGATGTTTGCAGAATGAAACCATCGAGACACAGAGAGTTTAGGAAACTTGCCCAAGACCACACATCTTAATGTTGGCAGAATCAGGTTTCACGCCCAGGACGGCCTAACCCTGAACTCACGCTCTTTGCCACGACTCATGAGACACCAACTTGATACATGGGGCCTTTCCTTCAAACTCTCCTTCCCTCCAGATTCAGGAACAGGTTCTGGGACTAGGTTTCTGGAGAAAAGTCTGATTTCAGTTCATTTTAATATATAAGCTTTATATGGGCAGGGAGCCTGTCTTTCTGGCTGCCTACCGCATTCTAGAAGCTAATTGAGTTTCAGAAACTTATTGATTTCCCTAAACTATTTTGAATGAAATAACGAATGGCTCAATGAATGAGTATTATAGGATGTATCCTTTCTCATCCTTGTTGGTCTTTCTGCAGAAGGGAAGACAGACGAGTTATTCAGCACAAAGGACAGCAACACATGTTTCTTTGTGGAGGAAACATTGCCTCTGATGAACAGTCAGTAGATTGGTGAACTTAGAAGATATGGTTGCATCGAGAATGGCAGGAAATGAGAAACTAGTAGGGTCGGGTCATAGAAGGTCTCGCATGGTGTGATAGACTGAACTAGATCCAAGGGCCTTGGGGGCCAATGAAGCGTTAAACGTGGACGTACATGGATGGTGGGGTTAAGTGTTAAGACAAAGATTCTAGAACCAAGAAGAGGAACGGGGTGCTTAAAGGTCAGACCATGGAACAGAGACAGAGCCAAAACTAGAAACTCAGAAGCTAGAGAGTTCCTTCCAAGCCACACTGTGTTTTCTTAACTCTTACGGAAAATTGTGAAGTAGATTTACCTCTAGGCTCTTTCTGCTCAGGACAGGTTTTTTTTCTGTTGTTGTGTGTTTTTGACCATCTCCATCAGGTGGGAAAATCTCTGCCTATAGACCAGAGTTTGAGAGAAGCACAGACGCACCAAGAAATGCAAACTGCTGCAACCCCTATGTGCCTGGGCGAAGGGGACTTTAGGGGTCGAGTCCCAAAGGGCCAAAGGAGGGCAGCGGGTCGGCTTTCTGGAGAACACCTTCAAATCTGTCTCTGGAAATGTGTTGGAGGGGGATCTAGAATATTCTAAACATTGGGGTGCGGTTCTTAGGATTCTGTGACTATGTTTCCTGGTGTTGTCAGCCATGGTGTGTGCATTCACACACACACACACACACACACACACACACACACACACACCTCTGCACGCTCAACTCATACTTCTGGCTGTATCCACACATGCATACTGTTGATACCTTTCCCACACATCCCCACACAACCTGAACGCACACAACACACATTCCGCACACTTAGTGAAATACGTCCTCCACACACTGACATAAGCAAGAGCAGATGCAGTGCCTTAGGTTCACAAATCCTCACACATCCCTGCAAACACATGAACACTGCACGCGTCCTGCAGTTTCTACCCTACACCATACAACTCAGGTTCTCAGCCTCAGAAATATACCCCTCACCTGTGTCAAAACCTTCCCACCCACAAAATATACACACCTTGTGCTCAACTCACTACCTACCCAAGTCACCCTGATACTCACTCATCTACCACCTCACATCGCAAACCACAGCCCACATTCTATATTTATATCTGTGTCTCTATCCATATCTCTCTCTATATACATGCACACACCACACACACACTCATTCATAGACACATATGCACACACAAATGTGCCACAGCTACCCCACTCATTTATACCATATTTATTTCCTAGGGATCAGAATTCAACAGTGAAAAAAATTGCCGGTGGTCAAACCCAATCCTCACCTAGATCACTAAAATATATTGTCTAAAGCTTAAACATGTTATGGGGAAATAAAATTCTATTTGCCTATTTTTAGCTCCCCTGAGGTTAAATATGGCCTATTCCAAGCTCAGGCAGCTTCTGGGATTATGTAACTCCAACAGCTCTGACTTCTGACGTCAGTGCCTGCTCTACGCTTGGTGACGGCCCTTTCATCCACCAGCAGCAGTGGCAGCAGCAGGGGTTCCAGGCAAAGGGATGCTTGCTGCTGTGGGGAATGGCTGGCATATTTGGGGGGAAGCAATGCCCTCAGCCGGTTGGATAAGCTTCCTTGACCACCTTGCTTGGTGACGACTGAGGCCCAGACCAACACATGAGGAATGGTGTGTTCTTGCCACATACCCCTTCCCAAGCTCTCCTGGTATGAGAAACATGTCTGGGAAAAAGAGTGAGGGTCTCCCGCTGACCAGGCTCAAGTTCAGAGCCTGAGTGTTAAAGGGTGGTTGGGAATAGAGACGAGGGGGCCTGTGTGGGGAGACTGTGGTTCAATGCCTCGCTCATGGCCCCTGGACACAGGGTCATGGAGGGGTCCCAGAATGCGCCGACCGGCAGGGACGGAGAGCTGGGAGTAGGGTACGTAATGGTTAAGCATGTGGTGCCTGGAGCCGATGACCTGGGCTCAGATTCCAGCTCCCTTATCTCTTAGCTCCTTGGCCCTCGGCAAGTTATTGCACTTCTTTGAGCCTCACTTTTCCCAACTCTAAAATGGGGATTGTTGTGATATTCAAAAGAGATAATCATGCAAAGAGCTCAATACAGTGTCTAACACATAGGAAACAGTAGTGATCGTCGTCACCGTGATCATCATTATTAAAAAAAAAACAAGCCTATTTTCCTCTGGCCACGATTGAATTCTAGCAAAGCCCCGGTTGAAGACAGTACTACCCTTCACCCATATTCACCTTCTAGTAGCTCCCCCATTATTACTACGTTTGCTCGCACATCTGCGTCTTTGCTCAATGCTGTCACATCTCCCTGTGCTGCCCCCCTCTCCCTTGTTGACTTAGCAAACTCTTACTTACCCTTCAAGAGTGGGCTCAGCCGTCATTGGTCCTGCCTGGCCTTCCCAGGTATGTAAGGCCAGACAGCTTTCTTCTGCTGTCTTCCTGCTCCTTATGCAAACGTGCCCCAGAATATAAATTCCCATCCTTCGCTTTGTGGCAGAGTCTGTCTTTGGCAGCAGCAAGAGGCAGGGAGAGTAGCTCAGAAGGAGGCATCACCACAGTCTCCAAGGTAATGAGGTCAGTCCACTCCTAGCCTTGTTAGAGATACAGAGTTTCAACCGTACCCCAGACCTACTGAGTCACAATATACGTTTTAATAATGAAGTGGTTCATTTGTGTAATTAAGTTGAAGAAGCACTGCTAGGGCTCCCCCAAGGAGTGCGAGTGACAAGGAGAGCAGGTGAAGTCATGTGCATCCATGAACACTTGCTTTATGTAGTCTGGTTTCAACCATGACCATGGAAGAAACCACAGGTAGATGTCCTAGGTATGCAAGAGGCAGTCAAGATTACAATCTTGGTCTATACTTTTTATGGAACCCCCAAATCTTTCTCTATATTATCTTTGTCTTTGCCGTCTCTCCCAAACTCTATCCCAATATTTCTAAGACAGAAGCAGCAGACTATGGTTTACTCTGCCCCTCATTATCATTTACTTTGCTTGCATATGGATTTCTTTTTGTATTATCATTAACATAAAGTGGAAGCTCAGCGAACGGGACATCTAAGAGTGGTACGCAATCTCTTTGAGGTTCAGTGAACTGTATTCTCTTTTCATTTGGCTGAACAACAGAGTTCACTTTCCTCTTATGGTCACAAGACTATAAAGACTCTGCAGCTATATTGTCTTTATATATCGTATCCACCAAGACACGTTCCCTTAAATCTCCTCAATTAGTATCTATCTCTTCTGTTGTTAATATAAAGAATATTTCCAAATTTACGCAACTGCATAATTAAACCTTTCTAAACTCTTGAACTAAATGTTTTGTATGCTTATTCATTAGCCAAATACACGTCTCTCATTCAGAAAAAAATAGATTTCCCCCGATCATTCTTTACATCACCACAGGCCTCCTTTATAATCTTTATCTCTAGACGCTAATCTCTATGAGAACAGGACCATGGACTGGTTGGCATCTAGTAGGTGTGCTCAGGAAATTTTTCTTAGATGAATGAATAAGTTGGACCCATGAGCCCAGGGAGTCTGACTTCTTCCTCTCCACACCCCCAAGGTTCCTGGCCTAAAGTAAAGTAGGTGTTCAAATTTATTTTGAATGAATGAATGGACAAGAGTGGCAGTCAGTTCTGCAGCCATTGCCTGTAGGGAACAGGATGGCTCTCTAGGTTAATGATGTGAGAAAAAGATCAGGGAAGAAAACAAAGCAGAAATCTTATTTTGTACATATTATCATATTGCTTTTTTTCACTCAGTGTAAACAAATAAAAGGGGCAACTTCCAACAATGGAACTGTGAAAATATCCAGAGATGCATATAACAAGTCTACCATTCCCTAGAAATAAATTCATCTGGTCGAGCTATTTATTTCATTCCCTTCAGGACGAGGCACAAAGGTGCTTGATGAATGTTGCCTCCATAAATCGATAGATAGCAGAACTTCCTTGCTCGTGGTTCTCCCCACTGTGCTCAGTGGATCATGGAGGTATTTTGTGCCCACTGTTCTAGAACCTTGTGGTGGAACGCCAGTGTGTGACGTCCCACAAATGGAGGGGGTCCTCAGGCCCTGCTTCCCACAGAACCTTTAGAGAAGGCAAAAACATGCCCCAGAGTATACCTTCCACCCATTACAGGCTCCAGCCAGCAGAGAGACGTGACCCTCTGGAGGGGCCACACCTGATCTTCCAGGATATTTGCCAGTCTTCTCTGGAGCTTGAGAAAATATTGTACTTGACGATCTGTCATTTTGATTACACTTCTGCTCCGGGGAGTATGGTACTTTTTTTCCCCTGCAATGTTTGGGAACGAAGCATCTCTGGGTATTGGTCTATGCCCGTCAGAAATCGGTGTTGTGATATAATTACATTTGTGAAGCAGATGGAGCACCAATGAGCCCGTGGCTGAAGCTCCTGTTGCAAACAGAGGCGACAGATCTGAGGGCTGGGGTGGGGGTGGGGGTTGAACGCTCCTCTCCGTTCCCAGATAAGAGCCATCTCATTTGTGTTTCTGATGTTTCTGTAAGGAGATTGGCAGGGAGATAAGTGCAGAGGCTCGGGAAAGGGAATTAATATTTATTAAGTACCTACTATGTACTGGGTCTCATTTAATATTTACAGTAGACCTAAGACATAGGTTTTTAATTATTCCCATTTTGCAGGTGAGGAAACCGAGGCTGAAAGAAGGCAATTTAGGGGCCTGTAGACACGTACCTCTGAGGTACTCTAGTGTTACCCATCAAATATTTCCAGTTCTCCTCCCACACCCATGAGATTTCTCTGGTCTTCGTGCCATTTCTCTTCCCTGGCCTTTGGATGTGGGTAGAAGCATGTGACTTGTTTAGGACAATGAAATGTGAGCAGAAATGAAGTGGATCTCTTCTGCGTGGGAGCTTTAAGCGCCGATACCTTATTTGCCACGTACTCCTTTCCTGTGTTCTGTGTTCCAGATAGAGGACGCTCTGTCAGCCGGGTCTTGGCAGGGAAGGTGCCGTGAGTGGAGCAGAGCCCCAGCCAATGTATGAGAGCCTGGAATCATGGGTGGGAAATGCAACTTTGTTTTCAGCCACTGAGCTTTTTGAGGCTGTTTGGTGCTTAACCCTTGCTAATAGGTTTGCTACGGAGGCATCTAGAATTCGACCACTTCTTAGTGTGGCTTTTTTTTACTCTGCATGGCACCAAAATCTGGGTTTCTTATTCCTGATCTGTGTGGAGAGTTAGAACTTCGGGTATTTTGCGTGGTACGATGGCGTGAAATGCTCAGATAGGATGGAATGGAATGAATTGGATGGAACAGAATTATTTCACGCCTGGGGGCATAGAGGAAGATCCCAGACCAGAGCCTTTGAACCAACTAGCAATTCCTGGGCCTGACGGGAATAAGGCTGCGTCAGGGGACATTTAGCCAGTTCCATTTTGGAGAAGCACATCTTACTATCCCGTCAGCTTCTCTGCCTCTTCCCCACTTCTCCCCTCCCGCTGCCCCTGTTCTGTGATCCCTGTATAGTACCAAGAGCCTTTCTTTGCGTTTTCCTCCCCTCTCCCAGAAGGAGGGAATGTGCTTGGAAACAGTCGCCGAGGGAGCAGTCTTGTTTTTGAAAAAGAAACTATTAAAAAAAAAAAAAAAAAGTGTGTTTGTGGGGATGCCAAAGAGGAGTGAGTCTTATTTAAGTGAGTGGGGGTAGTGGGAATATGTTTACACAGCAAGAAAACGCAGGCTGGCTGTCTGCTGCTTCTTAAGTGGATGGCATTTTGAAAGGACTTTATGATGTCTTTTAATTCCTCAGTACTCCTGCCAGCCCAGGAAAGTGTGCCTTCCCGGCGTCATTCATATCACTGGGGTTCAGCAGCAGGAAATTGACAGCCAGTTGGAGCCTGTGCTTACACAGCTCACACAGTGCTGTGTGCACACGGGCGTAACCGGGTGTGCCCATAACTGCTATGAGCATTAAACGCGGTGGAATTTGTGACGTGCTCAGGACAGAGCGTGGCACACAGTAGGCTCAAATTCCCGTTACCCATTGTGCACTGTGTGCACATGGGTGTAGGCACCCGATCCTGCAAACATGTATTGATTGGTCCAATTGTATTCACTGTAAAATTACGTCCTTGCACAGCTGTGCACACCGAAGGCTGAGCACACCTGTGGGATTCTGTTTATACACAGACCTCTGTACACATCTCCAAGGATACGTATGTACAACCAGATGTGCTCTCGTCCGTCCGTGCACATGACACCACACTCCGCGCACCGTCCAAACGGAGGCATGAAAGAAGGAACTGAACTCTTATAGCGCGGGTCTATCTATATGTACACACACACACACACACACAACAGGTGCATAGAAGCAATTTGCACGTTTCCTTTGGAAACTTGGCTCAGGGCTTTTCAAGCATGCATCAGAGGATCCCCATTTAGAGGATTATTTCTCTATTCTGCTCTTTCTCGGATACAAATGACTGTCTCCTGTCCATTTCCTTGCTACCACCTGAATCCTCATCTTATGTGTTCGTTTGTTCGTTCGTTCGTTCATTCATTCATTCATTCATTCATTCCACTAGCATGCTTTCTAAGCCTGTTGTAGGTTAAACATGGTGCTAGGTTACAAGACTCATGTGTCTTCCTTCTTAGAACCGCTCACCTATCTTGGCCTCAAGTAAATTGTTTGCTAATACGCAGGAAGCACCTGACAGTCACACCGCTCTTGTGCACACGTTGAGATACTGGATTAGTACTGCACTCAGGATCTCCGGTTTTGGAGCTGGAATCCCAGGGTTCAGACCCCAACTCTACCAATGACTTGCTATCGTCAGACAGCTTCACCTTTCTGTGCCCCACTTTCTCATCCATCAAATAGGGATCACAGAAGTACCCATTCCATAGGGCGCTTAAAAGAGCGTGTGACACATGCCGAGTGCTAATTGCTGTTGCCAGTTCTCTCAGACACACCTGTGCAGTTAGTGGTGGTGTCCCCATTTTGCACATATGAAAACGGGACCCGAGCGGTTCAGTGCCACCCCTGGGTGACTGTCGCTGCCTCTCAGCTGTCCTCCCTGCCTGCCCCCACCCCCGGGCCCGATAATCATTCATTCCCTCTCCTATTCTCCCAGGAACTGGCGGTGAACACAGATTTGAATGTTGTTCTGAGAAGCGAGTTTGAGAAATAGCTGCGGCCCAGTGAGCCGCTGCTTCTGTTTGTCCTGAGCACACTCCTACTTCTGCTTATCTCCAGGGTCTCATTCCCTCTCACGTGGGCTCCTCAGTTAGTGGGAAACAAGATTTTTATGTCGGGAAGTGCTGGTGGAGAGTAGTGGAGCTACGGGGTGAGTTGTGGCACCTTCGAAAGAACCAGGGGCTTGCAGTCCAGACCTGGGTTCCAGTCACGTCCAGGCTGGGTGGTTACCTCTCCTCTGTGTGCCTTGTCTCTAAAATGGGATCAGAGTCTCCCCCCCAGACTTCCCCCTCAGAATAGTGGAGACATAGTGGAGAAGGCATGGGCTTGGCCTTCAGACTGACCAGCATCCGAATCCCAGCTCGGCCTCTCCCTGCCTGGGGCTTGCTTTTCTTCTCCAAGGCTGAGTCAGCCCGAGTACTTAGTTGCGAGCAAAAACACCCAACTCTGAATGATTCTAGCAGAAAACCAACTTATTGGAAGGGTATTAGGGAGCTTGTAGAATTTCCAGGGTGTCTGGGAAACTAGCTTGGAAAATGAGCAGAGACAAAGAGAGACACAGTAGCCAGAACCACCAGCAAAACCACCCACAGAAGCCGTCCTATAAGGACCCTGCTGTTGCCCCCACGGGACACTGGATGTTGCCATGGTACTTCTGCTCCCAAGGTAGCTCTTTCACCTGTTTCTTGTACCATTAGCTCCCAATTCAAAGTCTATGGCTGACACTTGATTGGCCAAGCCTGGTCACATGCTCTTGCCTGAGCCTCAAGGGAGCCTGGGAAAGCAAGTATCTGGTCTTTTCAACTTTTGGGAGTAGACTCTCTTTCTCTCTCTCTCCGAGACTCATAAGAGAAGGAGCCCCCCCAGACACAGGAAGAGATGATTGAAAAACAACAACAAAACAAACATAACTAACGCTGTCAGTTACAACATCGATGCCTCCTCAGTAAAACTGGGAAAACAAAACTCATTCCCTAAGAATTATTGTGAAGGGTACATGAGTTAACCCTCGTGAAGTGATTAAGCATAGTACCTAGTAGCTTACATGTGCTCAACAAATGCTTGTTTCCTGCCCCTGTTTCTAGAAGCTTCTCAGGACCTGCATTTCAGGGGTACCCTTCCTAGGGTACCCTGTTGGGTTTTCTGCAGTCAGACCTGTCTTCTACTTCTTAGTATCTGCTTGTTATTGGGACTGGAGTGTTCACAGGAGAGTTACTTACATTGACCCTTGTTGATTGATATTAATTCCTCCCCCGGTTGTATATTATGCTTCATAGGCGGTCCTGGTCCCTTCAAATTATGTCTTACAAAATAGTGAAGCCAAATGCAGAAGATGGTGAAGTCCTGCCTGGCTTAAGTGGGGTGCAGCTAATGAAAGTCGGATCGTGTTTTGCCACTGCATTCAAATCAGGAGACCCAAACCCAAGCATCAAACAGGAGAACCAAATTCTGAGGGTGACAATTCTAGTATGTGCTCTTTGGGGACAGTTTTTACATGTCCTTTACATGTCCTAACAGGTTGTTATGTGCGAGGCTCAGTTTAAAGATATGGCCCTCTGAATCTCGCACGTAACAACCTTTTTGTCACATATGTACATAGACCCATCAGAATACTTCAGCTAAGAACATTCTGGCAGGCGGGGGAGGTGGTGTCTCCCTGAAAGCTTCTAATTCTGCTGCCTCTGGCTGAGACAGGGCAGGCGAGAAATCAACACTCTCCTTCTCAGACTGGGTGGCTTCAAGGAAACAGGCAGGTTCTCAGCGTTGGGAAAGGCACTGGTGTGGAAATGACCCTAGTCCCATTTTTCATGGCGAGAGAAGTTGAAAGATTGGCATTATGGGCTGTGGGAGCTCCAGGCTGCCCACGGGGCTTTTCGAGATGTCTGCAGAAAAGGAGAACTTCCCAGGATGGTCAAAAGTCAAGAGAGTGGGGCCTGTGCTATGTTGATGGATCACTCTCTGTGACACCACCAAGGATATATCTTCCCCAGCTCCTCAGGACTTTATGTCATCAGACTCAGCTGTCAGTTGGACAGTCCCACATCAGACCTGGACTCAGACACCCTCTCACTGCTCTCTCAGCAACTTCTCTTAACCTATCTGGTAACATTTTCCTGACCAGCTACTGAAACAGTTGATGAATCACTTTCATTTTGCTCCTGAATTTTGGTATTTTTCCCATCTCAACCTCAACTACAGCTAAGATGCTATGTCCACACAGACTCAAAGGCATTTTTCTGTCTCAGCCATCCTGAATCTCCTATATTGGCCCAGACCCATGGCCGGGCCCCAGGCAGTGATGAGGCCACCTATCTTTTTTGTCTCTGCATCCCAGGCCTTTCATCTAACCCAGATCTTCCAGCCTCTTTTATAACCTGTGGGTCCTTAGCGTATTCACCACATGTAAGATAAAATTATGGGTGGGCTAGGGTTGGAGAGTTTGGACTCTGCCCTACAAGAAAAACCCATTTCTGGTTCTTTTTCCCTATCAGTGCTAGAAATGGGGAGTTTCTAAAGATTTGTTTCCTTGGAGACTTTACACTAGGGAAGGGGAAAATGGGGTGACAGAGGTGGATCTCAGATGTAGCTGTCAAGAGAAGCTGAATTAGCTCAGGTGGCCCAAGTATTCTCAAGGAGGTAACATAGTGTTTAGTGAAAGCAGCCAGAACGGTGGGTGTTGGGAAGGGAGTGGGAGAGAGTTTTTTTTGGAGGTGGGGAGTATGCATATCGTCTTGGGTTCTTTGGAGCCCTGGTTGGTGTAGAAGAAATGAGAGTAAGTGTGAATTTTTAAGATTTATGAGTGAGTGTAGAACGGTATAATTCTTTTTTGGAAAACAGGAAAGGGAGGAATTTGTTTGGATATAGGAGTCATTAAGATACAAATTAAATAAGATTTTCTGGTGATTCTTATAGGGCTGTCAAGGAAAAACACAGAGGTCAGGGTGTTCTTTTATACCCGCATTAGCATCAATCACTGTGCTGTGTGTAGAGTATATCTTTAATACATGAAATCGATTGCTAGAATGATAAACCAAATTCCATTGGAACAAATTCAAGGCTCGTCTCCAAATTCTTTTCTGCGATAGAATTGGGGTATAGCAAATGAACTTGGAAATCAGCAGGCCACAGGGGCTTGGTGGCGTGTTCTACACAGGATTTTGTTGTCATGCTCTTTGACACAGTAGGTGGCTATTTTCGAGTAGTTATATGATCACTGTCATAAGAGAAAATGGGAAAGAATTTCAGAAAAGGAGATGTCAGAACACTTGAGAAAAGGCTTCAATTGCAAGTGCTCTGGAAAGGAAAGCAAATGAAGTTAGTCATTTATATGAAAAATATCCTGATATGAGAAGTGGTTTTGAAGACATCCTGTTTTATTACCTTGGAGTAGTTATTCATCTGTCAAAAGACGGTTCTCAATCCTGATTCTTAAGGTGAATGTGTTACATGTATTTATAATGTTTTCTATTTGTCTGGAAGGAGAGAGAGAGAGAGAGAGATTCAAGTCAGCCCATACCCTTTTCTTTTTCTTAAAGACCATATTCTTAAAGAACATGGACAGAACCTGAGTGACCTTGAGCAAATCTCTTAACTTACCTGAATCTAAGTTTTCCTTTTCTGTAACGGAAGGTAATAATGCTAAACTTAATAGGGTCATAATAAGGATGAAATGAGAAAACGTGTTTGGAAATACCTACTAGAACAGGTCCTGGGGAGCAGGGCAACTTGAGTGCCCAGGAAGTCCCAAATGTCATTTAAGGAGGAGAAGAGACATGATCTTCATTTGACCTTGGGAAAATTATTTAGCGTCTCTAAACCAACTTTATTCAACTTTTCAAAGTTGCTTTGGTTATTACAGATCTTTTGAATTTCCATATGAATTTTAGAATCAGCTGGTCATGTCTCCAGAACATCTGCTTGGATTTTAATTCGGATTGCATTGAATCTATATATGATATTAATTTGGGGAAAATTGACATCTAAACAAGACTGAGTCTTCTAAACCGTGAACACAGTGTATCATTCCATTTATTTAGGTTTTCTTAAGTTTCTCGCAGTAAGGTTGGCTTTGTACTGTTCAGTGTACATGTCTGGCACACCTTTTCTCAGGTTTATCTCTATTTAATAGTGTTATGCTATTGCAAACGGCATTTGCCTGACCTTTTCCTTTCTAATAGTCTAGTACTGTTCTATAGAAATAAATTGAGTTTTGTATATTGATCTTCTAGTCTGCAACCTTGCTAAAATCATTTATTCTAATAGGGTGGGTTTTTTTTTTTTTTTTTTTTTTTTTGTATATCCCAAAGAATTTTCTACATACGTGATCTTACCTGAAAATAAAGACAGGTTTAATTTTTTTTTTCAACATGGGTTTCTTTTCTTTTCTTGCTTTATTGTGCTTACTAAATGTTGAATAGAAGTGGTGAAAGATATATTCTTGTTTTCTTAACTAACAGCTTTACTAAGATATAATTCACATTCCATGCACTTCACCCATTTAAGGTGTGGTTTTAGTATATTAACAATGTGTGCAACCATTACCACGATCAATTCCAGAACATTTCTATCATCCCCTAAAGAACCTTTCTTGATTTTAGGGGGAAAGTATTGGGTATCTCACCATTGAGAATGATGTTAGATGTACATTTTCTCATAGATGCCCACTATCAGTTTAAAGAATTCTTCCCTATTCCTAGTTTGCTGAAAGATACTGAATTTTTCTGCTCCCATGGAAATGGTCCATATGGCTCTTCTTTTTCCGACGGTTAATATTATGAATTATATTGATTAATTTTAAAGTGGTAAACTAACCTTGGATTTATAGGATGCTAACCACTCAGCCATGATGTATTATTTTTATATATTATTGAGAGAGGTTAAGTGACTTGTTCCAAATCACCCAGAAAGTAACAGAAGCAGGAGGGGCACTCAGACAGTCAGACAGCACAGCCTGGAGTCCTTACCACTGTAGCTCACTGTCTCCCTAGTATATCACCTCAATGCAGCAGATACATCCCTGGTTGCACAGAAGAAGACATTAGGGGGTACATAAATAAATCTATGATAATTTTGATTACAATTTATTAGAAAAAATATAACTAGCTGTCGTGTGGGGCGGCATGTGGGGTCTCTGGTCCCGCTCCCCACATAAGAACGCAGGACATGGTGGTGAGGCCAAAAAGGAACACCCACGGAGCCATAGGTAGGGGAGTCACACCACTATAGTCTCGCTGGCGGCTGGGTTGGAGACACAGGAAGCAGGAGCCACACAATTCTCAACCCTCACTGCGCCGCTTGCAGGCTCAGCCACCATCTTCTTGCTAGCCCCCCATTTTCTGCTAGAGTAGCCACCGCAGTTATATTAGTGGCCAATGGCTCACTGGTTACAGCTGACGGTCAACTAGCCACAGCTGATGGCCATCCAATCACAGTTGATGGCCATTTACTACCTGAGCCAGCACCTGTCTATGTGAGGCCGAGAGCCTGGAAACTACTTTCTGGGGCTCTGTCCCCACACTAGCATATCACGTCTGCAATTGTATAGGTGTTACTGCTTAGAATGAAACAAAGGTAGTGAGTGGTGTTAGACCTGAGTTTAAGAAGGATTATTTGACAAACAGTATTTAATTAATTAGGTAAGAAGTGGAGAGTGAGCAAATTTGGCCAAAACCACGAAAGGGTCAAAAGCTTAGGAAAATTTCTATGGCATCCCCTATCCCATTGGGTAGATGGGGAAACTGAGGCAGAGGTGGGTTCTGATTCCTCTGACCAGGAGTGGAGAAGGCACTTTAAAAGGTCTTTCCTGTCTGTCTTCAGGAAGCTCACAGTTTCCGTACACCAGCCCTTCCCACAAGAGGCAGGAGAGTGGGCATATTCTCATATGCTCATCAGTGAGCAGAGTTCTTTCTGGTCTGAATTTACTAAGATTAATTTACTAGGGTGTTGGCAGATTTATTGAGCACTTAAAAATGTTAATGGACAGCATTCCCAATAAATCATGTCAACAGAGCTTTATGAAAACAGTGGGGAGCTATGAACTTGGGCCCAAGAAGCAGCATTGGCTCCACGAGGTGGGCGCCGTACAACCCTTTCAAGAAAATGGCAGATATCATCAGCCACTCAGTCTGCAGTCTGTGATTCTCAATGGGAAGTCATTCTCATTATCATTTGTTAATGCCTACTGTTTGCAGGGGATGGTGCTTGGGATTTTATATATGCTGTCTTTGATCCTGCAAATTCAGTTTCGTTATGTCCCATTGAACAGATGTGATAATCCAGGTCTCGAGACGTGAAGGGACTTGCCCAAGATGGTGGCATATCCGTCCCTCCACCACAACTATGTCAAACTATTAACAGTTATTGCATGGTTCCCAGCCTTTGTTCCCATCTTGTGTTTACTGCTGTGTCCCTGGTACTCCCCCAAATGTTGCAGAGGAGCTGTCAAAAATGAGGACAAAGGGAAGGTCATCGGATGTGCTGGCTGGGAAGCCACTGTTGACCTTCACAAGGTGACTCTGGGCAAGGAAGGCAGACCACGATGGAGGAAGTCTGGACTTAGAGGAGACCGTGGGTGCAATAGGCTATGAAGGTGTTGTTTTTCATTAGGAGAATACTTTTTCATTCTCATTTCACTCGACTTCTTAGCAGCATTCGGCACAGTTGCCTACTCTCTTCATTTATGGCCCTTTCTCGGTCTCATTTCTTAGGTTTTCTATGCTGTTCTATCTGCTTGGAGCGTGTTTTCTTGCTCTTTCCGTGGCTGATGGCTTCTCATGAGTCAGGTCAGCTCACCTTTCTTTGTAATAACCACGTTTTCTAGTTTCTGTATTTGATGCTTTGACACCGTGACACCTTGCTGGACCCTGGTGGGACCGCCCATCCCAGGGTAAGCCAGTTCCTGGAGATGGTAAAAGATGCACCTCACGCGTGCCTTTCATATGCAAACCAACCAATCCGGAGCCCGGAGCCCCACCCCTCCTCTGCAGGATTCTTACACTCCAGGCTACCCACAACCCCTCTACCTTCATCACCCAGGTCTAGGTTCTAGACATTCAGGGATAGCTCCCCCGCCACACAGCCCACTGCAGTTACTCAGAGCAACCACCCCTAAGTCCGCCTACCTTGCGTTTCCCACTCCTTCCTGCAGAAACCACGCGTTTTCCCTTGCTCCACCCTCTGCCTCCTGACCGACCCTGGTGTTTCCCCATGTGGCCCTCCCCCCAATGGTTTAGCGTGCTCCCCCACCTTGGTATCTGTGAGTATAGCATGCTATCTTTTCAATGGTAATCATTTGTTTTCTGGTCTCTTGATCTCTTGGCCTTGCTATCCCTGAAAAATAATAAAACTGACATTTTAAGACATCTCATCTCTCTGGAGAGCATTTTCCTGACTACCTATAATTCTCAACCTAGGCAAATTGTTGGTTTCCTTCGTGGAAAGTGCCATAGGCTGTAATTATTTAATTTGTGTGTTCATTTGTCTACTTATTATGTCTCTACGTCTACCAGAGTCTATATCAGAGAACCAGAAGCAATGGGAGATACCTCTCTCTCTCTCTCTCTCTCGCTCGCTCTCTCTCTCTCTCTCTGTCTTTGTCCCTATTTCTATCTCTGTCTCGTGGAAGTTCCAAAGCCAGCAGTCTTGAGACCCAGGAAGAGCTGATTTTTCAGTTTGAGTCGGAAGACAGGAAAATACCAGTGTCCCAGCTCAAGTATTCAGGTGGCGGAAGCTCCCTCCTACTCAGCCTTTTGTTCTCTTCAGGTCCTCAGTTGATTGGATGAGGCCCATCTACATATAGGAACTTTTTATCTCATCCAGAAACACCCTCCCAGGCACAGCCAGAATAATGTTTGACCAAATATCTGGGCATCTTGGGGCCCAGTCAAGCTGACCCATAAAATGAATTCACAGAGAGCCGGTGCCTGGTGTGCAGGCGATACTTAATAATGTCTGAGGATTTAATATAGAATAGAGACATGATTATTCTTTGAGAGGGTGGTCTAGTTAGGTGAGGCGAGGCTATGCGTCAGTGATGAATAAATCTGGAAACTCAGTGAGCAGTGACCTGGAAATGGCTAATATCAGGTCTGCCAACACTCCATTGGCCAGCATTTGATCACATGGTCCCAGCCCTCCAGTAAAGAAGGCTGGGAAATGTAGTCTTGCCGTGTGGCCAGGTGTGGTGAACTGCAAAGCATTGTGTCTCTGTACTACCCCACTAACGGGAGGAGGGGGCCTTTGAAAAGGCTTTGAACTGCTGCCCTGGAGCAAGCTGACCAGGAAGCAGTGAGGACTTAGGAGTTTGCTCTAAATCTCACCAGCACCTAGTTTCTCATTTTTCCATCATCCTCTGAAAGGGTGGGAACCCAGCATGTGAAGTTAGAAGGGCACTATTTACATCCACCTCTGCCATCGACAAGCTCTGTGGCTTTGGGCAAGTCACTTCACCTGTCAGGTCCTGTATCAGGAAGTGTGGCCTCAATACCTGGCTCATAGAGTTGACGTGAGAATTGGAGATTAGGCATGAATTGAGCCTGGTGCGAACACTTTGCTCAATGCGTGGTTGACATTATAATTGTTTTATCATTTTGATAATAATGATAGTGAAACCTACGGAGGCAAAGAGAAGGCAGCTTCCAGCTTTTAGATTTCCAACGCCATGTCTATGGCGACTCCATGAAAGAAGCCAGAGAGAAGAGAAAAACAGCCGCCCTGGTTTTGGCCATTTCCTCTTTCTTACGTCACATGTGACCCTCACCCTCCCTACTCTAGTTGGAAGGTCAACTGCAGTACAGCCCTTTCCAGGGTAATCAGTTTTTAATGTAGACACAATTAGTGAATAAGCACTTGATTAGGTCATTATGAAAATATTGAGAACAACGCCATTTGCGGTGGCAGAAGCTCCAGGAAGACAGATGAGCTTTCTTTCTCTTTTATCAGTTGGGTCAGAGTGCTGGGAAAGTGAACATATTTTACCATAATGTTAAGCCCCTTTCACACTGAAAGGCCATTATGGTAGAAAAAAATTCCCCCCTCTGGGGTATTAATTAGAGAGATGGTGCTTAAAAAATATCATAATCTCATTAAATTTCTCTCTTACAGTTATTTTCGTAAGGAATCCTTAATGTGAAATTGGGATGGAAAAATGCAACTCTGGCTGAAGAATTTATGAAAAACACCAAGCAGCTGATCTATCATTTTTCAGGGAGGGAGAAAAACAAAACATTTTGTCAGATTCCTGGCTTTGGACTTCTAAAACAATTACGAGCAGCCCGGGCCAGAAGTCAGAGAATAATGCAGTCTTTGTAGTACAGTCTCTAGTCCCCCCCTCCCGCCCCCCCCAGAACTAATGATGATGGATGATCTCTCTGGGTAGAAACTTATGCTCTGTGTTCCAGCCCTGAATCATTCTCGTTTCTTGGGGCTTTCCTGGATCGCGCTGTGTCTCTGGCTGGCACCACCGCAATTTAGCTCTGAATTCTTGCACGTGTACTTAAAACTATAGACATTGAAAATGTGTGTTACTTTGTGCCTGTATTTGTCCCTGTGATAAATACCCGTTGAGCCACTGTGCGTGCCATGTACCATGCTAGGTGCATGGGATACAGTGGGGAACGGAATAGTCCTTGATCTTAGGTGTTTCTAGGGTAACGGAGGGGCTGTACATTAATTAGGAAGTCACAGAGACTGCTGTGATCTTGCAGGTGGGATAGGTGTGATGGGAGTGGGAGGTGTGAGGTGCTGAGGCCATTGGTGGTGTTATGGAGGGTGAGGACAGGCCCCCCCGAAAGCTGACGTGAAGGGAGGGAGGGAGTTAACTAGGTGGGCTCAGTGGGCAAGTGGAGTTGTTTCAGGCTGAGGAAGCAGTATTTGCAAAATTCCTGCGCTAGGAGAGAAAGAACCAAGGACATTATTTGCAGTAGCTGTGACATGGAAGCATCCTAGGTGTCCATCAATAGACGACTGGATAAAGAGAATGTGGCACATTTATACATAGAATATTACTCGGCTGTAAGAAAGAATGAAATCTTGCCATTTGCGACAACATGGATGGACCTACAGGGTATTAATGCGAAGTGAAATAAGTTAAGAAAGGCACATACTGTATCATGTCACTTATAGGTGGAATCTGAACAACTACACAAATGAACAAACGGACTCATAGCTGCAGAGAACAAACTCAGGGTTGGGTGGTGAGGGATGGGCAACAACAGTGAAGGGGACTAAGAGCTACAAACTTATGACATAAATATGTCACAGGGATGTGACGTACAGCATAGGGAATACAGTCAATAATATCACAATAATTTTGTACGGTGTTAGATGGTTGCTAGATTTATCATGGTGATCACTGCATAAGGCAAATAAATGTCGAATACTATGTTGTACATCTGAGACTAATCTAATATTGTATGTCAACCATACTTTAATTAAAAAGAGCTTTACGTTTCAGGAAGATAAAGGACATTTGGGAAACTGAACAGAGGCCAGGTGGCTGAAAGTGTGACTATGAGGCTGGGGCATGCGCAGGGGCTGTGGGCTGTCATCTCATCCTAAGAGAAAGGAAAGCCATTGGAGCGTTTTAGGAAGTGACATGGTCGTTTTACAAGTATGTATACACATAGGCACATATACATGGGATAAAGACGCAACGTTAACTGCGTGATGCTGAATGAATTGCTTGCTCTACCTGATCCTTTTCCCGTGTATTAAATGATACTAATAATGGGACTTACCTCCTGTTTTAGTTGAGCTATTATATGCAATAATCGAAGTGTGAATGCGACTCATAGTATTTGGTATGTTGTATGTATGTTAAGAAATTTATTCCCTCCCTCCCTCCCTGCCTCCCTCCCTCCTTTCTTCTGCCTTTATCGAGCTAATATTCCCAGTGAGGAAAAACAAAGAAACAAACAAAAACCACAACTAACCGAAGAACGTATTTTGCTCTTTTAACTTTTAGGGCTCAAGGCTTTTTTTCCCTTTTTTTTTTTCTTTTTCTTTTCTTTTTTTTTTTTCCCCAGTTACAACTCTGTGTGTCTTTAGAGCACGGAGCGCTTAAGCAGTTCTTACTGAAACAGGTGGCATTAAGAGTAGGAGGCCCCACAGAAAGCAGGTATCTAACTCCAGCTGGCTGCTCTTTCTCAGGGGAGTTTGTTACTGAGCCCCGTCATTAGTCAGGGTGTCAAATCAACACACGGGCCCCTTGAAAGGTGCGCTGTCATCTTGATTACGGTGCACTCAATTCTCTCGTCTGTGGCTCCATCCGTGGCCCCTCCGTTCCTTTGTGGGTGTGTGAAACAATAAGGAAAACACCATTTCACCATCAACAGCAATCGTTCAGCCTCCCAGCGACTGTTTCTGCTGGTCTATTTCGGCTCACAGAAAAGTGTTAAAAACAATCGTGTGACTTAATCACAATTCACTTATTCTGATGATTTATTTATTTAGTTTTGTTTTGTTTTTATTTTGGTAAATAATCTTGACGTAAGCTCCTGGTGGGCCATGAAAGAGGAGGCAGAATTTTAATAAACTGGTGATGAAGTGGAAATATTTTGAAATATCGAATAATGTATTTTGCTTGTCACCTAATTATTTATCTGCCGTTTAAGAACACATTTCATAATATCTTACTTCCTAATCTGTTCATCTGGTAATAAAAGTACCTCCTTTTGATTGCCATGTGTTCCCAAGTAAAGACTAATACATTAGGGACTGAATGTATAACGATGCTTTAATGACCTAATAAGGTCTCTCTTATGAAAATGGCTTTCTTGTTTCACTGAAAATTTGTTTTCTTCTCCAAGTGAATGTTGTTTAAAAGGGAACTATTATCAGTCAAAAGAGATCACACACACACACACACACACACACTCACATTCACTCACACACTCACCAATCCAGGAACAAAGGGTTGTTAAATTCTGAATTGCACCAACATTTTCTGTTCCTTTTGTTTTAACAATGCAACATAAACACACAGAAAGGTTAATTGCATCCCAGAAAAAAAAAATCTTACATCCTTTGACAAATTATTTTGAAAACCATGATGTGGGAATGGCACGTGCAGTGTGCACACACACACACACACACACACACACACACACACACTTCATAAGTACAGAGTCAGTTTATTGTATGTTTACCAGGTTAGAGGAGCTGCATAATGCAATACACAGAACAAGAAGATACTGTTTCTGCCCCCAGAGACCTCACAGTCTAGATTAGCAGTTATCGATGGGAGGTCGGGGGGTGGGGGTGGAGATTTTGCTCTCCCGCCCTTCCCTCCCACCCCAGGGTCATTTGGCAATGTCAGGAGACATCTTTGGTTGTCACAACTTTGGAAGGAGGGACTACTGGTACCTAGCGGATAGAAACCAAGGATGCTACTAAACATCCCACAACACACAGGACGGTCCCCACACCAAAGAATTATCCGGCCTCAGATGTCGGTTGTGCCAAGATTAAGAAACTGTGGTCTAGTGGAGAAGATGAACAACAAACCCAGCAATTACAATGGAGTCTGATAAGTAAATTCTGTGCCAGAGGAAGCCTGGAAGGCTGTCAGGGCAAAGGGAGTAGACTGTCTAAGCTAGGTTGGGGGTTCAGGGAAGGCTTCCTGGAGGAGGTGATGGATAAAGGGTGAGAAGACATTAACTAGAAAAAGAAATGAGAAACATGTTCTGGGAAACATCACCCTGACGGGGGTGTCTTAGTCGTGGCAGAGCCCACAGGCCAGCTCATCGTGTGGCCTTAAACATGTCACGTCACCTCGCTTGGCCTGAGTTCTCACCTCTCCCCTCCACCATAAAATGAGAGCTTGGACTAGCTGATTTCCTGGGTCCTTTCTGACTCCATGTGTATTATCCTATGCCTCTCACTGGCATCCCTATGTAAAATATAGTATTTGACTTGTGCTTGTTTTTGTTTTTTTGTTTTTTCATTGTGGTGCCTTCCAGCCTCCTGTTTGTTTATCCAGTAACAAATGTCTTTCCTCTGGGCACAGCCTCTCATGCTGGCTTCCCAGAGCATAGACAAGACATTCCCCGTCCTCATGCCACTGAAAGTCTGGCCCTGCAATCCACTCACAGACGCTCCCCCCCCCCCACCCCCCATCGTTATAAGGATCCTTGAGCATCTCCTGTGAGTTGAAGAGCTGTGAGCCCACTGGGGCCTTTCCTCCTTCCTGAGCAGTGGTCCTCAGAGAGATGGTGGTGGCTGAAATTAGGGCAGGGAACACGGAAATGGAAATGAGGGCAGGGATGGGGGCCATGCAGCTTGAGGAATGTTAATGAGAAAGGATGAATGGGATTTAGCCTATCTGTGGGGGCAGAGCCCCAGAAAGTAGTTTCCAGGCTCTCGGCCTCACATAGACAGGTGCTGGCTCAGGTAGTAAATGGCCATCAATGTGATTGCATGGCCATCAGCTGTGGCTAGTTGGCCGTCAGCTGTAGCCAGTTAACCAATTAGCTGCTAATATAACTGCTGCGGCTACCGAGGAGAGTGGAGGAGAGTGAAAGAGTCGTCGGTGGGTTGCAGACAAAACGGACAGCAGGTCGCACGTCCAGCGAACCCAGCCTCCAGTGAGACTATAGTGGTATGACTCCCCTACCTATGGCTCCGTGGGTGTTCCTTTTTGGCCTCACCATATCCTGCGTTATGTGGGGAGCGGGACCAGAGACCCCGCAGGCCTCCCCGCACGACACTATCATTAGGGTTTGGGGGGGTGGGTGTCAGGGGGCAAGACATAAAGTCCAGGAGGAGGCGTGAGGTTTTGACTTGGGCCCTGGGTGAGTGGTGGGCCCTTCTCTCAGAAAGGGGGGAGGCACAGAAGGAAGGAGCTTGTTTCATGTGTGGTTGGTGCTCTAGGTTCCTTCTCCCTGGAGTGGGGGGGCCTGTGGGAGGGAGAGAGGTCCGAAGGGATCAGGCATATTCCCTCACTATCTCTAGAAGGAGTCAGCTCTGAGATACATATGGAAAGGAAGACTCCTTGTGGGGAAAATACCGCATGGTGCCCCAACCCCCGGTTGCTTCCTGACCACTTGTAACCAACATAGACCAGGGCACAGGAAATCTGTGAGCAAGTCCCAGGCCTCAGCACGGGGCACCAAAAGGCACTGGGATTTGGAAAGAAAGAATCTGAGCTTGAGTCCCAGATCTGTCTGTGGGGTGTTTGCTCTGAGGCGTCACTCTTCCCCCTTTTAAAAAGGGGAGGCGATTCTTCCTACCTCCCAGAGATGCTGTAAAGAGTAAATGAGAGGATGATAAGAGTGCTTTGGAGGAGGGGAAGTGCTGTGATTTGGGTGGGACATGCGCAGTCGCTGGGTTCTGAGGTGGGCATAGACTCAGGCAGCAGGTGAGGGTTATGTGGGACCCATAAGAGCAGCGGGGCTGGTAGCCTCAGAGGGACTTGGGATTACTTCCCGTGCTGCTCAGCAGGGGGCGCTGTCCGCACATCCGGTGGGGTGAATCCCCAGGTGGGACCTCACAGGTCTAGCACCCTGATTCACCGTGCGGGTGGCCTCCCCTTTGTCACTTTGGCAATTTAAAAAATGGCCTCTGCCACACATCCACACGCTTCCAAGGGCGGGTGGGGGTTAGAGTCACTCTGGTTAGAAGGTCTTATGTAAGAAAATCAGGCAAGAGAGAACAGCTAATTGGGGCAGAAGACACATAGCTATCAAGTGGCAAAATTGGGATTTGAATCGAAGTATGTTCTAATTCTCTCTCTAAAATGAAATATACATACATAAATATAAATAAATATGTAAAATATATAAATTATATATACTTTATATAAAATATATATTTATTATACGTAATATGTAATTATAAATTATATAAATATAAAGCAAAGGTTAAGCTAAGATATACATAAACTAAGATATAAATATATACATGTATGTATACACATATATTTACATATATACATATATTTACGCCCTTCTCTCAGAAAGGGGGAGGCACAGAAGGAAGACGTATATTTATAATCTTGCTTAATCTGTTTATGTGCTTTTCTGCCTAATGTTAAAAGCTCCACACCAGTCAATTACATCGGTCAACTTCCTTACTCAAATTATTCTACCTTCCCCTGGTCCCCAAGATTGCATCTAGATTCAGAGGGGGTTACATAACCTCCAGGCATATTTGGGCTCCAGGCCCGGCCTTTGGTCATTAAGTATCTATAGTGGCTTCCACTGATGGACGCATCCCCGGTCTTCTTCGTGGCCGACATGAGGCATCTGTCCTTACACCTGAACAGGTGCCCATTCTCTTCTCCAGTCTTTGGGGGTACGGCCCATGCCATGTCTGCTGCTGTGTCTTTGTCCTGAACCCAAGGTCTGTCCAAGTTCCGCAGTGGCCTTTCAGAGCCCAGATCTTCACCACTATCTACCTCTCTTGGGTCTGGTGGTCCGATACCAACCAGGGCCAAGGGCTACTGGTAGGCCTGGCCCAGGGCAGCCAGACAGACCTAAGAATACAGACAGACCCACAGTGGAGGTTCTGAATTTAGCCTGACTTGGCCCCCTGCCACTTACGTAACTAGTGGTACCAGTTACATCTGTGAGCTGGCTTTTGACTCACCACTATTTTTTTTTTTCACATGTAAAATATAATTGCAGGCTTATTGTTATATTATAACCTCAGATGGAGGAGTGGGTGGTAGGGTGGGCCGAAACTCAAGACAGATAACGGCCTTATAGGGCTGCAGCTCTTGCATCACCCACATCTCTCTCTCCTTCCTGTTTTCAATCTCTTGTTGAGACAATAATTAAGCCATGCTGTTGACTTGGTGCTATTTTTCCGAGTGGGTAATCCAAGGCTGGGGAAGACACAGGACTCCAATTATCGACTGTTTGCCAGCCTTTGAACTTGAGGAGCACCCAGGGCTGGGGAACCTTCTCATGTGCTGCCTGGGGAAAGCCTGATTGTCTCTGAATTTCCTTCTCCCTGCTCAGCCCACGTCTGATCCAGGTCCAAACTCTCAGAGGTGCTTGGGGATCTGAAGTGCGGACGTCTGCATTTCATTTCTACCATGGGTTACACACAGAACCCCATTCAGAGAACACATACCAACAGCTCACTCAGTTGCTCTCGTATCTAACTTTTTCCTCTCCTATAGCCCTGAATTCCTCATATCTTCTGGGCCAGACACAAAAAGCTAGCTTAGCAAAGGCTCGTCCACCCACATCAGTGCTATGTTTTGAAAATCAAAAACCTGGAATTTGACTCTTTTCAACTCTGATTCTGTTATGCAAACTCTCCATGAGACTCTGGCTGCCCTATGGCCATCTGCCCAATGAGGAAGGGTCATGAAACGACGTGTGGGGGTGCACAGTCAGCTCTTCATAACATCCTCCAACATTTGGATTAGGCACAGCTAGTGCCCAATACTTTTCCTTTAAAAAACTGACATAATTTTTAAGTCTATATCCATTCATGTGATTTTCTTTTTGTCTAATATCTGTCTTGCCCATGAAATTATGAGCTCCCAGAGGCAGGAACTTGGTCCATTTTTTTTCATTAATGTATTTCCATCGCTTGGGATGATGCTTTGTACACAAGGCATGCCCCAAATCCCTATTGATTGGATGGAAGGATGGATGGATGGATGGATGGATGGATGAAGGGATGGATGGATGGATGGACGAATGAACGAATGAATGAACAATCAGGTGTATTCTGAGGTTGTCGAGAGAGGGAGAGGTGCTTGGACTGGGAGAACAATGTGGGCATAGAGAGGGGAACTGGAGTATTTTATTTTCAAGTCCTCAGCATCCTGTCCACCCACGGTTAGGTATAAGTTGGGCCAGGTGTGTCTGTGTGGAGAGAGAAGTAGTCTAGAATTCTGGAGAGCTGACTCTCATCCTGGCACTAATGCACATTTGGCTGAGTGACCATGGACAAGCCTACTTCTTCTTTAGGTCTTGGTGGGGGTTTTTTGGTTTGTTTTTTCCCATATGTAAAACTCTTGAAGGGACTGGGAAAGTCTTCAGGGTACACAGTTCTACAGTCTCCTGAGGAGGCTTCTGCCTCCGGTCTAGGGCCTCACGCTTTACCGGTTGCTTCCTCCAATCCCTCTCCGGGCTCCTGACACAGCAGATGGAGCTGATGCCCACCCACGAGTGACAGATGAGCCTCATTCACAGCCCTCAACATTTAACCACTTGGCTATTTGGCAGAGTCATCTAGCTCTGAGACGCTGGGAGAGCCCTCGTGTCCCCAGCAACACAGACAAATTCCCACCTCCATGCCTCTGTCTGTGCCAGAGACCTGGGAACATGGAATAGAGAAGCCAGCCCCCAGCCATGGGTCTATGAGGCCTTAGAGAGAAGCCATATTTGTGCCTCGCAATAATGTCCAGAGAGAAGATGAGGTGGTCTCTAGGAAGACACTGGCTAGCTTGGGGTAATCCCAGGTCTAATTTCTCAGAGGCTAGCTGGATTCTTTTTATTGCCCCATTCAGTAATAGTATTAGTAACTCTAGAAAGGCCTGATATTAAATACAATGTGGCCTGAGAACTGAAGCAAATTTTATTCCTGCCTCATGTGTTGATATTTAACGCTTTGAGTGGCCAGTTATTTCCATGACAATAACAATTCTCAAATCTCTAGTAGAGTGTTGACAATGCGCTAGGCATAAAGGATTATACAGGCTTTATCTTATTTTATCCTCACAGCATCATTACAAGATAGGCATTTTGGTTGTCACTATTCTATAGCTGAGGAAACAGAACCAGAGATGTTAAGAAATTGACTCAAATTCATCCAGCTACTAAAAGGCAGAGCCAGGCTTCACACCCAAGTAAACCCACATTTCTCCTCCTTTTCTGTTCCAGTCATTGAGGGAAATCGTCTCTTAGCTAAGTGTGCCGCTTGGCCTTGGGAAGGAGCGTGGGGCTGGGGAAAGTGAAAGTCCTCTCCTTTCAATGAATTAATAACTTTGAGGTTCAGTATGGAAATCCAGGAACTCATGGCCCAATTGGAAAATTAAAGAATGTGACAAGGCCATTGGATGGGAACAGAGTCCCCTCAAGGGAAAGAGGGACAGTCATAGCTCAAACCTCCCTCTGCTACTTCTCCCTGGGAAAAGGATGTGCGTGTCACAGTACAAGTATTGTGTTGGGGACAGGATGACACGGGTGGGACGAGACTGGACATATTTATATAGAGCTCTGTCTTTGGGTTGACGTTGACTCAGGACTTTGATGGCTTTATAATGTGAAGGAGTTATCGGGCAGGTAGGAGACTTGCTGAAGAGTCTGTGAGGCAAATAGCCTCTGGTTAACTTAGTTTCTTGACTTAGATGACCCAGGAGTCTGACGTCCAGCTCCCAGGGGTCGTTAGGACCAGGTATTTATAAGGTGCCCGAAGTGTTTGTTCAATGAATGTAGACTCTTTTCAATTACTTTCACACTTGAACTCTTGGTTCCCACAAAGATACGTAGATATATTCGGGGTGTCTACCTGCTTTCTAACTTTTAAGGTGAACTGACTACCCACAGCTTGGTTGACAAATATTCACCATGTTGAATCCTACAGGACTCTGACCCTGTACCAAGTCACACAAGTTTGAAGAAGCCAGAGGGATGGGGAAGAGGAAGGATGGTTTGGGATCTACGTACCTAGCAGCGACTTCCATGAGAGCACAAAATTAATAACCTGGCAATCCCCTCCCCCTCCCATTTCCAGTATCTCCCACCTCTTGGATGTTTGACTCTTATCTACTGCAGCTCGACTCTCTGGCTCAGATTCCGTTTTTAATCCAATCCCCTTTGGGCCCCATGTTTCAAACATCCCTCACAGCTTTGTGGTCTGTCAGCAGTGCTCTCTTTCTAAGCAAGGCGATGCCGTCACGTATTTCTTTAAAACCTTTTAAATCTATGTTGTAATTTATATACAGTAAAATTCATTCTCTTTGGTGAATAGTCCTTTGAGTTTTGACAAATTGCATAGTCATCTAACGACCACAATCAAGGCACATAATGGTTCCGTCTCCCCACCTCACCCCCAAAGTCCCTACAAAGGCTGCCCCTTTGTAGCCAACCCCCCCTCCAAACCCCTGGCAACCACAGCTCTGTTTTCTGTCCCTGTACTTTTGCCGTGTCCAGAATGTCACATCAATGCCATCATGTAGTATCCGGCATTTTGCATCTGCCTTCTTTCACTTAGCATAATAAGTATATTAATAGTCTGTTCCTTTTTATTCCTGAGTGGTATTCCATTGTTTGGATGTTCTGCAGCTTGTTTGTCAGTTCACCAACTGAAGGCCATTTGGCTTGTTCTCAGTTTTTGATGACCATGAATGAATGCACTTTCAACATCATACAGGGTTTTGTGTGAGCCTAAGTTTTCATTTCTCTTGGTGAAGCACCTAGGAGTGGGATTGTGGGGTCCTCCTTGTATGTATGCGTTTAACTTTGTAAGAAACTTTGAAACGACTTTCCCAAAGGGGTTATACCATTTTCATTGCTACCAGCAGTGTGTAGAATTGCAGTTACTCCACATCCTCCCCAGGACTTAACATTGTCAGATTTTTATTTTGTTTTTGCTATTCGTATCGATGTGTAATGATGTCTGATTATCGTTTTGCATCTTTTACGTTTTTTTTAATATTTTGATAATCATTTTTAGGAATTTGGTATAGGAGGGATGACAACATCATCTTGAAACAGGGGTTGCCTCTGACTTTGTAGTTCCTTTACTATCACGTGTTATAGGGAAACTGTCTACCTGTCTGCTCCCCACATTGGACTGGGAGCTTCTCATTGGCAGGGTGGGTTTTATTCGTTTCTCTTTCCCAGGTCTCCGGAAAGAGACCTGGTTTAAGATTGGCACCTGGTGATTATTTAATAAGTGGGTTGTTCAATGAATAAATTTGCTCAGCCTGTAATTAGAGAGGACTTAGTTTATTCAACAGTCTGAGAGTTCGTAGGGAAATAAATGGTGAGGTTGTTTTTATTGGGGCTTGAATATTTTTTAAAAGTGCAAATGTCATGGTGAAAAGGATCTCACATTATAGACACTTCTGTGTGCCTACTGCTAAGGTCAGTGTTTTCAGGATATGTCTGGTTTTATCCTTTCCTGAGCTCTGTCATAGATAATCAGATGGTATGGAAGAAAAAGCACTGGCTTTGGATTTTGTCTCTGCTGCTCGTGACCTTGAATAAGTGGTTCAAAGCCTCCCTTTGCCTCAGCCTTCTCATCTGCAAAATGAGTACAGCAATACCTAATTTATGGAATGGATTTGGGTATAATCAAGGGCATGTGGATAAAGCACTCCGTGTGTGTAGGGCTTTTTTATTTTTTTTCAAATTGTGGTAAAGAATACGCAGCATAAAATGTACCATCTAAGTATACAGTTCAGTAACATTAAGTATATTCACATTGTTGTGCAGCCAACTTCCAGAATTTTTTCATCTTGCAAAATGAAAACTCTCTACCCATTAAACACTAACTCCCTATTCCCCTCCTCCTGCCTGCCCCCCACCCCCAGCCCCTGGCACCATTCCACTTCATGTCTCTGTGACTTTGGTTACACTAGGTACCTCGTAGTACAAGTGGAATCATACAGCATGAGTCTTTTTGCGACTGGCTTATTTCACCATGTTATAGGATGTGTCAGAATTTCCTTCCTCTTTTTTTTTTTTGGCATTCCTATTTTTTAAAATTAAATTTATCGAGGGGGACATTGGTTAATAAAATTATATAGGTTTCAAGTGCACAAACAAGACAAACAAACAAGCAAAACCTCACAGACACAGACAACAGTGTAGAGGTTACCAGAGGGTAAGGGGGAAGGAGGGTTGGTAGAAGAGGGTAAAGAGGGTCAAATATATAGTGATGAAAGGAGATGTGACTTTAGGGGGTGAACACACAATGCAATTTTTGTGATGTATTACAGAATTGTACAATTTCCTTCCTTTTGGAAGCTGAATAACATTCCATTGTATCACTATGCCACAGTTTGTATATCCCTTCATCTATCAGTGGACACTGGGGGTGCTTCTACATCTTGGCCGTTGTGAATAATGCTGTAATATACAGGGGGGTGCAAATATCTCTTTGAAATCCTGCTTTCAATACTTTCGCTGGCATATGTGTTGCACTCAGTAATTCTTAGTTTCCCATTTCCCCCATTTCGTATGTAATGAAATGGAGGTGTCAGAGATCAATGAATTTCCTTAAGGTCTTACCGCTGATACGTTACTGGATGAGGATTTGAACCCAAGTCTTCTGTCTCTAAATGATCCATTCTCTCTCCATAACTTCACTTTGCTCTCAGATACTTCTCAAGAGGAGAGATTGGCATCTTGAGTGACAGAGGAAGCGATGTGGGGGAACTTTAGAAGATCTCGAAAAGCAGAAGAGAGATAGTTCATCGCTGTGAATCCAATAACTATTCACCTATCCTCTGTGTGACAGGCCTTTAAAAATGGAATTTCAAAGCTAAGTGCGGGAGATTTGCAGTCTCAGGTGTGCTCCTTAATAGACAAAATGTATGGTGACAGGGAAATCAAAGAGCAGCACGTCTCTATGCATTGGCAGTATGAAGCTTCAGCCAAAGCACGAGCTCACGGCCTATTGGGTGCCTATTGAAAAATTCCTCCTCACGCAGCCCCTGAGGTGGGACTGTCTAGAGGGTCTTCCACCTGCTGTGTCAAATTATCTTTCCTAGAGACTTGATGTGGGACACATCTCACCCTCCATCCACGGGGCCTGTGTGCTGTGTCTCACTTGAGGGATACACACCTAGCATCCTCCGTGTTTGGGTAAGCTGAGCCCAGTTTGCTCATTTGTCATGTTGCTTTGCTTTTTTTTTTGTTGCTATTATTTGCTATCCCAGACATCAAATGGTCCATAAACAAAGCACTTATCCACTGCACACACACTCAAAAAAGAAAAAAACAAATTTCAGAGCAACTGAAATGGCTGTTGCCAATACATTCAATGCATGGTTTTTTTTTGTGTGTGTGTTTTTATTTTTTTTTTAGAGAAAGAGCTGACTTCTAGGTAAAGCGTCTTGCATATTGCCCATCATACAGCAGATCTCCGGGGGAAAAGTGTTCTTTGTTTCCTCATTTTGTCCTGTATTAGAATTCAGTTCTGTGTGAGGAGCCAGGCTAAGCACTGGAATGGAGGGGTAGAGGAGAAAAATTCCCTGACTTCAGAGGTGTGGGAAAACAGGCATTGAAAAGAAACAAACGTTTCCATGTGGATGAAGAAGGGAAGTGAAAGGAGTGTTGCAGGTTGAATTGTGTCTCCCCAAATTGACCTGCTGCAGTCCTAGCCCCCAGTACCTCAGAATGTGGCCTTGTGTTGGAAGAGGTCCCTGCAGACGTATGGTGGTCCCCCCTCACCCATGGTTTCAATTACCTACCGCCAACTGTGGTCTGACAATAGTAAAGGAAAAACCCCAGAAATAAACAAATCATAACTTTAAATTGTGCACCGTTCTGTAGAGTGTGATGAAATCTCGCGTTGTCTCACCCGTGACATGACTCTTGTCTCCACGCCACATACGCTGCCGCCCCGACCATTAGTCACATAGTAGCCACCTTGGTTATCAAATCTGCCGTGGTATCACCGTGCTTGTGTTCAGGGAGCCCTTATCTTACTTAATAATGGCCCCAAAGTGCACGAGTGGTGATGCTGGCGATGCGGAAATGCCAAAGAGAAGCCGGAAAGTGCTCCCTGTAAGTGAAAAGGTGAGTCCAGTCCAATAAGATAGTTTGAGAGAGAGAGAGAGAGAGACCACAGTGACACCATTTTATTACAGTACATTGTTATAATTGTTCTATTTTGTCATTAGGTATTGTTGTTCATCTTTTCTTGTGCCTAATTTATAAATTAAACAACCACACCACGCCGGGGCTGTTGAGGGAAGGGACCATGGTTGTACAATCTCAGGACGTTGACTCCCTGGGAAATGGCAGCTGTGAGTATCAAACCACCTCTGGTGTTTACCATGGTGATGCTGAGCCATCAGTGGTGCGTTTAGCCACCTCAGACATGTCCTGTTTTAGAAGTGAAACCAATCCAGTGTCGCTTCTTGACCATACACATGAGGCTACTTCCTCCTCGTCCTGAGATAGTCTCTCTTTTTCAAAATGTAGACGAAGAAGGTCCTCTAACCGGGTTTGGTACCCTCTCCCGTGTGCCTTCATGGGACTCTGTGTTTTGCTGTATCATGGCACCAACCATGCTGATTTTAACGTCCTACATCTCACCTTACTCTTGGCCTCCCTCCTAAGCACAGACTGTCATCTCCTCGGAGTACAACCTGAGATTTGAAATGTTTATCCCCCAGAGCCTGCATAAAAGCTGGCCGAAAGTGAGCATTAAGTAAATATTTGTTTAACAGCTCCAGTTTTAAAATATTCCCATTGTAAGTGGTCACAATAAAAAAAATCGCATGCTTAGAGATATAAACCCTTGGGTAACACAAATGCCTCATTTGCTATAGTTTTTACAATGAGACATGTGCATTTTTTTCTCAGTTGCAAATCCCTCTGCCACCAAGATTCAGTAAGATGGATTTAATTCTTTTTTCTACATAAACCTTTTCTGGTGAGAGTCTAGCCTGCTATGTTCTCCTTTGACAAATTCAGGGTAGTTTTGAGTTGGATTTGATTTGATTTTTTGCTTGCTTCCTTGTGGCCTGAGAAAAATCTATGTGGTGTTTCAAACTATAATTTTCAGGCTTTCTCTTAAAAAGGATGTTGAGCATCAATGTTTGGAAAGGCTAGAAAGGAAAATAGAGCTAAAAGCCAGGGTTCTGTTATGATTTCTGAAGGTCTATTCTCTTTTCTTGTTGTTAAGAGAATTACCAGTGCAAATGGCCCCTGCAGGGACATCTGCTGCCTGGTCCTTCTCATTTGTCCAGTTCTGAGACAGTTGAATAATCTGGAATATGTCCAGGAATTCTGAGTCCAGAGGGCCTCATGGAACCTAACACCCTCTGCTTCTCATGGCCACCCCATCACGTTGTGTTGGTTTCCTGGACAATTGGAAGCAATAAAGCTTTAGCTATGATATGTTGGATGCATACTATGTTTCAGGTGTAATGCTAAGATGGGGTACATACAGCCCCACAGTAACCCTGTGAGGAAGCTGTCGTCCCATTTTCGAGCTGAGAAGACTGAGGCTGAGAAAGGCTTTGTAACACACCCAAAGATGCTGCTGTTGGTAAATAGAAGAGCCAGAATTTGAATCCAGAACTGACTGACTCAAAACGCAGTTCTTATTTCATTATGGCCTTCTGAATGGTGGTGTCTGTGGAGAGAGTCTGTAGAGGCTGCGTCATGGGGCACAGAGAGAGTGCTGGAAAGAGGGATGATGAAGGAGGACCCTGGGCAGAACCAACATGGCCCGTGGGCCAGGCAACAATGTGGTACCTCTAAGCGACGAAAAAGCTTTGGGAAAATCGTATGAGTTCCTTTAGTTAGTAAGTGCTGTGAGAGCTCGGACTTGTCCGCCAAGCACCATGGCTGGCACACCTTCGGCACTCACGTATGTGAGGAGGAATGGATGGGCGAGCCACGTCGGAGAGCTCAGAACACAGGTGGCTTCCACAAGGCAGTAGGGGATTCTCAGGGTGGTGGGAGGCCTGCATGTTCCCTGGATAAAACAGTAGGTTCTCCTCTCTGGACAAAAGAGGAAACAAAAGATCTGGCCAGGGGTTTACTCGTCTGAGTGGGAGATGTTACAAGAAGGAAGAAACTCAAGACAGAAGGGTCTCTCTCATAGAGGAGGCTCAGTGATGAGCCTGTAGTTTCTCTTTGGTCCATGCTAGAGGAAGCCCACTTAGTGGAGGAAACCCCAATTTTGCCAGCAGACAAAGCTGGTACCAGATCCTGGTAGTTACTAACATGCTGTGTGACTTTGGGCAAATACCTCAACTTCTCTGAGCTTTCGTTTCCTTATCTGTAAAATAGGATTATACTACTTAGAGGAGCCAGGGTAAAATTTTTTACTTTGTTAATGTGCTTTTCTATTTAGCCTTTCTGAGTATATGACTTTTGTCTGAGTTTACCTGTGCTAACTGTCTGCTTGGGAGAGAAAGAAGAGTCTCACTCCACACCACTGTATGGGACCCATTGCCCTGCAGTGAGAGGTTCTGTGGCAGGACCCCTGCTCTCTCCTTGCTACGTATTTCTAAGCATCAACACGAGGTTGGAAAATTATATTGAGGCCGGGAAAGGCTTCTGGTGGCATTGGGTAGGAAGTGTCTTTCTACAGACGTGAGCTGGGTAAGATGCCTCTGGGACCAAAGTAGGTCTAGCAGGGAAATGCTGCTGCTGAGAATGAGACATTGTTGGTCCTACTGCGTTCTCTCTACAGTCATGACTGTGCAAAAGATAGATAAATAAAAAAATATATATACATATGTACCGGGGACGCCAAAAAATGTATACACACGACTTGTATTCATCTTTTGTTATTGGTATATATTGAATATTACAATTTTAATACAGTTTTCCTTTCTTAAAATATGTATACATGTTTTGGCACCCTCTGTATACCTATAAATGCATACACACATATACACACTACATATACACATATATTCAAATCTATCTGTCTATCTATCTACCTATCTACCTGCCTACCTTTATATTCTCTCAAGTGGCAAAGGCAGGATTTGCAGATTATAACCCAGATCTTACCCACTCTTCACTCACCCTATTATTCTATTTTCCTTGGATGCCAAGCTGGGCTTACCTCCCAGCTATGCTTTTGTTTCTCCTCTTTAGCTGGATGTATTTGTGGAAAACTCTGAGAAACTGGGTTGCCAGGGCTGGTCCATCTTCCTATTCAGGAAAATGAAAATAACATAAAAACCCAGTCACAAATGTCAGTTTAATAATTCTTCATTGCGGCCCAGAGACTGGATTTTAATATTTCTGAATCTTCGGTGCCTGGAAGCTAGCACGAAATGGCTTTCTAAAACTGCCAGAAATTTGCTTCCTGTGGTTCTGAATGTGAAAGCGGGAACGTTGGGGGCAGCCTGGGCCCCTCTTTTGTGCAGGATCGCTTTGGTGACCCATCTCCGTCTCGCTCATTTACATTAAGTAACTACTCGCTGCCCTTGAGGCAGCTCAGGACTTGGGAGAAATCGCCCCAAAGCAAATACTTTGGAATGGAATATTAAATATGCAGTTTAATAGTATAAAAGGCTGTCCCAAGCCATGAGGAACATCTCTACAGGTTTTTTTTTTTCCTTTAATGAAGTGTTTAGCATTTCCCCTGGCAGGCCTGGAAACAGGATTTGAGCCAAGTGGTTGGGACCTGGGCCTGAGGACGCAAAGAGATGGGAGAAAGGGCTCCCACTGGATGATGGGCTTAGGGGGTGTCAGTTCCGTAACTGGACAGGCTAGCGTTTG
The DNA here is from genome assembly GCF_057876585.1 of Rhinolophus sinicus. Lineage (NCBI taxonomy): Eukaryota > Metazoa > Chordata > Mammalia > Chiroptera > Rhinolophidae > Rhinolophus > Rhinolophus sinicus. Next base: position 6,671,282 of record NC_142510.1, on the reverse strand, counting down.
GGATCTATTTCCAGGAAACAAGAAAGACCTCCCATTAAGACATTAGTTAGTTAGCTTAGGAATATCCTTGGGTATTCTCTAGGCACTATTAAGGCAATTTTAAATACCTGCTGAAACTTCGTAGAAAACCTACGGGCAACACCTTTTCCTTCTGACACACTCCTCTGGCTTTGCCTCCCTTCTGGTCAGGTACAGACAACAGTCGCACTAGTCAGAAGTCTGCATTGCCAGGGACAGTGACCCCAAAGCACACGAGCTTATTTAGGAAGTGGCTTCCCTCTCTCCTCTGCTTCTCTCCTGTTGTCCTTATTCCTTCACAATAAAGACAGATTTTTGTCCACAAGGTAGATTCTAATTCACTTGAATTGATGGCTGCCTGGTTCCTTGACTCCCAAGGTTCCCCATAGAAAAATTCAGGGAGGAACTCTGATTGGCCCAGCCTATACCACGTGCTCACTTCTGGCCCAATCACGTCACTGAGTAAGTTTCTCCGGCCACCAGAGCTCACTGTGCCCATTACCAGGGCAAGTTGCAAGTGCCAAGGAATTACTGTCTCCCAGCCCTCATCCAGTGACTAATGGGAACTGGGGTACAAATACGAAGGGGTAACAGAATTCTGAAACATTCTGTTCACCAACAAACCAGAGTTCCAGAGAGGGATGAAAATCCACTTTACCCGTTGCCTTTTGCTTGGCCCTGCACTCGCCATCAGCTTTTCTCTTCCCTGCCTTACTCCTCCACCCCCCTTTCTTACCAGGATTTCCTGAGATCACCTCCCAATTTTCCTTGCACTTGAGTCCTTATCTCAGTGACATATTCTGGGGAAACCCAAACTAAGACAGTTTCCATGATTGGCGGCTCATCCTATGATTCAAATAGTGATGAAATAGTGTGGGGAAGGCGGTTCTGAACACACAGAACAGTAACTGTCCACTAGAAAAGTGTATCATTAAAAAACACACACAAAACCACAGAACAGCAAACAGTGAGAACTTAGTATAAGCCACTTCCAACTGGCATGACATTTGGGCACACATCCCGTCTGGCCTGACAAGTCCAGGGGAAGCAGACAGACCTCCCCGGAAGGTTCCTCGGGAGAGGAACATGTCAGAGGATCTTGGAGTGAAGGGTGTACCTCTCCCACCATTACTTCATTCATCTTCAGCCTCCCCTGCCCTGGCTGAATGTCAGCCAGAAAGCCATCATGGCAGAAGGCTACGCCTGCATCCTCAGACGCTGGCCACAGGCTGGCTTACTGGGCTTATGTTTGGCAACATTTCCATTAGACAGTTGGGCTTGTGTGATGGCCCCTGTATGTGCAGTGATAAAAATACTCTCCTTATCTCTGCGTCTCAGCTGTGCAATCGTGGCCTCTTTCCATTTGGGTTTATTGGTTTCTAAAGCCCAACATCATGCATTTCATGGGTTGAATTGTCTAGAAGCAGCGTTTAAAAGAGGGGTTCAAGTGCATGAGACTCGAGGGAATGCCCTTCAGGTAACACATACGCACACTCACACGCTCTAAGGCTGTAAGGAAAACAAAATAGGAAAGATAAAGGATCTCACACACAAGGATCTCAGATAAAGTCTAGGCCAGGAGTTGAAAAACTACAGGCCTTGGACTGAATCCAGCTGCCACCTGGTTTTGTAAATAAAGTTTTATTGGCACACCCATCATTTACATATGTCTGCTTTCTTGCTACAAGGCAGAGTTGAGTAGTTGCAAAGCCTCAACTATTTACAATCTGGCCCTTTACAGAACAAGTTGCCAACCCCTGCCCTAAACCTGTCCCAATCCATAGGAGGTCTGTGGTATCCATTGCTCCATAAGCCATCCCCACCTTGCCTCAAGGGGCTGGTCTTTGTACCATAGTGTCAGCCGGGCATTGGTTGCCAACCAGCTCAGGTGGTGAGGGTGAGGTATACGGAGCACCTTAACCATGGGTGGTGGCTCCCACCAGCCTAGAGAGCAATTCTCTGAATACTAGAGGCAGCTACGAGCTATTAGCAGCGGGGGGGTCTCGCAAAGCACCCCCACACCAGTGCCATGCGTATTTGGATGTGCACACGTGCTTCATGAAGTTGGAGAGAATGCATATTGCCGCTCTGAAATTGAGCCATAATTATGTCATGTAGACTGCTGTCTCCATGTCACTCTTGCCTCTTGTCCGTCCACCCCGTGGCGCTCAGGAGGGAGACAGAAACATTTAACAAGGTCTACTAGGTCCTGCCAGCCTCTCAGCCCCACCTCGTCCCACTTCCCTCACTCTCGGCTCTCCAGCCACGCATGGCGAGAGGCCAGGGAACATCCTTTCAGCTTGTGACAATGAGGCGTTCCTTCCAACTTCATGACTTTTGTCCGTACTGTTCCCTCTGCCTGGAACACCCTCCCCAGAACCTTCTTTCTTCCTCCACACTTAACTGACATGTAGGTCCCCAGATCTCAATTCAGAGGACATTTCCGCAGGGAAACCTTCTTGAAACTCTGTCTCCATGAATCTTATTCCCTGAAGTAGCTGGTATTAAGTTTGTGTGTTTTCACTTATTTTTCTGACTTCGCAAACCATAGCATGCAAAAATATGCATAGATTTCCTTTTCTTTAACAAAAACACTATATTATTTGCTTTGCTTTGACGTTTTCTTTTTCCCCCTTAACAATATAAACCATAAGAAACTCTCCAGTTTGACCTGAATGGAGTTAACTGATTTTTAACTTAATGTTTTTTTATCTGAATGGTATTCCATCATACGCATGTATGTATTATGTACATAACATGGATGTACAATAATTTATTTAAGAATTTTGTGAGCGTGGATTATGTTCTTGTTCCTAAGTTGGCTGGTGGGCTAGTAACTTATATATATGTGTTATGCAGATTTGGCATAGAAATCAATTATTACACAATGAAATAAATTTAAAGAGTGAATGGGAATGAGAAAATGAATATGCTCAAAAGTAATGAAGTAAAAGAAATGAGTATTAAAATGAAAAAAAGAATTCCCATATTGATAGAAGCTCAGATTGTATATCTGTGTGGGTTGTTGTTGTTGTTTTTTTCCGCTTTACAAATGGTGCAAAGAACATCTCTGAGAAAATACCCTTACATTCTGATGCTTGTATTTCTGAAGGCTCAGTCTCTAGAAGTGGTATTATTTGGCCAACACAAGCACGCACTTTACATTTCAGTCCACACTCCCAGGTTCCTTTCTGCACTCCAAACACACGTCCGTTGTCCGTTTATGAGACGGCCCAGTTTCCAGTCTTTGCCAGCATTGGTGTCTTGCAGTCCTTTTAATGTTTGCCACTCTCTTGGTAAAGGAATAGCTTCTTATTGTGTCCTGACTTGCATCTCCTTGACTCTTCCTGATGCTGACCATCTTCTTATACGTCTATTGTTTCGATGACAAAAAAGTGTCCCTCCAATGATAGGACCCTGTGGTAATTTAGAGGGGGGGCGAGTTCTGGGCACACCCTTCACCCATCTGTCCTCAGCTGCTCCCCAGTGAAGACTGTGTTTGGTGATCCCTGATGTGTCTGCATATCCTCTGCCGTTCTTCCTCTCGCGTCCCTAAAGGAATTTTGGGTTTGACAGATGTGGCGATGGTGGGCGTGGCCAGAAGGTCCTGCACTGTCTGTGACCATGTCCCTCTGTGTCTTTGCTTCCAGACACCACCCCGATGAACAACGCCATGCCCACCTCGCCTCTGCTGCAGCAGATGGGCCACCCACACTCCTACCCCAACCTGGGCCAGATCTGCAACCCGTACGAACAGCAGCCGCCCGGCAAAGAGCTCAACAAGTACGCGTCCTTGAAGGCGGTCGGTAAGAGCCTTTCCGTTTAGCCTCTCTCCTGCTCCCCAACTTTTTCTGCCTCTTTTTCTATTTTTCCAAACTCTCTCTTTCTTCATCTAGCTATATCTAGCTCTCAAAATCTCTGCCTATCTCCATTTCTCTTCTGTCTCTTTATCATCTATCTGTCTATCCATCATCTATCTATCTATCTATCTATCTATCTATCTATCTATCTATCTATCTATCTATCATCTATCTATGCTGTGTCTCCCTACCCGGGATGCAGTCTCCGTACATCTGCAGCCCCTCAGCTGCTTTCTCTCTGACCAGATCAAGTCCCCCCGTGTGTGGGCAGGGTGGGCGGGCAATGGGCCATGTGGGGCTGTCTCCTGGGGAGGAGGATTTGTATGCTCATTGGGTCCCACTGACTCCTCAGCTCCTTTATCATCCACCATCTGCCCTGGTGAATCCTCAGGGAACCGAGACACAGAGTCCAGACATTCGGTGTCTGAATGCCTTGCCCTTTAGGGGGTAACGCTCGTCATCCACATAGTCACCCCATCTTTGAGGAGCTGGGAAGCATACCGTCCCTGGCCCAGGAAGCTTCTGCTCTTCTGGATGTGAATATTTACGAGGTGGGTGGCCTGGAGTTCTTGCCAAGGACCAGGCCTGTCCCTGGACGCTGTCTCACTGTCTCACAGTGATCCAAAGAGGAAGGTGCAATTATTGTCCCAATTTTCAGATTAGGAAACTGAGACTCCGGGAAGTCCATTTCACTTGCCCCAAATCAAGCAGCGTGTGGGTGTGGGTGACAGAGCTGTGCTTTGAACCGTGTTTTGATCTCTCTGGAGACTCTGCCCTGCCACTAGCCTCTCACCGCCCTGGTTCTCCTTCAGTCCATTCCTCTCCCTCATCCGTGCGGGAGCGTGCGGTGAGCCAGGCTTCTGAACCGTGTACTCACAGGAGAGTTCTTCTGCTGGATGAAAGCAACAGCCACAGCAGTCAGACGCTGGGCAGGCAGAAGACACTCAGACCATGTGCTTCTTTCATTATTAGCTTCTCATCTTTTCTTCCCTCCACTGCCGAGCCCCTCCTTAGAGATGGAGTGGGAGACATTTACTGATCGATTCTGGTATGAAATATCCTAATTCCATTATAAACTCACACCAGAAACCAAAGCACAGACGCTGCCACGTGTCTGTGAAGCTTGTGGTTGCCACGGTCCCCCTACACACGTCAGATTCACAGAACAACCATATTGGTGCCCAGCAGGAGGCCAGGCGCACACTAGGAGCTTATGAAGTGTTTGACCCAGGAGTCTGTCTTTGGGAATTCATGTTCCCCGAGCTCCTCGGACATCCAGATGGAATCATTCAAAGTGGGGTTTAGCCACATCTACAATACCAAGGACACAGGTTGTGCAGACTGACACAGGCTTTCCTAAATCCAAAGCTTCCTAATACCTTACACACCAATCCCCTGTGTACGATGTTGAATTTCTATACCTAACTCCACCCTCATCTGCACCCCAATGGCCACAGATTCCTCTATCCCATATTGCACGTTTGCATAGCATCTGCAGCTCAGGCATGTTCAGATAGACTCAAGTATTACTAGGAAGGGATTAGGGCTGTTGCCTAGGAGAGAAAGAGTCAGGGCATCTGTGCCAGTGTAACTGGGGAAGCCTTCATACCTTGTTTGGTGGCCTGCCTCCCTTTCTGAGCCTTGCATTTAGGTAAAAAATAGTGTCTGCTGTTATATTTGATCCTTCTTTTGGCACTAAAAATGTATCGGTCCAGACGTCTTTTTCTTTTTGAATTGGTCACGTTACCCTAAACAACTCATTAGTTCAACTTAGTCCCAGTGTCTCGCCCCCACGCTCCCCCCTCCCAACAACAACAACAACAAAAAACACCCAGTAGCTCTTTGGGCAAATAATGGAAGGCTATTCCAACAGAGTCCTTCGATTCTCTACAGCATGTGTGCAGGGCCCCCATGCACAGCACACGTCTGCAGTGCATTTGGAATTAAATTTGCAGTCTGAAAATTTGTTTGACACTCCCTGAGTAATCCTTCCTTCCACAAAGGAGGGACTCCTGAAATGGTTGTTGAATGAATGAATCAGCTTGTCTTTGAAAAGAAACGAAGAATAGCTTAGTGGGAAGGGAGCACCCCTATATCTTCTAAAAACTCTGAATGCTCTCAGTTGGGGAACACTCCCCAGTCCTGGAGATGGGTGATCTGCCCCTCTTCTTTTCCATCCTTCTACTCTGACTCTTTGGGAGGTCACGGGCTGTAGCTGCATCTCAGATGGTCTTGTGACTCTCTAGTGAATGGAGGTCCAGTAAGGAGCCAACTGAGGGCCTGCCTGACTCAGTGGGTTACCCAGGAGTCCAGCATCTGCCTGCACGAATGACGTGCAAATCCTATAATAAACATTCTTTCGAGGGTTCTTTATTAAGACATAATGTGATGGTCATGTGACTGATGCAATGCATTTCATTAAGGAAATCATTGCCACCCAGGAGAGAATGTGTTTAAAAAATGGTTTGCTGTGGAAAACTCAGCAACCTCTGATAACCAGACTCACTTTCTAAAAATTTTAATGAAGTAAATAAGGGGAGGCTTGGACAGCGTTTAGGGTTAACTGCCAAGTTTAAAAACACCTCTGGAAAATAAATTTCTCTTGGTGGCTTTAATACCAGAACAACAGATGGGTTTGGGCTGGTCACTGAAACTCTCTAACCCCCGTTTCTTCATGTGAAAAATGAGGAAGGTAAATTACACGGTCTCTAAGTTCCATTCTAATTTGGAAATTAGAAAATTAAACAATTACTCTTATTCTAGTTCGTAGAATACCTGTGGGCCATTGCATTGTCCCGTCCATTCACTTCCAACTCTGGGGAGGAAAGGATAGTAACTGTCCGTTATTCCTTTTGCTTTGATTTTATTTTGTTATTTTAGTTTAGTTTGTTTGTTGAAATCACACTCATTCACATTTAAAGAGAGCTCGTTTCTCGCTCCAGGTCAGGAATTTTGGCAGGTAACCTCTGCTTCTACGTAGCATGTGACTATAGAATGGTCTCTGTGCCCAAGGGGTTCACTGCCGAGTCACCAGCAAAAGATTAACACATGCCAGGCAAATGTCAGAGGCTACACCTCCTGGGACTCTGTCCAAGAATGAGTGATGGGACTGACTTATCATCGGTTTGATTGATGGATTGATTCATTCATTCCCCAAACATTTAATCTGGTATCCCTTGATGGTGGGACCCATTGAGGCTGAACCAAGTCTGTCCCATTCATCAGTGTATCCCCCACATGTAGCACCATGCAGGGCATGTAATCAGTGCTCTGAACCCACATGTGTCAGACCAGTGAATAACGGCCAGTCCGGAGCATGAGATAATCAGCGAGAGGGCAGACGGTCTCATGGTCTCTGCAATAGGTCAGGACTGGATTTCAGACCTAGCTCAGACATTTAGCAAGTCATTGCGGAAGTGACTTAACCTCATCGAGTCTCAGTTTCCCCATCTGCTATATGGAGATAATAAAAATACACAGCTCCAATTCGATGGTACAGTGCACAGAAAGCACTTAACCAGATCTATTTACCAATCCTTAGTAAATCCTGCCACATGTTCAAGTCTCCAGACCAGAGTTGTCTGTTGCTCTTATTTGCCCTTGAATCCCCAACATGCCTTGCGACCTTGATTCACATGCAATTGCCCAGATTTCATTTTGAAAGAAATAGAGAGTTAGGTCCCTAAACTTCACCCCAGTTGGATGGGAAAGACATGCACGAAAGCGAACTCCCTTTGGGAATCTCATAAAACAAACAAGCCAACAGCAGGTGACTTTTCTGAGCCCCAGACCTCTCCACCCTCCCCCTCTGTAGTCGGGACAGCAAAGACCCGTGTCCAGAGGAAAGGCTACCACAATCTGACAAAGAAAGATTCTGTTCCAATCAATTCACTCTCCTTACTAAGTCGGAAAGGTGGGTTCAAACATTTTAGACATATTTTCCACCCAGACTGAAGTCAAGAAGTGTGTCTTACGATACACTGAGCCGAAATGTCACCTGAACATTCAGTTCAGCACACAAGTTTTCTGGCCCGAGCCACCCGTGGGAGGGGTGGTTGCCCTGTGAGAACCCATGTTACGCTTCCTCAGAAGTCATTGTTTATAAGACGAGAGGTGTTTGTCAAATATCCGTGAGGGTCACCTGATGGTTCAGACAGGGGTGACCCCTACCTCCAGAACTGGAAAGCGACCGCCGTTTTATGTAATTCCTGGTGGGCTTTGCAAACAGAGAATTGGCCTCTCACTGGCATATATCTGCCATTGGCCCCAGGTCTAGTGTTTCCTCCAGGGATCTGAGTGTTTAACTCCTCAGCTGCCAAAGGTTCCTGACCACAGACCCTTAGATGCTTCAGTGTAGCTCTGGTTACCTAGTGAGGGAGAGGAGATGCACCAGCAGACAGATAACACGCTCCGGTGCTTTTATTTTTCATTCAAAATCTTAACCAGAAAACGTTTTCTCTGTTGCTATTTGACAGAAGATGGACTGTTTTGCCAGAACCACGTTACATTTTCCTATAGCACTTAAAAAAAACCACTTTTGTTTATTTAAGTGTGTTTTTCCAGGCCCCATCAGCTCCAAGTCAAGTAGTTGTTTCAATCTAGTTGTGGAGGGCGCAGCTCACAGTGGCCCATGTGGGAATCGAACCGGCAACTTTGTTGTTAAGACCAACTGAGCTAACCAGCCACCTCTCCAATAGCACTTTTTAAAACCACAGCAAAATACACTAGACATGGCCGGACTTCCTCCTTCATTCCATCTGTAGCAGTCATGTGTGAGAAGCGTAAGAGATACATAAGGGCCTCAACCATGAATTGACCTCTACTAGTTTATTTATTCAAGTTCTGGCAGAAAAGGAGCTGATATCCTTGAGCTGCCCAACAGTCCTGCTCTGAGGGAGGCATTAGTCCCACTGCTTTGCAGATGGGGAAACTGAGATCAGCATAGATAAGTGATTTTCCCAAAGTCACACTCTTAGTAAATGGCAGAGACAAGAACCATACTCAGGATTGCCTGTTTCAGAATTCTATGTTCTTGCCATGAAATGATGTTGTCTTCCAGAGAGCAATTTCTGGCATCAGAAGGATATAATCAGGCCAAAAAAAAAATGAAGGAGGCCCATTCTCCCTTTCTTTGTGGGGGGGGGACTTAATAAGGTATTAATTGTTTTTCTTTGAAGGTTAAAGTTTTCTCATGATGCTGAGTATAGTTGAGGTATAACATATTTAAGGTATACTATCATCGAAGTATAATTTACATATAGTGAAATACACAGATCATAATTTTACAATAGTGTGATTGTTGAAATATACATACACCAGGGTAACCAACATCCCAGGAAGAATAAGAAATACTTTCATCTGCCAGGAATTCCCTCGTGTCCCCCTCCCTCTCAATGCCTTAGGCCCCCTCCTCTTTGGATAAAAATTTATTTTTTCACCCAAAAAATATTTACCTAATGTCCACTAGTGCCCACAAGGGCACAGTGAAGCCTTAACTATATTTTTGGGAGCCTGCATGCCATCTAATTAAGTGCCCTTATCGGCAGTGGATGGATGGAGCGAAGGTTGTTACTGCTTTGCCAGAGCTAAGCCCTGTCTTAGTGGGGGCAGAGGTGGCCGCAGCGTGGTTCCTGCTTTCAGGCAAACAGTGATGGGTTTGACTTGGGGGTGAGGTCGGCTCCTTGGGGTCAGTGGCTCTGACTCAGTCAGGGTTCTGTCCACCCGCACAGGCAGATCTGGGGTCACATCACTATTTCCTGATTCATTGACTCTGGCTCAGAGGGAGCGGAAACATCAAGTCATCCTGGGTGGGTCCCAATTAACTTGAACTTCCTCGCTCTTCTCCTGTCACTCCAATCTCCCCTCTGTTGTGAGTGATGAGGGTATAGAGTTCATATCCACAGGGGGGGATGTGGCAATTTGAGCATCATTTGGCATGCCTAAGAGGCCAACCGGAAATGTTTAAATGGGGCATCTCTGTGCTCTGTAATCATTCAGATCACAGACCGTTTCCCGCATCTCCTCAGCTGGCAGCCTGTTACATCACTGGAAATGGTGCACAAAAAAATGTTGAGGACTTGGTCTTTCCAGATAGAGCCCTATGAAAGAAAAGGGGGGCTGGTAGCGCACGCTGATTGGTCAGGCCTGCAGCCAATGGGCAGTGACCTGCCGCACAGACACGTGGGCAGGTTTGCCTCGCTTTGAGCAAAACCCAGTCTTACCGAGACGGCCTACCAAAGACAGGGGCAACATGTGTAGCCATTGTCATCCTTCACTTGATGAAAGAGGTCCCCATGGTGTTCTGCTAATAATGTCAGAGTCCCCCGGGGCTCATTCAGGATATCCGAAACGGAATTCAATTTGGAAAAACTGATTTATAACCCCAATTCCAGGCATTATGGGATTCTCGGATAACCAGCTTAGCTTTTCGGGGAATTTCAGTACCTTAGGAAAAGTGACTCCGTGGAGAAACTTGAATTCATTCATTCATTCAACAATATTTTTCAAACACAGACTGTGTGCTAGGGCAGGCCTCACCCCACGTGGCCTGCTGCTGCCCTCAGCGGAGTGTGTCCCAGCCTTGAATTTGGAGCTAATGCATCCCCCCAAACCCCCCAACACACACACCGTTTCCAGGAGAGGGATTGCAGCAAAACAGGATCAAAATTTATCTCGTCAACAGTGTTTCATTAGCCATAGTGACCTCCTATAACTCCAAATTTCCTTTTTTTCCTAAAAATTTGAAGCTTAGCGCTAGTCACTGCCAAAGGATTCTCTCTCTCTTTACGTCACTGAAAACATCTAGGCTTTTCGCAGGGGACATCTTTTGGTCCTCTGTTGGGCGTTGTCTTGAAACTGCTTCGGAGCCTTGCGGAAAGAGGTGTGCACATACTGCGTTCGCACATTCGGTCCCTTGCCCTGTTCCCCGGGTCCCCCGAGGCCTGCCCCCCCGCAGCACCTGGGTGTTTGTGAAACAGACCAGCATCTCTCGATTATTATTTTTTAGGAAGTTCTGGTAGTGACTGGGCAGTGACGACACTTAAGTCACCGAAAGGTACCGTATGGCTTTTCTAGCCCTTTCCTCCAGGTGTTGTTGGATTTCACATCAATCCGTGGTGGCACAGAGAGTCCCGGTGTCTGTGTGTGACCCCGTGCACACGTGTGTCCGTGTTGGTGAACTTGCAAGTCTGTCTCTGCTCCAGTGTGTGTGTGTGTGTGTGTGTACGTACGTGTGTACACATGTGTGCATGGGGCCCTGGTGTGGCGTGTCTGTGTGTGAGGCTGAAGAATCACTGCTCCTTGCTTCCCAACAGTCATTGCCTGAAGGAAAATGTCACTCAGAAACCGTCCCAGGTAAGACTTCCAGGAAACGTTGCTTTTTCTCAGAAAGCTGTACAGGCAAAACACAAGGCATATTCGTGCAGGGGCCAAAACACAACTTATGGGGGAGAGAGAAACAGTCCGAGTGTTGGCCCAGGGTCCTGGCAATGATTAGGCTTTTAGGGAACAGAATGCTATTTTCGGCTTTCCTGAGGTTGCATCCAAAGTAGAGGAATTGATGGACGTGACTCTGAGTTAACTGGCTGCGTGGCTGGACCAGGAGAAACTACAAGTTGTTACCTCCCTACTGTGTGCCACACGGAGAGCTGGGCCATTTGCAGCATGCTGTTTAAACGTCCGATGACCCAGGGGGGCAGGCGTTGTTGTTCCCTTTTAGAGATGACACGTGAGCGAGGCTGTCTCGCTTGTCTAGTCGCAGAGCTGCTCAGTGGTAGAGCTGCAGTTTGAACCCATGTCTGTCTGACTCTAATTCCTGTGTCACTTTCCACCGGAGCGTGACGGGGACAGCTTTTTTCAGAATAAACCGAAAACTCGGTTCCCTTCTTTCTCCCTTCCTGGTGCTTTGTTGGATTGCCGGGGGGGGGGGGGGGGGGGGGAGATGTAGCTGTCCCAAGGAGGTGAAGGTCGGACTCTTTAGTGACCTTGAACTGGGGCAAATGAGAAGACATTGCAGGGCTGTAGGCAGGATGCTAGCAGGACCATGTTTGCATTCTCAAATATTAGTCTGCTTTTCTAGTTGAGGCCGGGCTAGGGGACGGTGGACTGGCATTGGTGACACCCATGGGAGGCTCTTGCAGTCATCCAGGGGGGTGGTGACCTGAGCTGGTGTGGGGAGAGGATGGAGAGAAGAAATGGAGTGGAGGGTAATTAAGAAACTCGACAGCCTATTGAGTGGGCTGGAGGGAGCAGCGCCCAGCACTGATCTCTCATTTGAGCTATTTGAGCCTGTCTCAGCATCCCCTGGAGCCATGCTAAAACCCCGACTCCTGGGCCCCACATGGACGCTCTGCTTCATGGGCCTCGGGTGGGTGCCCTGATGGGCTGAATTGCTAACAGGTCCTGAGGGGGTACTGCGGCTGCTCGTCGGGGGACCACACTGGAGTAGAGAAATCTTGCTGGGAAAACAAGACCGTTTTGTGAGGTTTCCAGGTATCTTTCTGAGGGGTCTGAAGAGGGGAGTTTGACCTGAGCTCCAGCGGGAGGAGAGGAGAAGGAAGGGGGCCATGCTGTATCCTCATATTCCCGGAGAGCTTTAGACCCGCGTGTCTAATGAGTATCCTTGGACTACACAGTTGTTGCTTTCAGAGAGGCAGATTTTTGGGTCTTGCTTTAGATAATAACTGTTCACATGTCAACGTCCATTTTTAGAAATGCAAACAATTTGGAACATGACAGACCTACTAATTTGAGGCATAAACTTTTTTTTCCTCCCCGGTGAAAAACAAAGCCATTACGATTCCCGTGACAGCGTTTGGAGGCAGCCAGCCTGCCTGTCCTCACACCAGCCTCTTGCTGTCTGATGCACGTCAAAATTATTTCAGGCTGGGTCAAAAGCAAGGGCTTGGAAGCTGTTTTTCTACCCAAATGGGGCTGATTTCACCTGTCTTGCTAAAGTGCACCTTTATTTATCCTGTCTTGTCTGGGGAAGAGATAAAGGGTCCCAGAGATAAGACAGGTTCCTCAGGGGTCATTGATCCTCCCCTGGGGTTCTCTACTCAACCTGCAGTTGCTGAGTCTCCCGAAGGCATGACAACCAGGTTGGGGGGTTTGCATGGCCCCCACACCCCGCATCCTAGAGTGTGATGGGCTTCGCCTCACACACACCAGGGTTCCAAACATGGCCACACCATTTGGGGTTCTTAGTACCTTCAGCAAGTTACACAACCAATCTGGGCCTCTATTTTTTGATCTCTAAAATGGAGACAACGCTCTCCACCTACCTCCTAGGTTGCTGTAACAATGCGATGAGATGCCATGTACAATACATGTCACAGGGCTTGGCAAGCACTGTGCTAAAGTGATAAATACAGGGAGACTATCACTGGTATTATTACTGTTATTAGCAGGTGAGCAAATGAAAGGCTCTGAAAACTCTCGTGGTAACAAAAACTGTCAAGCTCTATATAAGCCATCATTTTCCCAATGCCTTTGACATCTGATCTCTTTTCAGGGAAACCAGTTACTAGCTTAACATCCGGTCACACAAATGTTGCTGGGAACCCACTTTGGGAACATAGGGCAAGAGTGGAGAAGTAGGCAGAAGAGTGGGTGTCACGTAGAAGAGATGGGTAAAGGGGGAGCTAGCTGCGAGGAGAAAGGATGAGGTCCCTGAAGGGACAACTGTTCTACTTTTACCCACATTGACTGTAACTCACTTTGGAGGGGAGCAGTTATCTGCCAGGACAGGAAATGGCAAACAGACCATACCTATTTGACCCAGTCATTGTTCATTCCCTGTGGTTTCCCCATGCATGTCGCCCCCTAGTGGTCACTACTGTTGATCCACTCATGCCCAACCCTGGGAACTCCTGGCATTCTTGTTTAAAACCCTCCACGAAAATTTTTCACCACCACCTCAAGCCCAGTGGACTCTCCTAATCAAAATGACTCTTTGCACCTGCCTTGTCTGTGCGTCCAGTGTTACACTGGAACACTGAACCTGGGGGAAACTGCCAGCGTGGTGCTGTGATTTCATCCCTCTGGCGCTGATTAGAATCTGGCTGTGTGCTCTTGCTCAAGCCACTCACAGGCTCAGAACATCCATTCCCACATTTCTAAAACTGAGGCAGTGATGATATCTGCCCTTCATCGGGTTTGGGGGAGTAATTTTCTGACACAATGCAAGTAATACACTCCAATGAAGGCAATCAAGAAAACACAATCCCTTCGGCCTTCCTTCTGGCTTTTACACATGCGGGACCTGAGTCCCCCTGAGATACAAAGTCACACAGGACAGTTACGTCACACCCCGCCGCAGGACCCAGACTTCAAAGAATAGCTTAAAGCCTTGACCCAAAGGTATGGGAGCTGCTTCTTACAGGCATAAATCTTAAGTCCACCCACTGCTAAGAAGCTGGAACCACTGGATGTGGGGCCCCCACATTTTTTTTTCCTATTTTTTTCAGTCAATTTTTAGATGCACCTTCTGGGTAATTCTATGCACACTAAAGTTTGGACCTAAGGCCCAATCGTAGATGCAAACACAATTTGCCCTAGAATACCAGTTTTCACATGCCAGCGTTCCTCCCGACATGGGTATTTTTGTTGTTTGTTGAAACAAAACTGTTTTCTTAGTTGGGGTTTGAGCTGGGGCCACAGCTGGAAGGTAAGAAGTTTGGAAGTGGGACAGTCTTAGATTTGCTGTCCTGCTCTGCCCCTTATCAGCTGTGGCAGAGTAATTTGGCAGCCAAGTTACTCATTGTCTCTGGACCTTGGTTCTCATCTTCCATGGAAAAAATGATACTGTCTTTATCACCCATCTTTAAGAGGGGGTTAGATGGGGCGATGTTGGGGAAATGGCTAAAACACTGCGTAGTACATAGCAGGTACTCAATAAACCCTACTACTTTCTTTCGTCTAAGAAAATGCATGTAGCTCAGTGGTAACGTCCATCCGAGAGATGCTACAGAAGACACAAGACAATAGAAAAGCTGTGATTTGGGGTTACCGTCCTGTTGGAATGCACATATTCTGGGGGAGAACCCACCTCAAAGCAGCCTTAAAATGTTACTTCATGCAATTCGAGCTTTTGCAGTTTTCTGGTTTGGTTACTGGTTTGCTGGTAGCAGTAGGGCACAGAGCAGGTAGGGGGCTGGGAGTTGATTTTTTTTTTTTTTCCCCATAAAAATCAAATCCCACCAGCTCTTGAGTTCGGCCTCTTTTGTAAAGCATGTAGCAAGCCTCAGAGTTTTGACGAGCTTCCTTGGGCGCCCATAGGGCTTGAAGGGAGGCAGGGAGGAGATTCTTTGCTTTGCAGAAAACTCCACTGCAGCAAGATTGCAGCAAGCATTTGACTGGTTTGTAGGCACGTCCCCTCGAGGCGAAGCCAGGTCCCGTCCATTCACACTTCCCCAGCACCTAGCACGGTGCTCCCGGTGCCCTGTAGACACTCAGTGTACACTTTACTGATATATCATTAGGCGAAGCTGGGCTCCTGGTCGCTTTTCTGAAGAGGCTCTGGGATACACCAGAAAAATCAACCAGGTAGCAGTCAGGAGAATTATATTCTAGACCCCGTTGTTGATGTGGGTGTTCTTGAGGCAACAGCTTCAGTTGCCTCTCCTATAAAATGGGAGATTTAGATTACTGAGCTCATTAACCCGCTCTATCGCTGTAAGTAAAGATCCCAGGCTTAGCTTTGATTGGCTTGTCACGTGCCCACCTCTGAACAAATCGTTGTGGTGAGGGCAATGAGATGGGTTGTTTGTCGTCACTGGGGCATGGCCAGAGGGTAGAGGAGTGGAGGCGTATGTCATCCAAACCGCATGGGCTAAGAATAGGGGAGAGGTTGGTCCCCCCTCAAAACTGGGGCTCTTCCTAGAAGTAGGGTGAGGGGCTGATTGGTATTTGTATCAGTTATCCATTGCCACCATAATGCTGTGTAACAAATGACCTCTCATCGCATGGCTTATAAGTTATGTAGCTCATCATCTATTGAGATCAGGTGTCTGTGTGCCGGCGATTCATGCTGCTCTGGAAGGTTCTCCTCATCTCCTCTGAACCTGCCATGTGTCTGGGAGCGGGCTACATGCTGGCTGATCTAGCTGGAATGGCTGGGGTGACTTGACACTGCCCCAGGTGTCTTTCATCCTCAGAGCGGGTGGACATGTTCCCATGATGATGGCAGAGGTGCAGGACAGCCACCCAACACCAGCAAGCACTTTTTCAAACTTCTGTTTGTGTCATGCGTGCGTACATTCCTTACTTACGTGGATGAACTCAGAATCCAGCGATGAGGAAGCCAGGTCCTCCCTTCTGGGGGGGAGTTTCAAAGTCACATGAAAAGAGTGTGGATCCAGGGAAGGGTGAAGAATTGAGGTCATTCAGGCATTAATCTAATATAGGGTCCCAGATCTTATCATTATCTACTTTGAGCTGGTCCTTTGCTACAGCACATTGGAAGGAGGTACATAAGATTAAGGATAAACTTTATTTGCTTCATTAAAGAAAACAAAAAACAACCAACAGTTGAATAAAATTTCTCCAGCTGGGAAATTGATTAGAAGACAGAGCACACAGTGAATTTCTGAATAGAAACGCCTCCATCTATGGAGCAGCAATGCAGGATGCGTGCAAAGGCAGTGAATGAGTATACAGTTTCCATCCCGGGCCTTTCTGTGCAGAGGTCTGTGGTCAGCCATGGCTGGAGCCTGAGATCGTCCACCTTTGTCCAACCACCTTTCAGAAAGTGGTGGCTGCCTAGCAGGACTGCCTAAGGGCAGGGACAGAGGGCCTGAGGTTTCAGAGACCTGTCACAAGCAAGACTTTGACACAGGGCTCCCTGCAACCACAACAGAGGGGCTCATGGGACATCCTGGACAGCTTAGGTACAAAGCCCCAGCCAGGTGCTAGTTCAGAATCCTCTCCAGCAAAGGAAGTGGTACCCCCTATTGGGAACCTTCATGGTTAAGACCAAAATAGGCTAGGCTCCTGGCCTCCCCTTACCAATTGTCTCCCTTAGGGAGACATGGCTTCAGGGAAGGTACGGGGCCTCATGGGAAGAACCTAGAGCCCAGAGCTTCATTAGAACCTGGTTCAAATGTGATTTTCCCTACTTGCGTCTCTGTAGCAAGGCCCAGAATCAGATGAAACAGAGCTAATTTGCCATAAAGACAAGTCTTCCCATCTCCTCCCCGGCCCTCTCTTGCCTGTGAAGCTAGGCCTTTTTCCTGCCTTTCTTGTTCCTGCCTGCTGAGAGAGCCTCAGGAACCTGTACAGCTTTGTAGCACATATTTCAAAAGGAGAGAGAAATAACTGGATATTTTTTTACACCGTAAAACCGTTTCCCCTTTTACTTTTTAATTCAGCTTGTGAAGGAGAAAAGAAAAGCAGAGATACTGAAAATACTCTTCTATAAGTAAAAAGTAAATACTGTCCAATTGTACCAAAAGGCCACAATACAGTGGCTTTAAAGAAAGAAGTCTATTTCTCTCTCGTGTAGTATCTCCAAGGGCCCAGCCTGGTGGAGCAGCTCTGCTCCAAGTTGTCATTCAGGGACCCAGGTTCCTTCAACATTGTTGCTCTACCTCTCTCTACCATATTATCCTCTTCTGCATTGTTGTAGTTCCTTGTTGGCATAGCCTATGGGAAGGCGGGAGAGAGAAAACCCAGGTCAACCAGTTTTCCTTAAAGCAAGTAAAGCGAAGTCAATATCAGATGCATTACTTTTGCTACCTTTCCATTGGTGAGTGATTAGACACATGGCCAAATTTAGCTTCCAAGGAGACTGGGAAAATCTAGTTTGGAGCTGAGTGATTGTGTGCCCAAGAAAAAAGGTAGAAGAGGTCTGGGAGACAAGTAGTAGACTTTTACAATATTTTCTCAGGTCAGTGTAGACGTTTAAGGAGTTGATCTCTACACCCCTGGGAGCTTGTATTCTAGTCGAGGGAGACAGTTAATACACAAGTAACTAAGAAAGAGAATTTCATAGAATGATACAGGCTACGGTCATCCTAGAGAGGTGATGGTAGCAATGGGTCAAGGGGTGCTCTGTTTTGGTTGGGTCATCAGGAGGGAGTTTTTTGAGGAGGTGGCCTTTGATTAGAGAACCAAATGACAAGAAAGATCAAGATTTGCAACCAAAAATAAGAGCCTCTGGCAGAGTGAAAGCAGGCACAACAGGTCCAATGGCTCTGAGATGAAAAGCTTTGTGTGTTCAGGAACGGAAAGGAATCCTGTGCAAACTGTATTGAATAGTGCCCCCCACCCCCCCAAAAAAAAAATTTGTATCCACTTGGAACGTCAGACTGTGACCACACTTGGATATAGGTCTTTGCAGCTGTCATGGAGTTACAGTGAGGTCATATTTAATTAATGTGGGTCTCAATCCAGTGACCGGTGTCCACATAAGAAGAGGGAAATTTGGATGCATAGACACACCCAGAGAGGACGGCCCTCTGAAGCCAGAGGGAAATCCCGGAACGATGCAGCTACAAGGCACAGAATGCCAAGGATGGCAATAACCTCCAGAAGCTAGAAGAGACCAGGAAGCGTCCTCCGCTAGAGTCTTCAGGAGCATGGCTCTGCCGGCACTTGGATTTTAGACGTCTGGCCTCCAGAACTGTGAGAGAATACATTTCTGTTGTTTTAAGCTGCCCAGTTCGTGGTGATTTATTATGGCAGCCCTAGGAAACAAATCCACTCTGTGATGGGTTCACAATAAGTGTGGAACATATAAAAATGGACAAACAGCCAGAGACCAGGTCATGCAGACCTTGGGGGCCATTGCAAATAATTTGGATTTTCTTTGCAAGTGTGATGGGAAAATTAATCACACCATTTCTACATATTCTTGGACCAAAGACAGGACAAATGAGGAATGGTGAAAGCTTTGCTTTGCTTACTAGGTGAAATCCATCACCTGAGACCCAAGAATATCACCAAGTGAGAACGAGCGATAGGAACCCCTCCTTAAGATATCTTTGGCCCAAGGAAAGAAGGTAGGTGGGAGGCCACCTGCCAAGACCCTCAGATGTGCAGCTTGTTTTGGAAACTGGCTGTTACCTTGACTCTCTCTATTTCCACGGAAGCAAAGCTCCAGCCCCTTTCCCACCTGTGTAAGTGTCTGTGGCTAATTAAGAGAGAGACAGATGGAGGGAGGTACAGTTTAATTTTACAGCGTCGATTCCTTCAAGGCAATTAGGCTCACTGGAAGGAAAGCACCTTTTTCTTTCTTTCTTCCTCTTTTTAAATGAAGAAAAATCAAACTGGAGAGGACCAGTGTTGTTGAAAGGCTCACACATCTGTTTCCTGGTCTGCTTGTCAGCCATCTGCCCGTGAGGTATCGGGGCTGATTAGGTTAATGCATTCATTAATGGGGCTTTCAAGGCTGTTCAATGAATCTGTTATTTCTTGCACAAAGAGCTTTTTAATATACTAAGACAGGGACCACAGTGCACAACGCTGAGAGTGGCCATGAAAGCATTTCTTCCCCCTCCTCTGGATTCAAATCAGAGGGCACCAGAAACACTGGAAAGAGAGTTTCATGAAAATTCCATTTCCTGGTTATGGGAACTGTTCATCCACCACCAACCACATTCTTATTGTTGAAATAATCTTGAAAGTAATTCTCTGAAGGACAATTTTGTGCCCCAGGCAACAACTCTGTGCCTCCTCTTCGCTTCTCTAAAACATCTGAGTCTAGTGGAGGAAGGGAGGATGGTCAGGCAAACGAGTGGGTGCGGATGACGCACGCTCGTAGTCTTGTCTACAGGACATCCGATGAGCCGGTGACCCCTTGCTTGCTTCCCTCTACCCCACAGAAATCTTTTCAGTTTCTTGAAGCCACCATGCTCCTTCCCACCTGAGAGCTTTTGCAAATGCTGCTCTGTATCAGTTGCCTCCTTCTGCAGAACAAACTACCCCAAAGCTTCCGACTTAGCAGCAACCATTGACGGGGCTCCTGATTCTGGATGAGCTGGACAGCTCTGGTGCTTTGTGCTGCATTGGTTGGTCTCGGTCAGGCTTCCTTGGCAGGTCAGCTGGTGGCTATAGGGTCTCACATGACCTCACTCAGTATCTGGCAATGAGCAGGCTGTTGGTTGTGAACATGGGAAGTGGCCTGGGGTGTCTCGTCCTCCAGGAAGCCCTCCTGGGCTTCCTTCTTCACGTGGACGCAGGTTTCCAAGATCCTGAGAGCAGAAGTTGTAGAACTAAAAGGCCAGGGTTAGGACTCGTGTCACATCACTTCTGCTATAGTCTCCCGGTCACAGCCAAGGACAAAGCTGGGCCAGGTTCAGAGGGTGGGGAAATAGATGCCACCTGTTGGTGGAAGGAAGTGCAAAACATTGTGGCCATTTTGGCTCTACACCACGTGTTCCCTCACCTGAGACGCTCAGGAGCACATCCACAAGGATGCCTTCCCCAGTCAGCGCTCCATCCCAAGCAGATCAAGGGCCCTTCTCATGCCAGTGAGGGCACACATGCTGGGTAGAGGGAAGTGACGAGAGAGGGATGGTTGGTTTGGATGAATGCCTCGTTTGTGCTTAGCAGGTTGCCTGGCCCAGAATGGGTGCTCAATAAATGTCTGTTGGATTTCCTCCAGATCTTTTATACGCCAGGAGACAAAATACATTCATTGCCTAGTTACTGTACTCCAGAAATGTGCTGTGTAGCTTCTGTGTCTCATATAATTTATTCCTCATGATGAACCTAAGAGTAGTTTATATTGTTCGCACCTAAGAATAGCGTTATAAGAGGTTAAGTGACAATCCTGAGGTCTCATAAACTCAGGTGTGTCTGATTCCAGAGCCCACCAATTTTCTCGTCCACTCCACTTGTACCCCACGTACCAAACACTTTCTATGCTCGGGGAGTACCCAATGCCAGGTTCACCAAGAGACCAATTCAGAGTTGGGTGTGGAGAAAGATGTATTAGGTTGGTGCAAACGTAATTGCGGTTTTTGCCATTATGTTTAACCTTTTAAACCACAATAACGTTTGCACCAACCTATAGATTTTCCATGTGAAGCTCCACGATTCCTCTTCATAGGGGCTTCTCCACACACCTGCACTGATCTGCTGAGAGCTGAAGGCCTCTAGGGCTGTTTTTATGTAGAACTTTTTGAGAAGCCATCACCCGTCCCAGCTGTTGGGACACCCACCTCATAATCTCTTTTTCTCGGCTTGTCAGAAACAAGAACCCTGGAGTGTATCCCTTGCTCTGAGCAGACGTAGACTAGTTCATGGTCTGGAAAGACAGACATGGGAATGGATGGTTCTGGATCATGCCTGGGACATAAGGAGGGCACATGAGACTTTCAGTAAGAGACTACTGGGAGGAAAGGGGGAAGGCGTATCTACCCAGCTATTGCTCGGATAGTCTCTCTGCTTTTGTGGTATTTTGCGCTACATTCATTCAGTGACTATTTCTTGAGTACCTCATGTCCACTAGAGAGAGGCCGGACATTGCTTATGTAGCGATGAGCAAAACTCAGACCTGCCTTGCCGTCTGGGAACTCTAGTGGGAGAGACAGTTAAGAATGAATGGACTGCGTCAGCAAGTGTAAACTGGCAGCCATGATCCGTGTCATGGACCAAAGCCTAGTGGGGTGGGATCTGACCTAGTGGGGGGGGGCAGTTGGAGATAACAGGAGGGAGATGGGAGGTCACTTCCCTTTAGTTCTCGACAGAAAGCTATGTGCCTGCACTGTGTTAGTTGCCGGGCTCTGCCTGTCGTCCTCAGCTCTGGCTGTACATTAACCAATGTGGGGACAGGAGCGGGTGCTTTAAAAAATCTGTGTCTGAGCTGGCGGTTTGTGGGAAGGACCAAGGAATCTGAATGCTTTAAACGCTCCCCCGTGTGATTCCATGTATGGCTGGGGTTGACAGCCAGTCACACAGATGGAAAGATAAGGTCCCCTGCTCTCAAAGCACTCAGAGTCTAGTGGGAGAATATAGATGTGAAAATGGAAAATTATAAAGCAGCGTGGTCAGTGTGGTGATACAGAGAGGGCGGGGGTCCCTGAGAGAGCCCGAGGGAATCGAGAGGTGACACCAGCTCAGTGTTGAAAGACAAATGACAGAGGGTCCAGTGTGAATGCAGGGCGGGGACACCTCAGCCCTGGTTCTCAGACCAGCACAGAGGTCTCACTCCAAATACTCATAGGACTGGCTGTTCTACTGAACCATGTTTATGTTTTCATGTAATTTGTGGGATTATTTGGTCATTATCCACCCTCCTTAGTCGAATGTCCACTTCACGAGGACCGGGGCCATGTCTGTTTCTGATTCTCCCTTATATTTCCATTTTGCAGCATATGCCTCGTGTCTATTCGGGGGTCACTAAATGACTGAACAAATTGCTGGAAGAGGTTTCGGTACATGAGTGACGCCGTCAGTTGTGCGTTTTAGAAAATGCCTTTGGCTGCAGTGTGGGGAAGGGACTGGAGGAGATGAAATGAGGGAGGGAGTAACATTCCAAGTGGGGAGCAGAAACGGAATAGGTTAGGGAGGCATTTGTCCGCTAGAAGGGCCTGGTGATTCAGCATTCGTGCTGGGGGACAAGAGGACGCGAAGGCAACTACTCCGCCACCTTTGTGGCTCGAATGACCCGTGAGCTGGTGTTCCCATGCGAGCGAGCAGGGAGAGCCTGGGGAAGGATGGTTCTGGGTCATGGTTTAGGCGTCGGGCATGGCCACCTCGAGTGGGAGGTGCCACTGAATCTCTTCTGAAGTCCAAGGGGGATTTCAGAGAATTTTTCTACGGGAACTTCATGGCATTGGGAACTTGGCACTAGAACTTTCTTCTGGAAGACCGAAAGATGGGGCTCTCCCATCGACGTAAAGCTGACTCACGCCACGTTAAGCAGTGCATGGTGTTGTGAGGATGTGAGCTCATCAGTAGCAGATTCCCAGGTTCCTTTTGGCGTCGACATTCTGGATCTTCAGGCAGCTCTAGAATTTATGGAAAGGGGGACTTTCCCTTGACAGATGGCATCCTCCAGGGTTATTGGCGTGAACAGGAAGAGAAACCCAACTGAAAGTGTCTTAAGCCTGGAAAGTGAACATGTATGCAGCTTCTGGGGGTGTTAAGGGGTCTGAGCGGAGGCCACACTTGCCAGAAAACAGTGCTGTGATCAATAAGTGACGTCTGTCCTGGACCCAGAGGGGGCAAATGGGGTGTATTATTGTCCACTCAGTCCTGAAACCAAAGCTTTCCCCTGCTGGCCTTTCCGAAGCATTGCATCATGTCTAATGGACTTAGGTTCTACCCTGGCTCAGCCGCTAGCTGTGGGTTACAATTTAACCTTAGTTAACTTGTTTCCCAGGCCTGAGCTTGACAGTTTCCTAATCTGCCAAGTAGGATTAAAATCAGGGTTCTTGAAATGAGGCAAGAGACCTGAAACTGTGACTGTCTCCATGAATTTACATAAATTCACACGTGTAACAGTGTGGGACGTTGTTGTAAGTGTGACTGAAACAGCAGCAAAGATTTCTGGTCGCCGGAGACACGTTAATTCAAAGGCATATTGATAAGAATTTAATTTTAAAAGTATGGAGGATCTTTAAAAATTTGCAAGAGAAAAGAAAAGAAAAGGTCTCATAAAACGATCAAATAAATAAATCAGGAGAGAAAGAGAAAGAGAGAGGAAGACAGTTGGGGGGGAGAGGGAGAGAAAGAAAGGAGGGAGAGAGAAAGAGAAAGGAAGAAATGAAGAAAGAACACAGAGAAAAAAAGGAAGAAAGAAAGCAGTGCTGTAGACGGGTGAAACAGTGGAAATTGGCGGCACTCTCTTGTAGCTTAGTCGGCAATATATACCAAGGGTCTTCATGATGTTTAGGCCCTTTGACACAGTAATTTCCCGTCAGGTAACTCATTGCAGGGCTGGATGGTAAATATTTCAGGCTCTGTGGGCCTTGCAGCACATACTCCGGTCTACACTGCAGAACAAAAGCAGCCGTGGACAGTAGGTGAACGAGGGGGCGTGGGAGTATTCCAGGAAAACTTTATTAATACAGACACAGGCGACAGCCAGTGGGGTCCACAGGCAACACTCTGCCATCCCCTGATGGAGACTGAGAAAATAGTTTTAGAAGTGGTCTAAATTCGAACTTCTCACTACAAGGAGATCTTTAGTCTAGAAGATTCTCATCTCAGCTTTATTTATATTAGCAAAATATTGGCACAGCTTGAATGGTCATCAGGAGGGGGAGTGATTAATCTCGAAAGTTTCATTCGATGAAATATTATGTGGGCATTAAAATGCTGTTGATGGATCATTTATACCAACAGGAAGCGATGCTTGATAGATGAGTGTGTGAGCAATCGGTTATTTACGGCATCGTGCTGGTGGCTAATATCTACACACGTAGCACACATCGTATCACCCAACTCTCCAGACAGCCCAATGAAATATACTTGTGTATTGTAATTACGTGCCTTGTGCAGAAACTGAGGCTAATAAACATTAAGTAACTGAGCCAACGCTTCGCTGCTAGTAGGTGGCAGAGTTGGGATTTGAACACGGGTCTGCTTCCCTGCTGAAAGCAAACAAACACACTAATAAAAATTCCCAGTGAAACCCTGTGTGCTGAGAAGACCAGGAGGAAAGACACTCCAAGGCTGATACCGGCTCTCTGGAGCGGTGGGGATAGACAGAATGTTTCTCGCCATGTTCAATCGTTTTGCTAATGAGACTGCATCAGCTTTAATAATGAAGAAACAATACCTGCATTTTGTAAGGAAGCCGAGTGCTAGATGTGCCTGTGGTGGGAGAAGTGTTCATTTGGGGGGGGTCTCGAGATTCTGTTGGGGCTGCCCTGACCCCCCCAGTCCTGCTCTTGTTTGTGAAAAGGACACGATCTTGTCCTTCCGTCTGTTCCAGGTGGAGTTTCTATTTCTAGTGTGTGTCTCGTGTGGACTGTGGCCCTCTCTGACGCTGTCCTCGGGTTCAGCTGCCAATCCCTAACTGTCTTTCTCTCTCCTCTCTCCCTTCTCTGCTCTCTCCTTCCCGTCACCATCCACCTGTCCCACTGTCCAGCCGACAAGGTCAGTGATGACTTCTACGCCAAACGCCGGCACCTGGCCGAGCTGGCCGCAAAGGGGAGCCTCCCCCTACACCCCGTCAGAGCGGAGGAGGAGCCGCGGGCCCTCAGCCCAGAGCAGGGCCCCGCCAAGCAGAACGGACAGAAGTCTCGCACCAACAAGATGCCCCCACATCCCCTGGCCTACAATTCCACCGCCAACTTCAAGGGTTGGGACCCCAACGAGCAGTCTCTCCGGCGGCAGGCTTACGGCAACAAAGGCAAGCTGGGCACGGCCGAGTCAGGCTCCAGCGACCCCTTGGGGACTCGCACCCAGCACTACCCACCCTCACAGCCGTACTTCATCACCAACAGCAAAACAGAAGTGACTGTCTGAGCTTTTGCTTCAGAGCGTCCTGGAGACCACACTCAACTGAGAGGCAAAAAAACATCCCCGCCCGCCCCCTCCCTGGCCCACTCCCGACAGCCACCCACTCACTCACCCTCCATACCAACCAACCAGAAACCTGCTGGGGACATGGAATCACACGTTTCCTGGGTCACGCCTAACACGTGTCGGTGGGCGGCTGAGCAGGACCGAAGCATGGACGTCCAGCAATACAGCAGAGGGAAACTGAGGCACGCTCTTTCGACTTCAGGCCCAAGGTGGCCGGCTCACAGGCCCAAACCATGGGGCTACTTTTTCTTTTCCTCCGAACTTGAAACTAAAAAATCCATGATGAAAAATAACAGTAGCACAATTTAGAGAAATTGTCCATTTGAGCACATATACCACTTGCCACGTGCTGTCTGTTTCTGGGTGAGCGAGCCCCGCTAGAAGGGGGCAGAGAATGAGGTGGGCACTGGAGAAGAGTGTGTGTGAGAAGAGGCGTCGTTCGGGAGGCACCTGTGCACATGATAAGCCTTTTCTAAGCCTGAGGCGTGGTGACACGGACACACAGTTTTGACGAGCGTGAGACAGTAATGAACCCCAACCATATTTACAGTCCTTTTCATATCAGCAACGTGGGAAGCAAAAAACAACACTCAAACTCAGAAAAACATACATGACTCCGAACCCACCGACACTGATTGGGAAGAACGTTTGAGAACAGCCCTCAGGATTGTGCACATGGAAATAGGGGGGATAGGCTTCAGTGGCGGGGACAGGGTCCAGAGAGTATTAAGTAACTTTATTTTAAGAAAAGAAAAATGAACTATAAGCCCACTACAAAAGAGCCGAGAACAGCAAAGCAAATTAACTGTTGTCCCAAATTCCCAAGGCTTGGATATATCAACAACGACATCAAGGAAAAAAAAAAATCACAGATGAAAAGTCTGTAAGAGGTGAGACGGGGACCCGAACCTCTGAAGTGTGGTGTGTCCCCCTCGCCGCCGAGACAAGACACAGACACACACACCAGCCCTCTGTTAACTGTCGGTCCCCTGAGTCCCTTCCTTTCAGCCCGTTACCGCCGCCGCTGCCGAACTTCAACTGCTGTGGACTGAAAACTGTCATAAGCGTGGGTGGTGCCTTCAGTGTGTCACTGTTTAACGACAGTCTTGTTTCCCAAGTGCAACCTGTGTTCTCTTTGCCCCCCTCTGTCCTGTTTTTCTGCAGTAGTAGGTGTCTCCATCCTCCCATTGTTGGTGAGCCCACCCCATCACACCCTCTGAGGGGGCTGCTGCAGTGTCAGGGGAACCTAAAGACTGAGACCTCCCTACCCCCCACATTGTCAGAAATCCATGAGTTCTACCATTTTCTAGCTCCCCAAACTGTCAGGCATTTCTGCGTCCCCCAGTTCCCACGGGCCCTCCAAACGACCTCTCCAAGGTGTTCATCTCCCATCCAGAACTCCCTGAGGATGTTTTCAGATGGGTTCTCCAGCCCTTGGGTGTCCCGGCAAAGGCAATTTTCGGACTAATTCTCTTGGTTTAGTGGAAGCCCAAGAAGGTTGCTGAGAGAGAGGAGATTTTCACTTAAGGTGAGATGTTTTCAACCAGTCCCTGAAGGTCTTAGCTAATTAACAGGAACCTTTGAGAGATTAGCGGTTTTGGTTTCAGAAGCTGCCCTAGGTCTGGTCTCTCAACACTCCGAGCACTTCCTGGGACGCGGAACTCCAGCGTCTGCCTCTCCCATCTCTCCACTCTGACATCGTGGATTCAGAGGAACCCGGTGTTCGTTCTCCTTTTCACTCCCAGCTGATCTGGCGACTCTGACAATGCATCGTGGTCTCCCATCGGAAACACGAGGAATAGGGGCTAGATTGAGCTTTTCAAGCTTTTTGAAATAGCAGACCCTCTGCCCATTAAAAAAAAAAAAAAATGAAATCATGCACAGAAGCCCCTATAGAAGATCCCCCTTTATAATGAGGCTCTGTGCTGCACGAAGCAGGGGTGGGACATTTACTGTCCACTTTCTCAGTCTTTCCCCCGAGACCCCAGCGCTCCCCCCAGAGCGGAGTAAACACCGCTGGCCTTGGAACTGAGTCATTTTTTAACACATTTAACTTTTAAAAAGGAAAACTTTCTGCCATCATCACAAATAGAAAACCAGTTATCAGTCACCCTAAGTAGAAAGTAAGTATAAAAATAACTACAAAGAAGTGGCTGTTAAGTTCTAGCTACATACTATTGTCTGTGGAAGGCTCTGAACCTACAGCCTGGCTTTTGTGTTCTCTCTCTCTCTCTCTCTCTCTCTCCCTCTCCCTCCCTTTTCTTTATCAAAATGAGATCAGATGTTAAAGAGTTGGCAAAGATATACCAGCATCTAATGGAGACTTTCTCCTTGAAGCAACCAGATGGACCGACCAAAATGCAAAGGGAGCCATGTTGTGTGTGACTCAGTGTCAACTAGTGCTATACCCGTGTACTTCTCATGGTCATTTTGTGTATGCTAGTGGTTCACACACAGCCCATACTTCAGGAAATACGGGCTTGGCTCATCTCTGAGGTTCCCTCCAGCTCCAAAGGTCTGTAATCCTGGTCTCCCTTTTGGCTCGTATTTGATCCTAGCCCTCGTCTCACCTTTATCCCAACCCTGATCAAGGACCTTTCTTGGTCTCTGAATCTGCAGGATTTTATTGATTTTCCACGTTCCTTCTCTCCTGAGATAATGTCATCCAGTGAGTTTCGTTTGTGGGGGCCCCGCAGCTCTAATTTTGGCAGGAAAGTTGTGGCATGGTCGAAAGGACGTAGCAGTGATGGCAGTCCCAGAAGAACGGCACTTTCCAGTTGGCTTTGGGAGCCCAACCAAGGGGAGAAGTGTGGCCAGGGAAGTTCATTCTTCCCCTTCCCCTCGGGAGGGTGACAGACCTCGCGATGCTGAAAGAATATCATAAGGGAGGACGTAGGGAACTGTGCCTGCCAAGGGTCCAATAGCCCAAGTGGGGAGACATAGAAGAGAGAAACCAGAGCGAAGCAGAGACTGACTCTCCCTTCCCCCTCCATGGCGTCACTAATCTCGACTGGCCTTTAGCTGTCCCTGACTTCCAACCCAGTGGGTCCAGTCTGACTGCCCTTTGCCCTCCCAGAGCGTCTCAGCCTCCATCTGCCTTGGGCTCTGCCTGGCCTCCCCATCAAACTCCCCCAGTTTTTTGTGCAAATGGAGCATCTTTTATGTGCGAATATTTTAGTAACCATATGTTCTGCAAGTAAACCTGTGTTAATACTTGTCAACAACTGCAGAGTTTATGATACCAATAACACTTCCTACAATGAAGAAACAAAAAACACATTTGTTTGTTTTCTAAGAATGTTTATTTGTAAACATATGTATTCACTATATTAATATGAATTTCTTACCTGGCAATAAAACTGATTATATGTGATGCTGTGGGGTGGCCATGTATCTTTCTAGGGTCCCATATCCTAACCTGAGTGTTCCCCAGGGAAGACCAATATTAGCAGAGAGAGCTAAATCTTTAATGCTCGGAATGTATGGGAAATCTTTATAGTAAAGCAAAGTTTTAGTGAATAGCAACTTACACACGTTTTCCAGGAGATGTTTTTTGGTTGAAGACTTTTCTTTTAAGAGTCTGTGTCCTGTCTCTTAGTTTACTTCCTGTCTTAAAAATATATACCGTGGCTAGATCTCATCATAACTAAATTTATCCATAATGGTCAAGAATCTTGCTAAGATTTGCACTTCGTTTTTTTCTACCAGTAACCAGGGTTGTACAAGACACACGTATTGAAAGGATGAGCGATTAGATTCTTCCCCTACTTGTTAAATTGTATTTCCTGCCTGGCTTCTGTTAGCATTACTTTCGAAATTTTCAGGTAGAAACCTGCCTTAGTATGATTCCCTCGCAAGGGGCTCTGAGACAAGGATTTGAATTCAAGTAGTTTATTTGAGGCGTGACGGGAAGGCTGGTGGGTGGGTGGGAGGGGAGACAGAGAACGGACAGCCGTGAGTGAAGGACGCCAGCTATGACAATAAGTGACTGGAGTTTGGGGAACAGTGTAGAACGGACACAGAATTGTCCAACCCAAGAGGAGATGGAGTGGGGGTGTCGGCACACCAGATCCCATCAGACATCATTGAGGGAGTGTCAATATCAGACATTCCCAGGCTGTCTTGTGCCAGGGCAGAGCGATTTCCATGATGTGGGAGAAAGCCCCAGGCATAGAGATAGAGATGCACCCACCGGTAACCGGAAGTCAGCCCTTGTGTACCGAAGCCCTGAGACCCAAGGGGCGGGGGCAGGAGCTCTGCTCAAAGTCTGAGGTCTCCTGGGAAGGAAGCTTCCATTCACTGGGTGCTCAGACAAGTTGTCAATGTCAAGCGAAGGGGACAGTGGACCACACCTTGTAGCCAGGGTCATACATCTAGTGGGTGGCACGTTGGGATTCAAACCCAGGTTTGTTTGATTCTGAAGCCAACCCTGTGACCTACCCCAACGGCCCGTTTCATTCTTGTATGAGCAGTTCCCGTGCTTCCTTCCTTGGGGTCGGGAACCGTAAATGTGTAGTAAAATTGTTCCAAGGAGACGCAGTTCAGTCCGGGGAAAAGGTATGCAGCTCTGGATCAGGTAACGTCCAACAGTCAGGGTCCACTCCGACCAGCTGTCACTGACCTGGGGGCACCGAACTGGCCGGATGCTGCCTCAGTTGGTGTTTCTGTGCTTCAAGTCTGTTCATCAAAACAGACCTCGTCCTCAGAATGCTTTAAGGTCCAAGGTGGAAAGACAGCAGGTCCAGAAGAGGCGTCTGGGGCTCGCAGACAGGGCACTGCGCATTTTGACTCAGTGTGCCTTCATTTTGTATGACCTGTGTCTGACTTCTCCTCTCCAGGAGGCAGCGTAATCTTCTGGGTAAGAGCAGGACGTCTGGAGTGAGGCGGGCATGACAAGGGCACCTACAAGGGGTAGTTACGAGAAGGATACAAGGCCGTCTGTCTGCAGAAAGCTCCGAGAACACTTCCCAGACAATACTGTTTTCCAGATTTTCAAACTTCATTCCGAAATCATCTGTGGAAGGGATGGGGAGAAACACCAAGCTCACTGGCGTTGGGTAAGGTACATGTGAACTTGGTACGGTGCCTTTTCTTCCAATTCTTTGGTTGTTGGTGATACTGCGAGCTTGTCAGAGATAGGATTTTACTGCAGACCCCATAGGTATAGTCACGGTGAGTTTTTAAAATGGGCGAGAAAATAAGTTCTTGCTCAAGGAATGTGGTTTGCTTGATAGAAGGGCTTTTTCAGATCTGGAGGTCTATAGGGGATGAAAATTGTAATGAATGAGATCCGTGGTAATACATTCCTGGCTTCAGATGGTTTATTAGGTGTCTGTTGCTGCAGAACTTTGGGACGGCTCCAAAACTTAGCAGCTTGAAGGACACACATTTATTATCACGGGCCGGGGAAACTGAGCGTGGCTGAGCTGGGTCTCTCGTGGGCCACAATCAAGGTGTCAGCCAGGGTTGCAGTCTCATCGGAAACCTCAGGTGAGAAGATCTGTGTGTAGGCTCCCTGTGTGGCGCTTGGCGGGATGGAGGGCTTGGTTCCTACCTGGCTCCTGGCGAGGCCGGTACCTCATCACGCGGACCACTCCAGTAGGGCCGCTTGCTTCATCTAAGACAGCAAGGAAGAGTGGCCGCTAGCAAGACAAATCACACCGCCACATCTATCGGTTAGAATCAGGTGCTCCCGGGGAAAAGATGACATAAGGCCGTGAAGGCTAAAAGGTGGGGTCACTTGGGGCCGTCTTAGAGGCTGCCTGCCGCAGGTGGTCACGAAGCCCCCTGCCCCCGGGACAAAAGTCTGAGCTGTTCTGTCTTTTGTGAGTGGTGACTACCATGTTTCCCCGAAAATAACACCTAGCCGGACCATAAGCTCTAATGTGTCTTTTGGAGCAAAAATTAATATGAGACCCAGTCTTATTTTACTATAATATAAGGCTGGGTATAATATAATATAATATAATATAATATAATATAATATAATATAATATAATATAATATAATATAATATAATATAATATATAATATAAAATGTAATATAATACAATAGATAATATACTTAATATAAGACTGGGTCTTATATTAATTTTTGCTCCTAAAGACGCATTAGAGCTGATGGTACAGCTAGGTCTTATTTTTGGGGAAACACGGTAACTAACCTGGGATCAAACTTTAGCGCCACCACTTTCAGCTAAACAGATGATTGCCCTAGAGAGACACAGTTATGGCTGTCCAGACAAGAGCTATGCTTTCCAGCCCCTCTCTCCTTGCATAAGGATGGGGTCTGTGCTGAGTTTGTATAAGATGAGTGGACGTGATGGGGGCCGCTCTCAGACTTGCTCCGTGGAAAACTCCAGCAAAATCCTCCCAAATCTCCCCCACCTACTGGGTAGAGGCCAACACCCAGTGTACCCTCGGGAACCACACAATGGAGGTGGCACAGCCTTGGTCGGCCCGAGCCTTTGGACGATTTGTGACTTCCCTAAGTCCCTCGCCACCATTCCCACCGCTAATTGAACTTGATGTGAGTGAGAAATATACTTACGTTAAGCCTGGGGATTCCAGGGTTTATCTGTTACAACAGCTAGAATTTCCTTAGCAAATCCCACAGATGACACATCTTGAACAGTGTCTGGCACATGAAAAAAAACAATAAATGTCATCTGTTACCATCCCCATCGTCACGTTGACTAAACTTCTGAACTTCTGCTCTGTGCTAAGAAATTCCCAGAC
This sequence comes from Rhinolophus sinicus, assembly GCF_057876585.1. Taxonomy (NCBI): domain Eukaryota; kingdom Metazoa; phylum Chordata; class Mammalia; order Chiroptera; family Rhinolophidae; genus Rhinolophus; species Rhinolophus sinicus. The sequence goes on along the minus strand of NC_142510.1, from coordinate 6,639,186 downwards.
CTCACCTTTAATCCTCACAGCAACTTTGAAAGGCTTAGGAATTCCCTTTAAAGAGTAGGAAGCTGAGAAGTTTCGAGTGTAAGGTCACAGAGCAGGTGCTGGAGCAGTCACCTAAGCCTGGTTTGCGTGGTTTGGTTCCATCACCGCTAGTATCCCTCCTGCCCTCTTGAAGTTGCTGGTATGATCTGGATCCAGTGATGGAGGTGAAACCTCTGCAGGAGAATGTCTGCCTCCTCAGCTTAGCACCTCCCTTATTTTCTTGTCAGGTTCCAAATCCCAGCTTGTGCCGAGGTATACAGTTCAAGAAAGGCATTTCCCATCGAGAAATGTCATGGTTGCTAGAAATAATCCTGTCACATCCTCTTGAATGTTTCCTCTTTGTGAGTTCAGAGGTTTCAGTGGGATTCAAATCTTTTAATGCCTCCTTTAAAAGCACTATAAAAGGGGGCCTGCGTCCTGGGAAAGGGTGAACAGAATATATGACTAATTGTGGAGGGGTGCAGGGGCAACACAGCCAATCTCCCTGCTATTCCGCACGTGTGTGGACGCCCAAGTGCGCTGGGATAGGAGTCAGGAAATTTGTAGTTTTAATTCTAGCGCGCTCCGGAAGTAGCTGAATGATCGGGGACACTGTGTTCCTCATTCCTATGATACAGAGGCTGCAACCTTCCAGGGCTGGCTGCTGTCTCAGCTCCTCTTGGCCACGGACTCTGCCTTCGACAACTTCTGATCCCTCAGTGTTGGAATAACCCCGCTAGGCCCTCCTGGAATAACACCCCACTCTTTTTTTTCAATTTAATTTTTAATTCCAGGATTCTGGGGGTGGTTAGCTTTGGGCTTGAGAAAGATCTGAGAGCCCTGGAAGCAGCCTCTGTTGGCTGGAACCCAGCGACTGTCTTATCGTGAGGTCAAAGGCAGCTGCTGCAGCCGGAGAGGGGACCTCTGGGGCCCTGTATCAAACGGTGCTCAGATGCGAGTATCAGGATTTGGTCGCTCTAGAGGCCCTGGGATCAGCATTTTAAGAACCACGCCAGGGATTCTGATGTAGGCAGTTGGTGGACCACTGTTTGAAAATCACTTCTAGACAGATGGCTTGACTCTGCCTCCAGCACTCCGGCCCAGTAAAAGGTCTCTGGGCATCTTTTCTCGTCTGCACAGTAGGGCTCTTCACCGCTGCAGGATTTTTATCAGGAGTAGATGCAATGGCAGATGGGGAAGCTGTACAGAAGCAAAGATGACGGCCTTTATGTGTGAAGTTCCCCATGCTCCCACCCTTCTCTTCTCAGAGACAGAATATTCCAGAGAACATTTCAGCTCCTCACTCCCTCCCCCTCCTATATCACACACCTCTCGAGCCCCACTTCACTTCCTCTTGGCCAATTGTTTTTCTGTCGCCATGGCAACCAGCCGAGTGGGTGTACCCAGAAAGCCCCTGGTCCAGGTGTGCTGCAGACCTCTTTCTTTCTGCCTCGGCACCTTCCTGCCTGCCCCCATCATGTAGGGTAATGTCAGGAACTTGCCCAACCACCCTGCAGCAGGTGTAATGCTGGAAGTGGGAGGGGTTGACACCCCATGGGCCAAACCGTGACCAACGGGGGCTGGGGACAGGTGGCTCATAGTCTCCCCTTCCGCCTCTTGGGCAGACAATTCTGAGTGCGTTCTAACAGCTCCTCAGAGGTCCCAGTGGGCTGGAGCCCACTTACCATCAGGTCCAGAAAGCCCCTTGGGGTTGGCTTTTCCTCTTCCCCTGTTTCAAAATCTCTTCCCAAAATAAGTATCTTAACGCTTCTTCTCGGTACCTGCGCCACATGGAAAACCTCCTAAGCAGTGGTTCTCTGGAGTGCTTCTGCCACTTACAACCTTAATCCTGAACCTTTTGTCCAAACCCACCGCTCACGTTATGCTCCCTCCTATGAGGTACTTGAGGGTCCATCAGCTCTTGAGTTGAGGGGGAGATATCCATCCAGCTGGGCACAGTTATCCCTGGACCAGAGTATTGTGAAACACCCCATCAGGTGAAGAGACGAGCACAGGAGAGATCTTTTATCTAATTTATCCTAACACTAAGATTAAGAAGACAAAAAGATGAGATGTCACTGAAAGTTACTTTTCACTTTTTTTTTTTTAATCCTCCCACTTCCTGTTTTCTCTTGGGAGATTGAAAAGTGTCTTCTTGCATATTTCTCATGATCAGAACTTAATGGGAATTCTAATTAGGGCTACTGCGCACTGTGGTGGTAGTTTGCAAAATGTAGCTTTGGTTCTTGTTTGTCAGGCTGCCAGTGTTTTGCATCCTTGCCAAAGATGCCCTCTCTCTAATAATAATGCTAACAGCTATCATTTATTGAAAGTCTACTATGTGCCAGGCAATTTGCATACATTTGGCACTCGTAGTCACAAAAATCATAGGAGGTGGGAACTATTAACCCTCATTTTAGAAGAGGAAAGTCAGGCTCAGGCTGATGAAGTGCTTGGCCTGAAGCCTTGCAGCTAGGAATGGGCAGACCCGGGATTCAAACTCAAGTCTATTCTCTGGACTAGAACTTTTCGTGTCCAGCCTTCACAGAGGAGCTTAGGAAGAGAGAAGCTAAGACAACAAGATGACTTGTCACTGCTTCCAGAAGGGCTGTCAGTTCCAATCAGAGTGTTTGTTATGAGTTGTTATGTCTCCAACCTGGGTTTCTTGGTCTCTCTGGGGACAGTGCTCTAGGTGAGGGAGTCCCAGGAGACTCTGAGCCACCCAATGAGAAGGGCAGTAACAGCAGACCCAAGAATAGACTGATTGCTTATTCATTACTCGTTAGTTCTCAGCTCTCCCATCGCTCAGAAGGCTGTCAGCAATCACCACCATGTTCTTTCCAGAAAGGGGCCTCTAGCCTGGCTAACCCTCTTGCCCAGAACTGAACAGAGTCTCAGGGCAAATCTTTCTGATGTGACATCAAACTGATGCTGTCTGGGGCTTCCCAGAGACCCCTCAGTGGATACCTTGGGGGCAAAGTGAGAGAACTGGACTGTAGCAAAGGAAGGGTCTCTTCCCTGCTTGTTCAGTGCTGGTTTCCTCGTTGAGCAGGTGTGCTCAGAGGCGGATTCGTACCAGGTACCAGGTGTGCACCAGGCTCTTCTCACCACGTGGGGGGAGCTGGGTCTGCCTCGTTCATGTTGCTTTCTCGCTCCTTTCTGTCTCCTTCTTCTCATTCTCCTGAGCATCTATCTGCTTCCTGAAACCACACACTCGCGCACCTGACTTTACCAGGTCGAAAGCAGCGTTGACAGCTGCTATAACTCCTCTCCCTCCCACTGCCTCCTCACGCTCCTGCCCCTTTCCTGTTCTGGTTCTCTCTTTCCCTCCCTCCCTCTCCCTCTCTCCCGCCCTCCTTTCCTCCCTGTTGGTATTTCTTTCTTCCTTTTTATTTCAGGCACTTCTCAGCCTCTAGAGCCTGCCTTCTCCCAAAACATTCTCCCTGACTCCTCTGTTTCCCCTCTCTTGCTTTCCATCTTTGGGACCACATCTCTCCTTGTCTCCCTGTTTCTCTCTCTCTCCCTCTCTTTTTCATATACACTCAAAAGATTAATTCTGTCTTGAGTCAGTCCACATTAAACCATCACCGCCATCTTCCATTCCTATTTGTTTTGTCCCAAACAAGCACCACTGAAGTTCAGAAGACAGCAGTTAAACCCAGATCTGGCCGACTCCAAAGCCTGTGCTGTTAGAAGCTGACTCAGTTTCCCTCTTCCACATCCAGTCTATTTGCAGTTCCTGCCAAGTTAATACGCTGCGTTTTTCTCAAACATGGTATCTGCCTCCCCATCCTTCCTTTTAATTTATCCACTCAACAGACACTACTTGAAGACCTGCTATATGTCACTATCTATACTAGTAAGTCTGGGACAAGTGACAGAAAAGACAGTAAGATGTGATCCCAGTCCACAGGGAAAAGAGATGACTGCTATCTTTGTATAAGTTTTCTTCACTTCATGCTTGGGTTAATGTAACACAATTTCCTCAACCCTTTCTCCATGATGAAGTTACAGTGCCTAAAATTTTGTTTAAACCCTTTCATAGGATGTCTTCCCTGTAGAATAAGGAGGTGTCATATAACATCCTCCACATCCTGTCCTACCGCCTCCCCACACACACCTTTTACCATTCTCTACCTTTCCATGCTCCTAGAAAAATGAGGCTGTTGGAAGCACCCGCCCACCTCCCAGAATCCACGTGCTGTTTCCTGCCACCTGGCCTGGTTCTTTCCTCTGCCCAGAAGGATTTTCCTCCACATCTGGTCACCTGTACTCATTAAGACTTGATCAAAGCCTTTCAAACTCTCTCAGTCTGGATTAGCTGCTCCATTTCATGGCCTGTAAACACCCACCATTAAAATTATAACATATTATTTTATAATCTGGGTAGGAATCTTTTTCCCTACTAGACTGGGAGCTCCTAAAGATTAATTTGTCTCTCAATTCCCACTGCTTAGAATGAGGTGTAAAGCAAGGCAATTGATGAACACTTGAATAAATGAATGAACGAACGAATGACTGAGTAAATGAGAGAATGCTACTTTGACTACAGTTTGTTGCCTTTCTGAGCATTGATAATCCAGGACTTACTGCGCACGAGGGACAATTTGTGGTTTGAAAGATTAGGGGCTGAAAACCTTCCTTTGGTGCCAGTGGTGGGGGTGTGTCTTAGACTCCTTTGAGCATCTGATGTGACCCTTTCCCCGGAAAAATGCATACACATAGTATGTCTGCTATAGTTGTGGGGACTCATGGGTTCCCGATGCCCATATATGTTGGCCTCGGGCTCCCCTGAAGTTGGTATTAAGGACTCCGTCTCTAGAAATGGAGCAAGGATACAGCAATTTGCCAGAGACCAGTCCATTTAGGAAGTTTTGTAGGAGCAGAGATGTGATTAGAACTCTTTCCTTCTCTCTTGTGACATTATATTCCCTGTTGGCGGAAGAGTTTGGCCGTCAGTATGGAAACCTTCCTACCAGTCTCAATGTGGCTTAGTTTTTATACCCTTAGTTAAAAACTATTCAGCTGGTCTTCAGCTGGTTCTCTAGGCTGATTATTTTGTATTCGGTAACTTTATACGGGAAGAAGCTGCTGGGTCAATGGTATCATCTGTCCACCAAGCCACGTGCCGAGACCACATGATCATGAAGCCCTTCCGTGAACTGGGATGGATGTGGGCTCACAACCACGGCTTTCATGAGCCAGACAGGACGCTGCCAAAGACTATTGTGAGATGGGAGTTAGTGGGATTAATATTCGTAGGTGGCCGACTCTTTCTGGATCAGATATGAGCACCCCCAGGAATCAGAGCATCTTTGCCTGGCCTCTAAGTCCTGTGGCTGAGGACGACAGCAGATGGCATTTTGGTGGCTTGTGTAGCCCACAGGTCTGTCGTTGTTTAGCTCTAATAGCAACATGACAACAGCTTCAAAAGCGGCAGACAGATAACACAGACGTTAATTAAATCAGCGCGCCCAGGTGGGCTCCCTCTACCGAGACTCAGAAAGTACAGATAAGCGCCAGGCGTTCCCTTTGAGGTTCAGACAGAGAGGAAACCAATATCCCCAACACCCTCGAATGCCCTCAGACAATCTGGCAAAACAACAGGCTGTCAATCGTCCAATGAGGAAACCTGGTCCTGAGATGCTTGGTGCCCGAAAAGAATGCGGGTGATACTAGCTATATATGTGAGGCAGCCTGAGCTCCCACACAGGTGACTGCAGCCAGAATGGAATGGATTTCATGCAATATCCTTAGAAGCCCCAAGTCCTGATCCTGGAACCCACAGCCTTCTGGTGAATTTCAGCCTCATTCCTGTACAGTAAAATCTTTCGTGCTGCAAAGATTAATTCCATGCTAGTGTTTCTCTTATACTTTATCATGCTAAACAGAATGTCACTCTTGTTTGTAGCCTTGAGTTGCATTTCAGAAGATCCTCCTTCAAATTCCTATTTTTAAGTTGATAGAAAGCCCCGGTTTAGAAGTAATAATATAAGTTGAGTGTAAAGAATACTACTTCCTCTCAGTACTCGCCTTTCCGGGCCTCGAGTGCTACAGGCTCTGCACAACTTGTACGCAAGCCATAGTGTTCAATGCAGAGCCACCCAGGGTCCCCAAGTCCCTTCCTCCAATTAGAAACATCACAACTCACGGCTCCCACTCCATGTAAGAGGCAACATGGCAACTGTATTGGATTCAGAAATTGGCAGAACCTGGAGACAAAAGAACTAAGTTTGAGTTTTAGTTCTGCCAGTTATCAACCACAGGACTTTGGACAAGCCGTGTAACCTTTCCATGCCTCAGTTGCCAATCTGCCAGCGGAGAAGAGTAATGTTAATTACCCTTGTGATAGAGTCACGAGAATCACATAAAATAGGCACATGAAAGTATTTTGAAAACTCCAGAAGACAAATCTGAGAGACTGTCGTCATCAAGGAGAGGGTGGCAAAAGAAACAACCTGGGTATGGGATCTGGATATGGGCCAAACCTGTGCTCTACACTTTACAAATGTCTACATTAAAAAGACGCCAGAATCACAGACCCAGAGGTGAGATACTCATATATCTCTTTCATAGAAGGTTTTAATGTATTCCCACATGGTGGAAAGAGAATGGACATGTTGACTTCCTGAGATCCAAGGGTGTCCTATCCTATCCCATCCTACTCATTTAACAAATAAATACTCTTCAAACAATCACCGAGCATCAAACTACATGACTTATGCTAAGGATACGAAAACCAATGAGATACTAATCCCTTCTCACCAAGATGGGAGAGTTTCATAGGTGAGACAGAAGTGACTCCTTTCTAGGGAAAGAGGCAAAAGGAGAAGCAAGCAGCTTTAGGGGATGTTTTGAAAAGAATAACTGCCAACATCCAGAGTGTCCTGGCCATCAGTTCACATTGGACGCAATCTTTGAAACTCTAATTCATCTCCATGTGCAGGCTGGGATGGTGAGAATTTGTGTTCTTAAGATAAAGGATCAGAAAAGAAAGGTTCACGTCTGCTCGCCAGACATCAGATAAGAAAGGTGCAGATTTTGTTTTGTTTTTGCATTGTCATGTTCAGGAGATGCTTTTTAAGGTATGTTATTTTTATAGCCAAGCAATTGTATGCACAGAGTTAAAAATATCAATCAGCTTTAAAAGGAAGAGCAGAGGTCCTCTTTCCCCATGTCTCCTCACCTGCCATCTTAGATACCTTCCCAAAGGCAAGAATTCCTAATGGCTAGCTCTTTTTCCAGAAAGTTTGCTCTGTTTCTAACTATGCAGATGGTGCTATTTCCTGATTAATTTGCCCCAGACATTATAAGGGAAGATAAGGATTTTGTTCTCTCACATGGGGGGTGAGTTCTTTCCCCAATCTTGGACTGAAGTGAGGGTTCTGTGGTTCTCAGGGCCCGTAGAGGCAGTTCCCACCTGGAGGTCTTTCCAGGCAACAGGGAGGTTGCTTTGATGGGGGCAGTGTTGGCAGGTTCAAACACACAAGCAGCCTTCCTGTAGGCATGCGCTGTTGCTATCTCCCAGTTAGAATTGCTCAGGGAGGCCCAGGCCTTCTGGAACATAGGCTGGCATTGCAAATGTAAAAAAAAAAATAAAAATAAAAAAATTAAAAAATCAGAAAAACTTTCAAGATGGCAAACTACTTGGCTGAAGTCCAAGGATAGCTCTGGAGACCCTACTGGAGGAGGAAGTGAGCAGGTGTGGGTGGGTGGGACAGAGGCAAGAAAGGACAGGTGCACAGGCTCTTCCACAGCTCAGAGGACAGGGGTGAGAAGCAGTCGCTGTCAGGAAGGACACCTTACAGTTTGGTGACAAGTCTACGGGAAGCTGAAGGCTTATTCATCACGCACTACTGGGGCAAACGGCAGCAATTTGGCAGAAATGCAGGTTGGCCTCACATCAGACTTAACGCTGAGAAAGGAAAAAAATAAACCTTCCAGGTAGAGTATAGGACCTGCAACTTTTAATGAAAATAAGCACCAGAAAAAAAGTAAAATTGAACATCTATTGAGTTGCTGAAACAGAGACTATGGGTAGATAAAATCACAAAATAAAAGATTAGTGTATCTTATTTTATATTTATATATATATCTATCTATATATCTATATATCTATATATCTATATATCTATATATCTATATATACACACACACACACACATTTATGTATTATATATTTATATATATATATATTTATACACATACACAGCACACACACTGGAATGTGTGTGTGTGTGTGTGTGTGTGTGTATATATAAAATAAGATACATTAATCTTTTATTTTGTGATTTTATCTACCCATAGTCTCTCTGTTTCACACACACACACACACACACACACACACACACACACACGCACACACACATATACTGGGGCTGCCCAAAAAATGTATACACATTTTCAGAGATGTCATGTATACTAAAGCAGCAGTTCACCGTCATCAGAAGTGTCTGGACGCTGATGGGAACCACTCTGAGCACCTCTTGTAATTGCAGAAGTCAAATGTGACTTGTATTCATCTTTTGTTATTGGTATATATTGAGTATTACAATTTTAATAGTTTTTTCCTTTCTTAAAATATGTATACATTTTTTGGCACCCTCTGTATATAGAGTATCTAATTATATATTATATATATATATAATTATGTATAATATCTATTATATATAATATGTAATTATATATGTTATATATGTATATATGTCTTTAGTTTAAAAATGTTAAAAGGAAGCAAATTGGGACAATATTCTGAGCACAGATGACAAGCCAAAGCTTAACATTCTTAACATAAAAGCTTATAAAATCATTATGAAAATCACTAAGATGCTGAAAGCTAAAATAGACAGGAAAATAAAAATTGCAAAGAGGCAACAAAATGGCTCTAAAAACATACCGGAAAATGTTCAACCTCACTAGTAATCAAAGAAATGCAAATGAAAATGGAGCTACTATTTTCAGCTAGCAAATGTGTAATGTTTCCAAAAACTGAGACTACCCAAGCGGCGGGGGGGAGGGGGGGGCAATCGATGCTCTCACGCTCTGCAGGAGGCAGCCGAGTGTGTGCGGCCCTTCAGAGGAAGGCAAGCTGCCAACAAGTGTCAAGATCCTCAAAAATATCCATGCTTCTCAACAATCCTACCTCCAAGGCGGCCATGCTGGCAATCCTAAATGCCGCCAAAGCTTTCAGTATTAGGAAAGTTCCTTGCTGTGTTGTTTACAGTGGTGAAAGATTTACAATCTGAATGTATAACAAGTCGGGAAATAAATGATGCACTTGCTGGATGATGATCAGCCATCAGTGGTGAGTCCAGCCAGCCTGGGTTCAGTTCCTTGCTTACTCTTTCCGTGTCCCAGGCAGTGCTGCTTCCATTTCTGTTCACGCTTCCTTCTCCGGAAAACGGAACGAATGGGTCCCTGCAGGCTGGTTGTACAAACTTGGCTCGGTGTTCGGCACATGGATGGGGGTGCTTTTCTTGTTTCTTAGTCTTCCTTGATTTAGCACCTGGCACTGTTTGGCGTGTTGGGCTAGAGAATCCCGCAACTCACAGGGATTCCTGTGGTCAGAAGATTTCACTCGGAAAGCATTAGCAGAGAGGTAAAAAGGACTACAGGATTTGGGGGCCAGCGGAGAGGCAGCTGGATGCACCCGTTACACAAACGCATGGGGGGGCTCAAGGAGCCCCCACACCACCCCGAACCTCTCCCGAAACTCTCCCAGTTCAACTGGGATTGAATAGACGTTTGTATGCTAGATACTGAGGGTGGGGTGGGGAGGGTGGGGAGACACGTCTGGGATGCTGCGATGACTAAGCCATTCCTTAAGTCAATGAAAGATGTTCTCTTTGAATACTCATGCTTTGCCAGCTGCCGGGCAGGACACAGTGTTCTCCTCGTAGAGGAGAAAGTGAGGGAAGCCCTCTCTGTAGTGTCTGTGCTCTGGCCTCCATCTCAGTGTCAGCACGTGTCCGCAGGCACAATTCCTTCTGGAATTTCCTTCCGAACGAACTAAAATGTCTTCCTATCAATCCCGGAAACCCTTTCATTAAAAAAATAAATCAACATGCAGCCGGAATAAAGAGCGATTCTTGGAGGCACCGCCATCCATAGCTTTGTAACCCATTCAGCATGGATTAGCTGAGTACCTACTATGTGCCTGTACCTGCAGAACCAGTCCAAACTGGCCTTGTCCTGCTTCTCATGAGATACTGAGCTGGTTTTCAGAGAGAACAGAACAAGGGTCATTCAGTCTGACAGTGGGACACTCACGCTAGAGAAAAAATTCAACTTAGAATAACCTTTCAACATCACTGGGTCCAAATCCACTGCAGACTATATACTACATGCCCCTAATTCACACATGCAGTGCACCAAAAGCCGGGACCCCCTAGCACCCGCACACTAAGCTCTCATTATGCTGAAATAACATAACTCGATACGATATGTATAACTGCCCTGCTTCCTCCTTTAAATGTGACCCTCAAGCCTTTGGCTGGCAAGACAAATTCGAGCCTTGCCTTCTGTCTCCTAGCCGGTCACAATCAAAGCCTTTTCTTTGCTCAGACACTGGTGTCATACTATTGGGCAGTAATATGCCCACTGGACACATAATACCACTTATATCTCTATGCCTATTACGAGTTCAACTGGTAGGTATAGCTGTTATGTGTCTGTAACGGATAGGTGTACAAGTTAATACCTGGTCTCAGTCCTCAAAAGCAAGGATCAACTGGTGGAAATATCCAGGTCAGGAAATAGTTGTAACATGGAGTTAGAAGAGCTCCATAATTGTACTGGCCAAGTGCCACGATGTGGCAGACGAAAAAGAAGAGAGCATTCTGGAAGGGAAATCAAGGAAGGCTTTCAGGAGGTGGTGCATTTGAGCCGCTCCTTGAGAGAGGAACAGGCTTGTGGAGGTTTGAAAGTAGAGCCGTGTACGGGCGCTGCAGCGCACCTCCGTCCATCTAGACTGTGTGAGTATGGCTTTGCAGGCTGAGCCCTGGGTTAAGTCCCAGCTCAGTCAGTTACCAGCTGTGTATATTGAAAATGTACTCAATCTCTTTAAGCCACACTTGCCTCATGTGTAGTGTGGGTGATGCAGTATCTAGCCTGTGGGGCATGTCCTGGACTGAATCTTTCTCCACTCATCCGGGAAGGCTCAGACTCCTGGTGGTCATAAATAAATAGGAAGCGCTTCTCCTAAAATGAAGATTTGAAGTTCCCTCTGCGCCCTGCCTACCTGTCTGTTTTCTCTCTTAACAGTGAGCCTCTGTTGATTGAGTCCCTGTGTGATCTTGGAAAAGTCACTTCCCTTCTCTATTCCTCAGTTTCCTCATCTGTAAAATGAGAAAGTAGGCACATGGACTCTTTCAATTGTCATGTTCTGTGAGTGCTGAAGGCAGAGGAATGGTATATGCAAAGGTCCTGGGGTGACATACCCAAGGCAGAATAGATGGAGAAAGAATAAAGAGGGGATGGCTACAATAAGTCTGTAGAGGTAGGTGGGAGTCTGTGACTTAGAGAGGTAATATATAACGTGCCCATGGCCATATACCTTGTCAACAGAGGATCTAGAATTGGATGCCCTGTCCAGGTAACCAAAACTCATGTCTCTGCAATCACCATAGACCTGATGAGACGTGGCCCCTAGAAAGCCACCCCCCAATAGCAAGGCCGACATTTGCCAAAAGTTAGCTACAGTTAAATGCAAGGGCTTTGCTGTGATCCCCTGAGAGGCTGACCAATTGTCACACTCTACCTGACACAGAAAATTTAAAACCAGCCACACTGGGAGGAGGTGTTTGCGGGGCTCTGATAAGGGCTTAAATGGAGCAACGCCCTGCCTTGCTCACCAGACTCCAAAAGAATCCAGCTGTTTACTTGATGAAAAATACAGTTTGTCTTTAATTGACCCTTCTGGTGGTGAGGGTCTGCCGCTGGCTGAGACAAAGAGTAGGACTTTTTAGCATTGGGCTGATGTGTTTCCTAAGGCTATAGGAGTCTACGGACCCAACCGGGAGAGTGTAAGGATACCACTGCAGCTCTCCCGGGACCCCCACTGGGTTTAGGGAGGAGACCTTTTGTATAAGGCAAAGCATAATTAGAAACAGAACATAACAGAACGTACCTTCCTAATGACGCCCTTTTAGGGTAGTGAGGAAGGAGCTTTGCAAGAATGTGTTTACAATTAAATTGCATTTTAAAGGGAATGTGGGAATCCTTGCTCTGCAGAGAAGCAGGTTGCAGAGAAGCCAGCAAATTATACTAGGAAGTTGGAAAGGAACGCGGGTTTTGGAGTCAAGAAGACCTGAGTTGAAGGGTTGATCTGCAGTTAATCAGTGGCATGACCTTGGTCCGTGAACCTAGCTGGGAGTCAGTGTCTGAGGTGCGGGTAATAAAAGGCTTACATGACGAGGTGATTGTGCAGCTGGTTGCACAGCAGTCACTGAATGTGTTTTTTCTCTGTCTTACTAATCAAGAAATCGGTACAATAAACAAGAAGTGGGTGGGGCCGAGCAACTTGTCATAAACGTAGGCTCTGCTGACAGCTCTAGTACCTGGCACCTTGAAATCACTTGGAGTCTCCTTTGGAGAGGACGTCACTTTTGAGCTATTGCAAGTAGCATCCCGGAGAAGGGTGTAGGGCCCGGAGCTGCAGGGGTTGTAGACCAAGGGGTCCCATTCGCTGGGAAAGGGGAAGTATGTAAGGCATTTGGGCTCTGGGCTGTGGGAACTGGCTGTGACCTCGAAATGGATGGGGCTTTGGGGTGCTGCGAGGAGCAGGGTATGTCCCAAGCCCACCCCTCCGCTGAAATGCCGTAACAGCCAGCTTACCTTTGGGCACCCTAGGCCAAGCTCAATTCAGAAGGAATGAAAAGAAAGTAGATACGGGGTTGCCTGGAGCTGGGGGTAGAAATAACAATTACCTGTAAAAGGGCCCGGGGGCTCTTACCGTGTGTGTGTACGCGCGTGTGTGCAAGTGTGTGTGCAAATGTTCTCAAACTGACTTATGACGCTGGTTGCACCCTTGGTAAAGGGGCTAACACTCACTGAAGTGTAAAACTGAAATGGATGAATTTCGTCATATGTAAACTATACCTCAATAAAGTTGTTTAGAAAAAGCAACTCAGCGAGGCAGCAAGAAGCAGTGGTGGTAGTGGGCTGTTCTCAAGCCACGGATTGTCCTGCTTGAGTGTGGAATTTGGACAAGTCCCCCCTCGCCCGACCCTCCACCACATGGGGGCTGCATGAAACCCACGTTCTTTCTGTTCTATGTGGAGTCGATGGGGACACCCACGAGAGGGCCATCAGAGTTTTCTCCACTATAATAGGTGGGGACTCTCAGGGTACTTGGAAAAGTAAAAGAAGTGTCAGCATATTTGCACACTTAAGGTTGTACAGCAGCGGATACCAGCTGTGTGAGGGTTCAGTGAGCTGGTGTGTGTGTGTGTGTGTGTGTGTGTGTGTGCCGGTCGAGGGCCTTAGCAGGTGGGAGATATACGGTATTTCATCTACTCCCATCCCACTGTTTTTCAGCAGAACCGTATGTGTATCTAGTGGATGCTGGTTTCTTCCACAGCCCTTAGAATCACCCACGGCACCCATCAGTACCAACAACTTTCCTGACTGACGCGCTCATGCTGCCTCTCCCTCGCTCTCTTACTCTACTTTTATTGGGGATTTTCAACTCTCAGGAGAACGGAATCAAGGGCGTTCACTCTCCTTTTCTGAACTGGGAAAGCAGTGGGATTCAGGCAGTGAGGGTGATTTAGCGAAGCCCTCAGTTGATTACGGTCAGAACTGGTACTTCTCACGGTGTCACCCTGACGTCAGCCCATCTACAGAAGAATGAGAAGAACCAGCTTCTGACGATGAGCCTTCTCATGGCAAAGCAAACAGAGAGCCCTCAGCCTAGTAGTAGGACGTCTCATTGGTGTGGCCTCACGTAGGTCCTGGGAAACTCAGGTGTGCATCTGAGCATCTGTGGGACAGCGGGCACGTCACTGAATTCTCTAGACTTTTTCTTCATCTGTAAAATGGGAATGCCTATTGCATAAGGCAGTTACGAGAATCCAGTGAGATTATTTATGCAAAGAGGGCACAGGTCCAGCCAGAAAAGACGCTCAGTGAATTCTTGTTCTCTCCCCTAAGCCGCAGGAAATTAAGAAACTGCTGGACTGTCATGAACTGTCAAAGTCTGTGGCTGTCTCTGTCCCCGAGAACAGGAGACACTTGCCGATCGGGCAGCCCCAGTCATCAGTCAGTATCAGTGTTAAGCGGGTTAGAACTGAAAATACCAATGTGGAAAGGGAACCTGGGCTCTGCTGACGAGGTTGTTTTCAGGAATGAATCACCTGCTCTGTGACCTTGAGATAGTTCCTTTAGTGACTTGAGACAGACATCTTAGTTTTCTCATCTAGGCAAAAGTAACATATTTGGCTAGCCAAGTATCTGTAACACATTCCCATTAGCTTGCTGTCATTTGAAGCCTCATAAAAGCAAAGCATAAAAATGTGTTTCTGCCCATCAGTTACTGGACCGTTCCAAAGTTGTTAGGGCCTCTGATGAACAGCGAAGATGGGCCGGTCACCATTTTGAATTGCCACTTTTATTCACTGATGCTTTTAATTTAGCATGCTTGCTCTCACGTCCCCCGTGGGAATCCATTTTGAAGCTCTGGATAAATTTCCAGTTGTCACCCACAACAAGATTGTTCTGCTTTAACAGCAGCTTGTATGGTTTGATTACTTACATACATGCTTAGGAAGTATACTTTATACTGCTAATATCCTCTTGGAAAAAAAAAAAGTTTTCTTTCCCTTGGTAATCAGTTGAAATGCCTCGAAGAGATTACCCACTCCTACAGTTTCGAATGCAGAGGCTTGTAAATGGTTTTATTTTAAATTTTAATTAATTATTCCAGCCTCTGGCAGCTGTGCAGTGAAGTGGCTGTTCAGCCCCCATGGCAGAGCTACTGTGGGCAGACAGAAGGGAGCTAAATTACTGCTCGCTGACCCTGAAAGGAGGGAGGAGAAAGCTGCTGATTATGTCAAGGGGCCCAAATTCCATGACATCTGTCTCTGTGTAGAATGAGGATGCTTGCAAAAGGCATCCGTGCTGCCTTGGAGCTGGAAAAGCCACTTAGCCATGACAGCCGTCCCTTTGGAGGAAACCCAGTGGGATCAAACAGGTTGCAGGGAGAGCTTGCTAATTCTCGGCTGCAGAAAGACATCAGCCAACGCTGAGAATTCAGTCAGCCGTCCTCTAGTCAAGCAGAAATTTCCAAGATCCGCTGGAAGTCTGGCCCAGATTGCTGGTCACTGAGTCCACTTTGAGTTGGGGTAGTGGTTATTTGATGCAGCATGGATGTCTGTCACTCAATATCAAATGTCCATTCCTCAAGTTTGATGACAGGGCAAGCCTCTTACTCAGAGGCCGTGGGTTTGAGTTCAGTCTCTTCTCCTACTGATTGTGTGACATTGGTCAACAGAGGGGAACATACACCCTTATCTCACACCTGCGAGCATTAGGTGTGATGACATTTCTAACTACGTAGATGTTCAGCACACATTTCTTTCTGATATTTTCTATGCATATTTCTACATGACTGAGATTTCACTGCATAAACAATTTTTGTCTGATATGGAAGTAAAAATTCAAAGTCGTATTCTGCCAGAACTGAAGACTTTGCTCTGTTGTTCTCACAGATGATAATACAGTGCTGATTTCTTTTTACATAAACCTTTTCCCCTTCTCTTCGCTAGCTCAGCATTTTCTCTTTAACTCGTGTGGCCATAATGTAGGGTCACGTATGTAAATTTGGTTTAGCCACATTTTCAGGATATCTGCATCTATGTTCAGGAGTAATTCTAATCTGTAATTTGTTTCATTTTTGGAATATCTTTGTCCAATTTAAATATCAGCATCGTGCTGGTTGTACGGAACATGCTGAGAAATGCTTCCTCCTTCTGTCTGTCAAAAGAGTTTGGTGTGATTTCTTTTATAAATGTTTGACAGAATTCACCAATGAAACCACCTTGACTTTACATTTTCTTTGTGGGAAACTTTTTGATAAATTCAATTGCTTGACTAATATTCCCTTATTATCCTTGAATGCCTCTAGGACCTGTGGAGTTAATAACTTCTCTTTCAGTCCTGATTTTGTTAATTTGCATTCTTTCCCTTTTTTTGTTGATCAGTCTAGATAGGGTTTCATCAATTTTGTTTATATTTTTAAAGAAGCAACTTTGTCCCTTTTTTATTTTACCCATTTCATTGATTTCTGTTCCTTATTATTTCCTTCCATTTTAGTTACCCTGCTCTTCTTTTTTCTACTTTCTTCAGGTGTAATATTAGGTCATTAATTTCATACCTTTCCTGCTCCAATCTCACTTTTTTTCTTTGGGGGGCTTTGACTATATGTATATCAGATCATTTGATATTTTCTCACTGGATCATGGAGCCCTGTTAATTTTTCTTCAGTCTTTTTTGTCTTTGTTTGTTTAGGTTGGATAATTTCCAATTCTATGTCTTGAAATTCACTGACTTTTTCTTTTGCACATCCAGTGAGTTTTTACATTCCAGGTATTATATTTTGATTGTTATATTTTTAATTTCTAGTCTTTTTCTTTGGTTCCTTCTTGTCATTTCCATTTAATTGTTGGGATTTTCTATCTATTCACTCATTAAGACCACGTTTTCCTTTAAATATTTTCTTTACTCATTTTCACATATTTATAATAGCTGCTTGAAAGGGAATCTGGGCTCTGCTGACGAGGTTGTTTTCTTCCCTTAGCCCCACATTTGGACCAACTTGGGACTGGTTTATAGTGACAACTTTATTTTTCTTGACTATGGATCACGTTTTCCTGTTTTTTTGCATCACTCGTGTTTTCTAATTGAACA
Organism: Rhinolophus sinicus; assembly: GCF_057876585.1. NCBI lineage: Eukaryota > Metazoa > Chordata > Mammalia > Chiroptera > Rhinolophidae > Rhinolophus > Rhinolophus sinicus. The sequence goes on along the minus strand of NC_142510.1, from coordinate 6,622,263 downwards.
CTGGATATGGAACATAACATATTATGGAGACTTTGGATTCTGTTTTTCTGAAGAGGGTTGATTCTGGTTCTAGTAGGCAGTTCAACTACTGGCTGGTTGGCAGGAACTTGTGAGGTTTGGTTTCATATTTGCGAATCTAAGAAAAATTGTTTGTCAAGCCTCTCTCACTCAGCTGCCTTCTACCTCAACCGTGGGGCTTGTGCTTAAGCTTTGTGAAGACAACCAAGGTGGGTCTTACTCTAGGGGTGTCTTTATCCTGACACGGGGGCGTGCTGTGTCTCAGCTGGATTTCAGGTGTGGTAAGAACAAGGTGACAAGATCCCTCCACTTTGTCAGACACCAACACCTCTTGGCACTCTTCTTCCTCCGGAATTCTTGACCTCTAGTTTCTCATTCCGTTTTCAACCCAGAGCCGCTTCTTTCTGGTAAACCTTGGGAGGTCTCACTTTGAATCCGTGTGTGGGTTTCTAGGGCTCCCTCTCGGTAGAGCTTCCGTCTCCTCGATGCCTTCGTTATTCCTTCTTTGTTTCCGTGATTCATTCATTAACCAGATCCCAAGCTGCTTCCTTTCAGATGTCGTGAATTCTCACCCTATGCACCTCAGCTCAGCGGAGCTGTTGGTCTCGGACTCTAGTTGTCTGTGTCACGCTGGGGAAATCGTCCCGAGGTGGCGAGCTGCGTGATCATGGGACTCACCTAGGAGTGTCCCTTCTTTCAGGCATTATAGTTTGACGCTGTTTTCCACTATCTGAAAATCTGCTGACTTACATGTGTTGTCTAGTTTCATAGTTGTTTCCATTGGGAGACTAGCTCAGTACCAATCACTCTCTCACAGGGAATCAGAAAAGTCGAACATATTGTTTTCATATCTGGAATTCAGGTAACTTCACCAGGATCTATTTAGATGTGAGGTTTATCTTCCTTATCACTGCTTTTCAAACAGTGCCTGACACACACAGGTGGTTGATAAAAATTTGTTGAATAAATCATATCTCCTGACTAATTACCTGGTCAGTCCTCTCTTCTGCTCAGGAATATTTTCCTTTATTATTTACTTGACAATTTCCTCTCTTTCATTCCTTCTGGAACATTCACTGAGCAGATGTCTGACCTTCTGGATATAACCTAACATCCCCGTCCCCCACATTTAACCTTTTTCACCAGTTCTGAGAAAAATCCCCCAGCTTGATGCCCGGCCCAGATTATAGTTTTCACCAGTATCTATTCTTCTATGCAGACCATCCGTCTACTAAGTTTTAGCTTTTAGTTGGGCAATCGTGGTTTTCAAATTTTGTTTTTGAGAGTTCTGGCTGTTTCTTTTCCTTTGCAGCCTGTGCTTTCTTCTTGATGTGATAACTCGTTAAATTTCCCTCAGTTTATTGTGCTAACTGTTCCCTCACACATTCATTTGCCGTTTAATGTAGTTTGAAGTTCTTTTTCACACTGTTAGGTTTCTTCAAATGTATGGCGTTTATTGGTTGCCTTTCATGATTGATGAAATTTAAATTGAGTGATGTTGGCAGCTAGGGAGTAATTCTTCAGTCCAACAGAAATTTCCTGTTCTCTTGGCAATGAACGCAGATTTAGACGGCGAGGTCCTTCATGCTGGTGTTTTCATAAGACGGGAGTGGAGGAGGGATGGGACAGAGTGGGCTTTCCTGGAAGGTACTAAATGGAGGGTTTTTCATTTTGAGTATGTGATCTCCCTGCATCTCCTGGAAGCTACTAGTTGTCTGAGGCACGGCCCCACTTGGCTGGCCACAGGTCTCACCCTGGGAGCCTCTGTCAGAATTTCTGGATAAAAGGTCTGTACACAAAACATTATCCTAGGGACAAGCGTCAGTCAAGCCACTTAGCTACTCAAGATCTCGCCTAATTGCTCTACTTGTTCATTCCTCACCCTGCTGACCACCCCCCGTCACACTTCTCATCGTTTCTCCCATCATAGTGTATCAGCAATACTCTTCCCATGTTTCCATTTCTGCTATGGATTTTTAAAATCAGCATATACTTTTTTTCTGTTGTTTTAGTCACACATTTTAAAAATAAGTATATGCTTTTCTTCTGTCATTTTAGTCGCACACATTAAACCAGATATCTCCACTTACAATTTTAGACCCTATTCACCTGTACCCACGCATTTTCTTTTCACTAAATGTGTTCACACACCATGTAAAAATCGAAGTCAATAGCTCAGATAAAACAGGCAAACAGATCTAAGGGAGCTACTTATCTGGGTGAAATATAACAGCCAGCATTTGTTTATTCCACAATGATTAGAAAACAATTAAGTCAATATTAAGGAAAGAAGGTAACAAGATGGAACATATAATTTTCAAAGTCCATTTGAGAGTTTTAATGTGTGTTTATTTATCACTAGAGGACATTGTTGATAAAACAGATCTTCACTCTAAATACCTCAGAACAGCAGACATTGATGGATAGAATAGGTTTTCAACAAGAAGGTAATGGAATTAGCACAGAGGACAGATAAACTTCTTGACCTTCTAGTGTATAAAGCCATAAAAATACTTACTAGTGACCTTAAAAACATATTTCCCTTCAAACGGTGCTGCTGTGGGGTGTGTTTGTTTGAATAAGAGCTGAGGTGAATGAATTTTAGTCTCTGTGCAATTGGAGGGTAGGTATGGATTTACATATTTTTATATATTGTTTCACTCATCACTTTATTGATTCACTCATTAAACAAATATCAATTAAGTATCTACAACAGACACCAAACACTACTCCTCCATTTAAGGAACTCACCATGTAATAGAAGCGGGAACAAGTGTGCCCATCACGTATGATACTCTAAAGTGGTCCTACACCAAAATTCATCCAACGGTCTACGAGATCCCATAATAACTTACTTACGTTTGGGGGAAAGAGAATGCTTCCCAAAGGACGACCAACTAAACTGAAAGCAGAAGGACTCGTAGTTACCCAGGTAAAGAGCAGTGGAAAGGAGTTTTTAGAAGGAGAACAAATGGGCACACATTCAGAGGCATTCCTGAGAAGAATACGGTCCACAAGAACTGTAAGGAGAGCCACGTGGCCGAAGTGCAGACGGTGGTGGGGAAAGAGCAAGAACGATGCTGGAAAGAGGAAGTGCGAGTGAGAAGGTGTCGGGTCGTTGGTTTGCACAGAGGAGCGGCCTGACTCGGTGTGGCTGCAGAGTGCCCACTAGATTAGAGCGATCAGAGCTGGACCGAGGGAGACACAGAGGACAGTGTGGTAGAAATGCAGCTGAGCAGCGGCGGTCACGTCCTCTGAGGTCGTGTCAGCAAAAGGGAAGGTGAGCAGAGTTCTCGGAACCGCTCAGTGATTATCACCCGCAGACCTGGGTGGGTGTCTGCGCCTGGGGTGAGGGGCAAGGAAGTGTCAGCGGGCGAATGCACGTCTCTTCACAGAGGTGAAGCGTGTGGATGGGAATGATGATGGAGGAGGAGACTGGGGAGAAGGTAATGTGCTCAGTGTTGGACCTCTGAGTGCGAGACGCCAGTGGAGCTGTATAGAAGGTGGCAAGACGTGTTCGTATGGAGCGCACGTGGGAAATCTGAGTCGAAGATTATGTCCGGGAGGCCTCAGTGATAACAATACTTGAAAGCATGGGGCTCGTTAAAAATCAACCAAGAAAAGATCAGAAAAGGATAAAATAGCAGAGAGAAAAGCAGAAAACTAAGCTAGCCAGCTAGTTTATTGACCAGCTCTGGCTGCCATACAAAATACCACAGACTGAGTGGCGTAAGCAACTGAAATTGGTTTTTCTTACCGTTTTGAAGGCTGGAAGTCCAAGGTCAGGGTGTCAGAAGGGTCCGGTTCTGGTGGGAGCTGTCCTCCTGCTTCCTGACTTGCAGACGGCCACCTTCTTGCTGTGTCCACACATGGGAGGGCGGGGGGGTGGGGGAGAGAGGGAGAGAGAGAGAGAAATTGATTTGTTGATTATTTTTGGCAGCACTGAATTTCAGGATGAATCTTTAAGCCCCAAACTCCCACATCTTGTCCTTTGATCACTGTGAGCTCCCCAACTTTCTTTCCAGACACACAATCCAAACTTTTCCCCTTCTGCCTAAGCTAATTTGGGTTGTGTTTAAGTTTCTATCATTTTTGAAGAATCCTGACTAATACTGAGATGGCTGGTGTGGAGATGAAAGTAAGAATACTGTGATCGGAGGAATTAGTAAGTTGTGAGAAAGTAGAGAAAAGTGTAGTCATTTCGTAAGAGTCATTCATCCATCAGCAAACAGTTTCTGTTCTATGAGCTGGAGATTCAGCATCGCACACAGGTGCATGCAGAGCAGAGAGTGCATACATCTCTTTGAGAAAAAAAAAAAGCTGTTGGAAATCAAAATTGAGTCTATTTATGATATGACCTCATCTTCACTTCTACAGTATTACACGTGTAGCAATAATACTGCATTTTTATTTAACGCTGTAAGGGTAAACATTTTTATTTACGGGAGATAGGCAAGGCATGGGAAGATAGATACAACTTCTCCCTGAAATACATCATTGCTTTTGGGTTGCAGATGTACACAGAAACACACTGTCTTCACCTGAGTCTTCTCCTTGTTTTCCTTCTCCCAGGTGAGCACTCACCTATGATTTTAGCCACGATGAACACACAGAGAATGAAATGGCACACCCTCGTTAGGGTCTGGAAGGGTGGAGGCTGATCTAGAAAGAGGCCTTCTTCACTAGGGAACGTGGTGTCTTGTGTTGCTGCCAATTAATTAGTGATGAGTTTGTCGTGTTGCCTGTTGCCCAGGATGATTAATCTGAGCCTGAATGCAACTAAACCATTAAGGAAAGTTCACAGCAAGATAAGCTATGAGTGACAATGTTACCCTTTAGAAGAAGGGGAGCTGACAGAATGAAATACAACCCCCTGCCACCCACTTGCTGGCTTCCAGCCTGCGATGGTAAAATCCCTGAGCTCCTGCGGTGACTAAAGAGCTGAGAAGGCATGCTTCAGAGTCACATGATCAGGGGCTGTCAGAGCGTAAAGGGGCCTGGGGGATGCACTTCTCCAACTTGCTCATCGCAGAGACAGGGGCTTGAGGTCCAGGGAAGTCACTGTACTTGCTGACAGATACGCAGCACGCTGTTGACTGGTTGGGCTCCATCTCTGTCCTTTCCCACTTGGTACTGGCCTTTTCCTCTTGTGTCACAGAGCTCTGCTCGCACAGCAGCTGCCGTCTCCGACAGAGAGGTGCAGGGTTGAACACGCTCTTGAAGGCCTGGGAGCCTCCGAGGCCTGGAGATCTAAGTTCTATTCCCGCCTCTGGCATCAGCTTGCTCTGAGAATCGCAGCTGCTGTGCAAAGAGAAGCTGGCTGCTGATGGGGTGGCTTGGTTTGTTTCCACGTGGCTCCTCGTTCTTCAATAGGCCGTTCTACTTCTTTATGCGATGGTTTCAGAGAAGCATTCCAAGAGATTGAAGGTGGACACTACTTTTAAAACCTAGACTCCAGAACTCACATAATACCACTGCCACCACTTTCTATTGGTCAAAGCAAGTGAGCAGGCCAACCCATACTCAAGGTGTGGGGGAAAGACTCCAGCTCTTGATGACAGCAGTGGCGACGTTCCATTGCCAAGGGTCATATGGGATGTAATTCTTCTTTTTTTTTTTTAGTAATCTTTGCAAACTGCATCGTTCATCTCTAAAGTCTGGACATGTTAAGTCCTCAGAAGAATACCAAAATAACCCCACTGACTCCATTATCCCAACACCCTGTATGTTTTTCCTCTGGATCATATTGCTTATAAAGTGCTCTCAATAATTTTGTTTTGGTGGTGGTGTAAGGGGGTGGTGCTATGAGAAAAGATATGAGCGTGTGTATGTAGATCACGTGATCACACATGTGCCTGTGTGTCAGCTTATGTTCTCGTGTGTGTTGTAATTGGATGTTTGGCTGATGTGCTTTTCAGAAAAGGTGTCACATGACACAAAGGAATATGTAACACCCAAATAGAAAGCCCAAATTCAAAACAGATGCAAGGTAATTAAAAACCGAGATGAGAAGAGCAGTAAGTGTAGCCAGAAATGACTTAAAAATGCATAATTATGTCCTTAACCACTTGAAAGATGCAAACTATCAACTTGAGTCTGGGCTTCCTAGGGAGACATCAGGAAGAGCACACATACGGACGCTTCAAAGAGATGGAGAAAGTAAGGACTTTCCATCTCTTGGTCCTAGAGCCTCCTGCCAAGATTGATTTCCCTCCCTTGGGTTCCATATGAATTTTCCCTTTTTGTAGCACAGATGGGGTTCCTACATGATCGATGTTATTTTTGTTTTACCTTGTCACCTTCAGGAAAAGTAGAGACCAAATGTGGAGCCACCATGGGCTCCGTGTTCTGTCCATGGTGCTGAACTAGGGCAAAAGCGAAAGGTGGACGAGACCCTGATTTAAGAGCCTCTTGGCTGTAACTGACAGGAGGCAATGACAACTGTGTGTGATTGTCCTGACTGCTCCTTTTCAACCAGGCCACTTCTGACACGCACTTTCTCATATCAAACAGTTGGAACCCTACAAGAGAGGAGTTGTACATCCCTGCCCAGTTCACCAAGAAAGGCTTGGATTTCCCTTTGTTTCTAATGCCATGTCTACATTTCCCCAATCTATTTATTTGGACTCTGTTACCTAACTCTGGGCTTATACCAGATCTAGCTGCAAATTTTCTGAGTTCTCCCCATCCCCAATCTTTTGAATTCTATCTCAAGAATCCAGTTGGCACCGATCTGTCTCTTCCATCATGTAATTAATTCCAAGTCCGGGAGACCCATTCCTTATCCTAGAATTGGTCATCTGGTCTCTACCAGAAAGCGCCTGTCACTCCGAGGAGGTGGAGTCATGCAGGAAGAAATCTTAACTTCAAGCCAAGACAAGAGCAGGGCGGGGGTGAAGGAGTCTGAGATGACCTTGGGTACTATGCCATGAGGGGATGTCTGGAAAGTGACCTCTTCCAAAGCACGTTTAAAAAATTTTGTCAAGGAGGAAAAGTTCTAGGGCATCAAATTAAATGAGGAGTCTGTTTATATTTTCTTTAAAAATATACTTTCCAGCTTGAACAGAAAAGCCAGTATTGATCTTTATTCTGGAGAAAAGAAATGCTGCTCCTCATCAAACAAGGATCTTTTTTTAAAAAAAAACAACAAGACAGAGCCAAGAATACCCATTTTTTTTTTCTCACTCCAAACAGCTGTTTATCTTGTCAAGTGTTGGCTACTGTATTAAGTGGAAAAATCAAAGAGGCAAACAGATTTCAAATAACCTCCACGTCTTCTGCCAGATTGAAATTAGCACCCAGCTGTGGTAGACAAATTCAGAACAACTTATTTCATACAATTGTCCCATGATTGTTTTGGAATAATCTGTTTATCTGACTTCCCTACACACACACACACACACACACAGATCATGTTGTTTTTAAACGGTTTTGAACTCTCTGTTCCTTACCCCCTATGGCTAATCAATCACTAAGTCCTGTTTATTCTACCATCTGCAAACATCTTATATAATGCAGAGGCAGAATCATGCAGTGGTTAATGGCCCAGACTCAGGACCTCAGGGTTTCCTGAGTTTGAACCCACCACTTGCACACTGGGTCATTTTGGCCTCAGTATTACCATCTGTAAAGTGGAGGAAGTAATAGTATCTGATTCCTAAGATTGTCGATTAAGTATAGGCAATGCTCTTAGAACAGTAGCTGACACATAACAGGCACTTGATAAATGTGATTGGCTTTATTTTTATTGTTGAATCTGTTTACTGATTTCCTTCCTTCCTTCCTTCAAGCCAAGAGTATCTACTACCCACACGTCTCCAGGAGCTTTCCTAACTTGTCTTCCTGACTCTGTCTCCATCAGTCCATTCTTGCATTGTGTAGCTGGCATAAAGTTAAGCAAACGAACACAAACTTGGTGATATTGTATACAAGTATGAGGCTGTGAACTTGACAAGAACCGTGAGAAAATAAGCTATGGGAACTGGGATAATCCATGATTTGGGTTGTATCCTGCTGTGTCTGGAGGGTTTGTTCAAGGTGATGTGAAGGACTGGGGTGAATGTTTGAGTCTTCATGTGACTCAGAGAGCAGCCCGGCTCTCAGAGAGCTTGTGGTCATACAACCTAACCCAGATGCACCGGCACCGCATTCTGGAAAAATTGGCAATGTCCTGTTTGGTTACTGAGGGGTTCCACTGGACAGTTTATCAGCTAGGGTTTGCTGTGTAACAATCCACCCCCAAATTCCGTGGCTTCCAACGATAATCATTTATGTATCATATGAGTGTGGGTTTCACTGTGGATTGGCTGATCTAGGTTGGTTTCATCAATTTCTGCTGGGTTTGCTAATACTTCTGCAGGTCAGCTGTGTTCGCTTTCCATGGGTCACCTTAACTGGGGGAGCCCTGCTTCATGTATCACGTCTTCTGGGGCTAGCATCTGCCCGAGCTTTTCTTTCTCAAGAGTAATAGTGAAAACGCAAGAGGAAACACGTAAGGCTTAGGCCCAGAACCAACAGGTAATCACTTCTGCTTCCTGCAGTTGCCCAAACCAGGTCACGTGGCCAAATCAGGAGCAGGAAATAATGTTCCAGCTATTATGCTTACAAACTCCCTGGTGCCAGGAAATTTGCAGCTGTGGGATCTCCAGCCTGTTGCCTGAGGCAGTATTACCCTTGTGGCTTTGCAAACATCCCACACTGGCAAATACTGCATCTTCATTTGAGGTCAGGGGTCTCAAACTCAAATACTTAGAGGTCAGGCAGCCGATACACTGAGTTGAGCAGGGTAGGAAGCATAATTACGGGGTAGGAAGCATAATTACATGAAGGGGTGGTGTGCTTTCGTGAAGGAACAAGATAACTCTTGTGAATGCCTGGCAAGTGTTAACACCAACTCAGTCACTGTTCTAACACTTACACGTGGTGGGCACTGTTCTGATAGCATTGCCTATATTCATTCATTGAATCCTGACCACGAGCATTTGAAGTACGAATTATTCTTCATACTTTACAGATGAGAACGCTGGGGCACAGAGGGGACTGGTAGCTTGCCCCCAATCACAGAAATCTGGCTCCAGAGTTGATGTTCTTAAACATCACACTCTACAAACAAATCCTTTTATTTTGGGGGAAAAAATGCAGACTCACATGGGGTCATTCAAGTTATGTGTCTTGACAAGCATTTTACATGAATAAAAACCATTGTGCAGGCCAAGGAGAATATAGTGACGGGCTGAATTTGACTGTGGACCTCTAGTCAAGACCGTTCTCTCCCCTACAGAGTGGGTCTGATCAGAATTTTACCATCCTGAATTCAGGGCTGCTGTCCAGCCACTCCACGCCTCCTACTCCCCACCCCCGAAAGGTACTGAACTCCCTTAAAGCTTCACAAATCAATGCCCACCAGCCCAGTAGTGTCGTCATGAAACTGGCCGATCCTGCTGCCCTGACATCGGCCCAGGGTATCAGGTAGGCACTGCCTGACGTTGGCCAATCCTTTAGTGGACACTTGGAATTAGAGGCTGGCCTTGGTTTGCATGTCAGGCTTAAGGCCAGCACTGAGCCTTGTCACCTTTGGGGGACGTGGCTGGGGTGGAGGGGCGTTCACCTTCCTGCAGGGGCCCAGGCAGGTGAGAGCTGTCACAGGTACCAAGCAGGTGTGATTGTGTGATTTTATGATTTTACGATTTTACGATGTTGTCCAGAATTAGTGCTTGATGGGGGGGGGGGGGGGGGCAGAAGGGGGGTTGCATAGAGGAGGGAAACCCTTGGGAAGGCAAGAGTATGTGCAAACCAGTGGTGTGCCAAAGAGAATGTTTGAAAACACTGATTCAGAGAGGCTGTTGTCCCTTAATCCCCAGCCCTTCCACGGTTCTTGCCTGTTACACTCAGAATGTCAAATGCAGCTGACTTGTGGTTGAGAGGAATGAGAGCCAAATCTCTTATTTAATGCATTTTCCTCCACTATCAACCCCACCAAGAGGTTTGAAATAAAAGATTTATGATTTATTTTTTGCTCTGCAAAATTTGTCACCCTCCACCTTTTGGCTGGAACAGACGCTGGAATTTCTGACAGTGGGAAACTGAGTGGTTCCGTCCTCAAGTTGTATTTTTTAGCACATTATGTAACAAATCCTGGCAATATTTACCTATTTGTGTTAGCTAGAGGGTTGTTAGTTGCTGTACTGGCTGTTTGTGAACAGCAGCCGCAGGGAAAAAAAACAAAAACCCAGATGTCCGCCCCGGTGTCCTCGAGGGGCCACAGTTGAGGGTGAAAGTGACCAATACGCTCACAAAAACAAGACACATAAATACTTCCAAAGTACACAAATGTAGATCACAATATTATTTCCTTGTATGTAATTCAGAATTGAAATTTCAAAACCTTTTAATCAAGCCTCTCAAAGGGGAGCGGGGCGGGCCCTTCAGAGCAGAGCCTTCAGTGTGCTTTCCCTTCTTTGGGGTTCATGGGGGGCGGGGCCCCCACTCTTCCCTACTGCGACATGGGGGTTGGGGGCCAGGAGGGATCCCCACCCCTCCACCGCTGAAAGGAGGGTATAGGGTCCCACAGTCTTCCTCCTGTGGCAACGTGGGAGTCGGGGGCCAGGCGGGGTCCCCACCCCTACAACTATGAGGGATCGGCCCCCATCCCCCGTGCTACTGCAAGTGGGGGTCCGGAGGGTACCCTACCCCTCCTCCTGCGATGTGGGGGTCGGGGGCCAGGAGAGGTCCCCACCCCTCCTCCTGCTGTAAGGGGTGGCCCTATCCCTTTCCCCCCAACTATGATGTGGGGGGGTCAGGAGAGGTGCCCCCCATCCTCCTCCTACTGTGAGGTGGGGCAGGAGTTCCCCACCCCTCATCCTGCTGCAAGGGGTGGTCCAGGGGCCTGGGTGGGCCTGGTGGGGGGGCCCTACTCCTTCACCCCCCCCGCTGTGATGAGGGGTCCACTGCAAGGGGTTCAGGGGCCAGGAGGAATCCCCACCCATCCTGCTGTGAGAGGGGGCCGGGAGGGGTGTCCCCCACCCCTCGTTCTGCTGCGGCGGGGGGGATGGTCAGAGGCCAGGAGAGGTCCCCACCCCTCCTCCTGCTGCAAGGTGTGGTCAGGGCTGGGGGTCCCCCATCGCTCTTCCCGCTGTGACGTGGGGGTCAGGGCTGGGAGGGGTGTTCCCCACCCCTCGTCCTGCTGCAAGGTGTGGTCAGGGCTGGGGGTCCCCCATCCCTCTTCCCGCTGTGACGTGGGGGTCAGGGCCGGGAGGGGTGTTCCCCACCCCTCGTCCTGCTGCAAGGTGTGGTCAGGGCTGGGGGTCCCCCATCGCTCTTCCCGCTGTGACGTGGGGGTCAGGGCCGGGAGGGGTGTTCCCCACCCCTCCTCCTGCTGCAAGGTGTGGTCAGGGCTGGGGGTCCCCCATCGCTCTTCCCGCTGTGACGTGGGGGTCAGGGCCGGGAGGGGTGTTCCCCACCCCTCGTCCTGCTGCAAGGTGTGGTCAGGGCTGGGGGTCCCCCATCGCTCTTCCCGCTGTGACGTGGGGGTCAGGGCCGGGAGGGGTGTTCCCCACCCCTCGTCCTGCTGCAAGGTGTGGTCAGGGCTGGGGGTCCCCCATCGCTCTTCCCGCTGTGACGTGGGGGTCAGGGCCGGGAGGGGTGTTCCCCACCCCTCGTCCTGCTGCAAGGTGTGGTCAGGGCTGGGGGTCCCCCATCGCTCTTCCCGCTGTGACGTGGGGGTCAGGGCCGGGAGGGGTGTTCCCCACCCCTCCTCCTACTGCAAGGCGGGGCCTGGGGTCCCCCTCCCCTATAGCCCTCAGTTGAAGAAAAGTGCTTCTTTGAAGTTCATGCATCCATTGGCACATCAATACAGAGGTACATAGCCCAGTCCCCTCAGCCCAAGGGGGACCCACTGAAGGACCATCCCCACAGCAGTGTCCTATGTGGGCAGCTGGAGTGTCACTGCTCAACTTCTCCCTTAGCCCCTCTGCTGCTTCCACATGTGCTGGTCCCAAGAGCACTCCCTCAGAAACCAGCTGTGTGCGGCTCACACCACAGGACCTGGCTGCCACCGCGGCAAAACTGCCGCGTGGTGGTGGTGGTGCCTCCTGGGTGTCAGTGAGGCCGCCTCTGGCCGTTACATGGTTTACCTGGAGAGTCCAGGTTAGCTACCCAGGTTATCAACTGTTGTTTTGATGACAGTTTTTATTAAGTTGCACATTTCATAATGTCTGCCCCAGCCCTATTTTTCCTATACTCCGTTATTTTTTAGCGCGCAATTAAACAGAATGCAAAGCTTTTTTCAGGAAGATTTATATCACTTTAAAGCTGAAATGTCTATGTCTAAAAACTTACTTGATCAATCTACAATCCGCATCGGTAATGAAGAATTATGGGCCATGATAACAATGCGGTAACGAACAAAACATGTTGTAACAAGTTAATACACTAGGTGCAAAAGAAACAAATTTGAAACAATTTCTATCAATAGTGACAGCATTCTTGAAACATTACTCACAGAGCCTTATGTGTGATCTTTTCTCTAATAATTTGATGTTCCAGTGTTCACCCAAGGCCCAGTCCACAAAGATCTCATCACACATGAAAGGACAAACATGAAACTATTAGAAATCAGCGTCTAAAAGGGAGACATAGCAATACACTGGATTAAAACTACGAGTGAGGTTTCATCAAGAAACATTTCCTGCAGTCTTTACCAGTATTCTCTATAATACCAAGTGGATTGTAAAAGATTCGTAATTTAAATTAAAAAAAACCTTTTAAGACAGCCGATCAAACAGCTCCCTCCCTAAGGAAAAATTAAAAACATCATGTCATGCATGTTTGTTGCAAATCTTGGGAAACATAAAAGGTAACAAAGATCATCTGTGTTCCCTTCCATCAGACATAAATGTAACAGTGTGAAATAGTCTCCCATGTACCTATTCAGAATCACACAATATTAATATCCAGGTTTGTTTTGCACTAATGGCAGCCCCGCAGGGTCACAGGTTTGAAATGCCTGTATGATGTTCCAACACACAGATGGTCAATAACATCTGAATCCCTGCCCTTATGGTTAGATATTTAGGGGATTCCCAACTTGCCACTTTTCCCATAAACGCTGGCTGCCTGAGGACTGTCGTCGCTCACGGGTCTTTGTATTAATATTTCATATTACTTACTACCTTAGGCTACTTCTATGAGTCTTAAGGGAATGTGTATTGTTAAGGCTCTTGATAATTTTACAGGAAATTGGTACAAATCTCCATTTGGGGGACTTCTGAGCGTCAGGTACCTGTTAGCCTGTTGTTGGGGCTTCCTTGTGTCCTAAGGAAAAATAAAACAGAGGTTAGGGACTGGAGATATGAAATAAGACCATCAGGGAGGGGGTCTCTACAGTGACTCTTAAGGACTGTTTGTGTGCCCCCAAATTCTTATGTTGAAACCCTCCCTGAACCAGGTGGTATTAGGAGATGAGGCCTTGGAGAGGTAATAGGATTAGGTAATGTCACAAGCCCTCAGGAATGGGATGCGTGCCCGTCTATGCGTGAGGGCGGGACAGGAAGTCAGCACTCTGCCACCCGGGAGAGGATCTCACCAGGACCCGACCATGCCGGCACCCTGAGCTCAGACTTCCAGCCTCTAGAACTGTGAGAGCTACACTTCTGTTATTTCTAAGCCACCCGGCCAATGATATCCTATTACAGCAGCCTGGACAGACTAAGACAGTGACAGATGCACCTGAAGGGGGTGAGAAAGAGGCAGGTATATGTCTAAGGGACGGGACTCCCCACAAGGACATCATAGATACAAAGTCCCCTCGGCAGGACGAGGTCTGACTTAGCAAAGGAGAGTAAGAAGGGTGGGCTGACCGCCAGCTGAAGCTTCCTGGCAGAGCAGGAAGGGGAAGGTGAGGCCAGGGGCTCCCTCCTCCACTGACACAGCTCTTGGTGCCGTGTTTCCCCGAAAATAAGACCTAGACGGACAATCAGCTCTAATGCATCTTTTGGAGCAAAAATTAATATAAGACCTGGTATTATATTTATTATTATATTATATTATATTATACCCTGTCTTATAGTAAAATAAGACTGGGTCTTATATTAATTTTTGCTCCAAAAGACGCATTAGAGCTGATGGTCCGGCTAGGTCTTATTTTCGGGGAAACATGGTGCTTCTGAAACACCTTCCACGAGCCTGCTAGGATGCAGAGAAATATGCTCAGGTGACGCGCTCACATTGTTGATACCTGCTGCTCGACTGAAAACAGGAGAGCTTAGTTCAAATACAGAGACGCCCCCGCCCCCGTATACAAACTCAACAAACTTCCTGGTCCTGAGCCCCTTCAGAAGTTCTGGGCATGGACGGACCCTACTACGCCGCGAGGAACTGGGGATGAAACGCACACTAGAGAAAGTCTCCCTGGAGACTTGGATTTCCTATGAAGTTTACTAATTATTAACATCAACATCTTATCAAGAATGGACATAACGACTCACAAATACTAAGACATTATCTCCCAGGCATTGGGCTAACAGTTTTACATGGATGACCTCATTGAAACCATTAAATCATTTAAACCTTGAGAAGTAATATTATTATCCTCATTTTATGGGGGGGGGGAGGAGGAGGAGGAGGAGGAGGAGGAGAAAGAGGAAAAGGAAGAAGAGAAAGAAGAAGAAAAATTGGGGAGGAAAGTAGAGAAGTAACTTCTCCAGGATCACAGAGCTGGGATGTGGCAGAGCTAGGATTCGAACCCCCTTCTGTGGTGAACTCTGCCTTCCGGTGTGAGCCATACTTTATCTGGTAAAATGCTGACATGCAGCCCTTTGAAAGGGTTTATTCAGTTAAATGGACCTGGGGAAGGAGGGCTGGAAAGCCCACTCTACCACATCCTGGCCCCGCGCTGAGATCTGGCCTCACTGTGGTCTTCAGAGCAAAGAAAAGGGCTGGTTTGGGGGAAGGACACGTGCAGCTCCCGCCCACAGCACGGGACCACGGGGCTCTGGTCACAGAGTGGGGAGCTCCCTGTGCAGGATGCCTGGAGGCCGGTCCCCAGAGCCACTGGGCTGAAAGGAGCAGCTGCCAGGAGGGGACCCGCAAAAGGAGGCTCCGAATGGCAGCCAGAGGACTTCCTGCTCATGCAACCAAGTCCAGCTGCGCTCTCCCCACCCTGATCGAAACCACACCCTCCCACAGGTGAACACCCCCTATAGCACCGAATATTGCTCCGTGCCCAAGAGACGTTAGGTAATTTGCTCAAGGTCACACAGCTGGGAGGGCAAAGAGCTCATCACATGCACATACAGACTGGCTGGCTCTAGGACCCAAGCTCCCGACTGTCCTGCAGACGTGTAGGTGAACAGATCCATGTTCGAATGCTGCCTGTCACTCCCTGCCACACGCTCACAGGCACAGCCCTGGACGCCTCTGTGTCAGTTTCCTCATCTGTGAAATGGAGGCGCTCCCAAGGATTATTGTAACAAGGGTGCACGTGGGGCTCCAGGCAGGAGTGTGGGTTCCCAAAAGGGTTCCGTTCCGCCTCCACTTCCATCTCCGCACCCCTATTTCAGAGCAGCCCTGCTGTTTCCCTCCCCCAGGATATGAAGCCTCACCTTGATTCAAGGAAAACACAGAACTCAAAGGTCTGGGGGGAGGAGGGCAGAGCCCAGAAGTCATTGCCCACCGCTCCCTCTGACAATCCTGCTTTTCCCCTCGGGCTGACTCCCTAGACCCAGTCCACCCCCGACTCCGTTTCTGAGTGGGATCTCGTGATGTAACAAGCTGCACAGGGGAGCCAGCTCCCCTGAAACAAGGACCTGTTTCTGGAGCTTTCCTGCAAATGTAACCAGGCAGCTTCCCTCCCTTCCCCCAAATTGGCTCACCCCGGTGGGCCCTCCTGGAGAAAAACCAGACAGGTGCGCCTTCTTGCATCTCCCAGACCTGTTCTGTCATCCAGTCTGATCCGTCGGCAAAACGCAGAGTCAGACAACTCGCGGTCTCATCTATTAACTGGGAATCAGGGCCGCTTTAAGACACAACTGGGCGACAGTTGGGGAGCCGAGGTGTCCTGGAAGAATTTAATTTAAAGAACGAGTTAATTCAACTGAATCCTGAAAATCCGTCTAATGTGCCCCCAGGGAAGTCTATTTGAAATCAATCAATGTGCCTGTGTCACTGTCTCCTGTCTCTACTCGCCCCACTGGCCCCCAGCCAGGGGCAAATCGTTCAAAGGGGCCAGGTTTCATTTGGGAGAAATGTGGGTTCTGCCAAGGGCACAAAACGGGGCACTTTCCAGCTTTGTGGTGATCTCCACCCCCTTTCCTGTTCCCCTGCTCCCTAATACCCCCCATCTCTCTCTGTCCCCTGGGTCAGCTTGCTTTCTTTGTCTGCAGTCACTGTGATGCCTCCTTTCCTCTCCCTTTTTATCTCAAACTCTCCTTTCTGTCCTTCACAAATGCTATTGAAATAACCAAACTTGCAGAAGCAGAGGGCAGAATGGTGGTTCTGGGAGGAGGGGGAAATGGGGAGATGTTGTCAAAATTTACAAAGTTTCAGTTATGCAAGACGCATGAGTTACAGAGACCTAACGTACAGCCCCGTGAATGGAGCTGGGGAGACTGCAGAGAAGGAGCGTGGATTTCGAAATTCAGCCAAGACTTGGGCTCAAACCCTCCTTCTGCCAAAGTTATTCTCCTTGAACCTGACTTTCCTCACTGTAAAATGAGGATAACTCTCATCCACCTCGCAGAGTTACTGTGAAGGCTAAAAAGCTAGTTCGTGGAACGTGCCTGACGCAAGGTGGGAGCTGAGCTGACGGTGCGAATGGTGGCAGTTCTGCTACTGCAGGGAGGTTGCAGCGCCCGGATTGAGGAGAACACACTGATTTTAAAGGATACCGAACAGCCGCGACGAGTTGAGAGAGTGGGGTGGCGTGATGTAGGCCAGTCACTCCCTTTGCATCACACTGAAGGACCTAAGTCTTGTCTCTTGGTCCAGCTGAGTCATGACTGTGAATGGGGGCGCCAGAGAGCCGGCGAGCTACCTGTGTCATCTCTCATTTCTTCCCCACAGAACTGAGGTGAGCAGGTAAGAGATTAACCTATTTTGTAAGAAAGCCAAAAAGCCCATAGCTTATGTACATGTGTGAGTAAGATGGACAGAGCCCCTAAGCCTGTCCTGAATAAGTAATTTTGACTAAAACTAAACCCGACAGAGATCAGCTTCTCTAACTCGGAAAGGTAAGTAATGATTTTAGCAGCAAGATCCCCCAGGAGGAAACCATGGAGACCCTCTGACCTGAGTTCTTTATAAGAGGCCCTTTGTTGCAAACAGACGACCCCACCTGCCTCGTCTCATACTCATATCGCTCTGGCATCTAAACTCTGCTTGCTCTGCTCTATCCCCCCAGAGTGACTTGTTTCCCTTTAGTCAGTCTTGCCTCCTCCTCCAGGAAGCCTTCCCTCATAGAACAATGACCCCCGGAAAATGGCAATGACTATTCTGTTTGAGAAGGCTGATTACTCTAAACGGAAAACATTTTAAAGCATTCATGTTACTGCCTCCATCTGCAGAAAGAATATGAAGCAGTTCCTCAGAAAGTTAATTACCACAGGACCCAGCCATTACACTCCTAGGAATACGCCCCAAAGGACTGGAAACAGGTTTTCAAACACTTGCACACACATTCATGGCAGCATTGTTCACAAGTCCCCAAAGGTGGAAATGACCCCAACATCCATCAAAGGATGGATGAATAAATCAACTGCACTGTATCCACTCAACAGAATATTCCTTAGCCATAACAAGGAATCTAGTACAAAGACATGCTACAACGTGGATACACCTCAAATATTCTATGAAAACATTTAGTGAAAGAAACCAGACACAAATGTCACATACTGGATGATCTATATGAAATACCCAGGAGAGAGAAATCCACGGTAACAGGCTGTGGACTGGTGGTTGCCAGGGGCGGTGGGGTAGGGAGGGAATGGGACATAACTGCTTAATGGGTACAGGGTTTCCTCAGAGTGATAACAATGTTTTGGAGCGAGAGGTGGTGGCTACACAACACTGTGAAGGTATTAAATTGCCACGGAATTATTCACTTAAAAATGATTCACTTTGCTATGTGAATTTGAGCACACTTTTAAAAGTGGGTGGGGTAAGAATAACTCCCCCCCTGACGTGGTTGGGTGGGAATAATCGAATGCAGGAAGAACTCCAAACACTCTGCGGGTTAGCAGTCATCAGTAAACGCCAGTCCCCTTCCTCTTCCCGGACTGAATTTTGCACAGACTGTACGTAAGGATGCTATTCCTGGTGTCTCGGCAAAGTGAGTTATCCTTCACTTTTCAAGAACCGTATTTGTTGCTTGGGGAAACCAACTGGAATATTGTTTTAACACGGGGAGTGTACAAAAGGTCTGCCCCCCAGCCTGCTTTCTGTCCATACTAGTTTTGGGGATCTTATTCTTACCCCACTTCCAACCTCTGTCTTGGGGAATCCGCACGTGTACACCAGTGAGCTGCTATGCTTTCCTCCTTGGGGTTTTTCACTTCTAGTTTGTGGAAGATCTTTATGAGTGGTGTCTTCTCAGCAGCCACCACACAGAAGTGGCCTTTTAGACATCGTGACCTTCATGGACAAAATGGTAAGAAGAACAATACCACCACCAGAGGGTTGCTTTTGTTCATTGAGCGTTCACACTGTTTTGAGAACTATGCTCAGAGGTTTGATGGGCGTTTTTAATCCTAATGGCCACCTGAGGAAGCGAATTCTATTATTAAGCCCATTTTACAGATGAGGAATTGAGGCCCGAGTGAGGCTACGTGGCACGCCCAGGGCTGAAATACAGAGTGAAGGGATGGGTGAACTGAGTCCAGGGAAGGACTCCACTCACTGACTTCCAGGGAGTAGAGTGGGCTCCTGCTTTCCAGGAAGGGCACACAGCAGGAGGGCTTGAAGACAGCTCTCAGAGACGGCCAGGTCAAGGATGCCTAAGGCTCGAACTGTTCTGAGGTTCAAGGTCCAGATAGTCAAGGTAGGCAGCTACTAAGTTGTCTCCAGAGGAGCCCTGCCTCCGGGTATGCAGGCCCACGTGTAACCACCTCTCTGGGCTGGCCTGGTGACTTGCTTCTAACAAATACACAGTAAAAGTGATGGGCTGTCTCCACTGTGATTAGGTTACGAAGACCCTGGTTTTTGTCTTGCTCACCCTTCTCTTCCTCCTCTCACTCTCTCCCTTGCTCTCGCTGATGGAATCCAGCTGCTGCCATGGAGCAGCCCACATGGCAGCCAGGAGCTGTGGGCTGCTAAAAGTCACGTGAGTGAGCCTGGAAGTGGACTGTCCCCTGGTCGGTCTTTAGGGTAAAGACTGCAGTCTTGGGAGGGACCCTGAGTCAAATGCCACAACCCAGATCACACCAGGTTTCTGATCCTCCAAAACTGTGAGGTAAGTGTTTGTGGTTTGGAACCACTAAGTTTTGGAATCACTTGTTACACGGCACTATGTCATCAGCACAGTCATATTTTCAAAGCACTACCTTGCCAGGCCCTTGTTCGATACAGGGGTGATTGAGAGGAATGAGACAGTCTCAACCCTCCAGGAGTTCGTGGGCTAGTGGGATGAAAGGAGAATAATGCAAAATGGAAAGCTGGAAGTGTATCCAAGGCACATAGCTGGTGGAGGGGATCTAGCATTAATGAAGAGTTCCAGGGCTTTGATGTATGAGTAGGAGTTCACTAAGAAGGAGCCACACACACAAAAAAATGTTTTTGAACAAATGAATAGCCTAGGGTGGTAAAAGATGGGAATCAAGAACACTTAGGATACAGGAAATGGAATTGTCATGATTTGGTGACAAAACCTATAGGAAGAGAGGAATAGATGCAAGGAGGAGTCATGGGTGACTGGATTTTTTTTTTGGTTGTCGTTGTTTGTTTGAACAAGTGGGTGGATGTGCCATAAACTGAAATGGAGATCACAGGAAGAGGAGTGTACAAAGCAGTGAGCCTTTGGAACAGGTCCCAGATATGTTCCACACTGATGTTCTTTAGCTTTCTTTGATCACTATTTGGTATCACACACACACACACACACACACACACACACACACACAGACAGTATTAGTTATCTACTGCTGTGTAACAAATTACCCCAAAGCTTAGTGATTTAAAAGAACAAACACGTATCAAGTTTCGGAGTTGTGAGAGTAGTTTAGCTGCTCAGGGTTTCTCAAAAAATTGCAATCAAGATGTGTGCCAGGGTGAGTCATTGCAGCCCTGAGTGGGGCTGGGCGACCCACTTCCCGGATGGCCCGTGCACAGGCTGTTGGCTGGAGGCCTCAGCTCCTGTCCATGTGCGCTGCCCCAGAGGGATGCTCCATAGGGGAGCTAACTTCCTCCAGAGCAAAGCAACCCAAAAGCGAGAGAATGACCAGGAAGTCAGAGGGCTTTCTGTCATCCAGTCTCCTAAGTCACACAGTGTCACTTCTGCTTTATTCTATTCATTAGAAGTGAAGAACATCCAAAAAGGTGTAGATATATCTTAAAACTAATACACACACACACACACATATATGAGGTCTGACAAGTTTGCAAACTCATCCTAGAAAACGTGCTCCATACCTCATTGCTGAATATCACTGTGGTCAGCTTCCAAGTACTCCCCTTGGGAAGCTATGCACCGACGCCAGTGCCTAGTCCACCCTTCAAAGCCATTTTGGAGCTCTTTTTCTGGAATGGTCATCAGAGCTGTCGTATTACCCCGGATGTCCTGAATGTCATCAAAATGTCTTCCTTTCAATATTTCCTTTATCTTTGGGTAAAGAAAGAAGTCACTGGGGGCCAGATCAGATGAGTAGGCAGGGTGTTCCAATACAGGTATTTGTTTACTGGCTAAAAACTCCCTCACAGGCAGTGCTGTGTGAGCTTGTGCCTTGTCGTGATGCCAGAGCCATGAATTGTTGGCGAAAAGTCAGGTCGTCTAAATTTTTCATGCAGCCTTTTCAGCACTTCCAAAGAGTAAACTTGGTTAACTGTCCAGTTGGTACAAATTCATAATGAATAATCCCTCTGGTATCAAAAAAAGGTTAGCAACATCATTGCAACAAGTTCGAGCACTTAATTGTCAGACCTCTGTGGATGTATGCGTGTATGTATATATGTACGTCTATATGCCAGTGCCTCGCTCATAGTAGGCACTCAATAAATATCAGTGAGATAATTACACTGCATGCAGAAGTTTTATCCTATTTCATTTAACATATTACAAACACGGTTCCATGGTATTAAGAAATA
The DNA here is from genome assembly GCF_057876585.1 of Rhinolophus sinicus. NCBI lineage: Eukaryota > Metazoa > Chordata > Mammalia > Chiroptera > Rhinolophidae > Rhinolophus > Rhinolophus sinicus. The sequence continues at coordinate 6,600,957 of NC_142510.1, read as the reverse complement.
AATACCTCAGAGACTTCGCAGTCAGGCTGGCTTGGGTTGGAATCCCAGCTCCATCTGTGCAAACTTGAACAAGTCATTTCACTGCTGCAAAGCTCAGTTTTATTGTCTATAAAGTGAGAATAATCGCTCCTGTACACCAGAGTGTTATAAGGATTCCATAATCTAACAGATGCACAGGACTTACCTCACTGCTTGCACGTAGTAATTACTTGTTTAAATGGAATTTGTTGTAATTGTCACACATTCCAGAATGGAGTGGCCTTTCACGGGCTCTGCCTGTTTTGTGCTGTTGCTTTCCTTTGGCTCATAGCTGGGACTTTAAGGACGCTCATTTCCAGGGATGAGCTATCACAGGGACCTCACGGTGCAGAAAGGGATGTGCCTTCTGTCCCAGGACCAGCATGGGACAGCTGCCTGTTTTGTCCTTGCCATAATGGGGCCTAAAAGGCGTGGAGCCTGATGCCACCCATTATGCTGACGACAGCTGGGATTAACTGGGTGTCTATTCCAAGCTTACCATGTATTCCCATAGATACCTGATTCCAATGACTAATTAGACAGAAGTTCTTTCCAAAGCCGGTTAGAATTATAGCTCTAATGTCACAACCCCCTGAGTCTTTATTCCATTTGTCCATGATCTTTGTTTCTGCTCTTTCTCTTTACAAGAATTGATATGCTGTTTCGACACCTTTAACAGAGAGCCGAGGAACAGTAGGCGGGCTGTGCCGCTTTGTGAAAGTGACGGCTACATGCTTTACCTTTCAAAAAAGCCCATCCCTTTCATCCACCTGAGGGGGGATTTTCAGGAAAATTTAGACAGGCTTCTTTCCATGATTAGGTGAGGATGATTAATAGACTTGGCAGCAATTCGAGCTGCATTTCACTGTAAATAAAATGAACTTGCTTTCGCGAAGCTCACTGTATTGATCCCGGATGCACGTGTCACAGGCCCGGGGAAACCTGCCTTCTGGTTCTGCCTCGTGCCACATCGACGGCCCATTGTTCGCCTGCTCCTTCATGACATTCAAAGAGCATCTGGGATGCTCAGATCCTCTCAGAAAAATAATTTTGAGGCACCACATGAATAATAGGACAAGGAAGAAAGGGAATAAAATGTTCTGGGACTTTCTAACCCAAAGCAGCACATTGTACGAACTGTTCTATTATAGTCATCAAAGCAATCTTTGCTCCGGACCCATCCTCTTGGGGAGAATCTTGTTCTGGTGCTTGTAAGTGAGGTTGGGAAGGAAAAGCACCATAGAAATTTCAGATGACACTGACTTCTAAGGTGGAATGTCAGGACCAGAGACTGGCACCCACCATAATGACCTGTGGCCCTTCTCCATCCCCTGTAACCATAGCGCCAAGTGGCCCCGGGGGACATTATTCAAGGTAGACCATTCAGGCAGGAAGAGTGGCAGAGACAATGTCAGCCATACATTGTCCCCTGGGCGTAGGTCTCAGACACTCCTCTTGGATCAAAGATCTCTCCTAAGAATCCAAAAGACAATAGCTCTTTCACATTCCCTTTTGCCAATCCGGTCCCACTCCCAGCATAAACAGATACTGGGGGACAACGTATGTGGGAAGAGGTACAGGAAACAACACAAAACAGGGTACAGAGTTGTGAATTTACTGTTCTTGAATCCACTTACTCAATATACACATTGAATGAACACTTACTGTTTGACAGGCGCTGTTCTCGGTGCTGAAACTTTGTCCAGGGAAAGTGAAGATTCCAAACGGGTCCTGACCACCCTCCTGGGACCTCCAGGCCAACTCTTGAAAAACACAAGTTTTGTATTTTAAATCTCAAATAGAGGGCAAAGGGATTTCGGAGCTTTCCCACCCAACCTGTGCTTAGACAGTTACGTAACTGAGTCCAAGAACTGCAGCCAGGCTTTAAACAAATCAAGTTTGATTTTTCTACTATGGAATATTTAGGACAGAAAACGTGTATAAAGAAAAATTGAGCCAACATCCAGGTATTTATCACATCATTTAAGAAATCAAACACTGTAAATCTGATTGAAGTCCTTTGTGTGTCTTCCCAGCCTTATCCTGCCCTCTCCACCCCGAGAATTGCTCTCTTGATTTTCATGTTAGCGTTCCTACAGGCATGTTTGTTTCATAGTGGTATTCTAACTCAATAAGGTGAAAATGAAAGAAACACCACTTTGTGGAACGGCGTGTCAGAAATAGAATTCTAGCAAACAAGGAGAGATGAATTTGAACTTGGGGTCTATATTCTGCACTGCATTATAACTAGTGGCATTGATTTTACACTTCAACCTTCACATTTTCTATGGAACGGTTCTCCTCTAAGTGTGCTTTTGGTTGTAAATGGAGGGAGCCCATGTGGAACGGAAGGATGAGAATGCAGGAAGGGACCAAGTCAGGGTCTGGGTCATGCTTCCTCTCTCTTATCTCCAGTTCTGTGTGTCTGCTGGATCTTTCCTGCTCTGTATGTGGACTTTCTCCAAAACAAGGGTATTCATAGGGCCATCAAATTTAGCAAAAAAAAAAAAAAAAAAAAAATCATGTTTTTATATAGTATGTGTTATATACTATATATATTGTATATTATGTATTATGTGTCTATACTGTATTTGTGTAAGTATGACATTCAATTTGAATTCCAGATTTTAAAAAAAATGAAGAATTTTTTTTAGTCTGTATCCTATGCAATATTTGGACATACTTACACTAAAAAATTCTTCATTGTTTATCAGAAACTTAAATCTCAGTGGGAACCGTGTGTTTTATCTGGCAATGCTAAATAGGTTCTATAAATACATGTGTTATGCCCACGAAGAGACTGGCTTTCTCTTCCTCACACTTCCTGGGAGGAAATGGACTCTGATTGGCCCAGCTCAGATCAGGCGCCTTGTAGGCTTTTATTTTTTTGGGGGGCTAGATATTTACATAATTTATGAAGTGATCCCCCCAGGAAGTCCAGCATGCATCTGCTCTGAACCCAGTCACATTGTTTAAGCAGTGTCACTGGAAGACAGCCTCACTGGATTAGGGCAGCGAACAAGTTAGGTGACAGGGAGCTGGGAGCACAGAAAATATCCACTTCAGAAAATCGGTACTTACTTCACTTTTAAGTCTGAAGACTGCTCTCCTTGGTCCCTTCTCCTCTCGTTTCTCTATGGGGTGGTATGATGTGGCTTTAGCAGCACCGGCTCTGAAGTCCGCCTACCGGGCGTGATGCCCCTCTCTCCGTGACCAGAGTCATGATCGTGGGCAAGTTACCTGATGTCAGTTTGCTCATCTAGAAAAATGACAACAGTAACTATGTCACAGATTGTGGTGAAAATTACATGAGTTCATAATATGCAAAGTCCTTCACCTGCTTGCACCGCAGTAAAAGTCTACAACTGGTTGTTATTTTTCACCTGCAGTAAGTGTGCACACAGTGGCTTTTAGGAAGGATGCTCAGGAAGAGGCATAAAAAGGAGCCACTCCCTCAACGTCTGACACCTGTGTTTGCCAACCTTCGGCTCTTTCTTCCAGATCTTCTAGGAAGATCTGCTAGTTTCTCTAAATGGCCGCATTGTAAATAGGTCTCATGGGTCATACGGTTTTTGTTACAAACACTCAACTGAGCGGCTGTAGCAGTGATTGACAATTTACAAACAAATGGCCATGGCTGTATTCTAATAAAACTTTATTTACAAAAACAGGTGGTGTGCTGAATTTGACCATGGTTTGCTTAGCCCTGCTCTAGCCCTTACAGTGTCACTTTATTCCCTCTACATGAGCAAATATAAATTATTTCTCCCAACCCCACACTCAATCATGGATTTCACAGACATTGAATGGTGAATATTCAGAATACTTCCTGGAAAGCAGTTTCGCAAAATTTTCAAAAGCCTTAAAACTATTCAGACTTGCCACACTTCATTTATTACTTTGACAAATACTAAGAATCCACAACATACGGGGTGCCTTACTGGCCGCTATTGGGTATATTTCCTAAAGAAATCAGAGAAGCAAATGAAGACATAAAAAAATCGAATATTTTCATCACAGTGTAAGTTATAATAGCAAATAATTAGGAAAAAACTCTTTAAATCCAACCTAAATATTGGTAATAGTCAGGGACATGGTAGCACAACCTAATGTGGACTGTTACACAGTCATGAACAGATTCCCATCCTGCATAGTAATGAAAATGTTCATTAGTTTTCTAGTTCCAGAATCAAGCTAAAGAGAAGCGATTAATGTCTTAGTTATGGATTCAGGAGAGAATATAAACATTACGACAAATTAAAACTATAGTAAACAATTTGAGAAATGTCAGGGAAGAGAAAAAGATCCTTGTTTTACAAAACACTGAATTAAAAGACCCAGTGTAATGAATAGAAAAAGAAAGTTAGGTTTAGATATGTTATTTGTAAGTACAATGGACACCAAGAAAGAATTTTTTTAAAAGAAGAGGCATAACTATTAGGAAAAGAGGGAGAGGGAAGGCGTCTCTATAATTGGGGGTAGAAACACACTCTGTTCTCATCCATCATAGCAGGAAATCAACAGGTAATGCCCAAAGTGGAGAAACCCAGAAGTCACATAATATTTAGCCGTTTCGAGGTGCAGTCAGAAGAACTTTAAATGGTGAAAGTGGTTCCTGAGCGGATCTCAATCCGTGTGTCTACGCGGGGAGGAATATGGGAGCGGACTGTTGCATTTTATTATTGGGGGAAAAAAAGTGTTTATGAAGCGTCTGTAGTAACATGGAAAATATTTATAATTTAAGTGGGAAGGCTGGCAACAAATTGTATGCACAGTGCATTCACAAGTATATAAAAACTAAAAACAAAAAGCTACGCGTAGGGAAAGGCCTAGAAGGAAACATGCCAAGTTATCTACGGCTCTCTGGGTGGTGGGAAGCAGGAGTATTTCTTTTTGGTCACAACTTTTTCCATTTCCGTAGTTTCCCAATTTTCTTTAGCAAATGGATATAACTTTTAAAATGCCCAAATAAACTATATATTAAAGGACTTGAATGGAAGCTCTTCTGTGCGGTTTGCAACCCTCTAATTTGTGTTGAGAGGCTGGCAAAGCAGCATGTTTTGGCTGGGCGCCAGAAGCCGTGGGGTTTTCTCCGGTCTGCTAAAGAGCTGCGCCCCCGGGGCAGGTGTCCCAGCTTCCCACCTCCTGAGAAGAGAAGGCTGGACCTACGTGATCACCAAGCTCCCTGCTCACTCGCATCTTAGGATCAGTTCACTGAAAGCTGGGGACAATGCCTTTCCTTGTAGCCCACGTGGAGGTACCAGGGACAAGTGGACCCAGCCTTGCGTGGTCCCCTTGAAACGATCTATGTACCCTTGTCAGATAGAACCTGGTGTTGGAACAGTGGGTATTATGGAGACAGGAGATGCTGGAGTCCGGGAGGCCTGTCCACTCAGCAGCAGTAAGCCCTGGGGCAAATCACGTCTAGCGCAGCAGCTGCCTACAACAGTGCCCAGTACACGGTCATCTGTCAAGAAGAAAACCTCTCTGAACCTCGCTCCTGCCTTCAGCAGAAGGGTAATAATAATTCCTCCTTCCCAGGGTCACTGTGAGTTATACGTGTCACACCTGTGATCTCATTGGATCTGACCACTCGTGCCCTCAGGGAGGCATTCCTACCAGGTTTAGGGTGCAACTCAGTCGTCTGCTACTGTCTAGCTGTGCACCTGGGCAAGTTACGTCACCTCGTGAAGTATCCTGTCCTCATCTGTAAAATGGGGTCACCCATCTCCAAATGGTTGTGAGGATGAAATAAGTTATTTCATGTTAACTGCATTGGGTGGCGCCTGCTACATCATACTGGTGGCTCTGTCATTCTCTTTTACGGACGAGGTCACTGAGGCTGAAGGCAGTTATACAGCTTTCCTATGGAGGAACGTCACGTATTTAGGACTAAAGATGTGAACCCAGGCAGTTGCATGCCAGCACTTGCTTTCTTAATAATCGGGCTAAATTTCCCCCCTCCCTGATCAGCTATCTATTAGTAACATAAGGGAATATTGATTAAATTAAAAAAGCAAAAGCCCAGAGGAACTGCATGCCCACTTACGATGGTATCTGTAGGGCAGAGTAAGTAAAATCTGATAAAAAGCACTGTGGTCTGAACAATGGCAAGGACAATGCCAGAAAGCGGCAAATGTCCACTCTCGTGGCCACGCTGAAGATGAGTGACGGCATTTGGAAAGGGCTTATCGCTGGTCAGGCAAAGCCTGGGTGTGAGGCAATCACTGAGTCCCTGGTCACTGCCCACATCCTGGACGGCTTGTTGATGGGCCAGGAAGCTGAGGTGGACAAAGGGTGAGTGGTCTTGTCGTGCAAATTGTGGAACAAAGAAGAAACGTGATTGTGAACGTTCTCTGAAATCACAGTGAACCTGTTCGGAGTGATTTATTGCAACCGGAGTTTCATCATTTCTTCCCGTCGAGAGGATCGTGCTTGTGGGTTTGTGTTGCTCTCTCTCCCCAGGAAGGGAGGCTGGAACGCGACCTCTCCCTGGTCTTTACTGGGTTCAGGTGTTCACAGGCCGCTACAACTCATGAGGCCTCTTCTCTGAGCCCACACTTTCCTAGTGCTTATGATGTGCTAGGAGCTGGTGATATAAATAGGAACAATTCCTAAGTATTTAAACCCTATGACATAGGCGTACCGAATCACTGAATGAAGACCACATCAATAACTTACACTCTTATGCACCACTAAGAAAAAAAATCCCTCTATCCAATAATCTATGATATACCATCCATTGTAAACCACATTCCAGTTTTCGGAGATGACAAAATGTGGGCCATGCACACACAGAAGTGATGAGATACTGTTAACTCATCCGCCCATCAACTCCACAAAGCGGATATTAATATACACCCTGGTCAAGAAGAGAAAACTGGTCCAGAGACGTTAAATAACTTGTTCAAAGTCACAGAGCTCCTAAGACCGAGCCAAGGTTGAAATCTAGGCAGCCTGATGCAGCCCCTGCACTTCCGGAGCCCGCCCGCCGTCTGTTTTCCGGGTACTTACTGCAGAAGCCTGACAATGGTTCCTTTTCACTCCTCCTTCCCTTCCCTCAGCCGGGCCTCAGGCCTGACTCCACACCTTCCAGCCTTCCCTGCTCCCCAGACTGACTCCCTAGCTGCTTTCCGAGGTGAGCTGGGCCCCGGAGGTCCAGAATCCCCGTCCTAGATCTTTTCTGTACCGGATTTCTCTGGATGCAAACAACAGAAACGAACAATGACCATCATGAGCCAAAAGGAGAGTTTGCTGGTGAGAAAAGAGGCAGCTTGGAGGATGGACAGGAAAGTGGGACCCACGGTAACGCTAGGAGCCTAGATGCCAGGGAGTCTTGCAACTTCTGCTTGAAGGGATCGGTCTCACCCATTTCTGTTTAATTTTTCTAGATTTCTATCATCAGAGAGTCAGCCTTCTAAGACAGAGTCTGGCTGGCCTGGTGGGGGTTATGTCAGAGGATTCTCACTGGGGGCTCCTCAGGACCCTGCACAGTGAGAGTTCCCCCAAAGGAAATCTGGGTGAAGAGTGCAGACTCTGGGGTCTGACTGCCTTCTCTCCCTGGCTGGCTCTGCCTGCTAGCTGGGTGACGTTGGGCAAGTTACTTAACCTCTCTGCACTGTACTTCCGTCCCTCACCTGTAACCTGGAGATGACAACAGCTTTTCCAACATCTGCACCACTGATGGATATTGTGTCAATTCTCTCTTGTGGAGAGAGGCTGTCACATACATTGTAGGACATTCAACAGCCTCCCTGGCCTCTCCTCCTATATACCAGCAATACGTGCTCCCCGCTATTATGAGAACCCAAAATGCCTCCAGACATTTCCAAATGTTCTCTGGGGGGAGGGCAACACTGCCCCTGGGTGAGAACCACTATTCTAGATGAATGTGTAAATTCCACCAGCCCCTCCTCCCCCCGTCACTTCCTAAGTCAAGTCCAGATTCCTGGGCTGACATGCCAAGCTCTACAAGCTACAGGTCCAGTCCGTGCCCTCAGCCGTACGCGCTCGCGAGGACTCAGGCAGCCCCCGTGGACTCATTTCACCATATTCATTCTTGGAAAACAGACTCAACGGTTTGGCGAGAAAACTCCCCAGCCAGCTGCATTTCTGTTGCCCTCAGAGACCTGTTGGGAGAACTCTCAAACAAATATTTTAGTTGTCAAAGTGACACGAAGAGGTAAACCCAACATGAATAAGAGATGACAACGCTTTATCGCGCAATAATAGAGCTGACTCTCCTCCTCGCATGACAGATTGGAAATGGCACAGCTGAGGCTGGAGCTGGAAAGAGCCCAACTTCCAGTGAGCCTTCCGTCATTTGTTCTCCTTCCCTGGCTTCCGGGAAGGGCTGGGAGTGTGTACGTAGGGTGTGAGTGTGCGTGTGTGTGCGTGCGTGAGTGTGTGCACGTATGGTGTGTGGTGTGAGTGTGGTGTGGGGGTGTGTGTGTGAGTGTGTATGTGAGTGTATGTGGTGTGTGAGTCTGAGTGTGTGGTGTGTGTGTGTGTGAGTGCGTGTGTGTGTTCGGGGGGAGGCTGACTCTCCCATCTGAGATGTGCCATCCCTGAGGTGCAGTCCTGAGTTTCCGGCAGGAGGCCTGGTCTCTGAGCAGTATGCTCAGCTACGGCTCCTTCTGGGCCCTTCCAGGCCCTGTGGAAAGGTTTCCTGGGACCGTGCTGCAGAGATGTGCACAGAACTGATAAAAACCGGGCCAGGAATAGAACCGGGTGGCTTTTCCAGTGGGGATGGTTCTTGTTTAAACTTTGGTTTTCTACTTGTTTTGATATTTGAATTTGAAGCAAGGCCAGGAAACAGAAAAATCTGCAATTATAATAGTTTCTTATCCTGTTACAGTGAAGCTTTAAAATGAAATGATAGGTTAGAATGGAGGCCAAACAGCCCTGGGCTCTGAGGGCAAGAGGCCACATTTCAGTCCAGCCTCCTCTGCTTGTGGCTGGGGGACCCGGGGCCAGTTGCTTATCTTTCTGAGCCCTGGTTTCCTTTTCTGTAATAATGACACCAAACTCTTTGGGTTACTGAGGTGAGGGGGGGCGGTTTAAAAGAGATAATGCATGGCGTGTTCACCGCCCATAAAGGAAAGCTTTCCTCGTGGTGGTGGCTTTGCAAGTATCGACGCACACAGCCTCGTGGGGAGATAGCAGGGTCCCCTCTTCTGAGACCACATCACACCCCTGCAACAAGCATAGCAACGTCCAATCTGAAGTCGACGACTTCTCAGGCTGGATTTGTGGAGGGGAGGCTGACAAGCTGGCTGGGCAGGGCTGGGGGTGGGGGACTCTTTGGCCAAGACACTGAAAGATTCCTGTTATAGCTGGACTAACTCGCCTCATTCTCTGGCCACCCGGCTCTGAGCCTCAGTTTCACCATGTGTACAAAGAGGGTGCAATCTGAACGTCTCTAAACTATCTTCACTCTTTGATATCCTACTCTGGCTCTGTTCACAAACTCTCTGCTGTGATCTGTGCCACCCAAGATGGTAACCATTTGCCAGTTGGAGGTAGCTGAATTTTTAACCTTATTTAATTGTAATGCATTTAAATTCAAACGTAAATGGCCCAAGTGGCCAGTGGCTGCCATACTGGATAGCCAAACTCCAGGATTCCGGGAATCCACAATGAGGATTCTACATGGAACTACGATCCCCAGAGGGTGACTGTCTCTGTTCATCCAAAGGTGGCATTGGAGGGCACGGGTAAGGGTAGGAGCAGCATGTTTGAACATCTGAGCTCAGGGATCACGTCTCTTTCATGGCTTTCGCCCTAGAGCCTGGCTACGTGTGGCACACAGCTGGTCATCGAGAACATATAACTGCACGAATGAATGAGTGAACGAATGAATGACCGTTTCCTAGGATTCTCTCACTTCTCTTTCTACCACAGGCCTGAAGTTCCCCTAAGAGCAAATGATTCTGGCAGCTTTCACACTGTGGTGTCCACAGTGCAGATGCAGCCGCCCTGGGGAAGGTATTGCAATAAAAGCGTTGTTAGCATTAATCCACTAGATCCGGGGAGCACGGACGGGACCAGTACAAAGAAGAAGGACATTTTCATAGTACAGGGGGAAGGGGGAGTCTGTCACTCAGGGAACTAGTTACTGTACAACGTATGTGTTTCCTTGCGTATGCAAGTGTCTGTCTGAGAACCCCTGGTTGTGTTCACGTGAAGACGTGTGCAATCCATAGATGGGATCTGTGACTTGTTGGAGAGCTGGGCTCCATATGACAAAAATAATAACACTCACAACAGTAACAATCTCCAGCAATGAACAGCTACAGCGATCTTGAGCAAGCACTTAACCTTTTAGAATTGTCAAGCTATGAAATGGGGATACTAACAGGAATTATATCTTAGGGATGTGTCATAATCAAATACGATTGTCTTTAGAGTACCTGATACAACAACGGAAGGATCACAGATGCTCACCAAAGGCTTGCTAAATAACATGACAGAACTGTGACTATATACTGTATATGTCTACGTATCGCATAGGTCTGAGCAATTACATTAGTGCATCACAAATATCCTCGCCTTTAATTCTCATGACCATGTTGCCAGCTGAGTAGTACAGTCTCCTCTTCCTCCTCGTATGGATGGGAATGGCCTCAAACAGGCTGAGTGTCTTAAAACCGAGTTCAGCCACCCCCACCCGCAAATTAGTCAACGCTGAAGGACACAAGTGGTGATGCTATAGTGGGGACGCCTGGAAGGATCAAGCAAGTGGGCACAGATTGACCTGAGACCTGCAGCCCCCCCCCCAGTGCCTGTCGGTGGGTCAGTAGGGAATGCCTGCCTCATACCAAACCTAGACAGTATGGTTTATGAAGCTTAGCACGGGTGCCAGGGATGCTAGCCAACGCCTACTTTGACCATCCATGGCTGAGATGGAGCCGCTGAGGTCGGAGGAGAAATAAACAACAGCTGCCCCTCCCGAGGAGATTCCCTCTACCTACTCACCTCCGCTGTGTTTCGAGGGCGGGCAAAACTGGCAGGAGTGGGGGGAAAACCTGAGCCATTACTGTAATTCTGGAGCTCTACAATCTTTGTGAAATCTTCTCCCTTTACATCAAACCTGGCCTGAAAAGTTGTTCAACTGCCATGTCATGGAGAGGCCACGAGGTCAAAAAAGTCTGGGAAGCTTCCAACCAGTCTGTGTGTGGGCCACACTGTGACACAGGGTACAGGAGAGGTGTCTCCTGGCAGATGGGCCATCTCAGGACCCCAGGACGGTCCTGCCATGTTTGCTCACAAGCGTGCACTCTGGGATCATATCAGTTAGGTTCAAGGTCAACTCTGAGACCACAGGGAGGTCACTTAATGTTCTGTTTCCTTCTTTCTAAATGGGGATAATACTGATGTGACAACTGAAGGAGATAATCCACGGGAAACATTTAGGACAGTGTCTAGCACAAAGTAAGGGTTTCAAAATGCTGTCTCTCGTTGTCCTTCCATGAGTACCAAACACCCTTCTGGAAATGAAATGCGATCAGTTTCATGGCCAGGAGCCAAGCTGGCCATGTCCTGTCATAAAGTCTGCACCCAGAACACATCCATCGCACACACTGTGTCCCCTATGTCCCTCAGGAGGCAGAACCCCCATTTAGTGCCAGACCCCAAATCTGGCACTTGGCTCTGAATCAGGACTGACACCCTTTGATCTGTGAATCTCTGACCTCTTAGGACCTTCCTTGCTCACACTGAGCCAGCTCAGCTTCCTCTGGGAGTTTCTGTAGCTAAAGGGTTGGTGAAGAGCCACTTCCAGGACCCCAGCCTAGTTTCCAGCCTTCTGATCGGCAACCCCAAAGGAAAAACGCGAAAGGGCACAAGTCTTTTGATTGGGCAGACTGGGTTCAAATCCCGACTGCCACGCAGAGCTGTGGGACATAATTTCATCTCTATGAATTGCAGGGTTGCTGGTTTTTTCATTTGTTTGTCTTTACCTTTCAAGAGGAATAGTATTTACCAATCTCCTAGTGTTAACATATCAGCTATGATTCTTTGCTCACAAGTAAAAGAATCTGGTTCTGATTCACGTAAGCAAAAAGGAATTAATTTAAAAAACATAGAGTAGCTTCGAGGCGAGAAGGGAACACACAAAACAAAGTATCTGAGCATCTCCAAAAGACCTGGGTATATATAACTCAGGGTTCTCCAGAGAAACAGAACTACTCGGTCGGCTATATATCCATCCATCCATCCATCTATCCATCTATCCATCTACATCTATCCATGTATCAATCAATCAAGAGATTTATTATAAGGAATCAACTCACAGAATTATGGAGGCTGAGAAGTCTGCTGTCTGCACACTGGAGACCAGGAAAGCTGGTGGTGTAGTTCCAGTCTGGATCTGAGGGCCTGAGAATGAAGAAGACCCATGGTGTAAGTCCCACCACAATGCAGAAGACCAATGTCCCAGCGTGAAAACAGCCAGGCACAGAGATCAAATTCTCCCTCAGCCTCAGGACGCCAATGGATTGGCTGAAACCTGCCCACACTGAGGAGGGCCATCCGCTTTACTCATCTACCCATTCCAGTGTGAATCGCATCCAGAAGCACTCCCACAGACACACTCAGAATAATGTCTGACTGAGTGCTTGGGCACCCGGTGGTCCCATCACATTGACACATAAAATTAACCATCGAAGGGTCTCACTAGGTGCCAACAGTGGATGAAACAAACCTCCATGGTTCCCAGTCTTTGTGTCACTTCACTCAAGAGTCCAAGTTCCAGGAAAGAACCTGAATGGTTGATATCAGGTCACGTGCCTGTCCCCACTGGACCGGGGTAGCAACACCCAGCACGTAATGCATGTTTCACATGTGGGCAGCTACTGTTATTATTTTCATCTCTCTCCTCTCTGTGCCTTATTATCAGTGACTCAGTGAATCATCTCAGAATGTCTTTGCAACCCCGTTATCCTGAAAACAACCTCCTCAACACCCACCAGACAAATTTGCCTCTTCCCAGCAACAATATATACAATTTAGGTGTTAAACTGTGTGATAACAAATACTTCAGGTCTTGCTGTAGTGTTTACCAATTTTTAGAAGTCTTGCCTCCAGGAAATACCAGGCATTACCACTCTGTGATAGTAACATCCCACGTTATTCTCCTAATACACCGACCCAGCATCCTACCAGCCCTTCTCCCTGCCCACTCCGGTGGAGATGCAGCCTGCCGGTCCTAACCAGGGAGGAAGGGAGCGGGGGCGGGGCCTGGCAGGGGGCGGGGCCTGAGCCTGTACCTTTTGGTTGGCAGGTCAGCAGCTTATAAAAAGGCACTGGCTCTTGCCTTTCTTTGCGCCTCAAGGAGCCATCTTGACAGGTGTCGCATCCAGCAACCTCTCATCATACTCTTCACAGCATCACATCCATGTATTATATTAGCTTTGAACAAATGACTGAAAAGGTTACACTGTTGAAAGCTATACAAGGGAGAGAGTGACTGCTTCTTCTTCATCCCTAAATATACTTCTGTTCCCTTCCCCCTCCTCTCAATTTGAAACTGGGCCTGGAGCAGGTACCCCATGCCACCACCCCCTCTAGCTCTTGCACACCTCTGTAGAATCCTAGGCGGGTTGGAACAGCTTTGGAAGAGGAGAAAAGATCAAGTCATAAATGTCAGCTTTGTAGTAAGGGTCCCTTTTCCCTCTTGACAATACCAGAGTAAATCCACGTGCCCTCTACCCTCCAGGGTATTTCGACTCCCCACACTGGCAACTTTTTTCCAAAGAGGCAGCCTACTGCAGTGGGCTTGGGACCAAGAGACATGAGTTAAAATACACGTGACAGACTGTACTGCTGACCCTGATCCTTCCGCCCTCCTTCTATCTTATGCCTTATGGCTTTTATTTTCTTCCTCTAACGGAGTGGAAAATAATTTCCCATTCCTCTAATTCAGGTTCAGCCATGTGATTTTCTTCAGCCAATCGAATGAGGCAGAAGTGACCATGAGCCAATTCTGAGACAATCCTTTCTGAGGTCTGCTGTGCTTTCCGTTGCTTTCTTGCATCGCTGCCATGCCAGGAGAAGAGCATACCCAGGGAAGCCCACTAGATGAAAGGCAAACAGAGCAGGGCAGAGCCCAGCCGACCCCTGGCTCACCCTCAGCCATCTCACAGAACCTGAGCTAAATAAATGCCTATTGCTACACGCTGTTGAGCTTTGGGGATGTTTGTTACACAGCAGAACTGAAAGTTTATATTTGGCTCCTACACCTCATTCAGCCACTTTATCCTTGTGTGACCTTGGTCAGGTCTGTTTCCTTAATTTTTTTCATCAAGGGATTGAACTACAAGCTCCTTATGAGTCTTTCTAGCTCTGAAATTATTCAGTATCTTCTCTAGACCCCTAATAATCCCAACCCAGTACCTTTGGGTTGAGCATTTATTACACAGAACTGTAGTGATTTGTCAAAGTGTCTGCCTCTCTCATTCACTGTGAGATCCAGACTCATCAGCTGTGTGTTATTTGTCTCTGTAACACGTGTCCATGTCAGTAGTGGAACATATTAAGTTCTCAGTAATGGATGTTATAGGAATGACTAAATGGCTGACACGTTCAGAGAGGCAGCAAGTTCATTTACTTTCCTTCCTCAGAGCAAACAAATATTTTCAGATTCACGCTATCCTTTATGCAGTGGTGACTTGAGCAATCAGCAATTTTTTTTCATTTAATTAATTTATGACGTACTTATTGAATGCATACAATGTATCAAACTAACTTTAGATTTTTATTTATCTATTTGTATATCTATATATCTGGTTAACCAGCTATCAAAAGGCAATACATGCAAATGATAAACAATAAGTACTATAGAAGGAGGTCTGGTCAGAATTAAGTCTCTCCTGCTCTTTAATCCTCTAGGTCATCTTTCTGTCATCGTTTCTTGGGTATTATAAAACTCATAAAGATGTTTTATGGACGCGCAAGCAGATATGCAAATATATCCCAGTTCTACTCTTTTTTATGTGAATGAGGCATATTTCCACATTATTTTGTATTGTATCTTTGTCGTTTAAACTTCCTTAGAGAGAGTACTATATATGGTAGACATAGCTCTATCTTGATATTTTAATAGCTGTGTAGTACCTCATTTTATGGCTGCATCATAATTTAAGCAATCCCTGTTGTGGATCTCTAGGTTATTTTCAGTCTTTGGCTCAAACTCTTTTGAAAATCTGGCTTCATCTGGGACCAGTGGGACTGGACACTTAGGAGTGACATTCAAACCCATATTCCATTCGTCAAACCAGAAACCCCAGAGGAGGACTCTATGCAGCAGATGTAAAGGGACAGCTCCCAGGCCTCACGCATCCCAGGCAGATCTGAACCTCACACCCAGCCTATCCCAGAAATCCTAAGTCACCTACATACCATGCCCAATGGCCACCATGAACCCCCATAGCCACTAACTACTCATAAGGATCAGTTAATTATGACGAGGCAGGACCAAGTAAGAGCCACTGAATAGGAAGCTGGTTGAAAGGCTGGGGCTTGAGAAAGGAACAGGAAAAATCACGGGTGCCAGCGGCACGAAGTACCTCACAACTAGAGAAGGAGGGAATGCAGAGGGGAAGGGGACAGCGACGCTGGGTACTGGCCCTTGGGCAGAGGTGGGAACCCCAGAGAGTCAGTTCGAGGGCTCCTGAAGGTTAACATATAAACGGAAAGGTGAATGGCTGCTAGTAGGATTACAAACGTGGTGGAAAAATAGAAAACCTCTTTTTAATATGATATCCCCCAAAAAATATTTTAACTTTTCTCCAAAAAAAAAAAAAGAGAAATTATTTCCCCAAAATGCTTCTTCTTCTTCCTATGTTCTCATGTCTTTAAATACACCAAACAGGATAATTTTATGAGCAAACTGCATTATACATAATGCATTTTTTATGTTTCAAAGTTTACAAAGTGACTTAAGTTCCATAAAGAGTATTAAAATTTTCTTTAAATGAGGAGTATATATATTTCAGTTTTCCCACATTGCTGCTTCATCTGCTCTCCTCCATTACAGTAACTTTTTGCAAAATTTTATAATCACAATCTCAAACTGCTTTTCCAGGATGACCTCTTCTCTTCTCCAGACAAGACCTGGACTCTGATTCCAGCTCCACTATTTTGTCACAGTGTGATTTCCAATGAGTCATTTAGTCTCTCTAATCCTTAGTTTCCTAACTAGAAAATGGAAATAAAAACATTACTTACCCCACGCTGCGAAAATAACATGGGAATCTGGAAAAAAGGGAGCTGGTTTGGGTAACGTGTGAAATGTTATTACCCTGATGGAATCCTGATAAGTCTCAAGGTCACCCCCAGACGGACACGTGACTGAGATGCACAGAGGTCACACTGCCCTCCTGACATCCAGGAGGGAGGGAGGCTTTCAAGTCTGCCTATCTGGTGTCATGTATATTTCATGGCATTCAGGGTGAATGGAACTTCTGGACATCTAACAATTTCAGATTTTCTGGAGCCAAGAGCCACATCATACATTTGAAGGGACAAGTTGTCTAATTTTGAGAGATAATAACCCAGGTGTCCACTCACCTACTCAAAGGTTTAGGAGAGAAGGGAGATCAGCAGGGGTGCCCTAAAATAGTTACGAACAGAAGGAAAGTCATTATGTAATTACGTGGTACATAAACTATCCTGCCTTAAGGTAACCACTCAGTCCTTAAGAGTGAAATTATGTGGGGGCCGGGGAGCTGACATCATTTGTGCTCTGCGATTCCTTGTTAAAACTCCACAGCCTTGTTATTACATTGATGCAAAAGTCACTGCGGTTTAAAAGGTTAAACATAATTGCAAAAACCGCAATGACTTTTGCACCAACCGAATGCAAAGGCAAATACAGGCCTGGGCCTCAGAAAAGTTCATATTATCTAGTGCCGAACTGTGTCTGCTCTAACTAGGAACACAGAAACTAAAAACATCAACTGTTTCATCGTGTTTTCCTGTTTTCACACTTATTCCATTGGATTCCCCAGCCATGTTCCTGTTCCCAGTTTTGAGGACACTGATGTTTGGTGATCTTTGGACTTTGCAGTCAGCAGTTAAAAGAGAGACAACAGGCCCAAAATGGAGGCACCTGTGCTAGGCCCGACGTTGGCAAACCAAAATTAAAGACGTAACCTAACGGCAGGTGCAGCTTCCCAGGGATGTAGCCTTCAAAGCGGAATGATCTGCTCAACACGAGAGAAACAATTCGCCCAACGTCCCGTTTGTTCTCCTCAGGAGGGTGACCTTGCCTGAAACAAGGCATTCTACTGATTTCCTTTTTTCCTGCCCCTTTACTACCTTTAAAAACATTTCCTTTTCTATAGGTCGGCGGAGCTCCATTCTATTTGCTAGATGGGACACTGCCTGTTTCATGAAATTGTTGAATAAAGCCAATTTGATCTTTAAACTTACCCAGTTGAATTTTTGTTATTTAACAAGGTCAAGTTTCAAAGTTTAATGTCAAAGTTTAACATCAAGAATAGAAATCCAGTCCCTTTTCTCTGCTCATTGGGGATACACGTTTGTCGTTAGTCCACGAACTCTGTGTTCAGTTTCCCCTTTCTTGGCCTTTTAGTGTTTATACCACCCCTACGAGGAAGAAGCTGCCTCTTGGGGGTCAGTGGCCCCATTGTCCGAAGTTTGAGCCACAGCCCACAGCCAGCCTGTCCCCATGGACATACAACCGACGGTGGGAAGAAGCGCTCACTGGTCCTGCATTGGAGCCCCAGTCCTGCTGGCTGGAGGACTCCCCTTCTCTGGGTCTCACATTCCTCTTCCATAAAATGGAGACAAGAGCAGTCTGACCTCCTGCGTTTGTTGTGACAGATCAGTGAACTGACGTGGTATTAGTTTGCCCGTTACTAATTGAGCTAAATAGGGTAATAATTTTAAAGTGCTTAACAGGGAGCTGGGAACATAGTAGGTGCTCAGCGAATGTTCTCTGCTCACCCCTCCTAGAACAGGATGCTCCACTTCAGTTTTACGTGCCAGGGACCCAAGTTTCTAAGGCTACGTGAATCCCATCTTTGGTTCTGGTGACTTTTCCTGCTACCTTACACTTATCTTTTGATTCTTTCCATGTGCAAAGCTAATTCCTACATTCTGATTTCCATCCAGAGAACCCAGGAGTTATGGGCCAAATTGTATTCCCCCCCAAACAAACAAACGAAACCCTCCAAAAACAATGAAGTTCTAACTTCTACTGCCTCAGAACATGACCATATTTGGAGACAGGGTCATTCCAGTGGTAATCAAGTTCAGATGAGGTCATTAGGGTCGACCCCAACCTGATATGACTTTTGACCCGTGTCCTTATGAAAAGGGGAAATCGGGACCCAGAAACAGACACGCAGAGGAAGCATGATGTGAAGAAGACAGAGGGAAGAGGTATCCATGTGACCGGAGTGACACACCTGTAAGTAAAGGAACGGTTGAGCAGCCAGAAGCTACGAGACAGGCATGGAGCGGTTACTCTCCTGTGTTTTCAGAGGGAGCGTGGCCCTGTGACACCTTCATTTTGGACTTCTGGCCTCCAGCACTGAGCTAATAAACTTCTGAGGTTCTAAGTCACCTCACTTGGGCTACGTTGTTATAGCAGCCCTGGGAAACTAATACATACAACAGGAGTTGGAGATGAGCTCACCTAGCGCTCTCTGGCTTGGGACTAAGGCCCAATTCAAACCTCGCCCATGGCGTGTGTTCTGTGACCCGGTGGATACGTGCTATTCACTTGGCCTTTAGAGCCCAAATCTTCTAAATCCAATCTATTGCAGGCAGCCAAGCTGCTTGCAGAAAACACACACACAGACACACACACACACACACACACACAGACACACACACAGTATCCCTCTCAAATGCCGATTAAACAAAAATAAAGACAAGGGCGTATTCAGCTCAGGAGGGCTGCCCTAGAGGTCAGGTCTCCCACACCCTTGCTCAGAAACAACACACAGGTTTGGGAAGAACCCAGATTTTGGGCACAGGCGTCACCCAGGGTAAAAGCCAGCTCTGCTACCTAATTACAGTGTGACTGCAGGCAAGGTCCTCTCCTGTAAAATGAAAGTACTGTAAGTAGTGACTTCACAGGGTTGTTATAAAGTTGAATGAGAAGCCATGAGCATTGTATCGGTCACACCACTGCCCTGACAGTAGTGCCTGCCCCTCAGAAAGTAATTATTAACAGTGCAATCGCTGTTGTGTCCTCAAGAATCAAAGAGTCATAACTTGCTTGCACAGTTTTCTCTCCTAATTGCATGGCTCATTAACAACATCTGAAAAAGATGAAGAGAGAGCATAATTGCCTAATTCCACCAACTACCCAGGAAGGATGGTTCAGTGGGTCTGTTTCCTGATGCCATAATGAGTGAATCACAGGAGATGCGTTTTTGCACAGGAAGGTGGAGCTTCGGATGAACCAGGAAGGAGAGCATTTGAGCCATTTGCCTTGTGGCAGTGGAGGTGAATGCATTTAGTGCTCCCCCTTGCCTCACCTGCATCCTGACCAACAGCACGATGTGGCAACGATTCTAGGAGCAAATCTGTGTCCTTGTCAGATTGGAGATGGAAGATGGGCCATCACCCACCATTCTGTGCCCAGGCAGACATTACTAATCACTCACGGAACTCCTTCCCACTGAACCTATTCTTGTGCTTAGAGTCTTAAGAACTCCGCCTCTATCTCACAATCACAGTCAGCTTTTGGTTTGAAAGATACTCGCCATCTATAGTTTAGGAAAAGAGAGAAGACCCTAACTGATTTATGTCTCTTTGGTGGGGCATCGGGGCAAGTTGTCCATCCACAAAACCTGAAGGCCACAGAGGGGAGGAAGAGTAAGGCTTTGGGTGTGAAAGGCTAGCGCAGGCCAGAAATGGGAGACTACATAAGTAGGCAGTGAATCAGGCCCAGTGATAGTTAAGGCAGACACCCTGGAGGAAGAACCTGCAGTCTCTTCTCAGCTAGGCTGCTCTCTCCATGGACACTTCTGATTGGATATGGGATCTACAGCTCATCCACTGGCTGGCCAATGACCTACGAGCTCACCAGGGAAGCTGATGGCTATTAGTAGAGCCGATCAGACTGGCTTCCTCTGGGATATGGAAGGGGACCAGTTAGATGAGAGAGAGAGGGTAGTGGAATTCAGAGATGAGGTGTAGAGCCACGTTAGGGAGAAAACTTGCAGACTAAGCAAGAGATGGATGGCAGAGGTTGTTTGCAGAACCACCTTGAATCCTGACAGCTTTTCTGCTTCCACTTCTAGGGCAACCACACAATTTTTTGATGTTTTGACAATAAGACTAAGGCAACTATTGAATTTTTCATGTTTTTCCTCAGCAGATGCAAAATGGGATGTCATTCCCACATAAAACCAAAGAGAAGTCATGGGAATGCCATTTCAACCCCCTCTTTAATTTGCTTTGGCCCAGCCGCACACCCTCTCTGAGCCCCCGTCTCCTCATCTGACAAACTCTAAGGCTCGGACATCCCACAAGCTTCCTTCTGGTGCTCCTCTAAGGGTGGCTGAGGCCATTAGAGGATGGGTCTGTGAAAGCAAATAGGACCCACAGAGGGAGGCATCTGTTCCCTTGGGCTCCGGGCGGGGCCATCTTGATGCTTGTACCCTCGACCCCTGAGGCCTCGAGAACAGACAGAGATGTGTTATCAACCCAAGGAATGGAGACAAATATAGCCCTGCTTGGATTAATATCCTCCGAATTACTCACATCTCCTTCAAAGTGAGGCAAAGATCACGTGCAGCCTGACAACCACCCATCTGGCCCGAGAAGAGCTGCCATATGGATGGCTCTCGCTAATTATAGTTAAATACCGCAGGGAAGGGTTCCAGTGTGGGGCCCTTGTGAGATCACAAGTCCCTTGGTTTCCCCTTCTCCAGGAGTTCGGCAGGAAGGTTGTGCTGTTCCTGGGCTCACACTTGCCCAGGCACATTCAGACATGCCATCCAGCCTTTCCGAAATCAACTTTCTCCACCTCGGAAGTGGAGGAATAATACGCTTCCTTCCTGATGTTAAAAAGGGTTAACAACCATGACCTCTCTGCCAGAGAAACGGCCAGTCAAGACCCTGGATCACACAGGAAGCCAAGGAAACAATATGATAAATTAAAAAATGCACATCCGGTGGTTCCTATTATGAACCTGAATCCTTGCTTAGGTGCACCAGAATTTATACAAAGATGTAAAGATAGATTTTTTTTTTTTTTTTTTGCTGGTCCCAGGCAAAAAGTATCCAGTGAATCATTCTGATCCCAGAAAGGAAACTCCCCTGTTGAAAGCATGTAGCATCCTAGGCATTGCTTTCTTAAAATAGTTGGAGATCACTTTCTTTCCATCTTAAGATGATGACGGGCTTGAAAGATATGGGATGCATTTCCTACATACGTGCCCTTGGATAATCACCCAGAGCTGTCAATTTAGCTGTGGACCAATCTGGGTGGGGTTTCCATTTGGGGTGAGAGAGAGGTGGAATATTCCATTTGTGGGTGCGTCTTTGCCATTGCTTTCATTCTGCCTGCATAGCTTTGTCCGCCCTGGGCCCTGGTTCTCCCAGTACAGCCAGCTCTCCCACCCATCACACCATCAAAGCAGGGCTGCTTGTCCATGGAGGCTCACACTTCCATGCAACACGGGAAGCATGGTGACAGATGACAACGGATGCCTAGCTCTAGAGTTTGGGAGACAACAGGGTGCGGGAGGGGTGGTCCTAACTGGAGAGTGTATTTCCTATTTCAAGGGCGCACCTCTCAGCGTCCAGCCTGTGGTTACCATTACCAGTTAAGGCCTGTTACTGCCAGATCATCTGATTTTCCTGGATAGAGTCTCAACTAGGATATTTAAGTGAAATATGCCAATTTTGATCTTGACTCAAACTTTTAGTAAATAACTGCAGCTTTTCCACCATTATTATTATTTTTTAAATAGGCATGATCTTTCTTTGTCTGCCTTCTTAACGTGATAGGGTAGGAGCCAGGCACTCCTAGGGGACTTCTTGTCAACTTAGGGCGATAGCTTATTTAAAATGACACCAGCACTGAGGAAAGTAGAGTCGAGGGATGGTTGCAGCTCAGGCCTCGTGATGTCATTTGAACCCCTGAATCCAGCCACACCTGAAGCTTCTGATGTCCCTGAACTTCCCAACTGCATAGCCTAACAATTTCTTCCTCTTGCTTAAGTCAGTTTGAGTTATGGTTCATTTACTTTCAACTAAAAAAAGTCCTAATCGATACAAGGGCCTCAGGTCACTCATAAATAGTCGATAACAGGATTATTCGCTATGAACAAGCCACAGACAGACCTGCTGTACTTTGAAATGGATAGAAAAGAGTGTGTGTTGGGGCCAGCGTAAGTTGCACAAATAGAAAGATGCTGAATCATAAAGAACCTAGGATGCTGTCCTTGAAAGTGAGTTTGTTCAATAGTAAAGCCAAAAGGTTTGGGAAGTGGCCCCAGCTTCCTCGGCCATGGGATTTTATTGGGGCGTTTGGCTTCTTGACTGTAGGTCCCTTCTTTTCTGTTATCCCAGGGACCTGGACAGGCTGTGTGAGGGTGGGTGGGTGGGAATGATTGAGCCGGTGTTTTCTGAGTTGCTAAACTCTCCGAGCCATGTTGCAGACTCATTCGACTAGTCTGTAATCCCTAGGTGACTATATAGTAAGCAGAAGCTCCCGGCACTTTGAATACAGGACATAATAAAGCAAAAGGCACGATGATAGAAGAACAAATGGCACGCTATTTTTCCTAAGCGTGTTTGGATTAGATTTATATTAGATTTGGGAACCCGGCAATTTAAAGGAGGAAGAACTTTCATCGAACTTCAGAAAATACATGTATAATTCATGGCCGCTTGGTACATGGAATTGCAGGGAGGGCATGCAACCAGAGCGAGACGGAGACAAATACAGGATGGCAGAGAGCAAAACAGCATCATCTGTCACCTGTGGGACCTCCTCTTGCAACTTACGGGGGCTGCTAGCTCATTTCCATGCCAGAGATTGTAACTAAAGTGGAAAATACTAGAGCTCAAGCCCATGTGACCTTTTTTATGAAAATGGAGACACAGCCCCGTGTGGGTGTATGGGAGCCAAGGGGTGGGAGCTGCCATTGACGTAAGGGCTAACAGATACCTTTTTACCGTATTGGTCTTTTCCTTTATTTTTTCACAAGGGTCCCAAAGTTCATTCAAGGAGAGCTGAGACAGAATCCGTGGAGAGAGGGTGATGGAAGTTGTTTTCAGGTGTGAGTATCAGTAGCGCTTTGGTATCAGTCAAACAGACCTGGGTTTGAATCCTGATCCCTCCAACTTACAATGTGTTATCCTGAGTGAGAACTTCACCTCGCTGAGCCTGGGTATCCTTATCAGGAAAACGGAGACGATTCTAACAGCAGCAACGTCACAGGTGTTACACAAAGTGTGTGTTCCCGTTTCATTTTATACACGTATGCAGATAAGAATTCATGAGTAATAATCTGGGTTTTTTTTCCTTCCTTTGGGGTGTGTGTGTGAACAGAGAGAGAGATGGAGAGAGGGGGAGGGGGAGGGGGAGGGGGAGGGGGAGGGGGAGAGAGGGAGAGAGGACATGAGCAGCATATTTAACTGCCTGGACTCTGAAACCAGACTTTTGCTGTGGTTCAAATTATGACTCTGCTACTTACATAATCTGGTCAAATTACTCCATTTCTCAGTGTCTCAGTTACCCAACTGTAAAGTGGAGATGATAACACTGCTTCATCTCACAGCTTGTTAGGAGGGTTCCATGAATGGAAAGCGTTAGAACAGTCCCCGGCACACAGTGCACTACCCGTCTTAGCTATCAGCAGTAACTGTGTTACTAATTGAACACTGCTATTATTTCTGTTAAGAACGATAATGATAATAATTACTCATTTGACGTAGAGGATTATGACATTTGGGGAGGAAAATGATGAAGAGTATACAGACGTTGAAGTTATTCCTGGTTGAAAATATGCTCACTCTTCACTTCTACTTTTCGAAAATGGAGATGATGATTTCTACCCCTTCGGGTGAAAATAACGTGGAAATGAGATCACCGTGTACCAGCCTCGGACACTGGCTGTTGTGATGCTCTCTCTCATTTGACAGAGAAGGAGGCAGGAAGGTTCAGACACCAGCTCACAGACACACAAATGGATGGGCCAAGTATTTTCCCCAAATTCCCCTGCCCTCTTCCCTCCCCAGATGCTATCTTTCCCGAAGGATGTTGGGAGTCTTTAAAGAACAGTGTCAGTCTTTGGGTTTTCGTATAATGGAAAGTGATGGTGCCATGAGAATTGCTGTAGAAGTTATTTGGGGGATTCTGTCCAGTTCGTCTTTTCTGAAAACTTCCCCCTGGTGAACCTACAGCAGCTGGGTTCCTGACATGTGACCCCACCTCCTGGTACCTGATTGGACCAGGGTCGGACCCCCATTCAAACTGGGCCAATCAAATTCACTCTCTGAGGAGCTGGGAATTTGATGCTGAGCTCCTCTAAATCTTTCACTGCAATTCAGCCAGAGTGATCTTTTTGAAAAGCAATCACCTTCCTTCTGCTTCAAACACACCTGTGCTTCCCTGCTGCTCTTGGAAGAAGGACCGGTTTGGTCCGGCCTTACACATCACAGACCCACAGAGCCTCATTTGGTGCCATCTCACCCTTTTAGTGCAGCAGCCACGCGGGCCTTCCCTGACCCTTGAACTCAGCAGGTGCCCTCATGCCGCAGGACCTTTGCACATACTCTTTCTTCCCTCTGCCTGGGACACCAGTCCTTCCACTCTCATCTTTCTAGTGTCATTCCCATGGTTCCTTTCTCAAGCACACCTGCCTTCCGCTCCCTGACCGGGTCAAATCTGTCCACTGTGGGTTTTCATCGCACCCCGAGCCTTTCCGTCCCAACACCAGCCACAGCTGCAGTTGTACATCTGCATGTGTGATTACCTGATGAATGGCCATCTCTCCCAGCCGACTGCAGGCTCCACTGGAGGGAGATCACGCTTACGCTTGTTCCCGTCTGTATCCCCAGCGTCTGAGACAGTGCCTGGCCCCCAGCAGACGCTCAGTGAACACCTGCAGAGCAAATGGGTAAGCACCGGGGGTGGCTGGAGTTCCCACACACCCCTGCTGCTGAGACGGGCGAGTTTCCCGGCTCCTCACACTCATCTTTCCTTCACCTGCTTGTCTTCCCCTTTCCTTCTGATTCCATGAAAGGCCCTCACCACCCTTCCATTGAATTCTGACATTTTGTTTAATCTCTTGTGAGTGGGGCTCTCTTGCCTGCAACCAGATGAGACCCTTCTCGCTGCTGTCAGGAGATGGAGAAAATCCTGAGTGCTTTCCTCTTCCACGATGACTCAAAATGAGGCAATGACCGCAGCTCCGAGAAACAGGGAGGATGTCTGTAGGTGTGACCGGCTGTCATGGATGCTTTGGCTCAGCAGACTCCCCAGCCCGGCCAAGGACCACTTCCGTTATATCTGGTCCTGGGGGGTCTTAGCATCAGTCCCTGCAATGCCTTCCCTAACGTTTGTATTCATTTCTCCATTTTCAACACTCCTTCCTCCCACAGACCCGATCTGAGTGAATTAGTAACCGCCTTCCAGGGGATGAAACACTGAAAACAACATGTAAGTACAGCATAGGGAATATAGTCAATATTGTAATAACTGTGTGGTACAGATGGGTACTAGACTTATCGAGGGCATCACTTTGTATGTTATATAAATGTCTAATCACCGTGTTGTACACCTGAAACTAATATACTATATGTCAACTGTAATTGAAAAAAAAAATAAAAAAAATAAAAAAGCATCTAAGGATCCTGTCTGTGTATTATAGAAATCTTTGGTTCATCTCAAACATTTTAAAGTGTCTCCAACTCTGCACGTCTATTCTGGATTCACTGTTTCTCTCCTTCCCAGTCTTTTTTTCGTCCCTGAACCAAATCAACATTCACCCCGTTGTCTAGATCAGGACTTAGAAGGGGGGCATCACATCGCTTCCTCCTGTTCCCTGACCCCCACTCCATCAAGCCCACGAGCTCATCCACCACCCCACTGCTTCCTCACCTGCACCCTGACAGCCTCCATCCCAGCCAAGCTGTTACGGTCTCTCTCCAGGATGACTGGCTCTTTCCCAGTGGTCTCCCTGCTTCCAGGCTCTCTCCTTCCACAGTCTTCATCTGTCCAGGCATAAATCTGATCATGTCTATGGTTTCAGCTGCTCTACACCTCAGCTACCAGCACAGGCTCACACCTTAGAACCCACCATCAGTGAACACGGCCCCGTCTGCAGACGTCACAGATGCCAGCTTCCTGCTAGGGGCCTGAAAACGCCTTTTCTTCCAGCTTGAAAGCAACTAGCTCCAGCATGATAACTCTTGGACTTGACTATGACTCTAAGCCATCAACACCACCACTTACTTCCTCCACATCCGTTAGCCCCCCTCTTCTTTTCACTCCCATTCTCATTCTGATTTCATGGCCCATTGCTTGCAACGACCTGCTTCCAAATGCCAACGTACTCGATATCCTTGATTTCTTTTCTCTTTCCACCATATTTGCCCAGCAAAACCCAACCATACATGCAGTAAGCCATCTGCCTCCTCTGTGCTACACCTGAGTTTTTGAAAACAGTAGAAAATAAAAGCAGGATATGGGCTTTTCATCTTCCACCATGTTCCTCCTGAGTTTGCTTTCCTGCTTTCCAAGATCCCATCCAACCTTGCAATGGGGTGGTGAAGGTTACGAGTTCACATATGCAATAATGCAGTGATGACTCAGCTTTTACCTGTCACATGGAAAGCACCCAATGAAGCTGGCCACTGTTGTTCCTGTTGTTGGTGCTGTTATTATCACTGTCATTAATCTGCCCTCTGCTTACCTGACGACCTGACTTCATGCTTCATTGAGAAAATGGAGAATTTCAGACTCTTCCAGGCTTGCTATCACCAAATCGCTAAATCTCCCAATACCTCGGCTGATCTCCCTCTTATCTTCCCAAAGCCAATCCCTTTACATGTGATCTAGACCTTACATCCTTTTGCTTTCTTAACACCTTTACATTTCCCCCTCTGGTACCACGAAATAAAATGCTAATCATCTGAACTAAAGTATTTAGTCACCAGCTCTCACACCCCACGTTCTGCACAATCAAGTGGAGAACTTAAAACATGCCCCACAAAACGGTTCCTGCTGGAGGAAGTCTAGAAGGAAAATAAGCATCAGTTGTTAAAAAAGGGGAAATCCCATCAAGTCCTAGTTGATGCACATATTTGCACCCAGATAGCCGTTTCCTTCAGGATTGCAATCCACTACCACAGAGCAATTTAGCTGTTGTGCTTACATGTCTGAAAAGTGTTAAGAACGATACCAAGAGAAAGACCAACTGAACTAATTATATTAGGCATCGCGATCTTTAATTAGATCAACAGGAGAAGAGCCTCAGCACACATTTTAGGAAGCGTTCGCTATATTGACCGCGCCCGCCAGGAAGTCCCACCGTCAATACTAATCCATAGGAAAGTGCTCAGAGAGAAACACGGTACATTAACAATGAGAGAAAGGATAACTTGGATGAAATTAATCACCCTTGTCTTTGCACAAAAGGAAACTCAGCTCATAAAATGAGTCCAGGGCATTGGAGACCGTGCCCTTCTCTGCCTCAGCCGTACGGGTCACCCACAGCCACAGATTTTGAGACGTAACAGTCGGCAGAGACAACCGACAATTCCATTAGCAGCACGCACTAGTCCATTCACAGGAAAACCCTGGAATTAGTACACTTTTTAACGATATCACCCAAGAACCTTGCGGAATGTGTGTCACAGAGCAGTCACTAAGTTCGTGGCTGACCACGGATGGGAGGGATGGGACTGGAGACCTAGCCAACCAGGTCTGTATTTGGTCATCACTTAGATCTTGGTTGTATAATAATTCATCTACTAAGGACATATATGAGTATAGGATAAACAAATATAAAACATATTATATATATATATATATTTCTATACATAAAATATATATATGGAGAGAGTGAGAAGGAAAGAGGGGAAATTTCTATACTAGGAATGTATCCAAGTGCTGCCAATATGTCTTTCCCATTATTCTTTTCCTGTTGTTTTTTTCCTCCTTCCTTCTCTGTTCCCTTTCTTACTTCTGAGGACCCTGGATTTGTTGCAGACTCCGACAGTATTTTCTAAAGATCAGACCCATCTGCCTCCAAGCAGGATCCTATGGTCATTATGTTGGCGATAACGACACTAGAAATGACAACAGTTGCAACAATAACAACACAATGGCAAGTAACTTTGTCCTTATCATTTGCCAGGCAGGATGGTAAGCATCGAGGACAGATCCTATGACAACTCACCTTTTATTGGTGGAGAAACTGAAGGCGCAGAAAGGCGAAATGACAGAGCCTGAGTTCAAGCCCATGACACCTGACCCCAATCCCTACACTCTTAGTCATTATACTAGAGTAAGGCCTCAAAGCAGGTACCGACCCTCCTGGCTCACCTGCGCAGGTAAGAGCTGAGACATTCCGTCCATTCTACAGATAGGGAAAACAGAGTCCCCAAAGGGCCGCCATATCCCCAATGCATAGAACGTATTATACAAGGAAGTGGCTCAGTTCATAGCTTCCGAGTGTGTCTCTGTTGTGGCACATTTAGGGCTCACCCAGCTATGGGTCTGGGTACATTTAAAAGCATCACGAATGAGGAGACAGCTGAAATCAGCTGTGACGCCACGGGACCTTCATGGGATAAAGAACCCGACAGTGTTTTAGAACACGTCATGGTCAAGCTCTCAGGCAAGATCTGGTTTCCTGTGGCCTAGTCCAGACCTGGTGCTGGTTACCCATAATCCCTGGAGGTCTCTGAGTCTACAGAGCCAGCGTGGACTAAACACAGCTCTTCTATTAAAGTGAGCGCTTGCTGACAATTCCTGTGAAAGAAGAATTGACGTACGGAGGTCACTGTTGAGCTGTACTGTTGTCTGTGGTGACGAACTTCAAGAACAAAGAACCGAAATGGCACACTCTCCCATCCATGGCCTGTTATCATCATCTAGTGGTGGTTGGAGCCTCTTTTAGTTTATTATTTTTATTGCCCCCTTTTTCCTAAATGGGCATCCACACTAGTGCACTTAACGTACACCCTTCAAGTCACCTTCCACTTTTTATACACTTTTTAAATAT
Source organism: Rhinolophus sinicus (assembly GCF_057876585.1). Taxonomy (NCBI): domain Eukaryota; kingdom Metazoa; phylum Chordata; class Mammalia; order Chiroptera; family Rhinolophidae; genus Rhinolophus; species Rhinolophus sinicus. The sequence goes on along the minus strand of NC_142510.1, from coordinate 6,571,711 downwards.
ACCTGTACCCTTGAAAAAATATGGTGCGTAGGTGTGCATGTTTTCAATTTACGTAAATGGTATTATGCTGTAAATCTCACCCTGTTTCTTACCTTTCTTCCCTTGCACTAGGTTTCTGAGAGGAATTCACCTTGCTCTGTATAAATATGGCTCCAAGATCTCTGGTTTTCTGGTCATCTCCTCCCCTCTGCCTTCACTCACCGACTCAAGAAGAACCAAAAGCTCACCAGGGAGCGACCCACTCTGCCAGCTTCATTTGTGCACAAGGAAATAAAGGCATTTAACGCCTTTTTAGTTCTCTTCCTGGTGCTATGAGAACAGAGAATATCTGGGATGTGTTTTTGATTCCTGGTTCAACCGAATAAACCGAATGAAAACGGACTCTCTGGAGCGTTTGCTGTGCTTCTGGCATGAGGTCAGGTGCCGTCTTCTCACGTAATTCCCGTAACAATCGCATGAGGTGGGGAACATTACCCCCATTTTGTCTGATGGGGACACTGAGGCTAAGAGAGGCTTGCTCAGGCGCCCAGGGCTTACAGGAGGCACAGTTAGGATTCAAAGACAGCTTTCCCCGAGTCTGTCCATACCCCACGCCAAGTGCAATCACACAGGACCTGCGTGAACTATGGGAATCTCTCACCTGAATGCTGTCGTTCTACGTACAGGCCACCTTACACACAAAACTCACGAAACAGTGCTAGTAAGTTTCACGGAGGGATGGTTCCTGTAGTTTAGATGAGCAGATAGAGGGGTCCAGTCTTTGTCTGGGGTGGAAGGCAGGCACTGGGTCCCATATACAGACAGGCCTAATTCCTTAGGAGAAGTGCAGAAGTTAGGGGATCTGTCACTTTTACTCTGCGAGGCCTGGAAACTGGTTACCGCGCATGTACGTCCCCTGAGCTGAGCCTCGGGGCTTGGTCCTCTGAGGGCCGTCCTGGGAGCCTCAAGTCTATACCTGTGGAACCCGAAGACAGAAATGCACCTGCAGAAGTGCGTCCTTCCAGCTCTGCCATCGGCCCAGAGGCACAGGTCACTCCAAGGCTAGCCTAAGCTAACGTGCTCATTTTTGCAGAGAGAGAGAGAGAGAGAGAGAGAGAGAGACACACACACGAGGGAAAGTGTGGACGCTGCAGTACCAGCCATGATGGCTTGCTGCACAGCTGGTTTTAAGATGTTGCTCCTTAGTGCAGAGAATCCCTATTTATTCTCTAAGAGGCTTTGGTGAAGTCAGAGTGAAGAGGACCTAGTCTTACACAGAATCAGCTGTTCCAGGGCCCAAGGTGATCACAGTACCTTCCACCAACGCTCCTTCACGGACCTCTAACAGGCCTGCAGAGCTTCCAACAGAAATAATGACTGTCATTTATTGAGCCCTGAGGAGCAGGCACTGTGCTGAATTCTCTATAGGAGTCAATCCTTCTATACGCATTGCCCCAGTCAACGGCCACAACAATCCCCATGACCGATGAGGTAACTGGGAATCAGAGAGATTAAGTAACCTTTTCAAGGTCACACAGCAAAAAGCGACAGAGGCATGTCTCAAACCCAGATCTATGTCATTCCAAAACCCAGTCTCTTAGCCACTTACTTATCCCCATGCCAGAGGGGAGGCTGCCCAGGAGGTGGACAAAAGAGGCTTCTAGCCAGACAATGTTAAAACTACCGAGAAAGCAAATGGGAGCTGCTCCATTATCAACACAGTCTTCCGTAGAACTTGGTTTCCTGCTCTTCAGGAGCTCACAGGCTTGCGGCCAGCAGACAAGAAAGGAGAGAAAACAAGTACCACACAGCGTGCTGAGCAGAAGCATGAACCCAGCACTGCTGGTGTGCAAAGGAGGTTGGCAGTGCAAAGGAAGCCAGGATGGGGTGAAGGTCAGCCCCAGGTCTGACTGCCAACCCCCCAAGCCCCGCCCTCCTCCTTCCGAGCTGAGATGGGTCTGCGAGGAGAAGCTGACGCTTACTGAAGTTGTTGCTTATTCCCTGGAGTTCTCAGCCACCAGAGAAAACCGTGTCTCCCCTCTTTCACTTGGAAAAATTGATGTGCTGGAATAATTATGATTCATCCTTTGATCTCTCTCTATATCTGCAAAGCATAAACTGTGTCAGCTGGTAAGGCCTGACTGCTCCGATATTTCAGGTTCATATTGTGAATAACACAAGACTTGGTTGCTAACACCGGTAAATAATTTAGTCTGAAATACAAGCTCCAGGCAAGAAACATGAGATCAAACACGGGAACTGCAGGACCAGAGCCAACACTTGGTACCTGTGAAGACTTTCTCTAAATTCACTGCTGGAAGAAGGGGTGGGGTGGGGGGTGACAACAGGTGACGAATTAGCCCTGGTCCTTCTGGCTACTGCCCAAATGAAATGGTTTTGCTGACATCACTGGAGGCAAGAGAGAGAAGTATCAGTGGTGAGCACGGAGGAGGGACGTGACGGCTGAAGATTTCCTCTAGGTTCTAACACCTAAGCATTTCTTCCCCAACCCCAAGCCCTCAGCCTGGCCCGCTGAGTAGCAATGCCCACTTCTAATGTTTCCTTTATAAAAGCATTCTAAGCCCCAGAGTGGGAGAAGGGAAGGCACGGTCTGATTTCTTTGATTTCATGTATCTGGGGCAGAAATCACAATTAACAAACGGGGAGCTTATCATGATAAAGGAATGTGTTTAGTGTGTCTGTCATGACGCTACACGAAAAAGGCAACGTTTGAAATGCAGCAGCAATATGATCACAACCAACTTCAAGTCGACAGCACAGTTGCGGGAGTAAGAAGAGACAGAAGATAAACGCAGTAACGTGCTTTCAGGGGTTGCTGTTGGGTGACGGGAGGACAGCTGCAGGCAGCACTCATCACTGAACGAGGGGGATCCTGGTGGGAACGCAGGGGCCACTGTCCTGAGATGACCTTGCAGACTGCCCTGGGCGGGAGTGGCCATCCCAGCCCGAAGACGGGGACTCGTCCTCTGCCCCCGAAGTTTGGTCAGGGGGGAGGACCTCAGTCGGCTCTTACGACTGTCTCCTCAGCTGGGACCCTGACATGAGCAGGCCCAGTGGAACCCAAGGTCTGATGCCTGGTGACATCTGCCTGGGGGCAGCAGGACCAGTGGCAGCAGGAGACACTATATGTACTGTCTGGGTTTGAAGTCGGCCATCTCAATTCCAATCTTGGCTTTGGGCGTGAGTTTGGGAACCCTAATTTTCTTGGATTTGTTACCAATGCGTGGGAATTGAAGGAAATAACCTACATCAGTGTCGCTGACCTAAGTAAATGCTCAGTAAATGTCTCTCTCCTCTTTCCTTTCCATCCTGCAGGAGAGAACTTTATTCTCGTTTCAGAACTCTGACCACCAGCGAGTGAAAGGTGCCAGGTTAGAGAAGCACTGGAACCCTGTCCCCCACCTACTGGAGCTCCGTCAGACAGTTGAGGGCTGAGTCCCAGATGTCAAGAGCAGCTGTAACAAATGCTCTCTGCTGTTTTACACATATCCCTACAAAGATGGTATGGTTGATAGGCCTAGACGACAAGATGGTTTAGGACCAAATAGTGTTAGACCGACCCATCAGAATGAGGAAAACAAAAATACCTCAACGCACCAGGCACAACACTGATCTAGGCAGACTACAGATGGAATTTTTAGAATTCCTCCTCCAAGGTGAGAAGCCTGGAACTTTAATAGCTACATCTTCCTGGAGGCAAAGAATTCCTTGATTGTGCCGAGAAATGTGACTCCCATCCAGTGGCCTTCAATCGGAGAATACCCCATTTTGGATTTTCTGTGGCTCTCGTTTTCCTCTTTAGATTCTATATATATATCTTCTCTCTTAAGAAATGGCTCATTTTAAGCCCTGGTCTGGACAACAACAACAACAAAAATCAGCAAAATTCCAATAATTCGTACTGGGGAGAACTGGCCCATGAACGCTGCTGCCATTTTCATTTTAGTAGAATTCTTTGCAGAAGACTGGTGGTGTGGTGGGTGGTAAGGTGTTTAAGTTTTGGATTGCATCCGATATAGATTTAAACTCCAATTTGCTTTCACTTTCTGAGCCTTGGGTCTTCAGATATTAAATGAAGTTCTAAGACAAACTACACATTTCAAGATTTTTGTAAGATCTGAAGCTCCTTACCTACTGACTTTTCTAGCAGAAGCTATGGGTGCCCGGTGTCACTTTCCCTTGGCCCACCTCTAACTTTAGCTGCAGCTGAATGGTCACAGCCCGCGTCCCACCTCACGTCCCCATGGTGTCTCTCCACTTTGTCTCAGGGCTGTTTTTCAAAATGGCGGCAGCTCACTCAGGCCACACGTAACCAGAGCCTAGGAACAGAGGGCCGTTAACGCCAACATGGCAACCCTCCTCCAATGGTGGATGGGAGTCAGTGGACAAAGGCTGCACCTTCCCAGCCATCAGAGGGAGCCCTTTGCGTTCTACACAGTTCCTCAGAGGGTCCCCAGCGGGACGCTCTCTTCCCACAGCGGTCATCAGCTCAGTAGTGCCTTTATCAGATGTCCTTCCTTTCTCATCTCACTTGACCTACTCCTTCATTGCTACTTGTAGAGAGAACCTCTCAAATAAAATACCTGCACCCAGGTCTTTGTCTCGGGCTCTGTTTGGGGGAGATTCAAACTAACAGCCCAGCTGGGTTAAATATCGTTCCTCTTTTCTCACACTCATGGACGATTCAAGTCATCCCTTAAAGACTGAGAAGACCCACCATCTTCTTCTCTCTCTCTCTCCATCTTTCTCTTTATTCTTAGGGCAATAGGACTACTCTCTCCGTAGAGCTAACAATTATGTGTTGTCTTGAAAAAGACTGCTTCTCTATCAAGGTCATTCTTTTCAGTTAATGGCACCACTCTCCCCTCAGTTGCTTAACCCAGGAATCCGGGGGGAATCCTCTGCTCATCCTCTGATCAATCACAACATCCCAAATGTTTCTCAATTTTATCCACTTCTCTAAATTAATAATGGCGAACCTTTGTTGAGTATTCGCTACGTGCTCAGCATCTTATGAGCTTTACATGCTTTATCTCCTTTACACTGCCCAAGTAGGTATGGTGTTGTTTTTATCCCCGTTACATCTGACAAAATCAAGACACAGAGAGGTAAGGGACTTGCCCAAGGTTGTTTGAGTGAGGAAGTGAGGACCTGGGCTATTGACCCGGTTCCTAACTGCGCAGCTCATGTGCTCAGTCACTCTGCTTTGCCACCTGCCCGTCTCCCAAGGCATCACGCCCCTGCCTGCTCCTTCCCACTCCGTCACCTCCACCGTCACCCTCTCACAGGGTGTCTTCCCGTCTGCCCTCACTCATGCCGATGCCTCCTGCTTCATACAGTGGTGTCACACTGATTCACTGAATGAATGAGCCTTTCCTTAACTGGTTACTCTTCCCATACGTAGTGTTTGCATTAACACTTAACTGTTCACTGTTGTTTGTCATTACCTAAGAGAGGTAAAGAATCTGGGGCTTTGGAGTCAGAAAGGCGTAAGGCCAAGCCCCACTGCCATCACTTAATGGCTATGCGACCTTCGGTGACTCACTGATCATGTCCCACCGTGCGTTTCCTCACTCATCTGCAAAATATGGATTAAACATAGCTCCCATCCCATAGGTTTGTTGAGAGAAGTGGATGAGGTCATTTCTATATGCAAAGCCATTCTTCACTGTTTCTGCTACACAGTGAGTGTTTATTCCTCTCTAGTAGCAGCAGCAGCAATGGCAGTGGCAATAGTAGCAGTGCTGATATTACTTAGTAATAGCAAGAATAGTAAATAATAGAAGTAACAGTAGTATTCAATCCAGAGGAGTCTCCCAACTACAGGCCACCTACAAGAGATAGACATGGACCTCAATTCCACGGCCAGGGGAAGTTCAAAGCCTTCCTCAAGATTTGCATGAAATTTTAAGGTCATTTGGTCTCCTTCCTTCCACCCGTGCCACTTGAAGTCTATTTTCCACACAACAGCCAGAAAAAGCCTTTACAAACGCAAACCGGATCCTGTCACTTCTCTGCTCCAAACGCTTCAACGGCTCCCCATTCCACATCCCACCCCACTCAGGGTAAAATCCAGATTCCTTGCGCTTCAACCACCCACGTGATCAGCCTCCTGCTGCCTGGCCGGCTTCCTCTCCTTCCACCCTTCCCTGAGCTCCTTGCTGCTCTCAATTGGGCCAAGCATCGTCCATCTCTGGACTTTTCCGCTCATTCCCTCCGCCTGGTGATCTCTTACCAACACCTCCCCCTTCTCAGTTCATTCAGGTCTCTGCTTCACCGTCTTCTCCTCAAAGAGGCTTTCCCCAGCCACCAAGTGCCATCATCACACCATCATCTTGCACTCCTGTATTTTCCTTCTTAGCACGCAGCATGCCGGTTATGTGAAATGTCTCCCCCGCTAGCACATAAACCCCACGGGACCAAGGACGCTTCCATTGTGTTCCTGTCTTGTCCCCAGTTCTAGAAGAGTGTCCAGCACATAGTCACGCTCAGTGGGTATTTCCTGACTGACAGGCATCCTGATTCACCTGAATTCCTTCATCTCACAGATCGTCTGGCCATTTTCCCATGAATCCTGGCTCTAGTCTCCACTGCACCGACCCAGACACACACTCAGCCTCTTCCTTTATTTCCCCAAAGCAAACACTAACGAAAGTGCTCATAGAAGGCATTTGTGAGATGGTGAATTTTACTGAAAACTATGGGGGACACCAGGGCAGACACAGAAGAGGTCCCAAAGTGACACAAAAAGCTTCAGCTGTCACTGACCTGCGGTTTCTTCCCTTTCTTAACCCCTTTCACTTTCCCCAGTCTCTCTCCCTTTCTTCCAGATTCCTTCTCTCTCCACTCCAGGAGCAATGCCACCTTCCTTTCATCTCGCACGGAACCACAGCCTTTGCTTTCATTGCCTTATTTTTTGTTTCCCAAAGTCCAGGCACTTTTCTTCCAGCCCCACGTGGCTGGAAGGGATTCCTTGCAACGAAAACAGTCCCCACATCCAAAAGGAATTCTGATGCCAGCTAATAACATAATTAAGGGTTCCACATCTGTTGCACTTGTGTGAGCGTAAGATTGTTCTCCCTTTGGGAAGGAGAGCTATGTTGTACTGAACTCAGAAAACGTTTAGGAAGCACTCAATCATGCGGCCTGCGCTCTGCAGCAGCTGGGCACACGGATGAAACAACGTGGATGTGGCACCCCCCAACCCACCCCCAGTCCACAGCCTACGAGGGGAGAAACCAGGCTATTTCCACGTGCGGTGATCAGCCAACACTGAAATAAGTGGAAAGCCCAGAAAGATGGGAGTTCGGATCACAATTTGGAGTTGTTTATTTCAGGACGCCCCCTCCAGTCTGTAATTCCCTTGAGGGAAAGATTCTTCTTGAAGAAGGACTGAGTCTCCTTAGCTGCTGAGGACTCTGGCATCTGAACTGAGCTTCAAAGGATGAAACAGAGACGTGAGAAAGAGTGTTCTGGACACACGGAAAACCACATGCAAAGACGTGGAACTGGGGGTGCTATGAGTGGCTGGGGGGGCTCCCAGAGGACAGGACGCGAGAGGCAGGTGGGGCCCCATTGCGGCGCCCTCTGCGCTGAGCCGAGTGCAGTGCTGGCTTCACAATCAGCACACACGGCACTGGTGGCCTTGCACTTCGGGCGCACAGTTCCACTGCACGCGTGAGAGACACCTGCCTCCTCACATCTCAGAATATTCCGATTCAGGATTCCTGGGGCAGAAAGTCTCACAGGGCTGTCCACAGACCAGCAAGCTCAGCATCTCAGGAACTGGTTAGAAATGCACTTTCTCAGGCCCTCCCAGACCTTCTGGATCAGAAACTAAGTGGGAGGCCTCAGTGATCTGTCTTATAACAAACATCCCATGTGATTTCCTGCGATTTCCGACGCATGCGCAAGGTGGAAGACCCCTAACCTAAAGTATGGGGTGAAAATTCTACACTAAAAACAAAACTGGTGCACATGCATCTATGAGGGTCTCTCGAGTTTGAGAACCCCCACCCCAGAGTGTCCCTTATCTTCACTGTCACTGACAGATGTACCCTGCCTGTTAGAACTGACTTGGGCTTCCTCCAAAGCACCTGTGTCCACGAGCTCCTTAACGAAAATATGAAACAGACCAGACTCTGGGGAGAAAGAGAGGCCAGTCGCTGGTGTTCACATACTCAGAAGAGGAGGGAAAAGCAACTGTCTCTTTGCTGAAGACACTGAATCACATAAAGACATGAGACGCCCTGAGAAAATAAAGAGAAGCCAATTTAGAACAAGCAACAAGAGATATTTCCCCATTCATCATTCACTCAACTTGCAGAATCTGGGTGGTTTGTGCCTTTCGATAAATATGCAAGATGATTCTTTTCACCCAAATATAATTAACGCCATTCAGTAGTTTTAGTCAACAGACAACGTATCGTATAGACAATAGCAAACAGACAACATCCCATCATAAAGAGCACCAGAGAATATTTTTATCAAATAGACAATTTAATCATAAGAGGCTTCTGAAAGATTATTTCACATTTCATTTATTCTCTCATCAACCTCTGGAAGAGGCTTGATTCTTGAAGTCTAAAGAATCGTGCTCTCTGAATGGGTTCCTAATCACTTTTGGAATAATGCAAGTGACAATTAGAACGAAAGCATCTGTACCTGGTTCGTTCCTTCGGTTGGAGCACAGGCTCCTTTGTGCAGGTTGCCAGGGTGGTGTGGGGAGGAACAACAAGGACATGAACGCTCTGAGGTAAGGAACAATGAAAGGGGCAAACGTGGGTGGTGACAGCTAAGGACGTAGGGGCATCACAACTATGTTCCCAAAAGGATGGTGGTGGTGGTGAGGGTGATGTGTCAGGAGTAACTCCCAGGTTTGTACGTTTGTTGGACCTCATGGATCACCTATGGATTTGAACCTCTGAAAAATATCAAAGACAGCAGTGGAGACGTCATTGCTCAAGAAATTTCCCCCAAGGAAAGTCTGATCTCATTGAAAATGAAAGCTCCACGGGTGTCTTCTCGATTGCCTTGAATTGAAATGCATAGAGCCCCCACTTCAGTGTTAATATCACACGGTGTGATATAAGTCATTTTGTTGCACAGTGAGTCCAGCACATTATGGAACATTTAAGGGCCATGTGAAAAAAACTGTACACAAAACTGCCATCAGTTACTCATCTATTGGCAAAAATATCTAGTGTTTTGTTTAAGGGGTTCATGCCATCAGAAAAGAGCTTGCTGATTATTCAATGGGCAGCACGTGAAGGGGACACTCGAGTCTTTGGTCCCCTCACCTTCGTACAGTGCTTGCTGTAGACAGAGTCAGCACGAGCAAACAGAGGACGCATCTATCGAAGGAGAGTGAAGGTGTCTTCATACGTAGTACAAATATTTAGGTAAATGCATTTCAAACCTATCACCCATACAAATCACCCAAGGAACTTGTTAACACACAGATTCTGGTTCAGTGGGTCTAACAGTGCTCAGATTCTGTCAGTGTCACTGGTCCCCAGGCCACACCGGGAACAGCACAGACCTAGGTTGTAGAAGCGTGAGTTAATGGGTATGAACAATTCCTCTTGTCTCTAAAAGATCTTGGAAACCTCAAAAATCATCTGTCACCAGTACAGCAAAGAGTTCCAATCAACAAAATTGAAACTCAAAGAATTACACCGACTACCAGGGTGAACATCTAAATAAATGTCCAAGTGATAACTACCAACAGCCACTCCGAGATCACGCTTCTTGAAACTACCACGTGTTGAGTGCTCACAGATGCCAGAAAACATGCAGATTACTCTGTGAAACCCAGTCACGCGGAGGTCTGAATTCAGGCAAACTGGATCCATAAAACAGTAAGGGAAGATGCCACCCACGGGTACCATGTGTTAAACTCTTATGCTGTGCCAGGCACTTTACAGACCTCCCCTATTTAATCATCACAACAGTAAGAGGAAAATATTATCCTTCTCCCCATTTTTCAGAGCTGGAAGCCAAGATGCAGAGAAGGTAAGTCATTTGCTCAAATTCGCATAATTAAGTGGGAAACTGAGAACTTGAACCTTCAGTCCGTTGACTCATTGTCCAGCTTCTATCAAACTTTGCATCACGTGGAACAGAGATGTGGCTCCCAATCATAACACATGGTGAACAACTAGCAGAACGGGCTAAGAAAACAAAGCCCCCTCCCCAAATAGGTGTGTGCATACACAGACACACAGATACACACACACAGCAGAGATGGTCTGTCTCCTTCCCTAAAATCTGGGCTCAGAACATGGCCCTGCTAACGAGCCCTTACTTATTCCTGGGCGTCCCACGGCCTTCCAGACCATTAGGTCCCAGCTGTAATCCAAATCCGTATTGCCAACGTCTGCAATCACCTGTAATTCAGAAAAGCTTTCTCCAGAAACCCACAGACTGTCAGTTCCCTACCGTGCTTCAAGTGATTAATCAACCACGTCAATCATTAAGTTCTTCAAATGGGGCTGAGATCACCTACAAAGGCACTTCTAATCAGCCGTATCTGAGCAGTGCGCCAGTAGGTGGAATTATGGGGGTGACTTTGCAACCACTTTCTCACAGCCTTTGGGAAGCCAGAGGTGGCTTCTGACACAGCAGGATGAGAAAGGGGGGTTTCAAGGAATGTTGGTAGCGCAGGTCGGCTCTTACTTGTAACTGTGACTGTGGGAGTCGCACCCTAGATCAGGATAACTGCAATACACGAAACATGCTAACTGGAGGAAACATGCCTTATAACTGTCAGAAGGGAGACCAATGGGAACTGGGGCCGGACTGGCTTACACAGGTTTCAAAGCTGGAGGGGAGGGGAAGAGGCGTACACATGAGAAGAATAGCGGAATACAGTGTGGGCTTGTAGCGTTGACAGAAGGCTTTGAAGAGACACTTGCAGCCAGCTGGTGGGAAAGTGATGGGCTGTATGGATTGGAAGTGAAAATTTTCTCTAATCATGGAAATCCATTAGGTTAAGTTATAAATATATAACACGCATTTGGTTAGAACAACGGCCTCCAAAGCAAGATGTGTGCAAGCAATCCCACGGGGATATAGGAAGAAAATATTTAGGAATTCCAGTAATGTTTACTTTTACTTGAAATTAAGAAAGAAAGCTTTACGGATATCTAACATACGATTGACAGGCAGCGGGATAAAAGCACAACGTATAAATGAATATGCACACATTTGGGTGTTTATCAGACACTTTTCCTGGAAGAGAGGAGGACTGTTTAGCCAGTAAGATCATTTCTATGGGAATATGTATGTTTGGAAATCTTCTAAATGTTATATGGGTAGCAAAAAAATGAACTCGAACGGATAACTAAAGAGTTAGATGTTTACATAATGGGACATTAGACAGCTGTAAAAATGAAGACACTGAATTGAGATAAATCTCAACCAAATGAACAAAGTCAGCGGCAGAATCATGTGTTGAGGGTGACTCCATGGGTGGACAGTTTTAAAAACATACAAAACACCGTCCTACGTTGTTTACGAACATTTGCATCTGTAGAAAGGCTCGGGTGTGAAGGATAAGACGGATGCTCACTGTCTTCAGAGTATGGTAACGTCTGGAGACAGTTAAGGGTGCACGACAAGGGCAGACCACGAAGAAAAGTCTGAACCCAGCGTTAACATTCGTTTCCTCTGGGGCGGGGCAGTGACGGCCTCCTAGCTTATCCAGTGAACCTGTACTTCTCTGTATGTTCAATATAATTCACAGTTATCAAAGAAATATAAGGCACTAAAATGCGGGTTGAGGAGAATGCACCCTGGACTGTGAGATTTGTAAGTCACGGGGTGAGGAGGCTACAGAGACTTATGGCCTGTGACCCCCAGAGTGAGATGAGCTGAAAATGGCACTGAGCCAAGAGAAGCAGAGGGCGCTTCTGGGTGGGTCCTGGGGCGGAGGGGGCTCTCTCTTATGCTAACTGCATCAGGATGAGTACAGCCACATGTGCACAAAGATCCGGTGATCTAGAACAATGTGACATGTGGTCCATCCTGGACGACTGGCGAGGAATAGGAGAGAACAAAACTGAGCTCATGGGTGCCAGCGAGGCCAGTGGTTCTCAGCCCCCAGCTCCATCCGTATTAGCTACACCTAGGAGGTGGCGTCATATGCTGACCCCTCCCAGACCAACTGGGTCAGCACCTCTGCGAGGGGAGACAGGCCAGGGCATTTCAAGTTCCCAGCCTCCTCCAAGGTGCAGCCGGGGGCTCCATGACCACAGGTTCTGTCTGCATTCACTCCTGGGCTGGTAACAACCAAGGTAATTCATATTTGCAAATACCTGGTGCCTTGCCTGCCCTGCTGGTGGCCTTTTCTGCTCTGAGTACAGAACTCAGTGGGAAATGGAGAGTAGGGTCAATGACCCTGAAAGGAATCTGAGACCATAAGGCCTGGGGGCCCCGTTTTCAAACTGAGGAAATGAAGAGCCTGAAATGCAAAATGCCTCAACCCAAAGACACACAGCTAATTAATAGTGGATCCAGGATCTAAATGATGATTTTCTGATACTATCTTGGAAACAGAATAAAAGGAACTTCTATTAACAAGGGTTTGTTTTCCAATACTCTTTTTTTTAAAGTTTCTTTTTTCTTTTTTTTAATTAATTTCAGGTGTACAAAACAATGCACTAGTTAGACATTTACACCCCTCACAAAGTGATAACCCCCCGCCCCAATCTACTACCCCTCTGACATCGTATCCAGCTGTTACAATTCCATTGACTCTATTCCCTATGCTGTACTCCACATCCCATCACTATATATAGTTGACATTCAATATTATTCGTTTCAGCTTCAAGTATACAGCACAGTAGTCAGGCATCTACACAGTACATGAAGTGGTCTCCTGGATAGGTTTCTTGATCTCTCTGTGTGTCAGTTTCCTCATCTGTTAAATGGGAGTAATAATAATACCTACTTCGTAGAGTATTTTTGACATTAAATGAGCTAATATGTATGAAGCAATTGCGTGGTTTATAATAACTTCTATTTAATTGTTTGATATGATTGTTATGCAGATAGCCAGAAAATCTTATTCCTACATGTATACATAAATATTTAAACATACTTTGCCTTCTCAAAAAAAAAAAGAGTGTTTTTTAATTGGGAAAGTGGTTAAGTTGATCTAAGAATTCAGGTTATATAGGTTTAATTATGTTCTTTTTCTTTTTTTAATTAAAGTTTATTGGGGTGACAATTGTTGACCTGAACTGGCTCAAGAACGTGTTACTGAGTGGACCTTCTTCCAAGCACAAAATAATTTATAATTATCTTAATTGCACGGAGATGAGAGCTTCTCAAAAATGTGAAGGTTCACCAAACCATCTTGTTCAGTTAACTATTTTAAGTGTTCCCACTATGATCTCATTTTTACCATAAATTTATTTTCTTTTTAAGGGAGTGTTTGCTTAGTAATGAAAAGCTCTCATCTACCCTCTGAACCGTCATGCATTAACATTATTGGAAACCAAATTAATAAGGTACTGAAGGGCTCTTACTCTGAGGAAAAGGCTTGAAATAGAGTGGGCACAATAATAAACAGCTATTACAATTATAGCAAACATTTATTAGCACTTTCTGGGCACTCTTCTAAGTGACAGGGTAGCCAGATTTAGCAAATAAAAACACAGGACACCTTGCATTTCAGATAAACAATCTTTTAGAAGTTTTTTTTTTTTTTTTTAATTTTTCTTTGTTGATTTTGTCAGCTAAGTGAAGTAACTCCATTGAATACTTAGAACCCTATGAGGTATCCTGTTACCCTGCAAATAAGACCTAGCCAGACAATCAGCTCTTATGCGTCTTTTGGAGCAAAAATTAAGACCCGGTATTATATTATATTATATTATATTATATTATATTATATTATATTATATTATATTATAATGTTATACTATACTATATTACACTATACTATACTGTATTACATTAAAGACCCGGTCTTATAGTAAAATAAGACTGGGTCTTATATTAATTTTTGCTCCAAAAGACGCACTAGAGCTGATTGCCTGGCTAGGTCTTATTTTCGGGGCAACATGGTAGGTTCTGTTAGAATTCCCATGATATAGATAAGAAAATGGAGGCAGAGTGTTAGGTAATTTGCCCAAAGTGGCAAAGCTAGTCTGTGGCAGAGAGTTGGAATTTGAACGAAGAACATCTGGCTCCAGAGCCTGTTAATTTAATCGCAAGGCTATACTGCCTTTCTTAAGCAATGAGGTAAAAGCCAGTTATTCAATTAGCAAACACTTATTCTGTGCCTACTACGGTTCAGCACTGTGTCGAGTGAGAGGAACGGGAACTTGGCAGAGACAGACTTGGAAAAGTCGATTTCCTCTGGGCCACGGCTTCCTCCTATGTACAATGACAGGAGCAAGCCAGATCATTTGTACTCAACTTGGTTGGGCAACTAGGGGGCTAGCTGAAATCCAGATGGTTCTCCTCACCTCCACAGATTCTGAGACAGTAGGTTCAAGGGTCTATTCTTGGAACCTGGGTATTTTTTAAGCAAACCCTCCAACTGAAACCAATGAGCCTGAAGTTGGAGACCTCAAATAAATAATCTCTAGAATTTCATGATTATCAACTCTGGCTGCACAAACCACCTGGGGAGGTTGTGACTCACTGGGTGTAGGGTAGAACCCATTGAGTGATTCCAAAATGGGAGCCAACGTTGAGAACCACTGCTATATTTGTCCCATCTCTAACCTCGTTCAATGGCAAGGGAACATCCCTGGTTGAAACCTCCTAACGAGGTGAGGTCAGCGATAAAGGGGAGTAAGATCGGTGATGCTGCTTCATGATAAAAGACCTGCACTAGTCCATCCTCATTCATTCTCATTCTGTCTCTCATTCTGTCTCTCTCTCTCCCTCTCTCTCTTTCTGTATCTCTCTGTGTCTCTCTGTGTCTCTCTCTGTCTCTGTCTCTGTCTCTCTCCCTCTCTCCCTCCCTCCCCACATGAGTTTGGGTGCCTGGCTAGTATCCGTACTACTTCCTACACACCATGTTTGGAATGAGACCTTGGTTACCACCTGCCTGCTGCCTGCTGGTGACACCATCTTGGGAAGATTGCTACAGATCTCTGAACCTCAGTTTCCTTTTCTGTAAAATAAGGAATACTGCCACCTTTCCAAATTTAAGGCACACATTTTCCCATTTTTAAAACATTTCTCAAATTGGTATGTCATATACAATTGATTTAGACATCAAAAATGTTCATTTATTTCCTCCTCAGTTTCTGAACTGATGGTGCATCTTACAACTCACAGCATTTTAGAATAGAGAAAATGTAGCAAGAAGGCCTAATCTGAGTAAAATAACTGGTTAGCTTTAAATTTTCACTGGATTTAACTCTTGGTTGGTTATCGGGAACATTCATTCCTTCACACATTCATTCATTCTTTGATTCATCAAATACACAGTGACTACTTGCTACATTTCATTAGAGTCGGCAGAGGGATATAATGATAAACAAGAAAAACTGAATTACTGCCCTTGTGGCACCTTCAGTTTAATAAGAGAGACATTTTAAAAATATGTAAGTAAAGCATTTAGACTCAGATTTAACATCCATCAAAGGGACATCAGTGGGAATGGCATTGTAAAAACCTCCAAAAATCTGTTCTTCCATATAAACAACACTTGTAAAACGTTACCCAAAACCAAGTTTTTCAGAACTCTGGATATTAGCTGAAGGCTTACAACAATCCAGGAAGCATTTATTTAAGATAAAACAGCTAAATATTGGTGAGAACAGAGAGCTTTGTGGCATTTTAACTTGCCCCATTCAACCCCCCTTCTCAGCTCCTTGACAGCCTTGAAAACCAATAGCCTGCAACCATAGTGAAAACCAGCAGCATAGCATCCATTGGAAGGGGAAGAACAAGACTGGAGCCCTCCTGAAGCACCATCTATCCTCAGATAATGGTCCTGTCTGACGGTTCCCTGTAAACACCCACTAACAAAGATTGTATTTACTTGACCTGACCAAGGGCCTTCTCTGTGGTGAACACCTTTGCCCTGGAGGCATTTGTCAAAAACAATCAGTGACAATTGTTAAACATAGCAGCTGCCTGAGACGGCAATCAAAATATGAGCAAACAAAAAGCTGACCAAAAAAATTTAAAAGGAAATGGTGAAAAATGAGCTGTCCATTGAGGGTTTTGAAAATCTCTGATATATTCCTGAGAATTTAGAAGGCTACACACATACACAAAACTGTGTATATGCCCAGGGAAGACCCCAAGTTCTCACTGCAGGCTGCCTTTGAGACATTGCATAAGTAGAAGGTGAAGGCTAAGAAGAGTTGTAAACTGCCTGCCTGAGCATAGAAGGGCTGCCCCAACATACACAAGGCTGGGTGACCCACTGGTTCCAAGAATTTAAAGGAGATCTCTGTTTGGTCATTGGCTGACCACTATGCTAAGCAAGCAGAAACATCAATGTCCACACATAACAAGAAATACTGATTTTAAACAAAGGAGCAGCAGCAGCAACAACAAAACCAACAAACAACAACGAACTGTGGCAGTGGTGAGAGAATCAGTAAGCTCTCAAGCCAATACGTGTAATTTAGCTTTCTACATCAACGAACTAGAAAAAGAGCAAACTGAACTCAAAGCAAATAGAAGGAAGGAAATGATAAGAAGTATAGAAGAAATTAATGAAATGTAGAAAAGAAAAAAATAGAAAAACATCAGTAAAACCAAACTTTGGTTCTTCGAAAATATAAACGAAATTGATAAACCTTTAGCTAGACTGATCAAGAAAAAAAGAGAGAAGACTCAAAGTAACTAAAGTCAAGAATGAAAGTGGGGTCATTCTACCAATGTCATAGAAAAACAAAAAACAAAAAAACTGTAAGAGAATATTATGAACAAGTGTTTGCCAACAAAATGGAAAATCTAGATAAAACGGACAACTTCCTAGAAAGACACAGATTACCCTGATACCAAACCCAGACAAAGATATCACAAGAAAAGGAAACTATTAATATAAGCCAAATCCCTTGTAAATACAGTCATAAAAATCTTCAACAAAATACTAAAACAACATATCCAACAAAATACAAACAGGATTATACACCATGACCAAGTGGGATTTATTCCAGGAATCTACGGTTGGTTGAATCTATGAAAACCATCAATGTAATATGTCATGCTAATAGAATTAAGGAAGGACCCAAACAATCACACGATCATTTTAATAGATGTAGAAAAGGCATTTGATAAAAATCCAATAATCTCTCCTGATAAAAATACTCAATAAACTAGGACTAGAAACTTCCTCAACCAACTTGGTAAAGAACATCTATGAAAAATCCACCACTAATATCATGCTTAATGATGAAGGACTAAAATCGGGAACCAGATAACAATGTCCACTTTTGCCACTTTTATTCAACACTGTGCTAGAGTTTCCAGCCAGGGCAATTAGGGAAGAAAAAAATAAAGTCATGCAGACTGGAAAGAAAAAACTGGCATCCAGGTATCTATTTGCAGATGACATGATCCTGCATACTGAAAATCCCAAATCCAAAGGCATAAAGAACAAATAAATAATTTCAGCAAGGTAATAGGATACAATATCAATATACAAAAATGAGCTCTATTTCTACACACTAGCAATGAACACTCTAAAAAGCGAATTACAAAACAATTCCATTAACAATAGCATCAAATAATAAAAATACTCAGGAAAATTAATGAAAGAAGTGGCTGACTTGTACACTGAAAAATACAAAAACATCATTGCAAACAACTAAAGAAAACCTAAGTAAATTGAAAGATATCTTGTATTCACGGATCAGAAGACTTAATGTTGTCAATTAAGATGGAAATACCCCCAAATTGATCTACAGATTCAACACAATGCCTACTAAACGCCTTCTCCCATTTTTGCAACATTTGAGGGGATGTGTGTATCCATCTGTTCATTGCAGCACTGTTTACAATGGCCAAGGTGTGGAGGCAGCCTGGGTGTCTGATGATGGAAGAATGGATAAAGAGGAGGTGATACGTATGGAATATTGCTCAGGCAGGGAAGGGAATGGGTTCTTGCCATCTGCAGCGACATGGATGGACCTGGAGGGTATTATGCTGAGTGGAGTATGTCAGACTGAGAAAGACAGATGCAATGAGATTTCACTTATGTGTGGAATCTAAAGAAATAAACAAACAAACAAAACAGAAACAAACTTATAGATACAGAAAACATTTTGATGTTTGCCAGATGGGAGGGGGTTTGGGGGTAAGTGAAAAAGGGAAGGAATTAAGAAGTACAAATTGGTTGTTACACAGTAGCCATGGGGATGTAGGGTACAGCATAAGAGATACAGTCAGTAATATTGTAGTTACCATGTGTGGTGTCAGATGGGTACTAGATTTACAGGGGTGACGGGAGGGGATGGGGGGCAGGGTGAAAAAGGTGAAGGGATTAAGAAGTACAAATTGGTAGTCACAAAATAGTCATGGGGATGGAAAGTAAAACATAGGGAATGTACTTAATAATGTAATAATTATGTCTAGTGCCAGGGGGGTACTAGACTAGTCAGGGGGATCACTTCTTAAATTATATAAATCTCTAACCACTATGCTGTACACCTGAAATTAACATAAAATAATACTGAATGTCAACAGTAATTGAAAAATTAGAAAGGGGGGAAAAGGTGAAGGGAAATAAGAGGTTAGATTTCCAAGGATAAAACAAATAAGTCTTGGGGATGTAACGTACACCATGGGGGATATAGTCAGTAGTATTGTGATAGCGTGTTATGGTGACAGACGGTTGCTGGACTTATCATGGTGATCCCTTCTTTAGGTATATAAATGTTAAATAACTATGGTGTATACCTGAAACTAATATAATATAGTTATGCTAGCAATTTAAATAAAAATCCATTTTAAAAGGACAAATGTGGTATTTAAAATATAAATGAATGGTTGGTACTTGTCAACATGATGCAAATGGACTGATGGGTGACCGGCACCTGGGAAGCTCCCCCTTCTCCCCCCAACCCCGAGTACCTGGCTGCTCTCTAGACTCAGCCGGCCCCACACAAGAGCCATCCAGAGCTTTCTGTCCCTGTGCAGCCTGAGTGACAGCACATGCTCACTGCCCAGGGGCTACAAGTGTCGTCCATTCTGGAAGAAGAGGTTTTCATTCCCTGGCTACGCCTGCAAAGCACAGTTAGCGCTCGGGGGCTCTCGCCCTGTCTCGGGGACCCTCACCACTGGAGCACATAGTGCCTCTGCTGGGTGGGGAGATGCTGTACCCCTCCCCTCCCTGCCACCTGGGAGGATGGAGGTGGCATAAAAGCTTTCTCCTGATTTACTTTCCCTTTGGGTTATCTGCCTTCTTGATATAAAGACCTCATCATTTACAGACGAAGGAATATTCTCTCAGCTCCCCTCCTAGAAACAGAAATGTAGTTTTTACATCAGCCTAAGACAAATTAATCTGCTTATTCACAGCCACAGTCCAGCTTCCAGTTTTCTGCAATTTTCATCTCCCTTGGACTGTCTCGGAAAACTACCACTGGTCACAGAGATAAGGGCTGGCGCGGCTGCAGACACATCAGGGAGTGGGTGGGCTGACCCGGGACTCCCCGCCTGCTCTAATAGGTAGGCTTCTGAGGACCATGTGGCCATGTGGCATGTTGACACCCTCCCCGCACGTTCTGAGGGCTCTGCCAGTCCGTCAGTCAGGCTCTGCAGCTGGGGAAAGAGGTGTGAAAATAAAGCCTCCTGAACGGGTGCAACTCCTGCTCTCGCAGCAATAAGGGACCATTTCCAGGAACTCAGATAACTGAGGCGCATGCAAGACGTCCATCCATGCTCGTGACTAACGGGATGCTATTCTTTAAATAGCCATGAGATCCAATTATGTATCTATCAAATGGACGAAGATTAAACTGTTTGATAAAACTCATTCTGGGGGCAAGTGTGAGGAAATGGGCACCTCATTCACTGATGAGGGAGCGTAAACCAGTGCCGCTTCTTGGAAGAGCAATTGGGGAATACCTGTCAAAGTGAGGAAAAAGTGCTTTCCCTTTGGCTCAGCGACTGAGCCGCTGTGAATATGTCTTACAGATTCATTAATCTGTGTGCAAAGACATATTGAGGCCAGCTTTCCCCCGCTGCTGCCTTGTTTGCAACCACCCCATACTGTAAAGAACTTAAATGTTTATCAATAACAGACTAATTAAATGCATTAAGGCATAGCCATATAACAGAATACCAGGAAGCTGCTGAAACACTGAACAATATTAGTGTAAGCTAAGTGTTAAAAGCAAGGCAGGAAACGATTGTTTTAGATGAGGATTTCTCAATTTCAGCACTACTGACATTTTAGGCTAAATGAGTGTTTTGTGGGCTGTCCTGTGCATCACAGAATATTTAGCAGCTTCCATAGCCTCTACCCACTAGACTCCAGTAGCCAGCCCTGCCATTCCCAAGTTGTGACAATGAAAAACGTCTCCAGAGATGGCCACATGTTCCCTGGGGGAGAGGGGTGCAAAAAAACAAAAAAAACCTGGTTGACTACCAATTTGTACTTCCTAACCCGTCATCTTTCTCACCCGGCTCCCCAACCCCACTCTCATTTGGCAACCATCAGTTTGTTCTCTGCATCTAAGAGTCTGTCTCTGTTTTGTTCGTTTATTCTGTTCTTTAGATTCCACATGTAAGTGAGATCATATGGTATTTGTCTTTCTCAGTCTGACTTATTTCACTTAGCATAATACCGTCTAGGTCCATCCATGTTGTCACACATGGTAAGATTTCATTCTTTTTATGGCCAGGTAATATTCCACTGTGTGTATGTACCACAATTTCTTTATCCAATCATCTATGGATGGACATTTAGCTTGCTTCCATATCGCGGCTATTGTGAATAATGCTGCCATGAACATAGGGGGGCATGTATGTTTTTGAATTCGTGTTTTTGGAAGAGTCACGGGGATGTAAAGCACAGTACAGAGAATACAGTCAATAATGTTCCAACAATGATGTCTAGTGCCAGGTGGGTGCTAGACTAATCGGGGAGATCACTGCATAAATCATATAAATAAACGTCTAACCACTATGCTGTACACCTAAAACTAATATAAAATAATACTGAATGGCAACTGTAACTGAAAACAACGAAAACAAAAACAAACCCCAAAATGTCCCTGGTTGAGAACCACAGCTCCAGATGCACGGAGCGTACGCGCGAGGCTGTGTGTGTGGGCACAGACCATTTCTGGAAGAGCCACACGACTCACTGGTGGTGGCTGCCTCTGCAGAATGTGATGGGGTCTTAGGTGGGAAAGAGGCTCGGGGATCCTGGTAAATACTTTTGGATTGTTTGACTTTAACCAGGTGTACTATTTGCAAATCAGATGAAACGTAAACCACACAATGATATCTCCGCCCCTGTTGAAAGTGCAGGTTGGAGGAGCATTGTTTAAAAATGCCATTTTGATCAAAGGACTCACCCCTGGGGTTTGGGATGTGCCATCGGTGAAGAGTTATGGGGCGGCGGCAAGATGGGCTGCAACTACGCACCACAAGGCACCTATTTGGGGAGATATAAGCAGGTCCTCTGGAGCCACTATCGAATGAGTTTGAGAAACTGATTTGCTGGAACCAGTGTGAGTGGGACTTTGGAGCCAGAGGCTTTAGGCTTTATTCCAACATTTGCCTCTTAATTGTATGTGATCTTGCCCAAGTTACCTCTCTGAGCCTCAGTTTCCTCATTTCTAAAGTGAGCACAAAATTATTCAGCTCCCATAAATTTTGTGTCATTAAGTAATACACACACACACCATTTCTGCATAAAGCTTCTGGTGGCTTCCAGGTAAGAGTACCTTTTCTGAGTGGAAGTTCTGTGGGGCTTCCATCATGATGATTAAGAGCTTTTTCTCTGGAATCAGACATGACTGAATCCAAATATCAACTTGGCCACATGGTTGCTGTGTGACCTTGGGAAAATCAATTAACTTCTTTGAGCTTCAGTTTTCTCAATTTTTTTTTTTTTGTATGAAAAAAAAAAGTCCATCATGGAAACTGGAGACAGCCAACATGTGGCCCTCCCGGGTTCTGCAAAGCCTGCAGTGATGGCTTAGATGACGTCTCAGGTCTTACATCACTTAGGGACAGAACTCAAACCGGTTTGGGTCAAAGGAGGGATGTAAGGACCCACATGCGGGCACAGTTTAGGGATTATTCTGATATGACTGGTTCCAGACACTCAGATAATGTCATGAGGGCTTGGTCTCTGTCCATCTCGTTGCTCCATTTTGCTCTGCATTCGTTTTCTTCTCATCCAGGCTCTCTGCATGTGGTGGCAGGCGACTGCCCACACCTAGAAGCCTGAGTGTAAATAGAGCACCGTCTACTAAACTGTCCAGGCCAAGCTTCTGGGCCACGTCATTAATTCTGCCTGAGTCCTGCACCCGCCTCTGAAACTCTCACAGTGTCCAGGGAGATGTCCCCCAGGCCAGCCCTGCTCACGGCCACCCTGGACAGTGCAGTGGGGTCCACGTCCTGCGACCACATGAGAAGCTGGGAGACGGGTCTGTTACCTATGGTGTTTACCATAGTAAATGATGTATTTGAGAGCTTTCTCTTTATTAACTTTCTCCTCTTCGAGACTCTGAGCGGCACAAGGGTTTGGACTCTCTCTAAGCCCAGTGTCTAGTACAACACCCAAAACATACGCGTGATCAATAACTATTCCTAGAATGCAATGGAGTACAGAGACGCTAGGGCATTCTGAGGACTCACTCTGGGGTCAGTCCCACAGTTCAAAAATATCTGTTGAATGAGTCGATAGTTAGTTTCTCTGAGGTCAGAACTCATATCTGACTCACTGGTTGTATTCTCAGCAAAGTGCCTATTAAGTGACCAATTACTACTTGTTAAATGAGCAACTGGTTGAGTGAATGAGCTCTAAGTTCCACCATCGCAGGGATACCATCTCCTTCATCTCTTAACTCCCAGGGGCAGGTCTAGTGAGCACCTACCCTCTAGGGACCCAGGCACGTCCGGTCACACTCTAGCTCCCTTCAGGTGGACAGCTGCTCCTCACCTATTACCCAGAAGGTGTTCAGAGGATGGGAGCCATGGGGAGAAGGTAGTGGGTTTGAATATGAAGAAGAGGCAAGAAAGAGACAAATAAGGAGTTCATTCCAAGTTCATGTCTGTCTTATTTTGGAAGGAAGTGGGAAAGGAGAACAAAGTTTTCATGAATAATGCTGCTTATTAAAATGCCTGCTCTCTCTGATGGTGATTAAGATGGATGCAGCATCACACTGGCTTTCAGAGAGAGTGGGAGTACAGCTGACAATTTTCCCATCAGAGTTTTTCACAAAGAAGGAGCAATTCCGAGGTCCCCTCCTTTCCCTACTCCTGCTCTAGCCTGCCTTTCCTGCAGAGCTTCTGGCTGCTTCAAGGCACTGGGGGAGGAATTCATCAGGGGCTGACAAGTGGCAAATGACATCAGCTTCCCACTATGTTACAGAACGTGAATGCGGCAGGCCTGGTGTCTTATTTCCCAGCCCCTGTGCCTGCACAGTGCCTTATATACTTATCAACAAAACGAACCCAAACAGGCCCACACCAAGACACACCAGAATTAAAATGCCAAAGGTGAAAGACAGAGAATCCCCAAAATGGCAAGAGAAAAGCCGTTGGTTACCTACAAAGGAGCTCCCATAAGACTGTCAGCTGATTCTCAACAGAAACTTTGCAGACCAGAGGGACTGGCAGGAAATATTCAAAGTGATGGAAAGCCAGCACCTATAACCAAGATTACTCAACAAGACTATCATTTAGAATCAAAGGACAGATGAGGAGCTTCCCAGACAAGAAAAAGCTAAAGGAGTTCATCATCAAAAGACATAGGAGGGCTGAATGGAAAAAAAGAAAGACCCTTACATATGCTGTGTACAAGAGACTTCAGATCGAAAGATACACATGGATTGAAGGTAAAGGGATGGAAAAAGATATTTCATGAAAATGGAAATGAACAAAAGAAGCTGGCTAGCAATACTTATACCAGACTAAATAGACTTTAAAAGAAATGCTATACAACAGACAACGAAGGACCCAGCTTTCCACTTCTGGATATTTATCCAAAGAAACACAAAACACTAACTCAAAAAGATATTCACATCTGTATGTTCATTGAAGCATTATTTACAACAACCAAGATATGGAAGCAACCTAAGTGTTCACCAATAGATGAACTCACAAAGAATAAGTGGTCCATATACTCGTATACAATGGAACATTACTCAGCCACAAAAAAGAATGAAATCTTGCCATCTGCAACAACATGGATGGACTTAAGAGGGTATCATGCTGAGTGAAGTAAGTCACACAGAGAAAGACAAATGCCATATGATTTCACTTATATGTGGAACCTAAAACACAAAGTAATGGACAAACAAATCAGAAACAAACTCATAGATACAAAGAACATTTTGATGGTGGCCAGATGGGAGGGGATGTGGGGGAATGAAGGAAGCAGGGAAGGATTAAGAAGTACAAATTGTTAGTTACAAAATAGTCACAGGGATGTAAAGTACAGAATAGGGAATACAGTCAACAATATTGTAGTAACTATGTATGGTGTCAGGTGAGTACTAGATTTATTGGGTTGATCACTCCATAAGTTATAGAAATGTTGTAATCACTATGTTGTACACCTGAGACTAACAATATAGTGTATGTCAACTGTAACCAAAAAAAAGAAAGAAAAAAAAAAGAATGGTTTTGAAGGGAACTCCCTACATGACAGCTGGGAAGTAAGCCTAGAGAGCAACGAAAACAGACTGGAGCAGGAAAACAGATTTGAGAGAGAGATGAATAGAGTATCTCCACAGTGGAACCAATGGCGTAACTGATTCATTTGATTATGAGAAAAATAATGTTAAAAATCTTTCTAGAGAGTTCTTTGGAGAGTGTGAAGTAATTTATACATAGAAAACTAGGGAAACGAAAAACTCCAGAAAAACAAAGTTATGTAACTGAGAAAAGATAATCAAAGTATACTGCTTGACTCAGCATTGAACTTATATGTATTAGGTCATGACCTATCAATTAACACATAGTGATTGTCCTGTGGGGCGGCCTGAGAGGTCTCTGCTCCCGCTCCCCACATAAGGACGCAGGACATGGTGAAGCCAAAAAGGAACACCCACGGAGCCATAGATAGGGGAGTCATACCAATATATTCTCTCTGGCAGCTGGGCAAAACACATGCAGTAGTAGCCACACTATCCACAGTCTGCCATTCACTTCTCTGCCTGCCAACCAACCAACCAATCAACACAGCCCTGCAGTTACATCAGTAGCCAACTGGCTAACCGGTTACAGCTGATGGCCACCAATCACAGCTGATGGTCATTCACTACCTGAGCCACCACCTCCCCACACGAGGCCGAAAGCCTGGAAACTGCTCTCTGGGACTCGGTCCCCACAGTGATATTAGTATAAACATTGAATGTTTAAATACATTTGGATAGGATTTTATTGGAAGAGTTGGGAAGAAAACATAAAATGATCAGAAAATACGTAACAAGGTGGCAATAGTAAGTCTTGCCCCCAAAAATAGTCTTAAAAAAGTACGTAGGGCTGGCCTGGTGGCTCAGGCAATTGGAGCTCCACGCTCCTAACCCCGAAGGCTGCCGGTTCGATTCCCACATGGGCCAGTGGGCTCTAAACCACAAGGTTGCCGGTTCAATTCCTCAAGTCCCACAAGGGATGGTGGGTAGCGCCACCTGCAACTAAGATTGAACATGGCACCTTGAGCTGAGCTGCCGCTGAGCTCCCAGATGGCTCAGTTGGTTGGAGCGCGTCCTCTCAACCACAAGGTTGCTGGTTTGACTTCCGCAAGGGATGGTTTGACTTCCCTGCAACTAGAAAACGGCAACTGGACCCGGAGCTGAGCTGCGCCCTCCACAACTAAGACTGAAAGGACAACAACTTGAAGCTGAACGGCACCTTCTACAACTAAGATTGAAAGGACAACTTGACTTGGGAAAAAAGTCCTGGAAGTACACACTGTTCCCCAATAAAGTCCTGTTCCCCTTCCCCAATAAAATCTTTAAAAAAAAAAAGTGTGCAGACTTAAATACACACACAGATGAGTAGAAGTGGGTAAATATGAACAAAACAATGGGTTATAGGATGTCAACATTCTGATTATGATATTTTACTACAATTGACATGATCATCAGGGGAAACTGAGTACGTGGTACACAGGATCCCTCTATTGTTACCTACTGTGGTCAAAAATTAAAGGGTAGAATCCCATTCATTCCTCTCCGGAGTCATGGACTCCCTCTGCCTCACTCCTAGAGGTAACAGCTCATTACACTTATGTGTATTCTTCTAGAATATACAAAACAGTGAGAGAAACAGCCCTTTGAATTCAGACAAGCCTGGATTCAAACTCCTCCACTCAGTAGCCCCGAAGGAGAAACTTCACCTCTCTGTTCTTTAGTTTCCTCTTCATTAAAAGGGATATAACCATAGTACTTCACTTGTTCTGAGAATTCAGTAAGTTACCCTGTTTTCCCGAATATAAGACCTTGCTGGACCATCAGCTCTAATGTGTCTTTTGGAGCAAAAATTAATATAAGACCTGGCTTTATATTATATAAGACCTTCTGGCTAGGACTTATTTTCAGGGAAACACGTTAATACCAGTATGTGTCTGTCAGAATGGTGCCTGGCACATAGCAAATGCCAGATATTCTTCGTATTATACATGTATCCTCAGACAACACAGAGCATAATTGTCTTTGACATTTATTTTTGTTTGTTTTATATAAATGGTGTCATGCTCTCTGTATCAGTCTGTTATTTGCTTTTTTCTCCCCACAACAATATGGCTTAGATTCCCTTCCATGTCACTAAATATCAAACTATCTTACTCTTTGTAATTGTTGCATAGTATTCTGTGGCTGGCTATGTTTGAATTTATCATTTTCCTATTGCTGCAGATTTTTTTTTTTCTGATTTTTTGCTATACAAACTCCTGTGAATGTGTCTCTGCGCTATATATAAGAAGTGGAGAGCTGGTTCACTGCTTTGTCTTTGAAAATTTCAGAAGACCTGTTAAGATTCACGGCTGTCTATATGAATTTCAGGACCCCCAACAATGATTTGAAAATTCTCTTTTCCACTTAAAAAAGTAAAGGTATGGGGTGGCCAGTTAGCTCAGTTGGTTAGAGCCTGGTGCTAATAACACCAAGGTTGCCAGTTCGATCCCCACATGGGCCACTGTGTGCTGTGCCCTCCTTAAAAAAGTAAAAAATAAAAATAAAGGTATAACTTACATATTATAAAATTCATGTATTACTGTCAACGTACACAGATTTTCAAGCAGCACCATGATTCACTTTTTTGTGGATTGAATTGTGTCCCCCAAAGAAGACATGTTGACGTCCTACCCCACCCCACTCTTAGAACGTGAGCTTATTTAGGAATATGGTCGCTGCAGATATAATTTGTTAAATTGAAGACGAGGTCATAGTGGAATAGGGTGGGGCTCTAATCCAACATGAATGATGTCTTCATACAAAGAGGGAAATTTGGACACAGACAACGAAGTGATGCTGCCATAGGCCAAGCAATATCTGGGGGGCCCAGAAGCTGGAAGAGGCAAGGAAGGGTCCTCCCCGGGAAGGCTTTGGGGCAGCACTGCCCTGCCAACACCTTCACTCTGGACTTCCAGCTTCCAGACCACGGGAGAAAGAGTTTGGTTTTTATGTTGTTTTAAGCTGCTCAGCTTGTGTGGCTTTCTTACAGTAGCCCTGGGAAATGAATACACACTTTTAGAACATTTGCATCACCTCAAAAATATCCCTTATGCCCATTTACAGTTAATATTTTGCTCTGACCCCAGGAAAGCCTTAAATCCTGTGCTAGAGAAGAGCAGGAGACCCAAATCTCTCAGGTGATACTGGCATAATCCTTGATGACCCATTTTTGCTCATGAAAATTTCCTAATAGGCAACTCTTAGAGGATCAAGTTTGGGACATAACTCATTCCACGCACCCCTCCACCCCTGGGCTCAACAGTTCTCAACCATTGGGTCAAATGCAATTAAAAACCTGGCAAAAATCTCCCCTAAAGTAGACATATCTCCATACTCAAAAACGTGGCAATTTTAGGCCCCCGAGAGTCCACCTGTGAAGCCCTGTTTAGGAATCCTTGGTCTTTCTGTTTGTCCACTGTCTAACTGAATACTATGGTGACGGGGAGGCCAATATTATCCTACACTGGGGAGCTACTTCCTGCAAAGCAATTCCTGGTTAGTTGAAATCTGGGTCCTGGTGGCTTCCACTTATTGGACCTGGGGTGGCCTTTGTGACTCCCAATACAGAAGAGGAGAATGAGGAGCGTTCATTCCCAAGGGTCAGTTGGAACCGACAGAAACCTGCATGAGAATGACTGCCAATCCTTAGCAAACCCTCACGACGGGGAGGCACTGGGAAAGCCCCGAATCTGGAAAACCTTCTACTGAAAATTCTGGGTCTATCCTGTGCTAACTCTCTGGCCTTTGGAAATATCGGTAACCTTCTTGAGCCCAAGTGGAATAGAAAAATTTGGCACTCAGAAGATGTTCCGTCATGACTGAATTTAGATGGAAGAGAAAACCCCATGTGAACGAAAGATAGGACCTAATGCCAGAGGAGTTGGAAAACAGGAGAAGGAAAGGGGATTTCCACAAATGAGATTATCGAGTCTTGAATACACAGACCTTTAAAAAACACTGTTACGTATCTTATTTTTTAGAGCAGTTTGAGGTTCACAGCAAAATGTAAAGAATGTCATTTAGGTGGAATCGTACAGTATGCCGCCTTTTCAGACCGGCTTCTTTCACATAGTCACATGCATGTAAGTTTCCTCTGTGTCTTTTCCTGGCTTGATAGCTCATTTCTTTTTAATGCTGAATACTATTCCATGGTCTGGATGTCTCCACCTTAGAGCCGAGTGATGACAACATAGAATGAGCTGAGGACAGCATTCCAAGGTCACTTGGAGGTGAAACAGGTCCTCCCAATGACCCAGCGTCCCACCAATGTACCGCTAAGGAGAGTTCTTAGTCTCAACATAACAACACCCATTGCATTAAGACATCAAAGGAACAAAACCAATATTCTTGCGATGCTGGGATTGGCTTGAAAATCTCAACACGGTATCTCCCCCGACTATAATCTCTGATGAGTTCCATCTGCCCTCAAAGGGCTGACCCACTGCCCCCTGATGGGTGCTTTTGGAAGATCAAACCTGGGAAATGCACCTCCATTAGGCCTCCTTACTTGTTAGGACAATGCTGGGTTAGACACCTGATTTAACGGGGTCTTTGAGACCCCAAGTGGCAAGTGCAAATGATAAGACTTGAAAAATAAATCAGAATGCTTACAATTGGTTTGCTGAAGACTGAATTCAACAGAACTTAAATACTACTTCTTTTACTTTTTATTTGGTTTTTCTGGACTGAGCCTAGAACAAAAGGGGATTTTTTTTTCCTCTCTGCCTTTTCCAAAGACACCAGGTAAACCAGAAGCACACATGCATTTTTTAAAACTAGTACATCATGACAATATCCTCTACACCACACCTGAACCAAACCTACACTTCCTACCGTTGGAGTCTGTCGTCTGAATTAGACCTCAGACATGGATGGAATTATTTTGCCCAATTCAGAAAGGCAGTACGTAGTCTGTTCACTGGGTCTTCCTCTCTCAGCTGTATCGTCGTGGTTTTTATGGCTCCATTTCCTATCTGCTTCTCTGCATCTTGGTGGCTGGCTCTCTACATCCTTCTGTGTCTCTGTCGTTTGTCTCTCTGCTTTTTTCTTTCTATCTCTCTATCGTTGTCTGTGATCTTTCTCCCACTGCCTCCTTCGGAAATTTTTGCAACATAAAGTCACGCTGATGAGCACAGGTACCGGAGCAGACAGCCTGGGCTTGAGGTCACCTCCTGCCTCAGTATGTCAGTCTCCTTATCTGTCAAACACGCTTAGAAGGGTGCCTGGCACGTTACAGGCCTCTTAGAGTCATTCACCATTATTACGCCCCACACTTGTGTAGCCAGCTTCCTAGGCAGTTTCTGGGACCAGCGAAGCAAGTGACACAGCTGACTGGAGAAAGACTTTGAGAGAGAAAGACTGCAGGAGAGGGAAACAAAGACCTGGGTTAGTTCTTTTGTCTGTAAGGTTTCTCCTCGAATCTTTTGCCAGAGGCAATAAAAACTATCTCAGAAGGCACCAGGAGATGGAACGTAAGAGAAAAGGAGAAACAGGATGAGAATAAAAGAGAGAAAGAAAAAGTCAGTGGAAGAGACAGTAAAAGGAAGAGCAGATGCGAGAGGGAGAGGGTGAGGAAGAAGGACAATTTGAGAGTTAGTGCAGCTATATCACAGTGTTTTCTGCTGAACAGAGTAAACAAGATCAAGCTGTATTTTTGGGGGGAAAAGATCGCATGGCCCACATTTTTGTTCCTTATAAACCGCACCAAATGCAAGTCTTTTATCTGTTCAATTCAGTTTCGGTACAATTCTCTGCGCTGCTGCTGGCCTCAGTTTCCAGCTGAGGTGCTGCCTTTGTAAGCAAAAGTAGAACTCCATATAGGAAAGACTGGGCTCCTTGGCAACTGAAAGTAGTTAGGCGACAGAAAAGCAAAGAGAGCACATGGTGTTTCAGAGTTAAAGCATAGAGATATTGAAGCATTTAATTTGGAAGCAACAAACAAAAAACAACCCCCAACAAACTCATGCCATGCCATCTGCCATCAATATGCATCATTCCAGTTCCCCAGATGGCTGGGTGCTGGGACAGTTCCAAGCCAGGGGTTCTCACGTTTATCCGCTTGCTGTATTCACCTGAGAGCTTTAAAAAGCAGAATCTCAGTGCCCAGGTGGTGCCCCAGACTGATTAAATGGAGGGACCCTGGCGTCAGTATTTCGAAAGCTCCCAGGGGACTAGAACGTGTAGCCACGATTGACAACCTCTGATTCTCACAATCCAGCAAGCTGAGCCCCAACACGGTTGAGCTCTGTAACCTGATGCAGGGAAAGTAGCTCAAAAAATGACGGCACCTGTTAGATAACTAACGTCACAACTCCGGGATTGTCACAGGACTATGAGAAAGAAGTCCATCTGTTTTGGGTAAGTAACGCAGTTCGACGATTGAATGATACTCTCCATGAGTACCACCACCTCCCTCCCTGACATTTGGTCTGGCCTGAGTGTGCGTGGTCCGGGTTTGCTGCTGTCTGTTGATGGCCATCTGCTGCCTGCGCTTGCCCCCTGCAGGACAGGCGCAGTACACTGCCAGGCGAGGTGTGTGGCAGGCCAGCTCTCCTACCTGCTAGTCTCCTAGGAGGGAGGGGTGCATGTTAGGGCATGACCCTGCACCGCTGGCGCAAGCACCCACAAGACACCTGTTATGGGTTGAGTCGAGCCCCTCTCAAATGTGTATGTTGGGGTCCTGACCCCCAGTGCTTTACAGCGTGACTTTATTTGGAATAGGGTCTTTGCAGATGGAATTAGTTAAGATGAGGTCAGACAGGTGTAGGGTGGGCCCTGCGTCCAGTAGGACTGATGTCTTAGAGGAAGTGGAAATCTGGACTCAGAGACACAAACACAGGGAGAACGTCATGCAAAGCCGAAGGCAGAGATCGGGGTGGTGTGTCTACAAGCCACCGAGCGTCAGACATTCCAACAAACTGCCCGAAACCAGAGAGGCGTGGAACAGACCCTCCCTCGTGCACCTCAGAAGGAGCCAACCTGCCGACACCATGCTTTCAGACTTCTGCCTCCGGGACGTGACAGTAAATTCTGCTAAGTTGTCCACGCTGTGGACTATTGTTACAGCAGCCCTAGCGAATGACACAGTAGCCTGGCCTGGGGGACCGATTCTGCCCACTGACCGGAACGGATGGAGGGTTTCAGGGCTGGGAGAGGATGGGCCCTGAACCTGGCAGCTGCCCAGGTTCCAGCCCAATCCCTACCCCTCCTGCTCACGGTTCCCACTGTCGGGGGCACTGAAATGCCCACGAGGGGTGAGCTTCCTGTGCACGTAACCAGTGCAGTTGCACAGGACCCCACGCTTTGAAGAGTCCCCTGCTTATCTCTGGTGTTGCCATCTTGAACGTCTTAAAAATTTTTGAACAAAGGCCCAAGATGTTCACGTTGCACTGGTGCCTGCAAATTCTGTAGCCCAACCTGCCCGCAACTTCCCATCAGGTCTCCCCGATGGCTGAAGGAAGGCGCAGGTCATGACAGGGGCTCAGGGGACGGAGTGTGACCGGGGAGCATGGGGGCAGCGCTGCACCCCTCAGGACTCTGGAGGGTGGCTGTCGGTCCAGTTCCTGGGAGTACAGCATTTTACTAATCTGATCATTTTATTCACAGCTCTCCAGGAAACCCTGGCGTGGAGTTCTGGGATCTGTAGGATGCTGTGACAAGTTGGGGGACTGTTCCCACTACTTTCTCTGAACTAGAAACTAGATGTCCCTGCCGTCTGCCACGGGTCTTTGCAATGTATCCCACCGCGGGCAAAGGGACGTTTCCTGGCCCACTGATGCTGAGTCAGCCAGGTGACTTGCCTTGGCTAATGCAACTGTCCTCAGCCTGTTCCCAGCTGAGGCGTTAAGAAACATTACATGCTGCCTCTTGCTTTCTGGCCCGTCTACCATCTGCCATGAGAAAAACATGTCCCATGTATTCTGGTCTAAAGGGGATGATACTGGTGGAGCTGACCCAAGGCCCAGCCTAGATGCACACCTGCTGGACCCCAACCTAACCCAGAACCGTCACGTCCTCTCCAGAGACTCAGAAGCAACACTGAGAGGCTCGTTTTCTTACAGCCCAGTGAGCTTGTTTTTCTTTATATTTTTTTTGGGGGGGTGTCTTTGTTATGCAGAATTACTATAGCAAAAGCTGACTGATACAAAAATGAAGTCACGTCTTTACCTGGGCTTCCACAGCATTCCCTGGCTCAGCTGCTCCTCTTTTACGCAGCTCGAATCCCCTGCCCCCACCCCCAGCTCTGTCCAATGCACGCTCAGTCCTTTCTCCTCCAATGTGCTCGCCCTTTAATGCCACTCTCACCAGGAAACCTTCCTTAAGGCTCCCTAGGAAACACTAATGGCTGTTACGTGCTTCTGCTGTTCTGTGTGCTTCCACTAGCAGGGCCTTTGTCACAGGGTATCGTCATCACTAGTACGGTAGGAAAATACATACTGAGATGTTTATTTGTGTTTCATTTTCACTGCTGTACAAGGCCCAGAACAAATGAGAGCTAGCAACAGATTACTTTCCCCCTCCGCTCCCTCTCCCCACCAATCCCAAGATGTCTACAGAGCCCTTTGTTTCTGCGTCATTCTACAACAAAAATCAGAACCTGATTTTTCCTGCAACTGATGAAAATCCAAAGCCATTCTGGTGTCATCCCGTGGGGAATGGTGAAAGAAGGGGTGGCTTTGGGATGAGATGGGAGAGAAAGAGCGAGGACGGATTGAGGCCCCAGGAAGGGGGACCTGCACTCAGCACACGAGCCAAGAGGGGCTGGACCCCAACCTCGGGGCTCCCAGTCAGCAGGAACGCCTGTTTCTCAGGGGTCATGGAAACCAGGAACTCTGAGGGCGTGCACCCTAGTACACGCAATAGAAACCAGCAAGACCAAAGCGAGGTTGGAGGGAACGGCGTGCTCATTTTCTATTGCTGTGTTTAATAAAGATTAGCATAAATCAAGGAGCTTAAAATAACACTAATTTGTATCGCATGGTTTCCAGGAGTCCAGGCAGGGACCAACTTGTTTCTCCAATCAACTTCGAAAGGCTGAAATCGAGGCCCTTTGCAAAGGCACATTAAGGGAGTGAGTCCTCCTAAAGTCCAAAACTGAACTACCTGCCAACCAGACATGACTGGGGCTGGGGATGGAATCTGATTCACAAAACATAAGCATCTCTGCTGTTTCTTGCATCCTCACATGCAGGTTTTAAATTCCTATCTGTTGCACTTTAATCCTCTGCCTTTCCTGGTAGACCATAAGCTCTTGGAAGTGGGGACGTCCCTGTTAGGTGTTCAATAAATGCATATTGCACTAAACGGAACCAATTCTCGTGTACTCTACACGGGGTAGGGATCACAATGACCGTTTTATAGAGAAAGAAACCAGGTGTGGGAAGTTTAGGGAACATGTTCAGAGCCACGTAAATAGTAACAGTACAGCTAGAACTTTTTCACTGTAGTCAGAAAAAAAAAAAAAAAATTATTCCTTTGTATTTGGAACATGGCCCTGAAATGTAACATGATGACACATCCTAAATCTCATGACTCATGCTTTTTACCTTCTATGGTCAAGTGTGGGGAAAAGTGTAATGAGTTACAAATCTTTCTAAGATGGGATTTTATGCTGAGGCCCCAGATGCTAACGTCTCAAAGAATCTTAAACTCTGCAGCTCCGGATTTTCCTCATGGATGATGGAAAATCAGCTCTAATGTGTCTTTTGGAGCAAAAATTAATATAAGACCCGGAACTTCATGACCTTACTCTCCCCCAAGAGCTCCCTCAGGGAGTTCCTGTGAGTCCCCAGGGACTCTAACATGCGCTCCAAGACCAGCCACTTGTGTTCTCATCCCCAACCTCCTGGTCAGGCTGTCACATCACTCCTGGCTCTGTTGCTTCTGGTTTCTTCCATGGGGGTGAGGCTTTCTGGCCTCACATTGGAGCCCCCCACGTCACTGCTGCACAACAGGCCAGCTAGGTGTGGTCTGCCAGCACAGAAGTGAGAGGGGCCTGTGTACACTGGAATTGCCCGGGGATTTTTAATATGAAATTTGTTAATACAGCTTTAGTTTTTAGGGGTTCAACATTCCCATGCCTGTAAAGAGTGAATGTCTCTATAATCATAGTGACCAGAAAATCAAAATGACATCTTTCTAATCGATAGTTTAATTAACTTTAAAAAATTACATCTTTGCCCTAAAATCGGCATGCTATATTTAGTCACCAGCGCCAAGGGACATCTGCCCAATGAGGCAACAGCACTTTTCATAAGTGATACGTCATCTATTTATTTCGGCAGCCAAACACCTCCTGATATAACAAACAGCCACCTTTGGAAACAAAGATGGAATTTTGGGTGCCTTAACAGATATGGGTTGTCTAAAATTACAGACAGTGCTAATTAACTGGAACACGGATTTAGAAGTACAGTTCAGAAAACATGCAAGAAAAACAGAGTGTCAGAAACTTTAGCATTTAGGAGCTAAGCTGGCTGTTCCAAGGATGTTAAATTCATGGTAAGAAATATGTTACTGATGTTAAATCTTAATAAATAAAGCCTGTCAGGCGGCCCCTGAATTAGATCATTTCTTTCCTCAAAGAACTAGAATTTAAATTCACTTGTGCTGATAAAAATTATGAATAAACCTAGTGAAAAAGATACTATCTGTGGGAGAGAGACTGAAAGGGACTGCAACTTCATTTACGTTTGGCTAACAAATTATTTTTTTCTGTCAAATATACCTTAATTCAAAGAAAGCAACAGTCGTTAGTATTCTTGAATTAGAATCTGAGTGAGTCGCTTCGAGTGTTCAAAAAAATATATTAAGAGAGGCTAGAGGAGTTTCCTGGTAGATGTGCTAGTGTTCTCCTAGGAGAGTCAGGTGAAAAGGTGGAGTTTTGTGAAAAGGGCAAAGTTTCAAAAGTCTGGAAACTGATATTTTCATCCCAGATCCATCACTACTTCCCTGGATGATTTGAGTCCTTACCTACTGATCCGGCTAAGAGGACAATAATTCCTGCCTCGTTAACTGAGGAATAATGTTAGAACACTTTGGAAGTTAGAAGGCACTACATAAGAGGGAAAGTGGGGCTGGCAGTAGAGCATGATGACTGGGAGACCAGATCGGATGTGTGTCAGGACTAGAGTCTGCTAGAAGCTCAGCCACTAGCCAGGTGGTGATCAAGGGCAAAGAACGTAACTCTTCTTCTTCAGACACAGCTGTCGCAATGGTCAGATGAGATAATGTTTGTGAATTAGTTAGTTTACCCGTGTGTATCAACAGCCCAGACTAATAATGACTTAAACATACAGAAGATGAGACCCAAGGCAAGAAGGCCAGGCTAGTGTGGCCTGTGCTCCACAAGGTCATTCAGGGATCCAGGATCCTCCATCCTTGTTGCTCTGCCGATCCTAAGCTGTTCTTATTTGCATCAGCAAAGATGGCTTGAATTTCAAGCAGCAAGACGAATGAAAGCGAGGCAATGGGAAAGATACAATCCTTTCTTTAAGAATACAACCCCTTAGTTGCCCATGACACTGCTGCTCATATTTCATTGTCTGGAACTTAGAAAGGTGGCTGCCCATATCTTCAAGAGACAACGTAGACTTTATTCTGGAATGCTACAGCCTAGCTGAAATGCAGGGGTTCTTTGCCATGAAAAAGAAAAGAAATTCACATGGGGAGACACTGAACTGACTCTGTCACAGTATTCAAATTTCTTAGCATACGAGATCTGACAACAATTAAGTTCGTGAACGTGTCCTAGAAAAAGTGCTACACACGTCATTGATGAGTATCAGTAAGGTCACGTTCAAAGTACTCCCCTTGGGAAGCTATGCACCAACACCATTGCCTAGTCCACCCTTCAAAGCAATTTTGGAACTCTTTCTGGAATGGCCATCAGAGCTGTCATCATATTACTCTTGATGTCCTGAATGTCATCAGAATGTCTTCCTTTCAATATTTCCTTTATCTTCGGGTCAAGAAAGAAGTCATTGGGGACCAGATTAGGTGAGTGGGGAGGGTGTTCCAATACAGTTATTTGTTTACTGGCTAAAAACTCCCTCACAGTGCCGTGTGAGATGGTGCACTGTCGAGATGCAAGAGCCGTGAATTGTTGGTGAAAAGTTCAGGTCATCTAACTTTTTCACACAGTCTTTTCAGCACTTCCAAATAGAAAACTTGGTTCACTGTTTGTCCAGTTGTTACAAATTCATAATGAACAATCCCTCTGATATCAGAAAAGGTTAGCAACATCATTGCAACAAGTTTGAGAACTTACTTGACCTTTGTTTGAGTGATAAATACTGTGGCTGTTATTATCTATCATTCTCTAGGGTCATCAAGTGTGAAAAACAATTTTGAGAAGGGGATCCCAGCTAATCCTCTCTGTGTAAGTCTGGTCTGGTGCACCATATCCTTTATCTTTCTGAGTAGTCTTCTCCTTAGCAAACACAAGACTTCTTCTCTGCTGTAAGTGCAGAAAGGGGCGTATTTCTAAGAGACCTACAAATGGACTATCCAATTAGTGGAGGGGGACCTGCCAGTGGAACTCAAAGATGCCCAAAGCCTCTCCTCTTTTTTACTCTTTCTTCTCTCTTTTATAACTCTTATATTAAATCATTTTCTGGGTTATCAATTATAAAGCCCTTCATCCTCTAGTCAATTAGAAGTGACATCCATCCTGGGAAAACTTATTGGATGGTCAGCATATGCTGAAATATTTGACTCCATCCATCCATCCATCCACCCATCCAATCCAATCCAATCCAATCCAATCCAATCCATCCATCCATCCATCCATCCAATCTATCTAATCTATCTAATCTATCCATCTATCTCTATTTTTATCTACTTTTCTACAAAGAACATGTTTGACTTTTATCATTACAAAACTTAAAACAATGTTTTTACTAGGCACTCACTGTTGTCAAGCTTAAAATGCTTGGAGACAGATCACAATCATTTTAGACTCTTTCATATAGGATCTGTCAGAGGGAGTCTTACCCTTGGGCTGTGACAGCTAAGGAGACGATGTCATTCGAGGTGACAAACTTGTCCCAGTTTTTTGAGATGTTCCAAGTTTTAGTACTGAAAGTTCTGTGTCCCAGGATTGTTGTCCTCAGTCCGGGGAAAACTGAGATGATTGTTCACCTAAGATGCCCTACAATGGGCTTTACAGAGGCCTGTGGGGATCAGACTGGGTAAGGGCTTCAAGAACCAGTTGAGACAACTGGAGTGCTGAAGATAGGAGCCTTGAAAACACAGGCCTCATCTTATGATGCAAGCTGCTGTACCTAAGAAAGGGCAAGAGATTTACCCATGGTTATGCCATTCCTAAGTGTCGATGTAGGTAATTTGTAGAGGGCTGAGAAGGAGGCCTCCCTCCAAGCATACCTCCACCCTGGGTCTCTCCTGCCACAGCCTTTCCCTCTGGCCTCACAGGAAAGTCCATTCACCAGCTCTGCTGATATGTTAGACCAGGAAACCCAATGATTGGAGGGGACCTACCAGTAGAACTCAAAAGTGCCCAAAGCCTCTCCTCTTATTTTTTCTCTCTTCTTTCTTATAACTATTATATTAATTGGAGCTCTGTTGGTTACAGATGACCGAAACCTAACTCAAACTGGTTTCAGTAGGAAGAAGGAAATATATTGGCTCATGTAACTCAATTCATAAATAGGTCAGCTTCAGGCACAGCTCGATATAGGGGATCAAACCACACCATCAGGAATCTATTACCACCTCTGCTTCTATCTGAACACACTTCATTTACTGGCAGATTCTTCCTTTCTTGGTGACAAAATTGTTGCTGACAGACTCAGACCCACTTCCTTGAAACCCATGGAAAAAAGAGTTTCTCTTTTCAGTAGTTCTAATAAAATTCCCAGAATTGCGTTACACCGGCCTGATTTGGTCACACATGCCCATCATTATGGTCAAAGAGTGGACCATGCTGATTGGACAGCCTGACCTATATGCTCATCCCTGGAGTAAGAGATTGTGAGGTCAGCCCCATATAAGATATGTGGACTGGGAGGGAGTAGAAAGCCCTGGTTTCCCAGATGAAAAGATAGAAGCTGAACACAGAAGAGGGAATATGGAAGCTCAGGAGGCGAAAACAACATGTGTCAGAATCTCCTAAATTCTTCCTCTCTTTTCTGTTCTCCCTCTTCTTTCCCCTTCTTTACCTTCTCTTTCACCCTCCCTGCTTCTCTTTCTATATATATGTAGCTCTCTATGTGTCTCTTTCTTTGTCTGTTTGTCTCTGTATTTCTCTTACTGTGATAGCCATTATGCAAGATTCAAAGATGAATCTCTTGTGGTCTCCGACTTCAGGCATGTCTCAGATTCAAGAAGAAGAGGGACAAGTAGATAACAAACTCGAATACTATGTGATATGCTTGGGAAATTCATATATATATATATATATATATATATATATATATATATATATATATATATATATATATATATATATATGAATGAACCGGTATGAGAGAAATATGCAAAATTGCTCTAGGCACACAGAAAAAGAAGGGATTAATTTCGTCTGGATCAAGTGAAAAGCTAAGGGAAATTTTTACAAAGGAGACATTTATTCTGACTCTGAAGAATGGGGAGCAGTTTGTAACCTTTTTCAGCAAAAAGACACCCCCACGCCATCACAAATAGGGTCTTTACTGTCAGATGCATGCCTGTCGACCTCCAAATAACCTCAAGGAATTTGAAGAAACTCCCATAACCAAAAATCAAGAAATTTGGACAGACACAGCTTGTCACTAAGTTTAACCTTATGTGAGTCATTTATCGTCCCTTGTCATCAGTTTTTGTCATTTGTAAAAAAAAAAAAAAAAAAAAAAAAAAAGCAGATGGAACTATTCCTGAGGATCTTTACAGATCTAGAAACAAGAAATTTCTCTCTTGAAAACACTGAAGACCCTTGGCTTGTGGAGTGAATGGAAGAGTCTTTGGTGCTGAGATTCTAGCTAAATGTGCCTTGTTGCTTTGGGGAGTCTGTGAGCATACGTACGGGAGAAACTGGTTTACCAGATGTCTGAGTCAGGTAGTTGCTACTCTGGGCATCTACTTGTATATATAATACTGAGTGGGATACTAAGGAGGAGAGGTTACGAGACTTGTCTAGGCTGATCCTGGGTCATTTTATGCCATTATCTGAAGTCATCCTAGAACTAGAGCATTAGTTGGAACTGAAGGCAAATGCAGAGCCAATAGTGGATTTCTGTGACCAAATTAATCTGTTTTCTCTGTGTCCCACCAAATAAATTCTGTTCTCTCATGGTGAAGATCTACCTGGGCCAACAAATGAGATAGAGTTAGGTGTCCTAAAATGCGTGTACATTTGCTAAGTATCACCAGGTTCTGTTTTCAGTTCTTAATTTAGTCAACAGAAGGAAAATAAACCCTGCACCTCTTCTCTGTGTGTAACCTTATATTCAAAAGTCCTGCTGAGACAGCAGCATGACCCATTAATCCCTGACTTTCCAACCACAGAAATGACTACCTTGATCTAACGATTACAATTTGTTACTGGTGTACAGCCCTAGCAGATGTGTAAATTCTAGCCTAGAGGGAGAAAATGGGCTTGAAAACAGGATGGAGTAGGAGGTCACACACGCCCACACAGTATTCCTTGAAACAAGGGCTCTGACTTCCTTGGGGACTTTATTAGCCTCGTTTAAACACAAGGCAATAGGCTCAGAGAAGTAAAAGGAAGTGGGTATGCAAATTAGAGTTAGGGGCTCAAGTCAGATTTTCTTTTTTTTTAACTGTGGTGTTCTTTTCATTGTTACTTGCCAGACTGATTTTCAAAAGCAAAATCAACACACCTACCAAAATGGCTAAAATGGAGAAGGCAGAAAATACTAGTAGCAGGAATGAGGAACAACTGGCACTCTCAAATACAACTGGTGAAAGTGTAAAATGGCACAATTTGAAAAACTGTTTGGCACTGTCTACTAAAACCATATATACGAGTATGCCGCCTCTATGAACTACCCAGTCCATTGCCAACAATAACGCACGCATGTGTCCACCCAAAGAAATGGTCAAGAATGCTTGTAACACTATTCCAAACACCCCCGAACTGGAAACTGCCCAAATTCCCATCAACAGTAGAACAGATAAACAAATGTGGCATATTCCCATGGTGTGAGATGATATGCTATAATGGGATATACATGCAACAACATGGGTGAATTGAGTGATATATAATATTGAGCAAAATAAACCAGACACAAAAGAGAACACACTGGGAGATTATAGGCAAAATTCTATCTGTGGTGTCAGAAATCAGAAGAGCAGTTCTCCTTGGGAAGGAATGACTAGAAGGGGACATGAGGTGGATGCTTCTTGGGTCCTACTTATGTTCTGTTTCTTGATCTGGGGCTGGTTACATGACTCTGATCAATTTCCAAAACTTCACTGAGCTGTGCTTTTACGACACGTGTACCCTCTTGTACATATATTATACAAGAATAAAATCAACAATTAAAAAAATTAAAGCAAATTCACACAAAGTTGAGAAACAAGCTAGATAAAGGCTATGAGAAATATTTATAAATAGTAACAATAGTTGCTGGCACCTGTCATAGGCTTACCTAGAGTCCGCATTCTTATGCATTAGTTTATTGAATTCTTTGAACAACAGAAAGTGAATATAATTGTTACCCCATTCTTAGAAGGTAACACAAGACTTGAAAGCTTAGCTACCTTACCCCAGACCACAGAGCAGATAAGCAGTAGGACAGGTGTTCAAACCAAAGCAGCACAGCTCCAGGGCCCACATCTTAACCACCCTGTGACATCACCTGTCACACACAGAACCTGGGACGTCCAGGAGCCCTTTGACTCAGACGTTTATTCCTGTGAAAACCACATGGAGACCTAAGAAATTGGGAAGAAATCCCTTAAGTTAACCTCTGGAAGAAAATAACATGTTGGAATTAAAATCCAATGTTAACTGAGATGGAGAAAGGCTGTTTATCAAAAATTTAGGGCAGTCATAGAAAATAATCATGGAGGCTGTAACTTTCTGCTTGCCGAAGGCTCCTTCTGAGTAAATCACTGCTTATGTCACTCCATGGCAACTGGAAAAGACATGGATGGATGCAGTCATTTTCGGGAAGCTAGAGGCCTGCTCGCATCAGCGCAGGATTCGTGGGTATGTGTTGAAGGATGGTTGGCACCCAAAGGAGAAAATGGTATATGTTTCATGTTTTATGATCTGTTTTGTCACTTGGGGGAATTCGGAGGTGGAGACACTTATAAAGTGAAAATGGAAGCCAACTTTCTCTTGTCACTTGTGTTATTTGCCAGGTTTTAAGTGGGGGGGAAACAAAATCAGAGACTGACTCTGTCCACCAAAGGACAGGGAGTTATTCCTAAGAACTGGATTGGAACCAGGAAGCAAGCAGGCAGAGACCGCAGGAGGCCGGGCAGTTAGCTACTTGCTCAGCTTGTTCCCTTTCTCTCCCATTAGCAGTGGGGTTTCTGTCATAATGTCTTCGTTTCTTTCTGCCCGTCTTCATTCTTAGTCTTTTCTGACCTGCTAACTACCACTGTCGTGTGCCCCAGGCCTAAACCAGAAGCAGCCTGACTTCCTGGCATAATCATGGGCCTCACACACATTGGTCAGACCTCAATGTCACAGGCTACCTCAGCAGATACCACCTGCAAAGACCACCTGTGCATGGGTGATGGGAAGAAGCGTGGCCACCCTTGTTCAAACAGCCCACTGCCGCTTCTCTGAGTGGAGACAATGGGTAGATTAATCCCCGCGAGCAGAGCAAGGAGAGTGGGCGGGTTGTCCCCTGCATGATTACTATGACCGATCTACCAAACAGTGGAGTCAAACAGAGGGCACGTGAAACACTGGTGTGCGGACAATGGAGGAATCTTGACTCACTTTGGAAGGTTTACGCCGAAAAACACCCTAAATAAA
Organism: Rhinolophus sinicus; assembly: GCF_057876585.1. Taxonomy (NCBI): domain Eukaryota; kingdom Metazoa; phylum Chordata; class Mammalia; order Chiroptera; family Rhinolophidae; genus Rhinolophus; species Rhinolophus sinicus. Next base: position 6,528,916 of record NC_142510.1, on the reverse strand, counting down.
CCCCATTTTGTATTTTCCTTGCGCAATCCATGAGCCTCTTATCGTTTTCATCCCTCGCTTTTTTCTTCCAGTCCGTCCTTCTTTTCTTCCTTTACCCCTTCCTTCAACCGATACCTTGGCGTGGAGGCCCTAGCCTGAAACTAGGTGATATTCACCTCTGAGAAGATGGCTCTTCTAGGCGTGTCTGGTTTGCAGTGAGAGCAGTTGACCTACATGTTTATTAGTGTGTTTATTATCAACGAGGAAGCAGAGCTGTCCCAGTCGTTTATTGCTACCCAGCGAGACAGCCCCAAACTTAGTGGCGTCTTTCTGTGGGTCAGGAATTTGAAAGCACATGGAAGATAGTTAGGGATTCTGTGGATGTCTACGTTCTACAATGTGGGGGAAATCGGAATGGCTGGAGATGGCGGAAACGGCTCAGCTGGAACCGTGTGTCTGGGGCCACCATTCTTCACCACATGGGATGTGTGAATGAAACTGGAAGGTCCAAGGTGACTTCTTCACTCACATGCCTGGAGCCGGGGCTGAGATGGCTGGATCACTGGGGTAGTGGTGAGTGGGGTGGGGTGTGTGACTGCACTGCTTTCTCTCCATATGACTAGCTTGGGCTTCCTCACAACATGGCGGTCTCAGGAGCCTCAGCCTAGTTATACAATAGCTGACTTCCCCCAGATGAGTGTTTGAAGAGACCAGCTGTGAGGCCTCTGAGAACCTAGCATTAGAAGTCACACAACATCACTTCTCATGCACTCTATTAGGTATGCAGGGCCAGCCCAGACCCACTGTGGGATGAGACGACTTAAGGGCATGGATACCAGGAAGGGAGAGTCTTGTGCACAGGACAGCTTTGGAGGCTCATTACCACAGAGGAAATATAGTACATAACAAGGGGTCTGTCTGGATCCCCCAACCAGACCCAGAGACTCCTACCTGGGCCCATGGAGAGAGCAGAAGCGTCAGATCTGGTGACGTGGGGTCCAGCACACATGCTCTGTGGTCCAGATGCCAAAGCAGCACGTAGTGGGGTCACTATTCACCTTCTCCATGACTTCATAGCCACACATTGTGGCTCTAACAACGGAAGGCCTGCAAGCCACAAGCTCACCTTGGGAACAAAGGAGACAGTACCCTGGCCATGCTCACGCCGGGACCCCCTCGCAGCCAGCCCATGAGGCAGAAGCAATACAAAGGGCAGAGCAGGAGAAGAGGACGATGCTGCATACCATGCAGCAGCCAAGATAACAGCCTGGTAATGAGTACAAATCAGACAACCCTGGGGAGGATCCCACACATGACGAGGGACGCCCTACAGGGACCTGGAGATTCTTTGTAAGTAGTTGAAGCAAAACTAGTGAAATGGGGATCTTCACTCTTACATAAGCCCATTTGTAAAACTGGATTGTGAAGACGCAAATTACATCGGATAACATTTTTAGATCAAGCTTTGTACTTAACCACCTCACCCTTGGGGGCATCTAATTGGGAAAATAAAATTAATATATATTAAGTAATGGCATAAGATGACATAAGAGCTGTCACCAGGGGGAACCCAAATAAATGGCTCACACATTCAGTTTTATAGGAATAACTTCAGAGAAAGAAGACAATCTGAGAGCCAGAAGGAACAGCGAGACCTCTTGGAAGAGGGAAATTTGATCTGTGCTTTGCAAGGTGGTAAATCTTAATTAGGCGGAGAAGCAGCCCAGAATGGGAGAAATCTCAAAACTAGAAATGGTTTTGAATGACTTTGGGCACAAGACACAATTGTTTTCTCCTAAACATTTTTAATTTTTAATTTTAATTTTTTAAAATTAAAAAAAAATTTAATTTTTTAAAAATTAATTTAAAAAGGATTTAGCCATTTTTAGTGTGTAATGAATGGGATTCTGGGGTCTGAAGATTAATGGGAAGAGTAAATGTGGTTATAACAGGGGATTAAAAGAAATCAAACAAAGATGAGACATTTTAGAGTGGTTATTTCCTTACACCTCTTCCTGGACTTGAAAGGAAAGAATCCAGACAAGGGATTGGCCAGATAGTAAATATTTTCCGCTTTGTGGGCTAGTTTTTCTTGCTATTACTCAGCTCTGCTGTTGTAGCACAGGATTATCCACGGACGACCCATAAACAAATGGACATGACCGCGTTCCAATAAAACCAGTTCTAATAAAACCAAGTGGCGGGCCAGATTTGGCCCACGAGCCAGAGCTTGCTAACCTGGGCTGTAGACAGCCCATTTCATCCTCTGAATGTTTACGGGAATCTACCTTAAGCTTGCCATGGTGATGAGAACGTGATACGAAAGGTGCTCTCTCTGTGGGGATGTACTCTAGGTCCATGCGTGCTTAGCACTGTGCTGACCAAGCTGGATAGAAAGCTGAACAGGCAGATGTGACCCCCGCACCTCCTTACAGAAATTCCAGCCAAGGAGGGAAGCTTGGGGAGGGAAGAAGCAATGGGATCTAACCTGATCTTAGGGGTGAGGGAGCCAGGTATGACTCCCTGGGGAAGTGACGTCTCACCTGGGACTGAAGAACCTCGTTCTCAGCACACCTTAGATGGTCTGTGGAAGAAGGGACATCAAGATGGGTAGAAGCAGGGTTCCTTATAGAAGAAGGAACTGTTTCAAACCCACCGAGGTGAGTATGTTTCATTACAGAAATGAATTAAACTTCGATATTGCTGCAACAGAAAGCGAGAGACGGAGGAATGAAGGAAAGATGAAATCAGAGTTCTCAAGAAACTGGAATTACCCTAGGAAACCCCCAAGTGGGGACATGTCCCTGACTCCCAGCGGATGCCCATTTCCTCTCCAGCATCGGGGTTTTATCATCAGCCGTGTTTGGAAACAGCTGAGACGCTGCAGAGGACAATCACTGTGCAACCCTGTCACCCAGACAGACACTGATTCCTCTCCTGAGAAGATGGTGCTATGGCTACTCCAAGCCAATCAGCTAAAATTTGCCTCGGGGTAAAGCAGGGATCCAACCTCTACTGTTCCCACACACCGGCAATGAGAGAGTCGGGTTCCACCTCACCTTCAGCACTGATGAAACTGGCACCAATTACGGCAGACCCCGAGAGCACTTGGAAGTGCGCCTTTCCCCTCAACGAAAATGTGTAATTGGCTAGAACTCTGCGTCCCTTGCCCGTGCCAGCTACGAGTGCCCACTGCACTGGGATCTCCTAGAGGCAGACCATCCCTTCTGTGTCACTACTGACAGCAAGCACTGCCTCTTTCCATGGAATTCCAATCCACACCATCCTTGGGCTCTAATTGAGTCAATAATATTGTAATAACTATGTATAGTGCCAGGTGGGTACTAGACCGAAACCATAAAACTCCTGGAAGAAATAATAGGCTCTGACAAACTCTCTGACATTGTTCTTAGTAATACTTTTTCTGATATATTTCCTTGGGCAAGGGAAACAAAAGAAATAATAATCAATGGGACTACATCAAACTAAAAAGTTTTTGCACAGCAAAGGAAAACATCCAAAAAAGGAAAAGACAAGCTACTGAATGGGAGAAGATACTCATACAGGGATATGATACATCCCATAGAGGTTAATATCCAAAATTTATAAAGAACACATATAACTCAATGCCAAAAAAAAAAAAAAAAAAAAAAAAAAAAAAAAATCTAATTAAAAAATGGGCAGAGTACCTGAATAGGCAGACATTTCTCCAAAAAGGACATATAGATGGTCAATAGACATATGAAAAGATACTCAACATCATTAATCATCTGAGAAATGCAAATGAAAACCACAATGAGCTATCACCTCACACCTGTCAGGATGGCCGTCATCAATAAATCAACAAACAAGTAAGTGCTGGTGAGGATGTGGAGAAAAGGGAGCCCTCACGCACTGTTGGTGGGATTGCAGATTCATACAGCCACTATGCAAAACAGTATAAAGGTATCTCAAAAAATTAAAAATAGAAATACCTTATGACCCAGCAATTCCACTTCTGGGTATTTACCCGAAGAAATCCAAAACACTAATTTGAAAAAATACATGTACCCATGTTCACTGCAGCATTATTTATAATAGCCAAGATATAGAAACAACCTAAGTGCCCATCAATAGACTATTGGATAAAGATCTGGCACACATATACAATGGACTATTAGTCAGACATTAAAAAAAAAAAAAAATGAAATCTTACCATTTGCGACAACATGGATGGACCTAGAAGGTATTACACTAAGTGAAATAAATCAGACTGAGAAACACAAGTGCTACATAATCGCACCTATATGTGGAATCTAAAGAACCAAATAAATGAACAAACAAAACAGAAACAGACTCATAGATACAGAAAACAAACTGATGGTTGTCAGATAGGAGGGGGTTTGGGGATGGGTGAAGACGGTGTCGGGATTAAGCAGTACAATTGGTAGTTACAAAATAGCCATGGGGATGTAAAGCACAGCACAGGGAATAGAGTCAATAATATTGTAGTAACTATGTATAGTGCCAGGTGGGTACTAGACTAATCAGGGGGATCCCTTCGTAAACTATATGCTGTATACTAATCTGAAATAGTGAATGTCAAGTGGAATTGAAAAAAATAAATAAAAATACAAATTAAACAAACCAAAACTTCTTCACTTGTGGGACCGTTTAGACCACATGCAAACATAACACGGAAATGGAATGGCTGGCTGTACACAGGTAACTTAGAATGGACCTCATCTCTGCCTCACTGTGTGCTTTATGAACGGTGTCAGTGATCGGGCACTTCCAGTCTGCCAAGTGTCACCCAGCATTCTACTTGCACGCTCACATTTCGTTCTCATTGTCATCCTCTGCCTCAGTCAGGATGGTCTAGGCTGTGCTGCAGTAACAGGCAACCCCCAAATCTCAGAGGCTTATACACAAAGGTTGATTACTTGCTCATGCTACATGTCTATCATAGTCAGCCGGAAACTTGAGACCTGCTACTCGTTACCTGCTACTCGAGACCAGGTAACAGAGCAGGCACTATTGGGAACAATCCCTTTTGGTCTCTGGAACGTCACTGGTTGGCACTGCAGAGGGAAAAGGGAGCTCTGGAGCATCTGACTTCACCAATTCAGTGCTCAAGCCTAGAAACGCCACATGTCCCTTTTGTACAAACTCATCAGGCAGTCACATGACAATGGGAAAGACATTAAATATTTGCTCAGAGGCAAGTGCTATTATTATCCTACCTTTTAGGAAAGAGGAAAGAGACGCTAAGGAGCCTATCGGGTGATCCAACTAGATAAATAGCTGAGCCAAGATTTGACTTTCTGACTCACCCTTCACCTTCTCTGGTAGAGGTAGAAGTGGAAACATGCTAGTGTGATACCAAATAGATTAAGATGTCATCACAGCTTAAAAAACGAAGCTCAAAAGAATTGTAGGGGATGAATAATTCTAAGGGGGACGTGGAAGAACTAAAGAGAAGAGACAAGGCCTGGTGGAGAAGATGGGACTTGAGCTGAATCTTGAAAGATGGGAGTTACATTCCAGGTACATGGTAGAGGGAAAGCAAATGCATGGTGATGGGACAGCACAGGGTAAGTGAGGGCATGTAATGCAGTGGGGCTAGAGTGTCGGGGGAATGAGAGAAAATGAGCTCCAAAGCAGGCTGGTGACAGACCACACGTTTTGTTCCCCTAGCCGGAAGGAGACAAGGACACGGTACTATTCTAGAACTCAAACGCCTAAGTAGGTAAAGCATGGAAGGCCCCAACCCACTCAATAATGCGCCCAAAGCATCACTGTTTACAGAAGGATAGCATTTCTGGAGGCCTGTAGAGTACTTGGCACACCACATTGGAGGCGTTGAATAAAATATTTATTAGCAATTGCAATGATTGCCAAACCAGTACTGCCAGGAGATGATGTGTATTTGAGGTTTAGAGTCTGCCCTGAGGGCAAAACAGAAAGAACTCCCAGAAATCTAGAGACAAAGGGAACCCTGACAGGAATTTTCTGGACTAATTTGTCACTGAGGACTCAGAACACCAACATGCTGGCAAACAGCCAAGACAATAAGAAAAGATGAAATGCGAGCACGAATTGTGTGGTCAAGGTTTCACCAGTCTTGCAGCGAATGGGGCTGCCAGATGGAATTGTTTTTGTTTGCTGTGGGTAATTTCCTGTGGAAGAGCATCCTTCTAACCCAGCATAATTGAAGCCAATTATTCGTGCTTAGCATCTCCAACAACAAGAAAATGCAGCCATAAAACACCTCACGACTGAGCTACTCTCTTGGCTGGATTCCATCCGAGGGCACTTTCCTGGATGGACCACCAAGGCGCTGACAAAGGCTGGACTGTCAAGTACACTGGCCAAGAGTTCAAAACAACTGGGAAGGTTTCTTATGCCAAAATACACAGAGTGAGGAGAGAAGTCTGCTTGGGAGACCCTGGTGATCTCCAGTCCTAAAAAGAGATGTAACAGTTCCTGGTGAATAGCTCTTGAAGGTGACTCGATTTCCCGAGAGTGGGTCATGTTTACCATGCATGCCCGAATGAATTCTGACCTGTAAGAAGAAACTTATGAGACCAGCGAAGTGATTTTATTCACGGAGGGCCTTGTGTTTATGTGCTGGACTGATGAACTTGGCTTGTGTCCTGAGGATAAGGGTGGCGATTCCTTATAAGGGGGCACAGATTGTAGAAAGACCACTAGGCAGGTGGGTGGAGGATGGATAGAAGGAAAGGGTGTTAGTCTTGTGGTGGCAACGGGACCTGACACTGACGGCAACAGACCCGATGGGAAATGATGAAGACCTCGACTTTAGCCATAGTTATGGACACATAATATATATATGAGGTATTAGTTTGCTAAGGCTGCTGTAACAAACTACAACAAACAGGGCTGCTTAAACAACAGAAATGTAACGTCTTCTAGTTGTGGAAGGCAGAAGTCCAAGATCAAGGAGTCAGCAGGGTTTTTCTCTAAGGCTGGGAGGGAGAATCTGTTCTATGCCTCTCCCCTAGCTCTGGCGGTTTGCTGGTTATCTCTGGTGCCCCTTGGCTTCTGCTGCTTCACTCCAGTCTCTACGTTGACCTTCACATGGCGTTTTCCCTGTGTGTTCACATCCTCTTCCTTCAGTGCATGTCTGTCCGTGTCCAAATTTCCCCTTTTTATAAGGACACCAGTTAAACTGGATTAGGGGCCTCCCTACTCCTGTATCACCTTAACTAATGACATCTATAAAGACCCTACTTCCAAATAAGGTCACAGTCTGAGGTACCGAGGCTTAGTTTAGGACTTCAATATGAATTTTGGGGGTGGGGGTGACACAACCCCATGACGGGACCCATTTCAAAGGTATTTTGGAGTTATAATTAAAATAACTTGGCGACTAACTGAATGTGCTTTTATTATGTATGAATTAAGATAGTTTGCAGGTGAAGGGGCTATTAGCATATAATGGGAGTATTTGCCATGTAGCAAGTAGTAAACATTAGTGGCATGTCCTTGTTAGGGACCGAATTGTGTCCCCTCCCTGAAATTGATGTGGTGAAGTCCTAATGCCCAGGACCTCAGAATGGGACATATTGGGAGACAGGGCTTTTCAAGAGCTAATTAAGGTTAAATGAGGTTATTAGGGTGGCCCTAATCCAGCATGACTGCATCCTTATAAGAGGTGCTGGATGTGCATTAGCCTTACGGTGGGAGTCACTTTACAACACATACACGTATCAAAGCAGCACGTTGTATGCTATGAATATTAGGTTGGTACAAAAGTAACTGCGGTTTAAAAGGTTAAAAATAATTGCAAAAACCGCAATTACTTTTGCACCAACCTAATAGATACACTTTTTATTTGTCATGTATACGCCTTAATCAAGCTGGGGAAAAACATAAGAAAGAGAAGAGAAGAGGAAATTAGGGCACAGACAAGCACACAATGAAGACAACGTGAGGTCACAGGGAGAAGACAGCCAACCTGCAAGCCAGAGAGAGGAGGTCTCAGAAGAAATAACCCTGCAGACCCTTGGATCTCAGACTTCTGGCAGCTGGAACTGTGAGAAAATAAATGTCTGCTGTTTAAGCCGCCCAGTTCGTGGTACTTGGTGATGCAGCCCGAGCAGCCCGAGTCTTTACCTATCTAATGATGACCATTTATGGTCTGCATCTGACCAGGGCAGCAGTTAGAGTGGGGAACACGGAGTCTTCTCAGGTACCTGGATTCTTAGCTGTCCAAGAACAAGGTCAGTGGTGCTTTGGGGGAATCTGCTGGTTTGCCAAGGCCAGCAGGCCTGAAGTTCAGAGGACGAAGTAATTATAAGGCACTCACCCACTGAACAAATCTTGGCATCTTAAATGCCACCATTTTTTTTTTGCCTCTGGTGACCATTATTATTTGGGTGTTTAGATGTCAAGTTTGCTCAGTGAGGAACAGCTGTGTTTGAATCATTGCGAGGAGAAGGAAGCTGAATAGAAGAATCAGAGAGGGAAGCGATAATGGGAAGGGCAAACCAAAGGGAAGAAAGAACAAAGAGAAGTAGAGGAAGAAGAAAAGAGGATGAGAACGAGAGACAAGATGAGCCGATGTAGATACTGCCGGGTTTCTCAGCCTCGGCACTGCTGACACTTGAAGCTGGAGAAAACGCCGCTGTCTGGGCCGTCCTGTGCACAGTCGGATGTTTAACAGCATCCCGGGCCTCCACTCACTAGACACCAACAGCGTCTACTTCCACGCCCCCAGCTCTGACAACAAAATCTCTCCAAATATTGCCAAATGTACCCTGGTGGGCAACATAGACCGTCTATTGCTTCATTTTTGTCAGCGTGGTGACATTTCTGTTAGACAAGCTGTGCCTGGTACACAGTAGGTACTCAATAATTCTCATTGGATTGAGGACCGACTGAGTGAATGAGTAAAGGGAGATTGGCTTTCCAGAGTTTTAGCTTAACTTCAGCGAAGTACCTTGGTAACACTCAACCATCCTACTATCCACTCTTCTTATTACAAAGTAATTGAATTCTCCTTTGTTTGAGAAGAGATTGGTGCTTTTCATAATATACTGTCAACATAGAAGGGTTTGGGGCTTAATTAATGATCCTGCTTTAAAATGAAAAAATACACTAACACTGACAATGTATTGTATGACAAGATTTCAGCCCTCTAGATAATGCGTTCTTTTCTCAAACATAATTTCTTCCCTATTTACTTAATCCATTATGCTAATTAATGAAAACACCAGCTTTCAGGAGTGTACCAAGGTTTCCTTCTTGTTATGTGCAGTAAAACTTCTATTACTTTACCAATATGGATTCACCTGAGAGGACAGACGCACCGATCCCTTGAATTGTTTCTTTAGCAAATCCAGTGAGCTAACTATATGTCATGAGGACTCAGAACTGCAAAGCCGTCAAAGAAGCTCATTGAGAATTCTCCCCTCAAGGAACCTGAAACATGGTTGAAAAGAGAAGATGGACCTACAACGAAGTTGACACAGCAAAACATCAGGCGAATGACGGTAAACTAGATCGCAAGAAAGGACAGAACACTGTGTGATGGAGCCCAACTTGGTGGAAAATAAGTTCTACTCCAATGGGAATTTTTTTTTTTTTTACATTTATATATTTATAAGTGGAAAAAGGGTAGTTTTCAATGAGCAGCTAATATACAAACTATCCGGACCCTCTGAAAAATCATTTCTAATGGACTCCACCTTGGCCGAAATTGGAGAGAAAAAAATCAGTTCATCCCAGAGCTTCTGACAGTTCAGGCCAACTGGTTTACTTTTCAACATTTGGATAATGTCGTCCCTCATTAGAGCTGAAGGACATTTAGTAAAATAAGGAAGGAGGGTTCTGGCAATGTTCTATCTCCTGGTCTGGGTGCTGGTTACCTTATATGCTCTCTTTGTAAAGGTTCCTTTAAGATTTGGGACCTGTCCCACATATACTGTATATTCAACTTCAATATAAAGTTTTATATATTTTTCATTAAATTTATTGGGGTGACATTGGTTAATAAAATAACATAGGTTTCAAGTGTATGATCATCTATATATCACATTGTGTGTTCACCACTCAAAGTCAAATCTCCTTCCGTCACCATATACTTGACCCCTTTGACCCTCTTCTACCTCCCCCTTCCCTCTGGTTACCACCGTACTGCTGTCTACGTCTATGAGGTTTTGCTTGTTTGTTTGTTGCTTTCAGTTTTATATTCTACATATGAGTGAAATCATATAGTTCTTGACTTTTTCTGACTTATTTCACTTAGCATGATAATCTCAAGAGCCATTCATGTTGTCACAAATGGCAGTATTTCATCTTAACTTACAGCTGAGTAATATTCCCTTGCATATACGTACCACTATATTTAAGAAAAAAGAAATAAACCACTCAGGTAACAGATTCTAACTTATGTTTAGAATTCTCTCCCAGTCCTTAAAACATAATGACCTTGTATCACAGATTTGATTTTTGCCTCATCCATTTGTGTAGTTAATTGCTTGAGGACATCCTACCTAATCCCCTAGATCCTTGCTTAAAGCTTTTTACGGCCCTGATGGAAACCTAGATTCCCTTTGGCCTGGAAAAATTAGGTATCTTTGGTTCTCAAATGAGATTTTCAAGTTTCAGCTTAAGAAAAAGAAAATGCCATGGAAACATCTAGAGGCGCTGTTTGCCACGGTTACCGTAAAGAAGAAATGACTCCAGAAAAGATGGACATCAATGGCTGCTACACACTGGGGAGAAGAGATCGCTATGACAGTGATGGTTACCAGTTACTCAGCACTTAACTCTTCCGGCCTTAGTTCTATGCATTTTTATCCCATCCATACACCCAACAGCACAGTGAGGTAGATGCTGACAATATTTCCACTTTACAGATGAGAAAATGGAAGCAGAGAGGTGACGTATTTTGCCCAAGGCTGCATAGTCAGTAAGTGGAGAAGCTGGGATGAAAACCAGCCTGGTCCCAGGGGCCAGGTCCTTCTTTTATCCTCCATTGTGTACCGTCTCTAAAGAGCGGGCTCATGGTAATTCCACTGGAAAGACCCTGATAGGTGTTAATTTTCCTATAAGCTCCCCCTGACTTCTTGGGGATAACAGCATTTGTCATACAAAACAGTTACTAATATCAGTTTGGTCTTTTCAAGGTGACCCTCGACTTGTAGGGCAAAGGATCCAAGGGTCATAAATGTGAGCATAGCAAAAATGACCAAAGCCTGGGCAATTCCATATACTGGCTTCAGGGCAGGACAAGCCTGGATTTGTTGCACTTTCTAACACTTAACTAACCACGAGAACTTATGCAAGTCATTCAAATTCTCTGAGCCTTAGTTTGTTTGTCCATCTAGAAGGTAGCAAAGATAATATCCATTTTGCAGGAATTCTAGGAGGATTAAGAAATTAAACATGTACTGGGCACACAATAGGTGCTTAAAGGGTATCAGTTCCTCATGTTCATTACTGTGGTGCTGATGTTACAAGGACTTAACATTTTCTATCTCTAACAGTACCTGGCACACTCATACATACCTAGTAGGGCCTCAATAACTATTTGAAAAAAATCTTAATAGTTTTATTTTGTAGATACGCATTAAGCTACAAGAGAAGAGAGCATCGCTAATGCATTTGGTGGAAATGTCACTGCAGAAATATAGCTGAAAATTAGGCATCTAATTGTTATTAGAGATTCCTCAAAAATGGGAGTCTGCTATTACAACTAGGGAGAAGCAGTAATCATTTCATTATTACTATCGTAAAGCTTTGGCAAATGAAGAATATTTAACTCTGGACAAGGACCACAGGGAAACAGAGAAAATTCATTAAAAGGTCAGAAAAAGAGGGCCCATATGCAAAGGTTAGAAATAATTGGAATTAGTTAGCCCGGGAAGGAAAAGCCTATACTGCAACTTAATTACTGTCTTCATTCCTTCACAAAATGAGGTGCCCTCTATGGCTTCTGTCTCCACTAATCAGAAAACTAGAAGGGCTGACCTTAAAAAGAAAGCAAAGAAAAAGTAGGCATAGTTCTTGGGGCATTTTTATTTGATAAGACACTTAAAAGGTTACCTGAAATGATTCTAAAATGATCTATCCAGGAAAGCCTGTCTTTCCGGGGTGACGTGTCTAGAAGGTGGGACTAAAGGGGAGGCCATGGGACATCTTAATAATAAAAAAAATAGTCGAAACGGAAGGCAAGAGACTGAACCAAATGGCTTTTGGTGACTCCTCCAGCTCTCCAATTTTTAATTCCTTGAATTGGAATCTGAGTCTCCACCTCCCCCAAGCGTCTCTGCCGCTGCCATTGTGTGAAACCCAATTACAGGGACCATCATGTGAAATGAGGACTAGCTTCTGCCACAGAGCCAGGGAGGAAATAAAAGGTCAGTTCTCAAAAGCCCAGTTGGGAGCCAGCTCTGCTTCTTTTGACCTTCCAAACTTTCCATTAGAAGGGCAGTGATCTCAGCGATTTACCAGCGTGGGCAGCTGGGGCTATGATTAGATGAAGAGCTGTTGAAGGACTGAGTTAATGCTTAGGCAGCCACTGTGGAGGGGGATGTGTGAGCTGAGGGCCATAGTCCTCTGACACTTACTGGGAAGTCAGTCTCCTTAAAGGAGAATGGGAGGCCTGGTAAATCCGTGTTTCCCCGAAAATGAGACCTGGCTGGACCATCAGCTCTAATGTGTCTTTTGGAGCAAAAATTAATATAAGACCCGGCCTTATATTATGTAAGACTAGGTATTACATTACATTACATTACATATTATATAAGACCCGGCCTCATATTTATTATAGTAAAATAAGACCGGGTCTTATATTAATTTTTGCGCCAAAAGACACATTAGAGCTGATGGTCCAGCTAGGTCTTCTTTCCGGGGAAACACGGTGTGTGTGCATGTAGGGGGTGTCATTTAAATACCTGGAGCACCCTTTCCTTAGAAGGACACATTTCCTCTTTATGTCTCCTCTACGTCCCTTGCCTAACCCATGGCATTGTTATCTCTTTAATGCCTTCACGCTACCCAGTACTATCTTCTTCCTCTCTTTGGCTTTAGGGTAGAGGTGTCAATCATTGGATTCCATCTATCCAGTTTCCTGCTGGGCTGGGGATCAGGATAGAGTGTAAGCCCCTTTATTGGGGACAAGGAGAAAAGAGGCCTTTGCCATTGCCTGGCTTGAAAACAGAGCAAAGACAAGACATCCAGATGTGAAAACGTAAAATGACTTCTTCGCATGTCTCCTACTTCTTCGGCTAACAGTCTCCCTTTTTTTGCTTCAAATTTTGTTTCCAAATATTGTTTCCATTAGCCTAAAACCTGCCTGTTTTGTTTCAAGCAGGAGTATTAGTCCCGGGATTCATCCAACTCACGACGGCAATAATTAGATCAAGCGGTGGAAGGGAGAGGACACAAACAGTAGATGGCGGAGAAGGAATAAGTTCTATGTCACAGCAACCTAAGGAAAAATAAACGCAGTTGAAGAGACATCCACGTGAGGTGTGCTTGGGACTCCATGTCTGTCTGTAGGGAAGGAGTGAGCTGAAACATAGGAGGAAATGTCAGCAAAAAGAATCCTGCTAAGCTAACAATGCTTAAATCTCCTAGGGTCATAGGGACACAAGATGTCCCACACTTTCCACAGGTCCCTGGAATCCCAGCAACAGGGATCTGTGGGGTCCAGCTCAAGAACCCCAGTTCTGGCCTCGAGCTGTTATGTGTGGGGCTGAAACCATAAAATTCCATGCCTTAAGAGGGGGTGCTGGAGAGGTACCCAAAGTTCATTCAAAACGTCCCTTTCTAAAGAATGCAGTTAAAACTCAGTGGCCTCCAGAGGCCAGGCACGTAAGACAAGTGAACGGAACTTTATAGGGCTGGAGGGTGCCTGCCTGTTGACAAGGGACAGCGCCCAGCTGGCCCCCAAGAGTGCCTGCCCATGTAGCAGGAGCACCCTGCCGGGTCTCCCCAGTGGCCAGGACAGAAACCTAACTTTTGTGTTAGCTCTCCTCGCTTTGTTGCTGATGTTTGCTTGCTTTTTTCCCCTCTAGTTTTGGTAACTAACTCAGAATTTTAAAAAAGCCTCGTCAATGGTATTGTACTATAGATACGTTAGCTGAGGGGCTCTCCATACGATTTTTACAACTTCTAGTAAATCTGTAACTATTTCAAAATTTAAAGTTACACACGAAAGGAAAAAATGGCTCAAAACAAAGCACTGCAAAGCAAAACTGCGACTAGGCTGGGCAGCTCGACTGATCCCTTCTCTCCTCGTTTTGAGAGGCTGCTCTGCGCCTCGAGTCGTAACGCACCGAAAGGCAAGAGCGCACACAGTACCAGTGAGCTAAGGCTAACCACCCCAGAGGGCTTTCCATCACAACCCCTTTCCTTGTGAGACCACGAGCCGTTTCTTCTGGCCACGTTCACTGGAACAAGGTTACTAAAATTCCAACCATTCCAAAGGTACGAAGTTCATCTGTGCTGAAGAGATTTTTATCAAGGTGGATGGTTCAATGTGACCTTGGGACTCACTAGAACCCGGGAGAAGTTCTAATTAAGCTTCTTTAGAGGACGTTTGCCAGGAGCAGGGAGCTGGCGGACGGTGTTACGCAGACAAAATGAATTCACCGAAGGGCAATGCTGTTTGACCTTCAGGGACCCCTTACTGACTGAAAACCCTTGAGGAAGACTCATGCATTTTTGTTCTCCCTTATCTGTAAAATGGGGATGGTATCATTTCCACTTCCCAGGGCTGAGAAGAGATCCCGTGAAATAACACATTGGAAAGGCACCTGATGATCCTGAAAGCAGCAAATAAACATAAGGGTGGTTGGTTGTTTTTGTGGGTACGTGGGGAGACGGACCCCTGTGATCAATTTCATGCCCTCGTAATCAAGTCCCCATGTTCCCAAGCCCCTATATATTTTTATTTAGTTCATAGGGGCTCATTGTTTCCAACAAGAAAATAAGACTTCCATCTGTTGCCCCGTCCTGTGACGTCTATGACACACCTGGGAAAGCTTAACATTAACAAAATGCCACGCATCATAAACCACGCACTGATGGCCCTTCATTATTCTTCGCAGGCCTCTCTTTATTCATGTTTCTCCCCCCTTGACATTATTTTCAGTTGCTTATGGAATAATCTGAACATCCATCTTGTTTAAGGGCAGTTTCCATCTTGTACAAAGTAGGAGACCTGTCTGAAAGCCCAAAGCACTTCCTGGCTTGGAGAAGCAGTAATTGTCCATGCGATAGCTATCTCCCAGGACCTATGCGTTATCCAAGCCTCTGAGAAGGAAGCGCCCCTCCCCGGGGGCCCCTTCATAAAGGCCAATTTGCTGCCTTTTCATTTCTGTTCAGTATAGCGTAGAAAACGGAAGTCCGCATAGGTCTTACGGAAATAGTTCTTTTATGTCTCCAGTATGTTCTGTTGCCCGTGTTTCTATACTCTCCAGCTTTACCTCCTGTCATTGCTTCTCACTGTGCTATAGCAAAGTGCTACATAGAGACGCAGAGAGTTAGTCATCTCTACCACTTTGCTGGCACTTTCCCAGCTGTCTTCACCTGGCTGACATCTGTGGAGCCCTCAAGATTCAGGCGCAGCCACAGCTCCTCCAGGAAGCCTTCCAGAGACTCCTGGAGTCGGGCTTAGTCTCCCTCACACTGATTTCTGCTCTTTCTCATCCTTTTCCGTTTCAATTATTGCTGCCATGTCCGCCTCGCCTACCTCTTATGAGTCCTCCGAGGAGCTCAGACCCTTCCGGATTCATTTCTGCATCTCCAGATCTAGCCTAATTGTGGCACAAGGGAGGTTCTTAGGAGACGTTTGTTGAAAGAGAGTTTAATGGAAATGAATTTAGATTCTAAGCTTTGTGGAGATAAAGGCTGCATCCTTTTCTATTCATTAGTGAAAGCTAATTTCTAAGACAGTCCTGGAACAGGTTAGCCAGTCAGTAAACATGCACAGAAGGAGCAAAGTAAGGAACGTATTGGCGTACATACTAGTGACGGCGGGCTGACGATGCTGGAGGCGTCCCACTTCTTGGGAACAGCCCTCCGTGGCTGACGGAAGCTGGTGTGTAAGTACCCCAGCTCTATCATGGCTCAGGTGGGCAACTCTGAGTGTGTGTGCACCGCGCTGGCTCCTCCAGGTATCCCAGTGGTAACTCGCTCGGTAACACACCTGCTACAGACTGAAGGTTTGTGTCCCCACAAATTGGCAGTTACACAGCAGTCACAGGGATGGAAAGCACAGCATAGAGAATAGACTCAGTAATATTGCAACTGTATAGAGTGTCAGGTGGGTGCTCGACAAACTGGGGGGATCACTGCATAAATTACATAAATGTCTAACCGCTATGCTGTACTCCTGAAACTAATATAAAACAACACCGAATGTCAACAATAACTGGAAAAAAAAAATCAATTAAAAAATCAATTAAAAAACAACCCTTAATCTCCAATGTATGTGATGGTATTTGGGGGCTTCGGGAAGTGCAGAGCTCTCAGGAATGGGATTGGTGCCCTTACGGGAGACCCCAGAGGGCACCCTTACCCTTCCATTGCAAAAGGACACAAGGAGAAGTGGACCGTCTACAACTGGAAGCGGGCACTCAGCAGAACCTGACCTTGGACTTGCAGCCTCCAGAACGGTGAGAAATAACCTTCTGTGGTTTATAAGCCACACGCCCAAGGTAACTCGTTTCCACAGCCCTCGGATCGCATCTTCCCTTCCTCGTCTCACTGCTGTGCCCGCACTACAGGTTCTTTGCCTCCCAAATAAACCAGTGGCACTTAAAGCCTTGTCTCAGCGTCTGCTTTGGGAGGAAACCAAGCAAAGATAAGCACATACACCTGTTGCAACCCCTCCTTTATGCTGCTTGCACCCCAGTGGGGGAGACCAGCCATAAATAAGCAAACGGTAAATGACAGATACCCATAGGTTGTGAAAATCACCAGGCAAGAACCAAGATGGCGTGACAGAGAATAACTGGGTGGAGGAGCTGCTTTAGACACAGCGGTCAGGCTTGGTCTCTGGGGACAGCGGCCCTGAATGGAGACCTGGGGAACAAGGAGCCAGCCATCCAAAGGGTAAGAGGAAGACAATGGAGGAAGGCGGAGCGTCAAGGACAAAGGTCTCCAAGGTCGGAAAATGCACTGCCTGTTTATGAACTCAAAGGAGGCCAGCATGGCAGCAGCACAGTGACTGAGGAGGTGGCTACCCAGGCAGGTGACAGACCATTTAGGGCTAGAGGAACATCAGGAAGCCACTGAGGTGGGTGAAGGGACGCCTTGGCTCCTTACATGAATACGAGCCATTCCTGGAGGACACTGCCTCCATCCCTGGGATTCAGGTCCATTCATCTGCCTTCAGGGAGGAAAGGAGAGGGAGAGTGGCGCGTGGGGAGGCTGCTCCTGCAAAGAAGTGGATCAGGAGAAGCTGAAAGGACCCTTTGTTTCATCAGGCCAGTTTTTCCTTTGATTCCCCAATACCTCTAATTCTGCGTGTCACCAGGAAATAGGTGTGCTGCAGCTCGGTGACAGCCTTCTCCAGTGTCTATGGCAACTGGGGCTGGGGCCACTTTCCCTTCCTCAAAAGAATGGGCTGGCTTCCTGAAGATAAGTAAAACTCCATTGTTGCTCTCAACTGTTACAGAGCTAGTATGCACCGGAGTAATAGAGATAGGACTGAATAGCGCTAATGATCTCGCATGAAACAACATGAATTAAATAAATCATTTCTCCCCAGGCTAATTACAGATGCTTCAGGATGAAAAGGCAAGAAAGAGCCTCAGACCAGGGCCATGCTTCTTAGTCCTGCCGTTATTTCTGATGTTCTTTGTGTGTGTGTGGCCCGAGTCCGGCTATGTTATTGTCTGACAAGTATGAAGAGAGCCGGCAGCCAGGTCTGTGAATTAGAACCACTTTGCTGTATCCCTGAGAGGAACAATAGAGCAAACAAAGTGGGGTGGGCGGAGGCGGAAGGCACATTATTTGACAACAAAAGTCTCCTGACTTCCAGTTCAGGGGAATGGAAGGCTCTTCCTCCTCTCCCTCCCCCTTGGACAGGGTGATCTTTCCAAAGGAAGGCAGATCACATCATTCGACAATATAAAAACCTTCGGTGGTTTTCAGTGGACTGTAAGATAAAACCTAAGCTATTCAGCTCCACTCTGCCAACCTCAGCTTTCACCACGCGCCTCTGTACTTCCTCTGCTGGGCTACTGCCAGTTCCTCCGATGTGCCCAGCTGGGTCAGGCCTCGGAGCTCTCCTGTGAGCTGGGCTCTGTCCTCGTAAGGAATACATGCTCGTCTTCTAAAGCTTGGCTCAAGAATCTCCTCCCTTACAAAGCTGTCCTAGCCTCCCCAGGTAAGACGCTTTGTTCTCACCCTTGCAACCTATGTTCACCCCAACCCCATATTGCAGACTGTGGGATTGGGGTAGGTTGATTGTATTAATGACCTGCTTGTATCCACAACCTTTTGCCTGTAATTCTGCAGTTCCCTGGGCTCAGTCGTGGGACCTGTTTCGTAAGGTAAGTTTATAGCAAGTGTCGTGCAGTCAGTCAGAGGCTTGAACGCATGTGTGGGTCTTTTCTTGTCCTCTCATACAGTTGGATGTACTCACTCTTGGGTCTCTGCCACCACAAGAACAAGCCCGGACTGGCCTGTTGGAGGATGAGACACACACATGGCACAGACTGAGGCCATCACAGACCAACGAGCCCCGAGCCAGCCTGAAGATGCATAAATGAGCCCACGCAAATTGGGAAAACCACCAAGTCTGCGTACTTGTAAAAAAAAATGTAATAAATGGCTCTTGTTTAAGCCACTAAGGTTTCAGGACTTTGTTTTATGCCAATGGCTACATGACATAGAGGCCCACACAGAGGAAGGCTGAGGTCCAACCAGCTGCATGAAAGACCAGCTTATTTCACTTCATTAGGAGGAGAGATGTGAGTAAAAGAGGGATCCACCGCCTTTAGCACATTCATTTTTTTTCCAACAGAGAAGGCTGGTCCAATTTATGTTATAATTCCCTTCATCTCATAAGTCAGAGAAAGAAATCTTCCCCCTTCAAGGGGTACCAGTGAGAGGTAACGAGATGGCAACCATATCTACTTGACCCGGTTGATAGGACAGAATGTTCTGTTTAACGGGCTGGTTGTAAGAAGATGGGCGGGAAAGGGAATGGCTCCCCCTACAGGACATATCTGAACAACCGAGCACAGACATAAAAGTTGAAGTTTCCAGAACCAATGTACACCCCCCTTTCCCTACAAGGCTGTGTTTGTTTTGGAAATGTAGGACAACCTGTGTGAATGGAAATCACTACGGAGGGGAAAGGTTCAGGCAGAAGGAGAAAGAACTGAGAGCTGCTGGCACTTCAGGAAGGGGTTTCAGCCTTCACTGCCACCATGGGTCCCTTCTTTAAAGTATTACCTATCAGAAAACAGGTGATGAGTGCTTGCTCCATGCCAGGCATTGGACAAGCTCATTTCAGGCTCACAATGCGCTGTTGCCCTCATTTTACAGGTGAGGGAAAAAGAGTCAGAAAGGCACGTGCCCGAAGTCCCACAGGTAGGAAAGGGATGGAATGTGGGATTCAAGTCCAAGCTCTGGTGCCTGTGTATACACAGCCTCGAGGACAGAAGCCACACGCAATGTGCCTTGTGGCCCGCTTTGTGGCTTCAGACCCTGGATGTGGGTCAACAGGGATGGACAGAAGGAAGGGCGTTTCGTCTAAGTCTGGTTATGGCTTACTAGGAAAAACAGGAAAGATAAGATGCCCTGAAAAAAAAGACAAAATCAATAGGCTAGGACATCTCTAGGCAAAAGGTGAAGATTATACACTAACTTACCTTGTTTCTCTTAATAATGCTCTTTTGTATCCTATTCCTCTTGTCATATAAGTGGTGACAGAGGTGAAGGAAGGTGAAATTGAGGGAGGGAAAATGGAGGTTTGTTTTAGAAAGTGTTTGCGAAACCCTTTCTCCCTGAGACATGCCTAAAAAAGGACTGTGCTTGGCTTATAAGGCCTGGGCACGTGCTAAGAATATCTAAGACCCTTCCAAAAGAGTCTCCATAACTTCTGTGATAGCCCATGACTCCAAAAGAGCCCGTTATTGGGATGGGAGGGTGAGCCATACCCGAATACATGTCCCCCAGAGCTAATTCTTTGTATCCCCTGTGTTTCCTTTAGCTCTTTCCTGGTTCAACAGGTTGCCTGGTAGAAAAAACTACCGTCAGAGTTGGAACATGTCTTTATTATCTGCCGCTGTATCTCCAGTGCCTAGAAGCGTGTATAAAATGGGACAGGTACGTGGTAAGTTAGTGCATCTATTCGTTGAACAAATAGTGGAAATATTTGTTGAGCTTCTAATGACATGTCAGACATTGTCTTGACATGAAGCAAGAAAGGAGGGAGGGAGGCAGAGAAGGAGGCTTAAGGGAAGGAAGGAAGACAGACAAGTGAGGGATTCTCCCGAAGGTCTTGCCTAGAGAGGTCTGGTCCCCGTCATATTATTTCTCGTATGGAACCATTACTTCATTCACTTTTCTTCTTGTTTCTCGGGTACACTTCCTGGACCTTCAGTTCAGGTTGGGGGCTGTCCTATATATGGAGGGTAGCAATAGGAAGTTCGGGGGGCTGTGTTTATTGATGGCTGAGTAGCCAACACAGAGCAACTCAATTCAAGAGGAATTAATGTTACAGATGGTAAAATGGTTCTAGATCAAATAAAAATGGGTTGGGAGGGTGACACAGACGCAGGGGTACAGACTGTGCAGGGCAGGGGCCTGTTTCCTAAAGGAAAGAGCTTCCTTAGCAGGTTCTGCCTTTAACTAGTGACTGCCGGTAGTGTCATCATGATTCTGGCTGGGATGGGACCGTTGTCTGCTCAGGAAATATGGAGAAACTAGTCAGCTGGCAAAGAATCGATTCCTGTGTCACATCCCTTCCCCTTAGGCCACAAATCTACAAAACCGCTAAGTGGCAGAGGCTTCTGAATCCTTGCCTTTGGGTCCCTGGAATTACAGAAGCTTGTTAATATTGACTTTCATCTAATTACTTCAGTATTTAGTTGGCAAGGTTGTTGTTCTTTTTTCATTTTCCTGGTTATCTCCTGCCCTAAGGGAATGCTAATTAATAGGAAGGTCCAGGCTCTCCCAGACTCAAAGCACATATTCCTTTCTCCTCACCTCACTACATGTGTGTTGTGAGAATTACGTGGCAGATTCATTACTTAAACCTTTTGCGCCTCAGTCATCATACCTGTGAAATAGGCATAATTCTATTAACTCTTTCAGTTCCTTTATAGAGTAACTGTGAGGAATAGAAGAAGCTTTCCAGCTGAGTGTATTGCCTGGCACTTAGCGAGCGTTTAATAATTGGTAGCTACAAATTAGAACGAGCCCATGTGCAGGGAGATGTTACCAAAGCCGCCCGGATCTGTTAGCGGTCTCCAACGTTTCAGAATTGCACTTGGTAGATTTCGTCAGCTCTGTACTGGTCTGTCTCACCATGGCTTCCTCATGATGGCTGCTAAGCTTCACCCAAGATTTGTCCAAACTTCATAACCCCACACGCCCAGTGCGGGCTTGACTGTTCCCATTCCGGTCTTTATACCTCAACCTAATTGCTCTGATGCTTTCTGTACAAAGTTCAGCTTTATAAGTGGAGTCTGAGCCAGACTTCCTTGTCTTAAGCAAAAGCCTCCTTCTTGGGACGTCATTTATATTTTGTTTCGGCTCAAGTTGAAATCGCCTCCTTTATTCCCAAAACTGCTGATCCATTTCCTCTGAGTAGAACAGCTGGAACATTTTCACAGTTCATAATAGTAATAGTAATAGTAATAGTAGTAATAATAATAATAATAATAATAATAATAATAATGGTAGCTGAAGTTGAGTGCTTACTATATACCAGGAACTCTGCTAAGGGATTCATGTGTTAATATCCTTTAGTCCTCATAAAATTACTGAAATAGGTTCTATTTCTATCCCCATTTTACAGCTGAGAAAAATAAGGCCCCAAGAAATTCATTAAGTTGTACATCTAGACAAAGACTTTCATAAACCCTCAGAGAAGTGGCCAGTGCCCTTCTAATGTTGATATGTGGGGACCTAGGGCAATCCCTAGATTTCGCTGTAGAGGATAATGGAGGCCCCATCCTAAAACATAACCTGTTATCAAGAGAACTTTCCTATTAGCCGTTAACTTTATAGCAGGCTTTCTGTACCTCAGGACAGAAAAGATGGTGGGCTTGTCTCATTTCACTCCTACTTCTGCTCCTACGTGGAATCTGGGGTCGCCAGCCACGTTTCTTGCCTTCTTCTCTATTCATCTACCAGGTTCACCTGTCCCCTCTAGAAGAATCTCTCAGTTGAAAAGTGAAAACAATTCAGGAAGAAAGACTTGCAACACAAATTGCACATGTGAATTGCTCCTGAAACTCTTCAGTTACACAAATCACTCTTTCTGCAGCTGTTTCATCTCCCTTCAAAAGAACAGAGAGACTCAACAGCAACTCATATCCTAAGAAACCCCATCTCCGTCCCTCCATTAGGCTGGGAAGGTTTTATTCTCCCTGTTCCTCTGTCAGATTCTAAACGGACGTGGTTTTATTGCCTTTCTCGTCTAATATTGGGACATATCAATCTACAGCAAGATCTCCGTTTTAAACAAGGTTCTTGTATTTCAAGAGGCCTTTTAAAGAGGGGTGTGAGGGGGGGGGACAGCTCCACTCTAGAGGCAGCTCATGGCTGGGGAGCAAGTATATTTAGCTCCAGTGATTCAACAAATGCTTACTGAGTGCTGGACCCAAATTCTTGGTGGCCAGAGGAGGATGAGGTTCAGAAAGGGGACGTGACTTGCTCCGAGTCACACAGCTACACCTGTGTCAGGACACCTGTGCACTGCCTTCCTTCCTATAGTTACTGGGTCCCCTCCATCCCCTTGGGGTGAGGCATGGACTCGGGCTGGAACAAAAATTCCTGCCCGGTTCTGCTGACATGTGGTACCCCAAAGAATAAAAACTTTCAGCTCTTGCCTTTCTCTGGCGTAGATCTCTCAGTAGTCACCCATTTCCCTTGGAAGAGTCCCTCACTGGACCATGGCTGCAAGCCCCCCACATAGTCCAAACATAGTTGGCCTAAGCGTCCCCCCCGTCGGTTTTCACAGCACCCACCCTCACAAGGTCTATGCATTTATGCGTCCCCCACACGCAATCATCCTAACCCACCGTACCAGCCCTTTTTACTCACCTAACCCTCTATCACTGTTTAGGTCTTAATTTAAACGTCCTCAAGGCCCCCACCCCCAATCACTGACTTCTCAGACTCGCTGTGACCGCTTCCTGCACTGTTTATTCGTCACACTGATCACATTTGTATTTATTTATTTATTTAATAAGCGTCTCTCCCATTTCTCTGTAAACTTCACGAAAGCAGGAACTGAGCGAGTCATTCGGTCCCCTGCCATGTAAGTATACTCGTGTTGATAAACTAGACAATACGGTCTTCCGGCTATGGGGTAGAGGGGAAAAGCAGGTGCTTTCCTTGTAATGGAAAGTGGGACTGGTGGGAATTGGCCCTCCTACTCTCCTTCACAAGCCTTTCAAAGGGCTCGTTTAATCCCTCAGGACTCCTTTAAGCCTCTGGATTTTGCAGCGGGCACCAAATAAAGCAGGTCTCTAACCCCCTCACTTCGTTCACAAGCTTATAAACTGAACTGCTTCTCCTTAGAACCTCCTTATGTTTTAAACCAGCTTCTGACCTCTGAGATCCTCCTTCTCTGATTTAATTTCTCCAAAAGATAACCCACCTTCAGATAGTTCTGCCTTTCTCCGTCCCCAAAGCATGACTGGGGCTCCAACCTTCTTAGCTGAAGATGTGCCTTGTGCAATTGCCCAGACTGAGCAATGCAGCTCTGTGGATGCTCAGCCTAACTCCTAGCCTCTCAGTTTCCCCAGTTCTCTGTTCCTTCTACCCAGAGCTTTGCACATGGTTTTCCACTGTCCACAGTACTCACCTCCCTACCCTGTTCACTTGCTTAACGCAGACTCACCTTTAAGACACCAACTCAAACAGGCGCCCTTCCCAGATGCTCAAGGTCATGTCAGACCCCGTTACATCTTCTCTTAACATCGTAAACACTGTATTTGTAAAAACATATTTGGAGCAGTTTATAAGGTTGTATTTGTGAGATTATTCTCATTAATGTCTATTCTAGACTGCAAACGCTGAAAAGGCTAGAATCATGTCTTTTTTGTTGTTTTTGTTTATTATTGTAGCCTCCATGTCTGGCACAGAGTATGTCCTTAAAATATTGGCTCAACAAGTGAAGAAAGTCTTCAAATTGGGTACATCCACCTTGAGCATCTAACCCCTTTGCTACTCTTGGCTGAAGAATATAGAGGGTCTCTTGTATATCGTTCCCGAAATGTCTTCTACAGTAAGGTGTGTGCGTGTCTGTGTGTGTGTGTGTGTGTGTGCACCCTCAATTACTACCTGTGAGAGCTGAACAAGCTACTCACTTACTCTGTTCCTTAGTCACTACCTTTCCAAAATGATTACTACAGTAACTGCCTCAAAGTGCACGTTCATTCTTTCATTCATTCATCCATTCATTCACCCATTCATTCATTCAAGAATATTTCTCAAAGTGAGGTCCTAGGACCAACTACATGGGAACCTCCTAAGCCACTTATGAATGACGCAAACTCCTAGCTCCAATATGAAGATTATAGAACGAAAATCTCATTATGTGCAACTCAGCAATCCTCATTTTAATAAGCACTTTTGGTGACTGTTGTGCACCTTTAAGTTGGGTGTCGTTCATTGCTGTGATGGTTAAGCAAGACGCTCTATATGAAGCAGTTTGGGGGCTGCTCTATAGCAGAGACTGGCACGTGGTCAGTGCCACACCCCCACACGCCAGCCCATCTTTCCGTCTACTTAACCGCCCATCTGCCTAACTATCTATCTTCCTCCATCTTTTCTAATATAGTACTCTCAATTCTTCATCTGATTCCACCCTATTCTCTTTGATTTGCTTTTCCCATCTTATCCTAAACATCTTACTCTACCCAAAATTAACAGGCGATCCATCACTGTACCAAGTGATGAGAGAATTCTAGGACACGTAGAAGAGAAAGACCTGGTGCTCAGGGAGGTCCTAGCAGAGAGAGGAGACCCGGGACTCTGCAAATGTGTCAAGATATGCGGGCACATCCTGGCCAGTGGGTCTTGACTTGCACAAACTGCCTCTCCCCTCCTCCTTTCTCCTGTCCCACGAAGCCCAGCTCCGTGCTCACCCAATGACTCTGCTTCTCAAACCTCCTCTCGCCCATGCCTCTTGGTGACTAGGAGACAGGCACACGCGTTCACCACATCCCACCTGTGCATTCAGAACTCCCTCCTCAGGGCAAGCACAGGATAAGATTAATTATGCTAACCAGCCTCCACAGGCTGACACAATTAACCAGAGCAGAAGCTAGCTCCAGAAATCTGTATGGGAACTGCCTACCTGCTGGGTTTAATTTCACCATCCAGCACAGTAATTAAGGGGGGAAGGGAGGGGGGAGTTTGCTCTTTTCAACCAAGGAGCACTTTGTTCCATCCTCCAATGGAAGTTGCAGGAAGTTTTCTAGGGAATGTCTGGCCACTTAATTCCCACTCTGGGGACCTTCCACTGAACTTTGTAGAGCGAGGTACCAGCATTACTGCCAATTTTTTTCTTGATAGAGGTACAGAATGAGGTACTGATATTTTCATTCATTTTAAAATATTTTTCTTCCCCTACTACATTTCAACGCCTTTTAAATTTTAAAATATTCCTCTTTGTTCAAATACAAGAAAAGTTGTAAAAGCTTTAGAGCAAGCATCCCTAACATGTGTTTCAGGGAGTGCTAATTCTGCAAGTTGCCTTGGGGATAAATGTCTACCATCCAAGTTTGGAAAGCTCAAATTTCTATATCCCTTTCTTGAAGCATCATCGTGAACATTAGCATATTAAAGCTCTGAAAACCCTGTAACAACGAAAACGTCTTCAACTACAGTTAGCCCAGCATTTTCCAAATTTATTTTACTATATACTTTAGTTTTGTTTTCCCCAAAAGATGGCCCTAAGATAAGGACTTGAGTCCAGTTAGTTTATTGACAGTAGAGCTCAGAAAACAGAAGTGAGGGAGTGAGATAAGTGAGGCAGGGCAGGTAAGAGGCCGACCAAGAGTGTATTAAGGAACTCATTACAGCTGTAGACAGTTGGGGCTTAGTCTTGCTGAGGGCCCCCTAAAGATTCACATAGAATGCATCACGGAATTGTCCTGCTGGAGGACAGAAACACTGAGGTATTTAATCACTGACTCACATCCCTGATTGTTTGGGAGTTGCCCTAAAGCACTTTAACCTTTATGTACTACTGAGTTGATCAGTTGAGAAGCCTTCTCCAGCTTGGGAAAAGCAGAATGGAGAGACTCCGTGACCCAACAGGAAACATGGGCCATGGGGCGGGGAGCTGGCTACCACAGCAGTGCTGAAAGCACCAGGCTGAAGGGGTGTGACATGGCGATCACAAGCACATAACCTTTAGAAGCATCAGAATTCTAAGTTACTGACATCTCAAACACCCATATTCCACACATATAATTTAGGAAACACTGCAGTACTCACCTATATCTAGTTCTCCCTTTTTTACCTCCCAAGAACATAAACGGCTCCATTTCCAGGCCCCTTATGGTGACTAATGCTCGTCAATAGATTAAGAGTAGAGTTGCGTACGTCACTCCCAAGCTGAGGCACCAATGGTCTCTGTCCAGCTCTCCATCTTTGTCTTCCCCTGTAGTGGTCAACACTGAATGCACCAGAGGTGGCCATAGAAGGAAGCAGCCAGGATCCCTGAGTGACCCTGGAAGGGGCTGCCTCACTGAGCTGAATGCTCTGCCATGGATTTTGAGTGAACAAGTCAGCTTTTATGGGTCAATCCTCTGGAATGCCAGGCTTTTGTGTTGATCGCAGCAAAGCGTAGCCTCCTCTCAGTAACACAGCAGCCTCCAAAAAGCTAAGGTCACTGTAACTTCTAGGATATCCCTTATACGGGATATCCGATATGGGTCAGCTGGGGTTATAGCAGAAAACAGGAGAGAATGAAGAAACACTGAACTTATCTGTGCTTCTTAATTTAACTAACAGAGAATCAAAACGACAGTGGAAGAAAGGGTCAGACAAGTGGCCCAAGCACTGCACGGAAATGCCTTATTTCTGCAGAATGAGATGGTCAAGAGGGAGGTGTTCAGTCTGGTGCGAGTGGATATGGATCAATCTCTTCCTGCAAAGCACAGGGATCTGAGTGCTGTGCTCTTGACTCTTTAGATGGACTCACTGATCTTTAAAACACAAACTTGTCGGCCTATAGATATGAATGATTGAAGTAATGTCTCCTACCCTGGATTATCCTAATTTGCTTTCAGTACATTTTCCTGTGAAAACTAGCTCTTAAATCTTGGCTCTGAAACTCTTGTTCAAATACTGTTCTGTTCTGCTCCCCCGTTGGGGAATCTAATCGCACATATATTTGACTGAATTCATCCCATAGCTCACTAATGTTCTGTTCATATTTAATTTTTTTCTTTTTTCTCTTTCTTTAATTTTGGGTAGTTTTTATTGCTATGTCTTTAAGTCCACTAATCATTTTTTCTTCCACATCTAATCTCCTGTTAATCCCATCTAGTATTTTGTGTCTTTTTTTTTTTAAATTTCACACATTATAGTTTTCATTGCAAGTATCTCTCATCACTGTCAGTCATTTTTTCCTGCCTGTTAATTTTCAGTTGGATGCCAGACATTGTGAATTATGGCTTGTTGGCTTTTGAATATCTTTATATTTCTATAAATATTCTTGAGCTTTATTATGGCACACAGTGCAATTCCTTGGAAAAGTTTTATCCTTTCAGATTTTGTTTTTAATATTTGTTAGGTAGAACCAGAGCAATTCTCAGCCTTGGGCTAATTATTCTCCATTATGAGGCAAGATCCTTCTGTGTACCTACCCCAATGCTCATAAATCAGAGGTTTCCTAGTTCGGCTGGTGGGAACAGGCCCATGTGGGCAAGAAGCACAGCCACCTCTAATCCTTTGGGCGGTTCTTTCTCTAGGAATCCAGGTAGTTTCCTTGCATACAGGGCTAGTCAGTATTCAGCCAAATATTCAAAAGGTACGCTCTTCAGATTTTGCTATGTGAGGAAAAAAAATACCCCTCACTTGCATAAATCACTGCTTTTCTTGGTTTCTGTGACTTATAGCTGAGCATAATCTTGACTTATACCCCTCCACTCCTTTCTTCCGTAAGTAACAGCTTTGGTCTGTACCATCCCGCAAACATAAAAAGCAGAAACAAGTCAATTCTGCTTGGAGGACACTCCCACCCCAGCTCCCAATGGACTTGATAGAATTGATGTGGAAATAGAAACTTAGAGATAGGAGTTTTTTATTTAGGTAATAAATGATTAGAGAAACTACATTTATTGCATGTTATTTATGTGTCAAGACACTGGGCTAAGTGCTTTACATAAATTATACACTTAATCTTCAAAACTACACTAAGATGTAGGGATTTATCTATTTACTTAAGACATATTGCCGGGTTTTTAGAACTGTTCTATTGATGGTTGCTAGATGGGGGGTTTGGGTGAGAAAGGTGAAGGGACTAGAAAGTACAAATTGGTAGTCACAAAATAGTCACAGGGATGTGAAATACAGCAAGGGGAATATAATCAGTAATGTTGTAAAGATTATGTAGGGTGTCAGATGGACACTGGCCTTATCCGGGGAGATCACTTCATAGATTATATAACTGCCTAGCCACTGCACTGTACACCTGAAACTAATATAAAATAAAATGAAAAAGTCATGGGGATATAATGTACAGCATAGGAAATATAGTCAATAATATTGTGATAACGTGGTACAGTGACAGATGGTTGACGGACTTATCATGGTGATCACTTCTTTACGTATATAAATGTTGAATAACTATGGTGTACCCCTGAAACTAATATGATATTGTGTGTTAGCTATATTTTAATAAAAGTCTTTAAAAAAAAAAAAAAAGAACTGTTCTAGATACTGTGGACATTGCCATGAATTATGCAAGGTACTTCCCATCTATGGAGTGACACTCTGGTGAGGGCAACAGACAGCATGGAATACATACATACAATAAAAACAGAAGGCTATGAACAGATCTCTGAAGATCATTAAGACACGTGATAAAGATAGAACATGTGTTGCTAAATATAGAACATTGTGGAAGTTACCTCTGAGGTATCATGTAAGGTGAAATCTGAATGACAGGAGTGAGATAACCATGTGACAATCAGGGCATTGCAGGCTGAGGTTACAGCTAGTGCAAAGGTCTTACGTTGAGAACAAGCATGGTGGGTTCAAAGAATAGCGAGCGAGAGAGAGAGAGAGAGAGAGAGAGAGAGAGAGAGAGAGAGAGGTGGTCATGAAGGATTTAGTAAACCAAGGTCAGGAATTTGTATTCCACTCCAAGTGCAATGGTAGATCGTTGGAGAACTTTAAGCAAGGTAGTGCTATGATTTGATTTATATTTTATAAAATCAATCTGGCTGCTCTTTAGTGAATAGACTATAAGGGATGAGAATGGAAGTAAAGAAATGAATTAGGAAGCTTTGCAGCTGTCCAGAGGATGGAAAGCTCAGCTTGGATATGGTGATTGTAAAGATGGAGGGTTGGAAATGAAACTGAAATATGTTTTGAAGGTGAAGTTTTTAGAGCTCACTCATGGATTGGCTATAAACTCTAAGAGAGGAGAATTAAGACTTGCTCTTAGGATTTTGGCTAAGAAATTATCACCCCATTTTATATATGAGGAAATATATATATATATATATATATATATATATATATATATATATACACACACACACACACACACACACACACACACACATATATACACATATATATGTGTATATATATGTGTGTGTGTAATTATATATATATATATATATATATGAGAGAGAGAGAGAGAGAGAGAGAGAAGGAGAGAGAGAGGAGAGAGAGAGAGAGAGAGACTGAATATATGTGAGAGAGCTGTGTACCTTGCCAAAGGTTATACAGCTACTTCATAAAATTCATTTATACTTATTTATTCATTCAACAAATGTGTGAGGTACAGCAAAAATATGAGTTGTCAAGACAGTCATGGTCCCTCATGGAATTCTCAGTTGTAGAGGAGAAAAGAATGTATAAATAATTACACACATTCCTAAACACACAGAGAATATTTTGCTTCCTTACTCAAGTGCTTAAAAGAACCTGAAATTCAAACTCAGTCTTTATAACCCAAAGCTCATGCGATACCTCATGTTAAGCTGATTGAATGTCCCCGGGTTTAAAAGGAGAGACCCAGGAGTCCGGATTCTGTAGCGCCTCCCTGCCATCCTACTTTCCCATCTTGTTCTTCCCTTGGGTTCTTTTCACTCAGATCCAACTGCCTATCTTTCTGCTCGCATGCTCGACTGGTGGTACCTGCAGGAGTCTTGGCAAACATTTACTGAATGCCTACTATGTGTCAAGCCCTGGGTTGGTCACTGGAGAATCAAAATTCAGTAAGAAGGCTTCCTGTCTTTAAGGAGCCCACAGTCTAATTCAGGGGTGTCCAAACTGTGGCCCGCGGGCCAACTGCGGCCCGCAATCCATTGTTAACTGGCCCGCAGCAAATTCCAAAAATACATTTACTTTACTTAAATAAACCAGGTGAGGCAATACGTACTTCACCTCGAGTGAGTGGCCCGGCTGTTTGTGTATTTTACCGCACATGGCCCTTGGTGAAAACCGTTGAAAAAAGTTTGGACACCCCTGGTCTAATTGGAAAATAGATTCCGAAACGATTCTTTCAATCCAGTATGATTAGCATCATGGCAAAGATAAGCAGCAGACTTAGAAAGACTCTCTTAGAGGAAGCGATGAAGAGGAGGAAGAGGAGAAGGATTTTGCCATATAAAAATGGAGAGAAAAAGAATTCTAAGGCACACCGAGCAGTCCAGGTGAAACCACAGAGGTTTGGTAGCACACACGTTCAGAGGACTATGGCACGTACTCCGACCATAAAGTGAAAGAAGGGATGGAAGGAGAGGGGGTTGGAGACAGGGGTCCATCCAGCCTGGCCCCACACGAAATTGGTTACAAAGCCTCTTTTTCCCACACTCCTTCCTCCCTCTCTTTCTCCCTTTTTCCTTTTCTTCTTCTCCAAAAAAGGAGAAGCACTTCCCCATGCAAACTAGAATCTGCATTTAACAGACTAGACTTTGTTGGTTTGCTCCCCATCTTATTTTAAGGGGACCTGCTATAAACTGGTCATGGATCCTTTTCTGTTTGGGAGACCTCTCGGCATTTGCATTTGAAATTCTTTCCATCCCTCTCCCATTGGGCAACTTCTTTAACTAAAAAAGGGAAACTGTTAGGGGAGTATGTCTGGATCTTAACAGAATTTACTGCCTGTGTGTATGGTAAACATTTAAAAGGGATCCTGGGCCACTTAGGGGCATCCCCCTGTCCCTTTTGCTTCCGTTCCAGGGGCTGTTGCCTCTCAATGCTGAGAGTTCTGGGGCTTCTCCACAGAGTTAGAAAGAAATGTTTAGGGAATTCTCCTGGTTTAGGCCCTTGAAGGTTTTCACCTTGTAGGGACAAATATAATGCTTCATTATGCTTTCAGCTCTCCAAGGCACACATGCACACATGTGCACCACACATGTGCACATATACAGGAAAACACAGAGACACACATGCATACGCATACACACACACACACACACATTCCCAAGTTTTTTTTTGTTTTTTTCATTTTTTTTTTACAGAAATGTTCCCTTGCAGGAATCTCTGAGAACAGTGCCTCATCTGGGGGTTCTGGTCTACCCGGATCTGCGCTATAACTTGTAGGAGAATTCTGTCTGCCTCTGATTCTACTGCACAGCACTTCAGGGAGGACCCCCTACAGTTATTTTATGTTCATAGTTGATTTTAATGTCTTTTATCCCACTTTTGGAGAAACTGCTCAGAGAATTTTAAAAATACATCTCTTTTCATTCCACTAGGAACTCAAGATGATCTGTAAAATTCATAAAATTCAAGTAATAGGAAACTTTTTGAAAAGCCAGGGAAACAGATAGGCAGATAGATAGATGACAGATAATAAGACAAAAAGAAAAGATGTAAATATTCAGTCCGTAAATTTATATACGGGTTCTTAATTTGCTTTTGATCTGTCTGGAGACCCAAGGAAAAATACTTAGACCTACAAAACTATACACTTGCAAACCACTGTTGTCTTCCCCAAACGAAACTCCACACCCTAGGAGGAACCAGTGTTCCCCTCTTGCTTTGTTCAAAAGGAATCATCCTTCAGCATTAGATTCTGGTCCAGACTTGGGCTCCACAGTTTGCCCCGGAGAAACCCTGGACCTCCTGTTGCATTTGTTCCCGTGTCTGTAAAAATAGGCATTGAACTAGATCCTCCCTCAAAGGTCTGTTCCAGCTCTAATAGTCGAGGATTTTATAAATAACTTATGGTTTAGTGATTCTGCCAAACACATTTCAAAAACCATCACCATTTCCTGAAAAAAACCACCTTCCAGATGTTCTTAGTCTCCATGCCCCTAACTGAGGACTTCTCCTGAATCAGAACCACCTGGGGAGCTGGTTCTGGTTCACTAGCTGGACTCAGATCTGATGAACCCAAACGTCCAGGGTGGTGCCTGGGGATAAGCATTTAACCAGCTGCCTACGTGGTTCTGATACCCTACCCATCGGGTCATGTTTCCATAGGTGATACCCATGAGTTTCCCATTAAAACCGCACAAGTTTATTATTTTCAGTTCTGGAGGTTTAGAAGTCCTAAATCAGCTTCACTGGAATCAAATCAAGGTGTTGGCAAGGCCTCCTGGAAGAATGAACTTCCTTGCTTTTTCCAGCTTCTAGCAGCTGATCAAATCCCTTGGCTTGTGGCCCTGTATCCCTCCTACTGTTTCTTCTGTCACGTTGCCCTCTCAAACTCTGACCCTCCCGACACCCTCTTTGAAGGACCCTTGTGATGACCTTGGGCCCCTCAGACAATCCAGGATGGTCTTCCTATCTCAAGATCCGGCACTGACTCACCTCTGCAAGTCCCTATGGTCACACGTTCACAGATTCTGGGCATTAGGATGTGAACAGCTTTGAAGACCATTACTCATCTAGCATGTGCCCCCTGGGTTTTGACTACATTCTAGAGCTTCTAGAGTGACACGGTTTTAAAGGAGGAAGTGTCCTATTTTTCTATCGTGATCAGTTTCTGCTACTACCCCCCAAGAACTGTCCTATCCCTTCGGGTCAACGCCATGGCACTCCAGCTTCAGCCACTCTTGGCCTCCCCTGAGCAGGGGAGACCTTTGGTGGCTCTTTCTCAGGGCGTGGGGAAGAGGGAGACGCCCAGGCGCTCCCCAGTCTGTCAGCACCCCCTGCTCTCTGCACCACGATCACCACTTAGAATCTTGGAAACCTCAAGGCATCTATTTCAGGACAATTGTCTACTTCCGTTTATCCTCTGCTACTCCCAGGTAACGGGGCAGGGGGCGTTCCAGGGACTTGGAGCTGTGCTGTCTCTGCCCCAGTACGCTGGGCATCTTCTGGGGCAAACCAAGTGAGACTCTCATCTCAGCTGCTTTCTTCTGGAGACAGCAGATAAGAACCTGGGAAGGGTGTGAGGCGACCATCACAACCAGAGCTCCTGAAACATGGAGATTCCTTTGCTGGAAAAGGCACTATCTGTGTGCCGCTCCTACCTAGCACGCCACTCCCTGGCAGCAGAAACTCAGAAGGCGGTAAAAGGTTGTAGACAGTAAAACACTTGACATTTAAGTGCCCAGGGAGGGTCAGAAATTACACTTGGCTCGGCTTTGGCAAGCGAATTAGTTGGAAAAGAATGCGCTCACCACAATAACAAGAGCCTTTTTTCTAGAAGCAATTAGACGCAACCCTAATCTTACTCATTTAAACACATTCCTCATCAGAAAGTCGGAAAGACACCGATCGATGTTGAGGCTGGTAACGGCGTTGGCTGATCTTGAGACCTTTGTATTTAAAGACTGATTTTCCTTCCTGAAAAGCTTCTCCTCTTGGCTAATCCCTGAATTTGCCTTTTCGAGGGTTCAGCAGTGACAGCATCGGGCTGGAGCCCCAGTGGTGCCGTTGGCGAGGGGTGGGGGTCAGCCCCCACGCTTCCACCACAGCCACCCGTGCTTCCCCCATCCCACGTCTCTCCTGTCTGATGTGTCCCTGCCCCCCCGCAGCCTGTAAGCACTGAGACCAGCTGTGTGTCCACCACCACGGGCTCAGTGCCTTGTTCTGCACCTGGCACACGGAAGGTGCTGAGAAAACCACTGCTGGGGAAACCCATGGATGAGTGACTGTCTTCCCTCAGAAGAAAGGTATACAGTGCTAGAGGTCACTGCTGGAGTGAAGAGGACCTGCAAATAACACTGAGAATGGATACTCACAACCCCCAATTTTCTATAGAATTGAACGTAAGAAACATGAAGCAGAAAAGAATCGCAAAAAGGTAGGTCGCTAAGTCTGCACACTTGGATGAAATAATCAGGGCCACTATCCCACACCTATCGCATGCCAAGCACGGTGGTGAAACAGCCCACGCACATCCCTCCCTCTGTTGGGTGCTTGGGCTAGAGGTCTTCCACTGGCCCCTCCAGTTTCACCCTCCACCCCTCTCCCCCCTGCTCTGGTGCCAGGAGGCGAACCTGTATAGGATGCATGGGTCTTTTCACCCTCCAGCTTCTAGATGGATTCAGCCAGTGGGCGGCACCAGCAGAAGTCAGAGGGAAGGGGTAGGGCATGGTCCGGTGTTCGGTCCCCTGGCTCCCTCCCTGCAGGGTCAGCAGAGATGAGCTGGCTATAGCACGCTGCTGAAGCCCAGCGCGCCTATGTGGCAGCCCTCTCCGCACCACTGCCTCTGCGGTCAGTAAGCACCTCTTCCTTTTCTCCTTCCAGGCTTCAGAATGCCTTCCATTGCCACCCCAGGGGCACTCACTATGCCTGGTGGGCTTTCCCATAAACCCTGTTCACGTTTTCCTCCTGACGACAGTCCCGGGGTACAGGTTACTCATAGCTGCGTTTTAAAGAGAGGACGTTAAGTCTCTGAGCGATTCAGGGTATGTCCAAGGTCAGAGTCAGCAGGCGCAGATCCTCAAATCTGGACCTGTCTGCCTCCAATGCCCATGCCTGCACCCTGCCCCTCTTGCCAAGGGGAGAGGCTGGTGCCTCAAGCTTGAGATGCAACTCACAGAAACCCTGACTCGAAGAACGCACAGTGGGGCCAAAAGCTGAATTCTCATTTCAGAACTGTGCTTCCACAGATGGGCACTTAGAGCTTGGCTCTGCGGGTTGGTGGTGGTTCACTGAGAGGTCACACCCCAGCACAGACACGTGTGGGTGAATAAACGGCAGGGTCTTTGGTTCTTCCAAGTACCAGACACAGGCATGCAGATGGGTGGGGGTGTGAACAAGAGGGCTTCAAGTGGATTTCACTCTTGGGTGCAGCCTATAAATATGTATGTTGGGTCCCATGAATCATTTAGGGCTGGGTTGGTTGCAGTTTTCATTTTTTGAAGGGATAGTTGGACTGACTCACAGATGTTGGCAAGCACCCAGCCGCGAGGCCAGAGTGGAACCAAAGGCTTTGCAGAAACTGGAAAGGAACCAGATATTTGCTGCCTAACTTTATTCTGAGAACTTCTTCTAAGTTTGAAAAGATACCAGGGAGGAAAGAAAAACAGTCACAGCTAAGCTTGATTTCAGAGCTATTGATAAACGTTTGAGAAATTGCAAAGCTTTTAGAATTTGTTTTTCTCACTGACTACAATTCTAACTAGGAGCAAGTCACCTCACTTCTCGGAGCCTCAGTTTCCACATCTGCAAAATGGGGGTAAGAGCTGAACGAGATGTAGTTACATAAAG
The DNA here is from genome assembly GCF_057876585.1 of Rhinolophus sinicus. Taxonomy (NCBI): domain Eukaryota; kingdom Metazoa; phylum Chordata; class Mammalia; order Chiroptera; family Rhinolophidae; genus Rhinolophus; species Rhinolophus sinicus. The sequence continues at coordinate 6,492,922 of NC_142510.1, read as the reverse complement.
CACCCGAAGAAGACACAGATTACACATACCTCACTGCTGACCACGCTCCGTCTCCCTTTCATGGTGTTCCAATCCACAGCCAAATCTGAGTCCATCACACTTACACCCGGCCTCAGAGGTTTACAAGTGTTGCCTCTCTGCTAGGATAGTAAGCTCCCGAATGGTAGGTGTATCAGCCAAGTCGTGCTGCACTAACAACACTTAACTCCTTGCAGTTACACCATATGGCCTCTTCACCCCCACACTGAGCATCCACCTAGACACCCTTTGTCACCCCTCTCCACTCCGTTCAGAGGGTTATCCTAGAAGCTGCCATGTTTGAAAAATGTTATCCCAATTCTGGGCAGAGTGGATTCCAGATGGTCCACAGACGGGCATCTAATCCAATCAGATTCCTTCCCTGAGAATGAGGGATCTGGAACTGAGAAAGAAACCCTATCTGTCTTTGAGATTAGAAAATTGTAATGCTTGAGAGGTATTGGTAAGAATTGGAGAAAGCCAGTCTGGGGAGAGAGAAAGAAAATGGCCTAACCACTTTCAGAGAGGGGGTGGATGGAGAGAAGAGACCATCTTGAGAGTATTCGAGTCCCTGGTTCCAATTAGACTTGAGGCCCAGTGACAGCGCTCTCTGGGCTTCCAGGCGTCACCCCAGTATTCCACTTTCCTCAAACTCACTGGGTTTCTTTGACTTGCAATCAAGATTCGACAACTAGGTAGCAGATTAATATCTATCGACTTTTTTTTCATTTTTGCTTTGAAATAACTTTACTTACTGCGAACTCATTTTTCCTCCCCATTACTTTTTCTGCTTTGAATGCGCCCATTTATACGATTTGCTGGAACAATCCTTTGGTAGCAGGATGCGTGTAAATCATTACTCAAGGGCAAGGCACAGAGAAGACCCTCCATGGGGACTCACCTCATTCTCTCCACACACCCTTTCTCCTGAAGATGTCTGCTTCTGGGTTACATGCCAGGCGAAAGGGTTGCTTGTCCAGCTTCCCGATCCCTTCTCTCAATGAATGGGTCCTACCTCCTTCCCATTCCTTTATATGCACTTGACTGGGACAGTTTGTGTCGGGACAATTGAGATACTTTTGGGAGTGTGGGACAGGAGGGATAGTCTAGAACGGGAGAGAAGAATCCCTTTTAGAACCCCCAATCTCAGTAAGGACAAAAAGCACTTCTAACAAGGTTAGTACTTGAACTCGGCTTACATTCAAAGTAACACACCACAGCGTCCATTCCAACCATGCCAGCTGACGTTTCAGAGAATGATGGGCCCTGAAGGAGGCTTGTTAGCCAGCGAACTTGACTCCAGTGGCCATCGCTCTCCTTTCTTCCCACCTAAACCCCCGATGGCTTTATTACCTTACCCTGCTTCCCTCCACATTAAATATACATGGCCTAAGGACATCAAACGTTCTCAGACTGTAGAAAAAAGAATTACTTCTACTTTCATGCCAAAGAGTGTGAAATGTGTATTTGAGGATAATTTTTAAGAATTTAATTATGGTCTGTTATTGACCTACTGTCAGACCTCGGGTCTCAGATTTGGTATAAATGCCTCGTTTGTCTCTATCGTCTGGGAAGCTTTCATATTAAGACATCTTTTTCCTCATGTTCAATGGCTGATTCTTTCTCTAAGTAACCTCTTACATATGATTAGAGTGTTACAGCTAACAAGCACCTTCGCCTCTAAAATGTTTTGGCAGTATGCATATTTCCAGGTACATACATAGCGGGCCCTAAAAAATACTTGTAGAACTAATAAATGCTATTCACTAGTTACAGAAATGTTAGAAGACAGAAAAGGCATTTTAAAATTTTCATTACAGATGGAAAAAAAAAAAGAAGAGGCTCAGAGAGGTTGAGTGGCTTGCCTAAGATCACACAGCTAGTATATATCTGAACTGGAACTCAAACCTAAATCTATATTTATTTAATAAACATCTATTAGTCACTTATCCTTGATATTTTTGGCAACAGAGTAAAAAGGTCAAATAATATTCAGTACATGCCCTCAATGAGCTAATAGTGTAAAAGAGGCGTCCAGTAAAATAAAGCAATGATTATAACATAACACTATTTGTTATTATATGGTATGCTTTAGATATATGTTATTTATATTTATAGATATATGTATATATATATCATATATGATATATGTATATATCATATACATATATATTTTCTCATTTAATCCCATGAATATTAGGAGATAGGTCATATTATCTCTACTTCACAAGTGGGGAAATTGAGGCACAGAGGCAGAGCAGGGGTTGGAACCAGTGCACAGAGATAAACACAGAATTCTAGGAGATTTAATCCAAGCAAATGAAATTGACAATGTCCAACCACTTTTAACCTACAAAATGGCAATTGTGTATGGCTGAATTGAACAGAAAATACATAGAAATATGGTACATGCACAGGATGGCACATCAAAGAGGGCATCTTTCGGAGATTCGGGGCTTCACTGAGTTTGCAAAGATGAAGAAACAAAGAAAGTTTTGGAAAGTTTTGGCAGAAGCCATAGCAGCATAAAGTTACTGGCGCATGAAAGAGCTTAGCACAGTTGTACTAACCTGGGTTCGGGGTGTGTGTGAAGAATGATAGGAAATCAGGCTAGGAAGACAGAGAGAGGCCAGAACCTGGAGGTCCTTGGAGTAAACTGAGTCTGAGCCTCTCACCTGGGACCCAGGGGAACTTCTGATTCCTTGCCCAATTTCTTCCTGGCACAATATATGTGCTGATTTATTCAAGTTCTTTGGGGCCTCTGTGTCTTCTTTCCGCCTGTATGTCGAGTGCCAAGTACAACACTTAACACAGAAGGTGCTGAACAAATGTCTGTGGATCAGCCGGTAGCCTGCCCACCACTATACTGTGGCGATAATATCTGCCAGAGAAGCTGACATGGGGTTAATTATTATGTCAAACAGGTTTTCACTCCCTGGAAGGCGGGAAGCTGTTTTCATTTATTTTTTCTGTAATTATTAAGCCCCTTTCAAGTTTTATCAGTGAAAGAGAGCCTCAACCCACAAAAGCTACATTGCTAAAAGATCTGTATTCTGAGTCAGACTCCACTAATTTGTATTAAGCACTTAAGTGCCCGATACTTTCACTTAAGTTCATTGAAACTTTAAAATAAACCTGAAGAAAAATAGATTTTATTGCCTCCATTTTAAGAGAGGGAAGCTGAGACAGATACATTAATGGATGTGCTCATAACGGTGGAGTTACGATTTCAACTTGGTTCTCTGTTCTTAGCCATGGTTCTTGTCAAAGACGCTACTGGGAATCCATCGATGAAAACAATGGTGACAACGCTGAGTACCAGGTTCTGTCCTAAGCACTTAAAGGAACAGCCTCACTTATTTCTCAGAGATCTTCTAAAACAAAGCTCTTTGTTAGCCCCCATTTGTTCAAACTGAGGCTGACAAGGGTTAAGCAACCTTCTGGGCTCAAATGGCTGATGGTATTTGTGACAGGGGAGGGATTTTAAACCAGAGCAAGTGGCCTCATGAATCGACATATCTGCCTGTTTTAGATTCCAGACCCCACTCCTGGCCCTTCCCATCTCACTCCTCCTCCATGGAGAAGGAAGAACAAAGAAAACCTCTCCTCTCTCAGAGCAAGGTTCTCAGCATCCTGTGTCACCATGACAACGAGCCCCAGTCAATTTCCTCCTGAGGAGGGGAAAAGCAAAAGTCAAACAGAGCTTCCGGGGCGAACATTCTAAGGGCAACCACCGGGGCCAGTGCACTTGGGCCTCTGGTCCTCACTCAAATAGGGTGAATCACTCCTGGAATCGGAGCTGGGAGGCGGGCCAGCTTCCTAAATAGGTCAAGTTAATGGTGCTCTTGGAGAGCCTTTGGGTCACTTTGAAAATTAATCCTTTTTCCTTCAGAATCTGAGCTCAAACACGAGCACATTAGAAATCAAAGGGGAGAAAGGGATGAGAGTTCCTGGCAAGGGATTTTAGAGCATCACAGCTTTCTCCTTAGGCTGACATCATTTTGCCTCAACTGCTGCCCATCTTCTGTCAAGGCCTGGTCTGCCTGAAGACGGTCAAGTTCCAAAAGAATGGAGATTCAGAGACTATATAAGGCTATTCATCACTGGATACACGGTGCCTAATAGTGACTGACTCACAGTGGGCCCTACTAATTATTGATCAATTGAAAGATTGCAGATAACACAAGCCATGATTTGGTTGGGGCCGAACGCTTTTGTTTCCGATATTAGGTAATTCAAAGCAGAATGGTTTGACCTCTCCGGGAGGTGACATTTAAGCTGAGATCTGAATGTCAAAAAGCATCAAGTTATACAATGATGAAGAAAGAGAATCTGGGGCAAAAGAAGTAACAGATTCAGAAGTGGGAAGGAGCATATATTGGAGAACCAGCCAGAGGCCTCTGTGTCTGGAGAGAAATGCAGAATGGAGAGAGAGAAAGGAGAGAAGGTTGGAGAGACAGAAAGGGCCAGCTCCTACAGTGAGGGCATGGAGCTGAACATTTCTTCTAAGTGTTACGTGAAGCCATTGAAGGGTTTTAAGAAAAAAAAAAAAAAAAAGATGTGCCATTCACTCAGTGTCCCCAATGCTTGGCATTTAACAGGTGCTCAGAAACTGGATGAATGAGCTGAGATAATGCATAGCAAATGCTTTTTAAACAATGAAGCGTTTCAGAATTGACAGCCATTATTATATGGAGACGAATAAGATGCTACCCCCAGTTTTATTCTCTTAGATCACAAAGCGATTCCAGACTTTTGGGTGATGAGGGTGGCAATCTAGAGGCACCTGATCGCTATAGCACATCTTTTATCTTTTCTGTTAAAATAATTTCAAACCTACCGAGATGCATACATAGACTGGCCAATCTCCATGAAGAATTCACTCTCGGCCACCTGAGGCAGAACAGCAAGATCAGGAAGGAAAAACGTAGATATTCCCTGACGCCCCCCCGCCCCCGCCAATATCTGGGACACATGGGGCTCTGATAAGGCCATGACTCTTTCACTGACCCCATCCCACCAGGACTACCTTAATGAATACAGTCAATTGAAGACTGTGATGGCTGGCCATTGTGACACAGTAAAGGGTCCAAAGAGAGTGAACACAGTTGCTTATTGCCACCTAAGATGTAAGATGTAAGAACTAACATCAGAGGCGTAGAGGAGAGAGAAAGAGCAGTGGGAACGGTATAGTCTGGGTAGCGTTTAATACTCTGCTTCTGACAAGGGAAGGATTACACACCATGTACATAATCCATAAATAAATTCCCACTGCAACATCAGTGGAGCAGAGATTGCTCTTCCACCCACATTCAATATGTAGCCACCAAGCTCCAGAAATATGGCCAGCAGCAGAGTACATTCATCAGCCATCCATCAAAAGGTCTGAGGGAGGGAGGTCCAACTGGACCCAGGTGAACAATTACAGACACAGAGACAAATCCACCCACCCTGTCTATCAGAAAATACCAAGACTGCCTAAGCCTCTCTTTATTTTTGAGACAATGGAAAAAAAAACAAAAAAACCAACAAAGTGGGGTCTATGAAACTACTTCCTACCATAAAAACATGGAACACTACACTCAAAATGCATAGAAAGTGCCTACAACTGTAAAAGATTTACTGACAACAAGAAGGAAATTTTTTAAAGCATCTGGTCGGCTCTCAATAAAATTCAAGGAAACGTGAACTTAAAGGGAAATGGTTAAATAAATTGAGGTACATCCATATGGTAGAATATTATGCAGCCATTAAAAACCATATTCTCAAAGACTAAAGAATGAGATGGAGAAATGCTTACCACAGAATGCTATATATATTTTTTATTAGTTTCAGGTGCACAAGACAAACTAATACTTAGAATGCTATATTTTTAAAGCAGGATTTAAAAGCTACGAATGCCAAAGAATTCCAGTCTGTGCGTGAATGTTCATAGCAGCTCTATTCATAACAGGAAAAATCTGAAAACAACTCGATGGGCCAATGACTACATAGACTCTGGCCCTCCCATGCACAGATACATGCAACATCCTGGATGGATCTCAAGGGCCCAGCAAAATAAATCAATCCCAAAAGGCTGTCAACTGTATGATTCCATTCATGCAACATTTGTGAAATGACTATAGAAATGGAAGCAGCTGAAGGGTTGCCAAGGTACAAGGATGGAAGAATGTAAGTACAAAGGGTAAGTTAAGTGGTGATGCAACAGTTCTGTGCCTTGATTGTACTAGTGGTTCCATGAATCGACACATGGAATAAAACTGCATAGACACATACACACATATGAATGCATGTAAAACATGGTGAAAACTGCATGAGGTCTGTGTCTAGAAAATGGTATTTTACCAATCTCGACTTCCTGGTTTGGATATTAGGCTCAAGTTCTAAGAGATGGCACCACCACACGATGAAGCAGAATAAAGGGCTTGTGGGACTCTGTGCCATTTTTGCAATTTCTTTTCTGAGTCTATCATTATTTCACAATGAAAGTTAAGAAAAAATATATATAACCAAAGTAATACAGATTTTAACCAGAAGAAAATACTTCATTCATTTTTTTGGCTAGTGGGATAATGGTCATTTTTATATTCGGTGTAGTATTCTGTACTTCTTAAATGTTCTGTCATAAATATATGTTACTTTTAGAATCTGAAAAGAACTTATTAATTAAAAGTTTAGTGAGTGCAATAAAATGTTTGATCAATGAAGGCCATTTAAGAAGAAAATATGATAGTGTTATAACAGAAAATTTGGTGAAAGAAGGGCAGATAAGAAAATGTCCTGATAAAATATAAAAACTTTGCAAGGAAATACAGTAATGGCAAAGTTAGTTATACATTGAAAGCAGTGCAGAATACTAAGCAACTAATGATGTGTAACACAAACAAACCTTTCCCAGAATGCAATGTAATAGACCAAACATGAAATAGTAAGAGATGTGACGACAGATGTGTAGGAACAAACATAGAGATTCAGCATCCTAAAAATATTGAACAAAAGTTGACATCTATGTGCATCCTTTGTTTTCTGATCTTGATGACATGGAATCATACTCACTGTATTTCTCTGTGACTTACTTATCCTGTATTCAACATGGTTTTCACTCATTCTTCTCAATGAGCATATCATTGCTACATATTTACAGTATAGATATGTCTAAGTCTTGAACATTTGGGTTGTTATTTGTTATGTCATTGTACAAGCATCCTAATAAATATCTCTTGGTCAAAAAAAAATAGAATAAAAACAACAATTAGAGAGATAAAAGAGCAAAACACCTTCCAGACTTATGGATGACCTGAATTCATAATTCTAATAGATACACTGAAGCACATCACCTAGAAATAACCTGATAAAATTTTTAAATTTCAAGGATCCAAAGAAACTAATAACACCAATTTAAAAAGATATATGCACCCCTATATTCACTGCATCACTATTTACAACAGCCAAGATATGAAAGCAACCTAAGTGTCCATCGATAGATTAATGGATAAAGATGTGAGAAAGACACACACACACACACACTCATAAACACACACACAATGGAATATTACTTGGCCATAAAAAAGAATGGTATCTTACTATTTACTACAACATGGACGGACCTAAAAGGTATTATGCTAAGTGAAATGAATAAGACAGAGAAGGAGAATTACCGTATGGTTTCACTAATATATGGAATCTAAAAACAACAACAACATAAACATACCAAACTCATAGAAACAGAAACCAAAGGGATGTTTACCAGAGGGGAGGGGTGGGGAATGGGTGTAAAAGGCAAAGGGAAATATAGTCAATACTATTGAGTTTGCACAGTGAGAGGTGATTACTAGAATTAGTGAGCTGATCACATTGGAAGGTATAAAAATGTCCACTCACTATACTGTACACCTGAAACTAATATAATATTGTGTACCAACTATACTTAAATAAAATAAATATAAATAAAATATCTACATGCAGCCAGGCAGAAAACAAGACAAAAAACTTAAAGTGGTTTACCTCGACAAATTAAAACATCAAACTGGTTTCAAAGTTTTCTTCTGTAACATCAAGATTAGAGGAGGAAACTAGATGGGGGGGGGGGGAGGAGAAGGGGAGGGGATTAGAAAGCACAAATTGGTTAACTACAGTATTGCCACGGGGATATGAAAGACAGTTTGGGGAATATAATTAATAATGTTGTAAAGATTTTGTAGGGTGTCAGATGGGTACTTGTCTTATTAGGGAAACCACTTCATGGACGGTGTAGATGCCTGAAAACTGCAGTGTACACCTGAAGCTGAATAATATTGAATGTCAACTATAATTTAATATATATATATATATATATATATATATATATATATATATATATATATATATATATAGTTACAGCATAGGGAACACAGCATAGGGAGTACAGCATACGGAATAGAGTCAATGGAACTGTAACAGCTATATATGATATCGGAGGGGCAATAGATTGGGGGAGAGGAGTTACCACTTTGTGAGTGGTGAAATGTCTAACTAGTACATTGTTTTGTACACCTGAAACTAATAAAAAAAAAAAGATTTGAGTTAGAAAGATTATGACCCAAGAATACCCACTAAATCTCCAAGCTATTAATTTATGAGACAATGATAAAATAATTCTAATAATCAACAATAGGCATTTGATTTAGTCAATACTCATTACGTTACTGACAAAAGCTTAGCACAACTAGAATAAAATGAAAGTGCCTCAACACAAATGTTTTGTTTTAAGTCAATGTTCAATAGCACAGGAAGATATTAACATTAATAATAAGGTAAGGAAGCCCACGATTATTTATGAATGTGTTGGATATTCTAGTCTATCTAATAGGTCATGAGAAATAAAGGAGTAAGGAAATTTCTTACTACTTCCGTAAGATACGATTGCCTACTTGGTAAAAAATGAGCTGGAATAATATAGCAATAATAAGTATGTTTTGAAAGTGATGAGTTGCAAAAATCAATATGTCTACATTTTCTCTATATATTTGAAATAAAGGAATTAGAAAATACAAAAAAACAATTGATTTATGGTAACAATAATTTTAAAAAGAAAGAAAACACCCAAAAACGAATGGGCAAAAACACAAACGTACGTACGCAATCTTGGCTGGGGGATACACATGAAGATTTGAAGAGCTCAATATGCCATTTTCCTGACTAGGACAGCTCAGTATTATTAAAATATCACTTCTTCTAAAATTAATAAATGCGTTTAATTCAATGAAAACCAGAATTCTAAAAGGGGCTGTTTCAGAACTTAATAAAATTATTCTAAAGTTCACTTTAAAATATAAATGGATGAGACTGACCAAGAAATTTTTGGGGAAAGTGGGTGAGGGGTAACGTGAGAGTCATCTTGTCCTGCTAAATATTAAAATTCCAGTAAGATTCTACACAAAACAGCTGTGAAAGATGAATGGTGCCGGAATAATGATCTATTTGCTGTAAAGGAAAAGAAGCCTTAACCTGACAAAGCACACCAGAATAAAGTCTAACGATATTAAAATGTAAAATGCAAATATATGAATAAAATCATAAAAATGGGCAGATAAATATTTATTTTATCCCTGAAAAGGAAGAAATTTGTAAGCGATGGAAGAATCACAAAGCAAACACTCAAGAAATTCAACAATGCATAACTTATTTAAACTATAAACAACGTAAAAACAAATTTTAACTATATCAGGTAAATTTGGTATACTTAGCCTATAAACCCATAAGAATATTAAAATTCCACAGAAAAAATGGCCAAAGGACAAGAATGAACAATTAATTCCAAGCAAAAAGCTCAAATGAAAGACTGATGAAAAAATGATTAGTTTTGTTACTATTCAGATAAACAACAATGAAAAAATTATCTGCCTTTTTTTCCTATCAAACAAAGAAAAGTCTGAAGGTGACGACTGATGTAGCTTCAGTGACATGGTGGCCTGCATACACTCCTAGTGGCAAGGTAAACTGGAACAGACTTTGCAGTAAGCAAGCTGGAAATAAGTTTCAAAGTCTTAAAAATATTCAATCTCCTTGACCCAGTGACTCTTCCAGAAATCCACCTTAAGAAAGTACTTCTGGGGAGAGAAAAGGGCAGTTGTTTCTAGAGGGGAAGAGAAAGTGAAGGGGCAGGGCTGTCATAACCAGAGAGCTGCGCTGTAACCACGGACGCCTTTGTCACTGACACTGTGTGAGAGTTCCTCCCACATGCCCTCCCAATTCTTGTCTTGGTGATGGTCTCTGCCATGAATTTTGACACCGTCCTAAGCCACAGCCTCCAAATTACTAACCAAGTTGACAGTTTGATCCCCACCTGACCTAACTCCCTGTGTGTCTAACCCTCAGCTGGCTATGAAGTTGGGCTGCAACAAGAACGACGCTGTTAATTTACCCCACTGTCAAGCCCCGATTCTGTGTTCCTACAACCATGCCCCCAGAAACAGGACAACAGTATATATAGCAAGCGAGGGGATTCACTCAGTATTAGTTTCTATAGGACTGAATGTCATACAGATGCTAATGGCGGTAAAGGAAAACGGCAGTATTTAAGACCAAAGTGGAGAAAGCACGTAACAATAACTGCATGAATAAATACATCTACAAATTGTGAGAGATGGGAGGGAAGAAGGACCAGAAGAAAGTACCAGAAGAACGTCAGCATTTATCTCTGGGTGCTGGGGCCATGGGTGATTCCTATGTCTTCCTTTCTGCCTCTTTGTATTATATAAATTCTCTACAATATGTTTGTACTGCTTTTATAAACAGAAAAATAATGTTATTTTTGAAGAAAGAAGAATCTTAGAGGTCACGTGACTTTGCACTATTTGTCCTCTGCGTATCAAGAGGAATAAACTCTGATTTTGGCCCAGGGCACTTTGAACATGAGTACAAACCCAGTAAAGGTTGATTCCAAGACAATTCAGAGCAATGGCTCTCAGTCAGGGCACCTGACAACTCTCAGACCTTTGTCCCCACACAGGGTCACTGTATCCATCATTTACCAGCACGGGCCAAGGGCAAGGACTGAGCGGGGAGCCAGGGCCTGACACTGCGCTCAGGTCCCATTCTCACCCCCAAAGGAACGTCACGTAGCAGGAAGGCAGACATGCAAACAACTGCGGCAGCATAATACAGCAGGTAATGGGCTCATGGCCTGTGGGGAATGGGGGAGCCCACATGCAGTCTCCCCAGGATATTCAGGGAAGGAAATAACATTTGATCTGAGTCTTGAAGGATGGTGGATGAGCCAGGTGGGCAAGACATTCCAGGCACAGCACTGGGAGGGAGGGAGGGAAGGAGGGAAGGAAGGAGGGAAGGAGGGAGGGAGGAAAGAGGAATGGGGAGAGGGAGGGAGAGAAGGGAGGAGGGAGGGAGAGAGGAAGAGAATGTAACTACTTACCAGTAACAAGTGTAAAGTGCGCAGGAGGACAGGAGAATGTCAGTGAGGGTTCTTTAGTCATAGATCACAGAAACTGACTCTAAGAAAAAAAGCGAACTTGCTGGAAGAATGTAGGGCAGCTGCAAGAATCACCAAGAAAGTTGACAAACCAGGCTCCAAAAGATTTAGAATGTTACACTGGTCTCTTCTGGAAGCTGCCACAGGGTTGATCCACTGTTTCATTCCAGGCAAGGAGCCTTGGAAGGTTCTAGCATGAGTGACATAGCCATTCCCTTGCTCCTGGAGTTTTTACAAAGAGTCACTTAATTCCTATAAAGCAACATAATACCCAGGCATTCAATACTTTTTTTTTTCTTATCTTCCTTATGGTACCCAGATGGTGGTATAACCAGCACCTAAGATTTCACTGAGACATACCAGAGGGGATCGACAATCGGAAAGCACACGCCATTTATGTGACATTTGGTGACCACGTCAATGACCACAACCAACTGATTCCCTTCCCTGAGCTCTCTCGCAGTCCCTGGGCAGGAAGTGGCCCCCCATGGAAAGCTCAGGCCAGCACTGCTGTTCAAGCTGCCGAGAACACTGCTCCAAGCCAAATCCAAAAATAATCCCATTAGTCACATTCGAAGCACTTGAGCAGAAACAAAAAGAAATCAAAATTAATTTCAATACTTACAGTGACAGCAGCAATTAAGGTGACATGATTATGGAAATCACCGCCATCACAGGAGATCTTTGCCTAAGAGGGAAAAATAACCAGTGATTACAGAAGGGCTGAGAAATAGAGGGACTTTCGTTGTGATATCAGGAAACCCACTCTTCACAACATAGGGGCTACCAGCTCTCGGGGGATTCAAAATGGGCATTTCTCCACATAATTATTATGTGTTCTGCACCTACTGTGTGCCAAGATCTTGAAGTAATCACCTCTAGCCCCCACATCAACTCTACACAAAGCATTACTGCTCTTATCTTACAGATGAAGAAACTGAGTCACAGGAAGTTTCAATAAATTGCTCAAGTTCGTGTCGATGGAAAGTAGCGGAACCAAGATTGGAATCAAGGTGGTCGTCACCTGAGGCTTTACGACCTGATCCCCCAGCTTCCTGATCTGTGCCCTACGTGCTAGGAATTAGGGAAAGGCTGCTAGATGGAGTTGGCGCGGTCCTTGGGTTTCTCATTTCTTCTCTTTCTGCTGTTTGATTTGTGCCACTGCAAGGGACTGCTAATGAACTCAAGTACGGTTATTCGGAATAAAAATAAAAAGAAACCCAAGCACAGAGGAGCAACTCGTGTTGAAATGGCAGAAAAGATAAACTGGATCTTGCTGTGCAGAACGAAAAGAACAATCATTCAAGTCAAGCGGGCCTGGCATAGGGCAGCCAAGCAGCCCTGAGAAGCTGTTTGTGGCTCTGTCCCCTGGTCCCCTCTCCTGGGAATGGTGTCCTTCTGGGTGCTTTATATATCCTTATTGATCACCCCCATGGAAGGAAGACTGGGGTAATGAAAAAGCCAGCTGGCCTGGAGAAAACTTGCTTTTATCGGGATAACAATGAGTGGCTGTCTTGGGCTAATTGCATCACTCAGTCCAACTTGGGGCAAATATGAATGCTTTTAGAGAAGGGAAGCAGGACCAGTTACCAAGTGTCTTCATGTACGGTGGAGGGGAAATAAATAATGATGACGAAAACTGTAATAATAATGCCACCACCCGCCATGAAGAGGTGGTACGTTTCCCAGTCTACACTATCTCCTCGCTAAACACATTCTGATTTCTGAACCAATAGGCCTTTTTTTTATGAGGGTCTTGAGAGAACCCTAGAGAAGACAGCAAGTCTGAACTGGTTTTCGTAATTTGAGCAACTTTATTCGAGTCAGGATGTCCAGAGGCTTTTGTGGTGAGATCAGTGTGACGGCGTGAGCTTGTCTCTCTGGAGCCCACGATGGCCCTGGTGTGGTCTGTTGCATCCAGGTCATAAAGGCCCAGGAAGCAACGTTTCTAATGAGGAGCCCAGGGCATTCCTATGTCAGGGCTCCAGGACCACGCTTTTGAGAAACACTCTCATCAGTGCCAAACACCTGAGGGTGGGTGAGTTTACCAGATGTTCCTCCTGATACAGGGCAGCATTCATAATGAGCGGAGACCACCACAGGGAGACGGCCAGCCCTATACCAGGCTGTGTCTGAATCTCCACTAACCAGGGGCCAGAGGAGCCTGGCAAGATTGTGCACAGCTTTGTGTGCTTGAAGGCTTGAAATGAGGTGTGTTTCCTCCCTCACTTAGCCCGGCTCAAGAAAACGTTCTTTTCCAAAGCTGTTATATTTATTCTTTCCTAACTACAAATATGACATATGCTTGTGGTGGAAATTATCACCATGCATAAGGAAGAAAACCTGCTTTTAGTTCACTCCTCCAGGGTAACCACAAATAAATTGTCTTTCCATCTCACATTTTTTAATTCACTCTCTTTTCTTTCTCATCTTCCCCCCCTTTCTTTCTCCATTTCCCCCTTTTCCTCCCTCTCTCCCCTCGACATCTCTGAGCCTTTATTTCCTTTTAATATGTGGATTAAAATACCGACCTTTCAGGGCTATAGAATGAAGGCTTAATAAATTACATTACACCTACTATTATTCAACTTTGATTGTGTTTATTTTTTCCACTTGACATTCCATAATGAACATTTTTCATGTGTCATTAACTGCTCTTCAAAAACATGACTTTTAATGGCTGCATAATACGCCATCATTTAATGAACTATAATTCACTTAAATGAGCTTTGAAGTGTTTTCTAATATTTTCCTATTTAAACCTTTCCCCACCTCTCTGCTTCCCTCAGGAGAGACTTCCAGAACAGGAATGACAAGACAATGTATATAAACATTTTAAGGCTTTTTGTGCAGGCTGCCAAATTCTCTTTCCAGTATGTGTGTGGCAGGGGGAGTTTGTATATCCAACATCGTCACTAGCATTAAAAATTACCTAGAATTTAACACTTAGGTCAGAAACGAATGTGTGCCAGCATAATAATTGGTGGGAGCAGTGAAGAGGAAAGATAAAATCCAGGATAGATTTTAAAACCCCAGCAAGTCTTTTGGGGTACCACAGTGCACCGAACTACATGAGGGAAGAAACTCAGAAATGGTGATCATTTCTCACCACTGCTCACTTTCTAAGAGACCTTCATCGGGGAAGGACATTACTTCTCATTGGCAAGTTTCTAATATTAGCCCTTATCTTGAAACCCCTTCTACTCTTCTGGTCTCTATTGCTCAATTCCAGTCACTCTGAAGGGGACTGATAATTGTGGCAATTGCACAAAATGACTGCTACCTGCAGAGGCAATCAGTTCCGTCGCCTGTAGAACTGATGAGCAATTCATTATCAAGGATTTAATTGCCATCAATCTGGACGAAAAGGGATTTCTCACACGATTTCCAGGATTTTGTGCATTCGACCCGCCTTGGCTCCACACTGACTTTCGTGAATGGGAATTCGAAATCAGGCCGTGGCAGGAGGGTAATTACACAATGGAAAGGGTGGTAGAAATGTCTGCATAACCTGTCATGAACTTGAGGTGTGAACTTTAAATGGGAGGCTGCCTCCATGAGTGGGGTAGCGTCTTCTTGGGTGGTTATGACAATGCTGGCAGCAAGCCCACAGCTGGTTTCAGTCACCGAAGTAAAAATGTTGGTTAAGAGCAATGTCTAAGAGCTGCGATGAGGCAGTATGGCTTAGGGTTAGAACTGCAGCTCTGGACTCGGACTGCCCGTGTCCACAGCCCTTCCTGGTAAACCTGTAAAAAGGAGACATGCCTTCCACAAGTCTCAACAGCAATGATGATGGCAACAGAGTCTGTCCCATGACTGCTGCAAAGACGATCAGGTACGAGGCCACGTAAAGTAAATCCATGTTCTAAGATAGCCTAAAAGGTTCCATTTCCTGAATTTGAATTTGCCCATGGATCTCACATAGTCTCACCACCAGGAACTATTTTTTTTTTTAAATTATGAGACCGCCCTCTATGGAGTCCTTGTTTTAAGAAATTACAGTGAGGAAAAGGGGAAGTACTCCCTGAAGACCCACTATGTATCAGGAACATGTCATGATGTTGAATCCTTGCCAGTTACTTTTAAAGACAGGTATCATTTTGCCTTCTTTTTGCATGATACTCTCGTCAGTCAGGGTTCAAATCCTGGTTCTCCATTTATTATCCATGTGGTTTAGGGCAAGTGACCTCTCTAAGCCTCATTTTCCTCACCTGTAAAATGCGGATAATAATCATCCCAATTCCACCTTTACTATGATGGCTGGCACAGTATAAGTGCTCAAAAATGCTAAATCTTATTATTTACTAATTATTTACTTTACTAGTAGTAACTGAGACGCATTAAGTTACACAATATTCCCAGGATCACACAACTAATTTGTGTCTTGGCTGACATTAGATTAGTGTTTGATTTCCAAGGCCATATCCATTTACTCTAGCATGTGGATGAACTGTATGAGTATGGTAATTATTTGTTCATTCTCATAATCTTATCAGTCAAACAAAAGTGGAAAACAGACTTTCTCTCCAGTTCATGACGAGCAGACACGCCCCATGTGACAAGCACACTGTAATGAAAACCGTACCCCAGTTTTCTCTCCTGTGCTTTTCTGACACTGTAGTCTGGAGGCTTAGAAATGAAGATTTGGTCCCATTTGCTTACTAAGTAGTAGTCGTCATTATTTTTATATTTTATAATTTCAGCCCAAAGAAACAATAATGATGAATAACACTTTAGTTACCTGTGTCGACTGATTGTTGAGCAATGTAAATTTTCTGTGATTTTTGTAATATAAGAATAGTTCAGGGGTTACTATCGCTGAAGTCAAGGACCTTTGTCACCCAGGTAATTTAGCCTGGGAACTACTGTTGTAAAACGTGTGAATGTGTATTAGAACTATACCTGCAATTTGTACAGCAGCCACCAGGTGACATCCGGCTCTGCCCGCACAGGCCAATCGGATTTTTCTCCAGGCATGGCCACCTAGAGAAAGCAAAATGTGGCACATGAGTCACTTTTGGGGCATATCTTTACATTAACCACGTATCTTGGCTAAAGATAAAACTTTGGCTAATGTTCATAAATTGAGAGTAACTACTAATAAATCAATGACAGCCAAGTTGTAGTTCCCCTCTCCCCCCAGAAAAAGTAATTTATACGTTAAATCATACCCTCGTACTTCTCTGTAAATCATTTGGGAAGATTTATCACTGATATAAGGCCCTATTGTTAAAATAAACTTGGGGAGTTCACACATAGTTGTGATATACAAAGCATTATTTTGAACAAAGAAACAGAAATGTCGAGAATAACGAAGGAGACCTCAGTTTAGATCACAAATTATAACATAAGTAAATGAATATTGTTCATCTATCGTCTGCCTGCATTCATCATTTTTCACCTACATTTTTACTTTTAGCCCTCTTGATAGACTCTTTTGCATGTCACCAAGGATAAATAACACGGACCAGATTTATCTTCTACCCAAAACAACTAAAAACCTGGGTGCAATAAATGAAACATCTGTTTTCAGATATTGGACACCAAGCAGAGCAAGACAGCATTCCGTAAGAGAAAGGAACCAACTAGTAAGTGCCACAAACTCCATCCAGTTGAGCACTTCTCTCATCACCATAACAACTTGTATCCCATAATAATCCATAAGGACGAAGAGAGGAAGCTGGCTAACAAAAACTTTACCCCCGATTTATAAATGTTTGTTTCCAGAAGTCTCTCATGGTGAAACCAGTTTCTTCTTTTGGACCCTCCTCAGGTTTTGGCCTGCAGTCTTTACTTATTAACGCTGCGGAATTCACCAGGAGATCCAGGCAGTCTTGCCACCAGTGACCTCATTCAGAGGCATACACATGCGCGTTCCCAAGTTCAGCAAAAACACAAAGAGTACCTAAGTCTGAAGAATTGTGTCCTCTGATTCCCGACAAAGATTACTGAAGTTACACTCTACTGCTAAGAGTTCTACAAATAAATTTCCTAGGGTACAATTAATATGGGAACTACCATGTATTTCCTTTCCTCTCTGAGAGACTCGAAACGTCTGCTAACACGTGTAAGATTCTGTGGTCTCCAATAGGAAATAAGCCCTTGGGAGATACTCTGTGGCCCAGAAACAAAAGTCTGAAACAACAACAAGTCTGACTGGAGCTCCGCTAATGTGTGAACTCCTCACTCAGTCTTAGAATCTGAAGACTGTTCAAACTGCTTTCTAATAATTACACCGAAGATGAAGGGATTGCAATCAGGAAGGCTGAGTAGGTATCTGGGGGAGATCTCCCAGTTCCTTTCTTCTGTTCTGACTTGGAGGACATTTTCCACTGTGATGCTCAGATGCAAAGACAGAAAGAGGCTCTTGCATCCGGGAGACGACAGTATGAGCTGGGAGCCTTTTGGGAGACCTTTGGCATATTCCTGAGGTTACACAGAAGAGATAGAACCTTGAACAATTCTTATCTGGAAGACACGTTCCAGAGCTTTTCCCATCATCCCCTCCCTCTGTGCTTTGATCATCTGAAGACAAATGCTCTCCTATTAATAATGGTGAACTCGTTTGCCTCCTGGACCATTAATGAGGAGCCTCACCCCCTTCCTTGTACCTAGCTTGACCTGGAGGCGAGCCAGCCCTCTACAGTGTGCTGATTTATACATATTCTAATATGCAGGCAAGGGCTGTGCTTAATGAAAGCAGACAGATTTTGATTCTTCCCCTTTATTATTTTGAAAGCCATATTAACCTGGGCTAGGCTGACCTTATGAAAGCCACAGGGACAGGCTGCCTAGATGGAGTGAAGCCATCTTTTTGCCTGAAAACCTCTTCTCTGATGCTGACAGCCCAGCATTCCAAATGCATTAAGATTTAGGACAGTTAATGCCGCGCCAGGCACCTGTTCCATCCCCACTGGTGATAGCACCACCCTTCCATGGCCAGGGATAAAGTCCAAGAATCAGGGGGTGTATGACGCAACTCAGCGCGTGTCACATCAGCGGTGAGGAGGGAGAGGGGAGGGAAAGGTGGGTCTGGTTAGGCAGCATCCAATGTCAGATCCCAGGTGGAGTGAGGAGACCGGAGCTGGAATGAGCCCAGAGAGGTGGGCATCAAGCACTCTTACTGAGCACAAAAGGGACAGAGTTGCCATTTTAAAGATGTAAGACTTAAAGAGCCTACGCAGAGGATTCATAATAATCACAGTCAGCACATGGCCAGCATTTCCTACGGCCCTGGCACTGACCTAAGAGCTTTAATGCACTGTCCGATTCGATCCTCATAACAATGCTAAGAGGAAAGCACGACTATGAGCACCACCCTTATTTTACAGATGGGGAAACCGAGGCTGAGGAAAGTGGAAAATTTCTCTAGATTCACACAGCCAAGAAATGGTGAAGTTGGAATTTGACTGCAAATAATTTGATTTTCCAAATGCTACAGATGACCATTAGCTCCTGCCTCATTAACAGGGAAATGAATGTGCATTCTTTTCTGGAGGGGGTGGGACCTTCGCATCCAAGGGGTAGTTTGAAGACTAGGTGCTGAGAGAGACAAAGTAGGGAGCACCAAACATAAGCCCCCCCCCCATATTTGCCTGGGGCACCCTGGTTTCTTGGGCTGGACTCCACTACAAACTCTGACTACAATTCTCTCTTGCAGGTATCAGGGCCACAGTCGGCCTGGAGAAGATTCCTGCACACCGGCCATTCAGCTCTGAGAACCGGCAGATGGAAATCATGCTACGCAGTCAACCAGAGGCCAAAGGAAGCCACGGATTTCAGACTACGACTGGTCTCCCTAGTGTAGCCCCACTGGCCTAACACAGCGATAATGAAGCCAGGATCCGGCAGTCCGGCGTGGGGTTTCTCGCTCGCAGCTCTACTGACATCTTGGGGTGGGTGACTCTTCATTGTGGGGGCCTGACCTGTGCCCTGTGGGATGCTCAGCACCGTCCCCGGCCTCTAGTCACTAGATGCTCATGACCCAGGTGGGACAACCCAACATGTCCCCAGACATTGATCAATGTCTCCTAGGGGGCAAAACACAGTATAGTTCTCAGAGTTTTGTATGCGTCACAATCACCCTGGGCACGGGCTTGATAGAAGAGAGACTTCTGGGCCCCGTTCCCAGAGTTTCTGACCCAGTGGTTCTAGAAAGGGTCTAAGAAATTGTATTTCTAATAAGCTCCGGGGGATGCGTCAGCTACTGACCCAGGAACCACCCTTAGAGAACCACTGAATTAGTCCACTCTGTCCGCATCCAGAGCCACGTGCATCACTGGTCCTAAAAAGGCACAACAGAGGGAGTGCGGATGACCCTGGAAAGCCCTTCCTCACCTGCTGGAAAAACAAAGGCTCTGACTTAGATATTGACTCTCTGTAGAGGAGTCAGGGCATGAAAAAAAAAAAAAACGAGAAAAAAAAAAGCCTGGGTTTAGATTCAGAAGACATGGATTTATGCCTGTGAAAAAACTGGATGAGTTATTTAAGCTCCCAAAGCCCCAATTTCCTAACCTATAAAATGAAGCTAAGAACAAGTGACAACCTACTTACTCTGGATCATTGGTGAGTCAGTGAAGTAACACAGCGTTCCCCAAACTTTGATCATCCTCAAAACACATCGTAATTTGTTACCACATCTACCCACCACTTGAAATTAATACCTCTCTTTAAATCAACTCATAAAAAGAGGGAGAAAAATAACTCAATCATCTTCTTGATCCGATGAAACAATATCTGTGAAATCCTGGTGTTCACTTGATCATTATGTTTTCCCTACTATGCATTAAGATAACTATGAAAAATCTCCATGTCCTCCTTAAAATCCTCTATATACCTGCTATGATTCATGTTATCACACTTTGGGGAGCACTGAGGTATTTGTGAGGGAGGCTTCTAGGTTGCAAACTGTTGTACAGATTCAAGGCACTGTTATCAGCTTTGTCTAGGCAGGGGAGAAAGTGAGAAAGCCATGAGCTGGTGGTGGCCTTCCCTGGTGTCAGCTGAGGCAGCAAGTGTATGTTCTGCATTTTTCTGGAAGTTTGGCTGTATGGCAGAATAGCCACTTGAGCCTGGGATGCCATCACCTTATTTCTCAAGCGCTCTTCCTAACATGCTGTAATACAGGTTCACACGGAAAATGATAAATTAAAAGGGCAGAGAAAACTGGGGCCAGGCATGTACTTGACACTAACAAGATCCACCCGAGTTTCACTTATTTTTCTTGTAATTATCAAAAACAGGTCTTGGTCCAGAGGGATCCATCAATGGATTCAGCACAGCACCTCCTGGAGAGGACGTTGCTCAAGAGCCTTGCCAGCGTCTACCTTTGGCAAGACAGCAGCCCTGCCTGCCTGTGCTCATGTGGCTTCTCGGTCCCAGTATCTCCTCGGAATAGGCTCAGGTCCTCAAGCAACTGCTTCTCACGTTACGTCAGTGGCTCTCTCTTCTGTGTGTATGTGACTCACCTCAGAAGTTTTGTGAAAAATTGATGCTTGTGACGCAACCCAGATCAATTGACTCAGAATCCCTGGAGGTTGGACCTAAGCATCAGGATTTACAAAGCGGAGATGACTCCTACATTAAAAATCCATAAGCGCATCCATGGTTAAGAACATGGTTTTAAGTGAAGGGGGAAAGCAATCCCCAAATACTTCGAGTCTCCCTGTCACCAAAGGACCTCTGCCTTAGAGATAAGCATGCACCAATTTCAGTTCTAAGAAGAACTCCATGACCTTCGATCCACGTCCTATTGAGCTAATACACTGACTTTTTCTCCTCTCCCAATGGCAACTCAATCAGTTTTGTACCTCAACTCTCAAAAAATGGAGTAAATCGACACTGTTGAGTGACCAATAGTCTAACCTGCTGCATTTCTCCAGCACTGACTTCAGCAGACACTATTCTACATGCTTTACACGTAATTCACTGGATCTTCTTAATTAGTAAATACAATTAAAATGTTTATTATAAAGGAGAACTATTATGTTGTCTTTCCAGCACAACCACCACTAAAATCTCCCTTTTCTTCTGAGCTAAAGTCCCCTTCCCTTCATCCAGGAAGTTCCAAGGGGAGTCGCCATTTTGGTACAACATTACTTTAGACAAAGATGGTTGGGCTCGTGTTGAATACAAGCTTTAGTTAGGCCAACTACTCCCTTCCCTGAGAAATATAGAATTTGTAGGGAGTTAAGATGGGGAGAGAGAATGGGGGGAAACAAAGGAAAATGAAAGGTTTTGCATTCATAATCCAGTCACACGTAAACTAGAGGTGCCGACGGTCATATGTATTTTTTAATTTTGTGGGGAGTAAAGGAAGCTGTTGCAGAGTGAACAAGAAGAATGAAGCAAACACACGGAGAAGCTCATATAATGGAGAGAAAGTTTACTTGGCATTTAAGATCCTGAATATACCCATTTGCTCCTAAGACGCAGACCTGCTTTTGGGCTCCATGAGGTATCCGTATTGTTAAAATTAATTCCACTTTTTCCTTACGCTAGTCTGAGTGGGTTTCTGTTACTTGCAACCAAAATAAATTAATATGATTATGCATAGACTATAGAGGAGGGGTGCACAGACATGTAAGACTTTGGCAAATTCCCAATGGGAATTTACAATCCAGGGAACACAACAGAAAAATGAAAGCTTTGGAGTCAGACACAAGTCACCTCAAACCCTCACTCACCAGCTGTGGTAGTTGTTTTACCTCTGCGAACCAGAGTTTTTATATCTCTACAAAGATATCAATATTTCACGTGGATGCTGTGAATTAAATACTAATATACTGCCTGGCACTTCACTGGGGTCTCAACTAACCAGAATTCCTTGACCTGTTTTAGAAGAAGAAGGGATCTCAGGGAACAAAGAGGAGAAACTGCTAAGGGCTTTCCACCCAGGATCTGAGTGTGACCTGGGTTTCATGTGACCATAATCTCCTCACCTCTCCCCTTGCTCATGGCTAAGGGAAAAGAGGAGGGGTGTCCCCCCCATGACCCAACGAAGCCATTCCCACAATCCTGACCCCATGCAGCCCAGAGGGCATCAGAGCAGCTAATTAAGATAGTTTTCTCCTAAAAGTTTTCAGTGAAGGCAGGTGGAAAGGGGAGGTCACAGAGCTTGGGGTGCAAAAAAAGAGAAAAGTTCACTGCAGTATGTGCTTTGAAAGTCTTATTCTAAAGCAAAAACTAGAAAAAAAAAACTGGGTCACTGAATTGCAATTGGTCGGGAACCTCATTAAAAGTTTGATTTTTTTCCCTCATATGAATCCCAAATAATAGAAGAAAGTGAGAATGATATTTTATTATTTTAGAGTCAGGACAAGTTTGAGCTTTGAAGTCAGAGAGATCTGGGTTCAAATTTTGGCTTTGTCACTTACTAGATTAGTGGCCTGCAGCAAGCCCCATCTCTGTTTTAGCCTCAGTTTGGATACATTAGGAACTAAAATGCCAAATTCATTGGGTTGATTAAAGAATAAGATTCTTTAAAGTGTCTCCAAAATGCCCAGCACATGGTATGTGCTCAATAAAAATTGTCACCTCTCCTCTCCGTACCCCACAAAGCTTCAGTGTGGCCCTAAACAACATTTTAGGGTCAGACACAGTTAAGTTCGAGTTCCACTTCTGATCTCATGTCCATGTGAAATTGCTTAACCTTCCAGACCCTCCGTTTCCTTCTCTATTAAAAAGGAATAACATCACCAACCTATAATGGGCCTTGATTTTGCTCACCCAGATCCATTTCCCCTTTTTTCTTCCTCACAGAAGCACGATTTTCGTCAGACACCATACCGTGATTTTCCCAGGGAGTCATATGCCTCTGGAGGGCTGATCTCACCCTCAGCTCCAAGGGGTCACCTGATTTGTCTGGAGGAAACCCTACTCTTTGGTTGGTTCAGAATGGGCATGTGACACAACTTTGGTCAATGAAACAAGACCAGAAGGTCACTTGGGGGGCTTCTGGGAAGAGTTGCCTTCTTCCAAGAGTCTCTCTCATTTCTGGCTGTTGCCTGGTCTACATGTGATGCCTGTAACTAGTTCAACCATGTGTGACCCGTTTATGGGAGAAGCCAACACGGAGGAAAGCAGAGAAGAAAGATGAAAAGAGCCTGGATCCTTGGATCACTGTTTATCCTCTGAATCAAATTACATTGAAACTTGCCTTATCTCTGAGTTTCCAGTTACAGCAGTAACAAGTGACCTACCATTTAAGCCAGCTGGAAGTGTCATTTCTGTTACTTACACCCAAAAGAATCCTGACTGAGGAGAGTTCATTAAGCTGTGACATGTAATGACTTGTCACAGTCAACCCTGGCACCCCAGTAAAGGGACAACAAACCACTAGCTCTTATCATTGATGCCATCAGAATCACAGCCATCATTCTTAGCTAACAACAGAAAAAGCAGCAACTAGAAAAAGAGGAGCGAACACGTCCTCTGTGCCAGTTTTCAGTGCTGAACGTACTTACATCACGGAATCCGTACAAGCCCAGGAGACAAATGTCACAATTGTTCCAATTTTACAGAGGGAGAAAATGGAGTTCAGAGAGAGCCTAAGTCATTCCCCAAAGGTCACAGAGCTGGTAGGTGACAGAGGCAATACTTACACCCAGACAGCCAAGCACTCGGGTCCATAATACAGAGGAAAAGAAGACCCCAGGGAAATTTGAAGTGGCCTCCTGGTATAGCTTCTCTTCTCCCCTCCAGCTTCTAAGCGAACTCAAGGTAGATGGGAAGCTCCCCGAGGAGGGACCACCGTGAGGTGGAGAGGGCACTGATTTTGGAGTCAGAGATACATGTGTGACCTCCAGTCAGATCACAGTGTAATCCAATTTCCTACCTGTAAAAGGGGCAGGAGAAAATCCCACCGTGTGGGGACTGGGTAGAGAGCTCTTAATGATGAACTACCACAGTATTTGAGCGTTTTCCCACCTTTCTGCCAGCTAGCAGGTGCCTGCTTTAATGGTGACATGAAGAAGAAGACTTAAGGAGTCTGTCTGAATGCCAACCAAGTTGGCACATACCACTTTCATTTAAATCCCTTCCTCTGCTCTCCCCGCAAAGGAGTCTGATAATTCCCTTCCAGGGCTTCATTTCATAACCAAGGCCAATTTGACTCATTAGCTCCCTGTCAGCACCAATAGAATGAAAACCAGCTGTCATGACCAGCTTGTCCCGCTCGGAATAGAATCGTGGAGGGAGGAGAAGTCAAGGGTGAACCCCCTGTGCAGGTCGTTAGCCTTGAGGACAACAGTCAAGGCTTCTCGGCCAATCTCAGCCCCGGATAAGGCTGCAAATGGCAAGAACCTTCTGGGTAACCTCAGGAACGACCTTTGAAGAAGGAAGCTACACGGCCAGGGCAGAAGAGGGAACATACGGCAGAGCTGAATAGAGTGTCATGCTCAGATTCGTGAGTCACACCAACCCCGAGCACAGGTTCCAGAATCAGGCAGATGTGGGCTCGGATTCAAGCTGCCCTGTGGCCCAATCACACTGAGCCTCAGTTTTCCTGCCCGTATAATGGAGTAATGCTATATATTTACATGCACTAACTGAAATATGACTATCGTCTGGGAACGATTATTTTTTTCTCATGTGCCAAAAGTTGGGGAAATGTTGCTTCGCATGGCTGCTTCCCAGGATTTCTTTTTCTCCGCTTCCAAAAGCTCAGCTCCTTTGAAGTTCATGCCAAGCCTTTACCATCCACAGCCCCTTCTTTCCAGTTTTCTGCTGACCTCACTGTCCCTCTCATTCACTGAAGATTCTAGACCCTGGGTCACAGTCTTCCTGTCCACCATCGTCCACGATTGTCATCCTTCCTTGTGACTCCAATATCCACAAATTATCCATCCAATTATCCACCCAGGGACCTGACCTCCACAGAGCTGTTCTGCCTTATCTCAGCCACCCATGTGCAGTTACACCCTAGAACTTTGAATGCACTGGATCTAAGACCTCACAGTTAAATTAAGTATTCCATTCTCTGAGTACACCCCCTTATCATTTCAGCTCACACCCTGGGGAACCCTCTAATCCAATCATTCTTCCTCACCACTGAGGCTTCTCAACCATGGTCGCCCACCACTGCCTCACTACTGACTGTCTCGTGTCTACCCTACTTCCTGCTTCATACATGTTACGCTCATGGTCAAGCATTACTAAACCGGATCGCTTGGGGATACACTTAATTCTTTACCTCCCATTCCCTCTAGCCTGTCTCCCTAGCCAAGCCAAGCCCAGGTGAAGCCCAGCACTTGGCCTCCTCTGTGCCTGTAACCCAGCAGCTCAGTGCTGCTGCAGAAACACACACCCAGCTGACAGACCTCCCTTCACCCTGATGGGCACAGTCCTACCAGAAAATCTTACTGCGTTTCCCTGGAATGTTTGCTTTTGTGTTTTTCCAGGAGGACTCCCAACCTCTAGTGTGTTTTCTCCCATCCTTGGAAAACTGATGACCCTTCTCTTATTTCACTGACAATCTAGAAGCATTCAAAGGAATGTTTTCATCGTCCTACCTCTACCACCAAATTTATAAGCATCCGTACGACTGAGTCTGACTCCCCTGTCATGCTGGATGGACTGTCTATGGCAGTCCAGCCCCCCCACTTCATTATGGTGGTGGTACACATCTGGCAAAATTCAGAGAACTTCACACTAAAATGGGTGAATGTTACTGTGTATAAATTATACCTCAAAAAATCCTGAAGAAAATTTTAAAACTGTATTTTGGATGCCGTGGAGAAATTACATATGCAATATGAAATAATACCAAGTAACATAGAAACTATGAAGAGAGAAAAAAAAAAACTACTAGAAGTAACTATGTCAAAGTATGAACAGGTTATCTTTTGGTGGTGGGAGAGCAAATGTTGTTTTCTACTTTTTTTTCTTCTTTTCTAGAGTTTATCCTGATGATGAAAAGAGCAAACTTTGCTTTAAAATATGTTAGGCTGTGGAAGTTTCTCTCAAGTTTCTTTCCCTTGTCTTTGAGTTTCGAGGCCTTCCAACACCACACGCCACTTTGATATCTACTGGAGAGGAAACGGTGGTAAGCACCACGGACAGCTCCCGGGAATTTGCTAGGATGCCTTTTGCTCCGGTTTGGAATGAGACAAAACAGCTGCCCCCTCCCATCACCCGAATGCAATTCCTCAGGTGAGGAGCCCAGCTTTTTTCTCAGAAGGCTGGGTAACTGAATGTCTTCTGCTAGCTAACACACACTCCAGTCCCTGCCTCCCTCTCCAGGCTTCTGTGAATGAACCTGAGACACACTCAAAATGCTTGTTGACCACAACAGAAAAATGATGTTATTATCTAGACACTTGAGGTAGACAGTCTCTTCAAAACCATTTCACAAATAACATCTTGGAGCCGGCCAGAAAATACATATTGCAAACAATAACAATTGTGTCCTTTGGAAAATGGATTTTAAACTTCCATCCAAGTCCATCAGAAACTTTTCCCCCAAACACAATGTATGTTTTTGCTTCCTTGTCTAAATGGTTACGGTGGATTGAAGTGGTGGAGAGGGGACAACAGCCTAATGAGGACAAACAGAGAAACCAAGAAACAAGATGCAAAAGCTATAATAAATTATAGATTTTGATAAATTACCCCACACTGCCGAGTTTCAATTACAGAAACACACAGTTTACACATGTAATTACTGAAGAAATTACCACAGAAGCACATCCATTCATTGAATTATAAGGCATCAATTCTCTTCCCCTGATTGCGTCTCCAGCTCCAAGGATGGCAATCACAGCTTCACACAAAACTTTAATAACACAATTTTTTGGATGAAAAAAAGCCACTGGATGTAAAATGCGTACAGGGATGGTAAGAAAAGGCTGTCGACGCACACTGAGAATAAAAATGGCTTCAATGCGTTCATTGCAAAGCCAGAACTTTGACAGTTGGAAGTGGATCATTCAAGGTGCCTGCTCTGAACGCGAGTTCTAATGCTCCCTGAGGGTCTCTGACATCGTCGTGGGGGTCAGAGGGGATGACCCATGGAGGATAAGGCCCAGCAACCAATATGTCCTGTCAGTATTGGAATGTCTAGGGCTCGATGGACCTGTAAGGGCTGTTAGTCTAACCTTCCACCCAATGCTTACGTCCTTTCCTTAACTCAATGCCTCGTCATACATACTCAAACATGCAGGTACGCACACATGTTAAACCTCTTATACAGACACTCTTAGTGCCCCCTCACGGTCCCTCACTCTGTTTTTTTTTTTTTAGTTGATGTTAAAATCAATTTGATTTGAAGATGTAATTTATGTACAGCACAGCCACTTAAGTGAAGTTTGAGGACTTTGGATATATACACCTGAGTAACCGTCATAGTCAACTTACAGAATATGTCCATTACCCCAGAATATTCCTCTGTGTCTCTTTCCAGCCAATACCTCTCCCACCCAACTGCAGAAGCAATCACTTTCTGTTTTCTGTAACTTGAGTTTGGCTTTGCTCTAAATTTTCTTCTGAATGAAATCATACAGTATGTCCTCTTTTGTGTCTGTCTTCTTCCTCTCGGCATAATATTTTTGAGATTCATCCATGTTGTTGCATGTAACGATTGTTTGATCTTTTTTTATTGCTGAGGAGTATCTCATGGCATGGATGGATCACTTCACTGTTTGTGCATTCTCTGTGAATGGACATTTGGATAGTTTCCAGTTTGGGGGTCCAGGGATAGTGTTTCCTTCACAGGGCTGTTAAGAGCTGAACCACCATCTAATTCACCGCCCCCCACTGACTGAAAGGGGGGATAGCTCAAGAAGGTGGGGATGATTCTTGGGAACTCATATCTGTGTGTGGATCGGTCACTCAGAAAGGATGGTGAATTCACAGAATGAAGGGCCAGAGTGCATCGCACATGAAGAGCAGAATATTCAGATTATGGGGGCTAGTAGATTGCATAACATCCCCTCCCAGAAAATTCACGTCCACCCAGAACCTCAGAATGTGGCCTTATTTTGGAAATAGATTCTTTGCAAATGTGAGTGAAGTACAGGTTGAGACGAGATCATACTGGATTAGGGTGAACACTAAATATAATGAGTGTCCTTGTAAGAAATAAAGAAAGGACTCAGAGACACAGAGAAGAATGTCATGTGAAGTCAGAGGCAGAGACTGGCGTGAGGGTGCCACAAGCCATGGAGTGCCCGGGGCCACCAGAAGCTGGAACCACCAAGAGAAGATTCTGCCGAGAGCCTTCAGAAAGAACAAGGCTCTGGCCACACCTGCATTCCAGACTCTGGGCCTCCAGAACGGTGAGAGAATCAATTTCTGTTGTTTTAAGCCACCAAGGCTGTGGTAATTTGTTACAGCAGCCCTAGGAAACAATTACATGGGGTGATGGCCCAGGAAGAGTGCATGAACGTTCACAAGCATCCGGCCATGTAATCATCGCAAAGCACCTAGAAGATCGTTTCTTCACCTATATAATGGAGAGAATGTTATCTAAGTCTCAGACAGGGTAGGTGACTCAGTCAAGATCACACAGCCCCTAGCTGCCAAAGCACAGATTTGAACTCAGGCAGTCTTTCCCTAAACTGAGAGGAGGCGTGGTTGCGGGACCCACAAGGAGTGAGTATACCTGTCCCTACACTATACAGAATGATCTCTCTCTTCTGCTCTGCACCTCCACACACACACACCCCAAGGACAGAAAAATACACAAGTGTGTAAGTCGTGCCTCTTTGGGATGCATGTAGAAGTTAACTTGTTTAACTCAAACAACTGAACTCGAAAGGGGGGTTCATTGACTGACATAATAAAAATTGAAGGAGACCAGCTTTCGTGGATCTGAGATCAAGTGACGTCATCAGGAACCTCTCCGTCTCCTCATCCCATATGTTTCCTGTGTTGTTGGACAGTGTCAGACAGGCCCCGCTAAGCCATGGCCACCAGCGGCAGCGGGTAGCAATTCCAGTGGCACTTTGAACCTAGGTATGATTCCAAAGCTTGTGCATTTGCCATTGCACTGCAGCATTCTGACTTCCATATTTGGCCCGTTCATTTACTCCACCAATGTAAACTGAGTACCTACGCTCTGCTGGGTGCTCTGCGAGGTGCTGGGGGTAGAGCAGCGAACATGATGGGTGAGCGCTCTGCCCACAGTGACGACATTACCCCTAGGGTGGGTGGGGTGGCGGATTCAGACAAAAGATAATTATGAACAATACAATATGGTGTGCGGTGAGGTGGTGATAAGAGCTCAAAAAGAAACCATGTTATGACGTAAACTATAACAGGATAGGAGAGCATTTATTCTCAATACGGTGGGTGCTTAACCAATTGGACTGAATAAGTGAATGTCGTAGGAGTCTAACCCCTCCCACAGGCCAGAGCAAATAACGAACCCAAGGAGTAGGAAGTAAAGAACCTGTGAGGACAATCTGAGCAGAGTCCAGAATCGGTGGGACAAAATCTCAAGAGGCTGCAACTGCAGGGGAAAAAAAAGGACCCAGAGCCACGTGTCAAGGACTGGACCAGGACTTGACCCAGGAAAGAGGAGGCTGGAAATGGGTGAGAGGAAGGCCGGGGTGAACCAGTGCACATCAGAGCAGCTGGCGACCTCCTTCACGGAACACAGTGTGAGCGGCAGACGGACGCCAAGGACTGATCGATGATGAGCATGGCTGATGGCTTTCTGAGGCCATTTCCAACCGCACAGCGCAGTGGCCTAATGACGGGCAGTAAGTTAGAGGAGCAATTTTGAGAAAAGCACTACCATTGCCAGGACATTTCGGGCAGTTATATGCTTGGGCTGGCTTCAGTAATACAGGCTGTGGTTCAAGGAAGAAGGGTAAGAACTGAGAACTGGAGTGAGTGACAACACCCGTAAGACGGGAGCCAGCTGGGCACTGCTCTGTCCAGTGGGGTCGGGACATAAAAGGAATTGGCCCTCTCCGTAAGGCTTTTATATGCCCAGATGACGGGTAAAGCCAGAATAGCAGGCGATGAGAACTGAGGCTCTCAGAGCAGGGTCTTAGATGAGGTCCCACTTCCCTCCTTTAGGTCGAGGTTTCACTGGTACTAAATCATAGCATCTCAAAGTATTACATGGGCGTTAAGAAAAACTAAAATTCACTAAGCACTTTCTTTACGCTAGACCTTGCTAAACCTTTTACAAGGAATAATTCCTGTAATCCTCCTGACTGCCTTGCACGAAGGACTATTATCATGTCCAGTTGACAGTTGGGGAAACTGAGGCTCTAAAAGATTGAGGGGTTTGCTGAAGATGACACAACTAACAAGGGTCAGGGAGCAGGGGTTTGAATGCCAGCCTGGACCTCCCAGTGCAGCTATAACCTCAGAGAGGCCATGTTGATCCAGCCTACAAGACGCCCCCTGAACTCTGAAGAAAATGGACAGTGCATCACAGACCACTTCCAGCCTCTTGGTCAAGTTCTGTCACCCTGGACGTAGCGTTTGATAGTTAAGATTACACAGGGGCTTATTTAGAAATGATTCCCAAATATGTTGCTTTCTAAATCATTGATTTCATAGACTAAACACCCTTCCATTTACGGGGTCTGTTATGGTATGTGAGGCATATGTGCAAACACACACACACACACACCAGTATTTGTCGACAGGATCAATACAAAAATAAATCAGAAGCAGGACACCTGAAAGACCTTACCTACTGATTGGCCTAATAATATTGCCTTTTTTCCTAGGGTTGTTGTGATGGTGAAATTTGTTAATACATTAAAGCATATCCTAAACACTTAATAATGATTATTGAGTGTTTACTATGCACCAGGCACTATTCTCAGCCCTCCACATCTATTATTTAGGAATGATGATATGATCATTATACTAGCTCATCCTAAATTAATAGTTAATATGATTACTAGATATTAATGGGAGTCAGGAGCTCAAGCAGAAGACACTGTCCTATTTTGAATCCTCACCAGAGCTCCATGAATCCATTTTGAAGAAGGAAAGCTTCAAAGAAACAGCATGTAGTATGTCTCTTGCACTTCCTCCCAAGCACATGTGAGCTCACACACTCACTCCTTAGCCTCTCGAGCTGAGCAGACTAAGTCACGGGCTGTGGTTGGCTGTGTATGTGGGGTCTGTCTCCACTGCCCTAACTGTCCTTTCGGAGTGTGCCATTCAGGCCCCCGTGCTGGGGAAGGCCCAAGCTGCCCATTTTACAGAGGGGACTATGGAGGACGAGAAAGATGGTAGAGTTGGGGTACATCGGAACAGTTTTGGAGCTGCCTTTGGTCTGTAAGAAAGGAGAGGCGGTAACCAGAGTGGGCAGTGAGGAGTGTGCAGCTCTCCACTGACTTCCTCTGTTCTCTGACCTTAGGCCGAAACACCAGTCTTTCACCTGAACGACGGCGGTACGGTTCTTCTTCCTGCCCAGCTCCATTCCACTTTCAGCCTACAGAGTGATGGCGGCTTTTTATGTTTTTTACTATTAGCTCAGGTGTACAAAAGAACACAATGATTAGACATTTACAGACAGGTCTTACAAGGTGATCACCCCAACCAGTCTACTGCCCAGCTGACCCCATACATAGCTATTCCAATGCCATCGACTCTATTCCCTCTGCTGTACTTCACATCCTGTGACTGCATACATGCGCGCGCGCGCGCACACACACACACACACACACACACACACACACTTAAATTATAGTCACAGATAGTCACAGGGATGTGAAATACAGTATGGGGAATATAGTCAACAATGTTGTAATAACTATGTATGACATGGGTACTAGACTTATTGTGGGGATCACTTCATAAATTATACCTATAAATGCCTAAGCAGAGTGATGTTCTTTTAAAACACAATCAGATCATAAGATTTCCTGATTCCCCACGGATGAACACAAACCCCTTCCCACAGCCGATGGGTGTCCTACATCAGAGGTTTGCAAACTGTGGCCGTTGGGCCAAAGCCAGCCCAACATTTGTTTTTGTAAAGATGGTTTTCTGGGAGCACAGCCTCACCCATTCATCTTACTGTTCATGGCTGCTTTCTCCGTAAAGGTAGAGACGAGTAGCTGCAACAAAGACTCTATAGGCTGCAAACCCTGAACTACAGTGGTACCTTGGTTTTCTAATGTAATCCGTCCCGGAAGACCATTCGAGTTCTGAAACGTTTGAAAACTGAGGCACAGTTTCCCCATAGAAAGTAACACAAAATGGATTAATCCATTCCAGACCTTTAAAATCAACCCCTAAAAACTGCAAATCTAACATGAATTTTACTATCTAATGATACCACAGATCCATAAAATTTATGGCGTTTGCAAACCGAAATGTTCGTCAATGGAGGCATTCGAAAACCAAGGTACCACTATACTTACTACGTGGCCCTTTCCCAGAAGAGGTGGCCAAGCCCTGCCCGGCGTCATCTGGCTCTTGTCTCTGGCTCTCCACCTGTCTGCTCTGGCACAGCCATACCAGCCGCCATAAATCACTTCCCCGCCAAAGTCTTTCCTTCTGTCTTCACAGACTGACTCCTCAACACAAAGCTCTTAAGTCAAATGTCTCAGAGACACCATACGCTGTCTTACTTTCTTTATAGAATTTATTACTTTGGGAAATTCTACATTTATCCCTTTACTTAAATCATTCATTCACAAGTACTTGTTGAGTGCCTACTGTGGGCTAGGCAATTGGTACGTATGTGCCAGTGGACAAGACAGGAATGATTCTCGTCTTTTTAGAGCCCCCATCCTAGTTGGGGGAAACCAAAAACAAACACATTATTAACACACAAACGGGATCGTTTTGTTTAGTGAGAAAGGCTATGAAGAAAATAAAATGGGTGATCTGCTAGGAAATGACTATGGGCGTGGGGAGTATTTCAGATAGAGAACACTGAAGGGTTGGTATTGGAGCTGAGAGTTGAATGATAAGAAGGAGTGACCTATGTAAAGTCTAGAACATTCCAGGGAGAGGACACAGCAAGTGCAAAGTCCCTGGGGCAGGAGAGAGCTTGGAGGAACAGAAAGAAAGCAGTGTGGCTGGAGCAGAGTGAGCAGGGGACAGGCGTCCGCCACTCCCCAGCTGGGTTGAAGCTCCAGAGAGACCTCACCCATCCTGTTCACTGCTGTGTCTCCAGCCCTAGAAACTCTCCCAGCCTGGCTCTCAGTGTCCTCATTCGTGCAACAAGAAAGTTCAACGAGGTAATGTGTAAGTGCATCTCCAGCTCAAACCTTCTACCTGTAACTTGAATTTTCTGGGATCATTGACTTAAAGTCCACTGGCTTCCTCTTCTAGCACCAGTAAAATGTCCTCCTCATCATTTTAAAAACCAACTGAGTGGTAACTCTTAAACATGGATCAGCAAACACACAGCTAAGCTGATTTCCAGCACTTTCTCTCTTGGATTCGCAGCTCATCAGAATGTAAACGAAGCAATGTGTGGACGTGAGTCTGGTCCTTCTAACTCCAGGCCTTTATGGGGATGTCAGATACACAGCGACGCTTTTTAAAAGAGTTCCTTCCCTACATTTTTAATACACTCTCATTTTTAAAAATATCAGTCAGTAGTTACTGTGAAAAGGGAAGGGAGAACTAATCGACTAATGACATTCTTCCCTCTGAGTTTATATGATCTCTGTCCCTGTCCCTTTTCCAGGGGTCACTAAGTGGGGGGAACACAATTAGTTCAAACAGGAATGGACACAAAGATAAAAATCCACTAAAGACCTTTCCTCCTCTTTCTTTCTCTCTCTCACACACACCCCTATAAGAACACAAAAATGTATCAGATGAACAGCCATTTGATAACATTCCCTCAAATACATCCCAGCACACATTGGGACTGACAGTCAAAGCCTTCACGGCGCAGATATTCACATGTACATGTGAACATCTACATGTCTGAGCATACACACCCCAACACACTTCTAAAAACAGTCACACAAGCAAACACAACCATCCCCTTACGTCCGTAGAAACACAAACCCAAAATTGATGTGTGTTTACAGTAGAGAGCGCACACTTTCACAGCTGCATATGAAAGACACATATACAGACTTGAAGAGGAGGGCTGAGATATTCACTAATACACACACATACAGGGACACTCCCCCCACCCCCAGCCGCAGACACACAACTGCCGTGCGCAACACACACGCTAAGGGCTTTACACTGTTTTCCTGGATGATCAGGTCAAAAGAAACACCACTGGCAAAGGACTGAGGATACATTTTTGTTTCTGCTTTATATACATTTCTTCTGCTACAAAATGGGAAATCAATTGCAGTGGAATAAGCGAAGCAGTCAGAAAAGAAGACGCAGGCTCCTAGGGAACAAGGGGCCTGGTATCCGTCTCTGCAAAGACGTGGAGAATGAGGAGGTCAGGCGCAGCGGGGAGCTGGAGCTGCGCTCTTGAAATTCATGAAATCCTCACCAGAGGGAGTCTCCCAGGATGTTCCTCCCCATCCAGCAAATTAATATTAACCACAGCCTTACATTTATGATTCCTTTTGACTTTGGAGGGGAAAACGCTTCCATATCTATGCTCTCTTTTTATTCCTAAGCCGCAACAAAAGGTGGGCAGAGCAGGTGTCACGATGCCACGTCAGAGGTGACAGCCACCAAGACGCAGTAGCTTTCACACAGAGCCTAGGGTGCCCAGCGTTGTGCGGGCGCTTCTACGACCTTAACTCACAGAAATCCTGCAACCACCCTAGGGGGCAAATGTGTTACTATCGCCATTTTGCAGTTGAGTCAAGCGAGGAAAAGAGAGGTAACAACTTGCTCAAGGTCATTGCTAATGAGGCTGGTATCCGAACCCAGGTCAGATGTGGACAGACAGACACGGGAGGTGGTAGGGCCTGGTGTGCTTTAGAATAATGAGATTTTTTTTTTTAAAGAAAACTTTATATTTAAACAGTCTTGTTTAATGAGCATAACCAAAACCCCCTTCACAAGGCCAGTCTCGTTCTTTTTTCTTCTGATAGTTGGCCTCTAGCCTTTGGGAACAATTTACCATGAGAAGCAGAAGTCACAAACGCCACAAAAGGAGCCAAACATGACCACATTCAGGCTTTGAACTATAGAAGAGTTTCTCAGCCTTGAGCACTCTTGAAATTTTGAGCCCGATAACTTTGGTGGGGGTGGGTGGGAGGGGCTGTCCTGCATATTGTACGATATTTGGCTACATCCCTGGCCTCTGCACACTCCATCAGCTGTAACAACCAAAAGCTTCTCCCGACATTGCCACATGTCCCCTGGGGCACACAATCATCCATGGTTGAGAACCACTGCACTGTATCCTTCCTGAACACCTACTATGTGCCAGGTACCGAACGATGGATTGTAACTCACTTTCTCTTCCCAACAACTCTGTGAAGTAGGTACAATCAATACCCTCATTCTATCGGTGGGGAAACTAAAGCACAAAGAGGGTACATTGTAACTGATGGTTACAGTTGTTCCCCTCGCGTCTCCTGCTACTACTTCTGATACTAGCAGCTTCCACTGAGCTCTCACTCCGCGCCAGGCATCATGGCTTACACGACCTCTTTTACATTTCACCATAACTCTTTGCAGTAAATGCCACTAACATCCCCACATTATAGGTGAGAAAACAGGGGTCCACCTTGTAAAAGGTGGGGCAGGGATTCGGACTCGTGCCATGCATGTGACTTGCAGTCTGGACACTTCCAGGCCTAAAATACAACTGCCATCGCAGAGAGAAGAGACTACACTGAAACTCCCAGACCAGAGCGCAAGCTTTCACGTGAACATTTCCTGGCTTGAGAGCAGGCGGTGATTTTAAGTGTCTGAGCCGTTACTTAAAAAAAATAATATTAATTGTGCAACCAAATTGTAAAGCCAGTTTCTTGTGGCATCACCACCATTTCCCTCTGAACCGCCATCAAATTGCAGCACCGTGCTTTAGTTAATACCAATTCACTCCCTTACATTTGAGCATGTTTTCCACTATTGCAGAGGTTGTGTGAAATCCTCCAGCTGAGAACACCCGGAGACTAAGCTCAGAGTCTGACCCAGACGACGATCAACTCTTTGTGACACAAAATAAACGAGTCAGGGCCGTGGAAGATGAAAAATAACATCCTATTAAAATCTAGCATCCTATGAGGTCTTCTAAAATGGGGCAAGACCACAAATTAAAATGTTCTAGAGGAACACTCTCATTCTGTCCTGGGTGAAAGTAGAAAGTTAAAAAGCAACTAGTATCTACAACCCCTTTCCTGTTGGTAATGAAACTGCAGTTTAGGGCTAGGGTATCATCAGCTCCTAAACACAGCCCCACCCCCACTCCAAGGATGGGCTCTCATTGGCTCAAAACACTCCATGAAGCCACTCTGATTGGCTCAGTGCATCTGATACCTTTTGAATCAATGAAAGAAGACATCTGTTTGCTAGAGGAAAAAAATCTTCCCCACCTACCTGGGATAGCTATAGCAAAAGGCATTCTTGGCTCCTGTTGCCTGGGCACAAGGAAACCTAGGGCTCCTGCAAGCTCCTGGCAGCCATTTTGAATCATGAAAGGAGTTACGCTTACGATGAGGCAGAAAAAAGGAATTCGGAGGGGAGAGATGGAAAGTATCCGTGCAAGTTGTATCACATCCTGCTGGAAGCCAAACCTTCCAGGAGGCTCATTTACCCGGGTCAGTGAGTCCCTTTTGCTGTTCAAGGCAACCCTAGTTGGATTTTTCTATTAACTTCAAGAACAGGGCTTAGCTAACAACAGGATATGTTGTTTTGCACTGACAGCACCCAGGAGGAACTTGAGAAGAGAATGAGACCCGACCTTGAAAATCATGTCTATGCCAGAAACTTGACATGCCTGAATGAGTAAATATCCCGTTGCCATTTTTCAGGTGAGGAAACTGAGGCTTAGGAAGGCGGAAGGCTTGGCTCAGGACTCATGGCTGGTCAGGGGTGGAATCAGGATTCGAAACCCAGTTTGATCATTTCTAAAACAGCTTTGTCTTTAAAGGGTTTTATTAAACCACCTTACCTCACCCAGATTCCACACAGATGGACATCCGGACAAGGAACTCAACCAACCAAGAAGCAGAGGAGCTGGGACCCAAAGACGCCCTAACTGCAAACACTGCAGCCTCCTGCTTCTGGAAACTTGGCTTTGGGGACTTGTTCGGGGGACGGTACAACTAGCACAAATAAGGCTTTAAACAGGGTTAGTGACTTGCGGATAGAGCGATTTCAGGAGCTGGTGCCCACGCTCACGACGGGGATTCCAGGAGAGCCTCGGTAAGTATGAATAGTAAGAGACTCAAATTTCAGCTACCGCTTTCCCCAGACCTCAGACCTTTGACTCACAACGGGAGCATGATGTGGCATGTTCTCTACAGTTACTTTTAGCAAAATTTATGTCATTCCCCTCATTCTATTTCATAGCTGGGCCAATGAACAAATGAATGGCTATGTGAGTACACAAACGATCCACAGCTCATTGGCTCCTTCAAGGACCCTATTTATAATAAACTCATGAAAAAATAAATAGCAATAAAATCTCTTTGACACTGAGGCTCCAAAATTTGTTCTCATAATGCCCAGGTTGAACCTAAGAGGATACCTGGGAATTATCAAGGTTAAGCCTACATGAGCAGGGAGGGAGGGTCACTGTAGGTTTCTGGGGCCAAAAAATGCTCCAATTTACTGTTACCAGGATGCTTCCCAAAGTCCAACTCCAAGAAATTAGGCTTTCCCTATTCAATATTAACTTGTATGGTCAATGAAGGAAAAGTGACTTTTTAAAGCAAGTTTTAAAAGCCACTCAAAAGCTGTGCCAATCTTATGCATGAGATTCAATCTTATGAATCTCATTCATTCATTCATTCATTCATTCATTCATTCATTCATTCATTCTGTGCTTACTGAGTGCTTACTGAGTACTTACTAAGTATGCCGCTAGGTGCACAGGCAAATTGTCAGCCTTGCAGCCATGTAGTAATTTAGAATATATATATATTCTTTAACATTGCATCGTTAGAACTTTCATGAACCAGGGAGGCTGTGGTCTGGTGATTAAGAAACTGGGCTCTCGGGTCAGATGACACGAGTTCAAGAAATGGCTCCGCCACTTATCACATGGGCTTAAACAAGTCATTTGAGGTCTCTGGGTCTCAATTTCCACATCTACTAACCAGGGCTAATAATAGTGTTATAAGACTGTGGTGAGGATTAAGTGAGCAAACAATCCATGCACAGTGCTTGGTGCTAATGAGTGCTTCCTAAAAGTTAGCTGTT
Source organism: Rhinolophus sinicus (assembly GCF_057876585.1). Classification (NCBI taxonomy): domain Eukaryota; kingdom Metazoa; phylum Chordata; class Mammalia; order Chiroptera; family Rhinolophidae; genus Rhinolophus; species Rhinolophus sinicus. The sequence continues at coordinate 6,454,206 of NC_142510.1, read as the reverse complement.
ATTATCTCTAGGGTATTCTTCCTGTACAAACTTGTATCATGGACCCTACCATCTAATCTGGGCTTAGAACTCATCAGTTCTGCTCCCCATAGAGAGGCCCCTTTTTGAATAAAGATGGTAAAACCACCCGCAGAGCCTTCCTAAAAAAAAAATCGCTGAGGAGAAGTAAACAAATTCTTTTACCTAAATCCAAGAAGGTTTGGTGGCTGCTTTCAATCCAGGGAAAACAAAGGGTACACGTGAGCTGAATGAAAATAAGCCATTTTTGAATGAACAAGAAGTCAAATTGCTTTAAAAGTGAGCAAGACAGAGAATGTACTAACTTGTGCAACAGGCATCTCAGACGAACCAAGAGAGCAGAACGAGGCGGACTGCCTGCGAAGGTAGTGAGCTCCCCACCCCCAGAGGAGTTTAAGAAACACATCATGGCCATTTGTTGTAATAGAGTATAAAGGGCGAGTGGGACCAGCTGAGTTTTATGGCTGCCTGACATACTGATATCCCACTGTTCTCTTCCTAGCGACCCCTGTCCCCAGGTTACGCAGAGGGAGGGCACGCACTGGGTATTTTGTATTCAGGGGTACTATAACCTCCCACCTCCTGCCCACAGTGAGGTGCAGCATGCGGGAGCAGGACTTTGCAACCTAATCGATTGAGGCTCAGTTCCTTACTCTGCCCACACAGATCTCACTCTGTGGGCTCAACGCCAATCTGCTTTACATGCTGGTTCTCAGTTTCCTCGTCTGGGTGATAAAGAGGAAATATGGCTGACTTCCGGAGACTGTGCAGAGATTCAGAGGAGATGAGCAAAACACTGAACACATGCCTAACTGGATAAGGCCAGCCCCCCTCTACGCTCTCAGGTCTCCGTAAATTTTTCCTGCAGGATATGTGTTTATTCACTTCACTTATCAAGCATTGTCACTCACACTGGTACCAAACACATGAAACATGAATTCATTGAATTTAAGTTCTATTATCTCCTGTTTTACAGGATGGTGAAATTGAGGCTCAGCGAGGCTGAAACCAAGGCACAGTGTTGCGATTTCAGAACAGACTGGCTGACAGTCCATGCTCTTAACCAGTGCACCATTCTGCTTCTCACTTAATTGATTAAAATATGTCTTGGTCCTCTGCTCTACCCTCAGCACCTAGAACAAGGCCTAGCACAAAACAGGTGTTCAATAAACACTGAATGAATGAATGAATGAATGAATGAATGGAGTACATGTTCAACAAATGTCACTTTCCTCTTCCTTCCACTCCCCTGCTGTCCCTAAGGAATTAGTGCAAGTTGAATTCAAATCTCATGCCTTCTCCCTGAATCTTAGATTTTGCACACAATTAGTCTAACATTACATGTAATCATGGGTCGATCATAAAGATGAATTCAGTTAATTAGATCAAAAATACACTCCCCATATTGCAATGCAATGGATTTGTCTAGAAAAGACATGTGGCTGGAAATTCAGCCGAACCCAGTGCTCCTCTGAAAGCCACTGAGGAGAAGCACAGCCCGATGGGGAATAGGGTGGCTGAGTGCTGGGATTAAAGAATGATTAGAAGGTACCAGTGGCAAAGCTGCCTCATAACAAGATTAATCTGGGGGCGAGGAGAGGGTGGTTATTAATGTGTCCGGAAGGCGACTCCAGGTCCTGTTTCCCTGATGAGAGCAGAATCACAGGTTATTTATAGCCACTTCTCAGGAGGAGCATGGCACAGGGCGTCTGAGGAGTCAGCCAAACCAAGATGCACTAATGGAACTTGGGGGATAATTTACTGCTCAAGTTCAAGGACTTTTGCAACAAGAGAGAGCCGCCCCCATTCCCAGCCACCTCTGCCCAGTGAGGAAGCTAATGGTGACGGTGAAAGGTCTGCCGTCCACGGACCAGCACCAGCTCTCGCCCCAGTTACTGCGGAAGCCTTCTCCCTGGCCTCCTCCCCTCTCCCTTGCCCTGCTTCAGTCTGTTCTCAAAGATGCAGACGGAGGGACCCCTGTTAAATTAACTCAGATCACACCCCTTGTCTGTCAAAACCCTCCAATGGTTTCCCACTTGGCTCAGAGCGAAGCCACAGTCTTGCAGTGGCTCACAAAGCCCTACGTGACGTGGCCTCTGCCACTTTCCCAACCTCACTCCCGCGGTCCCCAGCTCACCCCTCTCCAGCCACACCAGCCTGCAGGCTACAACTCCAACATGCAAAGCACACTCTGGCTCCGAGTTCTCCTTCCTGCCATTTCCTCTGCCTGAAACACACTTTTCTCACGCCCTGTAAAAATATGGCCGCCACTTCCTACTTCCCCCTTTGCTTTTCTCCACACGCTCAGTACAATCTCATATAGTACCCAGTGGCTTCTTCTTGTTTGTTGCAGGGATGTTTCATGACGTTGCTGTGAGCTCCGAATTAGCAAATACGGAACCATTTGCTCCTAGGGGACATACAGGATTTGGTTCCTAGGAGCCCCTGGTCGCAAGATCTTTGTCAACCAATCAATACATCACTTTGTTTTCTGTGTTTTAATTTAAAGGGACCTAATATAATATAGATGGAGTCATTAGTACTGAACTCACGGCCAATAGCACTGTAACTCGTGCCAGAACGAAGCTTACCTGACACAGGCACTTCCTCTGTGAGGCACAGCACAGCCTTCCTGTACTGCGCTCAGGAACACTAGACAGAACTTCAGAACTGCACTTGGGGGCTATTTTTAAAGGCGAAATCGCTACCAAAAAGCACAACAATTTGAAAACTGTGGCACTGAAGAGATGGCTAAAATGACATTTGTTTACAGTGAGAGAACTGAAACGAGAAGGCAGGGCATTGCTTTGTTCAATCTCAGCTGGGAACGTTTGCATTAGGTGACTTAACATTTTCACCATTCTGCAGAGGACTGTGCCAATCATTTGGCCCATGGCTGTGAAAGTGCCTCAGCTATTGATTTGGGGGTTACAGAGAAATTTTAGCAAATAGGCAAATTTGCAAATACAAAATCCACGAATTTTGAGCATCTGCTGTATACCTTACTTCAATATTCATTACCTGCCTCCCCCACCAGAAAAGAGCAGGTGCTTTTGTCTGTTTTGTTCACCACTGTGTCTCCAGCACCTAGAACACAGGACTTTTAAAAGATACTGGTCGGGTAAATAAGCCTCAAGCTTATTTACACTGTTGGCGCACAGAGTGACATGTTTAGTACTGGAAAGGAGTTTAGAGAATTGTCAACCGATGCCCCAACATCATACATGAGAAAGGGAATTCCAGGGAGGGGTGGTGATCAGCCCAAGGTTACAAGCAAACTGGATCAAAGCGAGCATGTGTTTCTTAAGCCACGGTTCAGGGCTCCTTCCACTTCTCTGTACTGCCAGCATCTCGCAGATGAGACCTTTGCTATTATTGGGACGTCGCAGCGTATCTGGCCCAGTGCTTAGAACGGAGCAGGTGTTCAATAAATGCTGACAAGGTGGATTACAAAAAAGGTGGTGAGTATTCCCAGAAGATCAAAATGCAGTCTGTACCTTCAGCTAATGTCAATCACACCGAGTGCAATGACGGACTTGATTTTAAGAAGTAGCTCTCACTAGGACAAGTTCATGGGGAAGAAAGAGAGGCCCTGCGTGTCAGTCAAGACACAGTGCTGCAAGTAATGGAAAACTCAACTTAAATTGGCTTTAAAATGAGCAAGACAGAGAATTTATTGACTTGGGCGACAGAAGAGCCCAGAGCTAAGGTGGATTCCAATGTGGGTTGCTACAGAGATTGAAAAGCTCATTGGGTTTGCAATTTTGTAGCTTGGGTTCTCTGCAATTCTCTTAGCTGTGTCCTTAGGTCGGCTTCTCTCACAGTAGTAAAATGTCTGCAGGAGTCTGAGACTTAGCATCTATCTAACACAGCATCCAGAGTAGAAGAAATTCTGTGGTCCAGAGTCTCCAGCCAAAGACCTAAGGTTCACTCTGATTGGATCAGCTTAGGTCACATGGTCACTTCTGAACCAATCACCATAGCCACCCGATGGACACAGCTGATTGCCTGGGCTGGGTCACATGCTCTAACCATAGAGCCAGAGGTTGGTGTCAGCTTTGCCAGTACCTAAAGAATCTACCAAAATTCAAGGCTGGTACAAAGAGGAAAAAGGGAAATGGATACAAGGAAAGCAACCATTTTCCAGTACACTATGACACACATATGAAGCCAACACCCTCAAGACACTCCCAAAAGACCACAGATTTCAGAAATTGCTATATTTTTTTTTTTGAAAAAATTTATTAATCCACAAACATCATTGTTTCAGGTCCCATGCTGGGTTCTGGAGATATGGAGATTAAAAAAACTCCCAATCTCCACCCCAAAGAAGCTCACTGTCTAGAGATGAAATAAAGAACATAACGTTGTAAGTTCAATGATAGGCTATCACTGGGATACTGTGGAACCAACGCGGGAAGGCAGCCCGTGCAAGCGAAAGAGAGCTCAAAGGGGAAGATAACGACAGGGCCAGATATCCAAAGGGGGCTGGGAGTTACCCAGCTAGATTTCACAGCACGAGTCGGGATGGAAAAGCTATTCCAATGAGAGGAAACGGTGTGTTCAAAGACCCAGGCTTGAGAGAACATGGACTGTGCAAAGAGTGACTGGTGACTCACAACAGCTGGATCACAAGCTCTATGCGAAAAAGGGGACAGGAAACTAGAGAAATGACAGGGCCACCTCAATCTCTGAGCAAAAAACTGTTCCCATGTTATTTCTCTTAACATCGTTTTGAATATCACATATACACTGGGGACAGAAATTGGCAATGTCAAGTGAACTCTGTTTGGCAACTATTAGGCCCAGAATAGAAGAGCTTGGCTCATCTGAATGAATGTCTTTGACAGAATCAGCTGCCTCCGCCCACCAGTCACTTCATTACTTATATAACTCCCAGAAGCTTGAACAGGAGGATACGGCCTTGCATCCCGTCCAGTCCATCAGAGAGATTCCTATGACCTCAGTCTCTCTCACACAGACATCAATTGGCTGCTCCATGGTTAAGCATTCTAAGCAAGAGAGCCAACTGTGGACAAGACTCTCTCCTTGTTCCACTGACAGCTATCAGGAGGGGTGAGGTTTGCAGCAAAATTGTGTCTGATACGTTTGCTTGGATTTTGTGCTCAAGCATGCTGGTCCTTCAGGACTCCATTCAAATCCAGACACTAGCGATCCAGCAGTGGTCAGATGTGGGAAGCTGGGGTGGGAAGTGGAGGGGAAGGTGGGAGTTCTCTAGAGGGAGTGCTGTCTCCATGAGTCTGATTGTGCTACCAAGGTCAAGGTAGTGACCTGAGTAGCTCTAAACGTCAAGATATGGGCTAAGGGAATCACCTAGTATAAGTTCTGGAATATAGTAGATGCTAAATAAATGTTAAATACTATGTAGGACTGTGATGGCAGAAAAGAAGTGTGGGTATCCTTCTTCTGTATTGGTTGCAACTGAAATTAGCTTAAGAAAAAACAATAGGAACACAAAAGATAGACATACAGTAAAGGCCTCACTTAATAGCATTGATAGGTTCTGCGACGTGAAGCAAAATGACATATAATGGAACACATTTTCTCACAGGCTAGTTGATACAAGCAAGAGTTAAGTCTCTATGGCATTTCATCAAAGTTATAATGAAATGCCATTGAATGAAATTATGTTATCCAAGGACTTGTTGTATTGGCTTGTGTATCTGGTGAGTGGAAGACAGGACTAGTTTCAGGCAGGAGCAGCCCACGGGACACCAGTGAAGCTGTGCGCGCTCTCTCCCCATCTCTCGGCTTGCTCCTCTGTAGGCAGTGGCTTCATCCTCACGTTCCACAGACAGCCTTTGTCTATGTGGAGGGGAAGAAGGCTGATGACCATTCTGTCAGCTTTGTGACATGAAAAGCAAGGAAAGTCTTTTCCTCCAGCACCAAATCAGGAATTGCAGGAGAAGTTATGTGACTAACCTGGCGTGGGTAGGATGCCACCCCCTGGAACAGGCATTATGAACGGGAGAAAAGGCGTCCCACAGTGGCAGCCCTCGAGGGCTCATCTACCCTAATGGTAGGACTGCCCAATTTAGCAAATAAAAAAGAATGTGTAAGTATGGAGTAAAAAATTATTCATTGTTTAGCTGTGATTCACATTCAGAGGGGTGTCTTACACTTTTTCTGGCAATTCTACAGTGAGGTAGAGTGAGGGTTCTGTAATTGGAAACTGCCCAGTCACCGACTAGAGATGAGGGAGGATAAATCCACAGACTGCTGTTGGATGAACAAAAACAAAACTACCCTCTGCAGCCCCGTTTCTCATTAACATACTCACAGATACGCACAGAAATTCAAAACTGGGTAAAGAAACCAAAGAGGAAAAACTATAAGCCAGTGTTTAACACATATTCCACCAAATACTAGTTCAGTGGGATGTTGACAGTTCTTACATATAAAAAGAGTTCTGCGGCCAAACAGGTTTAGGAAAAACTGGGTAAATCCAATTAATCGGGGGTTTTCTGCTGTGGGACTCATTGCAATAATACGTCAATTTCTGTTGTGAATTTCCCAGGAGGGAAACGGAGTATGTGGTTTTCCTCAAATGCATTAGGGCCATGGAAACCTCTTAGAGCAGAACAGCTCCCGGGGCTCGCATTTTGTGGAAATCACAAAGTCCAGTGGACATTCTGCTTGTCAATGGGATGGATCCCATAAGCTCCAACCTCTAAACACAACAGAGTATCCCCAAAGAACAAAATTAGGGGAAATATGGACCCCACTTTACTACTTCCAGCTTAAACTAGACGCAAAGACTGCAAATGCCTGAAAATAAATGTGCCCATCCCTCAAACGCACGGAGACTGTGTCCTGAGCCAGCCAGGCCAAGTTCTAACACCTCTCAACTTCTCCCCCACCACCTCCCTGTTTGGTGCATTTGCTCGTAAGTTGTAACTCCCAGCATGCAATGCAATCGGAAGTGTAGGGCCGAGAATGCAGAGCTCTAATTTCTGCAATGCGTAGATACCCTGTCATGCTTAGTCCACCTTTACGATCCCAAGTTCACAGAAACTGGGACTTAAAGGGAACTTTAAAGGAAAAACAGGAGAATGGAATCACACCTTGACCTCTCTTCTCTTCCCTTTTCATTCATTCTCTCAGTTACTTCCCCCAACAGCCTTATATCTTATGTATAAAAGGAGTTCTGTGGCCAAATAAGTCTGTTTCCTCATGGCCACTCAACAGATGCAGAAACTGAGGTCAGAGACAATGGCTTGACTGAGCTAATTTCACTCCATGGAAAGGATTTTGGAATAACAGATTTTCGTCCCCCTACACTGTTGCTATTTTATACTTCTCTCAGCTCCACATCCCCAAGCAAGTCTGCTTCTTAGCTTAATGCTTATCAACCACTGCCCCTCCACCAAATTTCTTTTAACGAGCAGCATCCAGGAAGCGCCTGTTCCCTTTGTGTGGCCCCCACAACCCTCCACACTATGTTTGAGCTCAACATCCCACCATTGAAAATTGGATATTGGTAGTCGCCTCCAGGATGATGAACCATTCATGTCTCAATTTGAAAAGGCCTTTAAGACACCTGTTTTCATTAGTAATTATAGATAATTGCATGGTGGAGGGTGTTTTATTATTGGTGCACAGTTAAGGTCTTTGAGAAATGGCACGATTAATTTCCTGAAACCTTCCCAAGAGCAAAGTATGATGTCAGCCCGCACTTTGGGAAGTATTTGGGCTTGGCTGCTTGTGAGGGGGAAAGTCAATTATATTCTAGAGTCAGCCTTCTGGCATATCTCAGCTACGAATAATTTTTTCTTAATGCTTTTAATGCTTTGTTCAGCGTTTACCTATCTAGGAACGCTTGCTGAGGACACCTAGGAGCCAGGTGTCAGATGCTGGAGCTGCAATGACTCATTTTATTGATTCACTCATTCATTCAACAATTGACGATTACTATAGGAAAAGCTCTGGAGAGTCACAAGTGTATTACAATCTGAAGCCCTAATTTGACGGTCTGAATCCATTCTCCTCAAGAAGTGTTCCTGCCCATTGAATCCACAATTTTTCCTGTCTAAGAAGCTTTCTTAAAGAAATTATATTTAAGTTAGGAGCATTATAAATATTTGTCAAGAGTGGAAGAACAGTTAAATGATGATGATAATCTATAGTCATTAAGAAACGTCCTATAGAAAATATGATATGGGGAAGTAGTATATTAAAAAGAGGGAAAACGTGGTTATGAAACAACTCTGAACTTTCACAGTGATAAAGACTAGAAGAATAGAAGCCAACAATTAAAACCCTTATATTCTCTAGCAACCCCACTACTGGCTATGTATCCCGAAGAATGAAAACCAGAATGCCTTCGAGCTATGAGCACTCGTGTTCACGGCAGCCCCACTCACAGCAGCCGAGATGTGGGAACAACCTAAATGTCCATCACAGATGAATGAAGAAACGGTGGTCTATATACACAGTGGGATGCTCTTCAGCCTTTAAAAGGAAGGAAATTCTGCACTACGCTACAACATGGAGGTTCCTTGAAGACTAAGTAAAATAAGCCCATCACAGAAAGACAAATGCTGCATGATTTCACTTATCTGAAGTATCTGAAACGGGCAAAGTCATAGAATCAAAGAGTAGAAAGGTGGTTGCCAGGAGCTGGGGGAAGGAGGCGGATGGGGAGTTACTAGTCAACAGGCCTAAAGTTCCAGGTAAGCAAGATGAATCCACTCTGGAAACCTGCCGTGCAGCATTGTACCTACCGTCCACAGTAAGTGTTATACACTTAATAGCACTTATTAAGAAGGTAGTTACCATGTGAGGTGTCCTTGCCACAATAAAATGAAATAAAATACAAAAGAAGATAAGCCAAAATGGAAGCAGTTAGATTCAGGGAGAACTACTGGGACACTGGTTACACTGGGGTGCATATTACCTGGTGTGCTTTTCCGTATTTCCAAATTTCCGACAATTAACATGTGGTAATTAACATGTGTTGCTTTTGCAATGATGGGATTCGGGGGAGACAAAAGAGGAGGGGGAGCCTAGATGTAGGGGTTCTGCACATCCACCGCGGGAGACACAGAGCTGCGTCCAAGAGCAATGGTAACAGCAGAAGCAATTCACAAGATTTCAAGGTTCACGAGAACCACAGAGGCTCATCCCCCTACATCTCTGATGACCAAGCTGGCGGCAGATAATCAGCTCTGAAGCTTGCAAAACACAGAAATGCTCAAGTCCACCCCCACAAACACACCCCTTGAGAGATTCACGGTGGGGTGAGTCTGGGCAGTGGTATTTGCTAAACTCAGGAGATGATTATCCTGTGCACTCGGCAGGGAAGGGAACCCCGACACCAGTGATTCTCCGACGTGGCTGCGCCAGGAGTCACCCAGCAGGCTTTACAAACATACCCTGGCTGCCACACTGACGTTCTGAGCTAACTGCTCTGGGAGGTGGGCTGGCATCGTGATTTTCAAAAGCTCTCTAAGCGATTCTAATACACAGCCAACTTTGGGCACCATCACTCTACACCCTTGTATTTAAAGAGTGGCCTAGAGGCCAGCAGAACTGGCACCACCTGGGAGCTCGTAGAAAATGCAGAATCTCAGTCCTCACCCCAGATCTACTAAAAGAGAATCTGCGTAACAAGATACTCAGGGGGCTGTGTGTCTATTTACGTTACAGAAGCACTGCTGTAGACCATCCTAAACAGGAAACACCCGAGTCTCCGTCACTCTACCCAGACGCCCCCAATTTCTACTCCACACCCATTCCCATCTCTTTGAAAGGGGGGAATCTAATTTAGGACAGTTCTGCAGCAGGTAAGCTAAGGCTCTGTCCTTCCCAATCTATATTCAGACTTCCAACCCCGCATGCAACGCAGCTGGAGGGCAAGCATCTGCTCCTGAGAGCTGAAAGACCCACAGTTTTTATTATTCCAAAGGACCACACTGAGCAGGCACAGAACAACGCCCAAAGAGGACATTTCACTGCTGATCAGCTTCAGGAGGTCTCCCCGGAATCCCCAAACTGGCCCACAACAAAGTGAACCGATTTTAATCAGGAGCTGCCACCTCATCTGCATTTGTGATCTCATGAATATGCAAGCCAGGTGGACTGAGGGTCTGGTCCCTTACACTTGAAATTCCGGCAGCTAGTCCCTTCCAGTGCACGTTCCCTCTCCAGCAATCTGGTGCGGGGGTGGGGGGGTGGGGGGGGGGGGAGACGACTTAGGTGGAGCAAGTATCATGAGCATTAGCCATTAAAGCAAGATCAAAGGGAAGAAGGGGTGCATTTTAAAGAACCCAGCGAGCAGTGATTACTTGATGATACTATTAAATTTCTTCTGTGTTTTGCATCTCTCTGGAGAAGGGTTTGCAAATGCCCCATGCCTCATTAGCCTTGAGCCAAAACAGCCCTGGGCTTGCTGTGTGGGGGAGGTATGCAGCCGGGGCCCATCAGTCTGTAGCCACGTACATCTTTAGGAATGGAGAGATGTGGGAGCTTCCTAAAGGCAGGTTAGCTGGGCTGTTTATAGACTCAAATCATACAGACCTGGGTGTCGAGAGCAGACAACCCTTTTTTTTCACCCGCATTTATTTTCTCTTCTTCCTCTAGGGAACCACTCTCTCCTCACTTCTTAATTTGCATGCCTCAGAGGGGACGGACTGCACTATGGGTGTGACTCAAACCCTGCCAATCAGAGCATCTCATTCTCCCAGCCTCTGGGAAAGGCACACATGACCCAATCAGAGTCACTGAGAATTTCACCTCTTGCAGAAGAAGGCAAGAATGTTAACACCTGGGAAGATCCAAAACCAGGCTGCCAGCAGTCACCTTACCTCCTCCACTTAGGGAGACTGAGACTAAAACCAACACAGGCCTCTGTGGGTCTTGTGGAGCAAAATTTAATATAAGACCCTGTCTTATTTTACTATAAGACCGCACAGTTCTCAGCCTCCCAACCCCCTCTTATTTTACTATAAGACAGGGTCTTATATGATATGATATATAATAATATAATACAATATCAGGTCTTAATTTTTGCTCCAAAAGACACATTAGAGCTGACTGTCAGCTAGGTCTTATTTTGGGGGGAGAAGGGTATGTTAATTGGTTTGACTGTAGTAATCATTTCACTATGTATGTGTATATCAAAACATAATGTATGCCTAAACACATACAATTTTTATTTAATAAAAAGATGATTAGGCAGCTTTCATCAGTGCCATCTTGGGACAAGTTTCTTTTCCTCATCTCACTTTCCATGTGGTAGAAAGCAGAGTGATCCAACATTGATTCTGTGCTAGGTGCTAAGTACAGGGGACATGACAGTGACAGAGGTACATAGGGAGCTGCCCTCACAAATATCCTGCAAGGAATTTGATCCTTGAGCTCCCTTAGGAGACCACTTCCGCCTCTCCCCGCCCTCACGGATGAGATGTGTCAGTACACAGGGAATACACAGCTTCGAGAACCCCAGACATGGAAATGAAGTTTCTGAGTTACTTTTCAATTTACACTTTTATAAATGTGTCGGGGCTGTGGGTCACTCTGAATTATTCAAGAACTTTCTGAACGATGCCCATGATAGAATGGGTGCTTTGAAATTCTGCTCTCAGGGATGACATCACTTGGAAGTTATCAGCAACATTTCCTCAGAGATACCAGGCAAAGCTGCCTTGTTTAGACAAGTGCTAATAATTTAAGCTTCTTGAAAATTAAAAGGGAAAAGTGATAAAATTAAGGCAGAACAGTTTACATTTGCTACGGTGCATTTGCAATAAGAAGTGTCTTGTGTAACAGCTGCATATGTAAGAACTGAGGGGGTTGGGAGGCTGAGAACTGTGCGGTCGTCCTACCAGGCTGGCAGGGTCCTGAAGCTCCACTACGGCGTCCATTCATGGGAAGCGTGAAGACTTTATGGTCTTTTTGGATTCTTATTTAAAATGCTAAAATCTCTATAAAAAGGAAAAGACTTTCATATACGGATTTTTTGTTTAATTCCAGCTACATGCTACTTATGCCTAAAACAAGTAACAGCAAAAGCATGTGAATAAATCAATAGGTAAAGATACACTCGGCAAATGCAAAGACAACAACTGAAAGCAAAAGTGGTAATAGTATCGTCAGATAGAATACAGTTCAAGACCAAAAGCAAAAATTTGACAAAATGAGAGATTATAAAATGATAAAAGGTATAACTTGCGGAGAAAATAGTAAATGAAACCTTCTGCACCAAACAACAGAGCATAAAGGAAAAAAGTCAGGAGTCATCTGATTGAACGGGCATAGAGAAGTAGGTAACAGGTTTTGAAGCACTCTTGCTATGAAATATTATGTAGTAGCTATTAAAATGGACGAGTTACATCTGTATGTATTGGATTAGATCAGAGGCGCTCAACCCTGGCTGCATGTTAGAATCATCTAGAGAGCTTTTAAAAATGCCAATGTCTAAAGTGATTCAATGAGCACAGTCTTTGGAAATGTTTAAAAATTTCCAAAGTGATTCTGACATGCAATTAGAGTTAAGCCCCACCAGCTTAGACGGACATCATTGATAAAGTAAAAATGCAAGAAAGCAATAAAGGGACGGAGAAAAGTAGACAGGAGAAAATTTTAAAAGAAGAAAAAGTAAGAGAATACACAACATGAATGTGTATAATTTTGCTTATCTCTGAGTGTTGTGTGAAATGAAAAAAGATATACAATATCAAAAGTAAACATTGCTGATCTAATTTGGAGGGAGAAGAGGGTGGAGAACAGAAAAGTTAATCATTGGATTTTCTTATTTATTACTTTGTGCAATATGACGTTCAATGACAAACGTGAGCTATTATGTAACTTTTAAAATTTAATCATTCAAAATGAAATATTTTAAAAAGTAAATTTTTTTAAAGGTAAAATAAAGATTTTTGTTTTTTATAAATACATACAAAGGCTGAAAGAATTCATTAGTCCAAGATTTATACCACAAAAAATGTTAAAGATATTCCAGGCAAAATGAAAGTGAAACCAGAGAATTTGGTTTATAGAAAACAATGAAAAGCACCAGAAATAGGACATGTGCAGGTCAGTAAGAATTTTCCTTATTTTTAAAAATCTCCTTATAAGATAATTAACTGAAGCAAAAACAATAAAAATATATCATGGGATTCATAACTTACGCAGAAGTAATAATATATGACAAAAGTCACTCAAAGGCAGGTAGCAAGGAAATTAAAATATAGATAGACTCATACTATATGGGGTAGTTTAATACTAATTGAAGACAAGCTGTGATAACCTAAGATGTATACTATAAACTGACAGCAACCACTAAAAAATAAACCAAAAAACCCCAAAAATGTTAGCATTAATAAGACAATAAGGAGACAAAATAAAATCATAAAGACAACTCAATTAAACCAAAAGAAGGCAGAATAATATGAAAAAAATAAATAGAAAACCAATAGCAATATGGAAGATTTGAATCCAACTATGTAAATAATCACATTGAATATAAATGGGTTAAACATCCTCAATTATTAAAAGGCAGAGATGGTCAGATTGGATCAACAAGCAAAACCCCACTAACCCCTAACTACAAGGAACCACTTTAAATATAAATACTCAAACAGAAGAGAAGTAAAAGGACGGAGAAAACATACACAGCTGACATCAAAAGAAAACTTAAGTAACTACAATAGAATTGAACAAAGACTATTACCAAGGAAAAAGGAAGGTAATTTTACAGTAATAAAGGGGTCAATTCAGCAGGATGTCATAAAAATCCTAAAGGTTTATGCAGCCGATAAGAGAGCTTCAAAATACACGAAGCAAAAATAGAACATAAAAAGGAAATAAAGTACTCAAATATAGTGAAAGATTTCAACAGCTCTGACTCAGTAACTGAAAGAACATGTAGACAAATAATCATCAAGGACATAGAGGAACTAGAGTATTTTCAACCAACGTGACCAAATTGGCATCTAAGACACATTCCAGCCAACAATGGCAAAATGCACATTCTTTTCAAATCCACACAGAGCATTTACCATGATAGACCATACTCTCGGCCATAAAAAATCCTCAATAACTTTGATGCAAATTATGTTCTTTGGCCACAGTGGAATTAAATTAGAAAGTAACAATGAAAAGATATACAGAAAACCCCTACGTATTTGGAAACTAGCAAACTTCTAAATCACAAGTTGGTCAAATAATTGAGATAATATTTTAAGTTCAATAAAAGTGAAAACATAAGATAGCTAATAAATTTGTGGGATGCAACTAAAGCAGAGCTCAGAGAGAAATTTACAGCACTAAACACCTATATTAGAAGAGAAGGAAGATCTCAAATCAATGACCTCAGCTTTCACCTGAATAAACAAGAAAGGGAAGATCCAAAAAGCAGAGGAAGAAACATAGTAAAGAAATCAATGAACTAAAAAAACTGTATTAAAACTAAAATCTGGTTCTTTGAGAGGACCAATAAAATTGATAAACTTCTAGTTAAATTAATCAGGAAAAAAAAGATATAAATTACCAATATCAGGAATGAGAGAGGGCAACCACTGTTGATCCTACAAACATTAAAGGAATAATAAGGGGACATTATAAACACCTTTCTGCCCATATAATCAATAACTCAGACAAAATGGGCAAATTCCTTGAAAAGCACAAACTACCAGAGCTCACTCAAAAAGAAGTAGATCTGAATATCCCTGTATCTACTAAAGAAACTGAATTTACAGTTCAAAAATTTCACCACGAAGAAAACTCCTTGCCCAGATGAATTATATCAAACATAAGCAAGAAATAATACCAACTCTACAAAAACTCTCCTAAAAATCTGAAGAGGAAGGAATACTGCCCAATTCATTCTATGAGGTCAACATTTCCCTGATTCTAAAACTGGAAAATGACATTAGAAAAAAAAGAAAACTACAGACCAGTATCTCCTTTGCACACTGATGCAACGAAACAAAACAAAAAACAAAATTTGAGCAAATAAAACTTATCATTTTTTTCATTAAAGTTTATTGGGGTGACAATTATTAGTAAAGTTACATAGATTTCAGGTGTACAATTCTGTATTACATCACCTATAAATCCCATTGTGTGTTCACCACCCAGAGTCAGTTCTCCATCACCATATATTTGATCCCCTTTACCCTCAACATTTTTTAAAGAGAGAAATAATCATAATTATGTGGGGTTTATCTCAGGAATACAAGCTTGGTTTACTTAATACTTGAAAACTGATCCATGAAATTCACTGGGGGACCAGCCTCTGAGGAAAAACATAAAGTATGATCACTTCAATAACAGATGCAGAAAAACAAGCATCTATTCACTGTAAAAACTCTGAAAGCTAGGCTAGAATGGAACTTCATCAACTTGCTAAAAGGCATCCATGAATAACCTACAGCTGGCCTCACACTTAATGGTAACAGATTCTACAATTAATGCTACAACACGCGTCCTTCCTAAGATCAGGATCTAGGTAGGTATGTCTGCTCTCACTACTTCTGTCCAACCTTGTTCCAGAGGTTCTAACAATGCAGTAAGGCAAGAACAAGAAATAAGAAGCACCCATATTGGAAAGGAAAAAGTAAAACTGTCTTTATTCACAGACGCGATAATTTATACAGAAATTTATGGACTCTACCAGAAAGCTGCTACTAGGACTAATATGTGAGTTTCACAGGGCTTCTGGATATTAGGCCAATATATTCTGAACATTAGTTATGTTTCTATATATTGGTAATGAATAAATGGATAAGATTTGTAAAACAATAATATTTATAACAGCACCGTAAACATGAAATAATTAGGGATAAATTTGAACGAAGTTGTGCAAGGCCTGTCCACTATAAATTACAAATCATTGCTGAGTAAAAGTAAAGGGCATCTACATAAATGGAGAAATATATGGTGCTTATGGACTGAAAGACTTTATGTTGAGAAGGTATCATTTCTCAAATTGATCTATAGAGTCAATGCAAACTCATTCAAAATCCCAGCGGCTTTACTTGTGCAGAATTGGATAGCCACTTCTGAATTTCCTATGGGAATGCAAAGGACCTAAATTGCTAAAATAATTTTGGGAAAGAAAACAAAGTTGGAGAACTTGCACTACAAGATTTCAATACTTATTGTAAAGCTACAGTATGGTATTAGCCAAAAGGATACACACAGAATAGAGTCCAGAAATACACTCACACGTGGTCAATTGATTTTTTTCCCGTTTGACTAAAATACAACTGACATAGAACATTGTATAACTTTAAGGTGTGCAATGTGTTAATTTAATATTGCAAAATAATTACCACCACAGAGTTAGAGAACACCTGTACCACATCACATAATTACCATTCCATTTTGTGGTGAGAAAATTTAAGATCTACTCTTAGCCATTTTCAAGTATATAATACAGTATTATGAATTTTAATCACTATGTAGTTGTCATGCGGGAGACCCTGCTCGCTGTGCCATTTGTCGTGCGGGAGACCCGGCGGGGTCTCTGCTCCCGCTCCCCACACAAGAACGCAGGATATGGTGAGGCCAAAAAGGAACACCCACGGAGCCATAGGTAGGGGAGTCTTACCACTATATTCTCTCTGGCGGCACTATACTCTCACTGGAGGCTGGATCCACACTGTCCGCAAACCGCCATCCGCACTTGCCAGCCCAGCCGCCATCTCCTTGCTAGCCCCCATTTCCCTGCTAGCGTAGCCACAGCAGTTATATTAGTGGCCAATGGCTCACTGGTTACAGCTGACGGCCAACTAGCCACAGCTGATGGCCATCCCATCACAGTTGATGGCCATTTACTACCTGAGCCAGCACCTGTCTATGTGAGGCCGAGAGCCTGGAAACTACTTTCTGGGGCTCTGCCCCCACAGTAGTAATTAGAGCCACAGAATTTATTCATCTTACAGCTGGACGTTTGTACTCTCTGCCCAACAGCTCCACTTTTCCCCTTGGTCAATGGTATTTGACAAAGATACCAAAACAACGCAACAAAAAATGAAAAGTAAGCCACAGACTGGCAGAAAACACTTGCAAAACATATATGACTAAGGATTTCCATCCAGACTACAGTAAGGAGAGGGGGAGGCAATTCTACCCAGAGAAATCAAAGTCTTCATACAATGTGAAGAGAGGCCTTTCCCCCTCTTGGGACTGGTCCAATCCACACCTTAGAATGTATCTGCCTTTGATAATAAACTTCTTACTACCCTATATCTGCACAAAACGTTGTCAGTTGATTGAATTCTTTCCCTCGAGAAGACAAGAGACAAGGAATGTTATCACAACCTGATAACACACCAGAACTAGTCCCGTTTCACCTTCTCCCACCCCCTTTATCTATAGATAGCCACGGTAAATTCGTTCAAAACAACTTACATTTTTCTTCCCCAAACTGAAAGCACCGGTCCCCTCCAGGACGGCGGCCATGTTGACTTTCCCAGCCAACCCAGCTGTCCGTGGTGCAGCCTGCAGACCCAGGACCAGCCCCTTTTATGGGCTAGCACTTGGCTCAATAAACCCCTTGATTCAGAAAGGCTTTCAGCTGTGAAAGGTTTTGTGTAACGATAGAAACGCCCAAAAAGTCTATCATTCGGTGGATAGCTAAACGTGTGAAAGGTAGTAGACAAAAAGAGTATGTATTCTAGGAATCTACTTACATAAAATTCTAGAAAATTATAAACTAATCTACAGAGTCAGCAGCCCTGTGGTTATCTGGGGATGAGAGCAGGGGGAGACCGAGAGACGAGGAAAGGCATTACCAAGGGGCACAAGCAAACTTTTGGGGCTCATGGACACGTCCGTAATCTTGATTGTGGGGATGATTTCACAGACGCGTAATAATGTCCAAACTCATCAAACGGTGTACTTTAATAGGTGAAGTTCTTGTACATCAATTACACTTCAATAAAGCTTTAGAAAAATGCAACCCCCACTCCCAAGCCCAGAGATGCTGATTAATTAGCATTAAGTAAAGTACAAGAATAGCTATTTTAAGAGGTCTCCCAAGACATGCTGAGGTCCATGAACCCCGACCAGCACTTTTTAAAAATGCTGCTTGAGAAAACTACATCTCTTGGCTACCACAGCCCGGCCTCAAGTCCCATAGGCCAGGCCTAGTCAGTTTGCTGGCCCCAACCAGCCAGGCAGGCAGGGTCCACAGAGCTGACACCTGTGTCCACATTTTTCTGCCCTCCCTTTCTCTCTACACTGGCTCCTCCACAAGTTCATATTTTCTCTCGTTACTTCTTGTTCAGTGTTCTTAGCCCATCGTCACGCCATCGGTTCTGGCTGGCCATCCTCAAAAGTCTTCCCCTCAAGTCTTTAGACTTCACATTCCCCTAAACACCCCCAACAGCCAGAGCCCTTCCTACCCTTAAGCTGAAAGAATCCTCCAAGAGAAAAAGACATTACGAAGTTTCCAAAATGATTCATACAAGAGATGTTCTTTTAACCTGGAAGGGCTAGAAACTAACTTCAGTCTAACGGAAAGGTGCCGATGGCTCTTGAAACACGTGTTCTTTTCCACAGAGCTCTGTGTCTCTTTTACTGACTGCTTCTATTTTTGAGATCGTGTGATTGAGACCAGTGGGTAATACAAGAGCATATCGTATTATTACAGGAAAATTATTTATTTTTTTTAAAAAAGGAGTAAGAAATAGAAATAAAAATACGATAAACTTTTTAAAAATGCTAATACAATAACTGTGAGTAGGATTTGTGCCTTTTTGCCTTATCACTAGGTGTCTTTGTGTGGATTAAAAGGGGTGTGTGTGTATTTTGTTAACTGCTCTGTCCATATTTTTAAATTAATTAAAGAAGGAGGTTGCTAGACTGAGGAGGCTTTAATGCCTTAGTAGCCTGCATGAGCAAACCAAACCTAAGCCTGTAATGTGTCAAGGTGAAGAAACTGAAACCTAAGGAAAACCAATGACAAACAGCCAATAAGGCTTTCCCAAATAAGACACTGCTTCAGCTTTAGCCAATCAACTCATTGCCTTGCTTTGCTGCCTGTCTTCTAAGTCTCTCCCCACCTGCTCCTGGTGGTGGAGCATTCCTAACTACTTGGTTTGGCACTGATGATTTGAATAGATTTTTGCTCAAACTCTTAAAATTTTTAATAGGCCTCCGTTCATCTTCTAACAATATCAAGACACTGCCCCCCTACCCTGGCCTGCCTTTCCTTCTGAAGTGATTCCATCCCTGGCTGGGGCTGTCAGCCTGGTAATGGCCACTTCGTTTGAAAGTCACTTTGCTGACACCTGGACCTCTGCTGGCAGGAAAATCTTTCTCAGAGGTGGGGGCAGCATCAGTGCCCTCTGAGCCTCCTAAAGTGCCTCTTCCTCGCCTGAGACAATGAAAAAGTAATTTGGAAAGCTGCCACTGGCTTTGGAAGGCTCTGCTCACTCAGTCAAGAGAGAACTTTATTTACATAACAACAGTAATCCTATAAATTGATTAACTGCTTCTGATTTGCATAGTGCTTCTGGGTCCATTACGGCTATGATATCAGTCAGGACAGTATTGCAAGTACCCAGAACTCCCAGCTCAGGGAGCTAAGCAAAAGAGAGGGGGAAAATGGGCTTATGTAACCTGAAAGTGCAAGAGTAAAGCTGCAAGCGTGTCTTGACGCGGGGACTTAATTGGCTACTCCCTTGTTTCCCTGCCACTTGACTACCATCACTTCATTTATTCTCAGACACCATGATTGGCCCCTGGCTGACCCACCTTATAACACCATAATTACTAGCAATATCTGCAGAAAAGACCTCCCAGCAGCTCTCTCCCAGCATTCCTAGCAAAAATTGCCTGTGTCTCACTGGCTCTCATGAGATCACATGATTATCCCTGCACCAATCACTGTGGCCAGATTCCAGGTCACAAGCTTACCCTTAGAGTTGGGGAGAGTAGTGGAGGGAGCTCCCAGAGCAAAATCAAAGTGCATTAGAAGGATGTAGTTGATGCTACTTGTTCCCTGTCCAGACCCTCAGTACAAAGCCCGTGCCTCCATCTCCCAGGTGCTGCGATGCTGGCTGCTAAAGGCTCACACTGCACCCTTCTCTGGAGGATTGTCTTGCTATTGATAGGAGCCTTCTCACTAGACATGCCTGGGGAGTTAGGTTGTTCTCCTGGGAGTGGCCAGCAACCAATGACTGGCTGATACAGGCGTATAGAGCCCAGCTCATTGGCCTCTGGACAGGACACGCTCCAGAGCTCCCTGTGGGATCCAACAACTGATGGACCTCAGCTGAACCTACTTCTCTGCATCCCTTCCTCTCCTGCTTCCCTTACTCCATCACAGGTTTGTTCTGAGAGCACTTCCTCAATAAACCACTTGCACGAGAAACTCTATTGCAAACTCTGCTTGTAGGCAACACAGTGTAAGGCGGAGGGGAATGGAAAAAGCATGCTAAGCAGCAAAAGTGATAACTGACCCGGATGATGGGGAGCCGTACCATGCACTGAGGGCCGTGATGGATACGTACTGGTCACTACACTCAAGGTCTTACATACACTTCATCTCCTCACTGCAGCCTCAGAAGGTGGTCATCCCTAGTTTGTAGAGGAGGCAGCGGGGGTTTAGAGAGCGGGCCTGACCTGCCCGAGTTCACACTGCCAGGAGCTAGCAAAGCTACGCTTGAAACTTCTACCCTTTGCTGCCCATTGCTACTGCTCAGAGACCAGTTCAGTCACCTCCACGCTGCTTCGCAACACAACACACCTCCTTTACCGGCTGCATTGTTTTCTTTAATATGTACCATGGCATCAGACTCTTTGCCGAGCCTTTCTAGGCATCAGCTCATTCAATTCTCACAACAGCTCTAAGAAGTGGGATGCTCGGATGTTGCCCCATTGTACACATTGAGACACAGAAAGGTGACAGCCTGCCAAAGGTCACACGGCTAGCAAGGGGTCAAGCACAGATTTGGACCCAGGCTTCTGACTTCAGGGCCCAAACGCCTCACCTTTACTTTCATATTGCTCTGCAGGTTCTTCAAAACACCCTAAGAACCAAACATCATCGAGCTATGGAAACACTAAACAAAGGGGCATTTCTCTTTTCCTCCCCTGAAGACTAGCTTCCTAGGTATGTAAGAAAGTCATAATAACGCTGGGTCATTAACCCATGACTCTTAACTTACATCAATTCCAGAACTTGCCAGAGGTGGAAATGAAATTGTCTGTCTGCTTCATATACTTATGACCTAGAAAAAAAATAAATCTAAGAAATGTGTTTAAAATTGGGATCCATTTCCTTTGGCTACACAAAGAGGAGTTGCCTCATTTTCTTTTTGGTATTGCCATAATTTTCCCAGTAGTTCTTTCTTTGTTGGCTGGCTCTCCCTGAAAGTTGGCTCCACAAGGGGAGGGGCTGGGTCAGTCTTCTCACTGTCACAATACCTGGCACTGTCAACGTACATAGTTGGTTTTTAAAATATATCTTTGAATGAATTATTTTTGAAAATGAAAGGAAATCGTCCATTGCTTCAGGCTGTGTCCCTGACAGAGAAACTTCCCTTTGAAAGAGAGGACTAAACAATAAGGTTAGAGGTCGACGGACTCCTCATGATTCTACCAGTGATTAAAAGCCTGGAGTTCCATTTTTTTATTCTGTTCTGAGGGTTTCCAGAACTTAATTCTGCCTTGTAAATTGAGGTCAGAAAGATGGGAGAGAATCAAAATCCTCTGGGCTGTTTCTCCATTCCGGAGCCTACCGTCGCCGTCAGCACCGTCTTAATGAATCTCCACTCTATTAAATTGTTCTCTCGTCCTGAAGCAGGTCATCTGTAGCCCCCGTTTCTCAGAACACAAGGCAGCCCGCAGAAAAGAAGTGGGAAACACAGTGAGGCAGAATGAGATTAAGATGTACTCTCCCACTGTGCATCCTCCTTTAATTAACTCTTTCTGAACAGAGAGTGCTCAGGAGGCCACATCGCACTGTCACAGAGGTTGCAGGTAACAGAACTTCCTGTGTGGGACTGTCCAGGGCTGGACATGGTAGGAAACTGGGGGATGGTGTATCTGTTTGGAGAACTAATCCTCTTGCTGCTGGGAGCCTGGAGAATGTAAACACATTTATCTTATCTCTGTGTCATGCAATCACTGTGACAGCTTATGCTCCCATCGCATTTCATTACCTCCACTAAACTGGTCTCCCTGCCTTCAGTCTCAAACCCCACCCCTCCTTGCAATCTAAAAAATGATTACTTAATTAACTTGAACTGCATCCAGCTTCTCTAAGCACATTACGTGAACTAACATGCTTAATCGTCACAGTGACGCAGTGGGGTACATAGGTTTATCATCTTCTTTTTGCAGAAGAGGAAACAGTGGTTTAGGCAAAGGAAACGGTTTGCCCTAAGTCCCGCGTACTAGTCAGTGGAAGCAGGCGAGCCAAGCCCAGGGCAGTCTGCCCCCAAAGAGGGTGCTGTTCACAGGCTTTCCTGCCTCTGGCAGGCGGCCATGCAGTCTCTAAAGCCCGGATCTGACCCTAGCCCTCTGTTAGCCCTCTGTGATTCTCTGCCGCCCAGGTAATGAATTATAGCAGGTTTCCAAACTGCGCTTAAATGTAGGTCCCTATTTTATCCATGATTCCCTCACACTGTCTCCAATGTACCCATCCCTTCACCCCCGTCAAACTTCTTATTGTTTCATACACACAATTTTCATGCATGTCTCAGCACATTTGCACATGCTGTTCCTCTGCTTGGATGGTCCTTCCCTTCCTTCCCACCTGGGGAATACTGAGTTATCATCCAAAGTAGGGACTTAA
The DNA here is from genome assembly GCF_057876585.1 of Rhinolophus sinicus. Taxonomy (NCBI): domain Eukaryota; kingdom Metazoa; phylum Chordata; class Mammalia; order Chiroptera; family Rhinolophidae; genus Rhinolophus; species Rhinolophus sinicus. The sequence goes on along the minus strand of NC_142510.1, from coordinate 6,431,414 downwards.
GAACACTTCTTGAGTAAACAAATGAACTAGTGACAATTATACAATAATTTTCCTGGGTGGCTATATGTATTTTATTATCCAAAGTGCGACACTCTTGAAAATAAAGTGGGGGTACTATGCATAATTAACAGGGATTCACTGATCTATGACAAGCATAAACCGAGGATTTCCCAGGCAAATTGGAACTTAGGATAATCAAATGTTTTCAGTTTTACTTCTTCTACTTAGGCCACGGGTAACATATATATGCCATGCATAATGCTATTTCTTTCTCCTAAGTCCACAGCAGACTTTACTAGTCAATTACAGCACCCCTCCCCTCTGAATTAGTGTGTGGTCTTAAAATTATCCTCAGCAGAGCATCTCCACAATGGGCATTGGCATAAGAGATGAGATTCCTGCTGTGGGCAAACACCCCACTTTTGTGCTTCACTCAGTTCCTCCCTGTCTTTATTCTCCCACTGCTTCTCTCCTCACTGGAGTTCTCATTCTCAGGAATCTAGAATTTCACCTTTTCTGTCTCCCATAAAGAGGCCTGGTCCTAGACACAGTGTTCCTTTTAGACATAACTTGGAGAGTTATTTGAATATCTTGTTGTGCTTTTTAAAAATGCTATATGATGTTTTATCAATGCGGCATCTGGGGTCAATTAGGCATGAATATTAAATATGTTTTCAATTAATGGTTAATAACATGTAACCCTCAAATGGATTTTTGCTTGTTGTAAGTTGTAGGGTTTGATTAACGTGGCCATTTTTCCAAGGAGAGATTCCAATTTTTATCTTGGCAAATACATCAGAGAATTTCAACATGGTTGACTAGTAGTTACTAAACTGAGTGGGATGAACCAAGAACAATGATTGATGGGCTAAAAGCTGTAAGCAATTGAGAGAAACATCTCTCTACAAATATTAATGTCTAGCCATTGAGAACGGTGGGGCAAGGTCAGGGGGTGTGCAAGGAGTCTTTCAAGGGTGACACACAATTTCCATTATTTCAGCCATAACGGAGATCAGTTCCCTGGAAACAAGGCTGACTCAAGGCATCTATTTTGTTTAGTACAATACAAATGTAAGTTGTTGAGGATTAATTCCATAATCTTTCCTATACATTGCTATCTAGGGAAGCCTTAATGATGTGTGTCCATGATAATCTAACCTCAGGCCTCAAAATTGGGCCTTGATGGAATCCCTGTAAATGTTATATAGCATCTGTATTGTTCAACAACAAACACAGTATTTGATATTAGCCAAGGTTGTTCATTGTAAATTAAATATTTTTTGCAAACTAAAATGTTATTACGAAGAGAAACATTTAATTCTCTTTCTCAGATTGACAGCCTGTGAGTTGGATCGAGGCTGCAGATGTGTTTTATTTGGCCCACATAGTATTTTAGAAATTATGTTTTAACTGTTCCAACTTCTAAAAATCTAAAAATCAGGAATCTATATTTACTAAAAGCACAATTTACAACTTCAAAAAAAAAATCCAACTCTGGAAAAGTAGAATATCTAGCAACACTGAGTATCCATTCCTGTGAAGACAGGTCATTTTTTAGTTGTACCTAACCATCCTCATTTATTATGCTTCCTCCCTGGCCCCTTGAGGTGTTTTAGTTTGCAACTCCTGGTTTAGCTTAATAAGTCAATCACAAAGGAATCAACCATGAAATTGAAGATGTAGTCACCCAAGAGTATATTTTAATTTAAATTTAACATTAGCCAATGCTTCCGGCTAATGATGAACATTATCCAGATGTTCCAACATAAACACATGCGCACACACACACGCGCACACACACACATAGCTTCACAACAAGTTCTTTCCTTCAACCAAATATTTACTGAATCCTACTATGTGCCAGAAACAATGTCAGGTTTTTTGATACCAAAATCAATTTGATCCTTGCCCAGAGATAAGCAGCACAAAAACACAAGCTAATAGAAAGTTGTAATACAGTGAACTGCTGGACGTATTATGGAAACTCCAATGTGAACCATGTTCCCCAGATTTTAAAAATGTACCTTGTAAATAGTCTAGGAAGCCAAGGAGGGTTGAATACATTTATTAGTTTATAACGGCCTTGATCTTTTAGACTTAAAGAGGTCTCTAGAGATCTTGTCCAAGTTATGGTAACAGAGAGTCGGAGGAAAGCTATAGGTGACTCACTCAAGCTCACCTGGTTTATATCAGGAGCAGGACTAGAACTCAGGAGGTGGGCAATTTTATTTTTTCGGGAGAGATACCGATTCCCACCTACTGGCTTCAAAAATGGCTCATTCCATTGCTGATAGATACGGAAAATATTATCAGGGAAGATTTTGCTTCAGGCCACTGCTATGTAATATCTCCTGATTTCAACTCCTCTGAGATCATTATGGTGGCAAGAAAAGGGCTGAAAGACATTTCTATCTTGTGGACATTCATTTAGAATACGTGGCCTAAATAATGATTCTTTGTGTGGTCATTAATAATGATTAACCACCTGGAGGTCAGTCTTTAGTGGACGCTACAAGTTCATTACGTGAATTCAAGGGCTCGGAAGAGGCTCTTGTGGTCATGCTGATCCAATTTTTGTTTGACAAAGATGCTGAATGGGACAGCTAGTCCCCAGAATGAAAGAATAACATTGAGAAAGATCTCACTAGACTGGAACATTGGGCACAAGCCAAAAGATGAGCGTTAACAGAGATAAATATTGCTTATAAAAAAAAATCAATTGCTCAGGTAGAGAATGGAGCATGTTAGGCTTGGCTGCGGTTCCCATGGGAAAGACCCGGCATGTCTTAGAGGCTCGTGTGAGCCAAAAGTGATGCAATGTCATAAAAAGATGCTAATGGAGAAAACTCTTCTGGTTAATACATAACTCCAACTCAAATTGATGAAAGAAACATGGAGAATTTATGGGCTCAATTACTGAAAAGTCTAGGGGTGAACTTGAAATGTCATTTTTTAATGTGTAATGAACAACTTTGAAATCTCAGTGGTTTTCCATGATACAGATTTATTTTTCTTTCTCACGGGTCCACGGGGTAGACACATTTAGTCTGATACAGGTGGGGCTCGGCTGGGCTAAACTGGACTCAGGACTTCTGTTGGCTCTGATGGTTCCCGTGGGTCAGCAGCCCACCCAAAGAGGCAGTGGCACCGTGGGCAGGATCACCTCATGGCTAATGACGAGCTTAAAAGGGTGAGTGGAAATACCAATGCTTTAGGGTCTCTGTCTGGAACTGGAAACCATCACTCCTGCCTACATTCTATTGGCCATAACCAGTCATGTGACTAACCCAACATCAGTAGAGTTGGGGAATATAATCTACCTGTTTATTAGGAGGCATTGTGGTTGCATGATAACAGAAATAGATACGTAATTCTAGTGCAGAGAGAGAGTGATTTAATCTCCCACATTCTGGCTTCAGTATGTCTGGATTCAGAAATTCAAGTGACACCGATAGGAATCATTTCTTTCATCCCTCTGCTTTCCATTATGCTGACATTTTGAGTACTGACCATCTACCCTCACAGCTTACTGTCTACAATTCCAGAAAAGTGGTCCAATGAGATAAAAGTTGCAAATAACTTTATTGTTCATTCAAGGAATGTCATAAAAGACCCTTCAGTTCTTCAATAGAAAGTATTAAGTAACAGTTTCTACCCAAGATGCTTTGAATGCCTCATCTCACATTTCTTATCTTACTATCTACCAAGCCGCCTAAACGATTACTGTATTTTGCCACGTATAAAGTGCACCCATGTTTTTGGCCCAAACTTTCAGGGGAAAAAAATCTTTCATTTTAATTTTTTAAGTAAGATAGTGAATTCACTTTCTTTGCATAAATACCCAGAAGTAGGATTGCTATGCCCTATGGTAGTTCTATTTTTAAGTTTTTGAGGAACCTCCATATTGTTTTTAGGATGCATTTAGAATAAGGACAAGACCATGTAAAACAAAGCAAAACAAAAGTCATCCTTCTCATTTCAGTATTGAGAATCCAAGATTACACATGAAGATGATGCCTTTTATTTAGCTTACTTATGGTTAGGCTAACGCATTATCAGTTTGAGAATACTTTGTCTCATCTCGATCTTTCATGCAGAAATCAGTTTTGTATCCATGGTCAATGACTAAAATTTCAACTCCTGGAAACACTGGAGGGAAATGATGTTGATAGTAAATAGAGTTATAAACAGAAGTAGAAGTAGTAGAAATAGTGGAAGTCAGAGAAATTGCAGTAGCACAAATTGCAGTAGAAATAACAGAAATAGTAGCTGCACAGGAGGCTAGTGGAGTAGTGACAACGATTCTCTCATTGCCCAAACCTACCCAACCTGCACCCCTGCCGCCGTCAACACTTTTACTGGACTGCCACGTTTGTCTCTGCGTTGCCCAATTTTAGCAAGAATCCCGCTACGTTGGGTTAGCTAGACTGTCCCATCCTCCATGTCTGATCACCTTCAGTATCTAATCAGTTTCCTCATCCTTTGCCACCCCCAGGGGGTGCCTGATCACCCTGGCCTGTCTTCAGCAAGAATTGTTAGGTCAGCTTAGCCAGATCCTCCTTAGCCTTGACATTTCTGTCCATGGACCTCCACCCTGCTCCTCGGTGATAAATTCCTCCGTGCCCATGTTCTACTCAGTGTCGAGTCCAATCTCTACCCTCCACTGCAAGACCCCATTCCAGTGGTCCCCACACCCATCCTCATGGCCTCTCCTTTACAGCATGAGCTTCACGAGGACCAGGGCCTGCTGTCTTGCTCCTTGCTGCGTCTCTACCATCTAACGCTATTCTTTTGTTTCTAGCCTTCTACTCACTGTCCAGGTATTCCTTTAGTTTTCCTTGAAACAAATGCACATATGGCTATTTAAATGAATGAAAATTAAATAAAATTTAAAATTCAGTTCTTCGTTTGCACTCTTCACATTTCAAGGGCTCAACAGCCTCCGGTGGCTAGTGGCAAGTGGACTGGCCAGCATGTATATACAACACTTCCACCATCACAGAAACTTCTACTGGACAGGCTGGAACTGCAGTTTTTCTGAGATTTGAGCCCCCTTTTGAGATACTGCCAATACTGATTCCAAGATGTACCTGGAGGTATTGCTTCTTCCAGTGTTCAGAGTCACCCAGCAAGGTCCACTTGACCCAAAGGAAGGCATTAAGGACATGCCATGAAGACCACCAAGTCTCATTTCTGCACTCACATTGCTTTGGGTGGCTTTGTGTGGTCACGCAGCATAACCTTCATGTGGCTCCTGGAATCCCCAAAGTCCACCCTCTGCTCCACTGTCACCCTCCTGTCCATGGTGCAGAGGGGTGTTGCATCTATGTGGTGGGTAAAGAGGCCTAGTGTGGGAAGGGAGAGGAAAGGTGGCCTGTGGTGGTGCAGTGGCCACGAGGCCTCTCGACGTTCCTCCTGATTCCCCAGACGTTGCAGGTGCTGAGTGGGCAGTGACAAATGGCTTCTTTGAAGCTGGCCATCCTTGTTTTCATTATTTGACCCAGCGGAGTGCGGTGACTTGAGTGGCTTAAATTTGGCATCTTTCTAGGCAGCTCAAACTCAATTAGGGAAAGTTAACCGCTCTTCAGTTACAAGGCAGACTCTGAAATTCCATGAAACTCAAGTTATATTTGGGTGGAAATCTCTAACTGTTGGGCTTGAGGATGCAAAAAGCAAAAACAAAAGGAAGAAATGGGAGGGAAGATTAAAAAAAGGAAGAGAGATGGAGAATACAAGTGAGAAGACACTTAGAAGAAATGGCTCACAAAAGTAGTTCTTGCGGATTTAAAAATAGGATTTACTGTTTCAACAAGCAGTTATCTAGGGGCAAAAGGCATTCTGTGTTACGTGTTCTGGAGAATTTAGAGGCGAGAACTCCTGTGTTTTGATCAGACAGATTTGATTCAAAATCTTAGCCCTTCTGTCTTCCAGCTGTGTGACACTGGTGCCTTCTGGCAGCCTCGCTATGCTTCCAAGTTCAAGGACGCCTACCTCAAAGTACCACTGTGAAGAGGGAATGAAAGACGGTAATGGGTGTGGGGCACCCAGCATGCGTCTAGAAGATACTGGGGTCCTCACTGAAGATAAGGATGCAGGTGGGCTTACCCAGGAAGTGTGAAGAGAGAAACAGGACAGGGGCCAAGTTTAAGCCCTAAGAAATGTTGGCGTTCTTCGGGGAGGAAGGTGCGAGATGAGAAGGCAGACGCTACTCGAGTAGTCAGAGAGATCACCAAAAAACCAGGCTAGAATTCCTGAAGCCAAGGAAAAAGAATGTTTCAAGATGCTCCTAAGTGGTAATGAAAAACAAGCCTGAAAATGTCCATTTATAACCACGTGTCACCATTAAAAATGAGGTGTTGCTAAAATAGTGGGTGTCGTAGATGCTAGCGATCCATTGCTCCCGGGGAAGCATCAGATTACAAAACATTTATATATTCAGAGATAAAAGCTGCTGATTGAGCTAGAACTTATTTAGCTTATTTACTCAACAGATATTCACTGAGTATCTGCTACAATCCAAGCACTGTTCAAAATGTTAGCGATATGGGGGTGAACGGTGCTTATATCCCACTGTGCATGTGAGTGTTGGAGATTATATGCATGTAAACACACACATAAATACATGCATACATATCTTTACCTTTGTTTGGAAATGAGATTGATAGAAAATAAAAGTGGACAAAACCATATTTACGTATCGCCTATTGCTGATATAACAAAATATGGCAGACTCTGGACCAAATACGACTATTAATGATGACTCATCCAAGTGATGGAACAGTGTTGAGTGGTTAAGAGCTCAAGTATTTGTGTCAGACAACCTGAATTCGACTGATTTTTGCTGCCTACTAGCTGCCTAGCTGAGCAAGCAACCTGATCCCACACAACCTGGTTTCTTTTTTCTAAAAAGAAGATAATGATAGCCCCTACCTTCAAGGGGTGAGAATAAAATGACACAATGCACGTGTACGCCTAATCTAGTGTATGGCACATAGTAAGCGCTCAATAAATCTCAGCTAGAATTGTTTAGCTTGCCTGGGTTTTATAATTTTTTTCTATAATATGAGTGTATTCCTTTTATAATTAGAAAACATAATAGAAGTTATTTAAAAGAATAACTTTTAGTGGAGAGCAATAAGGGGCCAGCTGCCTGGAGATTAAATGCTTAAAGAGCAGAAAAGGAAGGTCATACGATATCACAATCTGATGGTGTCCAGTATCGGCATTTTGCAAATCTGACTGTTAAAACAAAATCATAGAAGAACCACGTTACCAAAGATGGGAAGTGAGACAGGCCAAATAAAGTAAAAATCCCATTTCTGGACATGGTGTAATAACAAGGTATCCATGGGAGAAATGAGCATCACAAGACTTTCATTACAGCCTAGAGAGGACAAGTCACTTCCCCCAAATCAGGAGTGAAGACTGCAGTTCTAGCCTCTGGTTGCCACATGCCAGCACCCTTTCTACCTCATTGCACTGCTGGGGCATCACGACTTTCAAAGATACTCTCTGCTTGGTATGTTCCCCACCTCTATTCTAAGAAGATATGTATTTGCCCAATTTCTGAAAGACTGTGTCTCATCCGTCTACATTTAAAAGTCACTAACAGACAGGAGGGAAGTCACGAAATGAATCTAGTTAAGTATGTACTTGAACCCACATCTTTTCAGTTTTTCCAATAAATGAAACATAAAAAGTCTTAGCAAGTGAGTCAGGTGGCGCCAGGTGCACTAGCATAAGAGGTCACTGAATTACAATTTATTTCCAATAGTCCTTGTAGGGTGGTCACGTCAATCTCCCTCCTGATGTGGGAATCTTTTCTAAGGTATCTCTGAAGGATGTTAAGTGAGCTGCTGATTGAGCTGTTTATTTAGCAACTATTATTTCCAGGGGCCGGGTTATAATCTATTTCCCAGGCAGCACACAGAGTGATCTTGAAAGCTGACTCAACCCCCCGCCCAGCCCATCATATTTGGAATACATCCCAAATCCTCTCCCTCGCTGACAAAGGGCACCCTGGCTGCTTCTCTGACTGCATGTCCTTCCACTCTCCCCCATATTCTACTCCTCCCTCTGGCTGCTTCCAGGCCTTCAAACATGCCCAGTTCCTTTCCTCCTGAGGTCTCTATACTAGCCATTCCCTCTGCCTGAAATGCTGTTCTCCTCGGGCAGCTCTCCCTCGTCATTCAGGGTTCAGTTCAAATGCCCCCTCCTCCCAAAGGCCTTCCCTGGTACTTGATCTAAAATAAGACCCTCCTCCCTGGTCATCCTCTGCTTCTACTTCTTCATCGCCCTCATCAGTGCCAGGAATGACCTTGTATTTCAGGGCAGGTTCCCGAGAAGCAGAGCCAGGGGATGGATTCTTGAGCAACTGACCTTCTTACTAAGGGAATGCCCTTGGGAGAAGCTTGTAAGGGAGTGCAGGAGATCGGTCAGGAACTGAAAAACACTGAGCAAAGAGGTAGTTCAGACAACATGTCGGCTCAGCCCTCTGGGGGCTCTGGAGCACAGGGTGTGTCCTGCCTTCAGGCAAAGGAGCTGGTCCTGTATCCCCACAGCCTTCTCCACACAATGAACGACGCAGATGATGTGTTATGGAACTGTGCACCGGAAACTTACATGGGTTTATTAACCAGTGTCACCCCCAATACATGTAATTAGGAAAAAAAATAAATGGAACGAATGCTCTTGCCAACAGGGATGGTGGAGAATGCTTCATCCCCATCCGTTGCCAGTGACTGTCAGGCTTGTTAAGGCCACTGCTTAATGATCTCTGTCCTCTAAGAGTGATTTGTGTACCTGCAGCACCACCTGGGAGCGCCTCCAAAATATAGAATCCCAAGCTCCACCACCCACCCCTGCCAGACTCCACCCACCCACGACCTCCAAGGCTCCACCCACCCCCGACCTGCAAGGCTCGACCCACACTCGACCTGCCAGGCTCCACCCACCCCCGACCTGCAAGGCTACACCCACCCCCGACCTGCCAGGCTACACCCCAACTACCTGCCAGTCTCCACCCACCCCACCACCGACCTGCCAGGCTCCACCCACCCCACCCCTGACCTGTCAGGCTCCACCCACATCACCCCCGACCTGCAAGGCTCCACCAACGCCACTCCACCCCCTCCGACCTGCCAGGTTCCACACACCCCACCCCCGACCTGCCGGGCTCCACACACCCCACCCACGTCCAGCCAGTCTCTACATACCCCATCCCTGACATGCCAGGCTCCACCCACCCCCGACAAGCCAGGCTCCACCCACTCCAACCTGCCAGGCTCCACAAACCCCACCTGCCAGGTTCCACACCCACCACCTTCCAGGCTCCACCAACCCCGACCTGCCAGGCCCCACCTACCGCGCCCCAACTGCCAGTGTCCACCCACCCCACCCCCAACCTGCCAGGCTCCACCCACCCCATTCCTGACCTGCCAGGCTCCACCCACCCCACCCCGACCTAATAAGCTCCACCCACCCCTCCCCAGACCTGCCAGGCTCCACCCACTTCCGACTTACCAGGCTACACCCACCCCCGACCTGCCAGGCTCCACCCACCACGACCTGTCAGGCTCCACCCACCCCCGACAGGCCAGGCTCCACCCACTTCCGACCTGCCAGGCTCCACCCACCCTCGACCAGCCAGGCTCCACCCCCCCACCTACCAGGCTCCACCCACCCCCAACCAGCCAGGCTCCACACACCCCACCCCCGACCTGCCAGGCTCCACCCACCACGACCTGTCAGGCTCCACCCACCCCCGACAGACCAGGCTCCACCCACTTCTGACCAGCCAGGCTCCACACAACCCACCTGCCAGGTTCCACCCCCACCACCTTCCAGGCTCCACCCACCCCAACCTGCCAGGCTCCACCCACCCCCAAAGACAAGGCTCCACCCACCCCCGACAGGTCAGGCTCCACCCACTTCGACCTGCCAGGCTCCACCCCCTTCCTACCAGCCAGGCTCCACACCCCACCCCGACCTGCCAGGCTCCATCCACCCCCGACAGGCCAGGCTCCACCCACTTCCGACCTGCCAGGCTCCACCCACCCTCGACCAGCCAGGCTCCACCCCCCCACCTACCAGGCTCCACCCACCCCCAACCAGCCAGGCTCCACACACCCCACCCCCGACCTGCCAGGCTCCACCCACCCCACCCCCGACCTGCCAGGATCCACCCCCTCCGACCTGCCAGGCTCCACACACCCCACTCCAGACCTGCCAAGCTCCACCCACCCCCAACCTACCAGGCTCCACCCACTTCCGACCTATCAGGCTCCACCCAACCACCCCCCCCCCCCGACCTGCCAGGCTCCACCCACTTCCGACCTGCCAGGCTCCACCCACCCCCGACAGGCCAGGCTCCACCCACCTCCGACAGGCCAGGCTCCACCCACTTCCGACCTGCCAGGCTCCACCCACCCTCGACCAGCCAGGCTCCACCCCACCAACCAGGCTCCACCCACCCCCGACCAGCCAGGCTCCACCCACTTCTGACTTACCAGGCTCCACCCACCCCGACCTGCCAGGCTCCACACACCCCACACCCTACCTACTAGGCTCCACCCACCTCATCCCACACCCGCTAGGCTCCACCCAACCCGACCTGCCAGGCTCCACCCATCCCACCCCCGACAGACCAGGCTCCACCCATTTCCGACCTGCCAGGCTCCACCCACCCCACCACCGACCTGCCAGGATCCACCCACCCCACCCCTGACCTGCCAGGCTTCACCCACCCCACCCCCGACCTGCCAGGCTCCACCCACCCCGACAGGCCAGGCTCCACCCACTTCCGGCCTACCAGGCTCCACCCACCCCACCCCCGACCGACCAGGCTCCACCCACTTCCGACCTACCAGGCCCCACCCACCCCACCCCCGACCTACCAGGCTCCACCCACCCCCGACCTGCCAGGCTCCACCCACCCACCCCCCACAGACCAGGCTCCACCCACTTCCGACCTGCCAGGCTCCACACCCCCCTACCTGCCAGGTTCCACTCACCCCAAACCCCACCTGCCAGGCTTCACCCACCCCATTCCTGACCTACCAGGCTCCAACCACCCCACCTCCAAACTACTAGGTTCCCCCCACCACACCCCAAACCTGCCAGGCTCCACTCACCCCCAACAGGCCAGGCTCCACCCACCCTACCCCCGACCAGCCAGGCTCCACCCACCCCCCCCACCTGCCAGGCTCCACCCACCCCACCCCACCCCAGCCAGGCTCCACCCACCCACCCTCACCTGCCAGGCTCCACCCACTTCTGGCCTACCAAGCTCCACCCACCCCCGACAGGCCAGGCTCCACCCCCTTCCTACCAGCCAGGCTCCACCACCCCGAACAGCCAGGCTCCACCCACCCCACCACCGACCTGCCAGGCTCCACCCACCCCACCCCCGACATGCCAGGCTCCACCCACCCCACCCCCCGACCTGCCAGGCTCCACCCACTTCCGACTTACCAGGCTCCACCCACCCCACCTGACCTGCCAGGCTCCACCCACCCCCGACCTGCCAGGCTCCACCCCCCCTCCTACCAGCCAGGCTCCACACCCCACCCCCGACCTGCCAGGCTCCACCCACCCTCGACCAGCCAGGCTCCACCCCCCCACCTACCAGGCTCCACCCACCCCCGACCAGCCAGGCTCCACACACCCCTGACAAGCCAGGCTCCACCCACTCCACCCGCCAGGCTCCACCAATACCTGCCAGGCTCCACCCACCCCACCCCCGACCTGCCAGGATCCACCCCCTCCGACCTGCCAGGCTCCACACACCCCACTCCAGACCTGCCAGGCTCCACCCACCCCCAACCTACCAGGCTCCACCCACCCCACCCCCGACATGCCAGGCTCCACCCACTTCCGACCTATCAGGCTCCACCCACCCACCCCCCGACCTGCCAGGCTCCACCCACCCCCGACAGGCCAGGCTCCACCCACCCCCGACAGGCCAGGCTCCACCCACTTGCGACCTGCCAGACTCCACAAACCCCACCTGCCAGGTTCCACACCCACCACCTTCCAGGCTCCACCAACCCCGACCTGCCAGGCACCACCTACCGCGCCCCACCTGCCAGTGTCCACCCACCCCACCCCAGACCTACTAAGCTCCACCCACCCCTCCCCAGACCTGCCAGGCTCCACCCACTTCCGACTTACCAGGCTCCACCCACCCCCGACCTGCCAGGCTCCACACACCCCACTCCCGACCTGCCGGGCTCCACCCACTTCCGACCTGCCAGGCTCCACCCACCACGACCTGTCAGGCTCCACCCACCCCCGACAGACCAGTCTCCACCCACTTCCGACCAGCCAGGCTCCACACAACCCACCTGCCAGGTTCCACCCCCACCACCTTCCAGGCTCCACCCACCCCAACCTGCCAGGCTCCACCCACCCCATTCCTGACCAACCAGGCTCCACCCAACACCCCCCCCTACCTGCCAGGCTCCACCCACCCCCAACAGACCAGGCTCCACCCACTTCCGACCTGCCAGGCTCCACCCACCCCCACCTACCAGGCTCCACCCACCCCACCCAGACCTGCCAGGCTCTACCCACCCCCGACAGGCCAGGCTCCACCCACTTCGACCTGCCAGGCTCCACCCCCTTCCTACCAGCCAGACTCCACCACCCCGAACAGCCAGGCTCCACCCACCCCCGACACAGCTAGGCTCCAACCACCCCACCTGCCATGCTCCACCCCCACTACCTTCCAGTCTCCACCCACCACACCACCGACCTGCCAGGCTCCACACACCCCACCCCTAACCTGCCAGGCTTCACCCTCCCCACCCCCGACCTGCCAGGCTCCACCCACCCCGACCTGTCAGGCTCCACCCACCCCCGACACACCAGGCTCCACCCACCCCACCTGCCATGCTCCACCCCAACTACCTGCCAGTCTCCACCCACCCCACCACCGACTTGCCAGGCTCCACCCACTTCCGACTTACCAGGCTCCACCCACTTCCGACTTACCAGGCTCCACCCACCCCCACCACCCCCACCCCGACAGGCCAGGCTCCACCCACCCCCGATCTTCCAGGCTCCACCCCCCAACAGCCAGGCTCCACCCTCTTCAGACCTGCCAGTCTCCACCCACCCCACCCGCAAGGCTCCACCCCCACTACCTGCCAGTCTCCAGCCACCCCACCGCCAACCTGCCAGGCTCCACACACCCCACCCCCGACCTGCCTGGCTCCACACACCCCATCCCTGACATGCCAGGCTCCACCCACCCCAGACAGGCCAGGCTCCACCCACTTCCAACCTTCCAGGCTCCACCAACCCCGACCTGCCAGGCCCCACCTACCCCGCCCCACCTGCCAGTGTCCACCCACCCCACCCCCAACCTGCCAGGCTCCACCCACCCCATTCCTGACCTGCCAGGCTCCACCCACCCCACCCCCGACCTACTAAGCTCCACCCACCCCTCCCCAGACCTGCCAGGCTCCACCCACTTCCGACTTACCAGGCTCCACCCACCCACCCCGACCTGCCAGGCTCCACACACCCCACTCCCGACCTGCCTGGCTCCACCCACCCCCGACCTGCCAGGCTCCACCCACCACGACCTGTCAGGCTCCACCCCCACACCCCCCGACAGGCCAGGCTCCACCCACTTCCGACCAGCCAGGCTCCACACAACGCACCTGCCAGGTTCCACCCCCACCACCTTCCAGGTTCCACCCACCCCAACCTGCCAGGCTCCACCCACCCCATTCCTGACCTACCAGGCTCCACCCACCCCCCCCACCTGCCAGGCCCCACCCACTTCCGACCTGCCAGGCTCCACCCACCCCCGACCTTCCAGGCTCCACCCCCTCCTACCATCCAGGCTCCACCCCCCCAACAGTCAGGCCCCACCCACTTCCGACCTGCCAGGCTCCACCCACCCCACCCGCCAGGCTCCACCCCCACTATCTGCCAGTCTCCACCCACCCCACCACGGACCTGCCAGGCTCCACCCACCCCACCCCCGACTGCCAGGCTCCACCCACCCCACCCCCACCTGCCAGGCTCCACCCCCCCCACCCCCCACCCCCACCCCTGACCTGCCAGGCTCCACTCACCCCAGACCTGCCAGGCTCCACCCACCCCTGACCTGCTGAATCAGGATCGTGTTTTAAGCAGGTTCCCAGGTGATAGGAGTGCATGTCCAAGTTACAGAAGTATTTCCTTCTGACAGCTGCACCCCTACAGCCTTCCCTACTGCCCCTCCTTCCATGAAGCTAATTCTGTTAGGATATCCCTGCTAATTCCCTGCATTCTCTCTGCCCTGAGTCACAGGAGACCAGGATATGGTTCTAGATTCCTCCTCTGGTCTGTGAAAGCCAAAAAGCAGCTTAGGATCTTCAAGAGTGAGCTCTTGTCTTGGGTCCAGGTTTTTAGAAAAGATTAGCATAAAGAATTTCTCATTCTGGCAAGATGAGCATCAACGCGCATCACCGCCTCCACCGTATCTCTTTTCTTGAGCTTCAGAGAAACTTCTCCACGAGGAGGTGGACTGATTGTCTTTTTCAGGTACTCCAGAGGCCTTCGTGGGGTCACGCGGTGCAGTGCCTCTGCTCGAAAGCCCCCCAGGGCCTCCCCATTTCACTCACGGTCAAAGTTAGACTCACACAGCAGCCTACAAGGACCACACATGCCTGCCCGCCCTGCCCCTGGCCCCACGCCCCGTGACCCCTCAGACCTCGTCTAGTCTCACCCTTGTTCTCTCTATCCAGCCACACTGGCCCCCTCATTTCTCAGATACACCAGGCCTGCTCCTGCCTCAAGGCTTCTGCACTGGCTGTTCCCTCTGACAGGAACACTGCGCCTCACATATCCCCATGGCTTCCTCCGCCACCTTCTACACGGCTTTGTTCAAAATAACGTCTTTGTGGTGAGGCTTCCCTGTTTTTAACTGCAGCCCATATTCCTGGCTCTCCCACTCTCCCATACTCACAATTAATTTTCCTCTATCACTATCTTCTAACATACTAAATAATTTAACCCATTTATTTTGTTTTTCTGTCACCTGGCCACTAGAATGGAACCTCTATTAGGACAAGGATTTTTGCCTCTGCTCACCATAATATCTGCAACACCGAGCGCAGCGCCTGGCACAGAGTAGGTGCTCAATAAATCTTTGTAAAATGAGTGAGTTTGTTCATTCACTCAACAAACTGTATGTCCTGGGCCCTGTGTGAGACTAACAATTCCAAGGGGAATGAGACCCATCTCTGCGTGTCGGGAAGCCCAAAGCTCTCTGCAAGAAAAGGAACGAGATGTAAATAAGCACAGCTGGGAAATGAGAGGTTGACAGAGGAGAGCCGTGTGTGCAAAGCGTGTGCAAGGCAGACACACGCAGGGGCACTGGAGGCAAGTGCACACTCAGCCCAGGAGCCAGGGAAAGCTTCAAGGGCAGCTGGCATTTGAGCTGGGCTTGGAGAGGATGCAATTTTGACAGAGATGTGAGAGGGAGAGAAGAGCCCTCCCCAGACAGAGAGACCACCAAGCACAGAGCACGTCAAATTCAAATTGTGCTCAGGAGAACTGCAGGCAGTGGGACAAAGGATGTGAGGCGGTGTGTGTGGGGGTGGGTGGGGGGAGGTACCAGTAAGGCTGGAGCGGAACACAACAGATGCCCTGGGGTCAGGTGGAGGACTGGGGTGGAAATCCCAGCTCCCTTTCCTCTCACTGCCTGGGTTCTGCCTGCTCTGCTGATCAGCTCCCCGTTCCCCACCTGACTATCTCCTCAGGTGCCTTCACCCGCAGGCCCTTCCATATTTTGCAGAGCAATTGACCTTGGACTTATTATCTCCATATTCATAAACACAAAAATATCTCTGTTGAAATCAAGTGTCAAATGTTGCGAGACTCAGCCTAGAAGCAGCACGAAAGATCAGACAGAAGCTTTAACATTTCAGACTCATACTTTTCTCTCTACATCCATCTATCTAAGTGAAAGAGGTTTCTTTCTTCCTGTGACACATATAGTCGCCCCATCCCCAACCCCCAGGAGGCATATGAGTAGCAGTCCATTCGGGCTTGCAGGGTTCCTAATTTTTCTTTTCATCTGGTATACCTACGTATCTCTCTGAATCCTCATAGCACCCCTGTGGGGTAGGTATTACTGTCCCATTTTTCAGAAGAGGAAACTGAAGCCTAAGGTCATAACACATAAGTGACTGGGCTAGAGCAAAAGTCCAGGTCCGTCTGAGCCTATGGATAAAACACTTCTTACCCAGCGTCAATGAGGAACACAAGGGGACAATGTGTAGCTCATAATCAAGAAACTAAACCTTGGTATTTTAAGGAGACTGAAGGTTCAAAAACACTGCAGAGCATGGATACCTCCCTCTCTCCTTCCGCTGTGCCCATATTAAATATTAATTCCCTTTGTCTTTGCAAACACAGAAGTTGACTAAGACACATCATAAAAAATGCAAGGTTACGTTTCCCTGTAATTTCAGTGTTTGTATCAGAAATGCATTCAGATAACGTTCCTCTTTCCTTTGTCCTTGGTCAGCATTGTCTAGAAGAACATGGGCGTCCACGAGTAGCAAGAGATCAAGGATGCCTTCCCCATCAGGAGTCCGACAAGCCCAGCTCCAGGCATCAACAAACACTGTCCTTTAAGTATTTTTAGAGGCAAGGGGACCTGAGGAGTCCTTTATGACTAACAGTTATCTAGATCTCGGGAGGGGGGCAAGGATGGACCACGGGGGCAGCAGAGGTCAGAGGACCCACCAGGACCAGGCAAGGCCGTTGGCTGCAGGCTCCTGAGCGGACTGGCTTTCTTCAGGCCTGATTCCCTTCATCTCCACTGGGGTTTAAAAAATAATTTCACCATTTGTTTGTTGTTGTTTTTTTCTTGAAAAGATAGGTGCTCACGGCAGGACATTTCAAAGATGTGAACATGCAAAAAGCACAGACAAATTAACCGAAATCCAAGAACTGCATGAGAATGAGAAACACCTAAGTGGCAGAAGTGTTTACCCCTAAGGGGAAGGGATCGGGTGTGTGGGGAAAGGCACAGACGGGGACCTTAAAGTACACTGATAATGTTTTATTTCTCTGGCTAGGTATGGGATACGTGGATATTGTTATACTTTCCTTTTTTATCTTGTTTCTTCTGTTATACTTTTTCTTTCATGCTTCTGTAATAGGTCTTAATTCAGAATCATTTTTAAAGTTACCTGTCACATTCATCATTGAGAATTTAATGCCTAGCAGAGCCCCTGCTACAGGTAGATGCCAAATGATTTTTTTTCTTCAATGAGTGAATTAATGGATAGCTTAACCATGTCACCTCTGAGCTTTAGTTTCTCCGCATCTAGAAATGAGGGCTGTCAATATCAACACTCAGAATTAAGAGGAGAGTGAAATGTACCTGGGATCGCACCTCCCAGAACCACTCTTTTGATAAATCTTCCAGAACTCTCATTTTTCCAAAACATGGATATTTTTAATAGCATTTAAAAAATAGGATTATGCAGTGCATACTCCTTTGTAATCAGATATAATCACGGCATCTTGGCTCATCCTTAAATTCCTTTCATTAGCTTAGTGGCTATACAGTATTCCATCATGAGTGAACCTCCTCTGAGCTCTGTAAGAGTCAATACCCTTAGCTGGTGAATAGGCTTTCTGAAGGTGGCCCTGTCAGAATCACCAGCCTCACAGTGGACCCAGGATTGGGAAAGCACTGTCCCCGGCCAAGAAGGGATAAATGACATCCCCCCAAAGTCACCCCAGTTTAAACTCACTTCCCTAAGAAAATGTGTTAGGGAACAGTCTGAGAGGTTTGGGGACCTACCCTTTTCTAGTTTCCTAGGGCAGCACAGCCTCACACATCCTGCTCTTGCCTTCCACTTATCTGTAGCATAAAACCCAAATTCTCACATATCCCCCCCCCACAGCCTGAACCCCTGCCAAGCCCTCTGTTTCCCCTCCGCTCACCACTGTCCAGCCAGTCTTGCTCCAGCTCTGGGTCACACACGCTTCCCCCTGGCACCGGTGCCTCCATGCTGGAGCACTTCTCCCCCAGCCACTCCTTATTCTCCAGGTCTGAGCTGAAGGTCACTGATCCCTTGATTGGAAGGAGGTTCCATCTCACCCTGTCTCATCGCACCTGTGCTTTCCCTTCACGGTTTTTGCTCTATGATAATAATTAAACACGTATCTGCGCATTTGTGTGTTGAACACTTGCCCTCCTTGCTGAGACTCAGCTCCACGAGGACAGGGAGGGGCCGTATCTGTTTTGTTCACTGTTGAATCTACAGCATCTAGCACAGCCCCTGCTGCATACAGATGCCCAACAAATCTTTCCTTCCTGGATGGATGGCTGGCTGGATGGATGAAAATATGAGTGAAAAAATGAATCACTTCACTGTGTGTTATTTACCTCTGGGCCTTAGTTTTCCCTCGTCTCCCAAATAGGGCTGGCAATATCTACCCCCCAAATTACAACGAGTAAGTGCACTAGCTTCTGTAGAATGTCTCACTGGGCGTAGCTGACAGGTGAGAAATGGTTCTCACTGGCAGGCTTATCTTGCTCTTCAAACATCCCTGGCCTTAGCGTATAAAGAGAGGCACCCACCTGGCACTATACACAGTTGTTGCAACATTACTTCACTTAAAAGCTTTCCCTTTGCTCCCTTGAAGGCAGGTACAAATGAGAACACTAGGATATTTGTTTTAATATAATCCCTTTGAACCTCAAAATGCATGTGCTAGAAAACAGGATGACATATGCAATTTTACTTCTTCTTCTAGCTAACAACTGTTTGCAAATGTAGGTTGCTCTGGTTCAGCTCAGAAAAGCTTTTCAAGACTCAGGCAGTTAATTACAGCTGCCTCTGGGGAGGTGGAACCTGAGCCACACTCAGAGACCAATAGCTCTGACTAGACTGGGAGGGGACAAATGTCACTCAGGCATGACAGGCTGAATGGCAGTAACCCCAGGAACCAGGGTCCCTGGAAGTCAGTGGGCCCACCCTCATGTCCCATTTGCAATACTTTTCACCAACAAAAGTCTATGCAAAACCACCCTTTACTTCCCAAAGAAAATCTGGCCTTTCAACTACAGTGGAAGGGATGTGATAGAATTCCTCCATTCAACCCACAAATATTTATTAACCGCTTACGACATGGCCGAGCTACGTACGAGGTGCTCGGCTAGGACACAGCAGTTAACAAAGGCGGTAAGAGCTTTGCTCTCAAGGAACTGACATTTTTGAAGGGAGTTAACAGAAGAAGAAAACAAAGAAAAAGACCACACGGTGATGAGTGCTCTTTTGGATAAAATGGAGTGAAGTAATCGAGAGTGGCTATTTGATACTGGATGGAGAAATAAAATGTGATCTGAGCTCTATCTGAATTACAAGAAGAAACCGGCTATGCAAAAATCTGAAAGGAGAGCATTCCATGAAGAGAGAACAGCAAAGTGCAAAGTCCCCAGGGTGGGAACTTTTAGGTTTTAGAAATGTAGCAAGTGAATGGAAGAGAAAGTAGAAACAGGAGTGTAGAGATCTGCCTTGTAAGCCATGGCAAAGAGCTTCCATTTTATTCTAAGGGCTGGGGGAAGCCATGGATGGTTTTAAGCAAGGGAGGAACGTGATGTGATTTATGGTTTGTTTGTTCGTTTTTGAATCACTGTGGCTACTGTGTGAAGAATATATTATTGGAGCAGGTATAGGCATCAGAAGACCATCCAGGAGTCTGTTGCAATTACCTAAATGAGAAGTAAGGGAGGCTTGGACGAAGACGTTACAAACAATTCCTGTCCACAACGCATTTACGGTTGGTTAAGGTTAACTGTTAAACACACAGAGAAGAGACATTAATCTCACAAGAGGGTTAGCAAGCAAGTCAAACTGTCGGTTAAGGGGAACAGGAAAGTACAAACCTCTTCCCACTGGAAGAGGTGCTGCATGCATAGTTCTCCTGTTCTCCCTTCCCCAGATCATCATGTTTCAGATTTACCTGCAGATAGTGGATCCCATCATAACCTTCAAAGGACAAGGTCAAATGACGGCAAAGATGAAAGACAGGTGTTTTTCTCTTCAGGTATATAAAACCCAACAGGTTTGGGGCGGAGATGTCTGGGCCAGAGTGTATGTGAATGAACACAGCCACCATGTAAGCCTGACTGAGAAACCTCTCCTTCTGCCCCATGTCACGATGGGTCACGGAGGGAAGGCTGTAAATGAAATCACCCGGGGTCTCCGATGATGTTCACCTGGGCGGGTAAGGCGATGTCTTGGGAAGAGATGTAGAAGCAGGAGAGAGTATTTGTGAAAGCCACTCACCGTCGTGCCTGGTCCAATGATACCACCTGAGAGTTGGCCAGGCAACTGGTCTCTTTCTCAACTGATATTGGTTCCTCCATGGCCCTCTGGTCATAGCAACTGAGTGGGGTGGGGGAGGGATCGTGAAAGTCTTATGCTGCCGTAAAGAGTTTAAACAGATCAAAGATTAGTCATCGACATTCAGATGAGAGGAACTGGGAGACTCACTCCTGAAGGTACCAGAGAGGGCATGTTAACATACTTATGGAGAAAGAGTGAGCAGGGGCAAAAATGAATGCATCTCTAAGGCCTGAGTTTTGTAAGCCCTTTTACATCTTTTTTCAGATGTCTGCAGTGAGACACAATTGTGTTTGCCAATAACCAGAACAAGAAAATCTGAGAATCAGAGAGAGAGGAAGAGAGAATCAAAGCAGATGACCTTACTCTTATTTCTAACCATATGAAAAGGACATTATAATAAATCACAAAACCGGGCATCTGATGTCCCAGTTCATAGAAAGAAGCAACTCCGGAATTTGCCTCACAGGAAATTTATTATAAATCAATATTAAGTTCTAACTTGGAATCAACTGGATGCAAGCCCTTCAAACAGTTGCTCTTTTCCCCAAACTTAGAGCAAAGCTCCTAGGTGTGGAAGCTATAGCCTAAAATTTATACACACACACACACACACATACACACACACACACACGCACACACACTTTCATCTCCAAGACACATACCCTCAGGTTCTCAAATTTAATAAAAGGGTTCAAGGTAAGGAACCTTTAATTTTAAATGAAACACCCTGACAGGAAAAGGAAACTACAAAGTCTGGATGCTAGTAAACTGTTCTCTCACCAAATGTGTGGTGCGTGGGATGGTTACAATCTATTCTTATACTATCTTTTCCAATTTTTCTAAAAAAATATATTTTTCTAATTAATATCAAATGGAATGATTACAGCTTGGGTAAAACCCAAATTATCACCAACATTGACATGAGATGGGAAGCAGTGGGCAAGTTCAAACTTGTTCATGATGCAAACACTTGAACTCATGTCATAGCAATGAGGTTCCCCATTCCTGTTTCTCATTTATTCATTCAGTCAGCACACGTGTATTGTGGCCCACCATGCATCCGCTGTTGGCCCAGGCGATGGAGAAATTGTGAGAGGATCATTTTCAAATTTCCAGGGAAGGTAAAAATCATGACTCACACAGATATAAAGTGAAAACGTGGTAGAGAATGTAAAGTCATGAATGAAAGAACTGGTAGGATATTCCTCTTAGTTCAAAGGAGAATGGAAAGACTAGACACACGTAGAGGTGAGAAATAGTGAAACGAATATGCAAATGGGGGCAAAACTGGCCTCTTCCACAGTTTGGGAACCTCCACTGCACGGACATGAGCCTCCATTGTACAGAACTTTCCAGGCAGGAATTATTAATAGTTTGCATTGTTATCAGTCATCACAACTTAGGGTTGTCGGAGAACTCGGTAACCATGGAAGGCTAGCAAACCATAACCTGAAAGAATGTCACGCAGACAATGAAGAATTGTCCACCGAAGCACAGTGTTTCCTAACAGGACAAAGATGATTCAGATACACTCTCTGACTTCTCACGTGATATCCGGGAAGACTGACAAAACCAAAGGACTTGCTTTATTCTAGACAGGAGGAGAAATCCTTCTGTTGCTTCTGTTCTGTTGACAAAGCCCCTGTGAAGGAAACTCCTGTGTAAGAATGAAACATTGGCCGAAGAACTGGGGGAGAATGGGGGGCTACAATTTGTTTTCAAAGTGCATTTTAAACTTTTTTTGCAGTAACAATTTTATTACAGATACACCAGAAAACTAATGCAGACTAATTGTAAAAAAAAAAAATGCAAACCATGAAAAAATATATAGGAAAAAAAGAAAAGAGAGTCCGTGACTGCCTCCCTTCTAGCAATTCCATTTTCTCACCCACTGGAAATGCTACTCATAAAAAAAACTATGACGTTCACAAATCCACAGATGCGTTATGGTGCCAAGGGGAGAATCAGGAGCAGAGGGTCATGTATTCACTGGGGACACCTTAATGACATTTTCAGACATGTAAAGTCGGATTCTTTGGGGGCAGAGAGGAAGGGGAGCTAGGAAGCTCTGCATCTGAAAATCACAAGAACGCTAAGGATTCGAGGCTGACAAAGGAAGAGCGCAGGGGTGTACAGGGAGGCAGGGAAGGAAGGTGTAGAAAGTGAAATCAGAGTCAGCGGGAAATCGTCAGTGCCAGGAAAGACTTAATGAATTCTTTGGATCGTGACACCTCGTATTTCATCTCAAGTTATTGTCTCTTCTGTTCCATGATGTAATCTCTGGCTATGAGCGAAAAATCTTCCATTAAATAAATATCTGCTAGACAGGACAGCCTGTGTCAGGGGTACTTGGAAGACAGGGTCAGTGTAGGTCGGGGGGATGGAGAGAAGAGGGCAGTTGCAGGAGTTAGGAAGCAGGAAGTGAGACACTCAACAGGCAGAGACTCGGAGCAAGAGGTGACCAGGAGAGTATAAGTTCCCCACGTCCAGGGTCTGCCAAGAATCCCTGGAGACACAGGGCACAGACACTAGATATCCTGCCTCCTCATGGATTGGCACTCTATACATTCGAGATGACTATGAAAGGAAAGTGTCACCTCAAGACGCTGGAGCAATGAGAGCATGGAGGGCTTTCCAGAGGAAGTGGCATTTGCCCTGAGTCTGGAAGGAAGAGGAGGATCTCACAAAACGGGCTAAGGAGGAAGGGAAGAGGGAACCATATGTGCACAAGCAGAGAGGCATAAAAGGGCAACACATGTTTGGGGGAACCAAGAGCTGGTTGGTATCATCAGAGCTCAGCCTCTGAGGAACTGGTGGAATATGATTTTGAATAGTGCCCAGACCTCCCGGCTAATGTCGATACTCATCTTAAAAGATATACCCAGTACAGAGAAAGAAAGCACCGTGGTGGAAACCTGGTGACTGGACTGCGACGAAGACCCATCCCGAGAGTCGCTTTGTCACTAACTGAAGCCATCAGCCTCCCTTCATCTGTGGAGGACGGGCGGTGGCACCTTACCAGCCCCTGCTCGTCCCCTCAGGACACTGGACGAACACAAAGTGTTGAAATCAGGGAGAACTTCTCCTTCTCTGAGCAAGGAGGCAGGACAAGTCCGGGAAGGCAAGAGTATTTCGCTAAAACTGCGCAGAACAAGTAAATGGGCTGAGTTTAACGCCAAGTGTTGGAGCCGAATCAAGGCAAAATGAACACAAAACACCTTCTGAAAAAGTGCCAATGGTATTGTCTGGCATGGAAAGAAACAGGACACAGTTTTAACAGATTCTGCCCAGTGGGTTTGTGTTTCTTGCCCTCTGTTGGCATAATGACATGCAACATATATCTCCAAAGCTCAAGCTCAATTCTTCCCACCTCACTGTTTTGGTGATGTTGTTATGTCTACCTGTTTCTCTCTGAGTCTCTCCTCAATCTCTGTTATCATGTAAAAGAGAGAGACTAATTGTACAACATGTTGTGTTTTTTACCTGGTAGTTAGTTGCCTGGCAGGATAACCCTCTTCCAAGCCAGGCATCCTAAAGATACTTCCACACGTTTATAGTCCCACTAGGTCATGGGAGGGTATTAAATGGAAGTGTGGGCCCTGAAGGCGTGCGTTTAGCAGAAACAGTCTTACAGAGGCCGAAGTGGACGGACATGCAGCCGCTCTGATGAAAAGACACTCTTTTCATCTTTCTCTCCCTTCGTGGGAGTTCCTCGGGGTCCAAGAGCCAGGACTGGCCCCACACACTTCTCTAGGCTGCCATGCTCCCTGCGGCCACAGCAGTTCGGCCCCCAGCATTCATTCACCCACTTTGAAAGAGCCCGAGGCCTCAGATGAGGTCCTTCAGATGACTGTAGACACTGAAGTCCTACGTCCGCCATGGGGACATCAAAGTCCTTCAACAAGTATGTCAAGTGGTTCTGTGGACAGAGGCAGGAGTTAGACTGACTACCAAGTCTCTAGGTTTACCTGGCTTTTGCAGGTAGGACTTAATCTGTATGGACCAATGTCCATTACAGCAGTGTCATCAGTAACTGCTAATGAAGCAACGCTGACGAGCTACATGTTACAAGAGGTTCCCAATAGCAAAAGCACAAGTGTTCCCCAAAGGAGCGTAAAGGATGAAAAACAAACAGAAGACAAGCAGTGGCATGCATCAGATACCCCCGCCCACCCCGTCCTGATGGCTCTGGGGCTTCATGGTGCAGGCATCTGAAAGTTTTATGAGGGGGTCTTCATCAACGGGTGCTTGAGGAGATGCAGAAATAAACGGCATTGCTTTTCATAATGAAAATAAGACCATCAACAGGAAAAGGTCCCAGTAAATTTGGTAGATTTATATTATGGATTACTAGGCAGTAATTTAAAATAATGAAATCAACTTATCTGTAAGAATTTGGAAAATCTCCAAGTCAGATGGTTGAGTGAAAAAAAAAAAAAAAAGCCATGTTGCTAAACAATAATAAATTGTGATACTACTTGTACACACATATTTCTACATGTTTTCTGTTCTCCATCTTTTCTATCAACACATATGTTGACAAATACAAAGAAAGACGTCTGCAAGTTCACATACCAAACTGATGCTCATGAAGAGTCTGGAGAGAGAAACACGATTTGGGGGATAGGAAGGTGGTCAGAGGGATCTCACCCACACCCTCTATGCTTTGATTTTTAATAAGGAGGATATATCCATGCGTTATTTAGATAAGTAAAAAGTAATACTTTTTAAAAGAAATTTGCATGGAGGAGAGACTAGAATCTGGAAGCTTAATTAGAAGGCACTGCAGGATGTCTGGGTTTGAGGCGATAGGTAGCAATGTCAGTGATGAGAATGACAAGAATTCTACCATATGAATCAAGAGGACATAGTAGAGAACCGGGAGGGAGGGAAGGAGGGAGGGACAGAGAGAGAGAGAAGTGCTCAAGTTCAACTGTACACTTACACACAGTGTAAGTGACACCAATGAAACCAAAGCTCTGAACAGCTGTCCTCCAAAACTATACTGCTTGTAGGCCCATTGATTTCTCTAGCAAAATAATGAACAAATTCTATCAATTAATTATGTCAATTAATTAATTGCTCGGCCCATAGCTGTTCTCACAGCTTTACAGAACAACCACAAAGAAATCCCCCAAACAGTTGATTAAATATTGAGTAGTTAGAGCCTCAGTCTTGTTTAATAAGAAATAGCCCCATTGAGACCAGAGGGTATTATCTTTTATCAGTATATTGAATCTGATGTACTAAACGGTTTGCTACTGATCTGGAAGTTATATTTATGCCGTAAAGAGGAGGCAGTCCACGTCTTAGGTAACTTGGGTTTAAGCATTTCTGATTGGTCCAGAGGCAAAATGCATCTGTCACTTATCCAAGGGAAATAGCATCTTTAATGTCCTGATCTTTTCAAGGTCCACATAGAGTCCCTTTTCCTTCTGACAGTAGAGCCATAAACAAAAAACAAAAAACACGGTGATCAAATCAAGTTTAATACTAATCCTGTTGGCAATACCCAAAACAGTTCCCCTCTGCTTCAGCTAATATAAGATGCAAGAGAACTGACCTATTGAAGTACAAGTTCCTACTTGGGCAAACGAGCATGGCCGTCCACAGATGGGCTTCAGGGGTCTGAGAACACCCTGAAATGTGTGATGCCAAATTCTCTGGAATTCTGCCTTGTTATTTTTGCCCTGTTAACCTGTTGGGGAGCAAGAGCCCATGATTTAAACAGAGTTCTAAAAAAAGTTAAATAGTGCTTAAGAACTGCCACAATAGCTTTTTTTTTTTACAAAACATGTCATCGTAGCTAATTGAATCATTCTAAGTGGACAGGATGACTGATTCGGACAATATTAAACTGAAGTTACTCATACTAAGTCAATCTTTTAGGGAATGATGGCATGTGAGCCAATAGTCAGTGAAGAGTCAACATTTCTCAGAAACAGTATCTAAGAAGAAAAGTTGACAGAAACACTGTTAAAAGACAAAAGTTTCCAGGAGAAAATGGCTTCATCTGGTGGAGAAAATCCTGGGACACGTGTGGAAGCAGAAAGCACTTGAACTGTCCATTGGATATAATAACAATCAATTCAATCAATACTCAAATCAACAGTAATTCACCTTATCCGCAGTACTTTTTTGGGAATTTTATGACTCTTGTTAATAAGGGACAGAAACCCAATGAAAATGGTTTAAGCAAGAGAGAGAAAAAGAAGATTCATTTGAGAGAACCATCAGGCAACACACGCGGATGGAAGTGCTGAGCTAGGAGTTGACTTAGGAGGCGAAGGGGGTGCATATGAGGGGTGCCTCGCCCCGACTTAGGTGGGGGAATATTTCCCAAGTGGAATCGTAGAGAAGAGAATGGGAGTCAGTCAGGTGATGAGAAGTGAGAAGGAATGACACAGAGGTGAGGAGCCACATAAAGCACACATGGGACGTTTGTGTGAGAGTGTGTACACATACATGTGTGTACACGTGTGTGTGTTTAGGACAACATGTGGGCTGCCAGAATGCAGCCCAATATTAGCAGTGAGTAAGGATCAGGTGGGAGACGAGTCTGGACAGGGACCACTCATGCGAGGAAGTTTCCAGACCAAGCTGAGCTACATAAATGGACTTGGAGGCTTCCCTTCACAATGTACAAGGCGGGAGAAAAATCCCCCCACAAGCAGATTTTAAGTGAATCAGCATAAATGAACAAAGCTGCTGTCATTCTTCTTTCTAATACCTAAGGCTTCCACAACTTTCTTTCACTTCCTCTCTGCTTCTTTTGTACTGATGTATTTCATTGGGTATCCCTGTCAAGCTGCAAAATGCATGATTGTGGCAACAAATCAAAAACAGAGGTTTACAAAGAAAAAGGCAACAGTTTCTCCCCTCTCACTCAATCCCCTTTCGCCCCTTTCATCAAAGAGCAAGGCTAAGCTGTGGGTGTCTAAACTTGTCTCTATTGTCATGCAACCATATGTCAACATACATAATCACATACATAAAAGTTTCTCTATTTTCTAAAAAAAAAAAAATGGATTGTATTATTCTCATAGTATGACACTTGCTAACGTCGATGCACAGAGATGCAATTAATTCCTATAAAAGCTGTATAAAATTTATAGAATGGGCAATCATCTCTGCCAGTAGACAACACTGAATTTGCTTCTGTGCTTTTTAGCCATTCTCAATAATACTACAGTAAACATGCCATCACATTTCTCTTTCCCGTGGTACATCTATATCCAGAGGATAGATTTCCTCTAAGTTAGATTTGTGAGTGAAGCGGTACTCATACAGCTAACTTTAACAGATAATGCCAGATTAATTTCCTAAAAGATCATAGCATTACAACTATACTCGTATTGCAGCCCTGTACCCATGTCCCAAATGAGGAGTCAACCAGAAAACACCATTTTGCATCCATCAGACTGGCAAGTAATGGCCAGGGTGCGAGAAAAGGGTTAATGTGTCTGTAGGTCTGGGCAGAAGGTGAACCACCGGAATAGTGGAGCTTCTTTGGGTCTTCCCTGTGGTCTGGACACTTAAGAACCAGACTAGAGATACTGATGTGAAGCGAGTCATCTGGCGACTCAAGAAGACCACGTCCGGTATGTGAGAAGTTACAGAGACAGTGGTCTTGAAACTACATTAGCTCAAGGTCATTCCCTGCTCCCTGCCCTTCTCCCATTCCCTGACTAAGCCAGAAGCTCTCCCATCTCTAGATATTCTCTGAAGCAGTCTCCTCTTGTTAGGTTGCCATTCTTCTCCCAACCCATAAGCTTGTGTCAAACCCTTACTCTTAGGGCAAGATGAAGCTCAACTTTCACCTTTTCCAAGAAGCCTCCAAATATCTCCACTGCAATTAATCTCCTCCTGTACCATGTACTTGAACAACAATAAGAATGACTACTACTGTTATCTTTACGGTGTGCTAGGCATCATGCTATGCACTTTATATGCATTTATCTCATTTACTCCTCAATAATCTTATTAGGTAGGTTATATTCGTAGCTACACAGTGAAGGTGAGGAAACTGAGAAACAGAGAGGTTAAGTCACCAGCCCAAAGACACACAGCCAATGAGTGTCAGAGCTGGGCTTTATACTCAGGTCTGTCTGACTTGGAAGCCCAGACTCCAGTCATTACCTAACACCACATAACAAAAGAAGAATTTCACTAAGCAAGCTTCTATTTCAGTGGCAAACTGGTTGGGTCATTGCTTTGTAAACACTGCCTGCTATACACGAATTTGCTTTCTACACCTTGTCAGTAGTCTTACTCTGCAATGAATTTTATGAATGGAGTGAAGTTGTCAAGTCCTACAGTGAATGGTATGCAGTATGATGTTACCAGAATTCAAGCTTTCTGCTGCTAATTTTTCACTAGGTTGCAAGCTTTAATTTAACTGTCAGACCCTGGGTCTTTTGCCAGTGCTAATGGAGGACTGTGGCAGTGATGGTAATTATTTCTAGATACCGTTACCTCCTTCATTTACCTTCTGGTCGCAAATACTCAGCAGCTTCAAGCTAATTTCTTTTCTTATTTTCTTCATTAGTTTGCAAACTCCCACTGCCAACGAAAACAACCCATCTGATAAAAACGTCAACATGGAGTGTTCGAAATATTAAAACTGTCAAATAAAGATCGTGTTTTTACAAGGCAGTCTAAAAATATGTCACACATGTCGAAACCACATTCCAAAGACAGATTATATAGGTCAAAAAGTTACTGGGCTATTTTTGTAACCCACAAAAAACAAACCCCACTGTGACAGGTTCTTCTAGGTATTATTTTGATGTCTTGAAAAACCAGCTTCCAATCTACTCTGAACAGATGTGATTAAAATCCTGGCCTAAATGTCCTTGCTTCAAATGAAGACCACAGGATTTCTGCTTACAGTGAAATTAATAGGAAAATTACCTGAAAGAAAATACTAGAATTTGGCTTGGTGCTTGTGTTTCATTCTTCCCACCATGAAACAATATAGATAGAAGATGGGGTCTGCTTATTATCAGAGGTGCTATTCTCTAGCAAATCTCAGAGACTGAATACACTGATTCAAATTGCTAGGTAGCAACAAAAGTTGTGAATAGCAATAAAAGCACCAAAGATAATTGAAAACCAGAGAAGAAGGTGACAGACCTTGGGTGTGGCTGAGCTGCAAATAAGAGACAAAGACTGAACCATGAATGGGTAATTTTAAATGGGACTTTGAGGAGGGGAAAATCTTCCCAAAGGGGAACACCTTGTTAAATAAAACACTGGCATGTTTACAGTGTTGATTCAGAGAAAACGAGCCACATAGAGGACCCCTCATCTTCCACTTAGCCCGACTCAAAGTGCTCAAGTCAAGAGGACAACCGGTGTGTGTCTTACAAAATCTCACCCCCTAGTGATAAACGAAGAGAAGAGTTGGTATAAGATGAAAGAAGCAGCAGAGTCAAGTCTGGGAAAATACTCACATACGCACACACAGACACACTCAGACAAACAGATATACCATGTGCATTGCTTTTGTGTGTGTTTGAGACACATTGAAAAAGAGAGAGACAAAGAAACACAGAAAGGCAGACAAAGACAGAGGCACAGGAAAAGACAAAGACAGACAGAAATATCAATAAAAACAGAAACAAAGGCTGAGCTAAAGACAGAGAGACAGATAGGAGACAGAAATAAAGACAGAGAGACAGCCGGAGCCAGAAGCAGAGAAAGAAGAGAACAATGAATTTGTGAAAGACAATTGCGTATCTGTACAGTCAGAACATTGTCATGATTTTTGCATATATTTTGTTTAAGTTTGAGTATGGCTTAGCAGGAAGAAATAAGGACATCGTGAGGTCATGTGAGAGCGTTACCCTTTTACAGAGATGAGCCAGGGACATTCCGCAGCTGCCCAGGACAATTCCTTGTCACTGCAGCGAGGTGGAAACCCCTCTGATTTTTAGTTTCCAGAGTGCTATGGTCTCAATGTGGGTGTGTTCTCCGTGCCCCCACCCCATTCATATGTGGAAATCCTAAGGGTGGAATAGAAAGTGGGGCCTTCGTGAGGTGCTTAGGTCATGAGGGTGGAGCCCTCACGAATGGGATTAGTGCCCTGATAAA
Source organism: Rhinolophus sinicus (assembly GCF_057876585.1). Classification (NCBI taxonomy): domain Eukaryota; kingdom Metazoa; phylum Chordata; class Mammalia; order Chiroptera; family Rhinolophidae; genus Rhinolophus; species Rhinolophus sinicus. The sequence goes on along the minus strand of NC_142510.1, from coordinate 6,400,947 downwards.
AGAGACCCCAGAGAGATCCATTCCCCTTCCACCAGGTGAGAACACAGTGAAAAGATGGCCATCGACAAACCAGGATTAGGGCCCTCACCAGAGCGTGACCGTGCTGGTGTCTTGATTTCAGACTTCCAGCCTCCAGAACTGTGAGAAATAAATGTCTGTTTTTTCATAAGCTACTCAATCTGAGATATGTTGTTACAGCAGCCCAAGCAGACTAAGACACAGGGTGTAAAGAGTTTGCAAACTATGAGTTTCTGTTTCTCATTTGTTTGTCTTGTTCTTTTGTTGCTTTTGGTTTTACTAACAATTGTCACCCCAATAAATTTAATAAAATAAAATTAAAAAAAAAAAAGAGTTTGTCAACTAATACGGTATTCCGTCACTTCTATTTATTGAAAAATGTAATGTATGTAATAATACCTAAAGCTAGTGGGTGCTTACTGTTAAATCAGGCATTTCTTTAAGTACTTGTATGGATTAACCCATTTAATCTTTATTACAACTGGACGAGGTAGGTCTTACTATTATTGTCCTCATTTCGTACATGAGGAAACTGAGTCATGGAGGGATTAAATAACTTGCCCAAAGTTACGCAGCTGGAAGCCTTGGAGCCAGGATATAATCAAGGCAGACCTCGCCTCAGAGTCTGCGACCTTCATGATTGCACGATACTGACCCTCCCCGCTATGCTGTTTGGTACGTTTATGTATTTTTATATAGTCCAAAAAATAGAGTGCCCTGAAAATTTCTAAAGAAACAAAATTTGTCCTGATTAGAAAAAAATCTTTTAGGCAAATTGCTCAGTTGATGCTGAGTTAAGCCAAGTGAAATTACTTTCACTATGGTAGAACTTCTTGCCTCGCCTATGTTAATATGCATTGTATTTCTCCAAGAGGGGAATGTGCAGCCTTTTCTAAACATGCTTAATTCCGGAGTTGTTTTTTTCATAGGTTCACCTAATAATACAGAATTGGTGGCAAACGCTGACCTTGATGCTCTTTGAGGTGTCCCCCAAGTCCAGGGCCTGTGGTTCTTTACTTAGCAACTATGAATAAAGATAATAAAAAGCAATACAAAATCCTTGTAAAATCAGAAAACGTCAGCCATATTCTTTGCCTCACCCAACATTGTTCACTGTTCACTGAGTAGCCAGTTTGTACTCGGCTCCTGTTCACTCTAGGGACTAACGCGTGAGACTTGTTTTTGGTGTGAGAAGAGTGGTGCAGAAAAAGTCATACAAACACAAATTAAACAATATAATCAGGAAGATATAAGTACTATGGAAAAGATAATAATTCAGAGTAAGGGGCAGAGAAGGAACAAAAGTTGCTTTTAGCTAGAAATGTTAGGAAAGGTGACATCTGAGGAGGTGGTGACATTTGGGCAGTTACAAATGAAGTTAGGGAGTAAACCATGTAACTATTGGGGAGAAAGTTCAAGGCAGAGAAAAGAGCACATGCAAAGGCCCCGAGGCAGGTGATTATATAGTGGAGGACCCCCCCAGGGAGGCCAATATGGCTGGAGGACAGTGACAAGGGGGAAAGTAATGGGAGAGGTTTAGAGAGGAGCCAGGAAGAAGCCAGATGGTCATGTAGAGCCCTGAAGACCATAGAAGAACTTGGACCTTTGCTCTTACCATATGACAGTTAAGGGGCATGGAAGGAAGACAGGCTTTACCATGCCACAAGTCTTGAGAGCCAGTTTCTCCAGGGAGAAGGCTAGTGTTGACCTTATACGGAGTCTCAGAAGGAGAGTAACAAAGGAATCTAATTACTAAAGCATATGGAAAGAAAAAGTTATAAAGAAGGGACTTTGGGGAGAGCTATAGCATGGTGCCGTGGAAAGGTGGGGCAGGGTGAGTGGGGATGGCACTGGGATCCTGTGGCCCTGAGTTGATATCCCAGGTCATCCACGAAATGAAACATGATGGTTTACTAACCATTGTCACCCCAATAAACTTTAATTTAAAAAAAAAGAAATGTGATGTGTGTGTGTGTGTGTGTGTGTGTGTGTGTGTGTGTGTGTGTTTGATATTGGCTTTAAAACTGGCTCCTTTTATTTAATTATGAAATTTTTCAAACACAAAGGAAGTCCTCACTTCTCATTCATTTCTCCACCTCAGCTCCCTCCCCTTTTCCCTCTATGGAAACCTCTCTTGCCAACAACCCCCATACTGTCAAACACCAAGCCCGTGTTTTAATTTTCAGTTCACTCAGTCTCTCCGTAGCAGTTGTCAAGGCCAGCTCGAAGCACTGGGCTCTGCTGGCTTCTAGAACATTCAGCCATCCTCCTGTCTCCTTGACCATCAGGCCTTCACACCTTTACATCACTGTTCTTCCTCCAAAGACCAGAGTTGCTCAGGATTCAATCCTGGGCCCCCTTCCAGTTCTTTCCCTTCTCTTCACTGCCCATGCTAGATTGCAGGTCATCTAAAGGATTTCAGAGCTGGACGCAACCATTTTGACCACTACATCTGCCTGTTTACTGACTGGAACAGGAGAGGAAAAGGGGTCTCTGTGTTACCTGAGGGAGGGGGCAGTGTGTGGTCTCAGGCAGGTGCCAGTGGAGAGCGGGATGACCAGAATCCAAAGGACACTGAACCACTGTGTCACTTATCACAGTGAGACCACAGGGTTTGGAATATTTATTGACAGACTGCTTGCAAGGATGCTGCAGTGTGGGCAACTGCACTGAAAAATGAGGGACATATTCCTGGCTCCAGGCTTCAAAGCATCCAGAATTATTAATGATGTCTCAGCTGGCCTCAATGCCACCGGCGAGAAAACAACGATTTTTTAATTCAAAAAGTTACTAATTAGAAGTAATCTTTAAGCAGAGGCGATCTCCCTGACCTTGGCTTTATTTTATACTCTAACTTCAAGGCATTGAAAATGTAATAAACCCACAGTTTCAGTATCACTCAAAACCCAAAATTTTTTCTTTAATTAATACAGGTTAAAGCTTTCTTCCTTTATATGCATTATTTGAGAATTTTATCTGGAACAAGTGAATATCAAAGAAGGCCTTTGAGTTCCTTCAAAACTCATTTCTTTCCACTGTTAAAAACAATTATAAGTTCCTGAACAGGCCATTTTCTAGCACTGTTTTGTTAACCAAGTGCAGGAGAACCTGGACTTCATTCATTTAAACATTAAAGATAGATGGACAGACATGAAGATGGATGGCGGCTGGTGGCTGGATGGATGGTGGATGGAGGATGGAGGATAGAGACAGGTAGACAAACACAAACAACCGTGGCAGACCACAAGAAGAAAAAATACAGTAAAAGCATCACTTCATTTAATCTCTATAGCAACTCTATATAGAATATATGGCTGTTATCACCAGTTAATGCAAGCAAACTGAAGCTGAGGGATGTTGAGTCATTTGCCTCAGGTTAATCGGCTGGAAAACAGAGGAGCCATTCATGACGGTGATGGTGATCATGACGATGACAATAATAACACAATAATCATCTTTAAAAAAAAATCTCCCGTGTGTCAGGCACCACACTTGGTATTTCACATGTATGATGTCATTTAGGCAACACAATAAATCTTTCACTATCTCTATTTAAAGAAACTGGGCAATTCAGTAGCACAGCCTAAGTCATGTTACAAGTGCTGGCGTCATAATTAGAACCCAGATCCACCTCATATTACTGGCCAAGATCTTTTCTACTGTCTCTATTGGAGTTTGATTTACAATTTTATCTAATATTTGTGTCAAAAGCCATCAACTTTGTGTACTGTTTCCTGAAGTCAGAAATACAGAGCCTCCAAAAGGCTCAGCTCAGAAATATGTCCTGGGGATTATATTGTGAGATGTGAGTAAATAAGAGCCTCTTTTAAAATGGAAATACCACCTGAAAACATTAAGCCTATTAGACATTCACCCCTCCGTTTTGAGAGATAACCCAATTTATACTTGAGCGGCATGCTGAAAGGGGAAAGCATGGGGCACTTTCTCCATTCGCTTTAGTCTGGGACGTTTAAATAAGCTTCTTATTTCAGCAGCTCGGGAGTGATAGGAAATTGTGAAGGTAGGTACCCCAGAGACCACACACCCAGGTCCCCTGATTATCATCTTACGTTAATTAACATGGTACACTTGTCACCATCAGTGGACCAATACTGATACATTATTATTGACTCTAGAGCCCGTCATTTATTCCTATTTCTTTGCTTTTACCTCGTGTTCTCTTTCTGTTCCAGGGTCCCTCCCACCCAGGACCCCACATTTCAATGAGTCATGAATGTTCCCTGAAGCTCCTCTGGGCTCTGTGACCGTGTCTCGGGCTTACCTGGGTTTGCACCTTGACAGTTTGAGGAGTGCCGGTCACGTAGTTCGCAGACTGTCTCTCTGGGGATTTGCCTGATGTGTTTCTCAGGATGCGATTCGGGTTATGGCTTTATAAGAGGAAGAACACAGGGGAGAAGTACCGCATTATCAAGGGTACATGCTTTCAAGATGACTTATCACTGCTGATCACCTAGCTGAGTAGTTTTCCAGGTCTCTCCACTGTAAACTCACTCTCATTGTCTCTTCCCATATCGGACTCTTTGGAAGTGACTATGTAGAGGCCACACTTAAAGAGTGCGGGCTGGGGCTCTTCCTCTTCGAAGAGGGAATATCTACATAAATATTTGGAACTTGTCTATATAGATTTGTCTATCTATCTGTCTGTCTGTCTGTCTGTCTATCTATCTATCTATCTATCTATCTATCTATCTATCTATCTATCTATCTATATCAGCATGGACAGGTAGATATGCGTATTTTTTCATACTCTGGGTTATAACCCAATATGACTTTGTTATTGTGTTGCTTGAATTGTCCCAGCTCTGGCCATTGGGAGCTTTTTCAATTGACTATTCTGTGCCTTTGACATATCCCTGTCATTGTGAAAAACTATGTTCGGCACCTCTGTTGGGACATTGTCATAATAGCAACATTCACCATGAAAAATGGTGAATGACAATAAAGTGTAGGGTTCTTGTCCCCCATTTTTGGCCTTGACCTTCAAAAAATCTTGAAATTTCTTGAATGAGTGATAGGAGTGCTATATGCTAATGAGGTGACCTAGGGAGGGGCCCTAGATATGGGGTGGGGGAGCCTGGTCACCAGGAAAACCAACCACGTCATTTGAATGTTGGATATTCAGCTGCCCCTCTAAGGAGGGCCAGATGTCTGGAGAGTGAGCCAATCACGTGGTCAGTGATTTAATCAATCGTGCCTAGTACCATGTTTCCCCAAAAATAAGACCTAGCCGGACAATCAGCTCTAATGCGTCTTTTGGAGCAAAAATTAATATAAGACCCAGTATATATTATATTATGTTATATTATATTATATCGTATCATATTACATTATATTATATTATACCCAGTCTTATAGTAAAGTAAGATCGGGTATATTATATTATATTATATTATACAAGACTTGGTCTTATATAATAGGAAAATAAGGCTAGGTCTTATATTAATTTTTGCTCCAAGACGTATTAGAGCTGATTGTCTGGCTAGATCTTATTTTCCGGGAAACACGGTATGAGTAATACATACAGATAGTAGCTAATGATTATAAAGCACAGATTCTATGCCCTGGGTTGCTCTGAGTACTTTTCACATGTTAATTCATTTCTCAGTACAGCTCTATAGATAGGTTCTATTATTACCACCTTTTAACAGATGAAACAGAAGCACAGAAATTTTAAGTAACTTGACCGAGTTCAAACAGCTGAAATGAGTTTCATTCCTGTCTCTGAGCCCCTGGTCTACCAGTTCCTCTCCCCAAATCAAGTACTGTGACCAGTTTCTTTGTGCTTTCTAGAAATAGTCTATGCATAAGCAAGCATTATTTTGGATGAGAGGATTAAACGTACAGAAAAATTACAATAGAGGATAATGTAACCAACACCTAGGAACCCACCATCTCAAATGAACAAAAATGAACGTTTGATTATATTTGAGTCAGATATGTAAATTAATAAATAAATAAAACACTCAATAGCATTAAAATCTCCCTTTTAACCCTTCCCAGGTCCATTCACTCCGTCCTTCTAATGCATGGTTTTATTCTACATATCACTAACGTACTGTGTATATATCTATAAACACTCTACTGTTTTGTGTTTTTAAAATCTACTTTATGGTGTGTTTCTACAACCTCCGCCTTGACGTTATTTTTTGAATATCTATTCATGTTTACACATACTGATCTCATCCATTTATCATCACTGCTGTACAATATATTCTATTGTATAAAAATCATATTTCATTTATACCCCAACTTTGACGTGAATATACTTTAAACACTCCTTTGAGGAAAATCTCACATGACATAAAAATTCACCATTTTAAAAAAGTGTACAATTTCAAAGAGGACTAATTTCAAAACAAATGGAGAACCTCTAACTTGAAATACAATGAGCATACAAGGACGGGTGCGGGGGAGGGCGGTACACAGGTCTCCCCCACTTTCCTTTCCTTCAAAGTTCTTTTTCCAAACTCCCCAACCCCAAATCCCTCACAGCCACCTCGAGTCGTCTATCCCTTCATTTCTTCTATTTTGCTCAGCTTGGTAACTGTGTGCCTACCTCATAAAGTCTAAACGGATCTATACACGCGGATTGGCTTAAGTGGTCAAAGAGTAGCACAGCTCTGTCTCAGTTCAGACGGCCACGACAAAATGCCATAGACTGGGTGGCTTAAAGCACAGAAATTTATTTCTCACAGTTCTGGAGCCTAGAAGTATAAAATTGGGGTGCCTGCAAAATGGGGTTCTGGTGAAGGCCCTCGTGCTGTGTCCTCACACAGTGAAGGGGATGAGGAGCTCTGGTCTCTCCCTCTTCTTAGAAGGACACTCGCACTTATAAGGGGTCAGGGCTCCACCCTCATCACCTCATTTAACCTTAACTGCGTCCTTAGAGGCTCCATCTAGAAACACTGCCACTCTGGAGGTTAAAGCTGCAACCCATGAGTTTGACCAGGACACACATATTCATTCATTCATTCAGCCTATAGTACTCTATGAGTTGTCACAACTGAGTCTGGCAGGTACGCCGACCCACTGGTATCAATGTGAAGTACTGGGACGAGTGACATGTCCACACAGTATGCAAATTCTGCATCTGGACTCAGATATGGCTACAGAGAAGCCAAACCATTGCTCCAGTTTCAGGCCCAGGAAGCAAGTCAAACATTTGCATCTAGGACAGAAAACTCTGCTTCTCCATCTGTTTGTGAAAACTGCCTCTCACAAGTAAGAGATCAAACTAGAAGTGCATATCACACCTGATGCAGCCCGAGCTGGGCCAGCCAAGCAGGGACTCTGGCAAATTGTAAGTCCTCCAAGAGAAGAGTCTTCAAATTCACTTGAGCAAAACCATGCACATGAAGGAAGAACCTTCACCATCCGAGAGCCTAGAAAACGTGATACCCAGAGGTCTACCAGCTATTCCACCAACAGGAATGGATCACCCAGTTAAGGTCATTGAGCATTGTGACCAAGTACATTTCTGAACTGACCAGTTATCTGACAAAATCAGCACTGGCTCTCCACGCAGCTACAACAGGTGACCATATAGTGGGCACAAAGGAACAGAAGTTTTAGAAGCAGCATAGACCTGGGTCCAAATTCCGCTAGTATCACTTACAAAATTACCTATAAAATCCAGTTTGGCGATGAATTTGACCCATGTGAGTCTATTTTCCAGCTCTGCAAAACAGAGATGATAATATGTTTCTCCTTGGGTCCACTGGAAGGCATATGTGTCGAGGGCTTACTATGTGCTTCTATAACCTTCACAACAGCCAGCAAAGGAGATACTATTTTTACGCCGTGTTACAGACAAGGAAACTGAGTCATGGAGAAGTTAAGTAAGTTGCCTGATCAAATTCACACAACTAGTAAGAGGTGAGTAAGGTAGAGGACGGGACAGTCATCTGTTTCCAGGCAACAGGGAGACACTAAATGCTTCTTCCTCACCCTATGCTATTCTAACACTAATAAACTTTGGGTTTAGGCAGTTGATACCCCTTTAAAATGTAAATATTTTAACTAGGACAAACAGCACATCAAACCATATCAGGCATGAAATCCAATTAGCTTAGCATCTTGTTTTTCAAACTTCCCTGAAGACCAAAAAACTCACTTGTGAAACTTGATGTCGCTTCCCACTTCCCAGGACCCCACCCTGGAGATTCGGAAGCAGTGGATGGGGATAGGGGCTGGGAAATTTTATTTTTGTTTAAACATCAATTTCAGGTAACCCGGATGCTCAGGGACTCTAAGAAACTGGCATGTTCAACAGCACCAACAGAGAGAAGACCCTGTGGGAACAATATGGCCATTCCAATAGCACCACAGACTCTTACAGCAAGAAAGGATAGCATAGCACACCTTATTTTATCCCATCCCTTCATGTTACTGATGGTGAAACTGAGACCCAGTGATGGGAAAGTGACTCATGCAGCCTAGCTATGGCAGATTTTGAATCTGAACCAACATTTCCTGGTCCTCAATGCACTTTCCTCTCTTCTAACATCTTTAGGATGAGCAAGTATCAGCTGGGGTGAGAGGAACAGAGGTAAATGCAACTGAGAACACAGGGAGGTATCTAAGCAGGATACGCGTGAATGACCCTGAACAGCCCAGAAGGAAACAAGAGAGGCAGAAAAAGGGGGAAAATGGGATTGCTTCTGATATGTTTTGTAAGACCTGGTTTTCTCATATTTATTCATATTTATAATCTCTCTCTCTCTCGCTCCCTCCCACTTAAATCTTTCATCTTTTTTCCTCTCTTTTTTGTTCTCTCTGTACCTTTTTCAGATAGATTCCCAATGCTGACTAAATAAAGAGGCAAATTGAGGCCAAGTTCAAAAGGGATAGTTTACTTGGGAATGGCCATTCTGGAAATGTAAACTTGCAGCTAGCTACACTGAGGGTTTGGGGTAGGCTGTATTTATTTTTGGGCAGGGGATGGAGAGGGAGAGTTCAGTGAGAGTCGATTAAAACCAGAACAAATGGAGACCATCTTTGAAAATTTCCCAAGCTGACAAAACCAGTCCAGTTATATCAAAAAAAAAAAAAAAAAGAAAGAAAGAAAGAAAGAAAGAAAAAGCTCAATTTAGCTTATTTTGTGAGATCAACTTGACCTGTGTCATTTCTTGATATGAGGCAACCCCTGACAAATTCCCTATCAGTTAAGAAAATTCCAATATTATCAGTTTTCTGGCATTGACAAGAAATCAGCCTCTCTTTGTTTTGTTTTCCTGAGCGCACAAAAACTGAGATTTTACATTTTATAGCCTCCGTTCCATTTTATAGTGAAATCCTTTCACACCGGCAAACTACAAATATATCTTCTATTTTGTCTGCAGGAAGCTCAGATTTCTTATTCAATTCCTGAAAAGAATCCAATTTTTCTTACTCTCAGTGACACCTCTGTTCAAAATAAAAGCTTTACCTTTTCAGCAGTGGTGCCCTCATTCTTCACTTAGTCCAGATTCATTTTTGAATCATCTGCTGGAAAACCTGAGAGCAGCCAGGCCCTGGCTGGAGCAGATCTGACCCACTTAAGCACGCTTCCTGTGCGTGAGGCTTCTCAAATCCTGCCCCTCCTCTATCAGACACACCTGGGGAGGGGGTTCCTTGATCTGGGGCATATCTTGGAATCAACAAGGGAAGGATACTGGGGGAAGGCTCCAGTTGAAAGGAAGCACCTTAGCTTTGCTTTGGCCTCTTCAGGGCAAATCACTGGGGAAAATCATTTCTAGGCTTTGGAAAGAGGAACGGAAAACCCATGGATCCTACCAGCTTGGGCAAGGAGCAGTCTGCTGAGTTCCCCCTGGAGAGCAGCCAGGGCCCCGGACAGGAAGCCGCAAGCTCTGCTGACCCTCAGGACAAACAGCTGACCAACTGATGCCCCACAAGGAACCCTTTAATCCCCTGGACTGAAGGCTCCCCGTTCCGACCAGGCTGTGATCCAAATCCACATCCGGATGCTCAAATCTGAAGATGTGAACAATAGGGCCAGAGAGAAAATGACCTTTTGTTACTTTCAATCCTCTTCCCAGAACAGTCTTCTGCAAATACTGTTTAATTCCTGATTAGCATAATCCAATCAAAGGCAGAGGACTTCCCCTTCCCATTGAGAAAAATGGAAGACTATACAGTAAGCTCTGGTGTAGACATTTCTTAGGTTCAAATCCTGGCTCTGTCATTTCCAGCTGTGTGGTCTGGAGGTAGTTACTTCACTGAGCCCATATGTCTTCATCTGCAAGATGGGAAACGATGCTAATAAAGACCTATTTCAGAGGGATGTTGAGAGGATCAAATGAGGTAACAAATGCAAAGCACTTAGAACAGTGGCCAGAACTTTATGTGTCAGTTTTATCTATTAATGTAGGTATGTCTGGTTTGATTGAATTATTAAAGTTTGTTCCATTATTTCTGCAGTTAGGAGAAAAAGCCAAAGATCCAAATCATGGACTGTGAAAGTATTTAGTAAAGGTTCTTAGCAGCCATCTGCCAACTCCAAAGCCATGGCCATGAAATGCAGCCAAATTAAATTACCAAGAGCATAACCCAAACACACTTTTAGTGTCATTTCTACGTGACTTTAATTTTTAGGTATATATATATATATATATACTGGCAGATTTACCCTCTTAAAAATATCCATCATAGTTAATATTAACAGGAGTATTTATTCCCCAAGAGTGAGCTAATGGCCCCTGTTTCTGCATAGCTTCAGAGAGCGATCAGTCCAGGGGAGACCCTTACTTGTGACAAACCAAGAAATGCTACATGACACTCATCCAACTGCCAATTACTTAAATAATATCGTGTTTCCCCGAAAATAAGACCTAGCCAGACCATTAGCTCTAATGCATCTTTTGGAGCAAAAATTAATATAAGATCCAGTCTTATTTTAATATAAGACCGGGTCTAATATAATTAATATAATATATAATACTGGGTCTTATATTAATTTTTGCTCCAAAAGACGCATTAGAGGCGATGGTCCAGCTAGATCTTATTTTCAGGGAAACACGGTAGGGTCAGACTGACCCAGGTTAGAATTCTGCTTCTTACTTAGCAACAATTTGGGGCAATTACCTAAACTTTCTGAGCCCTGGTCTCCTCTCTAATGAGGACAGTAATAATATAACACTCAAAAAAACAGCCTTTCTTTGCTGTCCCCTGCAGCCCCCCAGGCTCCCTCTCTTGACTACTTCCCACTCTGCTTGGTGGTGACATCCGGAGCAGCTGGGACCACGTCTGTTTTTCTCATCACTGTCCCCAGTGCATATCACAGTGCGTGGCACAGAAGAGGTCTTCAATAAATACCTGTAGAAGGGATGGATGACTGAACAAGCAACAGCTTCCCGAAGAACCTGAGGAACCCTATGTTTTCAGCTGTTCCTTCCTTCCCACCTTCCTCCTGACTCCATTTCCTGCCTTTGCTGAGGCTACAGCCACTGGGACAATATCCTGACAGTAGGTGTTTCTGGATGAAGATGCCAGAATGGAGCACTCGCTCTCTTTCTCCATCTGCCTTTATTCCTGCGCCACTAGGAGCTTTGAGGATTCTGCCCCCATAGGATGAGTGACAGCTCTTAGCTGAGAACGTCTTCTGAAGTGACCCTGGTGTTACGGAGTTATTGCAAGCCTGTGGTATCGCATCTATTTAACAGTAAAGATGGGTTCTCTCCGAAACACATAGAAGCCTGGCTGTGAAGACTGAGCACTAGGTAACGAGTCTGGTCTTCCTTCCCAAAATACGTCAGACAAGCTCAAAGAGAAATGACGCCAGTGCTCGGATGGAATGGGGAAACTGAGCTCACACTCGGCATTGAAAGCCATGTCAGTAGACCCAAAGACTGAGGCAAAATTAGAAAGGAAGCAGTTTATCTTTCTCAACTACCCTATTCCACCTGCTTTATAGCTCCAGCCTTTACTGATTCCCCAAAGGCCGAGGGCTCCCCAGCACTGGAATCTCCTTTAATTGCCCTGTATCTCACTCCCACAGTGCCCCAGCTTTCATTTTGCTAATATGATTCTTAAAGATCCACATTTACATATTGGTTAAAGAACTAGTGACCTAACTACCGTGAATAACAAATTGCTTTTTCTTTGATATTTCCCAATGGGTATTCCACTGAATTTGGGTTTATTACTCCTCCTCATTCTAGCCCCAGAAACTAGACTAGCGCCAGGCATCTAGTAGGTTCTCAATGGAAGGAAAATAGACTATTCTGTGAAAAAAAGGGACTAAAATTAATTTTGACTTAAATTAGGTTTGATGGTGATTAACAGAAATTCAAAATATCAGCAGTTGAACCTAAATCATATTTATTTCTCTGTTATACTCGTATGCATGTCTAGAGGTTGGCAACTCAAGGCTGCTACGGTGGTTCTGCTTCACAACAAGATAGAGCGAGCAAAGAAACTATGGAGAGACCAGTACTTGTAGGGGTTGGAAGTACCGTGTAATTCACACAACAATAAGCAAAGGACAGGCCCCTTTAGTCACACGGATGAAATCTTGGCCCCCACACTGACTACACGTATGAACTTGGGAAAGTGAATGAACTTTTTCGGGTTTGTTTGCTCAGGTGTGAGGAGAAGGAAGAGGAGAGAGGACAGGAGGAGGGGTGGAGAAGAAGGAGAAGAAAAGGAAATGGAAGAGGAGGAGGAGGAAAAGGAGAGCGGAACAAAAACAGCAACAACTCCTGGGTAAACACAGACACATCATGAAAGAAAAGGCCCACATCCCACAGCTTCCCGGGGGAAATTATGATCTCCCGCTGGGCGTCTGTGTGACTGGCCTCTCCCCTCTGCTCCATCGCTTCCCTCACCACTGCCTCTTTCCTCCCAGGGTTTAGGGATTTCTAACAAGGAGCAAATCAATATCCCCAGAGTTGGGAAAACAAACCAAATAAGACAAGGACGTGGGGAGCCGTTCTAAATCTTTTCATCATTTTGACAAAAACATCCTCAAAAGGTTGTATGGAGTTTCCAGTTGAGCACAAGACTTGGTACATAGTAGGTGACCAAAATATTTCCGTTTTCTTCTCTCCTATTACTCAGTATTAGTGATATTAGATTTGTTAAATAGAAAAAAAAAAAAACAAGCAAACTCTGTTAGTGTTACATCTTCAGATTTAAATCCAGGATAATCTAAAATCTACTCATTTTATTCTCAAGAGTATGAGTCCTTGATCTTCTGTAATACCTTTAAATGAATATGGACTGTTTCCAATTCCTGCGCCTTTAGCAGTGAAGAATTATTTTAATATCATGTTTTAATTATAGATCTTGGGAGTGGGCAGTTCACCTGGAGACCATAGATCCAGTTGAGTTTCCCGATGTACAATATGAGGGGAAATATGTCACCAAATTCAGGATTCCTGAGCGACATGAATTTAGTCCTCTCCAGTGGGGGAGGGGAGAGGTGCACAACAGTGTATGTCAGAAACGTTTAGAGGCATTTTCCATTTTATTATTTTCATTGATGACAACCCTCGAGGAGTCCTTCTTTCTTCAGTTTGGAGTTTTCAAGACCGGCTGCATAGATAGGTCTCGGGCATCCTGAAAATCCCTTTCATGAACCTGGAAATTCCCTCTTCCTCCCTCCAAAACTGTTCCTGAAGTATATATACGAGGTCTGACTATTAAGTTTGCGAACTTGTTACAATGACATAGCTAACCTTTTTTGAGGCCAGAGGGATTATTCATTATGAATTTGTACCAACTGGACAAACACTTAACCAAGTTGACTATTTGGAAGTGCTGCAAATGCTGCGTGAAAAAGTTAGACGACCTGAACTTTTCGCCAACAATTCATGGCTCTTGTATCACCAATGACTTATTTCTTTACCTGAAGATAAAGGAAATGTTGAAAGGAAGACATTTTGATGACATTCAGGACATCAAGGGTAATACGACGAGAGCTCTGAAGGCCATTCCAGAACAAGAGTTCCAACATTGCTTTGAAGGGTGGACTAGGTGCTGGCATCGGTGCATAGCTTCCCAAGGGGAGTACTTTGAAGGTGACCGTAGTGATATTCAGCCGTGAGGGATGTAGCACTTTTTCTAGGATGAGTCTGCAAACTTAACTGTTCGACCTCATGTGTCTATCTTTTTTTAAAAAATTGAGGTATAACTGACACCTAAAAAGATGTACACACTTAATGTGTACAACTCTATGTGTCTGTGGATAGGTACGCACTCGTGAAGCCGCCATCAAGGCCACAAACATATCCGTCACCTTCCAAAGCTTCCTCTTGCCCCATTATTGTTTTGATTTGTGGTAAGAACACTTAACATAAAATCTACGGTCTTAGCAAATTTTAAGTGCACAATACAGTATTGTCAGCTATAGGCCCTCTGCTGTATAGATCACCAGAGCGTACAAGTATTTATCTTGCGTAATCGAAACATCTGAACCCCTTAACCTCTCCATTTCTCCCTCTCCCCAAACCCTTGGCAACTACCTCCTATTCTCTGTAGAATTCATTCCTGAATGTCTATTTTTTTCATCTCTATGCTGATTCAACTCAGACTTTTTAAAGAAAGCTGTGCTCCTGAGGCCTTCCATACTTATTTCTCATCTCCTCTGCTTCCTACCCATGTTGTGGGAGGCTGGAAGGTGCTGCCGAAAGAGCCAAGGGACCCTAATTCCAACTTGGCCATTAACTAAACGACATTGGAGACATTTTTGGCTCTCACTCTCCTCATCTTTAATGGGGGAGCGGGGGTTAAACAACTTCTAAGATTTCTTCCAGGCACAAGCATGTGTGTTTCTGCCACTTAAATAATTGAGTTGCCATTACAACAGGAAATTAAGTAACAAGTAAGTCATGCATATCTTATTATATACATCATGACTCTCTTTAATGTCATGAAAAGGGCTTCTTCTCAAATTAAGAGAAACCCAAAAGCAGCATGGATTTTTGTTTGTTTAAGAACTGTTAGAAGTTAAACCCACCAAATAAACTGCAATAGTTCAAAATACCCAACGCCAAAAAGATAACCCCATTTCTCTCTATTATCTTAGTACCCCATTATCTATGTTAGAAGCTTTACAGAGTTTTTGTATTTGTTCTCCTCTGCCTATCAGAGTTCCTGGTATATAGTTAGTGTTCAACTAATGTAACAGCCCTTGGATGAGCCGTTAACACTTATCTCACTGCGTTGTAATTGTTTTCCCGGTCTACTTCTTACGTTAGCTGGAACCTCCTCAATGAGTGTCTGTGCTGACTGAATGCTAATAAACATAGTACCTGCCACACTGCAGAGGCAGCTAAATAAATGCTTGCTGAAATTATGTACAGATCAGTGTATTTATTCACTGTCTTCAGATAATCACCTCTCTCTATAATGTTAACATTTTACACCCCAAGTATGAGTCACAAAATACCGAACCTGGGCCCCTTTAGCGGATTACAAGATTAACGTCATTAATTTCCACTGTACTTAACACGTTGCGTACGGATCACGAGACTCTTCACGAGGGATTTAAACCCCGCCGTACGCAACGTGTTAATGGATCTCTTTAGGAATTATTCAGCATCTGTATTATAACCTAGAAGCCACCACTTCTTGGGTGACAAATGGAGACATGAAGCTCAGCAAGGGTACTGTGGGGGCACTCACCTTCCTCTTTTCAGGGCACCTTGTACGGGACAGAAGGATGGTTTTGTGATCACTTATCCCAGAGCCCACGTTCTCACCAGGGATCTGAGCAGGACGTGAAAAAATGTACTTTTGTTTTTGGCTGACACTGGTACTAATGCCTAACATTTCTTTTTCTTTTAACTTTACCCAAATGTGTTTTTTCCCTCTCACTTATAGAAATGAAAACAACAAAGGAAACAGACAATCAAATAAAGAAACAAAAACGCATAGACACAGACAATAGTTTAGTGGTTACCAGAGGGTAAGGGTGGAGGAGGTGGTAGATGAGGGTAAAGGGGATTAAATATATGGTGATGGAAGGAGAACTGACTCTGGGTGGTGAACACACAATGTGAGATATAGATGATGTATTACAGAACTGTACACCTGAAATCTATGTAACTTTATCACCCAATAAACTTTAATTTTTAAAAAATGATGCTACAGGAAGAAAAAAAAAAAACGAGATGCAAAAGCACCATCTAAAAAGGAAAAATAAAACATTTCCTAAAGGACAGACTGGGTTATCCACAAAAAACCCGTATATTCTCCTTGTGAGAAGAAAATCAGGCATTACAAATGTCATGCAAGTCTTTATTTCACCTTCCTTTTTCAAAGATATTTTCACTAGGTATAGAGATCAGGTTGACAGGTTTTTTCTTTTGCTGCTTTGAAGTTGTTTCACTGTCTTTTTCCATTGTGTCTAAGAAACCGCTGTCATCCATAACACTGTTCCCCTGTCCATGATGTGTGTTTTTCCTCTGGCTGCTTGAAGATTTTCTTTTCATCGCTGGTTTTAAGCAATTTGATGTGATATGCCTTGGATAAATTTTCTTCATCTTTCTTGTGCTTGCAGTTTGCTGAGCTTCTTTGATCTATGGGTCTATACTTTCCATCAAATTTGAAATGCTTTCAGCCATTATTTCCTCAAACTGTGTTTCTCTGTCCACCCACTCTTGTAAACGGCAATCACAAGTGCACTGAGCCCACAACTTACTCATACTATTGTTTTTTTTCCAACGTGCATTTCATTTTGGGTGGTTTCTATTATTACGTATTCGAGTTTACTTATCTTTTCTTTTGCAACATCTAATCTGCTGTGAGCTCTACTCAGTGTGTTTTTTATCTCTGGCATTATAGCATTCATTCCTAGAAGCTCAATTTGGCTTTTAAAAAAATGTATCTTCCATATCTCTAGTAAACATGAGAAGGTGGTGCTAAGTGTGTCACCTACAACAGGGGTAAACCAAATGCCCAATGGGGAACAGGATACACAGCAACTCCAAAGAGGAACTTGTTTGCAGATCGCTCAGATTTCTACTGGGACCTTTCTGCTGTTGAAATCATCACACCTTGGCCAACGGGTGATGTTTCCTCTCATGTCACAGTCTTTCTCAAACTTCATACTTGATAAAAATGGCTTGCAGTGTTTACTAAAAGCACAGATTCCTATGCTTCAACCTAGTCCTACAGAATCCAAATTTCCAGGGAGAAAACATTGGACAATCTTTATTCTTAACAAGTATCCCGTCACCATGGGCGTTTGGGAAATAGTACCTAGGGAATTGCAGAACAGACATCTCCAAACTGTTTGTTTCATAGAACTTGGTCTGCAACTAGGATTATCTAACAAAATAAAGAGGGATGGATGCTGGGTTACAACTACATACCCTAGAAAGAAAGGCTTTGCCTGCCCATAAGCTAAAAAGAGCATTTCTCTTTTCAATCATGGTTTGAATATTAAAGTCTGTGCTTAAGTGATGATGATGATGATGATGATGATGATGATGATGATGATGAAAAATTAGAAAACTAATAAAGGCAGTAATAAGCTGCTGGGAGTTGAGCTAAGCTGCTCCAATGGTGTTGCCACCTTGGCATGTACTCCGACCACAAGGGCCCTTCATTTCTTAGCAGCCCTGTGGTCGCAGTACATGCCAAGAGACCGTAAACTGTAAGGGACCTTACACTGACACAAGCCACCGCACGTAGGCACGTGACCAAGTTACAGCCTGCACAGTCACCAGCCAATGTAAGTTCCTGTCTTTGGGACCAAGTCTCCCCTGGTGCACCCCCTAGACAAGCCCCAGGAAGCTTTCCAAGATCTCACTCTCTGGGTTTGAATTGACGAATCTGGCCCCTGCCTGGGAAGCCCAAAGCACTCCCCTCATGCACCCTAAGCAAGGCATGTGACCCAACTCCTCTGTGCCTCTCTGTCTGCACTTTGCCTCCACCTCCCCGGTGGCCCCCCGAGATGTGGTGGGTTCTTCCTCCAGGACCTGTGGGTAATACACTTCTCTACATCAGTATCTCTCGGGGTCTGCTGTTGGACCGCAGCTCACCACCCAGCACCCTGTGCTCAACTTAACAAGTGTTAATTGCATAGCTTCATAACAGGCTCTAAAGCACTGATGCGACAGTGGACTTTCCGAGATCTGGCTGCTTGTCGGCCCCTCTAGGAAGCTGGAGGACTTTAAAACACATTCTCAGTGATACTCACAGTGCACGGCCTTTTCCCAGCTATTGTTCAGGAAAGGGACGTACTTCTCCCTGTCTCCCTGTGTACCTCATCTTTAGACATATATCTCGTGGATTTCCACTGGAAACCAAGAGGTTTTGAGGAAATCCTGAGATGAAAACTGTGGTACAAGGAGTCTTTTAAGTGTGTTGATTTAGCGCTAGCATTTTAAGGACCCTTAATTTCTTACCAGTCCTGTCTGTGTTACTACAATTTATGGCCATTTTGAAAACAAAACTACCATCTCTGGCACGGAGATTAATAGGCACCCAATCATTTAGTCTGGCGCTTATGCTAATGCTTTTGCCTTCCTCGGGACAGGGTAGTCGGGAGGGAGGGCAGGAGGGGAGAGAGCTTGTTCTCGGGATAATTCATGGGACTCCGTAGGTCGTCACAGCCCTCAAACCTGACTGACAAATTCAAAAATCAAAATCATAAATCTCCTCACATCGAATGCGCTTTTTCCTCTTTACCTTCTTCCCTGGCTCATTATACGAAGGGGTTTTGATAACGTGATGACACCAATCGGTATCCAGAACCGCAGGATGGGTTCCTTTGGGAAACTTCCAGGAAAAGCTAGCCTTCTTGCAGTCTGGTCACCAGTTGACAGTCCCACTAGGGCAGACCCTGGTTTCTATCCCCACCCACCCCACTCCTGTCCATAATCAAGATACGGACATGCCAAGTTTATTGAGCAACCCACCTCCCACTGTCTCCACCTGCATTTTTTAAGAGGAAAAAAGAACGTGGATTTGCAGTCTATTCTCAGCAATCTCCATTAATGATGTCTGCTGCCGGGTTCCCATTGTTCTTTCACTAAAGAATTAGAGGCATGGAGAGAGAACGGCAGACGTGCAGCTAGATTACCGGCCTCCACAACCTTCCAGGTGATGCTTAAGGAAACGGTGGTGACCTCATGCGAAGTGATTAACCTTTTAAAATTAAAATGCATTGTGTGGTGCCACATCCCATCCCTCAGCAACTCCTGTTCTTTCTGTCTCTATAATATGTGTCAACGCCATTTCCGTCTTCCCAGCGCCACAGCTACTGCTCGAACTATCATCTCTTTCCTGGACTCTCTTGAGTAGTTTCCATTCTGGTCTCCTGCTTCCTCTCCTGAATATCTATTATCCAATGATCACACAGAGTGATCATATAATCCTATATCCAATTCCAATGGGTGAGGGATTTCCCCACGCCACCAAGCAATTCTCTGACACCAGCTGGGTGTCCTACAATTTAACTCAATTCTGACATTATGGACCTGAAAATAGGCTCAGATTCCACAACTGCCCCACTCCTCAGACATCTATAGCAAACCCCAAGTTGTCACCTGGGCTTCTAACCTACTGGCTACATACAGATTGGAGGTTCCCATGATCCCCCTTCTGGGTTCAATTAATTTGCTAGACTGGCTCAAGAATTCACATATATATACGTCTTTCTGACCTCTGTGTTTTTGAACTTGGTGGTCGGTCTGCACGGAACACTCTTTTTCCAGATCTGTGTGACTCTCCCTTTTGATCCTTCGTGTTGTTCCTACCTAAATGTCACCCAAGCATAGCATTTTTCATATCAGTCTGTTTATTTCTTTCCTAAAACTTACCACAAATACCTATTTATTATTTTCCGGCTTGCCTACTAAATGAAAGAGTTATCGAGGCAGGGATCAGGCACGTTTTACTCACAGTTATAGCTCCATGACATCGTGTGAGGAGGCAGAATTCTAAGATGCCCCCAAGATCCCTGCCCCTGGAGTGTATCATCCCACCCTTTCAGTGTAAGCAGGGCTTGTGACTATGATGGGATATCACTCCCATGGAAAGGTCACATTATATGGGAAAGATGCAGACATTTTGCAGATGCAATTAAATCCTTAATCAGTTTGCTTTACATTGATCAACAGGGACATTACCCCGGGTGGGCTGGCCTAATCAGGTGAGTCCTTAAATGAGGTCAGGGAGCGAAGTGGCAACAGCAAATGTTTGCACGGTTAGCTGCCATGTTGTGAGAGGTGGAGGTCACATGGCGAGGCTTCGCGGGTGGCCTGTGGAAGCTGAGAGTGGTCCCCAGCTAACAGCTCGCAAACAAAAGGATCATCAGTCATATAGCCACAAAGAAATGAATTCTGCCACCAACCAGGGAGCTTGGAAGAGACGGGACTGCAGGCCTGGCTGACCCCTGGATTTCAGCCTGACGAGGCCTCAGCAGAGGACACAGCTAAGCCACGCCCGGGTTCCTGACCCACAGCAAGTGTGAAACAACACACATGCTCATTTAAGCCACGGGATTTGGGGTCATTTGGTAGGCAGCAATAGAAAACTTATACAAATAGGAAAGTGTCTGGCACATAGCAGGCCTGCGGTACATACCGTTGACTATATATCCGATTTTGTTTTTAAGGGCTTTCCTGGAGTTAGAGGGTATATGTAGACATGGAGAAGAAGGAAAACAGGAAGGAAGTGAACATTTGAAGGGAAGGATGAAAAAGGGAAGGAAGAAAACAAATATGGACAAATGCTTCATGATCATTCCATGGGTGAGTCCTGCCCTTATATTTCAGTATATAAAATCCATGACTTAATTCGCCCAAATGTCTGGAACTGTCTGGAAAAGATGGGTTTTACTCACTGTCAATTAAACAGGGTTGTATTCAGAAGAACTAAACAGAAGACATTCAACAAGAATTCCAATCAAGGGTTGGGGGAAAAAAGCAAATTTCATTCCCAATATTTCCAGAAACTCAGACAAAGCAGACACCTTACCTCATGTAAAGCCTCCATACACTCTGAAACCCTCAAGTCAAGGCACAAAGGATAGCGCCTCAGAGGTTTTTTGGTTTGCTTTCCTTTGTTTTCTTTTTTCCTCTTTGCCAGACAAGTGGAAACCTATTATCCACACCTTAATTACAGCAGCAAGCAGTGCCTCCTGAGACTTACCAAGCTGTTCATGGAGGCCTCATAGGGTCCCAGCCTGTGTGGGTAGAAAGAGAACCATAGCAAGGCTGGAGACATTGATTTTCCCTCTGGCTCTGCAACTCCTGGCCTGGGAGACCAGCGACAAGTCCCTTCACTTCTGGATCCCAGCAGCTGTAAAAGGAGAATAAGAGTTTCAATGCTCTGCCATCACTCGGGAATCAGGGTGAGCCTCACGTGCTTGCAGACATTAGTGTCGGGAGCTATGCAAACGTGCAACTCTTAAAAGCTGGTCCCACAGAGGAGTCAGTAAGCTGTTTAGTGGCAGAGATCTTGCCTTCCTTCTTTGTCTTCTCTCAGCAAGCTGCAAAGGGCTCTGCACCCACGACCTCATCAATCTTCCAAGGCGACTGCTGGAAGACTTCTTCTGTCAGCACTTGCAGGGACCCGGCACATCAGGAAAAGGCAGACTCGCCATGGTTTTACCAACAGGGCACTGGGAACTATGGGCTGTTTTCCAGAACTAGATTAATTTATGCTGCTGATGGCCACTTTGACTTGTTATTTACACGACGAGTATTATTGAGCACTTCCTATGTCTGGCTGTAGACATTAGGTAGAGAGTAGCAAATGACACACACCCCTCATCTTCAGGGAGGAAGCAGTGCCCTCTAAAGACCGCCTTTGCCTACCACACCCCTCCCCGACTTCAACCCACGTCCACATACCTCCAAATCCTTTCGTCACATTGCTGTGCTGAGACACCTCCTTCACGACCACGTCCCTCGGCCTCCCGGCGGGAAGTTGTCCTCAGAATATCGAGGCACTCGGATTGAGGCAGGAACTCATCGTGAGCTGTCTTGTGTTAGGTACTCCCTTCTCTCTTTCAAGCAGCGTCAAGGTGAAGATGGCACATCGATCTTCCTGGAATGACACACAACCCTGCACATCTGACCCAAACGCGATGACTGCCCATCATTACCAGGGGTTCTCAACCTTGATGTTTCACACATGTTAACTTTATGGAAATCTTTCCTTTTAAAAGTAACGTAAGGCATATCTTAGCTTACCCCACAATCCTATCACCCTGCCTTAAGTCACCTGAGTGCTCTCTTGAATGGGAGAGGAAGGAGAGATGGAACTAGCACTTGGGAACTGGTAACTATACATGACGTGACCTGATGACACCAATGAGAGTCTGGTGTAGACACGATCCTTACCCATGACTGTGTGTATGTGTGTGTGTGTGTGTGTGAGAGAGAGAGAGAGAGAGAGAGAGAGAGAGACAGAGAGACAGAGAGAGAGAGAAAGACAGAGAGAGAGAGAGAGGAGAGAGAGAGAGAGAATCTCCTCCCTCCAAACTCACTGCCCATAGGTAACCACTGTTAACAAGTTTGTGCGTGGCCTTTCAGGTGTTTTCTATGTCCATGTCTGCACTGTTATATTCCAATGTGCAGTCACTCTCTAAAGCTCTACTCTATTCTGTGGAAGGCAGACAGTATTCCACTGTATGGATGCACTGCCATTTGTTTAGCCAATTCTTTTGTGGGACACATGGGATGTTTTCAATTCTTTTAAATACAAACAATGCTGCAAAGAACACTCGTATACACACAGTTTTGTGCTTTAATGCGACTGTTTTGGGAGGACAAATTCCTTAAAGTGTCATTTGGCAATACCAAAACTTGAAATGTACCCCCCCTGGAACCCTATAATGCCACTGTTTGGCTACTCTTTAATAGATTGTCACCTCAACGCTGTGCAGTACTTCCTCCCGGCCACCCCTATTCTTCTACAATAATTTTAGGCACAAAGTTTTGGAGATGAAGAAGAAAACTATTCAGTGATGCTATCGAGAGGCATGGTGATTTCTACTGTGTCAAGTGACCAGGGAGAGTGGGCAGCCATTGTGTCTCCCAAACATAGAGAATCAAAGTTCAATGATTATATTTATCAGCCCATGATACATAGCTTCTCTGGGGATTCTGATCGAGGGAAACTTCAACAGTTTAAAAGATTTGGAACCTGCTTGCCTAAAAGTCAGAAGTTGACCTCTAAATAGCACAAGACTGGGCAATCTCTCACTGCCCCTCCTCCACCACTCCTCATTTTTATCTCAAATCCAGCCAGCGATACTTTGGAATCAGTTCCATGGTGTTCTGCAAGCTTTTTATATTAAGTTCTCCTTAGAGACTCCCAGTGAGAGGTGAAAATGGAGGGAAGTAGGGGGTAACAAACCTTTCATTTCCTTGTATACACAGGTCTCCAAATTGGGCAAAGCGTTCAAAGAATTTGGCCAGTTTCTCCAACCCTGTTGCAAATGCAGGAAACTTCACACTTCAGAACAGATCTGCGTTCATGAAACTCCTCTTTAAAAGTGAACTGACACAATGCAATGGAGGTCTTTTGTGAAGCTGGGAGGTTCTTGGAACACCACCTGGTCGAGCCTAGGAGAAGGAATGACCAACCACAAAAATGTCATCAGCTCTCAGCATGAAGAAGCCGAGAGCAGGCTCCTGCAGCATCCAAGGCTGCGGGCCTACGGAGAGAATCAAAATAAGGACTTGCACAGTTGCCATCCTGCTGCTGGGTAAAGCCAGCAGTCGGGTCCAGCTCAACTAGGCTGAGTTATAGACCGAGTGCTGTCAAATCTGCCCAAGACTCTTTAGTTCCTAAGCACGGATGATCCAAATCAGGATAGAGAAGCAGACAAATTCCATCCTCAACTCCTAACTGCTCACTGGAGTGACTCTGAGTGGCAGCTTCTATGGGAAGGTAGTAGGACTCATCAAACTACTGGGAGGAAAAGAAACCCTAAGACTCTATGACGTAAAATTGACCCATAATGTAAAATCAACCTACAATCACCTTTCCCACCACTGGCACCAAGTTGGTAGTCTATTGTGAGTATGAAATGGATAAAAACTTAACCTTTATCCACTGCAGCGAAAGGGGATGTTTAATAGTGTTACACAGGAAGTGACACAGTGGGGAATCCTTTTAAACTTGGACACACTGAAAATTATCTTTCCTTCCTGGAAAAGGAATAGAAGTGAAAAGCCCTCCTCCTTCCACTAAGACTCAAACTGAACACAGAAGCAGCAGTAGGTGAGACGCAGAAGATTCCATAGAAATAGAGAAGTTATTTCTGGATAATTGGCAGCAGACATGTTGCAGAGCACATGGGAGGAAGGATCTCCATAGCAACACAGTTGATGATGGCTCCATATTTAAACTAAATGTTGAGCCTTTACACTTTCAGAGACTGAGGATTTCCTGTGATTTTTGGTAATAAGTTTTCTATTCAAGGAAGCAAGCATTCCAGCAGAGGTCCACATAAGGCAAGAAGAACATGAGATACGCAGAAAATAATTCACGCATCTGAGAAGTTTTATAGAACAAAGGAAAATCCAGATCAAATGAGAATAGTCATTGACTAAAGCTTTCGGCAATTCCTAGTGAAGGTCAACTGGATATTAATTGCAAGCCTCATTGTACATCATTTTTAGTTTGTTATATATCATTACGCTTGTGTGACGTGTACAATAAAATGGGACATAATGGTCCATAACACCATTTATTTGTTCTCAATCCCTTTATAGAGTTCTGTGTTACAGATGGATAGGACCTCCTCTGATTCAAGATTCTGGGGTCTATGGTAGGCCCAGGTGGAAGCCCCCTTGCAGAATTCCTTGCACAAAGCTTAGTCCGTCTGTGAGAGTGGACAACACTCTCCTTCCACCACAAAAGCACATCAGGGACGGACTTGTCCTTGGTGTTTATTCTGATCTGCTATCCTCTGTTTGAAAATGTTATAATGGAGTTGGGCCATAAGAGTGATTTTGATGCCCCATCCGGTTCACGCTCCTATTTACTTCCCTTTAAGACTGGGCAGATGGAAGGTTGGCTATTGGTAGCTCGAGAAACCCATCCTAATGCCACGTGTGACACCTAGTGCCACTGGCCATGCTATTGCCACTAATCAATTCTCGGTTAAGGATCTAGTAAAATGAAGTCCATTTTTAAATACATAGTTTTAAACTTTTGAGAAATCAGACATCAACAAGCTGCTCTACCACCAAATAAAGCAATGCAATCTACCCCTAACACAAGAAAGAAAATTCATAAAGCATTTCTTATTTTTTGTATTATTTGACCCAGAATTTCTACTCTTGGTAATTCATCCAAAGTCATCCAAAATAGAAAGGGTTTTCAGCAATGTTAATCACACTGTCATTTTAATCGCTAAAATTTGAAAATAATCTAAATGTCCAGCAGTAAGAGAGTGATTAAATAAATTATGATATATTCATTTATGATAGTATCTAAAATATTAATCTTTGTGCTTTTCTTTTCTGTGCTCCATTATACACGACCCTTCTCCTACTTAATCAGAGGCATTCAAAGAAAATTGTGATTGTTACAGTAAGAATGGAAAGAAACAATCAATATCCAGTCTTTTTATCTTCCAAAATAAGCCTTGATAATCACGAGGAATGGCCTGTGGGGAAAGCTGGTTGATGAAGTTTATGCAACAATAATTGGCAGGAACACAAAGGGTAGGCAATCATACTTGCCATCTCTGTTCCTGGCGGGGAGAAGAGAGAGGGCATGGTCTTGGAGGGTGGACATTGCCTAAGACTAAGAGAATGGGGAATGGGCCTCGGGGGACCACATGGGGAGAAGTCAGCACTGAGAGACAGGCCAAACATCCCCATGAGAGGAAGCCCATTGGGGTAGATGCTCAGAACCGCAGTGAGCAGTCCTCACTGCTATCGATGAGGGCACGGAGAGCAATAAGATACCAAGGAAAGCTCTAGCACTAAACCCCGAGTGGGCATAGAGGGGTGAAACCCACCAACCCCTTTACACATATAACAGTAACAACTATCATTTACGGCCTGCCTAGCACAATGTATAAGTATCAAATTCGATGTTTACAACAGCCCTTCCTATAAGGTTGACACTGTTATTAGCCCATTTTACAGATGGGGAAACTGAGGAAAGAAGTGTTCAGTAACTTGCCCATGACCACATGGCTAATAACTGGTGAATTCAGGATTCAAACCGAGGCAGCTTGGCCCTGGAGCCTGTTACCCTATGGGCTGCCATTAAAAATAATGTTTCTACCAAGTTTCTAACGAAAGAGAGGAAGCTTTGCGCATACACACGTTTTTGAGTTATAAACTCCAATTCTTTGAAGAAACTGTGAGAGAAGCCACAGAACATATTTGTAACTCCAAAGTACTTTGACAGTCTGCAGAATAAGCAGGAAATAGCAATTAAGCTCAATTTATCCTCTCTATTACTTTGATAGGAAAGGATGGGGTCACAGATAACGGAGACGAGCTCGGCATAAATTGTCACATCTGTCATCTCTCTCCATTGTTAGCATTTGGAACAGTCTTGATCCCATACACCAACATTCCCAAGGTATATGTCATTCCCAAGAACCAGCCAGGAAGTCAGCACCAAATTTTTCATTTTCACTCTTTACCTGATGTCTTTTGATGAACGCATGATGCTTAGTTTTCATAGCTAAACATATCAGTCATGTTCTTTATGGACTGTGCTTTTTGTGTCTTGTTTAAGAAATCCTTCCGTATCTTAAGTTCATAGAAACATTCACCTATATTCTCTTCTAAAAAGCTTTGTATTTTTTCCTTGTACATTTAGGTGTTAAAACACTTGGAATTCATTTTTGTGTACAGTGCAAGGTAGAGGTCTAATGCCATGTTTTTCCATATAGAGAACAAATGTCTCAGCACATTAAACTTAATCAAAACATCCCTATTTTCTCCACTGACACGCAATGTCACCTGTACCACGCGGGCTCTGTAATCTATCGGTTCCACGTGTCTCTTGGTCTATAGCTATGCTAATACCATACCAATTGATTTACTGTAGATTTATAACACGTCTTGAGCTAGGAGAGCAGCACTAAAACTTGAAAATAAGTGCCCTGCTCAGAACTGGCTAGAGAATTCACTTTGGAACCCCCAGTATTCAAAAAGGAAACAAAAACAAAACTGGTGGGATTTTGTGCCCCATTGTTAGATTTGGTTTGCCTTGTGTTGATTTGAAGTCTTTGCCACCATCCGACCCCTGCCACAAGAATGCACAACTATTGTGCCTTTGTGGATTAATCACATCCCAGGTCCACTGGGGTAAAAATAGGGAAGAAGACGAGAGAGCAGAAGATGAACAGCAGTCCTGGGTAAAATAACAGAATTAAGGTACTATTAGGGCTTCTATCTGACACTGTCCAAGGCAAGAGGGAATTCCTGGCAGCACTCACATCTCAACGTTCAGAATGTGGATAGGTTTAAGGAGCTAATTTAGCTCCGTGGAAAAATGAGTGTCTCCCAAGATGATGGAGCCTGCCAAACCCTCAAGGCTGGCAGGTTCTGAATGTGGCCTGGAGAAGAGACAACATCGCCCTGGTCATCTTGTTGCTATCCACCAAGCAGGACCATGTGTCTCTCTTTTAACTGACAGAGCCAGGGATGGTCCATCAGTTTAGGAAATGAACAGCCAAGAAGGGTGTGTGCGCAAATGGACACTCTCACCTCCAGGTTGTGTTAAAATAAGGCTTGGACGAAGAGTGAAGAAAGACCTTGTAGACTCCACTGTTACATTTGACTTCCATCTGGGAACACCAAGCTCACTCCTGATTCCATCTTCTATGAATATTCAAACATTTTCTTTTATCTGAGTTTCCTCATACTTGCCTAAGAGGCATTGCATTACAAGGGCAGCAGGTAAATTAGGTTACTGGAGACACACATGCAGGGATCTAAGAATACGGAGGTCATCTGTGAGCTCGCTGTGCCTTGCTGAACTCTTTTGCTTTGAAGTAAATGAGCATTTCCTTAGTCTTATCCTAGAGAAGTTTCTGGAAAAAGCTGGCTTGGCCTTAAAAAACAATTGTCTACATTAAAAAAAAAGCAAATAAATAAGCTAAGTTTTTACACCCAAATGTACTCACCACAGCTTGCCTTATTCTTGATGAAACATTCATAGATGAGTCAATCATTCACACCAAGTGTGATGTGAGACAGATTTATTCACTGGGGCCTCTCTACAGGACAGTTGCATGTGGGGGTAATGGTCAAAGCCCCACACCATCCATCACACTTCCTTCTTACCCAGCTAACCGTCTCATTTATAGAGAAGAAGGTTCTAGCAAACCTGCAGGCAAAGGGGTCATTTGACTGCTATTTCTGTCATTCCCTTCTACCAATTTAGCAAGTCTCAAGCTGTGGTCAAAGTTTTAATTTTGAAAAAGTACGAAACTTTGTTATAAGATAAAAATAAAAAAAAATGATAGTAATAATGACGGTCGCTATACATCTATATTCTTTGCCTTGGTGATTTATTCATTCTCGTGGATTTGTGCTGTTGACTTCCGTCTCTATACTTGGAACCATGGCTTCTGCCAGGAGCTCCAGACATGATCTCGAGCTCCTTTATGTAATTCTATTTGGAGGTCCAACAAGCATCTCTCCTTTCACACATTCAAAACCAAAAATGTTTTTCCCCTGAAAAAGCTGTGGCTCCCTCCATCTTCTTCATCAGGGTAGATTATACCATCAACAAAATCTTTAAGGTCAGAAGGCTAGGAGTCACTCTTGAGTCCTCTTTTCTCCTCACTCTCCTCATCACTAAGCTCCGTGGACTCTTCCTCCAAAACGTTACGAATCTTCCCACTTCCCTCAATGTCCTTTGTTTCCTCCCAAGCCCAAGTTAACATAATTTGGTCATTAGCAATAAGCACTCAACTGGTCTTCTACTGTCTACAGAGCAGCCAGAACAATCTATTTCAAACATACATGCCCTTTCTCTCACCTTCAAACATTCCAGTGGCTTTCACTTTCAATGAGAATAAAACCCGGCATCCTCTGCGACCTACAAGATCTCCCACCGAGGCACCCCCACCTTCGTCTCCATGCTTATCTCGTACCTTCTCCTGCCCCGGTCAACATGCTCCAACCACACTTGCTTTCTCTATACTCTTTAATCTCCCACTAGTATCTCCATGGACTGAACCCAGCTGGCAGCCAGCTGGCATAGGAGTTTGAGAAATACATCCAACAGCCCCTGACCACACAGATCACAGCAGGGGAGTGGAAAAGATGGATCTGAGGCAAACAGCTCAAGACCACTGAACCACCCCATTTCATCTTACCAGCTCTCCTCTCCCATTCAATATTGATTACCTTACCTTGTTTAGCTATTTTCATAGCACTCAGTACTACCCACACTTACTTTGATTATTTGTTTATTCATCTTCCCAAATGAAAATGTCAGCGTCATGCTCATTGTCTGCGTATGTCTCCAGTACCTTGAACGGAGCCTGACTCATGCACGGCGTTCATTCACTATTCACTGAAAATATACTAACTGAGTGATTACTGTGTCCCACACATCATGCTGAGGGCTTTACATGAACTATCTCACCGAATCCTTACAACATTATCATGGTTGTTTTATATCTGAGGAATCTGGGGCATAGTGTCTTAGATAGGCTTCCAACACCCAGGAGGCTGTCAATAAGATGAACTGCAAAGAAGAAACGACCGTCTACATCTATGATCCATCAATGTGATACTGTGCCAACTTAGAAATGCAGTTTTGTTTTGTTTTTGTTGTGCTTTTTTGTCTGTTTAAACTTTTATTTATTTTAAGTGTGTTTTTCCAGGCCCCATCAGCTCCAAGTCAAGTGGTTGTTTCAATCTAGTTCTGAAGGGCGCAGCTCACAGTGGCCCATGTGGGGGTCAAACCGGCAACCTTGTTGTTAAGAGCACCACGCTCTAACCAATGGAGCTAACTGGCTGCCCCCAGAAATTCAGTTTTGTTAATAATGAATACCTTATTAAATACCTTCCCTGAGAAGCGCTGGCTAAAGTAGTTAGCATTTACTCATCACTTCTCTCTCTTCCAAAGAGTGAAAGGAAACAAACCTGACAAACAACTGTCAATTTGGCACAAGGAGCCCAACACCTGACCTCGACCCACTGATCCTCAGACAACAAAGAGCTTATTCCAAGACCTACAATAGTACCTTCACCTTCAGCTGAACGCTGGACTCTACAAAATACTGCAGCTGAAAAAAAAATACTGTGCCTGATTGCTGCCCTGTAAGTATAACTGTAGGTGTGAATTGTCTCTTAGTGAAATATGCTTATCTGAGGGGAAAAAACAGACGTTTAAGTTCTATCCACATGACTTTATAAAGAACCAAAGAGGAATCACAGAGCTGCATTAAATTTGGGGCCAAGTGTTTTACACGTGGCATCTGGCCACAGTGCATCTGTCCTTTGGAAAGGATGAAACAAGGCTCCCAGGAAGGCTCCACCTGGGAAACACCAGCGTCCTTACTCCAACGTGGCTGCACGTTGGGGCCTGTACTGTGTACTCGTGGCTACACAGGCTGTCTCCGGGGAGATGCCAAGATTCTGTCTTTAGCTTTTGAAGCAGCTCTTTGTCTTGTAAGAATGTCAGCAACACAACCAGGCAGGAAGAGTTTCAGACCTTCAACTCCATTAAATCATGACTTAGATAAGGTAATTAAATCTCCACAGACAAAGACGTAGAAAACGGCACCATCACTGCTGACATTGAGCCCAAATCTAGATCAGGCTAGTTTATTTTAAAGCCATAGAATTTTATTAGGCTTCACTTTAAATCAATAAAGAGAGTCTAGACCAAAGTTTAGAGAGCTTCGGATGCAGTCATAATGAATTCCTTGGACACTTATGAAATAGGCTCTGAAATTGCCTTGGGACTTCTGCCATTTTCAGATAAAATGACAAGAGTTTCAGCCAATGTCTTCCAGCCATAATGAGCTGACTGAATATCCATCATTAATTAGACTTCACAAGTTCATACAGGAAAACAATACGGCTCCCTCTCTGAATGTGATGCGTCCAGGTCCTATGATTGGTCCTCTAGATGAAGTCTCATAGAATACAAGACCCCATATGTTCGTTTTGGTTATTTACCTTCTACTCTATGCCACGTATTTGAAGTGGTTTGTAGACACACGCCTAGTACAGCCATATAAGGAATCTGAAATGAAAATCCAAGGTGACTATACTATGTTATGTAAACACAGCACTCCACAGCCATTAAAAACGATGGTGCAGCCCTCTGTGTTTTGATACAGAACTAAGGGTCACTGTTAAGTGAAGAGAACAGGGGCAGAACAACAGGCATACTATGCAGTTTACAGAAAGGGAGAGATAAACATATAGAGACTACTTTTGAAAGGATATGCAAGAAACTCTTAACCGTGGTTGCCTCTGCGGAAGAAAAGTGGAGACGTTTTACACATCGTTTTAGATTCTGTTTTTAATCATACGTATTTATTACGAATGAAATAAATAACTATTTGTAAAAGAAATCTTTTCCAAATCAAGACAAAGTGAATAACGCTCTTGAAGTAGGCACTTGTGGCACCCACTCAGGTCTCCTCTCACAGGCCAGTGCACCGTTAGCTGCTGGGAGTGTTGGCTGCTAATGGGTCACAGCTGACCCCAGCTGGTTCCCTTCTGTCAAGGGGGGGAGCCATCTGTGATGCAATGCACACGCCAGCGTTCCCCTTGGGATCAAGCAGGAGCTGGTCCCCATCTGGAACCCCTCCGGGATGAGTTCTTTCCTTCTCCCCTTTCACTCGTCGCTGGTGAGCATTCACACAATAAATCCCTTGCACAAGAATCCCTGTCTTAGGCTCTATGTCTACAGAATCCGGCCAAAGACAGATTTACAGAAGTAAACGCTAGGTTGTACAAAATATTAAGACTATAAAATCATGGATGGACTGTCTCCACGGGATAGTGAATGATGATTTTTTTCTTTGCAAGTACAAATGCTCCCATCCTTAAAAACCTTTCATGATTTTGCAACGTCCTCCAGATAAAGACAGAATGCTTTAACGCGTGTGACACTGCACAGTCTGGCCTCTGCATACCCCTCCAGCCTCCTCTCCCACACACGCCTCCTTGCTCTTTCCATTCCACCCCCACTGGCCCAGTTTCGGTCCCTTCAACTCACCATGCTCCCTTCTGCTGGGAATCATTTGCTCTTGCTTTTTCCTGAAATACTCTTCCCTCCATCCCTTGCCTGACTCACTTCTATTCCTTCTTCAGAATTTGTTGCTTTGACCAGAATAAACCCTCCTGCTCCAAGTACTCAGAGCCCCACAGACTTTCGATAGCACATTTCAAAACTGTCATTGATGTAATACAGAATTGTACACCTGAAATCTATGTAATTTTACTAACAACTGTCACCTCAATAAATTTAATAAAAAAAAAAAAAAAAAAAAAAAAAACTGTCATTGAGAGACTTGCTTGTATAATTCTTTAATGAACAGCTACCTGAATATTATTAGCCCCTTTAAGAGAAGATTTTATCTGGTTTGAATCACACATGTATCTCTAGTGCCTGGTTCAGAGTTTTCCACACAGCAAGTGCTTAATAAATGTTTCCTAAACAAATAGATCTTGGGTAAGTGAACATAACGAGCGAAAGTCAATGCTAAATTTCACTCTGGCCTGCTTAAAAACTAAACAAAAAGGGGGAGACCACCACTTACTTAATTCTCAGCATCTATAGACAAAAGAAAATAAATCAATAGTTTGTGAGATAATTCATCTCTAGTGCCGAAACCTGAGAAACTATTCTACACTGTGTGTTCTTTGAAAGGACATTTTAAAGGAAACGTCCTCAAAACCATCCCCACAATAAATGGAAAGATGAATTTAAGCTAGCTGTTTTCTTCATTCAGTCAGAGCATATTTACGTTCCAGGCAGTGCGTGTACTCTGGAAAGCATAAGTTGTAGTAAATACAAAGATGTAAAATTCCTGCTCTCATGGCGCTTAGCTTCTAAGGAGAGATTCAGGCAAAAGCCAACAAAGCACAGCAATAAGGGAAGTGCAGGGAAGCAGAAATGCACGATGCAGAAATACAAGACTATGGCAGAGGATTTCACCTAGACCGGGGAGGGTGGGGGGTGTTGGGGGGTTGATTGACGGGAGACCTGAAGTTTGAGTCGGCTTTCCCTGGGCAAACACAGGAGGGAAGGGAGCCCAAACGGAAGGTACGACCTATGAAACTGCCCCATGGGGTGGGGGAAGGTCTGGGGGAAGAAACGGTGAGTCAGACAGTGGAGCACTTTGTCTTAAGACCAGTGGGAACCTCCTGAGGGGTCTTCAACAAGTGGGCGATACAATCAGAGTTTCATTTTGAAAAGACTGCTTTGTATCTGAGGGAGAACAGACTGTATAGGACCCACAGGAAGTACGGGAATCCCGATGGGCAGGGAGTTGAGGTAAAGTGTTGTAATAATCCAGACACTAAGTAATGGCATTTTGGCCTATGGTGATGATAGGAATACGGAAGGAAGGAAGCATATTGGATGTACTTGGGTCACGTAGGGCCAAAGCAATTCTCCCCAAAGGGCAAAAGAGTGTGTTCCACAGCTCTCCCATAATTGGTTTCAACAGAGGAAATTTTAAAGACTCTAAAAACCGAATCAGTAATACTTCACAAATGTGTCTCATAATTGAGGTTTCGAGTAGGCCCAGGGTTCAAATTTAAACAACCTACCAAGAACTGAGATATTGACACCCACGGTGACACGCTGGCAGCACAGCTAACAATTAAGTAACATCCCCTATAAAAGTCAACGATCCTGCTCAAAACATTGCACATATTTACATAAGTATAAATTTATGGAAGTAATATATGCCTGAGATAATCGTAACTATGTGCAGTTATTCCAAAATATGAGGATAGAACTCCCCAATTATTTTTTTTTCTGTTACCTTTGGAAAGTGCTCAGACTAAAAGAACCTCCTGAGGTATTGTTGCGGAGAGACAGGTACGTCAGGTACGACCAGTGGCATTCACGATCAGTGACCTTTAGAACTAAGTCTATCCCGTGCACAGTATTATCCAACAGGATTATTCCTGGTCCGCTGTACCTCACTTTACACGGGCAAGAAGTTTTACGTGCCATTGTGATACGTGCCGTTGAGTCGGCTCTGACTCCTGGCGACCCTATGAGGGAGTGAGGTCTACAATGTCCCGTCCTCACAGCCCCGGGCTGGGTGCAGCTCCTGCAGACTGCGGTCCATGGCTTCTCTTATGGACTCCGTGTGTCTCATCCATGGGCTCCCTCTTTTCCTGCTGCCTTCCATTTTCCCAGCATTACTGTCTTTCCTCTTGAGGTGCCCTAAATAGAACAGCGTCGGTGTTGTCATTTTTGCCTCCAGGGATGTTTCAGGCTTAACTTGCTCTAGGACCCACCTGTCCGTCTTTCTGGGTATGAGTAGAGCTCTCCACTAACACCAGGCTTCAAATAAATCAATTTGTTTCCTCTCAACCTTCTTCTCTGTCCAACTTTCGTATCGAGACACACACACACACAGTAACTGAGAATATGAGAGTGTGGACGATCGCAACCTTGGTCTCTAATGACACATGTTTGTTCTTAATGATCTTTTCTTCTTTTTTTTTTTCTTTTTTTTTTTTTTTATGATCTTTTCTGATTCTTCCATTGCTGCCCTTCCGAGTCTCTGTCTTCTCTTGATTTCTTGGCTGCCGTCACCATTTGAATTGATGTCTGAGCTAAAGTAAGCAACGTCTTTAACAAATTCAATGTCTTCATTATCTATGTTAAAACTGTATATTTGTTCTGCAGTCACGATTTGTATCTTCTTGATATTCAAGAGGAATTTTTATAGCTAGCTATTTTTTTTTTTTTTAACAAGGAACACTGTATGTACAATATTAGCCTGATCAACTGGTAATACCAAAGGCTTAAAAGGGCAAATTTGTGGATTCAATTCCTGTGTGGGCCAATTAACTCCAAATCAGAATGAAAGAAATTTCAGCTTGAAATTTCAGGAATTTCAGAGGTAGTTTTGTGTGATCATGAAATTTTACAGATGAGAAAACTAAGACCCAAAGGAGGGATTCTTCAAGGTCACCAAGTAGTCCAGTGACAGAGTTGCTTTTAAAACCTAGTAAAACCAGGCTACCTGATTCTTCCCACACACACACACAAAAAAAAAATTACATAACTATGATCCTGCATGAATACAAATTGGTCCTCTTATGCTGAGCAGCCAACAAACAGATGTGTTTTATGCCTAGGTTTTATTTGAAAATACAGAAATTCAGACTAGGTTAAGAGAAGGAGGGTTTTTACTAGGTTGGTACAAAAGTAATTGTGGTTTAAAAGGTTAAAAATTGCAAAAAAAAAAACACCCCAAAAAACAAAAAAAACGCGCAATTACTTTTGCACCAATCTGATAGAACTATAAGTGGATAATATATTCAAAGGAAGGGAGGAGTGATGGAAACGCCGTAACGAGGGTATCCCAGCAGTAGAGGTCCCAGAATTGGTTCCGAGTGGCCTTTCCATTTTTTTAAGTTAAAGTTTATTGGGGTGACAATTGCTAGTAAAATTACATAGATTTCAGGTGTACAATTCTGTGTTACATCATCTATAAATCCCATTGTGTGTTCACCACCCAGAGTCAGTTCTCCTTCCATCACCATGTATTTGATCCCCTTTACCCTCATCTACCACCACCCACCCCCCTTACTCTCTGGTAACCACTAAACTACTGTCTGTGTCTATGAGTTTTTGTTTCTCATTTGTTTGTCTTGTTCTTTTGTTGTTTTTGGTTTATATACCACATATCAGTGAAATCATATGGTTCTCTGCGTTTTCTGTCTGACTTATTTCACTTAGCATTATAATCTCAAGATCCATCCGTGTTGTCACAAACGGTGGCCTTTCCATTTTTGCATCTCAGGCCTAAATTAAAATTTCCAGAAGAGTGTGACGCTTCCAACTATAATGGTCTAGTTTATAACAGACCAACAGTTCCAACAAGAATAACCAGAAAAACTAGAAAATTTTAAGAATATGTTTGAAGTCACTGACAAACTACCAACGTGGCCAGGATGTGATGACTGCCCAGTATCCTGTACCACGTTTCCTGCAAGGCAGTTGCCATTTGGGAAGCAACTTCAAGGTGAAAAGCCAGGCAGAGAGTGATGGCTAAGAGGCTAAAAGATGAACAGCTCTTTCAGAAGTCAGAGGGGGGGTGGGCAAAAATAAAATTCATGGCTACTGAAACAGCCATAACTTGAGGGGCCAAAGTCATGGAGAAGATGGAAGTAAGCTTTACAGTTGCCTTCTGCATTTCCCCTTGAAGCATTTATACATGTGCAACGAGTGGCTGAGAGGCTGGGAAACCAAGCAGAAAGCATAAACTGAAATCTGGGGGAGCTAAGCAGAGTATATGAGTAGTTTATTAGTAGTCTCACAATGGTGGGGAGATAAAAACTGGAGTTCAGGACTAGCCAAAAATAAGACTCTGGTAAACATGCCAAAGTTTCGAGGGGGGGCCCTGAAGCACTCCACCCCAAAATTAAGGGCAAACTGAATATAGACCGTCCCTTACAAAGGCAAACCCAGCTTCCTATTAGATCAACCCCATACTAGACAAAGGTAGTCTGCCTCTACACTAACTGCTTACCAAAATCAAAAGGACGCCCTTTCTAGGGGACGAGACCATCATTCAGAATTTGTACAATGTCTCATTCATTTATCTGGCATTTAATTAAAAGTTTCTAGGCATATCAAAAGATGAGACAAAGAGAGAGGAAAGAAATAATAGGATACTAGACTATCAGATAGAGAATTTAAAGTAACCTTAATGCATTTAGGAAAATAGAAGACAAAATGGAGAATTTGAGCAGAGAATTGTTATCCACGTCAAAGAATCAAATGGAAGTTCCAGAGCTAAAAACTACAAACACTGAAATTAGGAATTCAATAGTTTCACATCATATTAGACACAAAATGACAGAGAATTAGTCTATCGGAAGATATATAAATAGAACACATTAAGAATCAAACAGAGATCAATAAAATGATGGGAAATGTTTAAGAAAGCATAAGAAATATATGAGACTTCTTGAAATGCTCTAACATTCATGTAATTGGATGCCCAGTAGGGGAGGAGAGAGAGACTGGTGGGATGTGGGTGAAGGAATTTTTAAAAAGAATTTTCCCAAAATGACTTAAGACATTAAACCACAGTTTCAAGAAACCCTATGAACCTCAAGTAGGGATAATAATTATATATATGTATATATATTAAATTAATATATATTAAACCTAGACATATCATAGTAAAACTTCTAAAATCCAATGGCAATGAGAATGTTTCAAAAGCAGCCAAAGGAAAAAAGAAGTATTATCGTAAATAGAGCAATAATAAGAATTACAGATGACGTATCAGCAATAACAACAGGAGTCAGAAGACAATGGAATCATATCTTTAAAGTGCTAACACTGAGTTTCTATTGATAAAATTATGTTTGGACTTTCTTTGACCAAATGCCAGCCTTGTGGAGAGTTGGGTACTATGGAATCAAAGTTACTCAAAGGAAACAGGGTCTGTGACCAGCACAAGGGACAGGGGAGAAATAAGCAAGGCAAACAGACACAAGAATTATCTATGTACTGATTTAATCCTCATGACACTTCCTCTGGAAGACCGAGAAATAATTTGCCCAAGGTCATATAGTGTGAGCTGTCAAGATGACTTAAATTCAGGTATAACTTCCAAACCCATACCCTTAACCTAAATGCCCCATAGAATGCCTTGTGAAGAAGGAAGGAAGCTGGGAGTCAGACCATCCGAGGCAAACCTGGCAATCCTGGGATGGCAGTTGTTCAATCACCTGCCTATCC
Organism: Rhinolophus sinicus; assembly: GCF_057876585.1. Taxonomy (NCBI): domain Eukaryota; kingdom Metazoa; phylum Chordata; class Mammalia; order Chiroptera; family Rhinolophidae; genus Rhinolophus; species Rhinolophus sinicus. The sequence goes on along the minus strand of NC_142510.1, from coordinate 6,363,045 downwards.
AATAGAGAGATGTTCTTTTTAACACTCCAGGGAAAAAAAGTAATCTTTCTAAAACATCAACATTTCATGAAAGAGCGGGCAGTGCTTCACTTATATGTAAAATACACAGCTCATCTGTTTTCTGGCTAACGTACAGAAGTATGCCTCCAGTCAAGGACCTAACTCAAAGCAAGGGGTTCATGACTATCCTGTTTATAAACAAAACAAGGACAATATATACATCAGCAGAATAATCCAAAGAAATTAAATTACTCCCATGACAGAATAATAATAAACAGTGTAGCTACAATGAGCCCATTCATCCAGTTTGGTTGATATTACGTCATGACACAAAAAGGAATGGACGGCGCTGTGTAGCGGGTGAAGTTACTTAAACTCTTCACATTTTGGTGAATTACACCCGTCATGAGATGAAATAAATACCCAGCTAAGCGTTTCTCCTGAAACGTTGCCTATGTTCACTCTTCTTTAATGATTAACAAGTCAGACGGGCTGTTTCCTCAACCTTCCAAATCAGATTTAATGAACATACGTTAGAAGAAGACAGTGTGTCAGGAAAATGATATGGGCCCTTTCGCATAAACTCCGATCCTACTTGTCTGGCAGAAGTGATTCATTTAATTTCTGAGTGGTGTTTTCTTATTTTGAACATCCATTTCACCATCCAAAAACACCCTGTCAGATCCGTCTTAGACACTGTCTATTAAAATGTTAAGCTTCACCTGATAAAATGTAATTATAGCATCCCTGACATTTTTACATAGCATACACATGCTTCAGGCCAATTCTGCGGGAGTCAAGATTTTTCCTTTAGATGTGTGAACGCATGCTGAAGCTATACGAAAATACCACGATGTCAAGCTCTAATATAGTTGGAAAAACAGTCCAAAATAAATAAGAAAACCAAACCAGATACGTATAAAATGAATACAAATGAACAAAATTGGTGACAAAGGCCATTTGTCAAACAAGAGACCTAATCAAATTATGAAATCAAATAAAAACTAAGGTGAGATGACGTCCAACATTACAGACCATTTGAGTCAAAGTTGCTGGCGGTGAAACCCAGGTATCAATATTTTTGAGAAGCTCTACTCACCAATTACTTTAAAGTCTGATCAACACTCAATGCATAGTTAGTACCTGAGATTGGTTAGATGGTTAGTGAGGTCAGCTTGCTTATACACTACCTTTGAGTCTACATTTGAACCTAGCCATAACACAAGTAACAAATTGAGCTGTGGGACAAAAAGGTGTCCTTCTTGGATACTCCTTCACCAAGGGCTTAATTCCCCCCCTTTTGGGTGTGGGCTAGGCTTAGTGACTCGTTTCTAAGGAACAGAATGTGGCAGAAGTCACAGTTTGTACCTTCCAAGATTCGGTCATAAAAGGCATTGCAGCATTCTCTTGGCTCTCTGGGACCACTCTCTCCGCCATGTTGTAAGGACACGCAAGCTGCCCTACGGAGCGGCCCATGAGGCAAGGAATTGAAGCCCCCGCCAACAGCCCAGTGGGAGAACCTCTTGAAAAGGTACCCTCCCAACCCCAGTCAAGCCTTCAGACAACCACATCATCAGCCAACGTATTGATGTCAACCTCATGAAAACACTTGAGTCAGAATCATCCAGCTAAGATACTCCTGAATTCCTGACCCACAGAAACTGAGATAATAAGTGTTGGGTGTTTTAAGCTAAGTTTGGGCATAAACTGTTACATAGAAGGAGGTCACTAACATAGGGGGAGTCTTCAAACACAGACACCAAATAATTAGGATTGTCCAGAAGTCTGTCACCAGGGCATAGCATTGTTCCTGACACGTGGCAGACAGTCAATAAATATTTATGGAACAAATTAATGACTGATTGAAGGCTCATCTCCCACTTTTGAACAACGGAAGAGTTTTTCCTTCTCAAGTGGCCCACAGAGTATTAGAGGTCTTTATCTATCTTGCAATAATCACTGAGATTTCAGTCTGCACAGAGCCTTTAGAAAGAATTAAGGGCCCCAAATCAATAGAAATGTGTCCCTGGCACTAGAAACAACATATATTATGCCCTGCTTCAGCTCACCAGAAAATGTCCTTTTGTTACTTTTTGCCCTTTTGGGAAATTTTCGAGGCTGTCAATATTGTCTCCCTAGCTTTTCATCTTGCAAATCAGCGTGACTCTCTTTGCCTCTGAAAATTCTTAACATACCATTAAACAATCCAAATTCTGTGCATAACTAATTAGTCATCCACTTTCTGTCACTAATGCTATGTTCCTTGCTTCAACCATTGTAGTCGGCTTCTCTCCCCGTCAAGTGCTGAGAGGATACCATTACTCTCACCCATTGCTCAAGAGGCATGCCTTCTTATGTTTGTTGGCTTCTTTCCCATGTGGGGAGCAGGCGCTCTCTCTGAAATGGTGGTGCCTGAATCCTATAAAAGTCATGTGGTAAACTCACTAAAAATGCAGTACTTGGACCTCGCTTCCAGAAATCCTAATGCCGCAGAATGAAGGAGACCCAGATCCATATTTTTTTAAAGACTCTAAGATGTTAAAGAAACTATTATATTTAAATATGTTTGTGCTTTCATTTTAAAAGGGATACACTTGCCAAAACGTCTATTTCCTATTTTTTGGCTAATGCTCACACAGCTTGCGTGGGTAGGGTTTTTCTTTCCTTACCCCACTTGCCTAGGGCTGGGCATTTCAAAGATAATTTAACAAAAGAGGGGCAGGTTACACTTGGTAATGTAACTCAAGGTGAAGAAAAGTAAAAGACAGAAGTTATTTTAACATAATTCTTATGATAATTCTTTTAACATAATAATGCTAAGCAAGAAAGCCCGAAGGAGGGCTCTGGTGGCAGTTTAATTGTCCAGTACTATTGATGCTTTACCCTCAAGGTCAAAGTCACCATCTGCCTTCAACCCAGACTCCCATCCCTGCACTTGCCCTCAGTGGAACCAGATGTGGCTGAATGATGGACGTCTTATTTTTAAATACGACATAGAAAAAAACAGCATGGTGAAGTGAGCAAGGGGTGGGGGGTAGGGGGGTAAGATCCTGCAGAAGAAAGAGTTAAACATGAGAAGTTAAGTTCTAAAGTCACCATAAAGAGAAAGCAGAGAGCTGTTGCCTGGATATTACAGAACTCATCACCATCGAAATACGATGACAAACTGAGTAAAAAGAAAGAGCCACCTCCCCCGACACACACACCAGCTATCAGTGGCCTCTGTATGGTTTGAAATAGGGCTTGATCTTGACACGGTATGTTTTTACATTCCTCTGGACTATATGTGTGTAACTGGTAAATATCGAGATTGTTTAAACAATGACCCATACCATCTCTCCCTTCCACTCTTAAGTGTTTAGCTATGGGCTTTTACGAGGGCTGACAACTGAGTTCACGAACTCATCCTGGGAAAAGTGCTCCATCCCTCACTGCTGAATATCACTAGGGTCACCTTCGAAGTACTCCCCTTGGGAAGCTATGCACCGATGCCAGCACCTAGTCCACCCTTCAAAACAATTTTGGAACTCTTTTTCTGGAATGGCCATCAGAGCTGTCATCGTATTACCCTTGATGTCCTGAATGTCATCAAAATGTCTTCCTTTCAATATTTCCTTTCTCTTTGGGTAAAGAAAGAAGTCGTTGGGGGCCAGATCAGGTGAGTGGGGAGGGAGTTCCAATACAGTTATTTGTTTACTGGCTAAAAACTCCTTCACAGACAGTGCTGTGTAAGCTGGTGCATTGCTGTGATGTAAGAGCCATGAATTGTTGACAAAAATTTCAGGTTGTCTAACTTTTTCATGCAGCCTTTTCAGCACTTCCAAATAGTAAACTTGGTTAAGTGTCTGCTCAGTTGGTACAAATTCATAATGAGTAATCCCTCTGATATCAGAAAAGGTTAGCAGCATTGTTGCAACATGTTCGTGAACCTAATTGTCAGACGTTGTATTAATATCTACAGGACCAGCAGCCATGAATTATCTACCATTATTAAAGGCAAGAAACAGTTTCCATGTACTCAAGCGTGAAGAAGGATTGAGGATATTCACAACTATTTTCAATCTGATCGCTGTTTGCAGGGGCAATGATTTGCTTCTAAACTGGTGAGGAGACATCAGACTAGCCATGCACCCCAAAGATCCACCAGCCCACACACGTGTCTCCAACCTGATTGCAGCTGAGAAGTTCCACCGTATAAAAATGAATTAAACCAACAGCATGTTCTAAGGTCACGTTTGTTCTGGGCAAGTAAGAGAGGGGTTGTGTCCAAGGAAGATTTGGGTTTGTGCATTTTAGGTTCGCACACCTTTCCCTTGTCACGGCGGCAAGCGGTGCCCCCCCAGCCCACGTGGCTCTCATTCTCCACCAACCGCTGGCAGAAAATCGACTCCTCTAATGTGACTGGCACAGGATCATGCAGCCTCCCCTCCAGGAGGTAAATCAAGTTGCCTTTTAAGAAATGTGCTTGCTGTCTCTGACGGGGTTTGTTTTGTGGGCAGGTTCCTAGGAGGCCGAGGCTGCTGGGAGCTGCAGGGTGGACGGCTGGCCAGCAGGGGCCTGAGGGGGCCTGCCCCCCAGAGCCACCAGAAGCCCATCTCCTCCCACAACGGGCTGCTCTCTCAACTTCTCAGCTTCCCGGCCTCGCGTCCAGAATCACCCTGGGCACTCCCTCGTTGGGGAGTCGCTGGGTCCTCTGTCCCTCCTGTGGAGCCGAGGAATTGGGATATGGGAAGAGACGTGACTCTCCTTCAAAAATCAAGAGCAAATGACATCTTCAATCCCAGAAGTTTTCAAATGTTTTTTTAAAGCATCAGGGGTATGAAGGCCTATGATAGTGATGGAAATGTCCTGTATCTCCACTGGGGTGATGTTTATATGAGTATATGCATTTGCCAAACGTCATTGAATGTATATTTAAAATGTATTTTATTGTATGTAAACTGTTTCAATAAAACTGATGTTTCAAACCACACAACTTAAGCCCAATAAATAAAATAGATTTTCTAAAAATGAATCATTCAGTTTCCAGTTCTGGGTTAAGATGGACGACACATAACCCACCTGTCTTTCCCACAGAATGCAACTGAAAACCCTGCAAACAGTGCATGGGAAGCAAAGGAGGCCTCTGAAAAGGAAATTGTAGCAGGCTGATGCGAAGGAAGGGAGGGAGAGAGAGAGATGGAGGGAAAGGGGCGGGGGGGGGGGCAGGGGGGCATCTTTTAGAGGAAATGATACAAATAGTCCAGGTGAAGCAGAAGCAGAGTTGTTTATTGTTCTTTTGTCTGCTTGTTTGTTTTCTGTTGCTTCGGCTTTGTTCTGTGTCATTACTGCCGGGACACTGTATCCGTCTCCCTTGTTATGTGATGTTATGTGATGCTTGCTATGCTATGTTATACGATACTATGCTATGCTATGCTATGTTAATGCTATGTTATGCTATGCTATGCTATACTGTGCTGTGTTATGTTAGGCTACGTTGTGCTACGCTATCCTAATGCTAAGTTAATGCACCACTGCTCTAACAAATGAATTTGCCGACCTGCGCCCCCACCTTCCTTGCCACCATTGTGACCTACCTCTCTTCCACTTGCTTTATTCCAGCCACACCAGCCTTCTGTTTCATCCCACCTCCAGATTTCTGCACGTGCTGTTCCACCCACCTGGGAGACTGCTCCCTCCTTCGACCTGGCTAATTTCCAGCCATTCTTCCTGTGTCTGCATAAATACCACTCCCCCCTTATATGTTCTCGCAACTCCCAACATTTCCCCTTCCTAGAATGTAGCTCAGTGGAAATTACATAGTTATGTATATGATCTTTTTTGTTGTTTTCCAAGCCTCTCCCCCATTGGCTTGTAAGTCACTTACAGACAGAAACCACATCTGTCACCTTCCCTGCTAGAGACTCAGTGTGTAGCACATGGTAGGTATTTTTAAAAAAAATCATTTCTGGATGAATTTGATGGAAATGGGAAAGGAGAAAAAGGCAGAGGGAGACAGGCGTGGAAGTAAAGGCATTTTAGCACGTATATATAATATATATAATGAGGAGGGTTTCTAACAAGATGTGCAAAGTTTTCATTAAGATAATAGATTTATTACAGATTCCCACTCTTCCTTCCCTGTCATTGCTACTACAAATATAACAGCTTTCTCATATGCGATCTCTTTGGGGTCCTGCAGTCCACTGGAATGGATGACCAAGCATGGTTCTCCCTCACAATCCCTGTCAGCTCATTGACAACCAAGTGACTTCAGGTTCAGCAAGTTGCTATGACCTGTTCAAGGTCATTCAGCTGAAAAAAGGCAGCACCTCCAATTGAACCCAGAGTGGGGAGGGGGGTGAGAAAGGGCGGGAGAGCACAAAAGGCCACAGCACAAACAATAGACTCTCCTCTCCTGGCTGGGTTTCCATCCTATCCCCAGAGGAAAATGTTCTATCACCATTCTTTACCGCTTCTGCACTTGCTCCTTCGGAAAAGAGGTTTTTGCCGCTGAAGGAGGAGTTAAAATTAGGAGGAGCTGCTTGAGCTGCAGGCGCTGTAAATAAAGATGAGACTGCTGTGGTCCCAAAGGCCATTTAATTTTAATTGCAGCCAGAACAGATCAGCGAGTGAGAGGTGACTCAGACTGATGCTTGGCGGGGAGGTGGGGGGGAGGGGGAAGGAAATGACAAAGTATAATAAAGTTTGTTTTTTCCTTCTTCTCTGCAAATGATGCCCATTAAAAGCTGCTTTGCACCTGATGACCTAAAGTGACAGTTTTGAAGTGCAAAGGGGCTTTCACACCAAAGTGGCCATCAAAGGAAAATGGGGATGTTTACAAGATCTGTCCAAACAGACTGCAGCCGGCAGTGGTTCCCCCGCAGCTGCTGTGTCCGGGAATGCAGGAGATGGAAGCGAGCGTATCATTCGTGCAACACAGCTTTCCTGAGTACCTACTATGCGCCGGACCCTCTCTCAGCACAAGGAAGCAAACCTGGAGCAAAGTAAACGCTCTGCCTTCGTGGGCTCCTTCGACTTGGTCCTGGACTGCTCCAGCCCTGTGAATGGGTCCCCTATATGTGCAGTGCCCAACTCGCTCAACTGTACACGGCGGCCCTGATCACCTCCACTGCTCTGATCCCGAGCCAAGTCACCACCATTTCCCAGTAGAAATGGTTGCTGTACCTTCCTAACTGCTCTCCTGATTCTACCCTGTCCCCAGTCATCTCTCAGCACAGCAGATCCGTCCTGTGAAAAACATAAATCACACTCTGTCACATGTCTGCTCATACCCTCTAGTCACTCCCCATCTCATTCAGAAAGAGCGAAACTCTCATCATCTTTCTGACTTCACCTTCTGCTCACCTCCCCATCGCTCTCTCTCCTCCAGTCACCCCGTCTCCTTGCTGTTCCCTGACTGTGCCAAGAGTTCTCTTCCATCGGGGGCCTTTTTGTGGGGCCCCTCTGCCTGATACTCTACTAAAGTACTACCTGGTTTGATTCCCTCAATCCCCACCATCACGCCAGAAGGTAGGGATTATTATCATCCCCATCTCTCAGATGAGTAAACTGAGGCTCACCACAGTTCAGGCCTTGCCCCAGGTCCATAGCAATTTAGTGTCACAGCTGGGGCTCAAACTCCTGTCTGACTTCAAAGGCTCTCAACCTTTACTGTCCTAAACGGGGTCTGCGTGCCAGCAGCATCACATCACCTGGAAATCCAGGAAAAATGCAGACTCAGGCCCACCCCAGACTCACTGAGTCAGGACCCGCATTTTAACAGGATCCTCAGGTGACCTGCATGCACTCATCTCACCTGGGCTGAACATTCAAATTACCTGGGGAGCTTTAAAAAATCTGGATGCCCAGGCTGCACCCCAGACCGATTACATCAGATGCTCTGGGGTAGAATATAGACATTAGTTGTTTTTTTTTCAGCTCCCCAGGAGCTTGTAATGCAAAAGAAAAAAAATGCTCTTACCAAATTTTTAAAAAATTTCTTTATCGAAACAATCACATCAGTCTCACATCTGTGATATCAGAATTGCCAGGGACCTAAGAACCTGCACGTTTAACAAAAGCCTTGATCATTTTTAAGATTTCACAAGTTTGAAAAGCACTGGCCTAAACACAAGGATAAATTACAACTCAGTATCAATGGGTGGTCTTTAGGAAGCTGAATTTTTAAAATATATTTTACGTGAAATATAACATGCATACAAAAAATGGAACGAAGGCACAGTTAGCAAATATTTATAAAGTGAATATCATTGTAACAACCACCCAGGTGAAGAAACAGAATACAGACAACATTCCAAAAGCCACCATGGGACCCTCTCCTATCACAACGCCTCTCCCCACCACCCCCCAGAAGTAACCACTATCTGAACTTCTATGGTGATCATTTATTTGCTTGTCTTTATAGATTTTCTTGCTTTGTATGCATACCTAAACAATCCACTCACTTTTGCCTGTTTTTTATTTTATAGGAATGAGATCATACTGTGTGTTATCTCTTGGGCATTGTTCCTTTACTCGACATTATATATGGAAGACTCATCCATGCTGTGGCCCGTTCATTTTTCATTTCTGTGTACTATTCTAATGCATAAACATACCACATTATAAAAACATCCCATTATGCTGATGGATACTTAATTTTGTTCACAGTTGGGACTTACAAACTGCCGTCCTGAGCTTTCCTGATGCACAAATGCATCAACTCTCAGGGTAAATACTTAGGACTCTGATTGCTGGGTTAGTGAATATGTATGTATTGTATGACTTTTGCTGGGTTCATACTAAATGCTCCCACCAAAAACATTTCAAAGTTCCCCTCGCTCCAAGTGCCTGTGGATTTGAATGGCGCTCCCTCTTGCCCAGCTCTTCACAACAAAGCACAAACGACAGAAAGAGCAACGAGGTGGGAGTTTTCTTTGCCTTCAAGTCAAAACCCTGTTCTTCCTTGGCTCTGTGAGGAAAAGATTAATGCTGAGGGAGCTGGTTAATGACGAACTTGCTCCAGGTTAAGCCTGGACAGCAGTCGTTTCCTCCAGGCCTCCACCTACGACTCCATGAACGGAGCACATTTATCACTGGGAACGACAAGACACTCATGCCGGAACGATTTCCCTTCCTGTTTATCGCGAAGAAGATGCTCAATCAAGGAGAGAGCGCTTGAGTGAGGCCTGTTGCAGCGTGTTTGCCAAAATAAAATAAAAAGAGAGAGAGAGAGAGAGCAGATCAGACAAGCTGCTAACAGATCTGGCCAGTCACCAGCGCCGCCTCTGCGTGGTTTGGTTACCTGCACACGTCCTGTTCTCAAACACTGAAAAGGGAGCCCATCGCGTCCTCCTTGTCTCCTTCATTCATTCAACCTGTAGCTATTGAGAGCCTACCAAGCCCTAGAGACTCAACACTGAACAAGCAGACACGGTCCAGCCTTCAAGGACCTTACATTCTACTAGGAAAATAAATGAGGCCGAAGGGCATCACTCGACTAGCGTTTACTGAGCACCTACATTATGCTGAGAGCTCCAGGGTCAGACGTCAGCAGGACACGGCCCCTGTCTTTAGTTGCTTACCATCTAGGTTAGCTGACTTCTATGCAGAATGTGACAGGGGCTCTGACAGATACAAGTACAACACACCTCTCAGAGCTCAAACAGAAACCATTACGATATAAACCATGAAGATATAAAGAATAGAAAAGCAAGGAAGAAATCATTACTGGCATCACCATCATAGTTAACATCACCAAACAATGGCTATTCTGGGCTGAACATGTTCTTGACAATAGACCAAGCTGCTGACTCCCTGCAGAAACCCTATGAGATCGACTATTGTATTAGTCCATTTAACCGATGAGGACACAAAGGTTCACAGTGGACCAGAGCCACACACACTGTCAGTGGTGGAACAGGAATTGGGCGTAAGGGCCTAAGAGACAGAGATAAAGCTCTGCACACACACAGTACCCATCATCACACTGGAAAGGACCCAAAGCCAGGGCTGGCAAACTGGTAAATTATCCCACTTCTATACCATTTACACTTCAGTAAAATGGCCCACAGATATTCAAATGGATGAGGTAGATCTACATATTGACTCAGAAAGATCTTTATAATGTATTAATTTAAAAGCAGGTAATACCATGACATTGTGTTATAGCAATGTTATTTTTAAACTTTTCATGCATATATGCATAGAAAAAGAAGATGGAAAGTATTCCGAGGGCAAGGAAGCTTTTTCTGTTTTGCATACTTTCATGTCCCCAGCACCTAAAACAGAGCCTGGCACATGTTAGGTGTTTGTCACAGAAATGAAGAATTTCTTAATGACTTAATTAGTGATGGGATGGGGGCATGAGCGGATGGGTGGATAAATGGATGGATGGGTGGATGGATGATGGATGGATGGATGAATGAACAGGCCAAAATGCAAGCAAGTGTAACCTCGGTGGTGGGATTTGGGGTGAACTCTTTTCTCTGTGTTTATCTGCAGGTTTCAGTTTTTTCACCAATGAACATAGATTAGTTGTGTAATTAGGGAGGAAAAGAATATCCAGTCGTCTTCAGGATTACATCGTGAAGGAAACAGGAGGCTGAAGTCTAGTATTGACTCTACAACTAAATTAAACTTATTATGACTTGTTTCATTAACTTAGAGAGATGTCAGTATTAGATCTCAATATGTAAGTATTCAAAATTCATAGAGTCAGAGAACAAACTGATGGTTGCCAGATGGGAAAGAGGTGGAAGGATGGGTGAAATGGGGAACGGATTAAAGTGCACAAGTGCCAGTTATAAAAATAGTCACGGGGATGTAAAGTACAGCATAGGGAGTATATACAATAATATTGTAATAACTATGGATGGTGTCGGGGGGTACTAGACTTATTGGGGTGATCACTCTGTAAGTTATATAAATGTCTAATCACTGTTTGACACCTAAAACTAATATAATGTTGTAGGTCAACTTTAATTGAAAAATAAATTTTTAAATATGCAAGTGTTCAATTAATACCTTACAAATGCCTTCCTGCTATCATTTGTCAAGTAGAGTTTAAAACGTTCACTAAATCTCGCCTATGGAGCAGTTTTTCAAACGTCAGTCATAAAAAAACTACCTTCATAAAAAAAAAAAAAAAATGTGCTTTCATTTCATTATTTTTGCCACATCTGAGTTCCTCCTATAAAATTATTTCCTTAACATATATTTCTTGCAGGCAACTCACTTTTTAGATTTAAATGATTTATTAAAGTATTAAATCACTGCCATAAATACTACTAGTATCACTTATGATCAATTCTACTAACAGTAAAAATTCTTAAATAATGAAGACAAAACAACATTGAATTTCTAGGTACTGTTGCCAACTCAAGACTAAGAGCCTGTGTCCTGTTCTGGGACTCACATAAGTTTATTGACAAAGGTTACTTCGCCAATAAGTGATAACGCTGAGATATAAAGCCAGTGAGCCTGCCTCCAAAGCCCAAGTAAGTTAGAAAAGACTGAAATAAACTGTTTCTCCCCATCCTACACCCCTTGGGTTACAACAGGAGCCAAGGGGATTTCTTTCGTGTAGAAATAGATGGAAAGCCTATTAGAGACCAAACCATGACCTTTCCCTCACCACTGAAAATAAAAGGTAACCTCAATTTCTGGGGCGAGTTAGTATTGTAAGTGTTACTGTCAAACACAACTAAAGGGAGTCATCTCATGGGCTTATCATGCCAATTTCAAAAGGTAAGCTTCTCAGAACCCATTGGACACCCAACGAATGACAATGCTTATCACATCTTCGTAGTTCATCACTCAATTTTCAGAGTATTTATGGCAAGTCACCGTACACCTTCCCCTGGAATTACATAAAGAATAGGAATTCTTCAGATTTGCTGATTTGTATTCTGAGCATTGCCCTCATATGAGGTTAGGGGAAAAAAAAAATCACAAAGTGAACCTATATCATCTCCCCCTACATGGAAATAAATTAAAATCTCTGTGCTAGAATGATTTTCTCTCTCCTCTTCCTGGGGATCTGATAGGATCTGCAAAACTCGTTTCATTTCAAATCTTGCAAGTGTTTTGCAAGGACAATTGCTCCGAGCACCACAGGTTCACACAAAGCTGTTTCTCCTCTTTTTTCCAGGCGCTTCTGGCCCCCAGAGCCGGGCTGATTCTGTCCTCATAATGGCCTCTTTGGCTGCAATCTGATCACCCCGTCTTGCGATTGACTAACAACTATCCTGTGTGAAAGCTCCTGCCTAAAAGATGACATAAAAACGCATGTCAGATGTTGCATACAAGATCAGAATTTGCACTTGTTCTTAGAAGTTCTTGACAGAGAAGACAAACACAGGGCAAAGAAGCCGTCTACTATGGACTGCAGGTTTGTGTACCCCTCCCTCCCCGCAAAAAATTGTATGCTGAAGCCTAATCCACAATGTGATGGTATTGGGAGGCGAGGCCTTTGGGAGAGGACTAGATTTAGAGGAGGCCATGTGGGTTTAGCCCCCACCCCCTGCTCCCCATTAGATCTGTGGCCTCATAAAGGAATTAAGAGCCCAGAGCTTTCTTGCCTTGTGAGGACACAGTGAGAACCTTGTCTGTGAATCAGGAAGCAGCTCTCACCAGACACGGGATCGGCTGGCACCTTGATCATGGGCTTTCAGCCTCTACATTATCACCTCGACTTAATTCAGACCCTTGTTGACTCTTGTCTGGCTCCCAACTCATGTCTCATTTCCTCCAAACCATCTTTTTTCCTTTTATCCTCAGACACATCCTAGGGCATACCCGTCACTTGCCCTGATTGCTACAGCAAGATTTTGGGTTGAGAAGTTAATAGCGGTCCCAAGAGATTCTTACATATGCCACGTATTTCAGTCCACTTTACCAGCACATTTTAAAATACTATCTCTCGGCAGACTCTTAGCCAAACAATGAAATGGTGCCTTGTTTCCTCTTTGCTGTACTTTCGTGTGACGATTTCACTCCAGAAATCTTGTCTGTCCCCGGTGTGAGGAAGAGTTTCCCAGAATGCCCAGCTGTAATGCCTTTTATTTTATGTGTTCTAACAGCACCATGGTCCCATCGTTGGTTCTAGGACTAGACACCCAGTGAATGCCTATTAATTTGCATTTACTGGGAAGCAGACCTTTAGTGGGCCCTGGGCAGTGGTAAAACCCTCCCACAAGAACGGCGCATTTTGAAGACTCTTCCTGTGTACTTTTAACACAGCGAGAGAAAGCACACTCAGCGTCTGCCCAAGCAAACTTCACTGCCTAGCTCTGAGGCTTTCTGCTCTTGTATCTAAAGCAGATTTTAGAGGTTTAATTCTTAAGAAAGATTAATAATATATCAGGAACATACAGGCAACAGGAGCATAAACTTAATGGCAAACATATAATCAATGTTTCATAATGTTTTCAGAATAGGAGGCTATGCAAGGTTTGCGCTCTATAACGTCTTTCCCAGACCTCATAAATAAACAATAAATCCTTTTCTCCATGTTCAGCTGACTTACAGGCAGATCTTTAAGTAAAGTACTTCCATTCATTACTAATGCATTGTGTAACGCACTGTAACAATTGAATATAGTTTGAATATGATCGTTTAATATATTAATAAAGCATCAATGTAATTTAAAGCAATAATCCTTTCATTTCACACAAACAATCTCTGGGTAAGAAACAGGAAGAAGTAAGAGTGACAGGCTAATGTCCAAAGTACAGAGACCCCCACCATTAGTCACAGGGAGGCCAGCAGAAAATGATGACACACCAGTCACTACAGGCAGATTTTCAAAGCCGTTGCTGCAGAGCCCGGGAACAACCATGCCCCCCATTTCCCCTAGTGGCAGCAGGAATCATCTTTGTTTTTGCATTGCCAAGACCTAGAATCGTCAACACAGCCCGGGAAGGCCAGCAGAGACCATTACTTCAAGCCTGACACTCTGACCTGTTGTGTCATCTTAAGAGAAATCAGCAGCTCTCCTCTGAGAACAGAATTAACCCTCGTCATTTAATATTTCATGCCCTCCTGGCAGATCCCTAACAAGAACAAATGGCTGCAGCTGAAATGAGGCTTATTTATCCTGAGTGGGATTTAATGATAAGGATGGCAGAGCAGTATGTATCAGGAAACATACCATACCTGCGGGTGTTAGGACAGGATCACTGTATTTGTCAGGCACTGGGACAAATTCATGCCCACACTGTCTGGGTTTGGAAACATGGGCAAAACAGCTACTATCCTAGCTTAAAATGGAACATAATTAACAGTAAAAAAAAAATGATGATTTTGTTTGTTTGTTTGTTTTGTTGTTTTTTTTACTAAAGGGCAGGCTCTACCGTGTTTCCCTGAAAATAAGACTTAGCCGGACAATCAGTTCTAATGCGTCTTTTGGAGCAAAAATTAATATAAGGCCCGGTATTATACTATACTAACGTATGATATGATATATGATGGTATATTATATTTATTATATTATATCAATTATATTGTATTATATTTATTATATTACATTAATTATGTTATTTATATTATATTATATTGTATTGTATTGTATTGTATTATATTATTATGTTATATTATATTCCCAGTCTTATGTTATAGTAAAATAAGACCGGATCTTATATTAATTTTTGCTCCAAAAGACACATTAGAGCTGACTGTCCAGCTAGGTCTTATTTTCGGGGAAACACGACTGTAAAAAGGAGAAGGTAAATTACTTTAAGGATGACGTGCTTTTCTATTTAAGATAGGATGGCCGGTTTCCTGGGCTTTGGATTTCTGCAGTCTTGCTTCCTTTGCTCTACTCCACCAAAAGAGCATCTGTTCCATGAGCTGGGCTCTGGCAGCCCTTCCTCCTCATTTTTCAGATGATGAACTCACCCTGCATTGTGATTTATGAACCTCAGAGTTCCCATGGCGAGCCTGTCTGGCTGGAGAACTCAGCACTTCTGCTTCAGTTGGCAAAACTTCCTCAAGGCATGTAAGCCTCTGGATAAACCATTGGCAAGTGAGCGCCAACTGGATGGAAAATGAGGCAGAGAGGGTGACACTCACTAAAAGATGTGAACTGTGACATAAATGGCTAGCGGACCATCACAGACTGGTTCTTCCTGTGCCGAGTGCAGAATTACTGCTGGGAAGTATCTGCCCATCCAAAGATTACATATCCCAGCACCCCTTGCAGACAGGTGTGGTCATGTGACTTGTTCTCACCAACTAAAAGTGAGTAGAAGTGATGTGCGTTTCCTCCAATACAAAGTGGGTAAGAGGCAAGTGTGCCTTCCCCACCCTCTTTTTTACCAACAGAACAGAGAGGACTCTGAGACCCAGGAAGAGGGCAGAGCTACAAGATGGAAGGCGCCTGAGTCCCTGAGTGATTCCACCGAAGGCTGCCCATTTACAAAGGTCTTTTCATCAGCAAGAAATAAATTTCTAGTGGGGGAAGCCCCCGAGATTTCAGGTAATTTCGGTTACAACAGCTAATATTACCTTGATCTGTACACAAATCAAAGCACTTTGGTAGAAAAAGAGGCAAAAACTGAAAGGCACGGTAACGATCTTGCTTAGGCCATGGGAATTCAGAACAAACATGTGCTTTTTTCACTTTTCAAATCACCATCTTCTTTACCCTTCTGGTGTCAGGATGCTGTTTCATCATTTGTAGCATATTCTTTATATAGCTAACCATGGCCTTGCCACCTCATCTTCTGCCATCTTCATTAGTGTCTTCAAAATCCCAGCTGAACTGCATGATCCTTCACCCACATCATTACCCTAATTATCCTCCGGATCTCAGTTCAACATCAGTTCTTCAGAAACCCTTTCCTAACTACCCAGATAAAGTCAGATCTCATCATTATAAGTTTTCACAGCACTGGATTTTCCTCGTTAGATTTATTACAAAGGTAATTTTATTTTAATTTGTGTGATTATTTGATTACTTTCCATCTCTCTAACTACACTCTAAATGAAGGCAGAACTGTGTCTACATTTTGCTCACCATTTTATCACCAGTGCCTGTCTTATATTTAGCACTCAATAAATAGTAGTAAGTGGATAAATCATACGAAAAATAATGGAATGCTTACTATATTCCAAGCACTTTCCATTTTCTCATTTAATCCTTCCCTCAAACCCTGTAAGGTAGGTATTACTATCCTTATTTTAGATACAAAGAAACTGATATTCTGAGAGCTTAAATGCAATACCCAAGGACATGCAGCTTACAAGCAGTGGGACTGAAATTTGAACCCAAATCTGAGTCAGGAGCTCTCCCTGTATATGAGTACATGTAGAAATATTTTTTAATCGCATCTCTCGATAGTGTTAGATTTTTCAATAATTCACATGTATCATTTTTGTAGGCTCAGTGAAAATCCATATTGTGTGTATTTGTTTTTCTTGGGGTATAGTTTGCATACAATGAAACGTAAAGGTCTTGATATTTGGGTCAGTTTTAACAAATGCATACACCCACGTAACCCACACCTCCATCACAGTACATCTACTCTCACTGCATAAAACATCCTGTAGCCCCTCCCTTTCAATACCATCCTCTCCCGTAGAAGCAACTGCTGTTCTGATTTCTCACATTTGCTTAGTTGTCCCTGTTTTAAAGCTTCATAGAAATAGAATCCTTCAGTACTTTTGTGTTGTCACGTGGATCAGTCGTTCATTTCTTTTTGGTTGCTGAGTAGTATTCCAGGGACGGATATACCTTATTTTGTTTATTCACCTTTTGATGGAGATTTGTGTGACTCCCAGTTTGGGTCCTATTATAAATAAAGCTTCTATGACGATCCTCGTATGTGCCTTTTTGTTGACATATGTGTTCATTTCTCACAAGTAAAACCTAGACATGGAACTGCCAAATCATAGACTAGGTATATGTTTAACTTCTTAAGAAACACCTGTTTGTTAAAGTGGATGTACCTTATTACACTCACACCAGCAATGTAAGAGAATTCCAGCTTCCTCACACTGTCACCAACATCTGGCGTCGCTGATCATTCTAGAGGGTACAGTGGTATCTCACTGTGGTTTTGATTTGCACTTACCTGATGGTTAATCATGCTCAGAATTTTTTCTTATGCTTGTTGGCCATTTGTGTATCTTCCTTTGTGTAGTATCTATTAAGTCTTGTGCTCAATTTTATCCGGTGGTTTTTATTAAACAAACAGGGAGGGAGGGAGAGACGGACGGAGGGAGGGCGGGAAGGGAGCTTGGTTCTTTCATCAACTGACTTCACACGAATCTCCAGTGGCTTCCTACCATATTTCCCCGAAAATAAGAGCAGGTCTTATATTAAGTTTTGCTCCAAAAGATGCATTAGGGCTTATGTTCAGGGGATATCATCCTGAAAAATCATGCTAGGGCTTACTTTCTGGTTAGGTCTTATTTCCAGGGAAACACAGTACCAAACTGAGATCTGGGCCAGATTGAAACTTCCAAGTTCAATATTACATCCTGGTCCCATCAAGGAGTTCCTTTTATGCCGTACAGAACTAGAAAACTCCCTAGGTCTATCTGAATGACAGAAACAGTGGAGCGATACACAAGGGCATGGCAGATAAAGAAAACACCCCTGCCTTTGAGGCAGGAGCATCCCACTTAGCACAAGCCAGAGAGAAGTGTTATTATCGCACCAAGGCCAAGGTGATTCCAAAGCAGGCAGGACTTCATCACCTACAGACAAAATTCCTTGACGGTCCAGGGCTGCATCCCAGAACAAGGAATTCCAAGATGAGCCATCTCCATGTGGAAACTCTAGCTCCAATAGCTCCTTAATTTTCTTAAACACCATGCTCAGCCTGTGCTGAAATGATACCATCATCCAGTTGGGAAAGGATGCTGTCAGTTGTTTTTAATTCTACCAATAAACTCAAAAGCGCCACCTTTCCTAGAAGGCAGTGAATTGTGAGTGCTTAGCCATTTGAGGGCTCAATTATCACATTAGCCCCCGCAATTAGGAAGTGACACCCACTAATTGGGTAATTGTGTACCTAAGTGCCCAATTTGTGTGGGCAAATTGAAGGCATGGTATATGCAAATCAACCCGTGTGTAAAATTTTTGTCCCCTTAAACCTAACTGTCACTGCATGTCAATCACAGGGACAGCCAATCATATCTACCTCTTTCTGAGTGAATCCTTTTAGACAAAGTGATTCCTCATCTGAGTCTCACTAACGATATAAAGTAATAATGTGTACTTTACATGACACCTACTATTAAATAAGAGTCGTGTCATCTTCCCGGCAAACGTGAGAGAAGTCTGAGCTGTGGATTTTTACAAATGGTCAGTGCCGCCTTCCTCAGAGGGGACAGCTCAGCTGCTATGGCTGAAGGAGGAGGTACAGTCCTCGAGAAGAGGATGCTTAGTGAGGGGTTGAACGCATCTCAGATGCCTGAGGGTTGTTTACGGTTCTCACCACCACCGTGCCGGGCACTGTGCTGAGCATCTGACCAGCATAATCTCGTCTAATCCTGCAACAGCCTATGAGTAGATACTGTTATCAGCTCCATTTCACAGATGAAAATACTAAGGCATGGAGACATTAGGATATGTCCTCAAGGTCACAGAGCTACCCACTGGCACGGCCAGGACGTGAACCCACCTCCCACCTCAAGTTCTATGGGTTCCAGCGCCTGGATTCCTTTCAAATCACGTTATTCTCTCCATCTCCATGGCCTGGCTCTGGCCACCCTCAGCCAACAACGGTTTTCAAGGTGACGTCCCCTCTACCATGCTAACAGCCAGGGTGATGTTTCCATAATGCAAATCTGACCGTGTCACTCCTCGTGCTAACACGCTGCTGCCTTCACGATGAAGTTCAAACTCCTTTACACAGCAAACAACTCTTGTCATGACCTTTCCCGGAGAACCTAGGAGAAGTCACTGGAACTCTCTTCTTCAGTCAGGCTGTCATGTCCTACACACCCATGGAGCTGCTCTTGTTGACGCCCCGAGTGATCCCACAAGACCAATGCCAGATCAACTCTCAGTTCTCATGGCAACCAAACTTTCAGGATCCTCTGACGCAGCTGTCGTCCTCTCTTTGTCCGTTTCTTTTCCACTCTGATCCCTAGATCCACCCCTGCTTTCGCCCCTCCTCACTCTCCCGGGATCCAGGCCCTGGATCTGTTCTTTTCTCTGTTTACATTTATTTCCATCCAGCATCATGGCTCTAAATCCCAGGTATCTCAAATTTAACCAAGGCCAAAAACGATTGATCCCACCCACCACTTAGCCCCAAACCTGCTGCTCTTGCAGTTGTCCCCCCTCAGTGCATGACAACTCCCACCATTCTAGTTGTTCAAGAGTCATCTCTGCTGCCTCTCTTTCTCTCAAGTCCCACATAAAATACACCAGTTATTTCTGTCTCTTCTACCTTCAAACTCTATATCCTAAATCGGACCTCTCCTCACTTCTTCCACTCCAAGCACTGCCGTCACCCTTCTCCCTAGTGTCTCCACCTCCCTGCCGTCACCCTTCTCCCTAGTGTCTATTTTCAATACTACAGAGTGACCTTCACAAAACATAAAGCTGATCACGTCAGCCCCTGCTCAGCACCTTCCACTCCGTGCACCAATGCGTTCCCGGCACTTAGAGGAATCCTGGATCCTCTCCCACTTCAGTTCTTTCCTTCCACTCTCTCCACACGCACCCCACTTGTAATTATACGTTATCCAATCTCCTAACCATGCATATTTTATATCCTTCTTAGTTACCCTAATGTAATTCCATCCTACAATGCATCAGGTTTCCCTCTCGGGCAATGTACCCATTAAATAATAATAACCACAGTTACCATTTACCGAGTGCTCAGTATGTGCAAACCATGTCTCTCACTTGGTCAGCTGCATTCTAGAACTTAGAAAAATGCAGCCATCTGGAATTGCTGCACTGGGCTCAGCGTGATGCTCAGGTTTATTTTCCTTTGGCCAAATGTGACGCAGCAGTAAGTACGGGCTCCCAGTCCCAGCTGTACGGATTTTGTCTCACTCGGCACTAGTGTCTCCCAGACTCCTGAGGACTTATTTACGCCCCCCCTCCCCCATGTCACCTTCAGCAGAGACCAAAGCCCAGTGCCCAGGTGGTGACTAACAGATGTTGTTTTACTGAAGCTCCATGCTTCTCTGCATCCGGATTTCATGCTAAGTCGGACAGACTCGGATTCACTAAGGAAGGACCAGGAAGTCAGTGCCCCAACAAGGTCCTTGCTCCCTTTAGTTGTGGAATTACGGATGTGTGCCGAGCTCCTCGACGCTAACAGAACCTCCTCTTCTATACCCAAATATGGCGAGACAATTACCTAAATATCAGTTTTTCAGGCTGACCAATCTCATGGAGTTTTTCACATTGTAAATTATGAAGCATATGACTTTTATGTGCAGGGAGGAACTGGATAATTAGGTGCTTTCAGTTATTGCTGTGTAATCTGAATATGCACTAAAATGAATAGTTCTTCAGGATGAGCAAAGAGTGTGAGGACGTCCCTGGGTTTCCACGTGGCTGGTGGCAATCCAAAGGAGTGGATCAGCCTGGGCAAGGATGTCGCTGAGTGATTCTGAGATCTCAGCGCACCTAGATTTTTAATGAGGGTTTCACTCTATGAACCAGTTTTTCCAGCATGTGATTACAGAGCGAAACCACAGCTCTTGCACAAGTCAGATTCCTGCCACAAATTTGCTTAACGCTTTGTTTCCCTACCTGACATCCACGTCACACAACAGTGAGCAACTGATAACACAAATATACCAAAACTTATTTTTTGTCTGTTTGATTGATTTCAGTGTCACTCTTCATATACCTTTTTGCAGACAGTAACTTACAAATCATATTGTCAACTTGGAATATGCCTTGGGGTTTAAAAACCAGACGCTTGATGACTAAGCATGAAACCAGTGAAAACAAGCACGACGATGAGATAAATTTAAAATAGCCTGGAATCATCTCTTTCCACAAAAGACTGACAGCAAAAACAAAAATATCCCTCCCCATCAAAACTGCTGAACTGGTGATAGGTTACAATTATAAACTTAAGACAATATGGACCGAAGCCAAATATACCTACTTACAATGAGGGTTTTAGATGAACACCCACAATGCCCAGATTTTGGTCTCTAAATACCATTTCCTGATAAAAAGGCTTTTGGCAGAAATAGCTGACTTGAGGTCTGGGGCATAAAATGTACAAGATGAGCCTGGGATATTTTATGCCAGAAAGAAAGGAAGCTAATGAATTGAACGGGGTCAAGACAAAAGGCTAGAGAGACGAGCCCAGCATGAAGGGGCTCCTGCTCCAACCAGATGCTTTATTCACACAAAAGGCTATTGTTGTGCCAGTTATTTGTCGATTGCCTAAGTCTTCTATACTCTGTATGTAATACTGATTGGGACTCTGCAAACCAAATTTCACAGACTCCCTCGCCAGGTGGCTTCCTGTTAGGTTCTGTTAATAGGAGATCCTAGAGGAGGGAGGGATAAGAGAGTTTCTTTCTGGTTCCCTTCTTCTATCAGTATCATTCCAGCTCCAATATCCAGCTTCTTTCAATACTCCCGTGTTTCCCCGAAAATTAGACCTAACTGGACAATCAGCTCTAACGCGTCTTTTGGAGCAAAGTTAATATAAGACCTGGTCTTATTTTACTATAATATAAAACTGGGTCTTTATAATATAACACAACATAACATCATACATATAATACAATATAATACCAGGTCTTATATTAAGTTTTGCTCCAAAAGACGCATTGGATTTGATTGTCCAGCTAGATCTTATTTTTGGGGAAACGGGATCCCAACACTAGCCCTGCAGCCCTTCCTCTCTGAGCTTCTAGGGCCTGGCAACCCCACCCCTTCTTTTTCATCCTCTCTGTGATGAAACCAGATCTCTAACCCAGAACTGAATGAAAAAATGTCCACTAATGGTTTGGCCATTTTCTCTTTGCTTTCCCTAATGGTAATAATATTGTCTTATAGGTCATTAATTATATTAACTGCTAAATTTATATCATCCTTGATTATAAAATAACTGTAAGGAATGTTTCCACAAAATTTTTTACAGTTATTATGTGTTTTTGATCAAACATGATAACCCACAGGAAACAAATGTTTGCATTTGGGCATGTACCGCTCCATTTCTAGAATCACACACCTTGAAGACATCAGCAATGGCTGCGTTATTCGCCAATAATACTTCGTCCTAAGCAGCTTGCTCCTTGGTTTTCCTGTTCAGTGAGGTGATTTAAAAAAAAAAAAAAAAAGTGACAGCATTTTAGGTGGTTTTAGTATTAGCTTTTTCATAAAACTAGGAGACATCTTGAAAGCTTATTCGATTACACAGCTATCTATTGAGCGAAAGTGCTGGTTAGTTTTTCAAACTGAGGACTAAATTGTTGTTTCTTCTCGGAGATTAAAAAGGCATTAAGATAAAGTCTGGCAGAGGTGAATTAATTCCTTGCTCAATGTCCAGGAGAGAGGTCTGGGGTTTTTTGTTCAGCCGGTTCTTTCCAACCATTCCAGTGACAGCTGTGAGGTCAAAGTTGGGATATGTCCAGCCGCTGTGAGAGGCCACTGCAGTGAGGATTACAGCAGGCGTTGGAGGATGAGGGCTCAGCGCAGAGAGCAGGAGCTGCCTGCGACTCTTAGCTCATTTATATGTGATAAACGTTACAGCCTTAGTAGTTTCCAAAACCAACAGCCACTTTCTCCACTGCAGAAGTCCTCTGATGAGTATTTCCTGGGACAGGCCCGTGATTCGGACCTTCCCATGGGCTGTGTGAGCCAAGCAATGTGATTTCTCCACTCAAGGGTACACCTGTCAAAACTGCCACCAGAGCCAGGCTGCAATGCTCCACTTCTCTGGCAGTTTCTGTGGGCTTCTCGCCTCTGTGGCTAACCTGACATGCCTCACCAGTCAGAGAATAAGGCATTTCTTTTCTGTCCACAGAGCCTGAATTGTTATATCAAGGACAGAGGGGAAAGAGCCTGGGTACCAAGCATTTCTCCACCCTCTGCCCTCTTCAAATCAGCTAATTAAGTAAGATAGAGTGGTCTCTGAGATTCTAAAACTGATCATAAAAATCTTCAGCGTCTTCACATTGTGCTGGAAGCAAAATCCAGGTCCCTGACCATGGCCTGGGGGGCCCTGAAGTTCTCATCCCAGCTCAGCGTCATCACACTCGCCAGGTTCCAGCCACACTTGCCTCTTGTTCCTCAGAGAGATGCGCTTTTCCTAACCTGGATTCCTGACACGTTCTCTCCCCTCTGTCTGGAAATCTCCTCCCCAGTTGCTTGCAGGCTGGTTCCTTCTCATCCATCAAGTTCCTAAAAACAACCCATGTCCTCAGGAAATATCCCCTGACCACCTCATCAAAGGTGTCCATGCTGCGTTCTCTCACAGCATCATGTACTTTTGTAGAACACGGTTCACAGTTTGGAAGTACAGTTAGGAAATTATCTGATTAACGTCCGTCTTCCCTGCTAGAGGGTAAACTCCATGGGAGCAGGAACCATCACTATCTAGTCTAAAGACTGGCAAGCTTTTTCTGTGTGATACTAAATAATACATAGTCTGGGCTTTGCGGACCACACAGCCTCTGCCACGACTACTTAACTCTACTGTCGCAGTGTGAAAATAGTCCCAAGGTGACTCAGAAATTAATGAGTGTGGCTGTGTTCTAATAAAACTGATTTACACAATCACGTGATGGGCCAGATTTGGGCCACGGACCACAGTTTTTAAACGCCTGTGCAGCCCATGTTATATTCTCAGTGTCCCGCCCAACACCTATCCCGTAGCAAATGAACCAAATAGTCATCAGATGAGTGAATTAAGGGTGAGTGACCCCACGGTTGGATGAGCTTGGGCTTCAAGAGTTGGAATTTTTCTCCATACTGGACTTGACCTCTTTCCTCTAGTCAATTTCAGTTTTGTTCTCTTCAACATTTCCTAACCTGACGTTCACGTACTGTTTGACAAGTCTCTCTCCGTCCTTGAGCTTCACTAAAGCTAATCCCAGAACTATCCCTTTGCTGTTCAGTAATGTCCAGAGTCATCTTTCAGTGACTTGGACTGAACGTGAACATTTTACTCTCATCACTTCTACTCCACTGTACTCAGCAGTCAGCTGCATGACACGTTTCCAGTAAAAAAAAAAAAAAAGGAAGAACAGAAGGAAGGCTTGTGAATTCTGTATATGAAAATTGGTACATCATTTCTGGATGGTAATTTGCCAGTACCTATTAAAATTGCAAATATGCCTCCCTTTGAACCCAGCCATTCTTGGGACTTGCACCGTAACTCCCTATACCTGTACCAGGATTCTAGAATCTGATGGAGCGTCAAGATAGAGGGGAGGTCTCCTCTGTGCTTGGCCAGCTGTGCTCACAGCCCACCAGTCAGATCGCCATTGCCACTGTCTTCCCCTTGGTTAACTTCTTTCCCTGTAGGGATGGTTGTAGTCCTTCGTGTCAGGCAGCTTCGGCCACGGCCCTCAGGGCTCCCCACCTCCCACAGCCACTGCCTTGTATTCACGCCCCTGTGTAACCCCATTTGTAGACGGGACCTAGTGACGTGCTCTAACAAACAGAATATGGCAAAAGTGATGGGATGTCACGTCCAAGATTCAGTTACAAAAGACTGTGATTTCCGTCTTGCTAGAATGTTCTTTCTGCCTCTTCCCATGCACTCTAGTAAAGCCAGCTGCCACGCTGTGAGCTGTCTTATGGAAAGGCCCAGCTAGCAAAGACCCGAGAGTGGCTTCTGGCCAACAGCCAGTGAAGAACTGAAGCCCTCAGTCCAGCAGCGTACAAGGAACTCAACCCTCCAACAGCCAATGAGCGATTCCGGAAATGGAACCCTCCCCCCCCAGGTGAGCCCTGACCTGAGATGACCTGAGCTCTGACCACACCTTGACTGCAGCCTTGTTGTCCATCCTGCTCAGCCACACCCAGATTCCTGGCCCATGGAAACTGGGAGGTAATAAATGTCTTGCTGATTTAAAAAAATCTTTCCCAAGCTCTTTATTTGCTTTTGCACCATTGTGCTTTTGCACCAATGCAATAAAACTGCTGTCGTTCATTTATTCTTTCATTTGTTCAAACAGACATTTACTGGGCTCAAAGTACAAAACACAGTGGTTGGAGGAGGCATAGAATACTAGATTTGTAAGACCCTCTTCAACAAACTTTCTGTGGTCAAGTAAGTTTGGAAGCTACTATACCCCACGTGTCCCTCTTGGAGACTCGATGCATGTGTAAGCAGATGAAAGACTCTTACGAGTCTTCCCATAAAGAAACCAGCTTGTTTGTTTAGCCTAAAATTCATTTAAGCATGGACTCTTCTCTTTCCTTTAGAACAATGTCTGGGTTCCCAAGCCTTCCATACTGTTTCAGCACCCCATGATTTTTCCTATGATGTGCCCTGAGCCTGAGTTGTGCTTGTGCTACCAGGAAACCCTGGGTTACAAGTGAAAAGCCAGGGAAGCCCAGCTTTTCCGTGGCCTCAGACACACCCTGAGAGAGGGAAGCTCGCTGGGCCTTGAGCATAATTTCACGGTTGCGTTTCTCAGACTTAATTAAGGGATGCGCCAGCATGCCTGCCCCACGGAGCGGAACTGGGTCGTGCCCTGTGCCCCAGCATCCAGCAGTCGCCACAACGCTGAGAACTTGACTCGGTTTCTCGTAGTTGGTCCCCACAGCCAGCCTCTGGTCCTCTCCTCCCCATGTGACAAAACTAAGGGCAGAAGCAGTGGAGCTAAGATTCTAACTCAGCCCACTGATAGCCGAGATCCGCATACTTATCCACCAACCTATATCCCGGGAACACTTGAGCCAAAAATCGAAAAAACTTGAACTTAAACCCAAAGGGGCAGCCCGTGCAGGAAAACTGCCAGAGACTTGGACGTTAGCGCAGAGGGCCCTCCCTTTCGGGACTGTAAGTTCGGAAACACAGTGTTGACTTCTGAGAATTGCCACAGCTTTTCTAGAGGTTTCCAGCTCAGCGCTAATCCCAAACAGAACAGGAACCATCGTCATGGGTTCTGAATGTGTCCTCCTGTGCATCCCAGAGCGGCGGTGGTCGTGGACCACAAAGCACGTCCCTCTAATGCTCTGTGACTCGGGCTGCGGGATTCGTCCGCCCGCCTCAGCCCCTCACTGTCCATTTTCGCCTCCCCTGTCAAAGCCATTCGACAGCCATAGCAGCTGAGACGTTCTCTTTCTCGCTGGATTTGTCTCCTTCACGCTACGCAGTCTCCTTCTCATGCTTCTCATTCAGCCCATCCATCTTCCTTTAAAGTGGGTTTTATTTCTTGCGTTTGTCTTATCTGAAGTTCTCATTACTTGAGTCTCTCTCACTTGCACTTAAGAGTTTATCATATTTCCCATTTGGCCACCTTCACTGCCGTCATCCATCTTACTCCAGCAAACACAACAGCATCCGCTGCCTTCCCCACCCCTGGTCTCTCTCGTCAAGTTTACCCTTCACGGCTGTCTTGTTCCTAATATGGGTCATTTACTTCAGGGCTTTTTAGCATGGCACAATTTTTCTTCTTGGTTTGTTTGGGATTTTTGTGCCCCCTCAACAATTTGCTTCGTTCCTTTCCTTTCTCCTCCCTTTTCCCAAAGATCTCATTCCCAGTGTTTATGGAGATGGGTTTGCTAAATGTCTTTTCTATTCCCTGTGCCTCTGTGGTTTTCCCTGAATCACAAAGTACCTAATTAGTGAGGCTAACCTTGACCATCAAACTGCAGGAGCAGCTGTCTCAGAGAGAAGATGAACTGTGTCTCTAATTCTTCTCCTAAAACCCTACACGGTTGGGGCAAGAATGGAGGCGGGGGGCAGCCTCCCAGGAAGCATTCTCTTCGCCCACATGGGGGCTCACTGGCCTCCACGCACAGTCCGCAATGTGCTTCCAAGACAGAAAGAAAACCACCCAAGATCTCCTTCGCCAAAAGCCCTCAGAAGGTCTCCAATCCCTCGGAGCATGCTGGGGAGGCCTGGGGCCAACGAAGGCAGAAGAACACATGCCTGGGGCCTAAGGAAGTGGGAGGAAAGCAGGAGCAGTTAGGAGCAGAGCTCTGCAGCTGGGGGGGCCAGACGGGGCTGGGGCCGAAAGGAACGTTCT
Organism: Rhinolophus sinicus; assembly: GCF_057876585.1. NCBI lineage: Eukaryota > Metazoa > Chordata > Mammalia > Chiroptera > Rhinolophidae > Rhinolophus > Rhinolophus sinicus. The sequence goes on along the minus strand of NC_142510.1, from coordinate 6,335,913 downwards.
CTCCTCCCCCTGAGCATGGCACCAATCCCTTGGCCTCGGGCTGACGCCTCCTCTCGTCAGAGCATCCGTGTTAGGTTCTCAGCATTCTGGGTGGAAGGTTGGCTCCTCCAGTTATGGCTTCTTAATCCTGCTGAGCTCCAGGAGTCTCACAGGAAAAGTGGGAATAGGAATGATAAATTATGGGAGGAAATGAGATCATCGTTACAAAGCGGGATGCCTGGAACATCCAGGGACAGTAACATGAGTAATCAGTTTGCTTCACCAGGAATGTGCAACAACAACAACAAAAAATAGCAGAAGGGCTGTCTACCGTCCACATTATAGCAACATTGATAATAATACCATCTAAATGAGTGTACCCTGCCCGCATTCTAAGCACTTCACATGGATTAACTCATTCTATATTAACAACAACCCTAGAAGACAGATAGCTCCATTTTATAGATGAGGAAACTGAGGCACAGAGCAAGTGCAATAACTTGCCCAAGATGACACAGCTGGTATGTAGCTGCGTCGAGATGCAAGAAGGCTGTCTGAGCCCAAGCCATCTCCCTTAGTCACTCTGCTATCTATCGTGCCTGTACCTGCTCTCCAGCCAGAGGTGGCCCTGGACTTGGCAAGACCCCAGGTAAACGATGGCAAGCTTCCACTCTTGTCTTTTCACATCACTCGACTCAAATGTTCTGCCACTGTCAGAATATTTCTCCCCATCACAGATAGGCATGCCAGCAACAATTATGAGCGTATAATTAATTTCTTATTAAATCATTATTTAAAAATATGATTTTAAAAAAACATATTGCTTAAATTAACCACATCCACCATTCCTCCTTTTTCATCTCTGACTTCCATTGGCTGATTGAAATAATAGGTTATATGGTCAGGACAATGAATATTAATACCGTGTTTCCCCGAAAATAAGACTGGGTCTTACATTAAGGTTTGCTCCAAAAGACGCATTAAAGCTTACGTTCAGGGGATGTCATCCTGAAAAATCATGCTAGGGCTGATTTTCCAGTTAGGTCTTATTTTCGGGGAAACACGGTATTAGGGGTTGGAACTTCTCCCAGTCTAAGGGATCGACACCATTCGGCCATGCCCAGTGTTGAGCTGTTGCAATTCAGTCATGTGGGGCATGTTCTACGCTTTCACACAGATCTGCTGGGTGTTATTGGTTCCCAGGAAATATTTTTTTTAATATTCAAATTCGCAAGTCCTGCAGATAAAATTCTCTACGAGAGAGAGTAGCTCCCCCCATGTTGGCCATGATTCTTTGGTTCCAAGCGACAGAAACTCAACTAGAACAAACTCAGGCCAAAAGCAGAGGAGGTTTCCCTGCTCCAAGCACAGCAAAATGTGGGTGAGGACGTGGAGCGACTGGCACCATCAGAAATGGTCCACCACGATGGGAAGCAGCAGAGCGGTGCAGCAGTTTCTTAAAAAGTGAAGCATACACATACCATCCAACCCAGGCTTTCCACTGGTAGGTATTTACCCGAGAGAAATGAAAGCCGACATCCATAGAAAGACTTGCACCCGGATTTCCATAGCATGAGCATTCATAATAGTCAACAACTGAAAACAGATGTCTATCAACAGGTAAACGGAAAACCAATGGAATACTTAGGTAGCACATGCACGCACGCACACACACATGCACATACACGCACGAATGAACTATGGATACAGGCAACAACATGAAAGAAATCTCAAAATCACTAAGCTGAGTGAAAGAAGCCAGATCCCTCTACCCAGAAAGAGCACATACTGTATGATTCCATTTACATAAATTTCTAGAAAATAAAAATTAATCTACAGTGGTAACAGAGAGCAAGTAAGTGGTTGTCTGGGGTTGGGGGAAAAGGGAAGAATTACGAAAAGGCTGGAGGAAACCTTGGGGTGTGATGGGTATGTTCATTATCTTGATTGTGGTGAAGCCTTGATGGAGATACATACAGGTAAGGCCATCAAATTGTACGCCTTAAATATGTTCAAGTTATTATCTGTCAATTATGCCTCATTAAAGCGGGAGGGGAGTGAGAGAAGATATTGGACCATAGAATCACGTATGCTTTATATCAAAGAGCAGCTGAAATCAGTGACAAGTAGAACCAGAGCTTCTAAAGCCAACACAACACGTTCTGTTTCTCATTCCCCTTTCGTGTCGGGGTGCCCCTGCAAAGTGGCCTCACCCCAACCTACTGCACACAATGGGAGACCTGGTGGTCAGCTGCTCTGGGCCAGCCTCTTAAGAGCTCAATTACCAAAGAAGAAAAGAGTCTCTTCTCTGTCCCAGGTCCAGTTTGAAAAAGCCCAAACCAGGACTCTGCATGGCCAGGTACTGTCATATGCTCGTCCCTCAGACCAATCACTGGGGCCAGGAAGAGGGGAGAGACAATTTACCCAGTTTGGGACATCACCCAACCCTGGGATCAATTGTTGGGTCTGTTTCCAGAAGAGAGCAAGGTTCTAACACAGACATGAAAGGAAATCTTTGTGAGCCAAGAAGATAACTCCAATTTTTGTCTATTCCACCCTCGTTAAAAGGGCTAAAATATATGTATTTAAATTCATGCAATTTTTTAATTGTTTCATTTGCACAAATTTACATAAATGAAGCAGAAATGTCCTCACCTGCAACTACTGAGTGATAAGAATTTTTATGTCAGGCTGGGAGGATGTTTTTATGCTGTTTCTAAAGAATGATCTGGGGAGGCTCTTTCCCATGTGAGGCCCTAAGTCAAAGATGACATGTCAACAGTGCAGGTGTCTTCACCATCTCCCTAAGCCCACCAAGAAGAAATCAGGTCACATGCCATGAACCTGGACAGGGTCCCAGAGTCAGTCTTTACCAGAACAGGTATCCCCCACTTTACATCACTTCGCCTTCATGACAGACCTACATTAGTACCTGTTTTTGCTAACTGAAAGAAATCCAAAGAGGATTTTGCTTTGACCAAAAAAAAAAGAAAAAGAAAAAGCCAAAAGTGAAAACAGGGTTCAGCGTTTGTTTTGTGGGGAGCAGTTCCAGAGGCAGTGGGCACCCTGCTCCTTTCACTCAGCATCAAGCTGTCACAGCTCTGAACTGTGCCCGTGGGTGACCTGGGCTTTATCTCCATTTCTACTGTGCGTCCACTAGCGAGGTGTGTCCTAGGGGACTGCTTCTTCGCTTTACACCGCTTCGGTTTCCCAGAATATGTTTCATAGGAACACTCTACTTCCGGAGAGTGGGGTAAAGCTACAAAGCCAGTGCCATCTTTTTCATAAGCAGCCTCTCAGTCTGCCTTTAGAAGGAGCTGCCTTGGATTCCATTCTTCTTCGGAGACCCTTCCTCCTTCCTCAAGACCCCTTCTCATTTCTTGCATAACCACAGTCATTCTTCAGTCCCCTGCCGACCAAAGGATCCCAGTGCGTGGTCCCTCCTGGACATGACCACCTCTCAGCTGTGTGACTTTGACCAAGTTACATAAACTCTCTGTGCCATTGTTTCTTTATCTGCAAACTGGACAGAGTCAAAGTACCTACCCCCGAGAGCTGATGTGATGATGAAATAAGATAGATACATGTATTCAATACAGCATTGGACACACAGCCAACACTCTCTAAGTGGGAAATGCTATTCTTACACTGGATTGCTCCTGGTCCTCTCTCCGGCCCCAATCAAAACTATCGATCCTGTACCATTCTCTAGCCTACTCACTGCTGAACTTGTCAAATACTTGAACTAATCGTATGTTTAAAACTAAGAGTCATTTCATGTTCTACACTGCGCTGGTGATATTTTTATTGTAAACAGATCCTTCATGTCTTCCATTAAAAAGAGTCACTGGGATGGGCCTCGTGAATACTCACAGAGGAGGGCAACCTCTGTGAAAGACTGGACACAACCCCAAAACCACACTTCTGACACAGTCATCTACGTCACCTATTCTAGAATGCATTTGATTGGCAGGGATTATGTTTGCTTTCTATCGCTGGGTAACCAATTCCCTGTTGTTCTGTTTTGTGTTTGTGTTTGTTGTTGGTGTTGTTTTTACCTCTAGACTAGTGTCCTCAATCCTGGCTGCAATTCGAATGTCTTGAGGAAACTATAAATGGCATCGATGACGGCACCCCACCTTAGACCATCTAAATCTGGGCCTGTACCCTGAGCATCCGTATAGTTTTCATTACCCCCGCAAATCCGAAATGTAGCCAGGGTTGAAGACTGCTGCTCCGACCTGTAATGTTTAATTGTGTGTTTAGCACAGAGATAAGGATGCTAATGCCGGGGGAGGAAGGAAAGACGGATAGAAACTGAGGTCAAGACACAGTGGATGCGAGAACATCCTGCTTTTTCAAAAAGCTAATGCACAAAAGCCTCAAAATTTACAAAAACTGATAAAATGGGGAAGACGGGTAATTTGCATTACAAAAGGACTTTTCAGCATGTGAAAGGATTTACTGCAGGGCTCCGCGAACAGACATCTCCTTGTGGGCGAAGAAGTGAGGATCTGGAAACCAGAAATGGCTTGAGAGAATGGGGGTGTTGGGTAGGGGCAGAGGTTTCAGACATTAAAATGTTTGGTGGCACTGCTAGGTGATGATTAGCTGAGATGAAAATCAAGAACGTCTCAAATTACAGTGTGGAAATGAGAAAGCGTGTCTTTATCACCTAGATTTGCGACGCGTCTCTCCTCCACATGGCTAGCTGCACCTGTGCGCTCGTGACTATTAAAGAAATAAGCAGCAGAGTACAAGGAGAGTGGAATTCACAGATGACATCTACCTTTAGGCCTTAATCCTGACCCTCTATATAAGAATCCACTTTCCCTCAAACACCCCAAGAATGAAAATAATTGCTCGTTCTCGGTGGGGAATGGAGGGAGGGTAGGAAATAGGAAAATGCTGCCATTTCAAATCACGGAACCTAAATAGATTGGATATGTCTCCTGTCAAGGACGAATTAATGCCTTAGGCCATTAACATTCTTGTCATTTTGTCAAGCCTTTTCTGACTTCTGATTTCACATTTCAGCAGGATGGGGGGAGAAACAGGCTAATATGAGGCCAGGAATAGCCAGAGACAAAGCGATGCTCATAGCCTTCCCAAGACGGCAAGATTTAGCAAATGAAACCACAGGATGCCGAATTAAACTTGAATTTCAGATAAACAATGAGAAAGTTTTGGTACAAGTATATCCTAAGTATTGCATGAGAAAGTCTTATATTAAAAAATATATATTCTCTATCAAAAATTCAAATTTCACTGGACATCTTGGACCATATCTGGCATCCTCTACCTTAATCTTTCTCCAGCTCACACCTAATTAATTCCCTGGTCCCAGAACGAAGGCACGTTATTTGATCGCAGTGACTACACCACGGTAGTCAACTGGGGTTCCCTCAGCATCATGTCATAACAAGAGAAAATGTTCTGTTTCCCCAAATTCCATGTGTCAAGGTCAGCCACAGCCAACCTGAGAGGAACTTCCTCTGGGACAGCGAATAAGGGGCAGAAAAAAAGTGTGGGCCTCACCTCAGCCTCCTTATTCCACAGCCCATATGTGAATGCAGCCAAAAATTCTCTTTATAGGGTAGTCACAGGCATTTCTAGAATCTTCTAGCACTTGCTACTCGCAATTTGCTCTCTTCTGTACATCTTATTCTTGCATGCCCCCATGCCATCAAACGGAGGTAGCCCATTGGGCCAAATCTCTGTCAACACAACCTCCTTAGGGAGAATGGGTGCAGGTAGAATGGGGTATTCTCAGGTTTGCATGCTCTCTCTTGTCCACAGAAGAGGCTAGCCTGGCTTGGTGTTACAGCAGGGTCCTTCTTTGAGACTCTGAAAGCGGGAAAGTCTTCACGTACCTTCGCACAAGTCCCATAAATCTCAAGTGTGTCTGTTTCCCAGCTGCCATACGGGGATAAGCATGGTGGATTAAAGGGTCAGAGCATGTGGAATGCTTAGAAGAGTGCCTGGCGCATAGTAGGTGCTCAATAAATGTTGGCCCTTAAGCAGGTGATCAGGGTAGGGGGACTTAAGGAACAAAGTCTGTATTTCCTCTCCCACAAAGCTGCCACCTGAATGCCCCCATGCCAAGTGGCACCATTTTCCCCAGACTAGCAGAGCAACTAGATGCTGCTCCCCTTCTTCTCCGCCCAAGGAAGGAAGAGATGAGCTTGTCCATCAATCTGCCATGTTCCAGGATCCTCGCTGAGGCCCCTATGATTCACTTGGGAGATGAGCGGAGGCCAGTGGACCCTGGCTACAAGTGTCAACTCTGCACAGGAGGAAAGCTGGAGGGGAAAATGTCACAGAGCAGCGTCTTTCTCTGCAGTGCATGAGAGCTCACTGTGTCTCTTTAAAAACAAAGAGCTAGCTTCTGAGAGCGATCGTTTCTTTGGCCGACAATGAGAACTAGCTCTTGCAGCGGATATTTATCCTTTGGAACAGCCCAGTATCCAAACCATCCCTCCCATTCCATTGACTCATTCATGCAACTTATGTCCAGGAAGGGCTTTGCCATGTGTCAGGCGCCACTCTAGGACCTGGCCACGTACACGGGAGACCAAAACCTCTGCTCTCAACGGAACTCAGATTCTACCACTTCCTACTTGTTTTCCAAACCACAGATCCCTTTTCTGCTTCATTTCACTAGCATGCGTTCTGTTGTTTTGTTTGCAACCAGAAACACAGACCAGTGTACTTCTGCTGGGGAAAAGGAATTACCTAGATGATATGCATTGGAGTTTTAGGGATATCGTTATGCTCAGACCTTCAGATCTGTGATAAAACAGTCCAGAGAAATAGTACCAACCCAAGGAAGTTTTCTTTCCCTCTAACACTCTTCTCCAGTGAGGTGACACAGATAAGGAAACAAGTGTCATAAATTATTATTTCTTCTGGGCAAAGGGCGAAGGGGAGAAAGGAAAAGCATGTCCCAGACTGCGATAGTTTGGGCACAAATAAACAGAAACCTGGCAGAGACCTGCTTGCGTATTTTAAGCACGCCGTCCCTTAGTAATGGATTAGCTTATATAGACTGATGACGTAATGGTTCTGTGGGGTTCTTCTCCCCTGAAGAATCAAGATTATGCATTTCCCCCTCTGCCAAATACACAAAGAAAGCGGGACACCAAAAATGGGATATATGCAGTGGGGAAGAGTCAATTTCCTTCCCATCATGGGCCCTCTCAGCAGGTAAATATTGATTACACTTTTCTGGTGCCTCCAGCCATTATTTCTGATACCAGTGCCTGCTGCCAGATATGAATTTCCCCTCATCTCCATGGGACTATCGGTGAGTGAGGAGGAGATTTTCCCTCAAGAGCCCTGGCAGCCAGGCACCTTCTAATGACGGGCATTTAATTCCTATCCCCAGTACTGGTGTCCTTGGGAAATGACGGCAAGTGTCCAGCTTGAAGCTCATGCTTCACCTGGTGCCACCTGTGGTTGAGGAAAACGGAGCCAGGCCTGACCCAGAGGTAGGAAGGAAGCCAGAATCTGGCTGACTGTTGGCAAGCGTGCCCGAGTCCTGGCATTCCTGGTTTGCATATGAATTATTGATGCAGCCTCGGGGAGCTGCTGGGCAGCAGAGGAGTCAGTGGTGAGTGACGGCGGGGGTGTTATCCTGGAATTGGCAGGGGCTGGTGATTAACCCTTCGGTCCCGTGCATGGTGTCACCACTATTGCAGGCAGGCTGGATGGTACCCACTGTCAAATTCCGCCTTAAGCAGAAAGCCCTCGCAGGAAAGGCTTACACACACGGCCCACGGAGGTCCTTCCCTGACACCAGCGCTGTGGTCATGAGTGGGAGAGAGGAATGGGGGTCGAGAGGTTCACCACTGAAACCTCCAGCTGCAGAGCCAAAGTGCCTGCCAAGCTCCACATTGGTGGTAAAACTGCACAGAAGTGGGACGTCCCGGTGGAAGGCGCAGCCCTGCCTTTGGCTGAGTTCCCCCAGAAGCATATCCTGAGAAAAGGACTTACGTTGTTTATTTGGGAAGTTGTCTCAGGAAACCCCATTCGGGGTTGGGGAAGTGAGACAAGAATGGGAAAGCGGCCAATTGGAACGTGTTGTCCCAAAGGTTATGATTCCAGGCCCCCGGAGCACGTCCCATCGGGAACCCCTGCAGAGCACCGTGGAGCCCTCAGCTCTCCATCTGCCACTGGGTGACTTCTGGGACACTAACTCCTTGGCACGTCCACAATGAAGCCAGGGGAGGTGGGCAGAGCACTGAGAGCACCTACTATCACACCCCCTCCAGGTACCTGGGGATCCTTTGTCAAAGTTCTCTGTGCACATGCTGACCCCCAAGCGTGGTACAGCACGGCCAAAAGAGGGCTCCTTCCTTCTGTGGGAAGACAGAGGGCCCACGTGAGCTGCTTCCGCTTCCTCCCTCAATCGTTCCATCTGTCATACGGAAAAGCAATGACTTCCCATACACTCATTGGGCTGCCATGAAAGCGACTGTGTCACCGCACCTCCAGCCTTGCTAAAACCATAGCGACTCCCACTATCTCTAAAGATCAAAACCCAAATCCCGTATGCGGTCCACAGGCCTTGTACGGTCTGTTCTCTCCCCATCCACCTGCCCTCCCCCATTATCCATTTCCTGAACCTCCTGTCATGTTCCCATGTGATGGCTCCTTTTATGGGTCAAAGTGACTGGGCCACAGGAAGCCCAGACACTGGGTAAAACATTATTCTGGGTGTGTCCGTGAGGGTGTTTTTGAATCTCTTAAAGGATGATGAGAGAGAAAGAGAGAGAGAGAGAGAGAGAGAGAGAGGGAGGGAGGGAGGGAGGGAGGGAGAGAGAGAGAGAGAGAGAGAGATCAGTAGATAGGTGATACAGATTAGATACAGGTACAGGTTTGGTATAGGTATAGACTATGGAGTCTGTTTCTCTAGCAAACACACACACACACACACACACACACACACACACACTCATGCACTGCACTCTATTTGCCTCTTTGAAGGTCCCTTACTCCCTCCTACCGAGCATTCTTTGCACATGTGGACTTGCCATCACCACCACAACCAGCATCACCATCCTGCACCCACGCCTTGCTAACTCACACATGCTACAGTTCTCAGTGCAAACACTACACCTTCAGAGAAGCCTTACTGGACGGTGTAATTCTGGGGTTAAATTTGCCGTATTCATTCTATGCATCAGTACAATCTTCTCAGAGGACAGAGTAGCAAACGCATCAGAAGCTTAAGAAATGGGCACACTCTTTGACCCAACAATCTGCCCTTAAGAACCTGTTCCAAACAAATGCTTCAGATTCAGGCAGAAAGATCAAGGTATATATTTTTAGAATGGTTATATAGGAAAGGCAAAGGGAGGGGACGAGGGCCTGGATTATGGACCAGGAAAGAAAACACACAAAGTAAATATCTACACTAGGCGATTTGCTTAATACTTCAAATGCATACAACCACTGGATTATTTTTCAGCCATGAAAAATGATGGTATGTAGGCAAAATTATTGACATGAAAATGGGTTCCATGATGCATCGCTATTTTAAAAACAGGTCACAGGACAGAATGTTCAGTAGTATTATATTCTGAAGGTATGTTCAGTGGGATCTCAAATGTACTGTGTATGTGTGAGAGGGGGAGAGAGGCGGGAAGGGGGGAGAAGGGCATAGGGGAGACAGGGAGGCAGGGAGAGAGGGAGAGAGGGAGAGAGAGAGAGAGAATGTGTCTGTACAAAGGACCACAAAATGTTTGGAACTATTTAAAACTAGTTTCCTCCCCCTCCCTCCTCTTCCTCCTTTGCTTCTGTGCCATCTAAGTTTTCTTCATCAAACTTAATACAAGGGCTCAAGTCTGGGGGGAAATGGATGACATACCTAGCCATCCAAACAAATCACCCTTTTCAAACTCTGCATTTCTCCCCATGATTGAAAGAAAACAGAATAACTGGGATTGAGTACAGAGAAGCACGGCTCCCCGATCAGGGAAAATGTGGCGATCGGTTCTCCCTCTCCCACTTTTCTCCTCTTTGACTCCCACCTTTGCCTGGATGACCACCCGGCCGTCGCCCTTTCCTCTCCCCACACATAACTTCATGTAACTCCAAGTTCCAGTTCAATCAAATCAGAAAGGAAACACAGAAATACCAACCCCCCAAACTAAGAGGTCTCCATCCTTCACACGCATTGATAACCCTTCAAGGTTACAGTTAATGTGAGGTGGCTTCGTCCCATTTCATCTGCTCCCCTCAGAGCTGTCCTGAGGAGTTCCAGTGTTTGAAACAGTCCTGAGTGGTCAGAACCAAAAGGAGATAAGCATATGTTTGTACAAGCTGAAAATTTGTCCTATATGGAACAGAGTCAAAATAAATCAATAAAAGCAGTCTCCGACAGGTACTGCAGACAGAAACTGTTAATTACTGGTATTACCACTGATATCTATTCATTTGAGACTTTTGTTCAGCAAAGACAATCGCCTGGCCCTGTTATATAACCAAAATCAGGAGAATTTACAGAGAGGAAAAAAAAGCATTCTCAGCTCAAATTCAGACAAAGGGATTGAAAGAAAAATGAGACAAGTCATATTTTCTGGGGATTCACTGAGACAAACCAGCTCCGACAAAGAATGGGAACCTACCCAATTTCTCCAAGTATCACCCACCCTCACACGGTTGTCTTCTCGGCATATAAATTTCAAGTTTGAAAGAGCCCAGATAGAGATGCTTTTAAGAGACTTCTCCACAATCAAAAGGTTTTCTCCTTGTCCTAAGGGATTTCTGTTCATAGTTCAGTCCTTTGAAAATATATATAATCAAACCACACAGCTTAATGGTAACGAGTGAGGATTCTGTCGTCCCGAAGAGTTGGGTTCAAGATCCATTGCTGCCCCGTCACAGCTCAGTGACACTGGCAGGTTACGAAGGTTTCTGAGCGTCTTTCCTCATACGTGAGATGAATATAATACAAATGCCTACCCCATGTGATGAGTTAAGTCAAACTATGTGTGGGGTCCTCTATCTGCCCATGTCTAAGCAGGGAAGAGAAACCACCTAAGTATTCAAAAAGGCAGGATTTTAATGCAGGGATTAGCTGTGCAGGTAACAAAAGACCAAATGCCAAATGGGACAATGAGGTGATCCAACTTCAACGAAATATTTTTTAAAGTCTAGATTGAGGAAGAAAAAAAGCAATGGTGAAAAAATATCAAAATCGTAAATAGAGACAGGCTCCACCCCCACACGTACTTCTCTCAGCCTCACTTGAATTATCCTAGTCCTGGCCATGCTGAAGATGAAAACAGCCAGAATCTGCTACAACCCCAAAGACAAGGGACCGAGGGAGGACAGGTGTTACTGGAGCCCAGGACCAATGCTGGGCCTGTCCAATGGGATCTGGAGCCACAGAGGAGAAAGCCATTGCAGAGATTCCCAGGGAGACAAGGAGAGGAAGAAACACCACGGCTTAGCCCTTCCACCCGCCTTCCGGTCTCCCATCAGTTGCTCCCACTGTGCTGCTGTGGGAGCCTGGAACCCATGGTCTGCAGGGGGAGAGCAAGGGATGGCTCTGAGGCCAGATAGACGCAGGTGGCCCAGAAGCTTCATTCAGTTCCTCTCACACCTAACTGCTCAGAAATGGGAGGGCAGTGTCTCCCTGAGCCCGGTTTCTAGAGGAAAATGGGCTGATGTATTTGCAACTGCCACCAAGATGATGACAGATGGCGGTGCCTGGTGATGGATTCTGAAGGGAGGCAAAGTGTAGTCCCCTCTATGTCTTCTCCCCTGCCCTTCTCCACTTAATGGTTGGAAGGTCCTGCATGCAGGCCTCCAGGTAAAACGGGTTGTGAGAAGGACGAGAACATATGGCCACTCCTATCCTCTCAGGGTTCAGTTACCAAATAAGAATTGCCCAAAACTGAGCCCCCTTTGAGAACCACAGTCAACTGGAGAGATGCTCACGAAAAGAGAGTGCGCCGGCAGGATGCTGATTGTCAGGGCCCTCGGTCCCACAGGGAGGTGGTGACGGGCAGGAGGTGGGAGGGCATGTCCATCGTCCAACTAGAGCAGAATTTCCCATTCGGCAGTTGCTATAGGATCGTGCAGCCAGGGTGGCAAACAAGCGGAGAAGAGAGAAAATCTGGAAAGGCGTGCAATGTGGGCAGCACTGGTCAAGTACGTGGGGCTGAGTACAAACGGGTCTGAATCCTGGTTCTGCCCTCAAGTGGAACGGGTGACCTTGGGCGCGTTGCTAAACCTCGCTCCGCCCCTGTGTCTCAGTAGAATGAGGAGAATCACGGAGTCGGGCTCAAGAGCTCTTGTGGGTCGGATGAAACCATGGAGGTGAAGGCTGTAGAGATCCCGGGTCAGAGCAGTACTCAGTAGTAGCTGGCAGCGGGTACTATCTTTGTTGTTGCTGTTGTGACTCGAGTTGAGCATGAGAATGGAGGTTTCCAGTGCAGGAGGTATTGCAATAACGTACTGACCTCTGGGATATGCAGACTAGCATGATCTACGGTGGCCCAAGTGCAGTGGAACAGTGGGTTTCACAGGAAGGGAAGGATTTCAGTTCCCCTCAGGAAATATCAGTCAGACAGAGATATAGACGTGGACGCGGATGAAGATGTAGGTATAGGTGCAGGTAGACATACATATGGCTTTGCTTATATAAAGTGCATACTTTAAAGAATCATGCTAAGTACTACACAAAACGAGCTATAAACTACAATTACGTGCTACTTGCACCATTATGACCAACTCTCCCTTCAACGTAAGTGTTTACTGGGCAATCGCTATGTGCCAGGCACGGTAGTGGGCACTACAGTGGAGGGACGTAAACGAGAACAACACGTGGCTGCTACCCCCAGAAGCCCTGCATCCGACGTAGAAAACAGACATTTACAAAAATAAAAATAGTTCTCCCTAGGGAATGGAATGACCAAGTTCAACAGTGAAGTCTTCCTGGAGAAAGCGGCACTTGAGCTGAGTCTTGTTCAGCGAGCTCATGAGGACAGAGCAATGGAGGACGGGTTCAAAGGGCAGCCAGCCTTTCTTTTTGTGGGGAGGGTAGAGCTGGAAATATTTTCCTTCCATTTGGGTTAAGAGTATTACCAGACTTTTTCTTTCACCAGGAGGTGGGTGCCCCCAAAGATGTCACTGAATAATGTTTTCAAGGTTCATGGTGTAGCAGGCATCAGTACTTCATTGCTTTTTAAGGTTCAGTAATAGTCCATCATGTGGATGGACCACATTTTATTAATATTTATCCATTCATCAGATGATGTCTATTTTGACTACTGTAAATGATGCTGCTATGAACATTCATGTATAAGGTTTTGTTTGAACATCTGTTTTTAACGCTTTTGGGTATATATGTAGGTGTGGAACTGGTGGGCCAGGTTGTCATTCTATGTTTCATTTTCTGAGGAACCATCTGATCCATGCTTAACCACCACCAGGGTGACAGTTTCTCCTTCCAGAGAAGTACTGGGGTCGAGTGTCATTGGCCCATCTTGGGTCACATGTCCATCTCTGAACCAATGAATGTGGGCAGGAAAATGGAAAACCATGATTGATGAAGGTGTGTCTATCTCTGCAGTAAGGAGAACTTTCTATCCAAACCACACAGACAGAGGAAAGGGGATAGGTGGAAGGTTTTTCCCCAAAGGAAAATCAAAGCAGTGTTAACAGAAGAGGAGGGAAAAGATACTGGAAGACAAAACCAAGAAGAGTCTACCTCACCAAGGAAGCAATAAAATAGCTGCTTTGGAAGAGAATGTGTGATGGATTTGTGGATCACTTAAGATATGTCAGGCACTATTCTAAGTGCTTTACAGAGAATCAGTAGCCTCACTGCACAGATGAGAAAAATGAGACACAGAGAGGTTCAGTAACTTGCCCAAGGTCACAGTGTTAGAATGTGGTTGAGCTGGGACTTGAACCCAAATCCCTCTGATCCTTTCTTATCACCATGCTGGTGGTTTTCCGAGTAGAGGCATCAGGCATGAAATAATCTGGATGCCTGCTTGGTACACGTCTTCATAGTCACCACGCGAGGTACTCAAGTCAGAGAATTCATGTGCCCAGATACACTCACACACATTTCCCAATGGCGTGAATTAAACAGACAAAGCCCTCTATCTCCCATCACACAGCACATAAGCCAAAGTCAAACACATTCTGCTTTGTCCTCGTTCAAACTCAGGATTATGGCTTTCATTGGTCAGAACTCCAGAATTCCAACTGGGGACCCTCTCTACCACACCATGGAGTCTGCGGTCTCTTCAAACAATGTGGAAACTAAATGTCATCACCAAGCCTCCCCAGGTCCATCAGCAATGCAACTGCAGTTGTTAAGCCATGCTCCCTTCTTGAACACCAGCACGTTTTTCCCTAAAGCATGCGTCAACCTCAAAGACTGGTTTTTCAGAAACACCAGGGACCTACTGATCTTTCTGTACTCTGGGTGACGTCTCAGTCCTGTCAACATGGTACCTTGTCTCCCTCCTCTGTCTGAGCTGGGAACAGGAAGAAACCTTTACAAATGACAGTCTCATAATAGGATTGTGTTTTTCTGCACATTGTATCTCAGGGGATCATGGCCATTTGTCTCCTGCAAATGACAATCCAGCTTCTCTGGGTTTCCTAGTTGCTTGGGAAGAAATGTTACTGCACAGCTTGTCTCCAACGATGTTTTATAATTGTAGCAGAAATCCAATGTTAATAGAGCTGTCTGGCTAAAGAGATACATGAGCCCTGCGTAGCTACACCAGCACCCCAATGGTTTGAAAGTGTATCTGATGCTTCTTCATTGCAATGACATTTTGCATATATACATAAAAACAAAAATCAAATTTCATCATACACAAATACTCGTGTGGGACTATCATAGTTCCAGGAAAAACATCAGCCCTTGATTCTCCACTAGACATTTTACAGCTCCCTGCCGCTAGAGGTGTTTATGTATTCTTAACTTTTTTTCTGAAATACCCCTCTGCTTATCTCTACTTATCCAAACACCTCCTTCAATTGTCTTCTGAGACCATTCCAGCTTACGATGATTTCACTCTCCAGTGGCATCTAACTACACCTTCCATTTGACCGTTAATCATGTGCCTTCTTGTGACACTGCCTATATTCTTCAACTGAATTGTTTTAACTATTCACATTTATTGCCAGGGTACCGACCCTCGTTTTAACCTTATTCTGAATTCAAGGAAAATGGGTTGTTGGAGAACAAACCAATTGGTTGAGACCGTTGAGAATTCTCCCTCCCTCCCCTGCCACTTCCTCTAAATACCACACATCCCCGACTATCCTTTTGGATGTTTGATTTAACTACAGAGACTTCAAATAATCGCTCATGTCAACTACAGACACCAAAAGCTCTTGAAGGTACTGGAATGATTTCGTGAATTCTGAGGAGCTAAGCCAAACAGGAAAGGAAAGAGGGTCAAGTCATAATAAAGACAGTGAACAGACAACATTAACCTGTGTAAACGTAACAGCTTTCTTTACCTGACACCATAAAATAAGGACTCTCTGGGTAGCTGTCCATGGTTCTGAAAGTTCCGCTGTCATGGGCAACTTACCACCTATCATTTTCTTGACACTTACCTCCCTAACTGCAGCTACCATTGATTCTACTCATGTGGCCTGACCCCTCACTTAGACTGGCTTCGACTAAAACGCCTTCTGAACAATCCGTATCCCACATCAGCTGTCTTCGGAAGCAATGGTAGTTAAAAGAATGGACTCGAGTCAGACTGTTTGGGTTGGAAGCTCAGATTCAACATGCGAAGGGAGCTACTTAATGTCATTTGTCAATTTGGGATATAGTACTACGTACTTCATGGGGTTGAGGGAATTAAATGAGAAAGTCTATGTAAAGAGTTTAGCAGAGTCCCTGACATACACATATACAAATTCTCAGTGAATTTACCCTTTTATTATAATGGTTGTCTTATATCCTTAACTATATGAAAGAAAGAAACTGAATCTTTTCCTTCAGGATACCCTCTAGTGGCTATAGCGTTATAGGGCAGGCAGAGCTTTGAAGTAATTCAGACTGAGTCCAAATCCTGGATCCATGATATACTAGCTGCACGACATTAAGCAATTTACTTAACCCTCTGAGCTTCTTTTCCCTAATTTATAAAGTGGAGCAAACAATTATCTATTTTTCAGATTTGTAAATATTCTCGAGGATGCATCTAGCTAGCTGGTCTCAAACAGATGTGCAATAAACAGAGATCGTTGAGTTTATGGCTACAAATTTGAGAGGACTGCAGGATTTTATTACTTCTGCTCATCTGTCACCAACAGTCTGCAAGAGTCAGGAGAGTATATTTAGGACAAGCGGTAAAGATCTGGTGCTTTATCCTGGGAGGCCCATTTCTCTCGAAGGGCTCTACGACATTCCTTCGTAGAGTGGATCAATTATTTAAGATGGTTAAGGCCTTAGTCATCAACTTGATGTCGTCACAAAGAACTGAATTTCACATAGAGAACTTCTGATGCTACCTCTGCATCATTTATCTGACTGTGTAACATGGATAACACAGGTCAAAATGGGACTCGAGAAAGACTAGACATGATTCTGTCTAGGAAAAGAAGTTGCCTTTCTAATTGTGGGTCAGGTCCTATCACTGCATTCAATGCCCGGCATGTTGAATCTAAGTGCCATTCCTGCTCATTACTATTGTTTTGGGGGAAAAAATCTGGAGACTCAAAACTACACTTGTAGATTACAACTCCTGGAGTCATTCCCATGAACCCCTCCCGACGTACCTCCTCTAGGAAACGGTCCTTTGGAGACTGAAGGAATAATTGTCCATTGCACTTCATTCCAGCTGCATGTCCATTAGGGCCTGATGGGAAATGGTCAGAAAAATTAGGACAAAAGGTCATCTCTTCTTGGTAGACTGTAGGCCCAGTGCAGAAACTTCGGATCATTTTCCCATCTATGGCGCAGCCTCCCATTTATCAAGCTTGGTCTAAAGAATAAGCTACAGACATGTTTCTAAAGAGGTGAGCTCTCAGACGGAGTTCCTGCTGGTCATTCTGCTCCCTGGAAAAATTCATCTTTCCTCTGGTCTGTGGGAAGTACGGCACCTTAACCTGCCCAGTCTACTCAGCAACCAGAGCCCTTTCCCCATTCGTGAGTAGAATTTACAAACCTAGGGCTTCAAATGCCTAAGCTACCAGGTAGTTAAGAGTGACCATATTAGGAGGTTGCCCCCTGAAATACCTTCTGCTGCTTTCTCCATTCTGAGAGTAGCTGAAAAACTCCAAAATGTGTTCTCAGAAGCCACTATTAGGCATGCAATATACCAACACGTCACCAAACACCAAAACTTATTTCTAAATCCCACAGTGCTCTGGGGAGAAGCAGAAACTAAAGAAAAATGGGAGGGAATGTAGGAGTGAGAGTAAAAGCATGGACCTGGGTCCACATCCCATCACCACCACGTCCTGGCTGTGTTGAGTGCCTTACGTCTCCACAGCTCAGCCTCTTCCCCTGTGAATTGGGAATGATAATATCATCTACACTAAAGAGCTGTAATTGACAATAAACAATAGAATCCATACAAGTTACTCAGCTCAGAGCCCATAGATGATAAATATTCAACACCTTGTTTATGTAGACAGTTTTGAGTACACGATATGCATGACCTCACTGAGTACCACAACCTAGGAAGTAGGTATTGCATCCCTTCTCCAGTTTGTCACCAAGAAAACTGAGACAGAGAGAGAAAGGGAAATCTGCTTTGGATCCTATAATCATGCGAATCCATGACTGAAAGCTAGGTCAGCCTGACCCAGACAACCTTAGCTGATTTAATCAACGGTTAATACAAAACATCCAAGCCCTTTGGAATCCCTGACCCATGACACAACCCTCAAAGAGTGACAGATTCAGCCACACCAATGAGCCAAAGGGAGAGCTCTGACCTCCACGAGGCAAAAAAAAATTCACAATTTTACAAAATCACACCCCATACAGTGAAATCACCTCAGGGTGGGCACAAGTGCAAAATTCAACCCATTCAACGAAAGTGCTTCCAGGGTCCTAAAACTGCAAATGTTAAGAATCGTATACTTTCATCAAATCAAGACCCGAGGGGACAGGATTTGGTGGACTACCAACTTCATGCCCCCTTCATCGCACAGCTCTGAAGAAGGGAAAAAGGAGATGTGAACTCACACGGACTGAGTGCTTCCTAAGTGCCAAGCTTTGTGTCAAGTGTGTAACGGATCTTATCACTTTACCCATCAAATATAACTAAGACGTAAGGATGACTAGTCCCATTTCACTGGTGAGTAAACTGAGGGCCTGAGAAGTTAAGTGACTTGCCCAAGGTCACTTAAAAGAAAAACTTTCATTAAAATCCAATTTGTCTAAACCCAGCACCATTTCAGGGGCACCATCCACATAGCCTATGATGGAGACATCCCCAAAACCCTTTCCAGCATGCCCCACTGGACTGTCCCAGAGCCAGCATTCCTTAAGGCAAATTAAATTAATGAATGGCACTGGTGGCATCACTGAGACCTGGGTGGGTATGAAGTCTCAGAAACAGAAACCCTTTGCTAGAAACACTGTCTTCGCTCCATGTCTCCTGACTTTAGGTAACAATTCTGGAGGAGGTAGAAGCTTCTTTTTTGGCCTGATTATGCAATATATTCTTCTCTTGTAACTCCTACGCCCTCGCCCTTTCTGTGCCTTTTCTGAGCATTCATTCACTCTCTTTCCTTGTGATCTTGATGCCTTTAGAAACTACAACACAATAAACGTGAGGTTGAATTACTGAAAATGGGTGTGCTATGTACAAAGATATACCTGAGAATTTGCCACTGTGAAGGACAGACAGGTACATCTAATAGGGACAATACCTTTCGCTAGAGCCATGGGATTATGGAAAAACTGCAGTTGAACAAATTGCACCATAACAGCACTGTTTGAATAAACCTGCTTTCCTGTGGCTTATTAAGTTAGCTCAAAATTTTTCTCTAGGTTAAAACCGGGCTTGCGAAATACTGTTTTAAACCATGCCTCCTTTAAGAGCACAATCCTTCCTAACATTCACCACACTAAACTCCTTACCATTTTTAATTAAAGGAACTTGGCCCTTCACATAATGCTGAGGTAACCTCTTCTATATTGAGAATTCGCAAGAGTACTTGTAGGGGGGTGAAGATATTAAATTATCAATCACGTACAGCTTCACTTCCACGGAGGACATGGAAAGCTGGACAGGGCATCACTCCCATCCTAACAACAAGAAAAAGGCAGAGGAACTTCAAAATCATAACTTTTCTTAAACACATCCAAAAGCTGAGGTCACAAGAAAACCAAGTCTCCTGAACTCCAAAGCAAGGCAGGCTCCTCCAAGGATCACCGATGGCAGAACATGGGATGAAAACACATGAGCACCATATAAGTGGGTAAGAATTCAGCTAAGATTTTTAACAAACTGCTAAAGGCCAAGCGTTGGCTAGCTTGAGATTATAGAAGCCCTGAGAGTCATAGACATAAAGGAAACTTCTACACATCCACAAGCTCTTCTCCAAAGACCACACGTGGGTGTTTGGGAGAAAGATCAGAAGCAGGGAGGATAGTAGAAAGAGGCCTCCTCAGTGGTACAGTCCTACAGCGCTGCTGGGCTCATGCACAAACCTCCACCCAGATCCTCTCCCCAACACAACTAAAACCTCAAAATGATAGCAGCGGAGCAGCCAATCCAGGGCACGGTGGAAACCCACGGCAGCAGGAGAAAGGGCAAAAGAAAAATATCCTGGGGGAGTGGCATGAAAGAGTTACATAAAAATAAAGGGATCCATTTACCAATAAGATATAACAATCCTAAATGTGTATATGCATAACAAAAGAGTTTCAAAATATATGAGGGGAAAATTGATAAAACTAGAAGGAAAAATAGAGAAATGCACAAATACAGGTAGAGACTAAAGCACTCCTCTCTGTGCCTCTGGATAGGACAAGTGGAAAAAAATATGTAGGGATCTAGAAGATTTAACACACTCAACCAATCTGACATAACTGACATTTGTAAAACACTGCCCCCAACAACAGAATGCACTTTTTTTTTTTTCAAGTACACAGGGAACATTCCCCAAGATAGACCACATTCTGCTACATACAGTTCTACCACGGACTCTTCCAGAAAACAGGAAGAAAGACTTTTCAACTCACTCTTTAGGCAAGTATTATACTAATATAATTCCAAACCTTGTAAGGACACACATTCCCAGGCATGTCCCTTTTCAGGCTCCAATACCCAAGAGCAGTCCTCGAAAAAAGAGCTGGCAGCTGTGAGCTGCTGGAAGTGAAAGCAAACCAAAGCCAGGGGTCACATAAAAATGGGATCCAAGGGGACCTGGGCTGAGCACCAACTCGATTCCTCACTCCCAGTTATTGAGGATCTACTTTGAACCAGGTGTCCTGCTGGGCTCTTTACAACCCTGAAAATTTTGTATTATTATTCCCATATTCTTGTTTAACCCTGACAACAAGTCTATGAGGTAGCTCTTACTAATTCCATTTTAAAGATTAGAACACTAAGGCTCAGAGAGGTTAAGTTATCTTCCTCAAGGTCACACAGCTACTAAGCAGCAGGGGTGAAATTCGAACCTGGGTCTACCTGGCCTCTGCCAAGTCTGTTGCTGTTTTTCTCCCTTATGTGTCTCCCTTCCTCTTGTCTAGCACATTCCCCTGTTAGGTACTACGGTCATTCCTGCTGCCAGTGCCTATGGCCATAATTCCACAAGCAGTTTCCTCTATTTTGGCCATTGTCACTGTCCACATTCTGGGCTCCTATCCTAACTTACCTTCCTGGGTCTCAAGCCTGGTTCTGCCAATGCACTGCTCTCTGCTAGCTGTCCAGCTGGAAAAGACTTCACTGGTAGAATTCTAGCCAGGAACTAATGATTGGGGATGGGAAGATAGGCCTGTATCTTAACCCAAATGAATGGATTTCTATCTTGTCTCAAGAATCCAAACTGGAACCTCAGTGGGAATAGGAATAGATGAGCACCCTGATTTGACCATAGACAACAGACAAGGGAGTGGAAGACAGTACTTCCTGGAAAGAGCTTTTACAATAACCCAAGGGCTCTCTCTGTCACCGTGACACTCTCTTACCCAGTTCCTCCGAGTCGTCTTCTCTCACTCAGGCCTCCGCAGACACAGCCAGAAAGAAGGTCTCCCATGTTCTCCATTTGAGTCCCCTCACCTCCTCTCTGGATGACAAACCCTAAGCAAGGAACAGAGCAGATCAGATTAGCAAGCAGTTTTCATCATGCCTTACCTGCCAGCAGCAGAAAATCATCTACGAGATATGGCCTCAGGGGCATCTGTTGGTTCGAAACCTTGTGGAAACCTCAGGAATGTCCCAGGTGAAATCTGAAGCTAGCCAAGTTCCTGGAGCATAAGAGAGTTAACCGGGCTCTGTCACGTGTACGGGCCAGATGGTCTCAACAACACCTTACTCTCTCAAGGCTACGTTATTGGAACAGCTCCTAGAGCGGGAAGAGTGGGCAGAAAGTAACTCCAAGGCCAGGAGAGAGGGTAAGGAGCTTCCCATTGCCTGGGTCCAGCCTGCTGGTCAACAGGCAGTCACGTCCTCTCCATGACTTCCCCAGGATTCCACCTCTTAGCCTCCCAATTGGGCTTTGTCACAAGTTCTCAGATATTATTCTGCAGCAGCTTGCACTCCCCTGCTTTGCAAAACGATGCGCTAAGGCCTCCAACTGATTACTCTGCTTTCCCACCTTGTCTGCAGCCCCGATGCGAGCAAAGTCATGGACACCGCTGCTCCTTCTCTAATTTCAGCTCTTCCTCCAACTCTCTAAGAAGCTTCAGTCTCCAGCTGGGCAACCCCGGGAGCTGAAGTGCGCACAGGGAGGTGAGCCCACTGCAGCCGAGCGAGTCCCTGCCCCTTCACAGGTGCTCTGCACAGCAACTCAAACAAGCGCGCCAGACCAGCCCGCGTTTGCCCCGCGTCCCCTTCTGCATGCAGCACGCAGCCGTCCACGCGCACCTGATGCATCTGACGTATGGCCCGCCCTCCCCTCGAAATGGCCCTGGCCAACAGGATTTCCGGTGCAGATAGATGTCTCTTTCCAAAGGCCCATTTCTTTGGTCACCTGACAGCCTCGCCAATTGTTGGTTCCCACACTGGGGAGCTTCCTGGGCGAAATCTGGGCACCAAACTCAGAGGGTAAAGAGAGACGGGCAAGGCAGGCCACTCCAAAATGGTACCGAGTGGTTTTAACAAGCAAAGTAACTTACAGAACAGGCTTGTGTTGGGCACCACGAGAGGAGAGCATCTCCGCACCTGCCCGCCAGAATCTTTACAGTTTATACAGAGGCCTTAATGGGTTTCAGTCACGTACCATCCAGATGGTCTCACGACATTTTACTTTTTCAAGGCTGCGTCCTTGAAAAATGGCTATGGCTCTGGGATTAGTGGGCAGGATGTACATTAAGGATAAGGGAGGGGGTGAGGCACCTCCGATTGCCAGGGTCCACCTCGAGGGTCAACCGGTGGTCATGTCTTCTCGATGACCTCCTCCAACAGTAAAGACGTGGTCATAGACGTGGGTTCTAATCTGATATGACTGTATATGTACAGGCCAAACAGAGAGTGGCAATCCTGCCATACTGTGTTGGGGACAAGAGTGGCAGGGTGAGGGAGGGCCTCTAAGAGCCCGCCTTCAGAGTGGCTACAAAATGGCAGTGAGAAAAAAGGGCATCTTGTGAAATTGGAAAAATTGTAATACAACAATCTGAAGATATGTCAACAAATAACAAAAATAACTAGCAGCCCATTGAGTAGCTCCTGTGTCTTTTTTCATTTGTGCTCTTTTATTATCTGCATTATAGATCATCTTTTATTTACATACTGTCTTTATTCTCACATATCCTTATAAAACAAGGACCTTGTAATTCCCGCTCTACAGGTGAGGAAAGCAAGGCTCAGAGAGATTGAGTAACTTGCCCAAGGTCACACAGCATATAGAAGTTGTACTCTAGAGTTGGACCTGGTTCTGTCAGGCTCTAAAGCCACACTTTATTTCATTTGTATTATAAAGTAATGGTCGGAACAAATAGCACAGGCACCCAGCCTCTGAAGTCAAACTATCTTGAAACTCCATCCATGCCACTTATTGGCTATGCAGCTGTATTAGTTTCCTAGGGCTGCCGTAACAAACTACCCCAACTGGATGGCTTAAGCAACAAATTTATCATCTTGCAGTTCTAAAGTTCCAAAATCAAGATGTGACGACCGAGTTGGTTCCTTCTCGGGACTATAAGAGGAAATCTGTTCCGTGTTTGCCTAGTTTCTAGTGATTTCCTGGAAATCTTTGGTATCCCTTGGCTTATTGAAGCATCTCCCTGACTCTGCCGTCTTCACATGGATTTCTCCTGGCAGGCATCTCAGGGTTCCAAATTTCCCCTTCTTCATGAGGAAAGCAGCCATTTTGGATTAGGACCCACTTTAATGATCTCATCTTAACTACTTATATCTGCTACAACCCTATTTCCAAATAAAGTCACATCCTGAGGTACAAGATGTTAGGACTTCAACATATGAATTCTGAGGAGGACACAATTCAACGCATAAGAACAACCATTGGCAATTACATTTTGTCTCTGTGCTACTCATCTGTCAAAGTGACTATTGCAGAGTTAGGGGGATTAAAAGAGTTAATATATAGAAAGTGTCTAGAACAAGGGCCAAATTCTACCTGCCACCAGGTCTTGTACAGCCAGCCAGCTAAGAATGGCTTTTAAAGAGTTGAAAGAAATCCAAAAAAGACTACGTATTTCATGACACATGAAAAAGGAAATTCGACTTTCAATGTCCATAAATAAAGTTTTATTGGAACTCAGCCACGCCCATTCATTTACATATTGTCCATGGATATTTTTACACCACAGGAAGAGAGTTGAATAGCTGCAGTTCCTACAGAGACCATATGGGCACAGAGCCTAAAATATCTACTGTCTGGCCCTTTACAGAAAACATTTGCCAACTACTAACCTAGAAAGTCATGTAGTATGCAGTAAGAATTGTATTAATATTGGTTATTACATATTTTTCATTTTCTTTCATCTGCCTCTGAGATCCTTTGTGTAGCAAAGAGGAACTTCAGCCCATGTGATGGAGGATGTCCCCATTGACAGCCGGCTTCATGTGCTTGGGGGACCCCAACCCTTCCCCTGAATTGGCTGGTTTCCTCTGCCATGCTCATCAGTTGCTCCCCTGGCTGAATCAAGTCCAGGCCAGTAAGCTTGCTTCTCTCTTGCTCGTCTCAGCAATTCTGTTGTCCTGCCATGGCACAAGTTCCCAACAGCTCCAATTGGGTCCAAAGGGGGGCACTTCCAAACCTTAACTTATTTACATGTGAGGAACTCAAGGGCTTGTGCTCCCTGCCAATCATCCCAGCCGATGGCATGTCCAGCACAACATTCCTCCTTCCTGCCAGAAGCTCCTGCCTCCTTCCCACATATCGTGGAAAACTTGCATCTTTAAAAAAAGAAGTGTGTGCACTTTCTTCCCCCCATTTTTTCCTGGCCAGAAAAAGAAGTGAAGCCTCATTTTAGTTAGATGGCTCATCTGGGATACTCAGGAAGAAGGGAGCAGAGGACAGAAGTGGGCGAGACAGCAGCACGCAGGGCATTTGTGGGGACGGAGCCGGCAGATACGCGGTGCTGAGTCAGCAAAACTGGCAAGCGTGGTGAAAAAGTCGCAGTTCAGATGGGGAGAAGAAACACGTTTTCTTGCCACGATCTGAAGAGTGGAGAGTTTAATTGCTAAAGAGACCACAATTGTTTTGGCTCAACGTGTCCGTGGCTTTGTATTGAATGGCATTTTGTGTCCTCTAAGCGTCTTTTCTTTTAAAAAGTGTAGGATTTAGGAATAAAACCAAGTTATAGGCAGATTAAAGTCTTTAACTCTTAATGAAAGGTTTTTATTCAGCCATTCACATCCAGCCTCAGAATTTAGTTGAGGAGAAGTGAGAACTTGTAACAAAAAGTCAATTGTGTGCACAGTCCCTCTGAGGTCAGACTATTGTCCCCAAGGAGGACACAGCTGCTGTTGCTGTCATTCTGCCAGTCAGGCTAGAGTCAAACTGGGATGGGGACACCTCCCAGCTGGAAACCTGGGGGGAGAAAACTCTCCCCAAAGAGGACTCTAGTGACCCCATGTTCTAGAAAAGCCGCTCTTTCCCCTAGTCCCGTTCATCCTGCAGTTTTCCTCATCTCACTCAACGGCAACTCCAGCTTTAATGACTGAGGCCAGAAATCTCAGTGTCCCCCTGACACCTCTATTTCTCTCATAACTCACATCCAATCTGTTGACAAACCCTGTCAGTTCTATCCAGGACCGGGTTCATAATTTGTAGGGCCCAGTGCAAAACACAAAGGGGGTCCCACGTCCAAAGGTTATTAAGCATTTCAAGATGGCAACCGCAGAGCATGAAACCAGCATAGGGTCCTTCTGAACAGGGACTTTGTGTGACATCACAGGTCCCACGCCCATGGTTCTACCTGCAAACACATCTAAAATCTGACCACTTGTCACCACATCCACTGCTAACCACCTGCCCTGAGTCCTCCCTCTGCCCCTTCAGTTACTTTGCAGCATAAGAGCCAGTGTAGGGGACCACGTCCCTCCTGTGCTCAGAACCCTCCAGTGGCTCTTCGATTCGCCCAGAGTAAAAGCCAAAGTCCTTACAACGGCCAACAAGTCTGTTCGCGTCCCCTAGGACCCGAGAGGCTCATCTCTGACTCTTCCTCACTCACTGTGCTCCAGCCACACAGCATTTCTGACTGTCCGCAAGCAAGCCAGCTAGGTAGGCGTGTTCCTTCCTTGTGGCATTTACCTGGCCCTTCCCTCTTCCTTGGAATCTCTCTCGCCACTTGCTATGGAAATACACATGTATGGAATGGCACTTTCCAAAAGGAGAGAGAAAAACTCAAGAGTCCTAAATCTCAGAGACGGAGACCCCAAATGATGGGACATATGTCTTCCAATACCTCCTAAGCTCAAGACTCATATTACGAGCGACAGAAACCCTGTGGTTATTTTAAGAAGGAAGACAGTTTATTTAAAGGCTGTTGGGTAGCTCACAGAAAGAATCTCCAACAGGCAGTGAAGACATCACAGCTTGTACGCCCAACACCACCAATGACGAAACCAATGTCACCACTGGATCTGCAAATACTGGTGCCTCTAGAATGAGGAGTTGGCCGCTTCTCCTTACCAGGATAAATCCTGCATGGTGGTCCTTCTTCACTAGTTTCTGACTCAAAGTCAAGGGCAGGTATATTTGACTGACAAAGTCATTTGATGAGTCATCTGTTGGGTCTGTGCCCCAGCTACAGGCTTTAATGATTTTTAAAATTATTTTAAATGCATAAAACAGAATACACTGGATTACAAAGGAAAACACTTACATTGACTGTAGTTATAGAAATATTAAAACAAACTCGTGATACAGCAGTACATATATAGTATATGTTCTTCTTTATTAGCTCATTAAGAACAAAATCTAGCAGCGGCTCTAACAACTAGTGTAATTTCAAAGACGTGACGAGCCTAAAAGATATTTAAAGATTCTGTAACAATTATAATGAGCTATGAAAATAGCTATGATTTCCAATGGTGACAAAGTCACAGGAATTGTGAATTCCACTGTGGTTTGTTACCTATATTCATAATTGGAGGAATGCGAAAAATCAGTGCAAGGTCAGTGAAAAAAATTTATCCTTTCCAAGTTAACTAATCTTTTCTATTCTAGCCACAGACCTGCAGAGATTGCGGCGGTCGTCTCTGGCTAGGAATTCCTGGAGCATATGGTAAGTATTCCAACCTGCCTACCACTGTGGAAAAGCAAGAGTGACCGATAAAATAGGCTGCAGTTGATCATGGACGTGGAGTTTCCAACCTAGTTCTCCAGTTTGTAAATAAATATTGTGTGCATATAGGTGTGTGTGTGCATGTGTGTGTGCACGCATGTGCGTGAACCTGACGTGTGCATGTGTGTGTTTTCCCATTGTACAATAGTCCTATATTTACAGACATGGAAAGATGTAGCATGATAAATTAGGAAATGGAAAAAGCACATTACAGAACAACATGTAACAAATAATAGCTAACATTTACTGAGCACTCGCAAGAGGCCAGAAATTAAGGTAAGCACTTTCCCTATACGAGGATTATCTCACTGAATCTGTTCACCAACACTTTGCCATAGCTATTTTTATTGTCACATTTTACAGATGAGTAAAATGCACCGCAGAGAGATGAAGTAACTTGCCCAAGGTCACAGAGCTGCTTGCTAAGTGATGAACGTGGCATTCAGATCCAGAACTCGAGTTTCTATTTTCTTTTAGAATCCAATTTTACAATTGACTATTTGCAACTCCATATGTATGTATTTGCACATGGATACATACATGCATAGAGGAAGCTGAGGAATTATAAGTGCCAAACCCGTCTCCCTCTACCTCTGATGACAGTGATTGGGGAAAGAACATAGAGGGGAGAGACCTTCTCCTTCTTAAAAATAAAAAGAAGAAAATCCAAAAAGGCTAAAGCTATTTTAAAATGGATGAGCAAGAGCTATGCATCAACCTGTGTAAATCTCACAAATAATGTTGAGCAAAAACGAATATGCACAGTATGAAAATGGATGGTGTGAAAATATGCAAAACAAAATGATATATTATTTAGGTACACAAACATAGATAGCAAAAATACGACAAAATGCATGGAGTTAAGAATTACCAAACTTGGGGAAGCGGTGATAGATCAGGAAAAGGAACACATGAGGCTTCAATTATATTGGTTATGTTTTATTTCTTAAGCAGTGAAGTAGGCAGCAGCTGTCCCTTGTATTATTATATGTACTATTCTGTTTGAATTAATTCATAATCATTCTAATAGAGAGAGGAATTGCTAATAAGAAATGCTTACGTAAGATCAATCATTCATCTTTAGCTTTGGTATGGTTTGAATTTTCACAATGTTAGTTTTGAAATTTAAAAAAAAGAGAGAGAGATGTAAGAGGGCACGATAGTGGTTAAGTTCGGGAAGGAGGGAGGGAGTAGTTATTGGGAAGGGGCACAAGAGGGCTTCTGGGTACCAAACATGTTCTATTGCATTAGCCAAGGTAACAGTTTCACACGTCTTTGCTTTGGGCTGTTTCATCAAGCTGTACGTGTACGGCTATTTTCACTTTTCTGAATGTGCTGTATATCACGATAAAAATGTACTAAAACTTGCATAAACAGAGCAGGAGGGACAACGAAGACTTTTAAAAGGAATTTCAGCTCTGATCTTTCCAGCTGGCCCCATACCATCGCTAGGCCCATAGGTCACAATAGGTTATACTCCTCAGCGGTAGGTGCTGAAGTTCAAGACCTTTTAAATCAGATCTGGGAGCACACCCAGCCTCCAGCATTGTCACTGGGTAGCTTTTGTCAAATGGCCTCCTGCATCCCAAGAGCCCAGAAAAACACTGACATATGGCAAGGCTCTTAAGTAGGGAAGCCTGAGGCACTGAGAAAGAAAATGAGATTCAAAATGCTACTTAAGATCATATCCATTTTGGGTTTTGGGGGGCTTGGGGGTTTGTTTTTGTTGTTGTTTAGAAGCCACAGAAAGTTTTGCTTCCTGTTTCTTTTAGTGATGTATCCACTAGCCCCTCCCCAGGAACGGAGAGGACTTCTAAAGCACCCAGAACACTGCTCTTACAAGCGGAAGAAGGAGATACCAGAACCATGGTCTGTATGACTTTCCTATGGCTGCTGTCACAAACCACCACAAACTTAAGTTCTGAAGGTCAGAAGTCCAAAATTCTCACTGAGCTAAAATCCACATGTCGGCAGGGCTCTGTGCCTTTCCAGGGGCTCTAGAGGAGAAACCATTTTCTTGCTTTTTCCAGCTCGTGGAGGCTGCCTGCATTACACTCCTTGGCGCGCGCTCCCCTTCCATCTTGAAAGCCAGGAATGGTGGTCGAGTATTTCCCACTACGCTGTCCCTCTGACTCTGAATGCCTGCCTCCCTCTGGCACATTCAAAGGTCCTTATGATTACGTTGGGCCCACGTGCATAACCCAGGATACTCTCCCTGTTCTAAGGTCAGTTGGTTTACCACCTTAATTCCGTCTGCTACCGTCATTCCCACTTATCACATAACCCAACATAATCACAGCTTCTGATGATTAGGATGTGGACATCCTTGGGGGGCCATTACTTTGCGACCCCCCCCCACACCCCCCACCGCTGATTCATTTCTTGTTGTCCATCTCCCTATTGGCTCCCTGAGGGCAGGAACATTTGCCCCCTCACTGCTGCCTCCCTGGCGTCTAGAACAGCGCTGGTGTCAAAACAAGTATTTGCCTGATGCTGTTGAACATTTTCTGCATGTTCACTTCAGGGCCTAAGAGCAACTGACCTTAAGAAATCCCTCTTATGAAACATAAAGGTGCGTGTATTTTAATGCACACGGACTAGGGATCCAAAGAAGTCAGAAGAACAGAAGTGGACAGGATGGAAAAGAGAAATTTCATGCAGAAATTTAAGAACCCCCCCCCCCCCCCAACAACAAGCTCCCAAATTCACTGAGTATCTGTGGTGATATTGGCCTGGGACGGACCCAGCACAGAGCCAAAAACTAAGGGAGGTTTAAGTGACTTAGGAGTGTGGGGTACAGACATGAAATAACGACAGTTGAAAACTTAAACAGGTCCTATAGGATCTCTACTCCAGTGTCCCCTGAGGTCCCTATGATACCAAGAGTTTTTGGTGGGGCACAAACAAGGCATTAAACCACAGATTCACGAAATAGGGAACTCACCTCCCTTTTAATTCTCTGCAGTCCTTATTAGTGAAACAAAGTCTCGTTTTGGTGTTGCTCTGTCTTTAACACCTGGCTACACTTGCTGATCTTTCTTGCAGAGAGCGTGGGCCTCAGGCTGGAGCCTTGGACAGGTTCCAGCTAGATGTAGTGTTTGTGGCCAGACAGTACGGGGTGCTCCAGATGGCTGGTTTGGGGAAAACCCGGGCCAAGTCTCTCTTTTCACACTTGAGGAAACAGAGCTGGTCTTCCGACCCCCTCTCCTGACCCCTCGTCCAGTCTGTCTGCCTCTTGTGTGTGAAGGTACCCAAGAAAGAACAGGGGAGAAAACAGAGCATCCATCGCTAAAAGGATGATAGAAGAGAAGAAGGGGCAGGAGGAGGGATGTTTCCCTCTGGCCTGGCTGCTGAGCACCAGACCTTGGAGAGAAGATAGAATGTTGGGAGGGAGCAGAAGGAAAAATGAAGCAGTCAAACTCCCCACTCTCAGGGAAGCCTGCTCCATCTGGCTGCATCCACTGGTGGCAGAAACACTGGGTGTGCAGAGGGAGGGGAAGGAGGGGCAGTGCCAGGAAGCAGCAGGGGGCGGCCCAGGAGCTGGGACTCAGGACTCCCTGCCACCCATGAGAGAGGACTTGAGGAGGGGGTTCTACAATGACCTTGTGAGCCAGTCAGACCTGTCAGAAGCTCTGTCCTGCACTCCCCACCCACTCAGACCTCAAGCAAGCCAGACGTGCCACTCCTCCAGCCAGCCAGGCTCCTGCAGACAGGAAGACGGCTTGCCTTAACTACGGCCAAAATTACCTTTCCAGGAAAATGCTTCCACCTTCTGAAAAGGGCACTGAGAAAATACTGTACGCAGCAGATGATTCTTTCTGAGCAAGCATGCTCATCATTTGATGGTCTGGTAATCAATTTCTAAAAAGTATTTGACTGGAACGGAGTACAGAAAAACGTATTTTCTAAATGAATGCATATGAAAACAAAAGTAGGGCTGCTCTGCATAAACTTGGGCGGGGGGCGGGGACTGGGGGGTAGTTTCCGGAACTTGAGCTCTGTGCTCCAACTTAGTCCTCTCTTGTAAACAGCTAATCATAGATTTAAAACCACTGAGTCAAAACCACCCACCCTGCTCCCTTCTCTGCCATGCTGGAAGGAGCTTGGGTCCAGGTTTTCCTTGGGCCTAAAGTCTCCCCTATTTGAGGAATCAGTGACAAGAAGCAATAGAAGTCTAAAATAAAAGTGCTACTTATGCAGAAAACCCTTGACTAAATGTCACAGATGCAAAATCAAAATTTCCAAAACTAAGCCCTGGATTCTCCTTGCAGCGTTGGTTGGTTGAGCTTTGCCACACATCCCTGCATGGTGAGTGTTTCAGTTATCGATGGCTGTGTAACAAATCACCCCAAAATTGAGTGGTTCAAAGCAACAGTTAATTAATTTCATTCCCTATTTTACAGGTCAGCAATTTGGACTGGGCTCAGCTGGAAGGTTCTTCTGGCCTGGGCTGGCTTAGCTGATCTCACATGATCTTCATATGTGTGTGTCTGTGATCAGCTATTGGTCAGCTTGGGCTGCCTGTGGATGGCCCTGCTTCTATGGCTGGTGGTTGGCAGGATGTAGCTGGAATAAAAGGGGTCTCTGACCACATATCTCTCCTCATCCATTATGCTAGCCTGGCTTGTTTACATGGTGGTGGAGGGTTCTAAAAATATCAAGAGGAAACTGCAAGGAGGTATAGCCTCAGAACTGGTACTGTGCCTTCTACCACATTCTGTTGGTCAAAACAAATCACATGGACATCTCTGATTCAAAGGACAGATAAGTAGGCTCCACAGCTTGATGAGAGGAACATATGGCCAGTTTTACAATCTACTACAGAGACACAGAGGCACTTTGCCAGAAGTGGTGGGAAGGAGATTAATTTATTTTGGGAGCCCAAGTTGCCTGGTGGGTGAATGATTCACCTATTACCCATCGACTTGCATCCACAAGGTCCAAGAGACTATGGGACTGTGTTTCCAAGTGTCCCTTTCCCTCCCAACACACGTCATAATGAAACTCAGCACAGCACTCTATCTCATCTGCTTCCTGCAACCACACTCACCCAAGAATAAGAAGCAACCCATTCTCTCATCCTGAGTCTTCTCTCAGCTCTCCCTACTCTCCACACACCTCCTCATCCAACCCCACATTTTGGCTTTTCTGGCAGTGCCCCCTTGTCCCCACCATCTACGTGTCAGCCCAACACACACAGACCATGTCCACACAGCTACTAAATGTCAAAACCAAAATTCAAACCTAGACAGTCTAGCCCCCAATGTGTGCTCTAGCCACTACATTTGACTCTTGCAAGGCAGACAGGTCTCATCACAATGTCAATTCCATTTACCTGATAGTAGAGATCTGAGGGGTGATGTTGGGGAAAATTTGTGAGGCTGACGCCATGATCAGTGGAGAAAGTGTGCTGTGATTGATTAGCAATGTCTGCCCTGGCACCAGACATAGAAGCAGGTGTATTGATCTAGCACATAGCTTTCATCTCTGTCTTATCTTCACCACACTACTTCCAGGCACTGTCTGATTCTAAAAAGAGTCTCCACCAGGTTGGATAAAAGACATATCTTTATAGAATCTCTACCCAGGAATTCACATTGCATATTTGCACATTGAAGATGCTCCCCCACTCCCTTCTGCCCCCCTGACGTCCATACCTGTCACTCACACTTGTGTTTCCATGGCTCCCATACTTTGCTCTCAAGGTGGACTAACAATCCACAGGACCATTTGGGAGAATGGGCATGTTGTCAAACACACCCCACTGTTTTTCAAAAGGTGGTAGCATGCAGTGTCCTGATGTTTTCTGACCACAAAGAACAAATGTTTAGACACTGTCATGGAAGGATTTTGAAGCAAGCAAGGAATTTCTCTGGCCTCTTAAATTTTAACTTTAAAACTCATGTGACTTTTGCATATGACTTCAAGTTACATCTGTATTTACGTTAAGCCTAAATTTTTTATTAATTGTCACCAGGAGCAAATGATGGTCCAGGAAGATGGGTCTCATTTATCCTGTGGTTTGTCATTCAGCCTGGAAGCTGGTTTCATCCTTTCTACTCTAGACAACCTCAACCTACAAGTCATAGCGTAGTAAAAAGATCATAGCTGAATGAGCCACCCAGACCCGGGCTCAAATCCTAGCCTGCCTGCTCAGTAGCTGGATGACCTTGAGCAAATTGCTTTTCCCTCGGAGCCTCAGTTTCCTCATGTGTATAATGGGCATGTTATAAGAATGAAGAAAAATACCTTTGGAAAATTCCTGAAATCTGCAAAAGCCTTTTAAAATGCTGCTTCCTTTCCCCTCCTGTCACACCAGGTTTTTCAAGAAAGCTTTGGCCAATGTCAAGAGAAAAAGCCTCCGTGCTGAATTAACATGACAAAGGAATCAGAAGTCTCTCACTGTCCCTTTCACTGAACTCCCCTTCCAGCCATTTCAGAAGAACTGAACTTGATTGAACCAGTTTGGGTACCTCTTTGTATCTGGCAGCTAAGAAAAGAAGATTAAAACCTTAAAGCTGCAGTTTAGATAAAACCAGATTCTGCCTGCTAAATTCATTTTAACCTCCAACCCTAGATGCTATGTTTGTGTATGGCTGGCTTTTTTTTTTTTTTAATAGTTCCTAATCAAAAAACTCCTCAGTTCTCCATAAAGGCAACAAAGGGTATTAGGTTCCTATAACTCTTACCAGAAATATTCTATTTATATAAAAGTAAACAAAACAGATATAAACATGATTTTAGATAGATATCACTGTAGGTGTAGGTACAGATATAGACAAAAATAAAAATATAGATATAAATATAGACTCATTTTTATATGATACTAATGGAAGTAGTCTATATACAGAGTTCTTCATAATATATCCTATAGATTTGCATTTTAGTATACATAGATCTTCCATCCTTTTAATGGCTGTATTATTATATGTGTTATCACTCTATTATTTGAATGAACCATATTTTTCCCACCAGTTTTCTACCGATGGACAAACAGGTGTATTTAATATTGTCCCGTTATAAACAACGTTATAGCGACGTACCTACATGTGGCTCTTCAGATGAAGATGCTTTTACAGTTTATATTTGGAATATGGGATGCTTTGTTATTGCCCCACAAGTTAACACATTCAGCAAGAAGTGAGTCGAGTAAGAACACCCTCATACTAGGCAGTTCTCATGCATCCCCCTTTTTAGCAGTGGTCCTGTTCTGAATAGCTCAACGTGCTGGTACATTCCAGAAGTATGGTGGGTGCAGGTGCTACCTAAAGAAACACTCTATCAGTGGTGGATGAAAATAAAGAAACTTCTCCCATTCTTCGCCCCTTTCCCCCCAAAGGAGCCAACCTTGATTACCCCAGCCCCAACATGCCCATTGCTATGTATGACAAGCAAGAAAATGAATTTTTGAGGTCATAACCCTGTTAGAGAATCTTGTAAGAACTAAGAACGCGCATTGGTCCCCAGCCCTTCCCCAAAAAATGAACA
Source organism: Rhinolophus sinicus (assembly GCF_057876585.1). Classification (NCBI taxonomy): domain Eukaryota; kingdom Metazoa; phylum Chordata; class Mammalia; order Chiroptera; family Rhinolophidae; genus Rhinolophus; species Rhinolophus sinicus. Next base: position 6,301,511 of record NC_142510.1, on the reverse strand, counting down.
CACAAGTGATTTGAGATCTCAGGTTCACATACATGACCCCTCCGATATGAAGATCAAATGCAGCTTATTTTTATTACTGATCTGGTCTTTCTGATAAGCCCCCACCTACTAGGTAGCAGGCAGAAAAAGCAAAACAAAACAAAACCCCAAAAACAAATACACAAAAATAACTTTGAGTGCAGTTAGATGCCACAATTTACATCATTTCTTCAGGTAATGCGCAGCCTCTCAGAGCCTCATCCTGCACAAAGGCCCTGTTTGAAGTACTTTAAAAGGGGGGGCAAGGTGGTCACTGTCAGCATAAAGGGTCTTTCCAGGTCCATAAAATATAGATACTCCACCTACCAATAGCGTTGTTGGGTGGAATAAACCGGAGCGTGAAAGGACAGCACCAGGCACAAGATGGGTACGTCACCCTTCCCCCGTCCTTCCCCTGGGCTCGCCCCTCCCTGTGTGGGAGGGAAGCTCCCAGCGTGAGCATCCAGCCACTCAAAGGGGACGCAATATAGTACGTTTGGTAACTGGCCATCATAGGCCTTTGAGAACAGAGGAGGTGTCGGGGGTAGGGGGTGGAATTCCACAGAGTCATCGTCAAGAATAGCAGGAGCCCAGATGGACGCATATCAAATGTGCCGTGTGCACATGGTTCCATCACCTCCCTGCCCAGCGAGCCAAATATCCAAAACTTCATCTCTTGTGTTTTTTTTTTACAACCTAATCTTGGAAGTGACATCACATCACAGCCTACACTCAAAGGATGGAGACTACGCAAGGGTATGTACACCAGAAGGGGAGCATCTTTTGGGCCATCTTAGAGACTGCCAACCACAGAGAGATTTCAGGCAAAGGTTTGACCTCAGCCTGGTCCCACAGGGAGCCCTGGAGTACAAATTACACCTCAGAGTTTGTCCAGACTCAAGGCAAGGGAACTGGGGCACGAGGATCTCTTTTATGGGTTTGGTGTGCGCCCCCCCCCCAACCCACCCCCCAACTTCTGGGTGCGTAACTTAAAATTTTTGAAATATAAAGGTTTGCTGCTGGGTTTCCATTCCCAAATTTGGGATGGGTGATCATCACTGGCCTGGCAGCTTTAGAGGCCTTCTGAGCACAAGACACTTCTCAGCATCATTGCAATTGTTTTCAATGACCATGCACTTGGAGGCTTCCGAATATGAACAACACGGGACTCATTACGCGTGTGCAGGGGCAGGGGACTGGGGGAAAGAGACACAGTGAGAAGGGCAAATGGCCGTGGAAGGCCACAGAGGCTCTGCAGTGACAACCATCAGATTAGGGCAGGTCAAACCCCCTCCAAGATACATGCAAGGAGGTCACTCGTGTGCACTGGGGGAGCAGGATGGCATATTATCGCTTTCACTCTCATAGAGATAAACAATTCCTGAGGGTTCTCCTTCACACTGCGTTATTAACTCTTATGGCTCAATCATTCATCACGGCCCCTCTTGGCTCACTGTAGGGAAACACATTCTCAAAATGTCCTGGCCTCTGCAAATAGCATCTCAGGCCCCTTCGAGCATACAGAACTAGAGAGGAACTAGAGTTTTGGTTACATGAGTCACCCCACACAAAACACTGCACACGAAGCTGAGAGTCTACTGAGCTTTTTCATTAAATCTTCCTTTGGGATCCAAAAAGCACCTTGGGATTTTTCAGAACCTGGGTCATGGACAGAAATCTGACTGTGGATGGTAAAGGGTAAAGAGATGGGGCTGGCTTCAGGCAGATCTTTTCATCACGGCGGGCAGAAGACTTACTCCTTTTGAGACAGTCCCAAGAGAAGTTGGTTTCATCTTTCATTTCCCATAAACATAGAACAAATGCAAGTCATAATATTTTAAAATTCCAGTTGTTTATGCTGTTTTTAAAAAGGGCATACATAGGAAAACGACTGAAAGGAAATAAAGACACCAAATTATTAACTGGGGTTTTCTTTTGGTCATGATTTTTACTTTCCTCTTAATGTCCTTTTTAATTTTTTCCAAAAGTTCTACAATGAGCAAATATTTACTGTTACAAACTTTTTCTAAAGATTGGTTTTATGTTTCAAATTCCTATTATTTGACATTTCTACTTAATTTTTTCAGCAAATATTTAGGAAGTACCTATTAAGTGTCGTATCTGAGTCAGCAAATTATAGTTCTCAGCCCACAGCCTCCTTTTGTAAATAAAGTTTTTTTGAAGCACAACCATGCCCCTTTGTTTGCTTATTGTCTATGGCTGCTTTTGCACTGCAAGAGCAGAGTTGAATAGCTAACAGTCTACAACATTTGCTGTCTGGCTCTTTCCAAAAAATGTTTGCTGACTCCTGGGCTCTATGAGAGACTCTAAGTTAGGTAATAGAAAACAATGGTGAACAAAACATAAAAGATACATCCCCAGGATTATGGAATTTGTTCCTTTTTTACCTACAACTTCAGGGGTTCTCATATTCCTACAAGCAGCTACTCCGGGGTTGCAGGCAGTGTGTAACCCAGCTTGTGATAGTCAGAGCTTTAGTCTCTATGCTTGAGAGCAGATTCTTGATGGCCAAGAGATGGAGAGACCCCCAATTTTGTTTTCCCTGTTAACGAAGGCGTTATTAACCTGTGCTGCCTCCACCCCAACACAGCGCCCAACTGACAGATGGTTAACTGCTCAGTAAGCTTTAGCTATTACGACCAGCGTCATCCAGGGGCCCCCAGATGGATTCGCCATCCCCTCCCTGGGAGTCAAACTTCACCCCAGGCTGACGAGGCCAGTGTCTCTTCCATCATCAAGCCAGCGGAACTCTAGGAGAATTAAACTAGCCTCCCTTTATTTATCGTCAATAGCTTATTTGAGGGTCAGGAAGCTGGGAGTTTCAGACACATGGTACATGGACGGCACACGATTCCTTTTCCAACTAAAGCACCACCTGGGCTGGGAACTGCAGGTGAATAATAAAGAAATGAGTTTCCAAACCCAGTTCGGTAAACAAGCTCCCGACAACATCCAACCGCCACCTTTTGCCTTTTGCAGGACTCCATCTCCTTGGAAACATCATAATAGGCTTAACAAAAGCTCAGAAGAGTCTTAGAAGATCTGCTGCTCACCCCGCACCAGGAAATGTGCTTATGTATTCCATTAAGGAAGCGTGTGTTGTGTTGGCCTCCGCGTTAACCTGCTAGGCACGCAGAAACACATCGGGCCCAGGTGGGGGGAGAAGCGGGGCCCAGGGCTTCCTGCGCAAAGAGCAGTCTGCAGGTAAATGCTCATATTAGGAGCGTGGAGTCTGTTCAGCATTCCCGAGCGTCCTTCCAAGTCTGTCTCCTTTATTCAATTAAGGCAATGATAGGAAGCTTCAATTTTCTCTATGATTTAAAATAATGATAAATAATCAGGCAGAGTTCGGGGCTTTTCTTTTTTTTTTTAAGACACATTTCTAAGAGAAACTTCTGCGGAATTTAATCATGCCTGCTTCTGGGAAACAGTCATCAAACAGGCAATTGGCAATTCAAATCGTCTCCCCCACACAAACACACCCTTTGCTGGTGGCACTGTGGGTCTCAGAATGAATCATTCAGAACTGGGAGGGCTGCTCTGCGCTTCAAAGACAAACAAAACAAGAGCAACAACAACATTCATTATTATTATTATTATTAAGTTAATTTGGCCCAGAGAGAGAGAGAGTAGAAATGATTCTGGTAGATGTTCAAATGAGAAGGATTAACAAAAGAAAAAAAGAAAAACACACACCCAGCGACATGAGGAGACATGTTTAGTGAGTTGCTCCCCCAGTGCAGGACTCGCTGCTCTGAGGACCATCTTTTGTCACCACCTGCTGAATGTAGTATGTCTGCTATGCCTGATGTTTTTTCATCTGAAGTAGTATTATTCAGGGTCCAGCTACGCAAGAGTTTCGCTTTACCTTTTTTATTTGGGGGCCATTTCTGGAATCTGGAATAAGAAAAAGGAGGTGAAATCCTATGAGCGCTTGGGTCTGAAGTGGAATAAGGTTGACCTAAAACTGAAGAGCATAGTTTCTGGATTCACACATCTGAGTTTAAATCTCGCTCATCGGATGACTGATCGTGGGTGAGTTACCGAAGTGCTTCACTTGCCATGTGGTGATGTATTAGAATGTCCTCAGGGCGTTACTGTGAGGATTAGATGACGTAACCCCTACCACGCGTCTGAAAAACAGTACGTGCACAAAACTGTTAGCTGCCATTATGACCAGTACTATTGTTAGCCGGCCCAATCCTGGAATTAATCTTAAATCCTCTTGCTGACATCACATGGAAGTGGTTGGCCAGGCTTTGTTTGGAAATCTCCAAGGACAGGAAGGCCACTCTCTACATCTGTGTATATCTCTGGCTCTTAGAATGTTCTTTCATGTATTCAGCTAAAATTTCTCCCACTGTGGCTCGGGCTTCTTGGTCTTAGTTCTATCTCTTGGGAATCTTAAAGGACAGGGACACAGGGACACTCTCTCTTGTACTTTGTGCTAGTGAAGGTTTGTTTTTATTATAAGTAAGAGAACCAAGTTTAGGAAGCTTTAGCATGAAAGGAAATCAACTGGAGAGATCCTGGGACATCTGATTAACTTGAAGAAGAGGAAGAAGAAGAAAAAGAAGAAGGAGAAGAAGAAGAGGAAGGAGGAGGAGGAGGAAAGGGGGAAGGGGAGGAGGGAGAAAGAGGAAGGGAGGAGGAGTTGGTGAGAAGAGAAGGAAAAGGAGGAGGGGAATCGGCCTCAGGAAAGGCAGGAACCAGGGCAGATTCAGCACTGATTTTATCAGGACTCACCACACCTTCCTGTCGGGCACTACCATTGACAAGCCTTACCCACAGCTACAAGAATGCGATTGGCTCAGCTTGAGTCAGGTGTCCACCCCTGGGCCAATCAACTCTGGCCAGGGGCAGAGTCACGGCCTGCAGAGCTTGGTGCTGGGAGCCCACCTGTGTCATGAGGAGTAGAAAAGCATCCCACAGAGGAGCAAACTGTTGTGAGCTGAGCAGCCTCCCAGCCACCATGAGCGTGAACCACGGCATAATCCGTAGATACTCCAAGAAGCAATTCACTAGGATAAATATCCTTCAGCTCTTTCAACCATGGGGAATGAATTATTAATTTAAAATAATTGTGTGATTGTTCATTTAGCTTTCTCACTGTTAAGATTCTTGAATGTTAAGCTTTGTGAAGACAGAGGACCGTGTCTAGCTGATTCACTGACATATCCCACCACTTAGCCATGGACTTGGACCCCAACTCAAATAATTGCTGCATAAATGCATTAATTAAATTAACATTTTTGAGATCCTTGTGGTTACCTGCCTCCGACTACGGCTTTATCTTTTTCAGTAAGTTCCCACTCATGATAAAAAGAACTACAGCATCAGAAGGTTTTTTGCACAAAATAGGAAAGAAGGTAAAATAACTCACAGGTCTTATTTTCAGTCACTTTGAGGGTTTTATTTGCCCATCTGTTCTGGTTATCTATTCTTGCATAACGTTCTCCAAAACACAGTGGCTTAAAACAACAGCAGTCATTGACTTGGCCCATGAATTGGACAAGGCATACAGGGATGGCTCATCTCTGTCCCACGGGCCACCAGCCAGAATAGCTTGGCTGGGGGCTGGAGAATCCACTTTCAAGATGGCTGGCAAGTTGGTGCTGGCTGTCAGCCGGAAGCTCAGCTGAGGATGTGGATCAAGACCTCAGTTCCCACCCACAGGGATCTCTCAATGCCTATGCTTGGTCATGCTCATCGCAAGGAGTCTGGGTTCCAGGAGTGAGCGTCCCAAAAGAGCAAGAGAGGGACGTACGTAGAATTTTTATGCTGCATCCTCAGAACTCACATGGCACCGTTTCAGCCATATGCTATTGTCCACGGCAGTCACAAAGGTCTGCCATTTGCAGTCACAGAGGTCTTTCCCCTCAAAGGGAAAGGACCTCGTCCTCATGCTACGAGAGAAGTCTGAAGGTCACACTGAAAGAAGAGCATGTGAGAGGGGCGATATGCCTGTGGCCGTCTTTGGAAAACACAATCTTTCCCACCATGTCTTCTCTTTTGGCACAGGCAATCACACTGAGTTTCAGAATTGCAAATCTGAACACTGTTGACCAGTCCTCCACTCAATCATTGATTATTTTTTTTTTTTTTTTTTTAGTCATCTATGCTGGGCATAGAATTAAGTCCTGGAAGTACATAGATAAATGAGAAAAATCTCTTCCATTGGGGAGTTCGCAGATGGGTAGAGATGATGAATAATGAAAATTCAATGTGATGAGTGATTCAGCCAAGGTATATACAGGCAGTGTTGGCAGAGAAAGGAATGATGGATTTTGCCTGGAATGGAAGTTAGTTTCCCTTAACACTTTTCTTCAGTGGATATGGGCTCTGTCATGCTGCTAGGTTACCACTTTCAGAGTTCATATGTATTTCCCTAGAGGAGCATGTAGGCAGCCAGACCACCTGAGCTATACCATGTGGAAGCCACACCACCCACAACCAAAAAGAACAGGATTTGTTGGCTAACAAAAGCAGTACAGACTGGGACGGATGTCTTGGACGTCACGGTCCTCCTGGGAGCCTTGAAATTTTCACAGGTGAGAGAACCCCAGAAAACAAATAATAATGATGATAATAACTTTTCTTAAAATAGGCTTTTTCAGAACATTTTAGATTTACAGAAAATTGGAGAAGCTAGCACAAGGAATTCCCACACACCTTAAGCCCAGTGCCCCACTGCTAACCTCTTCCATTAGTTTGGGAATTTATCACAATCCATGAACCAATATTGATACATTACTACTAACTCAAGGGCATGGTTCATTCAAATCCCCTTAATTTTGACCTAGTGCCCTCTTTCTAGTCCAGGATTCCATCCAGGACGCCACAACACATTTAGCTGCTGTCTCCGAAGGCTCCTCTGGGCTATGACAGCTTCTGGACTTAGTATGTTTTTGAAAACCATGACAGTTTTGAGGAGTACTGGTCCTGTATTTTGCAAGAGTCCCCCCTACTGGGATGTGTCTGATGTTTTCCTCGTGATTAGACTGTGGTTTTTGGATTTAGGGAGGAAGACCACGAGACACACTGTCATTTTCATCACATCCTATCAAGGGCACAGAGGACCGACCCGATTCATGACTGCTGATTTTCACCTCGACCTGGATGAGGTAGTGTTTGTCAAATTCATCCCCTGTACAAGTGCTCTTCCACCCCTTTTGATAGCGCCCCCGTTTGGAAGGAAGTCATAATGTGCAGCTCAGATTTAGGATGTGGACAGCTGTGCTCCTCCTTGAAGACGGCATGTCTCCAGAAACCATTTGGGAAAGCTGTCTCTGTTCCCGGTTTATGGACTTGTTCAATCATTCCTTTACGTCAGTATGGACTCACGGATATTTACTTTATACTTTGGGTTATAGGCCATCACCGATTTATTTCGTTGCTCCAAGTGTTCCGGTTTTGCCATTGGAGCTCTTTTGGTAGGACCCTCGTCCCTTGGACCTACCCCCATCACTGGGGTGTCATAATAACGTTTTTGCCTATATGTGCAGGCACTAGAATATAAAGGCGGTGTTATTAAGTGTATTTCTAACCTAATCATTCAAATATGCCTATGGTGTCAGTGTCCTCTACAGGTAAGGAAGCTGAGATGCGAAGGGGTTCAGTAAATTATCCAAGGTCACAAAGTTTGTAAATAATAGAGCCTGTTCACTCCAGACCCCCCAACCTGTAACAAGCTGAGCATTAAAAAGAATACAACCTCGTGTTAGCTCCCAACCTGTTGAAACACAAACATTGGTTATATACCGGGGTTATACACCAAAAATATATATACAAGTGGCCACTTTGGTCAGCGCTGCTCAAGCAGTAGTTCACCATCATCAGAAGTGTCTGGACGCTGATGGGAACCACTTTGAGCACCTCTTGTCATTGCAGAAGTCACACGTGACTTGTGTTCATCTTTTGTTATCGGTACATATTGAGTATTAGAATTTTAATGGTGTTTTCCTTTCTTAAAATGTATATACATGTTTTTGGCGCCCTCTGTATCTGTTGGGATATAAACGAGACACAGAGCCCACTGACAGAGCTCCCAACAGCACAAGCCCTGGCGGCGACTCTCCTGCACCTTTTGGCTTCCAGTTCTCACCCCAGCACCCCTGTGCCCAGTCAAGAGGAAAACCAGCCACATGGGAGTGTTACGGACCTCATGCGCTGCCCCCCTCACAGGAACTTGTAGAAAGACGTGACGGACACGTAAGGATGGATGCGAAAGCTGACATTTGCAAAATCGGAACGGGTGGTATTTTGGGGCTTGAGTGGGTCCTCTTGGAGTCCCTTCAATTAGATCACACGAGCCCACTCCACCCACTCAGGAGCACGCCCTTAGCACAGCCCACTCCCTTCCAAACCTTGGAGCTACACTCTCTCCGTGTTCCCCTTCAACCCTGCAAGATGCCAAAACAGCTTCAAGGGAGTCTGCTGAGAATTCCTAATCATTTTCACATTGGGTTGGACAAAGCCCAGAGCAGAAGGATAAAAAACAGAGACGCAGACCCCCTTTTGAAAGCCCCACAGTAAGCAGAGATCCAGACCCAAAGCCAGAGTCCAATGTCCCTGTGCTGTGTGCCCAGGACACAGGAAGCTCGGGTAAGCCGCTTTCTGCCCCATCACGCCCAGCCTGGAATTATAGTGTATATGTTCATTCCTTTGCCGCTAGGGTGGCACCAGTCATCTTGCCTCCCCTAAATCATCCCCCGTTCTTCCAAAGCGATCAGCTTGCTTTCTATTGGTTAGAAGACAGTACCATCTTACACAAGAAAAGCCTATCTGAACAATTTCTCCGCTCCCTCTGAGAAAGGGGGCCAATCTCAGTGTGAGGGCAGTCTTTCTTTATCGGTTTGTGCTTTGGAAAATGACAATGCCATCCTTTAGATTTCCTAAGTAACTAGAGCAGAGCCAAAGTAGTCGGTGGCACTCAGCTGGAGTTAAGACCTTGTTCATAAAGCCTAAAGAACTTCAAAAAGTTTCAAGGACAATACCTAGTGTAATACGCTCATTGACATCTAAAGGGCCCAAGAAAACTAGGCCATGGATATAATGAGAGGCAAAAATACTGATAAATGGGAGGGGAGACGTACCAAAGTGTCCCTGCGAGCTCTTGCTTCCTGCTTTAAGGATAAAATTGGATGGGAGCAGTGGCTTTTAGAAGACGTCAGAACTGCCTTGCAACTCTGGCAGTAGCTATTATAACTTTGTTTCCTAAATTTAAAAACACTGAGCTTCTATAATTTGTCTCTAATGAGGCTATGTCATTTTTTGGAGTCCTGGCTCTGTGGCTGCCTCGCTCTGTGGACACAGTCACCCCTTTAGGGATATTCAATTTACTCGTCCATAAAACGGGAACCCTGTACATCCTTATAGAGACATTTTTACCTGAAAGCTTTCTTCACCAAACAGTTGGATGAGATTATGTGTTAAGATGCCCAGGACCCTCCAAGACAAAGGAGAGATTGTTCCTGTCCTCCCGAAGTTTAATTATGGAGCAGAGAATGTACAATTCATATGGACACATAATGAAAAATAGTCTGGAACACACACACACACACACACACACACACACACACCAAGCCCAGAACTACTGGCAACTCACTAAGTGCTCATCTCTTCCTGGCGAATATACTTTCCAGAAAATAACAGCTCATTCACTTTAAAGGTGAAGGTGGTTATTTTCATGCAAGGACACTTCCCTTGCATTATGTCAAGGCCATCGTTCAAGGTTAAAGAGTATCTTGACCTTTCGCTGTGCTCTTCTCAGCAACCTTCCCCCGTTGGACCATCGCCCGTTAATTAGCTTGACCATAACAGAGTGACCCAAGGAAGGAGAAGGGAGACAAATCAAAGGGAGTTATTTTCTTCTGGAAGCAGCTATGTTCAATGATCTCATTTATCCATTCGTTCTTTCAACAAATATGTACTGAACTGTATTAGCTGCTCAAGTACTATACCAGGCACTGAGAATACAACAGTGAACAAGACACTCACAGCCTGGAGGAGGAGACGGAAAATTCTTAAAGGCACTTATGCCACATTATTACGAGCTCTGGGACAGGTAAGCACTGTGGGAACACAGATGATAGGCACCTGTCTCCTTTAAGGCGGGAAGGGAAGACTTCCTGGAGGGGGTGGCAAGGATGCTAAGACCATCAGAACAAGTAGGACGTGACCTGGTGACATGGAAGGCAGTGTGATGAGAGGGTTCAGAAAAGGGCACGGCAAGGGCAAAGGCAGAGGTGGTGGGAGAGAGCATTCCCGGCGGGGTTTGCAGAGGAGGAGGACAGGGCTGCAACGTGAGGTTGTCGAGATCAATCTGGGTATATTACAGGAGTCGATGGAAAACCACAACGAGCTTTTAAGAAGCGAAGTGGCAGAGTCAGATCTGCAGTTTAGGAAGAGCTCCGGGACTACGGTACATTAGGTAGAGAAATAAAATTTGGGGAGGTCGTAGAGATCTCAAGAATCAGCGAAAAAGACCACAACTTGCAGACAGCGTTGTCCCACATAGTACTGTTTTTAATCCTTAGAACCACCAGGAAAAAGAGGTGTAGCAGCGACTCCCATTTTACAGGTGAAGAAATCAAAGCTCTAAAACAGGGTTTCTCAGCCTCAGGGCTTCTGTCTTCATGGTCTGCCCTCTTTCCCTCCATGAAGCACACTCCCTTCCCTGCTAACCTCATCCCTCAGGGCCTCAGCCAACACATCGCACCAATCAATCTGCCTCTAAACGACTGAAGTGTTCACTGGGAATCTTAAGAACAGATGTCGCCTTCCCTGTCATTTGGTTTTTCTCTTACATTAAAGCAACAACATTTGTGTGTGTGTTTTTGTTGTTGTTGTTTTGTTTTTGTCTTGTGAGCTAGAAATTGTGAGCTTAGCACACTGGAAGCGAAAGAGATTTCTGTCATCACATGTGCATTTCTATACATTTCCTTTCAAAGCAGGAAAGCACTGGCACCAAAAATGAGGACGATTTGCATAGCATCAGGGTCCATTTCTGCTCAATGTCAAGGGTGTTTGACCCTTTCTTGGGCACTGCCACCCATTTGGTGATTTGAAGTTTCCTCTTAGAAGTATGCATTAAAATAAAATCATTCTTCTCATGAATCTGCATCAGAAAGCTTGCCTTGTGATTACATCTGCAGATATGAAAAAAAAAGGAATTTCACAGAGTGGTACATGCAGCAAAAGCATGGTCGAGCCAATTTCCTCTGTTCCCTCTTTCCGTGAAAGTGTGGCAGTGATTGTAGTGGAGAATGTCTTCTCCATACTCAAATTACCCTGCGAGACAAAGGGAGATTTTTAGAAGAGTCCTGAGCATGCAATTGTATTACCTGAGCACCAATTTTAATATAATTCATGTAATTTCTTCTGCAGGAGAAAAGTCATTTTCCTAAATGTCTGGTAAAATGAGAGCTGATGGATTTTTGACTCCCACCAACAACCTCTTCTGTGGAATTTTCTACTAAAACAAGAAGCATGGAGAGGTGCCCAGCTCAAAGAGCCTTAGCTGGGAGCAGAGAAGGTTTGAAGGGCTTTTCAACTCTGTTGATTTCAAATGACTGTAATGACTTCAGACGAGACCAAATGTATCGCAAAAACTGCCATCTTATCAAGCTCGAACCAAGGTCAGATTTGGCCAGGGTGTCCACCTCTGCACTCCTGCCACTGGGGGTTAGGTCATTCTTTGTGGTGGGGGCTGTCCTTGCATTGTCGCTTGTTTAGCAGTATCCCTGCTCTCTACCCATTCAAGGCCAACTGCACACCACCCCAGCTGCGACAACTGAAAATGTCTCCATTCACTGTCACATGTAAGAATCAGTGAATTTTGCCCCTTTGTCCCGGGACCTCTCTGGCCTATTCTTGGGACCCATCTAAGGAGTGGAGAGGAAGCTAAATTCAGTGCTCAAAATTAATTCTTAGGCAATCAAGAGGTGCTGTTGGATGACCAAAGAGACTCAAAAAGGTAGGTGTACCAGGTATCCAACACAACTAATTTCCCTCTGGTACCTAAGGGTCCACCTGCATGGCAGGATGCTGGAGGTGGACATTACTTTTCTTTCTGTTATTTATTTAACAAATGCTAGATCGTCTACCATGTGCCAGGCAATGTTGTAAATGCTTCCAAGAAGCAACTCATTCAATCTTTGTGACAACCCTATAAGGCAGGTACTATCATCACCCCATTTCACTGATTAGAAAATGGAGGCACATTATGAGTTAGCGAGTAGCAAACCAGAATTCAGGTTAAGGCATTTGATTCCATAGTCTGGGCTCTTCATCAGTAAGCTATGGTGAGTACACTATGTACCAGGGAAAGGAAATTGAATTTGGACTCAGATTCACCGGCTTAGCTCCTAGCTCTGTCACTTACTAGCTGATGAACTTCGCCAAGGTCTCTGATGTCTCTAAACCTAATTACCTCCCATCTCCAATACCATCACCTTGGGGTTAGGGCTTCACCACATAAATTTGGTGGGACACAATTCGGTCCATAGCAAACTCTTTCTCCAAACAGTTGCCTACATGATCATTTTAAAAGCTAAGCAGAGTATGCTGCTCCCCTGATTATAACTCTTTAGTGAGGATTGTCTTAGAATAGAATTCAGATCCCTAACCATGCTCTGCTATTTTCTGCATGATCTAACCCTTGCCTATCTCTTTGATCTCAGCTCCCACCCCTCTGCCCATTACTATGGTCCGGCCATACTGGCGTTTCTTCTGTCTCCAGTATATACCAACGTAGTTCCTGCCTCAGGCCCTTTGCACTTACTGTTCCCTCTGTCTGTAACACTTTTCCCAAACCTGTTTCAACGGCTGGCTCCTTCTTGCCACTGAGGTCTCAGTTTTGATGTCAGCTCTTCAGAGCAGCCTTCCAGGCCATCCAAAAGTCACCCTTTGCTGTATCCGTTCCACAGAACAAAGCATTCTATCTGCTTTGTTTCCTCCACAGCACTTACCAGTATCTGACATGATGCCTGCTCCTCCAAATAGAGCAGAAGCTCCCTGAGAGCAGAGCCCACCCCTCATGTCCACTGTCCTTTCCTTAGCACCTGCCCCAAGCCCAGCACATCCCAGGAGCTCATCAAATAACAAATGAATGAGGTAAGGAAGGCAAGGAGGTGCTTTGGTTCAGGCTCGAACCTCTCCCTCTGCACCAGCTCTCTTTAAGCCTCCCTCCAAGGTAGGTGGCTCATGAAAAATATGTATAAAATTATGTCCTACAATCACCAGATGTGCAGCTCAAGAACAAAGTGGAATTAGACTGGAAAATTACAGCACAGGCAAACCCATGCTGGGAGGCCCTATTAAAACCAAAGAGAACTGACTGCTTGTCACCGCCCATCACCAGATCATAAAAGAAAAGAGAAAACCAAGCCCCCACCTTTCCTTGTGGCTCATAATAGAGGTGAGAAAGGCGTGTGGATTCTCCCCCCTTGCTCCCTAACTCTCTTCAGTCTCTCAGTCCTCTTTCCTAAATAACAAGAAAAAATACACAAAAGAAGAGAAACCCAAACCTCGTCCGTCCCAAGGGGCTAAGACACATGCATTGATGAACACCCCTTACGATCAGGTGGCCACGGTGGTTCCTTTGCTAAATCCCACCCCCAACCGAGAACAAAATGAATTTTCTTCACCTTCATCCAGCCTCCGGGCTCATCCCAGCAGCCCCACGCCAGCCATGCAAATAAGAACACAGAGCCACCTCTGCTCACAATATGAGTGTCAGAGGTCCCTCACTGCCAGCTCCTGGGCACACATAGAGCCCACAGATGTGTCCTGTTTGACCTGCAGGATTTTTTTTTATCTGAATTCGTTGCCAACATTTAAAAGTAATATTTTATAGAAATATCTGTATTTCCAACTTCTCTAGAGAATCAACCTGACATGGGGCTCACATTCCCACAACGCAAAACTCTGTTGGGACTGACAAATGACTGCCCACTGTGACATTTTGGAATTTTCTATTGCATCACATATCCGATTGGCCCACTTAACTCGCTCATATTACCTGTCTGGACCTCATAGGTACTGAGTTTGCAGCCCCTGCTATGCGTTCACGTGTACACACACATACACACACTCTCAGAGGTGAAATTAATAGACTAAGGACTTCTTTTGCTGGGCAATAACATTGCACACCTTGAATGGAGGAGAACATCACAAGACAGCTCTCTCGAATCAAATGGGCACATCCTAACCTTTACTATGTCTTTGCAGCCTCCTTGCAAGGAATAAAGAAGAGTCACAAAGCCTAACGTCTCCTTCTACAGAAGCAGCAAGTGCTGTGATGAACAGGGAAGCATCACTCTCATTAAAACAGAGACACCTGAGGGCAGGACTTTGATTTTTAAAGACACTTGATGTGGCAGAGATTGCCAACTGTTCACCAGATCTAGTTCTTCCTTCTGGGCACACACAGCTAGCCTAGCCTCTTTCCCTAACCTTCTCTTGTGGTTGGGTGTGGTCACGTGATTGGGTCTATGGCATGGACACAGCTGGACGCTGCTGATGAAGGGGCCCTAGTGGACGATGCAATGGCACAGGTGAAAGGATCACGGGTCCCTGAATCACCACATAGAAGTGAGCCTTTCAACAACCAGAAATATCCAACGTGGACTGGTATAGAGAAGAAATAATCCTGCATTGGAGCCACTGGGCATTTTGAGGATTCGCCATTGCCTTAGCTTTGTCTGTCCTAATACACCTCACAAGCTTCCAAGGAAAACGTAAGTGAAAATAAAAACTCAATGCCCACAGGGAGAGCCACTTTAGTAGCTGCCATTCTCAAGCGTCAACTCTATGTGCCAGGTGCTTTGTGTATTATTCCCATCGTAACCACGTGGATACGGAGACTCCCAGGAGTTAAGTAACTTGCCCAAAGTTATGTAACAACTCGGTGGGTAGGTCTGGAATTGGATCCCAGCTCTGATTCTGGAGCCCATGTTTCTCCATATGGATACTAATTTATGAGTATCTATGATGGACCAGTCTCTCTACAGGTTTTTTATTCACTTTTCATTGCATCCACCCTATAAACCAATGACGTACTCGGCATTTATGACTCTATTTTATTAGGAAATTGGGGCTCAGAGAGGAAAAGTACCTTTCCTGAGGTCCCCAGGTGTAAGCATGAGATTCAGACCCATAATTTTCTGACTCTTTCTACTATTGTTCAGGGAACGGCAGGAAGATTTGGCAAGACTGGGGAATCTGTACACATTTTGTTATTCTTGATAAATGGATTACAGTGTTATTCACTCACAAATCAGAAATTGTAAATATTTCCCTTTATAAGAACCTATCATTACATTAGTTGTGATGCCATTGATATTAATGTAATTAATGTAATATTAATATTGATATTAACGCAATATTACTTGCAATCGCATTACAAATGTTGTCATTTAGATACCCCCATACTTGAAAGACCAAATATACCCAATCCAAATTATAGTGTCACATTGTGGGTAGTATATTCTAGTGTCATATTCCACATACTCCCGTCTCATGTCACACGACAGACACTCAGTAAATGTTGAATGAAGTGCTGAGAACATTGAACTTGGAGCTCCCCACACCTGCTCTGTGTCATATTTCCATCCCTTTGCCCTGTTTCTGTTGTCAGGAATGCCCCCGCCCTTTGTTACCTGACCAATTTCTGCACTTCTCGCAAGACTCAGCTCAAGCGTTGCTGCCTCCTGGAAGCCTTCCATGAACACCCAGGCACAGCTGAGTGCCCCCCTCTGTGCTCCACAGGGGCTCTGCCTCCTTCCGTCCTTGTATCTACTGTGTTATATGGAAGTTACATGTGCTTCTGTGTCTCCCTCACTAATCTGTACATTCCTCAAGGACAAGGACGAAATACTTTCCAAGTGGAGACTCGTAACGCTCTGCCATTCAAGTGCTCTTCTCAGTGTCCTGGTAGCGCATACACCTGTCTCACTGCCGTCCTCAGGAGCTCCGTGAGGACCGAGGTCACGTCCTCTGCACCTCTGTGCTCAGAGCCTCGGGACACGGGAAGCGCTCCGTGAACATCTGCTGGAATGAACTCATGGAAAAATGGATTGAGAGCTCACCCTGAGAGCTTTGCCTCTTTCACTGATGCTTCGAGTTTAGTTAAAATGTAACTACTCCTGTAAAGCAGTATTCATTCTGTAAAGCTTCATTCAGCTTTACTCTATTAGGAGGAGGGCATGCCAGGAAGGAGAGCACTGAACACCCAAAGAAAAAGTTGAATAAATTAGAGGAAAATGAATTCCCTGCAGACAAATTCCCTTTCCTCACGATTTTGTCCAGAGCCCCCAATTTGGAACTTCTTCACTGGTGACTCTTAAGGGTTCTAGAGTTCCCGGGACTTTATTAGGTAAAGAAAGACATGTATGAGAACCACCAACACAGAAGTCCCTCAGTTCTCCCGTTATCTAGTTCAACTGGTAAATATTAATACAAGCCTGGAATCCACCAGATATGGGTTCAGATTCTGGCCTCACTGTCTTTGCAATTTTTAGCAAGTCTCTTGGTCTTAGTTTCCTCGTCTGTAAAATGGGGATGTTAATTAACTTGGCAGAAATGTTTGTTGGGCAGAATAAATTAGTTAGTGAATGCAACTTGTTCAGCACACTATCTGGCACACAGTAGGACTCAATAAATGTTTCCATTATCATCTTTGAAATATGACCCTGACTTCCTGGAGAACCCCTGCATCTCTGTCATGGGAGGACAGATATGGACTTCCTTTAATAGATGTCAAAGCAACAGCAAATGTCAGCACATGTCAGAGATGGGCTGAAAGGACAGTAGACACGAGAGAGGAATAGTTCCAGAAAGAAAGTCAAAGAGAGCTTTGTAGACACACCAAGATCGGCATTACCTGATTTCTTCCTAATACACCATCCCCTGCCATTATCAGCTGCTGAGATAAGCCACCTGCTAGGAATTGTCAGGGGAGAAACGCCACATCACAGTTCCAGAATTTGAGCATAAAGTACTACAGACTCAAAGAAAAAACATATGGTACCACCGGGGGAATAAAATGATTCTGAATGTCTCCAAGAAGCAGGACTAATCAGAGGAAGGAGAAGCAGCTGCCAGCATGAAGCCATTTGCAAAAGTGCGATCTCCCCTAAATGAAGAAGCACTAAACAGCTCCCAGGGTTCCGGAGCCCTAAAAAGCCCCCACGCAGAGAGAGAGCTTCTCCAAGCATCCGTGGGTACGAGCTGCCTAGGACACCACACCGCCCACACTGGAGACTGGAGGCACGTCACAGAGAAAAACCATGATCAGGTAATGTGACTTCCCTGGGTTGATTTCCCTTCTCTCCCAACTCCTCTGGGTGGACTTAACCCTCCTTGGTGGTAGTGATCTGCAGGAAAAACCACCAAAGTACCAAGTCACCACAAGAGAGAGAGCAGCCTATATTTAACCAGGCCTTTTTATTTTCTGTATTTTGATGCTTTGAATATGGGGCCTTGCTGCCCTGGAGGCACTGCCCCTCCCAAAGTTAACTAGTTCCTAGAGATAGCATAGCAAACAACTGTGCGTGTGCTTCGCGTATGCCAACCTCCTGATCCAGGCCCCACAACCTCACATGCCTCCTTACAGGGCTCTCACATCGCCCCTCATCTCGCCCTGCCCCGGCTTAGTCACCGCAGGGCCAGGTACCAGACAACTAGGGACAGCGCTTACACCCAGAGCCTGCTGAAATTATTCAAACTAGCCGATCCTAAATCTGATGACCCTGCTTCATGCTTTCCATCCTACAGAAATCCCAATAAAGGCTCTGGCTATATCTGCAATGGCAGTTGTCTCCTGATCTGTTGGCCTTGTCATAACCTCAATGATAATAAAACCTACTTTTGAAAACACAGCCTAAGCCATCTCCCAAAAGCCACCAGTCCATGAGATCTTAGGTTCCCAGTCCCAGAGTTTTCTTCCATGCAAGAGTAACCGCCAGATAAAACCCGCTGAGACCAGGCAGATTCACAGAACATGAATCCATTTACTCTGACAATGACCTTGGGCGTTCCCTTTTACTTACAGCCCAAGTCTATCTTCTTGAGGTCTTCTTCGTCCTTTCAACTCATCCCCCATCCCTCTAGCGAAGAGTCTGCTGAAGAGGTGATGATTGAGTGGAGATGTGAAATGAAGTGCAAGAGTCGGCCACATGTATATGTGAGGAAAAGTGTTCCGGGCAAAGGGAACAGCGAGTGCAAACACCCGAGACTGGAACATACATATACCTGACTCCTTATCAAAGGCGTGACCTAGCATAACGGTTTTGATGTTTATTCTGCTAAGTGAAAGGAGGCAGACACATGTGGTCACATATGGAATGTGAAGCGTCCAGAATAGGCAAATCCATAGAGACCAAAAGCAGAGTAGTGGTTGCCAAGACCTGCAGGGAACGGGGAATGAGGGTGCCTGCTCAGAGGGCATGGGGTTTCCTTTTGGGGGATGAAAATATCTTAGAACTAGATAGAGGTGATGGATGTACACACTGTGAACATACTAAATGCTACTGAACTGTAACCTTTAAAATGGTTAATGACCATTTTATGTCATATGAATTTTACCTCAGTTAAGAAAAAAGCCTAGTGCTATTTTTCTGTTTTCTCCTTCTATTATCCCTCTTGGATCCATGTCAAGTGTGACTAAGTCTCATAAGTACCAACTCACCCAAGAGACCAATCCAAAAGAGTGAGCTGCCAGACCTTCCACCAAGAAGAAGGGCAGGTCCCACTGGTGAGGGTGGAATGAATGTCTTAAACATGGCTGCAGCCCTAACTAAAACAACAACGGATATGTCATTTCATCCATTCCCTGCCTCTGTTTCTCCTTTGTGCCCTGAGGAAAAAGAGCATTATTAATAGACTCAGACCATCTCGTGCCCCCTTCTCTGTATCTTCTAATACTTAACTAACTCCAGCCTCTTAGCTGGACCATTGTTCAGAACCATCCCTTTCCTGTTTCCCATTCGTCTCCACCTAGACCCCTCATGCTTGGGTCAGAAGAATTTTTAACAGAACACTTGAGATGTCCAAGCCCTGCTCCGAAATTAGATGACTCCCCACTGCGAATTTAATAAAGTTCAAATTCAAGTAGGAGACACCACTGCAGGACGCCGCCAACCCCATTCTTCTGGCTCCAGACCCATTGCTAATAGAATAAGCACTGTCACCAAGCACGCTTTCAAGGTTTTGTTTCACTGTTCATCCTCCCTCTTCCAGGAATACCTGTCCTTTCTTCCCTTTCCTGACTATAAAATCTGTCTCATCCTCCCAGGCCCACACCTGTCACCAAATGGGGGACATCTTTGCTGCCTCTCCTGCTCAGTGCCAACCAATCGCGTCTATTTTCTTCGGCACTTGTCAGGCTGATGTGTTCGTGGTAAGAACATCACAGGCAGACTCGGAATGCCTTGGAAATGGAGACCTCGACTTGGTGAGCTCAGCATTCTCGGTCCCTGCCCCAAGGACTACCCTACACACTGGCTTGAGAATTCTCAAGGACACCCAAAGGATGCTTAGTGATGTGTCCTGAGCCTTCTTGCTTCCATAGAAATGAGATCTGCAGCCGAGACCTTGAGAACTAATTAGGTATCAGGACATTTCTATGCTCTGACACAGGCATCCACGCACTAGCGGTAACGCTCCCACCGAATGACACCGCCGGCCCATGTTCGCCTTTCTTAACTCATTAATATTTGACTTTTCTGGCTCTCAGACGTCTTGAATATTTTAATTACAGAATCTTATTACATGCCCAGGGATTTTAGAAGAAACAGACACAATTTTCATAAAAGTTTTATGAACCTGACTCGGTATGTGAACGTATTTCAATCCCATAAGTATTAATAGTAATGAAAATTTATGGCATACTTACTTGGTGCCAAGCATTAGCTCATGTAATCCTGGCTACAGTCTGAATGAGGTTCAGAGAAGTTAAGTACTTGCCCAAGGTCACACACAACCTGATTCAACCGACACACGTTGCCAGTTTCCAATGTTGACTGTCTTGTTATGTTTTTATTAATAGCTACTATTGATGGAGCCCTAGCTACACGCAAGATGGTATGCTTCTTCTCAGAAATGCCAGGAAATCAATACTGCCCTCTTTCCCCAAAGCAGCCTTCAACCAACTACTTATTATAGTCTTGAGGTGGAATAACTCAAAGGCCGAATTACACGTGATTCCCAGCGTTGCCCGAAGGGATTGAGCCCCCTGACCCACCTGGAGAACATACGGTTTCCTGGCTGCTTTCCCTGCCTGCATTACACTCTCACTCTCCAGTGGGGTTTCATGAGATCACCCCCTAAATAAGTATTTGTATTCAAATCCTTGTATCATGGCCTCCCTCTCGGGAAACCAAATCAAGACAGCTTTACATCAGGGGCAGCAAACTTTCTCTGTAAGGGGCCAGATAGTAAATATTTTCAGCTTTGCCAGCCAATCCTGTCTCTGTCACAGCTCCCCAATTCTGCCACTGTAGCACAGTATCGTAGAGACCAATCATAAAGGCATGAGTGTGGCTGGTTCTGGAAAACTTTCTCTGTGGATACTGATATTTGAGTTTCATATAACTTTCATGTGTCATGAAATATTACTTTTCTCTGAACTTTTTTCAACCATTTAAAAACATAAAACCCATTCTTAGCTCATAGGCTGTAGTTGGCAGACCTCTGCTTTACGATATTCTCTTGTAATCCTACCGTTAACCATATGAGACAAGAAGCATCGATGTTCCCATTTTCCAGATGGAAAAATGGCTTTAAGACAACACATACCAATGAATAACCATGGTCCACCAGGTCCTGGAAGGGTCCCCTGGAATGCCTCTTCAGAAGTTCTCAATGAGACATTACTAAGAAGCAGAAAATGGTGACTTTTCTGGCAGTTCCTGCACTGGTACCTTCCTCCCTGCACACCTCAGTTTTGATGGAGCAGTGTGGTGATTCAATGTGCAGTAGTGACAGCAGCTGCACCCAGACACCAGGCAAATGCAGCTTGCTGGGACATGCCTTGGAAGCAGCTGTTCTTCCTTACTTTGCTAAGAAACCATGCAGTGTCACAGCAAGACAAGAGAGCACAAAAGATGCGACGGTCAGCCGAGCAACACCCTTGGAAACAGGGCAGCTGCAGCAAGCCTCCATTTACCTGCCATTCTGTTGGCATGAGAACAGCCTGCATTTCTCTATGGTGTTTTTGTACAGATAAAGATACCCTGTATGTGTGATTAAGAACAAGGTACATCGCACACCTGGGGCTAAACAGAGCGTGGCTTAGACAAACTCGAAGCTCAAGGCATACGTGCCAAGTCCTAAGCTTAGTTGATATAGAACTATAACAGAAGGTCTGCCTCATTCTATCCAGTCTGCCCAGCACCCCAGTGGGGTAATAATACCAGGTAGAACTTATGTGGCCCTTAGGATGTGCCAAGTACTGGAGTAAGACTTCACATACAATAGTTCATTCAATCCTCAGAGCAATCCTATGAGGTAGGTGCTATTAGAAACCCCATTTTACAGATGAGGGACCTGAGTGGTCAACTAATTTGCCCAAGGTCACATAGCCAGTAAGTGGTGCAGCTGGGTTTTGGATACAAGTGGACTGATTCTAGCACCCAGGCTTTCCACCAGGGGTAGGCAACTGTTTGTTTGCTTGTTTGTTTTTTGTAAATGGCCAAACGGTAAATATTTTAGGTTTTTCAGGACACAGATAGTCTCTGTCACCAATTTTTATTTTGTTTTTATTTTACAACCCTTTAAAAATGTAAAAACGATTCTTAGTTCAAGGAGTGTTCAAAAACATCCTTTTCTGAACCATTATCTTATGGTGGGGAAGTTTGAAAAACTGGCCCGATTCTCCACCTCTCCCTATGTCTGCCGGTCCCCTTTGTCACGTGACTCTGCAGTGCCTGCGGACGCTGACTTTGGCTTGACCATGTGATCTGCTTTGACCAATGGAATGTAGGCAAGTGTAACACACACGCAGAGGCTTGAAAGCATTTGCACATCTCTCCCTCTAGGATCTTCTCTGCCACCACCACAAGGACATGTCCAATGTGGTCTGCCGGAGGACGAGCGTCACATGGAGCAAAACTCAGGTGCCCCCTCTGCCCAACAGAAGCCAGCCTACATTAGCCAACCCCCCGTCAATGCCCAGACTTACTCTTCCACCATGTTGAAACCCTCGAACCCAAGCCAGCAATTGCCTCCATTTGGGATTCAAGTTACAGGAGAAAAATACAGTCTGAAGGAATATCCTGAAACAGGACAGTGCCATCCAAGTGAACATAGTGGAGGACAAGCCTACAAGATGTGTCTTCATGAAAAAGTAGTACAAGTAAGTTGGCGATATGCTGCTTCCTCGGACCCCAACGTGGAACGTACCATGTACTAAGTACTTAGTAGAACGTACGAAGGCTTTCTGAATTTTGCATGTTGTGGGGACAGACTGCTTCTCCTTGCTCTTGGGTCCAAGCAGATTCTAGGAGAAAGAACTCATCAGTTGAAGGGGGTGGCATATTGTGCTTCAATTTGATTCAGACAATCACTCTCTCTGTGGCCATGGGAACAGCGTGACTTTATTACACAGCTGCTTCTGCTACCGGCATACGGCTAAGGAGCAGAGGCAATTCCTTGCAAGGGACGCTGGGTATCCCACACTGGAGTGTGTCCCAATATGAGTCCCCTACAATGAGGAAATCACTGTGGTGAAGATTACAGGGCATTAAAGACTCTAAAAAGTCCTGTAGCAAAGACATCTACACAAGTTCACTTAACTCAATGTTTCCCAAACACATGGGATCATGACCCTCTTTCCCTATTCTTTGAAATTTTTCTTTTGCTTAAAAAATTGGCTTATTTTTTTAATTAGTTCCAGGTATGCAAAACAATGTACTAGTTAGACAGTTACATCCCTCACAAAGTGATTAACTCCCCGCCCCCAATCTACTACCCCTCTGACATCGTATATAGCTGTTACAATTCCATTGACTCTATTCGTATGCTGTGCTCCACATCCTGTGACTATATATATAGTTGACATTCAATATTATTCAGCTACAGGTATACACTGCAGTGGTCAGGCATCTACACCGTCCATGAAGTGGTCTCCCTAATAAGACACGTGCCCATCGGACACCCTACAAAATCTTTACATCATCATTGATTATATTCCCCAAATTGTATTTCATATCCCCTGTGGCAATCTCAGGAATACATAGTGGCATTTTCCAGGCTTTTATGATGTGTGATATCACAACAGATTGAAACAATATGAACATCCAGCTTTTTTCTATTAAGCCAGACAGTAAAGAGTTTTGCAAAAGATGTAAAATTATGCCAATTTTCTTACCAAAAGTTTTTTTGATTTGGAAAATATATTCTTCATTAAAGTTGGTATATTAACCTTAAAAAAAAATAAGCATAACATTCCATAATATCAAACCAGCGAGTTCATGTTTTTCAAAATTCACTTTAGAAACTAACCTAAAACAAAGCCAGCGTCTTCACTGTCCCAGTAGAGGGACATTTTCATGCTGAAATTGATGTTAATTTATGTAAGCACAGACCTCTCCAGGGAGGATAGAGATGAAAATAGTCGAAAACAGCCTGAGATGAAAGAGACCTTAGAAATGAGCCAGTTCAAAGTTTTCGTTGTACACATGTGGACACAGAAGACGCAGGGAGTAGCTCGCTCAGGGGCTGATGGCTGTTGGTGGAACACGGACTCTCCAAACGCAGAGCAGCCCCTCCACTGTGCTGCGGGCTCCAATCCTTGCAGGGCTTCCCTATTGGATAGGACAATCCTAACGCATCAGCTTTCACACATCGAGGCTGCCCCACCGTGGAGCACCCCAGTGGAGCGCTAGGCAGGGAAAGTTCCAGAATGTAGTTGAGCATCATCCACGTTTTCACATTTCCTCAGGACTCATCAGTATACGCGTAGGTTAATCGTGTTTGCAGGGCAGACTGCCTGGCAACCAAATCAAGTTCTGCCACTTACGAGCTGCATGACCCTGAAGAAGCCAGTCAACCTCTTGGTGCCTCAGTCTTCTCATCTGATATATGGGGATGGTGGGGCTCCACTTGATAGGCTAATTGTTAAGGATTAAATGAGATAATGCTTTTCAAATGCTGTGCCTGGCATATAGAGAAAGTGCTCAATAATGTTCGCCTTTGTTGCATGAGTCCATTTGTATGAAATGGCCAGGATAGGCAACTCTTTAGAGATAGAATGTAGAAGAGTGGTAGCCAGGGGTTGGGAGAGGGGAGAAAAGGAGACGGACTGCTAAGGGGTACAGGGTTTTCTGTTGGGGTGATGAAAATGTTCTAATGTTGATTGTGGTGATGGCTGCACAACTCTGAATGTACTAAAAACCATCAAATTGTGAACCTTAAATAAGCGAATTGTATGGTATGTAAGTTATGTATCACTAAAGATATTAAACAAAGAAATAAGTGTGTGCTCTGATTAATTTTAGTGGAAGAACCACGTCAGAGTCCAAATTAGAGCTTTGCACTTGGTAGGTAGTCAATACTGTAGAATTAAATATATCCTATTTTCTTCTTTTCTAAAATGCATTTTGTCCTACACTTTTTAACTCTGCTGACATTGGGATATGTCATGTAACTGATACGTATATTTGATGTCATTTCCCCCCCCCAAAAGAGCTGCTGTTAAATCAACAGTCTGTCTTATAATCAACAGCATCCAGAAATCAAGAAATACAGTAACATATAATTTAGCAATCCCATCTCTGGGTATGTACCTGAAGAAAATGAAATCACCATCTCAAGTAGAAATCTGCAACCCCATGTTCACTGTAGCATTACTTACAATAGCGAAGCTATGGAAACAACTCAAGTGTTCATCAATGGATGAATGGAAGGAAAAAAAATGTGTGTGTGTGGTGGGGGGGTGTGTATTTATAATGGAATATTATTCATCCATAAAAATTAAAAATTAAGGAAATCCTGACATTTGCAACAACATAGATGAAACTTGAGGGCGTGAGACTAAGTGAAATAAGTCAGAATGGCAGAGAAAGGTAAAAACTGTATGATCTCACTTATATGTGGAATCTAAAAAAGTCACACTCATAGAAACAGAGTAGATTGGTGGTGGTCAGGGGCTTGGAGGGTGGGGGAAACAGTGAGGTCAAAGGTACTAGTTTTCAGTTATAAGATGAGTAAGTGCTGGGGATCTAACGTACAGGATGGTGACTATAGTTCATAAGACTGTATTGTACCCTTGAAAGTTGCTAAGCAAATAAATCTTGAAAGTTCCCACAACAAACAAACAAAAAATAGTAGCTATGTGAGGGAGCTATGTTAACTCATCTTATTGTGGTCATTTCACAATTTAGACGTATATCGAATCATATTATACACCTTAAACATACACAAAGCTTTATTTCAATACAACTAAATTACATCTCATAAAATAATGATGAATTCATAAACAATAGGGAACTGGCACGAGGAAATTAAGGAATAGGATTTATTAGGCAGCACAGACTAAGTAGCCTATACAACAGACATTTATTTCTCACAGTGGCGGAGGCTGGAAGTCCCAGATCAAGCTCTGGCAGGACTCGGTTTCTGGTGAGGCCTCTCTCCTTGGCTTGCAGACAGCTGCCTCCTCACTGTGTCCTCACATGGCCTTCCCTCTGTGTGTGTGCAGACAGTAAGAGGTCTCTGGTGTCTCTTCCTCCTCTTACAAGGATGCCAGTCCTATTGGACGAGGGCCTGACCCTTAGGATGTCATTTAACCTCAGTACCTCCTTTAGACTCTGTCTCCAGATATAGTCACATTGGGGGTTAGGGCTTCAACATACATTTTGGGGAGGTTAACACGATTCAGTCCATAGCAACTGGAAAGTTAACACATTGTATTTTTTTTTTTTTGTATGTGTTAAAATAATGTAATTGTCCTGGTATGTTTCTGTCCACATGAACCAACAGAAATCAAGACTACTTAGTTTACAATATTTACCTGTTTTGAGATAGTCAAGTCAATTCAGATGGCAAAAGCAGAATCCAATCACTAATGAAACCTTTGGAAAATATATACTGAACCAAAAAAAGGTTTATAAGATAAAAAATAATCGTCCACGATGCAATACATTGCAGATCATTGAAATTTTAACTCTTCAGATGATTTTAGTTCAGTTTTTGGTTTCAAAATCTAGAGAAAAATCACAATAGGAAAAAAAAAGGGCTGGCAGAATGTGTTTTTACGTTTCTCTTGCTTCAATTACTTGCTACACTATATTAAAAAGATGATGAAAGCACTTTTGCATGACCTGTGGCCTTTAGATGGTCAAAAAGTTTATTCTGGGATGGAAATTCACTCTGGCAGCTTGTACAGCTAAAAAGAACATCATCCATCCTCTGTACTGCAGCAGGTATTTTGACTGATTTTTTTCATATCTTTGACTTTCTTTCCTTTGGGTTCAGGAACACTTTTAGCTTCACTTTTTGGGTCATCACACAGATCAACAGTCTCTGACACTGAAAATTTCCTGGGGAATATCTTCCAATTCTTTGGCACTGTCTTGATTGAAGTTGGTATTGTCTGGATAAACCTTTACTCCTCCAGTTCCATTTTCATGGAAATTATCATCACAATTCTGTACTGGTCTCTGTTTCCTCTGTTTTCCAGAAAGCTCTTGTTTCGGTGCACCCTCTGTTCCCTCCTCAGAATTGGCAGGCAACACATTTTCATCAGTCTGAGGTCCTGAAAAGTGTTCTTCCTCCTCCTCTAACTGTTGTTTTCATAAGACAACCATTTCCCGATGCTTCTTTGGTTTTTCATGATTCCTCTTCATGACGGCCTTTTCCATCTTGGAAGATGTGTCACATGCTGGGAAGTACGGCCACCATAAAGCTCTGCATCCCTGGCCTCACCACTGTCCTTACCATCCCGTCCGTCCCTGAGCTCACGTCCCTCCATTTCATCTTCTTCTGACCCGTCCCCAGCTCCTTTTCATATCGCGCCTCCCTCTCCCTCAGCTCCTTGTCCAAATCGACCGGCGTCCTCCAGCTCCATTCTCTGACTGCTCTGCCGGTTCTGCTGGCTTTAGCTTCTGCTGCTGCCTCCTCTCTTTGGCTTTCCTTGCCTTCTCTTCATTCTGTTCTTCCATCGGTTTTGGATGCGCCTGCACTTTCATCTCTTTTAAGAAGGAAAGCTACCAGCTGACGAACAAGCTCATCCTTCTCTGCCTTGCTTTGTCTTGAGTCTTTTTATTTTCCTTTATCATGGCACGTTTCTCCCGGGGTTGGAAGCTTGCTGTGTATCATATTCTTCTCTCCAAGCCAAGTTCTTTTGAGTGCACAAAGTCTGCCCAAAAGTGTAAAAAGGGTGGACTACCTACTGTGTCACAGTCGCCCTGGGAGTCCCCAGGAGCTGGGACATCCTCTTCTAACACCGATTCTGGCTCTTCTTTCGCCGTCATTTCACAAACATTATGATACACCCTATAAAAAGCCTTTTCCATCATCTCCATAACCAGAGTAACAGGTACCAGTGAAACAGTGAAGCAAACCGAAACTGTCCTCTTGATGCGCTCCATCGAGCCCACCTTTGAGCAGATCTATGATTACCATGCTATGCTCTTTCCTCGGAGTCACTCAACACACCTGCTGCCTGGAGTAATTTAAATGGTTCAGCTGCTTCTGTGGCATTACCCAGATTTTTATCAGGGTGCCATTTCAGGGCCGGCTTCTGGTAGGCCTTCTTGAGTTCTTCCTCACTGGGTAAGGCTGCTTAATACACTATACTTTAATTATACAGTTGACCCTTGAACAATGCAGGGGTTGGGGTGCCAGTCCCATGTGCAGCCAAAAATTTGCCTATAACTTTTAACTCCCCCAAAACTTAACTGCTAATAGCCAACTGTTGACCTCAAGCCTTACTGATATATAGTCGATTAACACATATTTTGTATGTTTTATATAATATATAATGTATTCTTACAATAAGCTAACCTAAAGAAAAGAAAATGTTAAGACCCCCCCTCTCCCCTCTGGTAATCACCACAGTGTGTTTTATATTAGGGGTGAGGAGGGTCAATCTAAATAAATCCAATCCACCAAAACGAATTATTTTTTTTATTTAAAAAATAAAATGAAAGTTCTTTTCAGGACCATCCAAAAATCACAGTTATGAATCAAGTATCAGGAAATAGATTGCTCATGGAGACATAGATAACATTCCTATTGCAAAAAAAAAATAGGTGTAGCTAAAAAGATAAACTATTAAAAGAGATTTCAATATTACAAGGCTTGACTGAGCAGTAAAACTCAAACACTAGTGAGTTTCCTTCCTGAGCACAACCTCCAAAGAAATAAAAATCATGTTTTACAAACTGGAATAAGTTTGTTAAATTTCGTTGCCAGACAAGCAATAGGCAGAAGGTGCACTGACCCTCAGAGATATTCATCACCACTCACTCCATCAGACCTTCTCCCATCAACAGAATAAAGGGTCAAAAGAGCTGAAGCCATGGAAAACCTCCATCAGCCTCCAGGGGTTACACTTCTGAGTTCCCTTGGTTGAAAGCTCTTAGGCATCTCTCCTAAAGAAACTAGACCAGCTGATACTCTTGTCAACGCACCCACAGCTTTCTCCCCATATGGTCAACTCTTTCTATCCCCTGCAGCAGGAAGGAATATGCAGAACCATCATTAACTCAGTTACATTCTCAGGACAGAGCAGTTATCTATTGCTACAATAATGCTGCATAACCAACTGCCCCAAAACTCCGTGGGTTCTAGCTCATGGGTCTGCTTGGCAAGGTGGTTCTTCTGGTCTCAGCTACATGTGAGCTGGGATGACTGGGAGATTCAGTTCTGTTCCGTACATCTCTCGTCCTCCCCCTGGGACCAATGGGCTAGCCTGGGAATACCCTTCCCATGGCAATGGGAGACGGCAAGAGCAGACAGGCCCAACCATGAAGCATGTTCATGCGTCTAGCTGCATCATATTTATTAACATCCCATTGGCCAAATCAAGTCATATGGTTGCCCAGAGTCAGAGTGGGAGGGCTCTGCAAAGTCACATGACATGGATCTCAGGAGAAGTGAAGAATCGGTGCCATTTTTACAAACTACCAAAGGGGACAGCCCTGAAGATGATGCTCAAGGCAGGCTTGAGTCTAATTAGCTGGCATTTGGGCAACAGAACAAAGTGGGATTTATTTGTCCAATGTAGTATATTATTGCACTTTTCCTTAAGTGGTTTTTATTTAGAGGGAGGATGTCAAGTAAGAAAGATCCAGTTACCCAAGGAAAAGAAGGAGGAGAGAAGGCTTTAAGATCAAATCAGGAAAATGACAGCCTCTGCTGCCACACCGCATGAGAAGCTCCCAGGAGGCTCCTGCCCAAGTACACTGGCAATAAGGGTCTGCTCAACACCAGCTTTCTGCTGAGAAATCGTCAAGGTGACCTCATGCAGGAACTCCAGGCTTTGGGGAGGAGGGGGGAGCATGCCACGGAGGCATGCCGAAGGAGAGGGAGCCATTCACTTTCCAAAGTAGCTAAAACACCCAGAGCCGAACCTAAAATTAGGAAATTTAAAACTAAATAAGGCAATTCGAGCAGAACCATTTCCATCAAAAGCAGCAAGCATATGGGCCACGCTGTCAAGTGAAGACCATCAAACTGAAAAGTGTAAACGATTCTGGGAGATTAGACAGATAAGTTAGTTGGAAAAGAAGGAAAGTGCCTTTTGAAAGCCCAGATCGGGGATCTGATTTTGTCACCGGCAGGAACGCTGCCCTCTACTTCCACCCAACCCTCTGAGACCACGCCTGCCTTAGAACATTTGGTGTTGCCCCTGGAAAACTTTCTACAAAGAAAAAAATTAAAAGTCCCCCAGGATATTAACTCAATTGAAAGCTCTTTTTGAAAGCGTCTACAACAGTCTGCTGTGTGTTTTAATGAGTTGAAATGTGTGCCTCCATTGGCTGGGATTTTAAAGAGAGCCTCTTTCTGCCTGCTCCCTCCGGCTTCTACTAGCTCCTGTTTGATTCTGCATATTCATAAAATGCTCGGCAGGACACAGCACAGTTCAAACACACTTTCAGCTTTGACGACTTCAATAAGCCTGTTCTTCTCCACTGGGCAGTTAATTCGCTGAGCTCACAGGCACTCCTACTGGGCATTTTGAGCTGGGAGTTGGCAGAGCAACGTGCAGATTTCAAAGGATGGTAATAACTTTGTTGGGGGAGCATAGGAAAGGGGTCCACCAGCTGGGCTCTGCCCACTTTTGATTACCATGGGGATTATAAGGTTTCCTCCCACCATCCCAGTTTGCAAGATAGTTTATATATTACTTTCCTTCTTCTTCTTCTTCACCTTCGGGAATTTCTACTAAGCAAGAATGTAGTTGTAAAACCCACAGAAGAAAAGAGGAATGAAGAAAAATGCCTGCCAGGAATTTAATATCACCAAGCTTCCTTCCTAGCCACTCGCTTCCATCTGTGTTGTCACCATTTTCACTCAAAGCCACCTTGACTTGTCACTTGCTTTAGAGCATCAGCCTCCTCGCTGGCCTTTCTGCTTCCACTGTGGCCCAGTGTCCTCTCTGGGCCGTGCCCACAGCGACATTTGTAGATGACACTGATCTGTGTTCCTTCATTTATTCAGTAAATAATAAAGTGTTGGGCCTCTACCGTGTATCATGCAAGGTGCGAGCCTCTGGGAGACAATGGCAAGCAAAGCCGTTATGAGGCTGGGGGAGGGGAGGATGGGGGGAGGTTGAGGGCGTGGACCTCCTGGGAGCATATAAAGACACGGGTGGGCGGTCAGGGAAGGCTTCCCCAAAAAGAAAGAGGTGATGGCTGAGAACCATCTGGAAAATCATCCAAGTTAACTAGATGTGGGATGCGTCTGAGACAGAACACCAAGAAAGAGCATTCTTGCAAAGGACAAGCTTGGGGAACAAAAGCCCTGTGGTGGCAGGGAGCACGGCAAGGTTTGCGCATCCGAACCTGTCCGCCTCCTGCTCCATTTAATCTTAAGAAAAAGACGCAAGTCCCTGCATGATGTAGCCCCTGACCACGCCTTCTCCTTCTAATCCTGTTCCACCTGCCAGACTTCTACCTTCCGGGCAATGCCAAAGCCATCCCCCAAATCCTCCTTATAGGGAAAGCGAAAGAATCTCATTTGTGGAGCATCCAGCCACACACACACACACACACACACACACACACACACACCACAACATGTCCTATGAGGTAGATGCTGGTGTTGCCCCCATTTCACAGGAGAGGAAGTTGAGGCCTGGTGTGGATAAGCAACAAGACAACCATCACACAGGGAGGGTCAGGGTGGAGCTGGGATTCAAACCCCAGCAGTCTGACACCAGAACGCTAACTAACGTGTTATACTGCTTCCCTGCAACGTGGTGGAAGTCTGGAAGGGGGGATGGCTGAGTTCCCGGGAAGGACACTGGGGAAGCTTACTACAGTTCCTCTCTCAAGCCAAGTCCACTGGATGGGCAGCAGCTCCCTAGAATGCAGAGTGGAAAGGGCTGTGAAGCCGTGCCCAGGCTCCCAGGACAGCCCACTAGATCGATCAGTAGTGTCTGCTGTGTGAACAGGAAAGCGCAGTGCACGTACTAGGTATTTTTCGGCCCTGAACCAGCTGAATACATAATCTGGATTCCTCCCTCCAGCCCAAATGTGGGATGTGTGGACCAGAGTTCCTTCTCCAAAGACTTTTCCTGGGCCTCCTCCAGCTGCTCCAGGGCCTCTGTCTCAGAGATGCCAACTCATTGCAGGTCAAGTCAGAGATGCAGCCAGCTCAGCCCAGTCGCCCCGCCAACCCCTTGCATTTCTTTCCACCAGGTGCTTCCTCCCAGGACCTCCAGCGCCCTCACTTGTACTAGAACTAAACCCACCTCTCCCCACCATGCCTGAAAATCACTAGCTAGTGGGTTTCATCTTCATTTCCACCCACAAAAATCAAACACAGACCAGCAAGGCCCTGATGATCTCAGGCCCCATGACCAGTCTTCAAGCACATGGAGGCCTCCAGTTTTCAGACACGTTTGCTGATTCCCCAAAGCCCCGGCAGAAACTTCATTTGCACTCAGAAAACCTGGCGTGTTTTCCCCTCTCAGTCGGTTACAGTAACCGACTACAGTAACCTACTGGCAGGGTCCAGAGACGTGCCCAAATCTGCTGGTCAAGTTTCAGCAATTCCGACCACGCCACCCGTGTCAAGGACAGCAGACAGAAGGGACGGCTGCTCCTTTGCGCCACGCAGAGCCCCCGAGCTTGGCGCTTTCGGGATGAAACATCAATACGCCTGCTCACTTCACCCCTTACTCCTCCTCCGCTCTGGTGTTCACATTACGAAGAACACTTTTGGTGACTGAAAATGCATTCAGCTGTGGCTGCCGTTTTTTCTTTCTTTTTTTTTTTTTTTAGAGGCAGCCTTTAAAATCATCTCTCTGGGTCTAATTATCTTTTATAGGGAGACTAATACTTCACCTCATTTCTCTGTGATTTTCGAGCATAGCAGCCATCTTCCCTCCCTGTGATAATCGAGCCACATTACAGAACACACGAGGATGGGGGCTTCATGGGGCCCCAGGTGAGGGAGAAGGAAACGGTTGGGTCCTTCCCAAGCTTTCTCAAAGCTTCAACTACCATCAGTTTCAGTGATCTGGCTCATTTGCATTCTCTTTTTCTCAACTCCTCCATCTTAAAGATGAGTCGACATTAAATAGAAAGCAAAGCGTGCTTTTTTTCTGCTTTGCTTTGAAAGGCTGTGGGACTAGAGGTTTAGAGCACAAACTCTGGAGTCAAACTTCCTGGGTTTGAATCCTGGCTGCATCCCTTATTAAACGCATGACTGCAAGTTACACAACCTCTTGGGCCTCAGTTTACTCATCTGTAATATGGGGTTCATAGTGGTAGCACCTTGTGGGGTTGTTAAATGAGGGTGAAACCAGCTAATATTTGTGCTTAGAACAGGGCTAGAACATAGTAAGCAGTACATAAATGTTTGTTAAGTAAAGTGAATATTTTGGTAAAAAAAGTCACTGCCCTAACACCTCTCTTTCATCCCAACTAGCAACTGAGTGGGCCTCAGAATGGTATGTGGATGACGAAGGACAGACAGACATTAGAAAGACAGCTGCCATGGCCTTTCCAAAGAAGATGGAAGTTCCTACCGCAGTGCCACAAATGGACAAGTCTCAGATTTTTCTTTTCCTTACTCTTGGTGTATATGTCCCCAGAGACAAGGAGAGGGGCAGTGGTTACAGGTGTTATGGGGCAGACGCTCAGATCGCTGTGCCACCCATGACCAGGGCACTGGGATTGAGACCAAATGGCCTGAACACTAAGTTGTGATGCCGTCAGCCAGATTTGGTACCAATAGATCATCCTAGGAAGATGATCCATGGGAACCACGGGCAGCCCTGAATCAGCGGTGGACCAGCTTTGTCCATCTGACTGTGGCCCTGTGTTCCACAGCGACACCGTGTGGCCGTGACAAGTAATGGCAGTAGCAGGCGGCTGTGGCTTCAGGTTCTCCAGGTTGACTACCCCTCCCTTAGACTATGTAAGTTCCCAATTTTCTTGGCCAGTTCATGGGGAGGTGAGGGGTAGAGACCCTCAAAAAGATATGTAACTTCCTGCTAGTCTCTCAGGTGGGGGCTCTTACCCATTTTTATTTTAAGTTAAAAAAATAAAACAACGTAGCCATATTTGCACCCCACAATTGTGACAAAGAGCATCCCAGTTACTAGATGTTTTGCAGTGAATTGGAAGGCTCTGCCACTGATTAGCTATGGGGTCCTGGGAGGCTCTCAGGGTATCAAAGTCTTGAGGGGGCCTGTGATCTCTGAGGACCTCTGCATCCACGCCCTCTGCTCAGAAGTGGGGCTTTAATCTAACTCTGTGCATCATTCGTGGTTTGGTCATTCACATTTCACTTCACCTCTGTCACCTGAAGGTCCCTTTTGTTCTTCACCCACTGCCCGGTACTTACAAGCTCACAGAGACTTGGAAGAAACATCCCTGGGATTAAGGCCGATTCCTTCTAAAGAACACAAATTAAGGAAAAAGAGTGAGGCCAGCATCTCTGACACCACCTGGTCAGATGTCAAAAGACGCCTCGATAGCACAGAAAGATAGACCACGAAGCCCACACGTCAGAGATCATCCATAGGGCACTGCTCCAAATGACGATGGCCAAATCTGGATCACAGTTTGTTTTAACCCTAAATTAACACACATTGGAGATCAAGTGTAACAGGGTACTTGAGTGGTTCGATATTCTGTATGACTAGCAGTGTAAGTGTTTACAGCCTGGAAGAGCAGCTTACAGGTGACACAGAAAGGATGGAACATGCATCCTACTCCTACTGCTTCTCCCCATCCTGCAGCCGCGACAGACATCACTAATCAATCAGGATGTCTGGCCTCCAAATTCTTCTCAACACAGAACTCCAGGAGCCATCGGGGGCCCGAGTTGAAATCTATTTGCTGTTCCTCATCTAGGACCATTCTCCTGTTTTTACAGGTCAGAACCTTGAGTCCTTTGAGATGAACCACACAGCCTGAGAGCATGGAACGTATTAAAAGCAGGGCCAGAATCTTGAACCTTTCTTTGATTTTCTATCACTTTTTCAAGTACCACCCTAAACCTTAATAAAACATCATTTAAAAGTTGCCTTATTAGCACTGAAAATCAAGTTTATATTGTTGCTCTAAACCAAAGCCAGAGAAAGCTGCTATAAATGAAATGGAAGATGGGACACCACACTGAAAACTCAATTGCCTTTGTGCCTCATCCAAAAGGATTTCTCAAAATGCCTTTTTTGCTTAGTTAGAGCAGTTATATAGAAGGAACCTGAGAATTACTAGAAAGAAAATGGCAAAAATGAGGTGGTTTCAGGCACCCTAGCCGGACATTTTCACGAGGTAGAAAATCCATGATGAGCTGCTATCTATCAATTCAGAAGATAATATTAAGTCCCAGAAAAAGTTATCGTCAAGTAGTACCCTTTGAACAAGAACTGCCTGATCTCTCTCGCTACAGAAATTGTCCTGGTACTCTACACAGAGAAGGTGCTGGAAAATAAATCTCAAATGGAAATTACTGCCTGGGTTCATATTAATATGAGTTAATATTGAGATATAAAAAATAATTAAAATTTGCCAGTGTGTTACTATCCATTATTGCTTACCTAATTGCCTCTAAAATCTACAAGTGGAATTTGGTCTTAAAATGCTCTTATCTCACGAAGGTATTTGCAATTTAAAAATAAAAAAGTGAATGATGGGAAACAGGAGACAAAAGGAGAGACAGTAAGATTGAGGCAAAGCCAAAGGGTATTCCTTAAGAACTAGAGCTAAGAGAGAATCTAAAAGAGACAATTAAAGAATTCTGGGTGGCTGAATGGCTTAGTTGGTTAGAGTGCGAGCTCTGAACAACAGGGTTGCCGGTTTGATTCCCATGTGGGCCCGTGAGCTGCACCCTCTACAACTAGACTGAAGGACAACGACTTGGAGCTGATGGGCCTTGGAGAAACACACTGTACCTCAATATTTCCCAATGAAATTTTTTTTAAAAAAGGTGATTAAAAAATAATAAAAAAAAGAATTCTGATGGCCAGTTAAAGAAATGCAGAGAATAGAAACAGAAGGCTGGGAGACTAGTTAAGGGCTATGACAATATTCCCAGTGAGAGATGACAAAGTCGGAATTAATAAGCCAGGGGCAGGGAGAAGGGCTGTCTGGTGGAGATGCTAATATGAAAGTTTTGTTGAGGTAGAATCAGCAGGACATGACAATGGAGGGAAAATGACCAGTTACGTAAAACTATAGGAGATAGAGGCTTCACTAACACAAGCGTTTACTATTAGATCTGTAGCAGCAGTAGTCATGTTGGTGTACGGCTGCCACCATCTCGTCAGTGCAGGCTTCAAGGCTTTTAGAAGCTTCCAGATAGTTCTAACGTACATGGCTCACGAACCATACTCAGAGAATCATATATGACTCTGACTAAGTGCATGGTGGAAAGTTCGCAAAATTAATTGTTCGACTTTCGTGTGTGTGTGTGTGTGTGTGTGTGTGTGTGTGTACACACACAGGGGTACCAAAAAAAATGTATACGCATTTTAAGAAAGGAAAAAACTGTATGAAAATCATAATACTTAATCTATACCGATAACAAAAGATGAACGCAAGTCATGTGTGTACATTTTTTTGGCACGCCCAGTATATGCAATCATTCAGATTCACATTTTTACCCCAAGTAAAGCTAGAGATAGAAATTCCAAGAGCTACCACACAAGGAGGGAATTAATTTCTGAAGTCCCAGAATCTTTCAGTGATACAGCTCCTGTCAACCCAACTCTTAGGAACATTTGCAGTTTCTTAAAATGACCTTTTCTCTCAGTTCCCTTCTCATAATTGCAGTTCTGTTGACAGCTACAAAGCTGTGTCCCACTTCTCACTTAGGCCCAGGAGTAATCACAAACCAATCCTGACTCAGGTCCTGGCTCCCATATTGCAAATCACTTCACTTAAGTTTTTCAGTAAGATCAGTAATACTGTGATCGCGTGGTACAGTGTCAGATGGTAGCTGGACTTAGGACGGTGATCACTTTCTTTAGCATAGGGAATAAAATCAATAATGTGGTAATGACACTGTACAGTGCTGGGTGGGTACTGTTGAATAACTATGATTACAACTGAGACTAATATAATATTGCACGTTAGCTGTATTATAATTAAAATAATCTTTAAAAAAAACTCACTTCGCTTACTATCCTGGCCACATGCAAACGGAGACCCTGAATGACAATCATATTGGACATTGAAGCAAACACCAGCGTATTATTTTCTGAGCTACAGGAAACCTCCTTTTGGTCCTCCAGGGCCAGAGGGAAGAAATGCCCTTCAGGAGACTGTGAGGTTTGCATAAGTTTCATTAGATCCCAAGCACTTCTCCAGTCTGGGGCACAGTTCCCACTGTCATCACGCTCAGTACTGTGTTTTGAACTTACCTGTTTATTTGTTTGTCTAAATTTGGGGCTCAGTGAGGGCAAGGACCATGACCTTCTCCCCTCCTGGCCTCTAGAACAGCTTTGCCCTCTTCCCAGGGTGCTCTCCCTGAGCCCCCTTCCCATGTTTTCATCACCTGTCCATTTCCGAAACAGCTTAGAGCACTTACTTGACTTCCTCCAGGAAGCCTTCCCTGACCTCCAGAGGTTGATGAGCCTTTTTGATGCTTCCAACACATCTTGTACTTGTACAACATTTATTTCACCATATTGTAATTTCCTGGCTCCCTGTGCCCCTCCCAGATATTTAAACCCAGTCTACACCTCAGTTATACAGCCAATGATTTCTGTGAGTTTCCACAGCTACCTCCTGCTTCTCTCTGCCCCTGGGTCCCCACTTTCACCTGGTGCCTCTGTTTTAGCCCCCAAGGAGATGGATGCAATAGGTGACAGATTGCCCAGGAACTAGCATGCGTCCCTCGTGACCTCTATAATCGAGGAGGTCTGGGCAGCAGTGACTTAGGTGTGGCTCCTCGGTTTCATTTCCATGCTGAGAACTCTCCTCGAGGATTCAGAAGTCTCAGAAAATGCCACATTATTTTCT
The DNA here is from genome assembly GCF_057876585.1 of Rhinolophus sinicus. NCBI lineage: Eukaryota > Metazoa > Chordata > Mammalia > Chiroptera > Rhinolophidae > Rhinolophus > Rhinolophus sinicus. The sequence goes on along the minus strand of NC_142510.1, from coordinate 6,263,820 downwards.
CATCTCTACCCCCTGAAAGACTATTGTGTACAGAGCTTTAAAGAGAGGGAGAGAGATGTTTAAATGAGCAATAAATTATACATGTGATCAAGATGTAACCACAGGGATTTTCAGAGCAACATCCTCTGCAATAAACACTGAAATCAGCCTAAATGTCCACCAATAGGGAGCTGGTTAAATGTTGTACATTTTAACCACACAGTGGAATTTTAAGCAGCCATTAAAACTGATGAGATATTTCTAAATGTGTTGACCCAGAAAGAGGACCACGACACAATGTTGAGTAAGAAAGCAGGTTACAGTGTAAGAGAACACGCAGGAAGTGATCTCATTTGCGTGGTGTGCGTCGGGGTATAAGAAATTGTGGGTGTGTGTGTGAGAGGGTATGTATGAGTGTGTGTGTGTGTGTGTGTGTGTGTGTGAGAGAGAGAGAGAGAGAGTGAGAGAGAGAGAGAGAGAGAGAGAGAGAGAGAGAGAGAGAGAGAGAGAAGGAGAGAGAGAGAGAGAGAGAGAGAGAGAGAGAGAATATGTGAATGTATATTTAGAAATAACCAGAAGAATATTTACCAAAATGTTAACAGTGATTATGTCTGGGTGGCAGGACTTTGGAAGGTTTTTCACTTTCCTCTTTCTGTATATCGGGACTGTGATCTTTTTTATAATGAGTATTTATGGCTTTTACAATGGGGGAGGGCTCTTTTGTGACTTTCAAGGAAAGCTTGAACAGAGCCAAGAGCCACAGTGAAACTTCCCCCTTCTTTGCTTCAGGATGAGAAAGGAGAAAGAGGGTCATGAACTGACTGACTATCAATGAGCTTGCCTTCTTTTTTAAAACTTTTTGTGCTTGAAGCCTAGAGTCGCTCTCCTATTCAAAAGAATCTGAAACTGCAAACCCCCTCCCGGGCCCCAGTGGGGGCATCTGCCCCAGTTTTCCACTCCTGGGATGCCTCTTTGCCCACACAGAGCAGGGATTTTCAATTGCACCTAGAAATTTCCAGGAGGCTCTGCGGTTAGCAATCTCCCCACGAATCCTCCACAAGGAACGGTCCTCTCCCCTGAGATCAACGCGCTCCGGCTGCCAGACTCCTTTGAAAAGACTTCCGATATCACCGTGATCCTGCCACCCATGTGGAAATTCTGGTTTAGAACCATCAGTCTCCCCTCATCGGGGGCCTTCCAGAAGAAGGCAGCTCCAAGCCCGCCCGCTCCCTTCCCGAACCCTTTATGCACAAGAGGAAGATGATGGACCACAGGGAAAAGAACAAAAAACCTCCTCTAGAGATACTGAGAGGCTGGAGCCATTGGCACTGAAAACACTCACTTGTACGTCGTAGAGTTCCAGCAGATTCCAGCAGGTTCTCCCTTAAAATGCTGCCAAGTAATCATGGCAAGGAAAACATACCAGCCCTGTAAGGAATGATCAGTAAACAGGGTCTGAAGAGGTGAATGCGTCCTAGAGGAAATGTCAAAGGTGTGATGAAATCATTTAGAAGGAAGCAAGGTGAGCTGCCCGAGCCCTGACTTTGACTGAACCTTCGCTCTTTCGAGTTGAAAGGTGTGTGTGAGGGCTAATTGTGCGGGCCGATCGTTTCGGCACTCGGTGATCAGCGGCTTCCCCACATCCCTTCACTCAGTCCATCAGCAAAACCTCTTGGCCCGTCTTTGAAATCAATTCCAAACCTGTTATATTAGGCAAGGTTTCAACAGAGACAGGGAACCAGTAGGAAAGGTAACAGTGAGTTGTTAAAACTCTTTAAACTGTGTGTGCATGGCTGGCCAGTCAGGGGCCGCCATGAGAGAGACAGGAAATGCTTGTAGAAGAACAATGTTTATTATACTCACGGTTCTGGAGAGGGGGTCATCGTCTGTGATGCCAGATTGCAGGGGAAAAGATCGGGGTGGTCATTGGAGGAAGAGCAGGAGGCAGCAGCCAGGGAAGAAGCTCTTAGGCCAAGAGCCTTCGTGTGGTTCTGCGGGAAAAGCAAGGCAAGGCAGGGTGAACAGTTTCGGATTGGCTACTTTGAATCATTCCTGCAGCCTCCGGGCTACAGGCTGGTCTCTAGTGGCCAGGTCCCTGGCCCTGGGATGGTTAAGGCAGAACAATATTGTCTCCTGGGGTGTGAGGGCCAGAGAGAGGAGGTGTGGCTTGGGATTGGTTAGTCTGCATATTGAAGGTGTGCTGGGATCTGTCCCTTCTCTGAGAACTGGCTCACCTGGGAGAGGCTGTCTCTCCCTAGTCAGAGAGAAAGGTCAAAGCATCATCATATATTCATATATAGACAATAAAATACATATATGATATAGAGATAGAGGTCTCTAGCTATCTAGCTATATATATGTGTGTGTGTATATATATATATATATATATATATATATATATATATATATATATATATATATAGTCACTAGTCAAATGTTACTAGTGCTGAGGTTGAGAAACCCTGGTCTAGGTTTCTTAGAACCATGTCTAGAAGCTGACTGCTAAAGCTGGTCAAATGTCAGAGACTCAGCAGTATAGTAAATTCTAGGTCATGAGATGCGTGCATTAAAAAAAAGAAAAGAAATCAAAGTCTTTGGCAATCAAGTAAATTAAAACAAAAGCCTACTTTTTGCCTGTGGCATTAACAAACATGTTTTAGATGCTTATAAGCTACAGTGAGGCCATGACGCCAGCCCATTGATGGAGGGAGTGTAACTGGGCTGTCTTTTCCATTTGGCAACTGTCAGCAAGTTCTTTACAACGCTCCTCCCTTTGACCAAGTAACTCTATCTCTAGGAACATATCCTGAAGAAAGAAATCAAGGACACGAAAACGCAAAGTAACGTAAATGCTCCGAAATTTTTCAAAGGTAACAAACTAGAATATGGAGCAAGCCATTTTAAATAATTCTTACTGTAAGTTTTTAATGACATGGAGAGATGCTTACAAACAACATCATGCTAAGATGGGTGGGGAAAAGCAGGGTTAAATTAAACACACAATGGGCCAGCTCAGTGGCTCAGGTGGTTGGAGCTCCGTGCTCCTAATACCGAGGTCACGGGTTTGATTCCCACATGGGCCAGTGAACTGCGCCCTTTACAGCTAAGATTGTGAACAACGGCTCTACCTGGAGTTGGGCTCCCGTGAGCTGCCATGAGACGCCGAGACGCCGACAGGCGATTCATCAGCATAATTTCAACTGGACTGCTATGTAGGCTAGAAATTTTTTAAGAAGTCACTGATATTTATGAATCTTTTTGTTATAGCAGCTAGCATCACCCTAACTAATACATGCCCTAAAAGCCTATATTACTTTTTACATAAGTAATAATATTTTTTAAATATTGGTCATGTTTGGAAACAAAGAGTCATGAGCTTATTCTCCCTGATTTGTGTATGCATCATAAGAAACCCTAAAACAAGTTATGATTAATAGGCAAGCTAGAATCAAGTCATGAAGCTTTGACTAGAGCCTAGTATTAAATCTACACGTGTACAAGTTTAAAGGAGGGGAGATTCCAAATGTTCCTGTCTGAACATCCTCAGATCAAAGAACCTAATTGATTTCTAAGAGATTAAAGGCCATCTGATCTACAGATGAAACGATCAACCTCCTGGGAGAGAGACTTACATAAAAACAATTACATAATTTTTAATGGCCATATTCTGGGAAGGGTCATTCATTCCTTCTATTTTTTTATGTATTTAACAGCTATTTAGTGCCCCCCCCCCCCCACCATGGGCTGTGTTGGGCTGGGTACAAGGGATGCAATGAGGTCTAATCCTTTCTCTCACTCAGTTTACAGATTTGACACTTGGGTGGGCCAGTAAATAGGCAATTACAAGGGAGGGAGGGAGGGAGGCAGAGAGAGAGAGAGAGAGAATCATTTAAAAACACATAGGAAAGACACTCAACCTAGTCGTGGGGGTATAGTAAAATTCTTAGTCCTCCACAAATATTCCATGTCCTCCCGTACATTTCCCAGCTCCCTCTGCAGTTCGGATGGGACCATGTGACTAGTTCTGACCAATAGGCTATGAGCAGGAGAAACACACGTCACTTTCAGGTTGAGGCCGTTAAGAGATTTTTGAGCCTCCCTTCCCCACCTCGGAGGGTATGGAGGCCATGTTACAGATGCCCCAGCAGCAAGACAGAAAATCGAATAGGATCAGGTTTGCAAAAATGTGGCTACAAAGAGTAGTCCAAGCAGAGGGAACAGAGTCTGCCAAGCTTTGGAGATGGTTGCTTATAAGTAGAATTTGGATTAAAAGGATCCATTTTGTTTTTATTTTTATGTTTAATTTACCTTGGGGTTTTAGAAATTTCCTCACATCCATTTCTTTATGTTCGATGGCAAAATTTCTAACTTTTAATTTGAAGCTTCTCAGTTTATTGTTCCCCATGTTCTCCTTCAAGCAGCTAATGACCAGTAAATAAACCCACCAGGGTCCAGCCTCGCTGCTGTTTAAACAAATATTTTATGGAAACCCTCTGCAGCAAGAACCAGCCTCAGAGCTCTCCTGAAAGTTGGTAGCGTTGTTTGTTGGCACTACTGAAACTCCCTCTTTTGCAACATAAGCCTTTTTCTTTACTTTCAACTGTGCTGGAAGTGGTCTGCTTTAAAGTGATTAGTGACAGGGGCTGCTTCCGCCTGTCCTCTGCACCCCCCCCCACCAGTGCTCACGTCCCACAATGCACCACTGCAAAGCCACCTCTAACAACACAGCAGCTTGCGCCCAAAGAGCTTCCTGCGGGAAGCGCCTGGATGCCTGACCCACAAGTAAGCAGTTTAAGGAGCCAGTGGGTAGAGCTTTAACCTGGGCCAGTTCCAAGTGCCCTTCCTGTCTGTCTGTCTGTCTATCTATTTATTTCTTACAAATCCTTTCCAAAAGAAGCCATTCCAAGTAGTGATAAATGGCAAGTGAGGGAAAATCAATTTACAGCAGCTGTACAGGCAGAAATTCAAATCCCAGTACTCAAGAAAAATCTCTTCAACGCCAATTGCCAGAGCAAGGGGATCCGTCTCATCATCTACTATACCAATAAAAGAGGAAAGTGAAGCAGGGGCTCTGGGCTGCCATTTGGAGCCCAAATGAGACACAAGACCAGGCAGCAGAGAAGCTGGGATATTCTGGAGTTCTGCAAGAAGCTGCAGGTGGAAAGGAGAACCATTTAGTAGAGTGATGTGGGGGAGAGGGCACAGGGATGAGAGGGAGATGGATCTGAGTTCAAATCACAGGTTCCCCTCTTACCTCAGTCTCTTCTTCTGTAAAACGGGGTAGCATCATCTATCATGCATAGTTGTTGTAGGGTTAAGAAATGACATGTTGGGATTCTGCTGCTGCCAAGAAGCTTCTAGAAGCTGTACCCACATTAGCTCATTGAGTCCTCACTACAACACTGTGAAGCACGTCCCGTCACTACCCCCGTTTTGCAGATGTGAATATTTAACCGAGAAGTCAAAGGGTTTGATGAAGACCAAATGAAGAGCGTAGATGGGATTCGAACACATATAGTCTGGCTCCCAAGCCCATGTTCTCAGTGGTCTAGCCCACAGTAAGTGTTCACGCTGACAGAAGTTACTTGTGGTGGTAAGTCTCTGGGAGGTTAATACTGGATCCTACGTGAAGCACCACGGCAAATGCTTCATAGACAACTTATCCAGTCCTCACCACAACATGGTCACAGGATGACTGACTGTTTTACGGACAAGGAAATGTTGGGGATCAAAACCTGAGCAAGAACCACTACTCTAGGATAAGAACAAAGGGCTAAAAGAAAAACCTCACTGAGCACTCACGTTACCACTTTTTTCTTGTCTGGCAGAGGGTCAGGCTCTCTTTCCTCCGAGTGTGACAAATAATACAAGGTCACGTCCCTGACCTTGAGCATCTCATGTTCACAGTGATGCAAACAGATCCTTCTCATGTACTATGGCAAGAGCTATAGCTGGTCAACCTCTATCGAGGACGTACAGTGTTTCTAGCGCTGTGCCAAGCACTTTGCATGCTTTACCTCCATTCAAGTCTCAAAACATCCCCTAGGAGGTAGGTTCTATTGTTTTTAGTCCCATTTTACAGATGAGGCTCAGAGAGGTTAAATAACATGCTGAAGGTCATTGCACTACAAATGCCAAGTCCAGGAAACCTGATTCCAGAGCCTCTTTTTCACCATCATGACACGACAGAGGCCAGGATTCCATGAGAGCTCAAACATTGTCAGAGCAGGCAAGGGGACGTCGTCTTGGAGGAGATGGCACCTGAACTTGGCCTTGAAGACGAGCAGGAGTTAGCCAGGAGAAGCTGACGGGAGAAGGACATTCCAGGTAGAGGGAAGAGCCTGAGCAGAGGCACAGAGGCGTGGCATAGTTTGGAGACATAGTTGGAGGTCGCCTTCTTTTTCCAGCAGATCTTTGGAATGTCTGCTAAAATCCCTGCTGCTGGGACATCCTGGGGCTCAGTTGAAAGGCTCCAGGTGGTTTGCTTTATCATTTTTACTGCAATGTACTAGACAACTTTCATGACCTGCCTGATTAGCACCCTTTTGGAAAGGCTGGCACAGCTTCTGGATGAAATAGCATACATACCAGTTGACCTTTTCCCCATTTCAGCTATAAATGATTGCCAATAATAGACACCTAATGCAAGGCCTGACAAGTCACTGGCTGGGCCAGTGACCAATCAGATGTGCTCTCTCTCTGGAATTTCAACCAGACACATAAACTCAACAATGTTGGATCCTTGATTTGAAAGGTCACTTAGAATCCAAACTGAAAGGGCCATTTTCAGCCATTAGCACCCTCATAAGTAAATAAGAGAAAGGTGGTCTGTAGAGAGATGGAAGGAACTGTGGACCCACGAATAACAGAGGGCTTAGCCCTAACCCTAAACTTTCCAACTCTAGTCTCCAGGACGTTCATCTCTACTGTATTTTCAGTCTTGGGGCACCTATTAAATGCCTGATGTATGCTTCCATTAAGCCACTTTTCTTACATTCATTTGAGTGACTAATTGATCACTGCCTCAGGTGTGACATAAATCCTGCCAATGTTTGTCCCCAGATTACAAAGATGTGGTTGACCACAAAATGTGTTTGATTCAGCCATTCCAAACTTTCTAACTTTGGATGGTGAGCACACAAGAGAGTATACAGATGTTGTATTATAAATTTATATAATGTTATTAAACAACGTTACCCCAGTAAATTTAATTAAATATATATGTGCCCATATATTACATTGCTTATGGTATAGACTCAAAGGAATTGAGAACAGATACTCAGACAAATGCATGTACACACATGTTCATAGTAGTTCTATTTACAATCGTCCAAAAGGCAGAAATAGCCCAAGTGTCCATCAATGGATGAACGGGTAAATAAAACGTGTACAATGGAATATTATTTAAACATAAAAAGGAATAAAGTGCTGATACAAGCTATAATACAGATGAACCTTGAAAACACGCACAGTGAAAGACGCTAGAAACAAAAGATTATAAATTGTATGATTTAATTTATGTGAAATACCCAGAGTGGGCAAATCCATAGAGACAGAAAGTAGCATGGTGGTTGCCAGGGTCTGAGGGGAGGGGAAAGGGGGAGAAACTGCTTAGTGACTACGGGGTTCTATTTTGGAGTGATGGAAATGTACTGGAACTAGAAAGAGGTGGTGCTTGCACAGCATTGTGAAATTTACTAAATTCCACTAAACTGCTGCCTTTAAAATAGTTAATTTTATGTTCTATGAATTTCACTTCAATAATGTCTTTTTTACAAATTATTGTTTATGCATATCCAATAATTCAACAATTCCACTTCTGGAAACATTTCTTTAACACCAAACAAAGGTCTAAGAGTGCTCACTGAAACATGGTTTGTAACAGCAAAATACATAGGAAAAGCACAAATGTTTATCACGGTGAGAAGTGGCCTCCAAAAAATGTGGTTCCATCAGACCGTAGCTCAAATTCCACACAATAGTTAAAAATAACGAAGCAGATCTCTATCGTCACACGAGCAATCTTCCAAACACATTGAGTGAGAAAAGCAAGCGGCAGAACCAGACACACGCGGTGATACCATTCACAAAATTATTTAAGACCCATTAAAGTATTTACTGTTGATATATTAGCCACAAGTTTTAAAAATGTAGATCAGGAGTCTTTATGCCAACTTCACAAAAGCAACTGTCTCTGATGAGTGAAGAGGGGGATAAGAAAAAGGGGGTGTCCTAGTTTGGATTCTTCTGAAAACAGAGCCTGAAACGAGGAGTTGGGCCGCCGATAGTTTACCGGGCAGGAAGCATAGTGAGGATGTGGGGGGAAAAAGACAGAGAGGGGAGAAAAGCAATAGTACATATTAATCTGACGGTTACTGCCGGGGGGGGGGGGGGGGCCTGGGGCTGAATCTCACTGGGGACCCACTGAAAAGCCACAGAGAACAGGCCTCTGAATTGATTCACTAAGGGACCAGGAATCTGAATACCTACTTTCTAACTTGCATCTCTGATTGAGGGTTGGCCTCCAGACATTGCATCTCTGGGCCCTTTTGGATCGCTCCCCTGCCACTGGAGCTGAAAGATGCTGCTCTTGAGGTGGCTGGAGGTCAGCACGCACCAGAACTCCCCGCGGGAGCTGCAAGGGGACTCAGACGCTGGCCACAGGGATGTGGCAGAGGCATTAATCATATAGGCTACAAGGGAATGACATCGTCAGCAACGTTTTGATTTATTTTGCTAAATATCTAAGGGAGATATAATAAAATGTTAGTATTTGTTCGTTCTACCCAATGGGCATGAGTGATTTTATATATTCTGTTGTTGCTTGATTTTCCCCTGCATTTTCTCTTTTACATTTTCTGTATATTTTCTTTAAATTTTATTAATGATGTTCGCAATGTTGTGCAACCATCACACTATTTGAAGCCTGTCCATCACCCTAAAGAGAGAAACTCAGTGCCCGATAAGCTATAATTCTTTTTCTTGATTATTTAAAAAATTGTTTCCATTACAGTTGACATTCAATATTATATTAGGTCAGATGTACAGCACAGTGTACGGACATTTATATAACTTACAAAGTGATCCCCCCATAAGTCTTGCACCCACCTGACACTGTATCATTATTACAGTATCATTGACTCTACTCCCTATGCTGTACTTTACATCCCCGTGATTATTTCCTAACTGCCAATTTGTACTTAATCCCTTCACCTTTGTCCCCCAATTCCCAATCCCCCCCCAATCTGGCAACCATCAGCTTGTTCTCTGTATCTATGAGTTTGCAATAAGTCTTTATTCCCTTCTCCCCAAACCATTGGTAACCTCTGATCTACTTTCTGTCTCTATGAATTTGCATATTCTAGATAATTCATACAAGTGGAATCATACAATATTTGTCCCTTTGTATTGGCTTATTCTACTTCATGTTTTCAAGATCTATCCATGTTACAGTATGCATCAGAATTTCATTCCTTTTTGTGGTTGAATAATATTTTTTATATGCATACATTTTATTTATCCATTCATCTGCTGATGGTTTCCACATTTTGTCTATTGTGGATAATATTGCAATAAACATTGGCAAACAACTATCTCTTTGAGTCCCTGTTTTCAATTATTTGGAATATATACCTAGGAAAAGAATTGCCGCGTTATATGGTAACTCTATATTGAATTGTTTGAGGAATATCCATACTGTTTTCCATAGCAGCTGCACTATTTTACATTCCCACCAGCAATGTGCAAGCGTTCCAATTTCTCCACAGCCTTGTTAACACATGTTATTTTCCATTTTTTAAATTATAGCCATCCTAATAGCTGTGAAGTTGTATTTCATTGTTGTTTTGATCGGCATTTCCCCAATGACAATCTTGAGGATCTTTCTCATGTGCCATATGTATATCTGCCTTGGAGAAATATATATGCAAACTATATTTTAGAACTTCTCAAAATAAAAATATAAGGTCTGACAGCATGCAATGGAGCCTAGTACTTGAATAAAACTGCTAATTTTTTCCCCAGAAAGTGACTTTCTTGGTATTTCTGACGTTTCACTCTACATCTCTCAGCAAATTTCATCCCCAACTGCATCATTCATTCCTCGGTCAGCAAGTTCTCTGAGAGCGCTTTTGCAAAGCTTCTTGGCCACATTTGAAGCGACAGGCAAATCCAGCTTTGGGCAAACATCCAAGAAGTCACAGTCCAGGAGGCAGGAGCAAGGCTAAAATCAAGTTGTCGTCAGTTGTCAGCCTGTCTTTCCTTCTTGACTAATGAGACATTGGGGATTTGGGCTTTTTCTTTTGGTTTTAAATAGGAAAATGATTTCTTCCCATGCCCTGATCACAGAACAATAAATAGAGATGAGGAAGATTAAAAAGAGGGGGAGGGTGTTCCCTCCAAAAATGTACAAAAACATCGATTTTAATTTACATCCAATTTCAAGTCCTATGGAGTTTATCAAAATGTATAGTATAACTTTTGTTTCACTTGGGTTTGGACCGAACCAATTTTTCCCACATGGCATGTCTATCATTCATGTTTTGTAGAAATAACGCACCTCAGCCAATATTCTCCAAAATTTCCCTTCCCTGGTTTCAAGTTCTTTCCATCTTTCTTCTCCAAACCCCTGGCCAACTCCCTAACACTTTCTACATTATATTCACTGAGAGGCAACATCATGGGTGGGCTTGGATTCAGGGCTTGGAGTGTGGGCTAGAGCTTCGAAGGTCATGGTTACAAAATTGGCTTTGTCATTTAATATTGTTGTTGTTATTGCAGATTCTGTTGTTGTTTAACCTCTCTGCCCTTGAGTTTCTTTTTTGATCTGTTAAAAAAGGCAGTGGTATTACTAAAACTAGCCAAAATACTAACTTTATCTAGAACAAACAATAAGGATATTTTTAATATAGCTCATTTAGCAGAAGTCCAGAGGTTGCGTGGGCTGAAGGGCTGGTTGACCCAGCCACTGAATGATGTCGTAAGGACCTAGTCAAAGCATTAATGTTAGTTCCTTCTAGTTATGAGAAGTCTATCCGCTCTGCACATATCCCACAGCAGAAAGCAAGCTTTCCCCCCAGTTTGGGGGTGGGGTGTGGGCGGGAGGCACTCTTCCTTAGACTGACTGCACCACCTTGGGTCACATACTCATTCCTGGATTAAGAGGAGTGCTGAGCCCTGCTTGTCTTAACACTGAGTCTGGAACCAGCCACTGGCAAGAAGGTTGGATTCATCATTAATGGCTTAGACTAAACAGGACCCACCCATGGAAGGGAGGGATCAGCTGTGTAAGGGATGGGGAATAACTGAAAACAATCAGAATTTTATTGGGAAGCAGAAAAGAGAACAATGAAAACTGGGAAGACCACAGTGGTAACCACTACATTAAATATCAGACTTCTATTAAGAAAATATAAATTAGATATATATTCATATATATTTTATATTCATACTTATATATACAAATATATACATATTTATTTATAAATGTATTTATATTTATATATATAAAACATATTTTTAATATTTTCTTTATATATTTATTTATATATGTGTGTGTGTGTGTGTATATATATATATATATATATATATATACACACACACACATATATATGGTCTATATAGCAGGTGGTCCATAGATGGTAGTTTTTGCAATCATTTCATAATTATCAGAATATCTTAAATTCTTAATATGACTCTTAAGTTTCTTTTTTTTAATTAAACTTTATCGGGGTGACAATTGTTAGCAAAGTTACACAGATTCCAGGTGTACAATTCTGTAATACATCATCTATATACCACATTGTGTGTTCACCACCCAGAGTCAGTTCTCCTTCCATCACCATATATTTGATCCCCTTTACCCCCATCTACCACTCCCTCCCCACTTACCCTCTGGTAACCACTAAACTATTGTCTGTGTCTGTGAGTTTTTGTTTCTTCATTTGTTTGTCTTGTTCTTTTGTTGTTTTCAGTTTTATATTCCACATATCAGTGAAATCACATGGTTCTTGACTTTACTCTTAAGTTTCTTGAAGATGGAAACTGTTAAAGGTGATCTTTAATTCTCCTAACTAAAGGTCAACATTCCACCTATTTGTCTGGTAGGAAATCATACAATACTCTTTCAGCGAACAATAGAGGAATTCAATTATTCATCCATCCACCCATCCACCAGCCATGCAATCAAATATTCATAAAGCTCTTACTACAAGCCAGGCCTCCAGGCTCCTCAGAAAGCAGAGGATGGACAGGGGGCAAGTCAAGGAAACTGGAAGTCCTCTGGGCATGCCTGGCACCTGAGGAGCTCTGCTCTCTGAATCAGTGACAGATAAAAAGGAGAATGGCTCAAAGGGAAAACTTGCCCCTCTGGCCCCTCCTCTTTGCTACGATTCAGAAAGACCCCAAAATCCCTGGCTGGACTTGGCGGTGGGAGGGTGTTGCCTTGGGCGGAGACAGGGTGTGGCCCTCATTCAGTAAAATGGTGAAGATTTGCTGTCTCACCTCAAGGGCAACTGGACTCTCAATTAAACAAGGTGTCAGATATTAATCAGAAGGAAAGGGAGTCGATGAAGGGATCGGAGCCAGGAGGGGAGGCGAATCACAGTCTGGGCAATCACCTCTCTGCTGCTGGAATCCCTCACCCTGGCCTGAGTACCAAGAGCAGGGTAGCCTCCCGCCGAACCCAGGCCGGAGAACAGGGTCCGTACAGGCCACAGTACAAAGAAATCCACATCGCAGCGTGCTGACACCAAATGCATAAATCGATGGAATTCGTAGTGGAAGCAACCAAGGTGGGCAAGCTTTTCTGTTCCTCCCCCTCCCCGACCCTCTGTCCCCTCTTCCTGAACGGCAGTGGTCTGTCCCGGATTCAGAGAGGCATCCATGGCAAACTCAATAATATTTACACATGGGGAATACAATTACCGCATCTTGTTAGCATAGAAATGTAAAGCAAATATGGATGAGAGCAGTGGCTTTCTGTTGGTGCTTCCAAAATAAGCCCTCTCGCCAACCAGCCCAGGTTCCAATTTAGGCATCGGAGTGCCACCTTGTGGTAAAAATAAAAAGGACGCTGCTGTCCAAGCTTGGAGCATCCTGGGGGTTCCAAGGCAGGGCACTGCCTGGGCACCTCCTTCTGCCATCCTGAAGGAGGAGAGAAGCAAGCATCTGGCTCCGTATGTTCTCCCTGACGTTGGCTCATGTCTCAACAAACCCACCACAGCTCCCTGCCCCGGATTCCCAGCTGCTTCTCTTTCTTGTTTTCGGTTGTAGGAAAAGCTGGATTTCCTAGAAACTCCTCTTTGTACAGGAGAAACAATCAGTAAAGCTGTGTTTGGGGAGAGTAGTCAGGGACGTGGCCAAGAAGCTAAGGAATTTCCTTTGGCCAAATTGAGCTTTCCTGGTCAAACTTTCCCAGTGCCTGGACTTCCCTCTTTACCCCATCAATTGTGGCCTCGCCGGTAATGGACGGAGCACAGTGAATATGGAGACAAGTCTGGCGGTCAAAATCTCAGGGATTTTTCCAGGCTTCATTGGGCCTGCCACCTTATGGCATTGTGCACTTCCAGGCTGCAGGAGCAAGCTTCTGCAAAATCTTGCAGAGCCCAGAACCTTTCTCAAAAACTACCCCAGGCTCAAGCTTTTCTCTTCACAGTATCAGCCAATGTCAACAGCAGAGGCCGTCCTGGGGAGAGCTGGGGAGGCTGGCAGCTGCCTCGCTGGGTTATGAAAGGATTGGTTACGTTGATACGGGTGAAGTGCTTGGAACTGCTCTGGCCTGTAGTAAGAACTCTGTGTGCTGGTCGGTGTCACTTTGATTAATATTATTATTGCACACATTTTGGTGCTTGTCTTCAGAGGTACCTGCATCTATACTAATTTGCACCACTAGCCTCAATATTTGAGATTCTCAATAGTTGCAAATAAAAATTAATATTTATTAATGCCAGGCATTGTTCTGATCTAATTGTCCTCAACTGGGGGCAACTGTGGCCCTCAGGGACCATTGGAAATGTCTAGAGACATTTTAGTTGTCAAAACTGGGGGGAGGGACGCTATTGGTATCTAATAGGTGGAGATCAGGACGATCCTACAGCGCACAGGACACACACCCCCCTGCCCCTTCCTCCCCAAGACAAAGAATGATCCAGCCCAAAATGTCAATAGTGTCAAGGCTGAGAAGCCCTGCTCTTATCATTTTATGTGTGTTATCGCCTTTAATGTTCTCAACACTCCTATAGGGGAGGTGTTATCATTACCCCATTCTACAGATAAGGAAACTGAGGAATAGAAAAGTTCTACAACCCACTCAAAGCCATACAGCTGGCAAGTGGAGATGAAATTAGACTCTAGGCCCTTCCAGTTGCAGAGCCTGGGTTTTTAACCTCCCCACGGGGGCCCTTTCAGCAGCCTGGTGTTGTAGAGTCCCCCCCAAATAAAATCAGTTAAACAATTCCCAATAACATATATCCAAAACAGAAAATACAGGGAAAGGAGAATTACAACTCTAATTCTAGCCCAATCACTATAGGAAACCTGAAAGTATTCTGAAACAAGAAATGCAGTTGCCCCTTTGCAGCTCTAACCGTATTATCAGTCTCTGAAGACTCAACACCAAGGGCCACCAAACTATAGCTCCCAGGCCAAATCTGGCCCCCTGCTTGTTTTTGTAAATAAAGTTTTATTGGAACACAGCCATCCCATTCATTTGCATATAGTCTATGACCGATTTCATTCTCTAACAGCAGCAATGAATAGGAGCAACAGAGAATGTTTACCCTAAAAAACGCTAAGTATTTACTATTTGGCCCTTTATAGGAAGCATCTCCAACGTCTGTTCTAGGAAAACAGAGGCAACTGGCTAAATAGTTTGAGACACCAATTGCCAGCATCTGCCCTTTATTTGTGGCCCTGAATGAGGTTTACTCCATGCCTAACTGAGCATATCTCTGCCCCCCGGAACCTCCTCAACACAACAAACCCAGGAGAGAGCACAGGAAATGTTAGTCAGTCTACATTATATGTGTTCTGCCCTTTCTGCCGCCAGATTACACACCCTGTCCATCAGTAAAACATGGGCTACAGATTCTGGGAAGACCTTGCACGACTCTAACTTTCTTCTACATGCCTCACCTTCCTGTGTCACAAACAGACCACACTCACCAATAATAAGCATTTATTAAGTGCTTGGATGGTTTTTCAAGCACTTTTCTAATGAGGTCTGAGCTTTTTCAATCCTTACAATAACCCACGTGGTACGTGTATTATTATTCCCATTGTACAGATGGAGACCTTTCCTTTGCAGATTGCCTGATCAGGGTTAGGACAACAACCTGCTTCTATCGAGAAAAATCTTTGCCTTCACCAGTCTGGTTGGCCCATAATATGTCATCTCGCTCAGAAAACATGTTGAACAAGCCAGGCCTAGAGGATGAAAGAAATGGGGAATGGATGGAACAAGAGAAGCGGGGAGACAGGAAGGGAAGGAGAAGTGATAAGTGAAATGTTTATGGCAGAATCTACATGGTAGATACATGTGTGTTCACCATACAATTTCTTCAGTTCCTCTGTATGTTCAGAACATTTTTACAATAAAATGTGAAAACCATATGAGAAGTATAATACTTCTGTAATATGTGCTTGTAGTCATGTTAACATAACGATATTCATATAGACATTTGCATATGTAGATGCTCATTTAGTTAATACTGAAATAAAAGAAACCCAAATAAGAATAGTAGTTATTTCTGGTAATAGAATTGTTGGTGATTTGAATTCTCTTTTTAACACTCTCCTCTTTTTATTTCCCAAATTTTGAACAAGCCCTGTATCCCTTTGATAAAAGGCAGGGGAAAAGATATTTGAGGAAAAAAAGATCACCATAGAAGACTGTTCCACGCCCCTTTTTCTCGTTTTGAATTTAAAAGCTGGGAACATCTGTGAAAATAACAGATTGTAAAGAACAGAAGATCTCAGTGAGGCTCCCTCCCGGGCTATGACCCTCTCAGGCAGTTAGAGGGAAAGAAAAGTGGAACAGTTTTCTGGTGCAGAGCCACAGGACATGTCTGCAGCTAGGACTTGTGCAATACGCTAACACGCTTGAGGCAAGTGGAATAATTTTCCCAGAGGAGACACTCTGGGAAAAAGGTCTGGGAGTCGAATGAGGTGGCAGGAACGATAAGGAACAATAAAGAGACGAATGGATCTTAAATTATGCAACAAACTCCAACTTGCTGAATTCCTTCTGCACCCACTCTTCAGAACAGGGATGGGGAGGTCATAAAACACTATACCCAGCCCATCGTCTCCTACTAACCAACACCCACTCTCTCCAGGCTTCGATTTCAAGGCTGGTGCCTCTGTGTTTCTGTAATTCTTTCTAAAAACTGAGAATAAAAAGTATAGACATAGATATAGGTACAGATATAGATATATAGGGATATTGCATAATATACATATACTTGAGTTTATACATATACAAACATTTAATTATATACAAATATATAACTTAGAAATGAGTATATAACTAACATGGAAAGATCAAGATCTTAACTGACAAAAAGCAAATATATATATATATATCATTATCTCTAGATAAGGGTTTTTATATGATACTATGTATTTATGCTTCTGTGAAATGATACTATGTATTTATGCTTCTACATGCAGAGATTATCTCTTAAAGAATAAACAAGAAATGCCCCGGAGGGGAAGTGGGTGAATGAGAGACATTGCAGGGAAGGAGACACTTTCCAGAACATGTCCTGTGAAATTTATATCATGCATGTCTTACCTACACAGAATCATAAATTTTTATAGAACAATGACCTCACAGATATTTCAGCGATTTATTGTGTGTGTGCCACGCATTTCAGCTGTGGCTTAACGCTACTGAGACAGTGTTAGTAGATGAATCTTGTTCTCTGCTAGGAGTTGTAGGAACCATGCAGATCTCTTACATTAATTGTATTTTAGACGTTTTATTAAGAATGATTTTAAACATAAACAGAAGTCAGCAGAATAGGATAAATCAAGGACTGGCAAACTCTTTCTGAATAGGGCCAGAGAATATATATATTTTAGGCTTTGTGGACTGATGGTCTCTGTTGCAACAACCCAACTCTACAATTATAGTGCAAAATAAGCCAGAGAAAATTTGTGAACAAAAGGCAGGGCTGTGTTCCAATAAAACTTAACTTACAAAAACAGGCAGTGGGCTGAATTTGGCCCTCGGGTCATAGTTTGCTGACCTCTGACATAAATGAGCCCCTATGGACCCCTGCCCCAGCCCCAGCTACCATCAACCCTCAGCCAATGTTGCCCCATCAACTGCCCCCCAAATTACCTGAAAGCAAATCTCAGACATCATAACATTTCATCTTCAATGTTTCCAAATATATTTCTAAAATATAAAGTCTCATTTTTTAACATCATACCTAAAAAGTCAACAAGGTCTTCATATTATCAAAATTCAGTCACCATTCAAATGTCTAATTGTCTAATAAACGTAACACACTAGTTGTTTTTGGTCAGATAGATTTAATTAAGGCCCACACAATGCTTTTAAGTCTCCTTCACATTTTCTTATATTGATTCAATTTTTGTATCTTTTAGCTCTAAGATGGATTTTTCTGGAAAAAAAAAAAAGTCAAGTCCAAAACGTAACATAAGATGCTTGGTGCTTCCTCCAAATATTTTTATTATCATCTGAGGAGCTGCCACCCAGTGCATAGTAATACCAAAATTACGGAATCATGCTCTGAACAGCCAGTCATCTGTTCACAGTTGTTTAAACAAATCAAATATCACTGCACAAAAGTTATCACGCACTTCCCTCCAAGGCTTCAGGCATTTAAAAAAGAAAAATTCATCAGCTTGTGCCAGTCATCTCACTCCTAGGAATTCGTCCTAATAAAATATTTAGAGGCACAGTCAAAGATGCCTGATGAAGGATTTCATGGCTGCATTATTTATAATAGTACAATATTAAAAACAACCAAAGCATCCAACAAGAAGGAAATGACAGCATTAATTACGTATTGGGTCATTAACTTATTCATTAAATACAATCCTGGTAGAATATTATACGATGATTAAAAATCCTGATTTTAAATGACAAGAAGCAAAACTGCACACACATAGGATCACATGAATACCTGGATAGAAGGCCCTAAAACGTTGCATCATTATCTCTAGATAAGAGGTTTGGGGGCTTTAACTTAAGTATTTACTATTCTGTAAACTTTCCAAATTTTCTCTAATGTGCATGCTTCACTTTTTAATCAGAAAAACAAAACATTAATTTTATAAAGATTTCCAGCTTTCCCTTTCTAGGTGTCCCTTGTATATCTCTCTTTGTTCTTGTCTTTTCTAACTCTCCCTTCTTGTCTTTTCTAACTCTCCCTGTTTTGTAAATACATCAGGCATTACATCATCCCATTAATTTTGCTCAGGATAAGAAAGGCCATCATTCCTAGGACTGGAGGTCAACAGTATCCCATCTTCACAAGCCCGAAACGAATGGAAGTTAAGGGCAATGACTCAAAATTTCACCCCACCTGCAGAAATGGGCTACCACCAAACATTCATTTCCTGTCGTCTGCTTTCTTTCCTGAAGCAGGACACTCACTAAGTGAAAACCACACGGCGGAATCGATCACATTGGAAAACCAGAAACAACGTAAAGTCCAGTAATGGGTGGTGGGCTACATAAACGATGGCCCCTTAGGAAGCAGCCCTTACACTTCCTGTCATAAAAAGATAGTGACCAAGGAAGGAGGCATGTCCCTGTCCCCACTCCTCCTTTTGTTCTCACCACTCGCCCTGGTGGGTCTCCTCACAGTTCCTGGAACACTGTGGACTCTGTGGGCCTTTGCACTGGCTGGTTCCTCTGCCTGGCAATACTCTTGTCCCTCATCTTTTCCAGAACTTTCCTCAGAAATCACCTTGTTTATGAGGCACCCCAACTAAAATGTCAACTTCCCCCAAAACACACACACACACACACACACACACACACACACACACTCCTCATAGTTCTCTTCCTTTCTTTATATTTTCTCTTTGATGTTTATTTGACAAATAATGCATTTTTATCATGTTTTGTTTCTTCTCCATCTGTGTCCAGCCCCCCTTAGAAAGCAAGGTGCTGGAGGGCAAGGGCTTTTGGCACTGCTGTATGCTCAGTGCCCAGAACAGTGCCTGGCAAATAGTAGCCATTCAATATATACCTTTGAATGCATTCATGAATAATGTATTATGAAGGAAAAAAACAGGTTAACACACAATACTAAATAATTCAATCTCATGTGTGTGTGTGTGTGTGTGTGTGTGTGTGTGTGTGTAGGTACATGGAACAGAGATTGAAATGATACATAGGGAATGTCAACGCTGGGTAACCTAGATGGTGGAATGATGGGTGAATGAGTGATTTTACTCTGTGTATCTGTATTTCTTAAATCTCCTGCAATGGACAAGCACCAGCTTCATAGCAAAATGCATGGTGAGTTGTTTCTTAAGACGTTGCAGGAAGAAATCGGGAGGCTGTTACTTTGGCCAGCGAGGCACAGGAACCTGCTTAGAGCAGATCGGCACAGCATCTGCCCTGACGTCCCATGGAGGCAGGTTTCAGCTTCACAGGCACCCACTACCCTAGACGGAGGTGTCATGAGAGCCTCGCAGTTTGGCAAGGGTTGCGCCTTCTAATACCGTTGTCCTGGCAGCTGGACAGGGCGTGGGGAGATTCGTCATGGGGGCCGTGAGTGTTTTGAGAAGAGAGGGATGAGAAGCGTGAGCCCCTCCTCTAGGATGATGCTCATGAACCTACTAGAATCGCCAGCATGCAGTGAGATGGAGAGTTTTCAGAAACAGACACCAAGGGTGCAAAGGGGCTGCCTGCTCACCAGAAGGCCTCTGACCCAGTGCCTGAGCCTCCCCCACAGGCTCTGGAGGTGGGTGACCTAAATCAGGTTTTAGTTCAGCGCCGGAAACAATCGCTGAGCTGAGGGCAGACTACAGGGGTGGAGGGAGCCCACACCACAGGCCAAGCAGCACCCTCAGCCGTGAGCAAATGATGTGCCAAGCTGAGTGGGCTAGTTTCCAAGTTGCGAATTCTCTTTGCTTGTATTTGGAAACCAAAGTATCCCCTTCATACTGCATAGCCTCCCCCCTGGGGTTCACGTCTAATCTGGGGAAGGGATGAAGGTCTCAAGACGGAAGATATTGGACTTGTTAACATGAGCATGAGGGGTGGTTAATTAGAAAAATTAAAAGAGGGGGGCTAGAGTTTACTCCCATCTGGGGAAGTAATTCATTTTGTTCGTAGACTTGAAATAAATATTCTACCTAGTAGGTACATGAATAACACATAAACATTATAGAATAGAAAAATGAATGCATACATTAGAAGATAAGCAAACTAGCAAATAGATAGGTTGTTTAAAAAGAGAGGGAGAAAGACAGAAACATGCCCTTCGAGTCTCTGAAACACTGCATAAGCGCTTTTGATTAATATGAGTTCCGTTTTCTGCAATGTTATGCTTGACTTCACGTCATGAAGAAAAAAAGGTCTGCATCCATCCTGCAATAAGGAGACAGATCTCTATTGCGGTGCCTCCGCATCCATCAGTATCTTTAATCACCCTCTTTCCACAGAAGTTTATCATCCTTCTGGTTATTCTGTTAGTCAGTCTGCTATTAGGAGGGCAAGAACCATTTCATTGCTATGCTGCCAGATCGTATCGTGACGTTGGAAAATAACGTTAAGGAGCAATGGCATGCGAGCCAGGGATCCATCCACCACCCAGGGGTTCTCGTTCATGTGATGTTAATGGGAGGTTTCCATTTCTGAATGTGGCCGTGCTGAATGCCATAAGATAACTTCAGATAAGTTTTTCTACAAGGATTGGAAGGGCAATCCCAAAGATGTTAAATGAAAAGCACTGAGCACATGTTTATGGCTGTTTGAACGAAGCCAGCACAGGGCTATGTGTAACTGCTTGTGCAGGAATAGAGCTAAAAATGAGGCACTTTGGAAGAAAATGGTGGAAGGGGAATGAGTAGTAGCGAAAGAGAACCAGTAGGATGTACCGATATAAAGAAAGTTCATATAAGGAATTGGCTCATGCAATTATGGAGACTGACAAGTCTCAAGATTTGCAGCTGGCAAGCTGGAGATCCAGGAGAACTGAAAGTGTAGGTTCCGATCCAGAAGCTAACAGGCTCAAGGCACAGGAAGGGCCATTTCAGTTCAAGTCTGAAAGCAGGAAACCACTGATGTCTGGCTCAAAGGCAGGCAGGAAGGCAGGCAGGAAGAGTTCCCTCTTATTCACAGGAGCGTCAGCCTTTTTGTTTTATTCAGGCCTTCAACAGATTACACAAGGCCCACCCACATTAGGAAATACAATCTGCTTGACTCAGTCTACTGATTTAAATGTTAATTTTCATCCAAAAACATGTTCACAGAATAATGTTTGACGACATGTCTGGCTAGCCCAGGGCCCAGTCAAGTGGACACATAAAACTAACCCCCACACGGTATTCAGAGGAGTTACCCAGGCCAAGGGAGTATATCCATTATCTGGAGCCAAGTGGAAAACAGTGCTCATCTTAGACCCCAGTTGGGAAATTACTCTCCCATCAATAGGAGAAATGTGAACGAGCTATAAACGCAAGGCACATGAAAAGATGGTCACCATCATTAGTCATCACCCACTAGAATGGCTCAAATAGAAAGGACTGACCACGCTGTGTTAGTGAGGACACCAAGCAACTGAAGGGCACGGCAACGCAGGATGGGACAGCCACCTGGGCCACACGTTGGCCATTCCTATAAACATCCACTCAGTCTATGATTCAGCAACTCCACTCCTCTTTCCACAAAAGTAAATGAAAACATATGCCTGCAAAAAAATGCGTGCAAAAGAACGTTAATTGCTGCTTTATTCATAGTTTAAAACTGGAAACAACCCTAATATTCATCAATGCAAAAATGGATACATAAACCACAGGCTATTCATACAACAGAACACTACTGAACAATAAAAGGGAATGAACTTCTAATCTGTGCAACAATAAGGATAAATCTGACAGACATAAGACAGAAAAAGAAGTTCAAGAACATGCAAAATTAATCTACAAAGACACAAAGCAGAACGGTTGCCTTTGAAGGAGAAAGGGATTGATGGGAAATGGGTAGGTATGAATCCGTCAAAGATCCCTTTCTAGGGTGATAAAAATGCTCAATATCTTGATACAGGTTTGGAAGACATAGCTGTAAATATTTGCCAAACTCATTAAACTGTACACTTAAAAATCCATGCATTTTACTCTCTATAACTAGGCAACAGCAAAAAATTTTCAAAAGTGCAAGTCTCAAGATGGGTGAAAGACAAACAACAGAGGAGATGGGTAGGGGAGGGGGGGAACCAACTAGACAAACAAACAAAAAAAACCCTGTAAACTTTCTTGGGAAAATATACCAGGCATTTTGCAGAGTGAATTGGAGGGAAGCCCTATCTCTGGGAATAGAGCCGATAACACCCTTGTTGTTAGAAATCTAAACTTTGATACATTGCCAAGGCAAATACTGAGAACGAAGGTCCAGAAACAAACAAGTCCAAAGCACGGTCCCCGTGCTGACCAGGAGGTCCAAGTACAGGGAGAGAAATGCAAATAGGATCAGAAGAATGTGTTGGTCGCAAAGAGAACTAGCTCCAAGCCAACAAGAGTAAACTCTATCCTCTTAGCCTCAGCACATTAATTGTCTTGGTAATATCTCTGCACTTCCTTTTGTGATTATTGTAAATATTTGACTTGAACTAATTCTATAGTTCTAAATTTTAAAACTCTGTTGAGTTCTCATTCCATCTGGTGCATGCAGTCATGCTCAGCTAATCTTAGTCTTGTCTTTATTAGGTCTTGAGTTAACAAATAAGAGAAATAAGAAGGCTTACCAGGTGCCAAGCAAAGCGCTAAGCACTCGACATGCATTCATTCATTTAATGTTGCTCCACCCATGAACTAAGGATTGGCAATACTATTCCTATTTTACAGATAAAGAAACTGAGGCTCAATGGGGTAGAAACTTGCCTAAAGTTACTGAGCTACAAAGGGAGAGACAGGATCAAACCTATGCCATCAGATCTCAAAGGTGACTAACAATAGTGGTCTATTGCCTCCTTCCAGGAATTTTTCTGACTGAGCGGATGCCACCCAATCATTGTAGAATCAGGAAGACTCTTGGAATCCTTACGCTATGTGTGAATGCCCAGGAAACCTACAGAAAGAACTTGTGACCAGCCAGGGCCAATGTACACACTATCCAAAGGTCCATTCATTCATTCATTCATTTGTTCAACAAACATTTAAGGGCATAGTGTGTGCTAGGTATTGCTTGCAACTGAGAAAAAAATAGAACTAAGAGCCAAAAACTGTTCTACCACACTTGACATGGCTCTACTCCAAAATGCGCTCATAGACAAAGAAGCAAAAAAACATCACCTGAGGGCCAATATCCCTTTATGAAGTCTGGAAACTCAAGTGTCAAGTCAGTGTAGCCTCAATTAAAAATCTATAAAATGGCAGCCACAGCCAACCTTGTATAAGGCTGAGCATCTTACTCCTGCTCAAGAGGCCGCCTCTGCTTCCTAAACAGTTTTATCAGGCCCTATGATTACTTTGTAATGTAAAAATTGATCATTAATCAGTGTTGCCTAAGCAACACACTTAGAATAATAAATAAAAACAGGCTTCTCAACAACCAAGCTTTGGGAAATTGCTGGCATATTAGCACTGACCGATTGCTGAGACGCTGCTCTCCCGGGCTGAAGGGGAAAATGCAGGATGGATGACAACAGAATGCAAAACAGATACTGCAGGATGCGCAAAATTGATGAGACTGTACAAAGGGAATGTAGAATAAATGCCATAGGAACGCCAGTGTCACATACTGAAGCGGAAAGAGCAGGCTTGAGTTCTCCTATGCCAACATTAGCTGTGTGTATCTTACTTTCCCTCTCCAGGCTCAGTTTTCTCATCTGCAAAGTGGGATTAAAGAATTCCTGTGATGTTGAACTCACCAAGTTATTGTTAAATGGATGAGAAATAGTCATGTAAACTGAAAGCACAAAAATGAAGGTGTTTGGGTTCATGGGTACCCTTCTCTATTTAAAAATTTGACCCAATTAAAAACTATGAGATAAAAAGTATCAGAACGTGAGCTTCATCAGTGGTAGCTGAACCTGATTCCTCTTTTGCATCCAAGAATTCTGTCTTTTCTTGCCTTTGCATAAGCAGAGCATCTGGAAAACAGCAGGGGGGATAACAAGAAGAAGGAGAGAGGGGAAGCATACTTCACCTGCAGGCAGAGGCAATACACAAAATGGCATCTCTTCATCATTCTCAGTCACCAGATAAGCTACTCCTTTTCCCACAGGAAGGAACGTCTGAGCAATGGCAATGAAGATGCAAGCTTCCTTCCCAGAATGTTCTCCAAGAGGCTTGACGTATTAATAGAAATTCTAATTTTTATGTCAACAGTCAGTTGATTGATTTTCACAACCCACTTTCTCCAACTCTTGCCTTGTCCCACTACAGAGCCTGGAAAAGCTAACTGCTTGATTTCCCAGACTCCCTTGCAGCTATAGGCAGTCATGTGACACACTTCCACTGTAAGCAGGAAGGTACTGAGTAGATCTGGGAAAAATTTTGTTTTTATGATTAAAACGTATACTGGCCTTGAAAAAAAAAAGCTGGCCTTGAAGATGACACGGCTGGAGCTGGAGTCATCTTGTGGTCACAAGGAAAAGGGCAAGAGAATAACAGAGGCATCAACTCTGAGATTACTGAGCCACTGAACGCATGCCAATAACCACTTCCCAGAGAGTGTAGAATCTTACTAATCGGCAAACTGAAAATGCATGACTGATTCTCTCTTTTCTCTCCTCTTCCTATTCAAATTCATAGTAATTCAAAATGGAAATATAAATTGTAAGAAACGACTCTTTGTATAATTAAAAAAAAAAAAACAATTTGCCATAATTTAAACCTTAAGTAGGAATTTTTTCCTCTCCAACGCTCACCGAAAGTCTTGTAGAATAAAGTGATATTCATGTAGAATTGTGTGAAAGATAAGCAGATCATCATTCCTCCTCATTGAAAAGGCTCAAACCTGTCTTACAAAAACTACCGTGAAGACAATAGTACTCGGTCCTCCAAGAAGTGTGGGAAATGATGCATGTTTCCATCATCTCTTGCTCCATTAACAAACAACCTCTCAACCTCAATGGCATACAACAAGAAACATTTATCTCTAACTCACACATCTTAGATTGGGTGAGTTGGGCTGATCTAGATAAACTAGTAGGGCATCTAGATTCAGGTCATTTCTCCATATACCTCTTGTCCTTCTAGGAGCCATGGCGCCCTGCATGTTCTTCTCCTGGCAAGGGTTGGAAACTCTCAGAGAGATGAGCAGACATGTACACTACATATCTCTGAATGCCTAATCTTGGAAATTCACACTATCACAATTCAGTTGGTAACAATGCCCAAGCTGCAAGACTTCAGCCTCCATGGGAGCCCCCACTCCCACCCCAAAAATATCAGCATCTGTCTTACTCTGCTAAGTCCATGATCATTTTTATTGCTCATCATCATAAATAATGCACTAAAGCTTGGAATTTTCATGCATTCATTGACTCAACAAATATGCATTAAGCACCCACCATGTGCCAGGCACTACCCAGGCATGAGGGATGGAGCAGAGAGCAAGGCAGGCAGGCACAGCCTCCATCCTTGTATAGCTGACATCCTAACAGTTCATTCTAATAGTGTGTTAGGGGTTTGGGAGAGGCAATAAATATAGGAACAAATAAGATAAATATAAAAGTGTTAGCTAGTGATACGTGTTACGCAGAAAATTAAACAGCAGAAAGAATACAGAGTGACAAGGAAGGGAATGATAATTTGGGATATTCATGTAAGTCCTCATTTCCGATAAGCAGAATTTGATCAAAAAAAAAAAAGGATTAAACCAGAAAGAGAGGAGCAGCCAGTGCAAAACCTTAAGGAATATCACAATCTTGGGGGCTGGAGCGAAGGAAGCAAGGGAAAAGTGGTAGAAGAAGAGGAGAGAAGAGACAGGAGGCAGACAGTGTAGACCTAGCAGGGCACGGTAAGAACCAAAATTGGGGGATTGAAAATAATAGGCCACAGTCCTTGGACATATGCCTCTTTAAAGGGGAAAGGAGGGAAAGCTGTATGTCTCGTATACCTATTGTCTTAGTGAACTCAGCTGCTATAACAAAAATCCCATAAACTGGGTCACTTAAACCACAGACATTTATTTCCCACAGTTCTGGAGAATGGGAAGTTCAAGATCAAGGCGCTGGCACAGATGCCGTCTGGTGAGAGCCCTCTTCTCGCTGTACTCGCCTATGATGGAAAAGGGTGCGAGAGCTCTCTGGGGTCTCTTTTATAAGGGTGCTAATCTTGCCCATGAGGGCTTCACTCTCATGACCTATTCACACCCCATAGTCACCCCCTCCTAATACTATCACACTGAGGGTGAGGTTTCAACGTACAAATTTTGGGGAGGGAGGTCACAAACATTTAGTCTACGGCACCTATTGTATGTCCGGGACTACACTAGGAGCCATATGCCTCCACATGCTGATTTACATTTAAATATACATAATATCTTTTGAGTGACAAACACCATCAGCAATTCTACAAACAGAGACCCATTTTCTATTCCAAATCCACAGTAAGGTGTGAGGGAAAGAGGTATGTATTTAAACTCCTCTGACCCTTTCTTGGTTCAAGAGGGAATAAATGCATAATTTCACCAGGGGAATGTGAAGGTCATATAAACAGCACATTAAACTCAATCATACACATAATAGCCTGTTTTTATTCCACCTGGCAGGTTAAATGTCCAACTTTTAATTTCCAAATGGTGTCATATGCAATCATTGCAATTACCATCCTATTCAACTGCTGAGGTAATTTAAACTGTGGATCGCTTCTCCATCCAACAATCTATTTGCAATATGCAATTCTGGCTTGAACGCCAAGGACAAATATTATCCTCCAAACAAATTCAAGTTGAAAGTAATTCACAAATAATGGTTTGTAAAGGAAAGCAACTGTGTGCAGACAACATGACTGAATGACCAAGAAAATCAAGAAAAGTAGCTGATGAAATACAGGAATTAACAAGAGTTCAGTAAGATGGCTGGATACAAGATAAGTATAGGGAAATCAATAGTTCTCCCACAAAACAATGTAAAAAGGTTCTACTCCCAAAAGTATATGTGTGGGTCTAGCAATGACCTTTGCAAAAAGAGTCTGGTTTTTATATGAAGGAACTACAAAACCACTACTTAAACATAAAAATAAAGAATAACTGGATTGAATAATATTTGAAAAATAATATCAGTTTTATTTATAAATGCTTAAAATATGCCAGATAGACATTGGGATAAGTATTTCATAGATATTCAAATGATTTTCTCAAACTCTAAACATAAAATTTTTTCTCTGATTTATAGCTATAGAAACTGAAGCTTAGAGGAGTAAAGTAATTTTCTTACGATGAGAAAGGCAGATTTTAAAATGTAAAATCCGATTGTGCAACTGCCCTGTTGAAAACCCTTCACTGGCCTTTGTTCTTAAAATGGGACCAAATCTTTGCAGAGTTTTGCCTGAAGGTCTCTGCTTACCTCTCCAGGCTTATTCCAAGCCACTTTTCCTTCAAACTCTATGAACTGGAAATTAAACCCAGACTATCCTGACCTACCTAAGATAGGAAGACCCAACATTGTTCAAGTAGGACAGCTTCCCAAATTAGTTTATAGGGGAAATGCATTTCCAAGTTCAGCTGGCAAGGGGAGAAAAAAGTCACAAGATGAGAATAGATTCTTCAAAATCAAAGAGGGAGAAAAGCTTGTGTGTATTTTTATGAAGGTGAAAAAGATAATCCAACACAGAAGAAAATACAGACCACCCTCTCTTTCACTTGTGAATATCCAAGCAAAAATCCAGATAAAATACCAACAAACAGAATCCAACAGCAGTTACATTCCATGACCAAGTGGCGTTTCTCCCCGGAATGCAAGGATTTATTTCTCAAAGTACGTCCTTATCAATATAATTCACCATATTAATAGAGTAAAAGAGAAAAAATAAGAATACCATCTACATAGATAATTGCAAGCATTGATAAGATGCAATAGCCATTCTTCTTTTAAAAAGAAGAAAAAACTTTTTAATAGTAAATACTTCCTTAACATAATACGATAGCTCCATTTCACTCCCCAAAATCATATGCAATCATTGTATCATGATTGTTGAATACGCTAACACTACAAACTCTTCCACTAAAGTCCAGCAAACGTCAACAGAGATCTACTATAATGCATGTTCTCTGACTCTCACCACACCCCCTCCCCATATCCTCTCTGCATCCAGCTCCTCCCTGCTCTGCTTCCCAGGAGGCTGACTTCCTTGGACTCCATCACCAGCCTCTCTTGCCCTGTGGTTTCTGGTTGAGATCTTCCATGGGAGACTTGAGTAGAAAATTCGGGGCCAGGAGAACAGAGAGGTCAGGGTCATCAGTCACCAGGCTGCCTTTCCGTCTAGCTTTGGTTAGAGGTGGTGTGTTCCTCTACCTTAAGGCACAGCTCTTCTGAGGGACCCTCCACCCTGGCTGGGATGAATTTTTGGGAACTGCTTTTTTCACTTGTTCCTTTATGTGTTAGGTATTCCTAAGAGCTTCCCCACTGTTGCTGGCCCTTGGGTTCTTCATCACCTCTTGCTGGGTTTCCTTAGCCCTCACCACACCTTGGAGATAGTCCCTTCCTTAAAAACTGTACAATCAGTTCTGTTGAGTCTTTCCTCTGTTTCCTGCCCTGAGCCTGACCGATACAGCCACTGTCATTACTACATAATGTAGGTCAGCAGGCAGTTATCTGGTAACTTAGCCAAAGGGAAAGATGTTAAGAATGAAAATTGTTATGGGACACATCAAACTAAAAAGCAAAGGAAACCATCGACAAAACAAAAAGGCATTCTAGTGAATGGGAGATGGTATTTGCCAATAATACATCTGATAAGGCGTTAATATCCAAAATTTATGGGGAAAAAAACTCATACAACTCAACCCCCAAAAAACAAACAATCCAATTTAAAAAATGGGCAGAGGACATGAATAGACATTTCTCCAAAGAGGACATACTGATGGCCAACAGACATTTGAAAAGATGTTCAACGTCACTAATCACCACAGAAATGCAATTAAAACCACAATGAGATACCACCTCACACCTGTCAGGATGGTTATCATCAATAAAACAACAAACAACAAGTGTTGGTGAGGATGTGGAGAAAAGGGAACCCACATGCACTGTTGGTGGGATAGCAAATTGGTGCAGCCACTACCTTATGACCCAGCAATTCTACACCTGGGAATTTATCAAAAAATCCAAAACACTAATTCGAAAAAATACATGCACACCTACGTTTACTGCAGCGCTATTCACAACAGCCAAGATATGCAAACAACCGAAATACCCATCAATAAACGATTGGATAAAGAGATTGTGGTATATTTATACAATGGAGTATTACTCTGCCATAAACAAAGAATGAAATCTTACCATTTGCAACAACATGGATGGACCTAGAGGATATTATTCTAAGTGAAATAAGTCAGACTGAGAAAGACAAATACCGTATGATCTCACTTTTATGTGGAATCTAAAGAACAGAATAAATGAGCAAACAAAACAGAAATAGACACATAGATACAGAGAACAAACTGATGGGTGCTAGATGGGAGGGGGGTTGGGAGATAGGTCAGAAGGTGAAGGGATTAGAAAGTACAACTCGGTAGTTGAAAAGTAGTCACAGGGATGTGAAATACAGTATGAAGAATATAATCAATAATGTTGTAAAGACAGGATGTAAAGAAAAGCATAGGGAATATAGTCAATGATATTGTAATATCTATGTATGATGTCAGAGGGGTGGAGTTACCACTTTGTGAGGGGTGTAAATGTCTAATCATTATGTTATTTTGTACACTGAAACTAATAATAAAATTAAATTTAATGTTTAAAAAATAGTACCAGATCTTGAATGACTCAGTGCCTCAGACAAGAAACATTTGTGCTCCAAATTTATGAATAAGGAGGAGACATCATGGACGTGGGCAGCAGAGAAAGGGTCTTCCCGCAATGGTGTCTGTGGCAGATTCTGTGAATTACCCAACTCCCTTGTTAATAAAACTCTGATTTGGGGGTTTGGAGAGGGGAGCAGGCAATAATGCACCCAGCTCCAGAAAGCAGCTAATGATGGATCTGAGGCTCCAAGCCAGTTATAAATTCCTTCATCCTGCTTTCCCAGCCAGTCCTAGCCAATGAGGTATAAGAGAAACTGCCAAGCAGTTAGGGGAAGAGTTTTTGCTTTCCTGTAAAAAGGAACAGATGTATCTGGCTTTACCCTTCTTCTGACCTAGAACATGGCTGTGACCCCTGAAGCTATGAGGAAATAGGCATAACAACAGAACTGAAGAAGTAACGGCTGACATAGAGTCCAGCTGCTGATCTCATGCCAACAGCTGCCTACTGCCAGACTTTGTATTAGGTGAGAAAAATAAGACCTTTTATGTTTAAGTCCTTGTATGCCAAGTTATCAAGGAATGCCGATGGACTCATACGTCACTGTGCGCCCCATTTGGGTTTCTCTAATATGTGTGCTGGATCTTGGTTCAATCCGACTGGGAGGGCAGACTCACGCCTTCTGTGCTGTCAAGGGCATACAGCAACAGTAACAGCTGCTATCTCTAGTCACTTACCTCTTTCCAAGGCCGAGAGCAGAACTCGTCCACCGTGTCAACCCCCTTTTCCTGAAAGGGAGCGTTCCTCTGATGCAAGGTTTAAAAACATCATCACATAGTAATAAGCTGAAAATGCCTGCAAGAGAAAAATGCAGAGTTTTGCACTGTGTCCAACACAGAGAGACACTGACTCACTTTCCAGAAGGCCGTACCCCTCATGAAGGTGCCTAGAAAGCTCTGTTGAGTAAATTCATGGGGTTTTTGATACTTCAGACCCTGGAAGAGGAGTCGCTTTGCTGAGGACATGCATTTCTGAGCCAGCTGGTAGCTAATTTTCTCTAAAATTTTAAGGGGAAAGTCAGGGGGAAAGATGGGGAAAAGAGAGAAAAACGCTACAAAAAAACCATCTTTAAAAAACTATGTATTATATATGAATTTTAATACATAAAACCTGAAAATTCTAAAAAAAAGAATGAAAATGTTAAGGTGTGCCCAAGAAAAATCGCACCAGACAAGTTAAACAGGCAAGGAAAACTACTCAAGATGACAGCAATAGGGAAGAGATTGAACCCAATTCCAAATACAACAGGGGTAGGTGGTTATTTATAGCTAAAAGGGTGGGGTGAGGGAGCCCTTGGGTGAAAATTATTGGGAGGGGCTTCATTAGGTATCCAGGGCGGGGGTGTGGGGCGGATTCTGGCTGAACTGGACTCAGCAGGCCAAGGATCCCCGGCCAAGGATGGCCAGCCAAGGACAAGGTCAACTCGAGAAGCAGATTCAAGGTATCCTGACTAAGGTTTGGCTAGGGAGGGAGTCCTTACGAGGTACTATGGACTGAATATTTGTGCCCCACCCCCCCAGATTCACATGTTGAAATTTCAACCCTCAATGTGATAGTATTGGGATGCAAGGCCTTTGAGAGGTGATTAAGTCATGAAGGTGGGGCTCTCATCAATGGGATTCATGCCCTTATAAAAGAGACCCCCTTTCCCCTCCCACCGTGAGAGGACACAGAGAGAAGATGACTAGGAACCAGGAAGTGGGCCCTCACCTGACATCGAATCTGCTGCCCATTGACTTTGCAATTCCCAGCCTCCGTAACTGTGAGAAACAAATATTTGTTTTTTAAGCCACCCAGTCTATGGTATTGTGTTATAACAGCCCAAAGAGACTTCAGGTGATGCGATTTATACACCTGCAATGCAAGGTTTCAGGTGATGTGATTTATATACCTGCAAATGCTAGTTTTCTGAGTCTATTGAAAAAAAACATCAAACAAGAAAGTGTACAATGATTGACTAAAGCTATGTTAATGGACCAAAACCCAAAGCCTTCTGACATACCGGAGATCCACAAACTACAGCCCACCAACTGGCCAAATGCGCCCTGCCACAACGGCAGCGGAGAGCAGCTGCAACAGAGACCATATGGCCCCCAAAGATGAAAATATTTACCCTCTGACCTTTCATAGAAAAGTTTGCAGCCCACTGTTCTATACAAAGAATAAGCTTAGTAGATTTTTTAAATCCTACCTAAAATAGTATATGCTGCGTATTGAAGACAGACCTTACTTTCACAGCCAGGTTAACATGGAAAAATCAGAGATAATATGTCCAAAATCCAGATTTGAAAACCGGTGGTGGCGAATGTACGCGACCTGAGACTGTGCAGGTACTTTGAGGAGGGTTTTGGACTCTGAGGGGAAAATGAAATACTGGTTGACGCGGATCTGCTCTGATTCCTACGGATGCTTGGGCCGCATAAATAATAAAAGCCCTGAAACACTCAGCTTAAAACACACATTGTACAGCTGCACAAAAACATGTGCTTGCTTTCTAGCCTTATTCTATAGGCTTTTTTTTCCCCTTTTTTTGTTGAGAACAAAGACACACATTAGCCTGGACTTACAGAGTCGGGACGCCAATGTCACTGTCTCCCGCCTCGGGGCACACACGGAGCTGTCATCTGTGACAACAACGCCCGCTTCTGGAACAACCTCCGGAAGGAGCTACTTGAGGATCTTCTTGGGGAGGTGTCACGCTTTGCAGAAACAAGTCCGTGGTGGTTCGCTGGGTCTGTTCTTTCTTCATCACAGATTCGCTGAGAAGCAGAGAACACGCACCACGAACATCCCTCTATGGTAATGAAAACCTCTCGGTGTTGAGTCCATGTTGTCAAACTTGTTAAGGAGCTGGTGGTCTGCAAAAGCTTCCGCCAACCCCCTCGCTGTGTATCTTCTCGGGGGGCGGGGGGTCCTCCGTCTCCTCCTGCAGTTGCCTTTTCTCGTCCTCAGCTATGCATTCCGGTTCCCGTTCCAACGCGTCGTTCGCCATTTCCTCAGGAACCTACGAGCTCCTTCCCCCTGCGAGCTCCTCAAGGGGCGTCCTCACCCACAGCGCGGGGAAGGTTGTTTGCCACCTCAACCACAGCTGTGTCGATTTACGCAACCTCTGTGCTACCACCTTTACGTCACGGCAGCATTACGTCACGTCACGTCACGTCACGTCACGTCACGTCACCTCCCGGCCGCTCCAGCCTCGCATCACAGAGGCTCCGTCATCACGTCACAGCGACTCTGGCGTCACTTCACGGAGGCTCCGGCAACACAGCGGCCGGGGCGCGCGAGGTGACAGGACTTTCTCGGCTCCTTTATCATCGTATGGCACCCCCGTCATATGTGTCGTCCGTCGTGGACAGAAGCGCCGGCCTGCGGCGCGTGACGGGACCGTGACGGACACGATGGGCCTTCAGTCGTAGTGCCTGTCACGACTGAGCGGACGGTTCTGAGAGGGCTTCTCTCCCAAGTCGGGACAATCAGAGCCCACGCGCCTTCGTGGAGGGACCCTGCTCGCTGCTGCCTGAGAGAAGATATTCTCATTCACTAGACAAAAAGCTAAAAGGTACCGTCTTCGGGAAGCTACTAACTGTCATTCTGCCGCCATGAGGGGAGGGTCTACCTGAGGAGGAAGCCAGTGAAGAGAAAACGGTGTTGGACAGGACAGAACCTTATTCTGAGGAGATCATTGAACCGCTAGATCCAGCCGTGCCTGACGTCCACTGGTTTAAATTGCAAGAGCCAGTAAATTGCCTTTTGTCTTAAGCATTTGGACTTCAGGTTCTGTTAACTTGCAACCAAAGGCGTTCTGACTAATCCAGAGATGAAAATAGATATGGGGGACTAAAACCTCTTACGTTACCATCATTTATTCATCCATTGAACAAACACCCGTGAAGTTTGTCAGGCACTCTGCGGAGATCAAAGATGCAGCCCCTGTCCTTAGCGATTAGTGGGTCATTTTAGAAAAATACTGCTCAAGCCTTCCAAAACTTTGCATGTTTACGACAAAGGCTGTGAATCAAGTCCTGGTGACTCGTTTTTTTTGTGTGTGTTTTTTTTTTCTATTTTAGTACCTTTTTTTTTTTTTTTTTTTTTTTTTATTTTATTAAATTTATTGGGGTGACAATTGTTAGTAAGATTACATAGCTTTCAGGTGTACAATTCTGTATTACATCATCTATAAATCCCATTGTGTGTTCACCACCCAGAGTCAGTTCTCCTTCCACTTTGAATCAAAGCTCGAACGCTTCGATGACCTACCCCAATAATGCGTACAGATCTCAGTCCAAATCAGTTGTTTAAGAAATCAAAGGTTTATTTTCTATAACGCTGCTTAATTTCTATTTCAGGCGTCATCCCTTTCGCCTCAAGGTCACAGGTGCCTCCCTACTCCCTCCGCCAAGGTTGTGGTAAGGTTTCACTGCTGTATCATTGTACCCGTTCATCGTAGAGGACAGAGGGCACACAGCATCTGGTCATTGATCCACATCAAGCATGTAGCTCACCTGGCTTCAGTCCTCGAGTCCCTTCAGGTCCGTGGCATGTGTTGCTACTTCCTTTCCAAATACCCATCGAAACAGAGCTCCATTATAAATGCTGAACTTCCCAGCCTCCCTTTCAGCTAGATACAGCCATGGGACTAAGTTCTGTCTAGTGAGATATAAGTAGATGTACCACGTGTGACTTTAGGGACAGATCTTTCAAAAGGAGTTGCTTTGCGTGGGAGATGCACTGTTTCAACCTTCCTGCTGCCAAGAATGCAGATGTGATGGCTGGTGCTCTAGTAGCCATCTTGGAATATGAGGCAACCTTGAGACTAAAGTGAGGGTGGAAGAACAAAGAGATAAAAGTTCCTGATATCTTTGTGTCACCGGCACATCAGCTTTAGACTGCCTGCCTCTGAACTTCTGTGTGTTTGTTTAGACCACTTTGTGGACTGCTTAAACCACCATATTAGGAAACTGTGGTCTCTGTTACTTGCAGCCATATGCAATTCCAGTTTCAAAGTCTACTAGCTCTCTCTGAGCTGCTCTGCAAGCTCAGAAACCCAGGAATTTTTACAAGGCCCCCTTTTCTAAGTCTGGGGAAAAGCCCTCTGTGGTTAAATCCTATTCTCATTAATGGTTTTAGGATCTTGATGTGAAAAGGAGTTAAAAGAAATGAGTCTACTGCAAACCCTGCCTGAGGCAAGGAGCACAGAGTAACTCACTGCTCAAATGGGGGTGGTGGGCTAGAAATACCAGGAGACAAAGGGAAATAGTGCACATCTCAGAAGCATGACCCAACACACAATTATTGAATAGGTTTAGCAAACTGCCCCTGAGCTTCCCTCTGAAAACGTTAATATTTCCTTCTCTTCCAGAAAACCCTAGCAACAATTTCTGCAAGATAATAGTTCTACAAAAAGTTGTAAGTTTCCACCTAATAAACACTGCCAATTGAGAAATGTATAATACATGAAAGCAACCTTGAGGGCCATGAAATCAGATGGATTTGGAGTAATACCATAAGCCTTGTTGTGAAGAAAAATAGTCGTCAAGTTGATCTTTGAAGTAAATAATGAAAGCAAGCGAACGGTCTGAAAAAATTAAAATGGATTATCTTTCCCCAAAATGGGATGATTAAATATGCTAATACACACAGAATTCTGTTCTCTGCCCAAGGCCTATGTGCAAGATGATTTGCACTTTGTTTTAGAAAATCTGTGATTGTTTGGAAGTGTTTTAAATGATTAAGGAGCAGAGATGTGAAGGATAACAAATAAAACAACTAAAGTTTCATATTTTATTGTGAATTGGGCCTGACTTAAAAGTCATGCTGAGCTCCTAATCAAGAAACAGGGAGAGAGCTTGAAAATAATATTAATCATTGATATGGGAGTACTTAAGATTAGGAATTCTTCAAAGGTTTTCAGAAAATTTGCAACACTTTTTCAGATAACACTGGGAGGTTGGGTATTTTTATTTTTCTGCCCTTCAAGATCTTTTTAAAGAAATATTTAAAATAGACCCAGGGTCAAAATCATCTAATAGAAGGAATGCAGTTTTGAATTATTTCTTTATATACTGCTCCAGAAAACAACACCTAATACAAGTAAAATGTTTTTAAGTAACTAACAATGGCGTGGTAATTTCTTACCTGTGGCTTTCTTAAATGCCAGGTCACTGGATGCTATTACACTGGCATAAAGGTTTGCTTTGCCATTCATTATTTAAGTTCACAAATGAGTAGGCCTTTTTCATGAGACCCGATTGTCCATTCCTCTTAGTGGCTTAATTCTTAAATCAATAGTTAACAAAATCTACATTTTGCTTTTAGCACATTTCAGCTTTGTAGCAGCATTGAAAAACAAAAAAAAAGAGCATGAATAAAGTTTGAATCAATAATATAGAAACCTTCTCAAGAAGAAAGAAAACACATTACTAATTCCAAGGTAATATATGAAGTTCACATTGTTTCATCTGTCAGTCTCCCCTTTTTTCAATAATTCCCTCAGTTCAATGTCTAAGGCAGAAATTAGTTTTCAACACTTTTCAGGTGAGGACACTAAGACAAAGAGACTCGTGTGAAGTCACCAGTTCGCTTCCCGTGTGATAGAAGGAGGCACAGATCCATCTCCGCCAGGCTGCCAACACTGTGTTCTTTCCACTGCCCAAGGTAAGAAGCACCTTTGACTATTCCTCTTGTGCCTAGTTCAGAGATGCTCAAAATGGGATCAAGAGAAAGGGAGGAAGGGAGAGAGAAAAGAAGGAAAAGTTATTTCAGAGTCCAATTTCATTTCTACACTTCAGAAAGTGAAATGGAGATTTGACAACTATCTCATTAATTTGATCTGGGTAAACAGCTCCAATGGGACTTGGCTTAATACAGTTGTTCTCAAAATGTCATCCCCTGAGAACTTGCAAGAAATGCAAATTCTGGTTTCACTCCAGAGCTACTGACTCTGAAACTTGGGGGTGGGTTCCAGCAGTCTGAATGCTAACAAGCCCACCTGGTGATTCTAATGCACGCTCAAGTCTGAGAAACAGGCTTAGTAGTAAGCCAGCACTGCCTCTGGAAGCTGTCTGAACTTGGACAAGTCATTGAACCTCTCTGAGGCGTCATTTCCTGACCTGTTAGAATAAAGATAACGAGCGCTCCTCATGACAGTCAACGGTATGAAAAACAAGGAAAGACTGAGAGACTGGCACAGACCAGGGGACACTGGGGAACATGATGACTACATGTGATGTGGCCCCTGGATGGGATCCTAAAACAAAAAGAGGACTGCTGCCAAGTGGATGTTTGTGTCCCCTCCAAAATTCATATGTTGAAACCTAGCACCCAAGGTGATGGTATAGGAGGTGGGCCTTGGGAGGTAATTAGGCCATGAAGGTGGAGCCCTCATAAATGGCATTAGTGCCCTTATAAAAGGGACCCCACAGAGCTTCCTTGCCCCTTCCTCCATGTGAAGACACAGCAAGAAGACAGCCATCTATGAACCAGGAAGCGGGGCCTCGTCAGGCACCCAGTCTGCCAGCACCTTGATCTTGGACCTCCCAGCCTCCAGAACTGTGAGAAATCGTGGCGCTTCAAAAACCCAGTCTTTGGTACTTTTGTTACAGTAGCCCAAGCGGACTAAGACAAGGACGTCAATGGGAAAACTGGTGAAATCCAAATAGAGTGTGGAACTTGGTTAATAATAACCTAACATGTCAGTTGCTTAGTTTTGACAAATGCATCCCGGTGACGTAAGAGACGGACAATGGGGAAAACTGGGTGAGGAGGACACTGAAAATCTCTGCACTGCCTTTGCAAGTTTTCTCTAAATCTCAAACTATTCCAAAATTAAGTTTATTTGAAAAACAGACATGTTACCTGGTTTTCACAGGGGTTGTGATGATTAAAGATACCACCATAAGTAAAGCGTTCTCTGCGCATATCAGACGCCGAATAAACAACGGCTCTGATTGAACTGGCTTCCCCACGGGCTGCAGGTATCTTTTTTCCTGCACTTTGGTGATTTTCAACAAGCATAGATGTAGGGAATACAGTGGGCACAGTAGCTTTTCATCTCACCCTGAGTTCTCTTCTCCCCCTCCTGCCAAGCCCTCTCCCAAGAACAGAGCAGCAGAAACCTTCCCCGGGGCCGCTTGGCGACTTTTGAGTAGCTTGGACCAAGATTTATTGTCAATAGCCCAGTAAGTAACAGCTGTTTGCATTCCTTATCCCTCCATTGCCTCTTGAATGTCAAGTCTCTCGGCTGAAAGAGCATCCTTCATTTGGCTTTGCTTGTATTAAGAATTATTTTTGCATGGCATTATCTCCTTAGCCACCCTCCTCCACTTCCCGCCTTACAAGTCGGAGACACATACCAAAGGCATGACAGATTAATTCTGAATATTACCTACTTTGAGGCAATTGATTTAGTGCACATTTGATTGCCCATAATCACTATTCCGGTAGAGCCTTTGCATTTT
Organism: Rhinolophus sinicus; assembly: GCF_057876585.1. Lineage (NCBI taxonomy): Eukaryota > Metazoa > Chordata > Mammalia > Chiroptera > Rhinolophidae > Rhinolophus > Rhinolophus sinicus. The sequence goes on along the minus strand of NC_142510.1, from coordinate 6,225,206 downwards.
CCTTTCCTACTGTCCTTTGGCCTCGTTTTGTAAATACGTAGTAAGCAGATTTTAATTTGTCCCCTGTCACTTCCTTTTCGAAGCCTGGCTGGAGGAGATGCTACCCCAGCATCATTCTAAAGCCACTTTTTTCCCTTTTACAAGTGTCTTTTAGATTCTACCCTTGTTCCTCATTTGTAATCTTTCCCAGGTGGATTAGCTGAATA